>NC_136920.1:15207163-16461706 GCF_949752795.1 Hyperoodon ampullatus
GCCATCTTCAAATATATAAAAACTTACCTATAGAAATGACAGCCAACTTTTTCTGAGTAGCTATAAAGAGGAGGGAGCTCTGACCAAATTACAAAACAAAAACGAAATAAAAATAATTCTAACAAAAGAGATTTTTTTAATTGAAGTATAGTTGGTTTACAATATTGTATTAGTTTCATGTGTACAGAATAGTGATTCAGTATTTTTGCAGATTATACTCCATTATAGGTTATTACAAGATAATGGATATAATTTCCTGTGCTATACAGTAGGACCTTGTTGGTTATCTGTTTTATATATAGTAGTGTGTATCCCAAACTCCTAATTTATCCATCCCCACACTTGCCCCCTTTGGTAGCCATAAGTTTGTTTTCTATGTCTGTGAGTCTATTTCTATTTTGTAAATAAGTTCATTTGTGTCATTTTTTTTAGATTCCACATATAGATGATATCATATATTTCTCTCTCTCTGTCTGACTTTCACTTAGTATGATAATCTCTAGGTCCATCCATGTTGCTGCAAACCCCCTAGAATTTTAAGCTTTGTGAGGACCTGGCACATTATAGGCACTTACTCTTGACTGTTGAGCAAGTGAATGAAGGAATGAAGGAATGGTGTGGGCGAAAGCCAGATCCCAGGGGGAGGAGGGGGAAATAACTCTCATGGTGGCTAAATGCTCAGGATCTGGAGCCAGAGGAGCAGGATTCAAATCCTGGCCCTCCCACTTCCCAGCTGTGTGATTTTGACTCAGTTGCTTGGACATGAGGATTGAATGAGCAAACACAGGTAAGTGCAGAGAATCATGCCTGTTGGAGCCTGGGACACATGAGTTACTGCTCCTGAAAAATTACAGAGAAGTTTGTGAGGAAGCAGCGATGGAGAGTACCCATCTCCTCAGTATCCGAATGAGAAGGAGGGGAGAGCCGCTGGGTGAAAATTAGACAAATAGGCTCAAGAGCATGAAAGTGGGATTTCCTCCCTGTGGGAGTTAATTCTCTTCTGGATCATTGTGGTTCCCTTTGTATCACACTCAGCTGCAGAGCAGAGACTTGGGACCAGGCATTTCTACCTAGAAAAATCCACAGGAATAATGGAGTCCAGTTAGCTGTGGACTAATGTTGGTGTGGAGGTAGCTTTTCTTCTCATTCTATCTGTGGTATGAGGACAGGAAGGTTCTCAGCAGGTTAGCACTTACCGGAGACCATAGAGCTGCAAGTGTTAGGGCCAGATCGTAAACTCAACCCTCCTGAGTCTAATGCTAGTAAACAGTCTCTCAGTCATAATGGAGTGTGGAGGAAGTAGAAACTTTGGTGCCATTTTCCCCCTGAAATGAAAACCAGTCTTATATCTTCATGTAAGTGGTATTTGGACCCTCCTGTGAAAAGAAATTGGTTTTTTTCCTTTTGCAAGCTTTGGGTTTCTATCGTGTAAGATTGTAAGAGTTATCACAGCCTGTGTGGAAGCTGAACTTAACGCCATGGGATCGATCAATTCTAAAGCAATTGGAGAGCAGGAAGCTGAACGTCTTTTACTGGGAAAAGGTAATTGTCTTTTATTGACTTTTTTGAATCTCAAGAAGTTTTCCTGCAGTGGGTGACTATGGAGTTGCCTTAGTGCCAGTTGTTGAAACACAGGAAGGTCTCTCCAAAGGTAGGGTTGAGCTGTATAGAAGAAGCTCAGTTTAGAGTAATGTAGTGATGGCAGAATGGGGCTTAAGGCTATGCCTAGCCCATGACTGTTTTGTTTGGAATGCATAATATATTAAAAACATTTTTTTGGCCAGTACTAAAAATATCAGACTATTTCACATAAAGATATGGATTTCCCATTAAAAAAACAAAAACAAACCTCTGGCAACGCTGGACCTTGTTCTATGACAATTGGCTAGACCCAAATAGTGATGCTCCCTTCAAATGAGTCATGTGTCTTTCAGTTTGTCACAGTTCCCTCCACCATATGTGTGGTCTTATACCTCTCACATTTCTCTTATTACTGTAGTGGACATTTTAGTTTGTAATCCACTAAATAATGGAAATAGCACTGTACTGGTAATAGAAGACTTGAACACCAGTTCTGATGCCAAGATGCTACAGTGGTATTGGGCAAGTCTCTTAAGCTCACCAGACCTTGGTTAATTCATACATGAAAGGGAATATTGTCTCACCATGTGAAAGTGTTTGGGAAAGCTGATTCATTCATTCATCTAAGCATTCAGTTAATGTTTATTGAGTATATACATTACATACTCAATAATGGAGAAGCAGTGTGACAAAAGCAGATGTGAATCTTATTATTCAGTGGAGGAAACAGGACAGGTAACTAAGTAAGGGGGAGAAATAAAGGGTGCCCTGAGGACATATTACAAGAACATTTTGTCCAGTCTAGGGTTCAAGAAAGGCCTTCAGGAAGAAGTGAGGTTTAAATTGAGACTTGAAGAATGAGCAGCAGTGGGTAAGGGAAAGAGAAGAGTGTCCTGGGCAGAGAGAACAGCACGTACAAAGGCTGGAAGCAAGAGAAAGCAAGGTGTGTTTGAGAAACTTAAAGGATGTGATATAGGCAGAAAAGGATGGAAAGTGAAAAAAAGATCTGGGGGGCTTCCCTGGTGGCACAGTGGTTGAGAGTCCGCCTGCCGATGCAGGGGACACGGGTTCGTGCCCCAGTCCAGGAAGATCCCACATGTGGCGGAGCGGCGGGGCCCGTGAGCCATGGCCGCTGAGCCTGCGCGTCTGGAGCCTGTGCTCCGCAACGGGAGAGGCCACAACAGTGAGAGGCCCGCGTACCGCAAAAAAAAAAAAAAAAAAAAAAAGAAAAGCTGGAGTTAGAGAAATGAATGGAGGCCAGATTATGAGGAGATTTGATGCCAAGAAGTGCTCTGGCCAGTTTAGGACTTTTAGTTTTGAGACTTGTCTGCCTCTTTAGCTATTCAAGAAGGAGAACAGCAAGTAGATGGGTGGACAGATCCCAAGTATCAGCATGAGAGACAGAAAGCAGTTCCCAAAGAGTAAACAAAGAAAACAATTATTAGCTAGTTAATGATGGATCACAGTTGAGTCTGATGCAACTAACTCATCACCGAAATGCATTTATAGCTAGCAAACAGAACACATGATGAAAAGATACTTGTAATAAATCATATTTTAATAGGAAACAAAAACTGCCTGGCTCAGCTCCGTTTGTCTTTTATCTTGACAACTTCACTATGTGTTGTCAATTAACTGAACTGCTGGCAGAAAACATCTGAAAAATTAATTGGCTTCCAAATGGGTTTCCCAGAAACCCATTCTTGTAAACTTGTAACGGTAACTGCAGAAATGTTGCCTGGGTGACATTTAAACATGAAGACAGTAACAGAAAGAAATTATCACCTAGGGCTCTTTTAAAACTTGATCTCTCTATGTTTCTGAAAATCTAGGCTTCACCAACAAATTAGTTGACATTTCCAGGTAATTGAGGACAGAAAGTTCTCTCAATCCAAATACATTGTTTCTTCATATCCTTTGGGGGTGAAGAATCGGGACCAGTCTCATCATTGTAATTGCCATTGGGGATGGGAATAGAAAAATCTCTTCTTCTGGGTGGTTATCAGTGTAAAGAATTCCCACCGCTCCCTCTGCCCATTGTTATGGGGATAATGAGCATGTTCACGTCCTCCCTCATCTGTGTCAGAGTCCTGGGCCAGAGCTTGTTTTAAATTGGAGCAGAGTATGAGGCAGGTCTTCCCACATAGTCTAAAAATTCCTCTTTAAAAGGATTATCTATATTCTGGCACAGAAGCATGAATAAAAAGAGCAACCATCTCTATTTTTCTGACTATTTCCCTTCATCTGAGGTCTGGCCCATCCAGATTAATTATAAATGATCAAGAGCCACAGACAGGGCTTGGCTGGGTGAACTGTTTACATGGAGTGACTGGAGAGAGCCATAAAATCCTCAGACTAATATCTCTCTCAATAGCTCTCTCTGAGGTTAGATGTCCCATCATTAGAGATTCTTTCTTAAAAATGTTATTTATAGAGGAGTAGTATATTAGAACCAAATTAATCTGTTCAGCAAATATTTATTGAACCCCTACAATGTGCTATATTATATGGTAGGTGTAAGGAATGAATAATAAGGCTTATGGTAAGAATCACTATTTATTGAGCTGTTAGTAAGGGATAGGTACAATGCTTGGTGCTGTATATACAGTGTTTTATTTAATTCCTTGAAACTCCTTGAGAGGTAAGTATTATTGCCTTTATTATGAAGATGAGAACACTGAGATTTTGAAAGATTAATTATCTTGCCCAAAGTCAAAATCACCCATATGGAGTGTGTTGGAGGTGGATTTGAACACAGCTGTCTGACTCCAAAGCCAAAGCCCTCAATCAACATGCTGTCCTTGGGGGAGTCTACAGGTTGGGGGGAGAGGAAGACATGTAAACTGGTATAATGATAGCAAGAGTCATTTGTGCCTACAAATAGTGACATAAAAAATGGCCAGGAGGGCCAAAGAGGGAGTTAAACTAGATGTTTGAGTGAAGGTGATATTTGAGCAGGACTCAATGGGAACTCAGTAGAAGTCTGGAAAATACTCCAGGTGGAGGAAGCTAGAACATGTACAAAGGATGAGAGTGTGGCATACTCAGGGACAGCCAGGAGTTCAACGTGGTTGGAGAAGGTCAGGTGGGAGAAGGTTGGAATGGAGATTGGAAAGACATATTGGAGTAAAATTGTGAAGGATTTCAAATGCTATCCCAGGGAATCTGGATTTCATTCTACCGAATGGTGTCATAGCTTTATCATACCAAATGACCTTTTTAATAACAATTTATAATTAAGTACAACTCCTTACCTGTCCTAAAATAAAATGGCACAACATACCTACACATATCCTTTTAAAGCAAAAATCAATATAACATTATTATTATTATTATTATTATTATTATTATTATTTTGGCTGCACTGTGCAGAATGTGCCTGTTCCCTGACCAGGGATTGAACCTGTGCCCCCTGCAGTGGAAGCACAGAGTCTTAACCACTGGACTGCCCGGGAAGTCCCGGTATGCACATTTTTCAAGACATACTATTGTACACATAATAGACTATAAAATAGTATAAGCAAACATAACTTTTATGTGTACTGGGAAACCAAAAAATTTGTGTGACTTGCTTTATTATGATATTTGCTTTATTGTGGTAGTCTGGAACCAAACATGAAATATCTCCAAGATATTTCTGTAATATAATTGAACCCCCAGACAAAGCTTAAGAATAATTAAAGGAATACAAAAATATCTAGTACTTAAAATCTAAAATTTTCAAAGTCTGGCATCCAATCAAAATTACCAGGCATGCAAAATAAAAAAAAAGGAGGAAAATATGATCCATAACAAGGAGAAGAACACAATAATACAAGTAGACCTGGAAATAAATAGATGAGAAAATTATTAGATGAGGACCATATAACAGTATTAGAAGTATATATCATACATTCAAGAAAATAAAGGAAGTAGGGGCTTCCCTGGTGGTGCAGTGGTTGAGAGTCTGCCTGCCAATGCAGGGGACACGGGTTCGTGCCCCAGTCCAGGAAGATTCCCACATGCCACGGAGCAGCTGGGCCTGTGAGCCATGGCCACTGAGCCTGCGCGTCCAGAGCCTGTGCTCTGCAGTGGGAGAGGCCACAACAGTGAGAGGCCCACATACCGCAAAAAAAAAAAAAAAAAGAAAATAAAGGAAGCAACAACATGTTAATGTCTTTTTTATAAAACCCAAAACTAACTTTTAGAGGTGAAAATATGCCGTCTGAGATGAAAAATACACTGGATGTTTCTAAGAACAGATTAGCACTGAAGAAGAAAATTTTAAAGTTGAAGATATAGCAATAGAAAATATCCAAAATGAAACATATGGAGAAAAGTGATTGAAAACAAATAAACAGACTATCAGTGAGCTTTGGGACAATTTTAATCAGCTTAGTATACGTACAGTGTTGCAGTTACCCCCCAAAAAAAGGAGAGAAAGAGGGAGCCAAAAAATGATTGGGAGAAATAATGGCTGAAAAATTTCCAAGTTTGATGAAAACTATAAACCTTCAGACGCAATAAGCTCAGCAAACTCTAAACAAAAGAAACATTAAGAAAACAACATCAAGGCATATCACAGTCAAATTACTCAAAGCCAATGACAAAGAGAAATTCTTGAAAGAAGCTAGAGATTAAAAAAAGGACACATTATATACAGAGAAACAAAGATAAGAATGACAGCTTTACTGAAAACAACGCAAACCAGAAGACAAACAACATCTTAAAATACTGAAAGAAAAAAAAATGTTCACTTAGAGTTCTAAACCCAGTGAGAACATATTTCAAAAACTGAGACAAAATAAAAACATAAAAAAAATACAAAACTGAAAGAATTCATCACCAGCAGACCTATACTACAAGAAATATTAAAGGAATTCTTTCAGACAGAATAAAAATGATACAAGTTGGGAATACAGATTTATGCAAAATATTTAGTAAAGAACACCAGAAATGGTATATCTCAATATTAGATTGAACTCTGATCTTACTCCTCAAAACTGCTCTATTCACAGTCTTTCCTAGCTTAGCTGTTGTCACTCCATCCCTCCAATTTTCAAGCTAAAAACCTGAGTTATCTTTGACTCCATTCTCTTTCCAACATTCCATATCCAACTTATTAGGAAGTTCTCATGGCTCCACCCTCAACATATATCCAGAGCAGAGTCCAACTACTTTTCACCAAATCTACTGCTACCACTGTGGTCCTGACCACCAACGTTGCTGACCTGGATTACTGTAAGTCTCCAGAAAGGTATTCCTAAATCCACCCTTGCTCCCCTACATTCTAGTCTTGATAGAATCATTCTTTTAAAGCATAAGTTATTTCATGTCACTCTTATGCTCAAAACCTTATAACGGCTTTCTGTTTCACTTAGGGTCAAAGCTGAAGTTATTATACAATGGCCTACAGGGCCATACATGATCTACACCATCTGCCCCCACTCCTCTGACCCTGTTTTCTGCTGTTTTTCTTCTCACTCATTATGTTCCAGCTATAGTGGCCTCCTTGTAGTTTCTTGAACACACCAAGTACACTTTGGCCTTAGAAAGCCCGAAGGAAGTCCTCCTGCTAGACCTCCTTCCCCCAGACACTGAGTTGGCTCATGCTCTTACCTTTTTAAAGCCTCTGTAAATGTCATCTTCTCCATGATTCTTGCCCTGATCACTCTATTTTATACTGTCTCCTTCCTATTCCACCTGTTCTCCTTCATTTTAAAGGGTACTTCTTATCGTCTAATGCAGCATATAATTTAATTATTTATTATGTTGATTTAATTATTTCTTATGTCTCCCTCATTAGAAGTTAGGGTCCATAAGGGCAAGCATCTTTGCTGTTCTGTTCACTGATGTATCCCAAGCACCTAGATCCATGCCTCTCACACATAGGGTGCTCAATAAGTGTCTACTGACTGTTGAATAAAAGGCCTGCTCTGGGTCTCACAGTTGATGAATGACTGACCTGGATTCTGAGCCTAGTTCTTTCATTATCAAAGCCCATAAATTGTCTCCTTTACTAATGTTGTAATGCTAGCAACATAATACATACTCAGTCTTTTAAAAAATGGAACTCTGTGTTATTCTCCATTTGCTTTAATACTGCATTTTAACACATTCAATTAGGAAATTTAAAGAGATATTAATTTGAAAAAGTATTTTGTAAACCACAAAGGTGCCTATGATTGCTAGTCATTATTAATCTCACTTAAGTTAATCATGTACTTACATAAATTTGTTTTTAAGGAAAACTATACTATCCCACCAATTGGGAAGTAGATTAATTTGACATAAATTGAAGGTACATTAAATATACATTAAAATAATACATAGCTGTTAAATTAAAAAATAGTTTATGACCTGCCTAAAACATCTCCTCTCCTCTTCCTGGTATCCTTGCCACGATTTGGGAAATACTCAGATGCTAGAACACACTATAAATAAACCATGATGGAACATGTACTGTTCTGCATGTGAAATGGTAGTGATTATATAATTATTACTACTGTATTTTTTGTGGTTCATAAAGAAGCCATGTGTCCAACCCTCATTCCATCCAGCTGGTATAGGTGATTATTTCAAAGATGCATACTAAATTTTGTCTCCAAGAAACACACATTCATATAAATGGAGGAAAATATTAAGATCAAGGGTTAAGCGTATCCTTTGTACATGATGATCGTCCTTGAGAATACATATTTCTAAGGTGAAGTAAGTGATCATATATGATGAAGTCAATCGCCAATCAAGCCCTTATGAACTACAGTGGGTCCCCAGAGAGTATCTAGCTATATCCATTAAAGGGGGATGTTAAACAGCTGTAACAAAGAGACCCCAAATGCAATGACTCATTTTTCCTTTGGGGTAAGTAGTTGGGCTCTGTCCAGGACAGAAGTTGTCCAGACTAGCTGAACAGCTCTGGCATCCTCTTGGGTATCCCACTGCCTGCATGTTAGAGGCTGGGTGGGTGTTTTTCTCAGTCTCCAGTTGGAAGGAAAGGAGAAAAGAGAATATGTAGAAGGCACAGCTGTTGTCTTAAGGGCTCCATCACTTCTATTCACATTCCATTGGCAGGAACTTAGTCACATGGATGCCCAACTGCTGGGCAGTCATGTGCTCAGCTAGCTTTCCTACCATAGAAGAAGAGGAGAACATATTCTGATGAACAGCCCACAATCCCAGCCACACTGGCCCCCACACCTCCTTTTAAAGAGGAAGAAGCGAAAGCCCACAGAGGGAAAATGATTCACTTCTATCACTAAGCCAGTTGGGAAATTTCAGTTTTTCAGTTACTCATTCAGCCAGCCCAGCACATATTTATTGAGTATCTAAGTGCCAGGCATGGTTCTAGGCCCTGGAGATAATAAAATAGACAAGGTCCTTGCACTTAAAGGTTTTACATTATAGTTGGAGGAGGAAGACCATAAACAAGTAAGAAGAGGAAAGAGAACTTAAGATTAGAAAGAAGGCTGATGAAAGAGTGGGAGGGAAGGACAAGGTGTGGTTGGCACCAATCATGTAGGTTATAAAGTAATGTCTAGGTCATTATTATATGCCTATTTCCCTGCTCCAAGTCTTCTGTTATAGTGATCAATAGGCGATTGATGGGAAGGATCACCAATCCTTAAATGCTAGTTCACCAATGTAAGTTCAAAGTGCAGGCAAAGTCCCACTAACCCTTTGCCCTATCAGTTTTCTACCCTTAGATACCAACCAAGATATTTGAATTGACTATGACTGTTAATGGAAACTGGCAGCTTTCTTTCAGGATCAGAATTTTGAATTCCTCCCAAATGAACAGTGCTAGCAAACAACTAGTGACTGTTAGGTGCCTGATGTGACAAGATTTTGATGTCTTAATTTAGTTCCCAGTGGGAGGATACATGTCACACAAGCTGTCTAGTACCACAAAGGGAAAAGTGAGCTGTATATAGAGGCTGTAGGTGAGAGTCTGGGGAAGGGGAACAGTCCTGGCAGAAGAGAAGGGCCCTGCATAATATTTTGGACATCAAAGGAAAGGAGTTAAAGCAAAAGGAAATGCTTATAAAGTTAAAGAGAATTGGTCCCTTATCTCAGAGTATAAGTTCAAGCTCTCTGACTGGTCTGGAGAAGTAATATTTATAAAGGATTGCCTGAAAGGTACGTCATCCACTCAACTTAAAAAATATAGTTTAGACATTAATTTTTAGGTTTACCTAGACTATAAAAGGTTCAAACAATAATTTTCTGGCCTGTGAAAACTGTTTTTACTTCATTGTGCCCTTGGGTTTTCTCCCAGGAACACTGTCTAAAAAACAGCTTCAAGGCTTACATTATTATTTGCTGCAGGGGTTTTGTTAAGGACAATACCCATGACATTAATCAATGCCTCCAAAAGAACAATTCCCTTCAGGGCTTAGTGCCAGGGGAAGTTTTGCTTGTCTTGAAGATCTGATATGTTTTTTTCTTGTGAATACTGAGAATCATGTGACTGATTTCCTTTTTTTTTTTTTTGGCCACCAGGAAGCTCAATGCCAAATTCATGGTTCATTTTGTAACTGAATAGAAACTTAAGTGACCTAATAATATAGTTATTCTATATAATATAGTTCTAATAATATAGTTCCTAACTCTTTGCTCTTAGAGTTGATCTTTTCTAATGTATATTTTCTTTGGTCTAGATTATTATTTACTCCCCCCCATACACACTTCTTTTTTTTTTTTTTTTTTTTGCGGTACGTGGGCCTCTCACTGCTGTGGCCTCTCCCATTGCAGAGCACAGGCTCTGGATGCGCAGGCTCAGTGGCCATGGCTCATGGGCCCAGCCGCTCCGCGGCATGTGGGATCTTCCCAGACCGGGGCACGAACCCGTGTCCCCTGCATCGGCAGGTGGCCTCTCAACCACTGAGCCACCAGGGAAGCCCCACACTTCTTATATGGTATGAGAAAGGGAGTATGAATAAATGAAGAAGGACCTTAATGCACACGAAACTCTCAGTTGATGATATCTTTCTGAGAGTGGCCAAGATGGTGGAGTAGAAGGATCCTAAGATCACCTCTTCTCACGAGCACACGAAAATCACAACAATCTGCAGAATAACCATCATTGAAAAAGACTGAAACCTATCAGAAAAGATCCTCTATAACTAAAGACATAAAGACAGAACCAAAATGAGACTGGGAGGAGGAATGGACTCATGATATAATCAAATCTCATACCCCACCCCCACAGGTGCGTGACCCAAAAACTGGAGAACAATTACATTACAGAGTTTCTCCCACAAGAATGAGAGTTCTCAGACCCACATCAGGCCCCCCAGGCTGGGGGTCCAGCACTGGGAAGAAGAACCCCCAGAGTGTCGAAGGCCAGTGGGGTTTGACTGCAGGAGCTACACAAGATTGGGGGGAAAAGAGATTTCATTCTTAAAGGTCGCACACAAAGTCTCATGTACACCTGGACACAGGCCAAAAGAAGTAATTTGATAGAAGCCTGGGCCATACCTACCTGCTGGTCTTGGAGGGTCTCCTGGGGAGGCAGAGGGCAGCTGTGGCTCACCCTGGGGACATAGACATTGGTAGCAGACATATTGGGGAGCATTCATCTGTGTGAGCTTTTCTGGAGGCTGACATATTGGCACCAAGATCTGGCTCCACCCAATAGCCTATAGGCTCCAATGCTGGGATTCCTCAGGCCAAAAAACAAACTGGGTTGAGACACAGCCCCACCCATGAGCAGACAGGCTGCCTAAAGACTTCCTGTGCCTAGAGCTACCTCTAGACATGCCCCTGCTCACCAGAGGACTAGGGCCCAGCTCCACCCACCAGTGGGCAGGCACCAGCCCCTCCCACCAGGAAGCCTGTATAAGGCTCCAGACCAGTCTCACCCACCAGGAGAAAGACAGAAGAAGCAAGAAAATTACAGTCCCACAGATTTCAGGCTGAGTTTGTGAACACAGGCCAGATACTTACCCTGGGACCCTTGGGTGACAGGATGGAAGTGTACTGCTGGGATGCATAGGATGTCTTCTACAGAGAGCCACTTCTCCAAGGTCAAGAAACGTAATCAACCTACAACATACATAAAAATACAAATAGTGATTTAGACAAAATGAGGTGACAGAAGAATATGTTTCAAATGAAGGAACAAGATAAAACCCCAGAAGAAGAACTAAGTGATGTGGAGATAGGCAACCTACCTGAGAAAGAGTTCACAGTAATGATTGTAAAGATGATCAAAGAACTCAGGAAGAGAATGGATGAACAGAGCAAGAAATTAGAAGTTTTAAACAAAGAATTAGAAAGTATAAAGAACAACAAAACAGAATTAAAGAATACAACAACTGAAATGAAAAATACACTAGAAGGAATCAGTAGTAGACTAAATGAGGCAGAGGAACAGATCAGTAAGCTGGAAGGCAGAGTAGTGGAAATCAGTGCTGATGAACAGGAAAAAAGAAAAAAAAAATAAAGAGAACTGAGGATAGCTTAAGAGACATCTGGGACAACATCAAGTGAGCTAATATTTGCATTATAGGTCCCAGAAAGAGAAGAGAGAGAGAAAGGGCCTGAGAAAATATTTGAAGAGGTAATAGCTGAAAACTTCCCTAACCTGGGGAAGGAAACAGTCACCCAAGTTCAGGAAGCTTAGTGTCCCATACAGGATTAACCCACAGAGGAATGCACCATGACACATTGTAGTCAAAATGACAAAAATTAAAGATAGGGAATATTAAAAGTGACAAGGGAAAAGCAACAAATAACATAACAAAGGAACTCCCATAAGGCTATCAGCTGATTTTTTAGCAGAAAGTCTGCAGTCCAGAAGAGAGTGGCATGATATACCTAAAGTGATGAAAGAGAAAAACCTACAACCAAGAATACTCTACCCAGCAAGGATCTTGTTCAGATTTGATGGAGAAATCAAAAGCTTTACAGATAAGCAAAACTAAAAGAATTCAACACCACCAAACCAGCTTTACAACAAATGCTAAAGGAACTTCTCTAGGTGGAAAAGAAAATGCCACAACTAGAAACAAGAAAATTACAAAATGGAAAAGCTCACTGGTAAAGGCAAACACACAATAAAGGTAGGAAATCATCTATGGACAAAGCTAGTAGGGAGGTTACAAGACAAAAGTAGTAAAATCATTTGTATCTACAATAAGTAGTTAAGGGATACACAAAGCAATTAGGATGTAAAATATAATATCAAAAACAGTAATCACGAGGGGAAGAGAGTACAAATGCAGGGTATCTAAAATATAATACTTTTGAAATTAAGAGCTCAGCAATTTAAACAAGCACATCTTTCCATATTTGCTTCCAATTTGAGCCTTGCACACACTTTTTTTTTTTTTTTGCGGTATGCGGGCCTCTCACTGTTGTGGCCTCTCCCGTTGCGGAGCACAGGGTCCGGACACGCAGGCCCAGCAGCCATGGCTCACGGACCCAGCCACTCCACGGCATGTGGGATCTTCCTGGACTGGGGCATGAACCCATGTCTCCTGCATCGGCAGGCGGACTCTCAACCACTGCGCCACCAGGGAAGCCCCACACACTTATTTTCACATACTTAAATTCAAAGTCTCATAGATGAAAGATTAGAATAGAGAAAAAGATCAGAAGGGATCTTTTAAAGGGCACATTGACTCATTTTTCTTTCTACTACATTTCTACTACTTTCCACCAGGTGTTTCTCCAGGTTATGCGTAAGCACCTTCATTGATGGTGAACTTACTATCTACCAATGTGATTCATTTCTGGAACATTCTGATTGTGGGGCCCTCTCACTTCACCTTCTGCCCTTTGATCCTACCCTGATGGTCCACACAATAAATGCTCATTCTCATCCATAGCTAGTAGCAGTTGAAGTAGGCTATTATATATCCCAGAGACATTTTTTTGGACCAGATCCTTCAAAAATTCTGCAGATGATAAGGTCGAGAGCCCTCATTGGTTGTCCTGGTCACTCTCTTCCAAGCACAAACACTATTCTGCTTATTTCCTTCTTAAAGTAAGTTGTACAAAACTAAACTTCAAACTCTCAGTGTATCCTTGCCCACCCATTCTAAATACCATAATGCTATACATTCACCCTGAGATCATATTAGCTTTTTGTGGAGTCAAATTATGGTACTGACTCACAGCAGACTCCCTGCTAGCCAAGTTCTCTAAATCCTTTCTCTACATGCCAGAGTAAGTTATGTCTTCTCCAATCTGTTTTTGGGCAATTAGTCTTTTAAAATATAAGTGGACGTTCCTATATTCCTCTCACTAATTTTCATCTTGGTATGTTTAAACCATATCTTAGAGCTTAGCAAAATTATTCTATGCTTTTGTTCCACTATCCAACATATCTGCTCCCTTTCTTGGCTTTTTCCCACTCACACGTTTGATGGCCTGAGCTAGCATATCACTACTGATGCAGAGATAAAAGTTTTATGGTGGGCAAAGCCAGGAGCCCTGGTGCTTGTTAGCAAAGGCCTTCTTCTAGGTATACACTGTTCTACTTTTAAGATTGCAGTCTATCTGCACCATTATTCATTGTCATTAATCTTGATATTAGCATCCAGAATAAAATGTAGTACATCTATTGAAAACAAATTATGTGTCAGGCATTAAATTAAGAGTTTTACATGCATTTAAATTTATTCTTCACTGAATCTCTGAGACAGAAATGTTATATAGAACAAAACCAAGACATGGTTTGCTGAATTTGTGTGGAAACTGGAAAAGATTTAAGTTCTAATATTGGTGATAATGAACTTAATATTTCATATTCAATGCAAATTGAGACTAAAATAAAATTTATTGGGAATGTCAAAAATAGTGAACTCTCTGGGCTTGAGCCTTCAGACTTCAGGTTCAGTTGGAAAGAAAAGAATAAAATTAAAGATTATATACATGCCTTCAAGAAGGCAAAATGTATTAGAGATTTTATATATTTTTTCATCTCTGAGAGCAGAATCCTCTTTATGACATGTAAGTTAATTTCCCAACTCAGGCTTTAAAAATTTTTTGAAGACAGAAATGCATTATCTCCATAAATAAGGAATTGCCTTTAACCAGTCTATTGCTACTCAGCTAGTTTCTGGTGGAGCCAGAATTGGACATCAGCTCTTTTCTCTAATAATGAAGCCCTCATTTCTCCATCTTGCCTAGGAAGCTAATGTGATAGGCCTTTTAAAATGCATTATTGGGGCTTCCCTGGTGGCGCAGTGGTTGAGAGTCCACCTGCCGATGCAGGGGACACGGGTTCGTGCCCTGGTCCGGGAAGATCCCACATGCCGTGGAGTGGCTGGTCCCGTGAGCCATGGCTGCTGGGCCTGCACGTCTGGAGCCTGTGCTCCACAATGGGAGAGGCCTCATCAGTAAGAGGCCCGCGTACCGCAAAAAAAAAAAAAAAAAAAAGGCATAACATTTAAAATGCCTTATTGAAGTCCCAAGGCACTACTTTGTGTTTTACTTTTTTCTTAATTAACATGAGGTCATACAGACATTTCCAGAATCATCTCAGTCTGCGAGTTCACCATTGCCTCTATGAAGTATTCCATCCAGTTAATCGACCACTGTTTGTTTAGCCAGTGCCCTATTGTTGGCCATTTGGGTTCTTTCCAATTGCTAATTATTATGAATGGTCTTTGAAAACTGGTAAGTGCTAGACAGTTGCAAGGCTTTATCATCATTCTTTTGTTATTGCACTCCCATGATGCAGGCATTTTCTGTCTTCCTGACCTTTTTGTTTCTAATGGCATTCTTATAAAAGCACCAAAGATCTGAAAACATATGCCTTATTAAATCTTGCAGGGCTGCACTATTAATTTATTTTTCTCTTCAAGGGTGAAAGAGTAGTCCACAAATTCTAGGTCTGCATCTATAATCCTTCACAGAGTAGCTAATCAAATGCCACATTTTTCCTTCCTATCTTTGCCTTGGCTCACTTTCAACTCAATTCATATCAGTTCTCCTAACCCATCTATAATTTTTTTGAAAGTAAGAAGCCAAGAAAAATATAGATTAAGTCAGTTAATGTTCTAAATTAAATGTCCAGAAACAAAGATATGAAAATATACATATTAAACATAAGGTTTACTTTCCAAGATGCCTCGTTATATAGAATACATATTTATTTTACAAATGTTGGAAAATATAAAAAAGTAGACGAAAGGGGGGAAAGAAGCTCAGAACTCCATTTTCTCAGTCCCTACGATTAACATCTTGTTGTATTCCCTTTTAGCTTTCTCTTTCTCTGCAGAAATTTTTTATTTACATGGATATTTTGAAAACTTTTAAAAGTTTAATTCATTTGAAAATATTTTTAGGTTGTGTGAAAGGTGGAAAGAGCACTGGCTAGTGTCTGGATTCCTCAGGTGGAATCGTTTCTTAGGGGCAACCTATCTTAATCTCATTTTACCCGATGACTTTGGGTAAGTCCCATAAACATGAAATTCTTAATGTAAGGTAGTTGCTTGCATCAGAATCTCTTAGGAAGATTCTTAAAAATTTATATTCTTGTATACCACACCAGACTTAATGAATCAGAAACAGAAGTGAGAACTACTGCCCTAATTTCTTTGGGAGTGTTCTTTCTAAATCAGTATGAATGGCAGTAGGGTTTGGGCTGGGTTATCCAGGCTAGGAGTTCTTACCAGAGGGCTCTGTGGCTGGGGAGGGGAACTTCAGGTACCCAAGAATCCTGGGAACTTGTTTGAACGGGTCAGGTGCAGTGGGCATGGTGCAGAACTCTGCCTGGGCTCTGTGATGGCCCATGGCCCTGGTGCCTACTGTTTAAATTGAGTAAGTAAAACATACAGGGGCACAAAGGATAGTCCATCATTAAGGAAGTTTTTGCCTTTTCACATGTGTGCATTTTTGTGATGAGAATGTCTATAGCTTCAAACTTTTACAGATTTATCCAAGAGATTCTTACCCAGTAAGATGTCTGAGCCTTCACTGATCTATGATCTGTTCCAGAAATCACTCTGTAATGGTCATTCATGGCTGGGAGAAGTATCACACTGTCCCCCATGATCGTCCACTTCCTCCCACCTTGGCCAGCAAAGGTGTGAGACTATCTTCCCACTTTTTCATTAGTTGTGTGGCCTCAGGCAAATCGCACAGCTCCCTTAGCTTAATTTCCCTCTTGAAGAGCTTAACAGGAGCACAAATATTTTATTTAACACCTACTATTTGTCAGGCGCTACTCTAAGCCATTTTAACTGATTATCTTACTTCAGCCCACTTGACAACCCTGTGAAAGAGGCACTATTATTATCCCCCTTTTACGAATGAGCAAACAGGCACATAGAGGTCAAGTACCTTGTCCATGATCACACAGCTAGTAGATAATACAGTTGTGACTCAAAACCACATTGGCTGCCTCTAGAGCCTATGCTAATACTACTAAGAGTACTATTAGTAATAATATTAATTCTAATAATAATACTTTCATTAATTAATAATACTAATTAATGCTAACAGCACTATACTATTATTACTAATAGTACTACCTGCAGCACAGGATAATGGAATTGAAAGCATGCATTAGCTGGGTGACCTAACTAAGGGAATTACTTAACTTCCCGGAGCCTCTATTTTTTCATTTGTCAACTGGGGATAATAAACAGCATCTGCTTCCTAGGGCTGCTGAGAGGACTAAATGGACTAATGCTTGCAGAGCACTGGCCTGCCACTTAGCATTTACCTGATAGACCTTTGTTGTGTGTCAACTATATATAGCATAAAATTTACCATTATAACCATTTTTAAATGTACAGTTCAGGGACATTAAGTACATTCACATTGTTGTGCATTTACTGAACAGACTTTAAGTTCGTTTTTGTTTTCTCGACTCTGTAGACTGCTTAACACAAAATCTGGCACCCTGCAAGGCTGAGTAACTCTCAGCTCTTTCCCTCCCCTCACTCATGGCTTTCTACTACCTCAGCCTTCAAAAACTATGATGCTGAGAGATTCCAGTTAGTATTCTTTTGTGCAGTGGGAGAGGCAGGAACACCATAAGTGACCTTGGGCACATGACTTAACCTCTCTCTGCCTCAGTTTCTTTGTCTGCAAAATGGGGATTGGAGCAGCATCTACTAAATAGGGTTGTCATAGAGGATATAGTGGTCATGAAGCTCCCAGAATAGCTCTAGCCCTGTTAAATGCTCAGTAAACGCTAGAGACAACTTTTGCTATTTTCTTGTTGCTGTTGCTCCCGGGAAGAGAACGCTTGCATGGGGGCAGGGGAACTGGAGGCTGGCTGCGGCTCCAGATGTCTGCTTGTCCTTGTTCCCTCCCTGACACCCTGGCAGTGGGTGCTCAGGAGAAACAGGACAATGGCATGGAGGAGGAGTGAGGCCTTCGGTAGCCCATGGAACTTTTTGTTCCATAAAAAGCATCGACTAGGCTGCCATAGTGGCCTCGGTATTTTGTATCTCTTCAGCTTCTATTTCGAGTACAGAGTTGGCGTGGGAATGTTTTCCTTATTTCAATGTTTTCCTTATTTCCTTAAGTAGTTGTTCGGTAACAGTTGTTTTTAAAGATAATCTTTGAGGCACTGAGATTCTGCTGAAAAAACAAATTCCTTGAATTCAAAAAAGTCTTCCCTATTTTTTCCGCCCGATCTTATTTTCTTTTCTTTTTTTTTGCGGTACGCGGGCTTCTCACTGTCGTGGCCTCTCCCTTTGCGGGGAGCACAGGCTCCAGACGCGTAGGCCCAGCGGCCATGGCTCACGGACCCAATCGCTCCACGGCATGTGGGATCTTCGCGGACCGGGGCACGAACCCGTGTCCCCTGCATTGGCAGGCGGACTCTCAACCACTGCGCCACCAGGGAAACCCCTCCCGATCTTATTTTTCTCCATGCCTTTACTCATGCTTCTCCTAGAGTTCTCGTGTCTGCCCTACACCTGCTCTTCTGCTCCCATCAAAATCGTCCTTTTTGACTTGCTGCCACTTCTCTCCCGAAGCTTTCTCTGGTTCCCTCAACCAAAGTAAATCTCATTCTGTGGGTTTGGTGTTGCACTCTGACTTGAGTGTTGGTTAGTTTTAAGGATGTCTCTTCGCACCTTGATCATAGGTTTTGGATGACTCTAAAGCCTTGCTTGATTCATGGTCACTTCCTCACTGTCAATAAGTAGAAAACTACAGTGAATCTTTGTCTTTGCCAGTTCAACATCCAAACACCCTGCTAGTTTGGTGGCGGGGATTCTAAATAGGAAGGTGGAGGGTCCCACCTCTTGCCGTAGAACCCAGATGAGGGATGAAGAAATCCATGTTCCTTGTCCCTTGACTGACAGAACACAGGCAAGACCTTGGTTAGTGTTAACATTACTCATTTCTGCCCAAGGCTGATTCTCCAGCTTCCCTTTCAGCTTTGAAAACTACCAGAGACTCTCCAGAAAATTCTTTTTCTGTTTAAGTTGATTAATCCTCGTTGCTGTTATCTGCAACCAATAATTCTTACTAGGATAACATCAGGAATGTAATGAGAACTTCAGAGACGTTTATAAACTTCAGTTTGCTGAAATGCCATATAATGATGATCTGTTGTTCGTGTCTCCGGAGCATTCTGGTACTCCTTCTGGTACTAGCAGTCTGATTTTCCTTTTCCAAACCATCCATCTCCATTCTCAGTCCATGTGGTTCAAATGGAGTTGATGGCAGTCATGGCTTCAGAGTGGGCATGTCAGGCCAAAGCACTGCATCCCCCTGGCTACTGTGATTGGTTCATGGATGAACATGTGACCTCATTCTGGCCAATGAGATTCAGTCCCAGGACTTTTGCTAGAACTATTGAGAGAGAGATGTGGTTTTTTTGCTGCAGCTGCTAAGCTAGTAGCATCTAAGGCTGGAGTTCCCAGGGGCCACCATGAGAGCTTGTGAGGGTGAGTCAATATGGAGGAAAGCAAAGCTGAGAGGTGAAGAGAAAGAAATACCTGAAGACATTCCTTGAGGACCTGGATTGAATTGTGCCTGAGTTGTAATAATAACATGTATTAAATTCTATATACCAGGCACTGGTGGAAGCATTTCACATGTTGTATTAGTTTCCTAGGACTGCCATAACAAAGTACTATACTCTGGGAAGTTTAAAACAACAGAAATGTATGGTCTCATAGTTCTGGAGGCTACAAGTTCAGGTTTAAGGTGTTGACAGGGCCGTGCTGCCTGTTATGGCCTGAATTGTGTCTCCCCCACTGCCACCCAACACCTCTCACATTGATATATTGAAGCCCTAACCTCCAATGTGACTACGTTTGGACCTATAAAGAAGTAATTAAGGTTAAATACGGTCATAGGGTTGGGCTCTGATTTGATAGGATTAGTGTCCTTATAAGAAGAGACACCAGAGAGCTTTCTCTCTCTCCACCATATGAAGGACAGTGAGTCTGGGCCAACCATAAGCCAGGAAAAGAGTTCTCACCAGTCACAGATCCTGCTGAATCTTTTTTTCTATTTTCTATTTTGTTAATTTTTATTTTATATTGGAGTATAGTTGATTAACAATGTTGTGTTAGTTTCAGGTGTACAGCGGAGTGATTCAGTTATACATATACATATATCTATTCTTTTTTCAAATTCTTTTCCCATTTAGGTTATTATCAAGGATCTGCTGAATCCTGATCTGGAACTTCTAACCTCCAGAACTGGGAGAAAATACATTTTTAATGTTTAGCTGCTCAGTCTATGGTATTTTTTTATGGCGGCCCAAGCAAACTAATACACTCCCTCTGAAACCTATAAGGGAGAATCCTTCCTTGCTTCTTTCTTACAGCTTGTGGTTGCCCCAGTATTCCTTGGCTTGCAGCTACCATACTTCAATCTTCATCTCTGTCCTCACATGGCATTCTCCCCTTGTGTCTGTGTCTCTTCTCCCCTTCTTATAAGTATAGCAGTTATATTGGATTAAGGCTCACTGTACTCCAGTATGACCTTGTCTTAACTAATTACATTTGCAAAGATTTAATTTCAGAAAGGTCACACTCTAAGGTACTGAGGACACCAACAGATCTTTTTAGAGACACAATTCAACACATAACACATGTATCGACTTAATTCCCACAGAATATTTATGAACTGGGTATCGTTATTATCATCACACCCTCACTCCGATGAGGGAAGAAAGGCCCAGAGAAGCTAAGTAACATGCTCAAAGTTCTACAGTGAGTAAAAATTTGGGTATGGATCTGAACTCAGATGATGTTGTGACAAAGCCTGCAACTTTAGTCACTGCGTAAACCTGCCTAGATTTAGTTCAGGGACAGGATCCAATAAATTCTTTAATTTGCTTAGATAGTTTGAGTTGGGTTTATGTCCCTTTTAACGATCCCCTCCTTCTATCATTGGCTTCATTCTTTCCTGTGACTGACAGCTCAGCCACAGAACTTCATTCAGACCTGCCCCTTGAGGTCTACCCCAGGCTCCAGAATTATCTTTTCCTCTTTCTTTCCCCTCCTTCATCCCCATTAGTACTCTTCTGTGCATCAGATGCTAGCCCTCAGCTGGGTTAGGAGGAAGCCAAGGGTGTAAATCAATACAGAGTGAGGTGTGATTTATAGATTGTAATTTTCCTACAGGCTTTTAGCTTTTATAAGTAGGTTGTTAACCCGTTGACTATCTGTCTGTCAGAAGTACAGATATTAAGGTAAAGAGATAGAGTTCTTCAGGCCAAATGGAGGAGAACTTTAGGGGCAGGCCCTCTCTTCATTCCTGTAACAATTCCAAACAGATGACATGTGTGGGAGTTCAATGTCTGAATCCTCCTTTTGGGGTATATTTATTGATCTGTTCTGGAGAGTAGGGATGTTAATGTAGCTTTAGAGTCTTGTACTTATGAAGATTGCTGCTTTAACTGATTCAAGATCTTGTCTTTTTCAAGGAAAACCTCTTCCCCTGGAACTCCCTCTGCCTTGTATCAACATTTTAAACCTTACCTATAATTCAAACATGATGCAAATGCCTTATACATAGAGGATTCTTAGCTAACTCCTTTTAGAATAAATTTCTCCTCAACCAGCATCTATCATTACAGTTGATCAGCACTGCTGTTTTTTTTTTGAAAAGAAAGAGAGTTAGATGTTTTTCCATTTTTCTCCTGAAAACTCAGCTACTGGAGACAAGGGGTGAGTCTGAGTCTTACCCCTTCTTAACTTCTTAATCTTCTTAACTGAAGGTGGTCTGACACATTGGTTAAGGGCCTCAGCTTTAGAGTCAGAGGTACTTAGATCAGAATTTCCACTGTGATATTTATTCATCCTAGTGCCTTAGGAAGATGAACTAAAGTGGCATTTTCAGTCATAACGTGGATGTTATACCATACTGCAGAGCTAATGTAAGGATTAAATGGTGAGTTGATTTTAAAGCTCTTAATTCAAGTTTAACACGTCATAAAGTTCAACAAATGGTATTATTTTTTATGTTTATCTTTTCGTTTTTTGGTGTTTTTTTTTTTGCGGTACGCGGGTCTCTCTCTGTTGTGGCCTCTCCCGTTGCGGAGCACAGGGTCCGGACGCGCAGGCTCAGCGGCCATGGCTCACGGGCCCAGCCGCTCCGTGACATGTGGGATCTTCCCGGACTGGGGCATGAACCCGTGTCCCCTGCATCGGCAGGCGGACTCTCAACCACTGCGTCACCAGGGAAGCCCATTTATTTTTATCTTTTCATTCATCTCAACACTAGGGAGTGACTTGCATGCAGTTTAGTGTTCAGAAAATGCGTGAATTTTATTAGTTTGAATACAAAATTTCCAGGCCAGAACATTGAATTTCTAGGTAAATGTGCCCAGAAGGAGAGGTTATATCAAGTTCAATTTCCATGAATGGGCCTTTATTTCCCAGTGGCCCTGTAAGTTGAGATAAGGCATAGTCTTCTTAGTGGGTTTAATAGTTACAGCAGGACTGACAATGGCCATTTTGGTTTATCTAAAACCCCTTTGCTCTCTGGAATTGCTAATTGCAACTTGAAATTTAGGAAGTTCTTCACTTGCTTCTCTACTCATAGGGCAGCTGCTCTTTTTCTGTCCTGTTTGTTTGTATTCACTAAATTAGAGATGAGTGGGAAGTCCCAGCAGGGGCACTGGGAAAGCTTATTTCATGGCATTCTGAATATTTCACAAGAAGTCAGTCAGAATGGGAGTCTTGGGCAGACTCCTGCAAACAGGGATGGGGTGTTTTCCACCCTGGGTTGGGTAAGTCTCCGTCTTGAAAGCATGGGGGTCCTGAAATGAGACCTGAGTTCTGGCTTTGATGTGTACTAGCTGCCAATTTTGTAATTTTGGAGAAATTACTAAGCCTCCTGGTAACTCAGTTTCCTCATTCATTCACTTATTCATTTAAGCTCTTATTGTGCAATGGACACTGTTCTAGGCTCCAGAGAGATGATAATAAAGGAAACAGATAAGAATCCCTGTCTACATCAAGCTCATGGCTTAATACAACTGAAATATATAGGAAGTTATAGTAATTTTCCTCCTGTTAAGGAGGAAAATATAAAGCTAACACAGGGGATAGGAAATGTGCATGTGGGAGGGTGGATTTTAGATAGGGTGTTCAGGGCAAGCCTCAATGAAAAGTCAACATTTGAGATGTTTGAGTAAAGATCTGGAGGAAGTGAAGGAATGGGGATGGCCAAAATACGGGAGAAGATAATTCCAGGCAGAGGGAATATACCCAGAGCAAGGATATGGAGGCAGAAGCAAGTTTGTCATATTAGAGAAACAGCAAGGAGGCCAGCATGGCTGAAGCAGAGTGAGGGAGTAGTGGGTGCTGGGGTCAGAGAGGTGATGGGTCAGCCTTGCAGAGCTCTGGAGCACGTGGTAGAAAGCTTGGATTAAGACACCTTGAAGGGTTTTAAGCAGAGGGACTGACTTATGCTTTAACACATGATCCTCTGGATACTGTGTGGTGAATAGCTTGTAGGACATATACAGAAGTAGGGAGACCAGGTAGAAGAGTATTGCAATGATACAGGGGGAGAGTTGATGGCAGCTTGGCTCAGATCAGTGTCATAGCAGTGGAAATAGTAAGAAGCAACAGAATTCTGGATATAGCTTGAAGATACAGACAAAAGATGAGGCTGTATCTGAGAGGATTTGTTGACAGATTGGATGTGGGAAAAGGTAGGAATTAAGGATGACTCCAGTGTGTTTGACCTGAGCAACTGAAAGGATGAATTTACCCTTAAATGGTACGGAAAATACTGTGGGATGAGCAGGTTTTATGGGGGAAAATCTGGGAATTTGTAATAGATACATTAAATTTAAGATATTTAGTAGGCACTCAAGTAGAGATATCCAGTGGTCTACTGGGTATAAGAATCTAGACTAAAGGGGAGGGGTTCTGGTTAGATATATGAAAGTTATAGGCATCTAAATGATATTAAAGCCCTGAGCGTATAGGGATAAAAATAGAGGTTCAAGGACAGAGCCCTAGGACTTGCCTTCATTTAGAGATCTGGGACATATGGAGGAGCCAGCAAATCAGGCTGAGACATGGCAGCTAGAGAGGTCAGAAGAAAACCAGGCAAGTGTAAAGTCCTAGAGCCCAGGTGGGAAAGTGCTTGAGGGATAAGATTATCATCAACTGCGTTAAGTTGTTAATGAAAGATGAAATAAGATCAGGACTGAGGATTGACCAGTGGAATTAGCTATGTGGAAGTTATTGGTGACCTTTATATAGGCAGTTTTGACAAAAGCCTCATTGGAGAGAAAATGGAAGGAGAAAATTTAGACACAGTGAGTTTAGACAACCCTTTCAATGAGTTTTGTTCTAAAGAGAAGAAAAGGAATGGAAAGGAAAGGGTTTTTTTTTGGGGGGGGGTGGTTGTAATACTAATATTGGGAGAAAAAATAACATATCTGTATGCTAATGGGAATGATCCAATAGAAAGGGGGAAGCTGAAGATGCAAGAAAGAGAAGGGAAAATTGGAAGAGCAATGTCCTTGACTAGGTAAAAGGAGATGTGATTTGGTATACAAATCGAGGGGTTGATCTTCCATAGAATCATGAGCGTGACAGGGATGGCAGAAGTATTAGGGGCCCAGAATCAGGCAGGTGGGTAGATGTGGTGAAGGAAAGCTGTGGAAGTTCTTTTTCATTTTCTATGTGAAATGATCAAATTCATTAGCTATGAGTAAGGATGAAGAAGCAGTGTTAGAGGTTTAAGGAGAGAAGAGAGGGGATGAAATAGTTGTCCAAGAGAATAGGTAGGCTAAGGAAATATAGTATGGTTGCCAGACAGCAGTTGGAGCTTTGAGAATAAGGAGAGAGTAAAGTGGTATCAGCCAGCATGGGAGCATGTCCTTCTACTGGCTGAATGGATACCAATGCAGAGAAGCCAGTGAGTTGGACTGAATTAGAACTTTGATTTAGCCAAGTAAATATGACAAAGCAACAGAGAGGCAATGGAATTGAAGGTGTATGCAAGAGGATGATGATGATGATTGACCATGGAAGATAAGGAGAAAACGAGATACGAGGGGCAGTGAAAAAGTAGCAGAATACATAGATTAAAGTTTTGGGTGCAGTCAAAGAACTGTTGAGGTTGGGGCTCAGAAGGTAGTTAGAGATTGAAGTGTTTGAATTAGTGGTTAGGCAAGGGTTGCAAATATTGATAAACAGGACTACACTGTTGGTGGGAATGTAAATTGGTGCAGCCACTATGCAAAACGGTATGGAGTTTCCTCAAAACACTAAAAATATAGTTGCCATATGATCCAGCAATCCCACTCCTAGGCATATATCTGGAAAAAAACTAGTCAAAAAGATACATGCACCCCTATGTTCAGAGCAGCACAATTCACAATAGCCAAGACATGGAAACAATCTAAATGTCCATTGACAGACAAATGGATAAAGAAGAGGTGGTACATATATACAATGGAATACTACTCAGTCATGAAAAAGAATGAAATAATGCCCTTTGCAGCAACATGGATGGATCTAGAGATTATCATACTAAGTGAAGTAAGTTAGAAAGAGAAAGACAAATACCATATGATATCACTTATATGTGGAATCTAAAATATGACACAAATGAACTTATCTATGAAACAGAAACAGACTCACAGACATAGAGAACAGACTTGTGGTTACCAAGGGGGAGGGGAGGGTGGGGAAATGATAGATTGGAAGTTTAGGGTTAGAAGATGAAAACTGTTACATATAGAATGGATAAACAACAAGGTCCTACTGTATAGCAGAGGGAATTATATTCAATATCCTGTGATAAACGATAATGGAAAAGAATGTGAAAAAGAATGTATATATGTGTATAACTGGATTGCTTTGCTGTACAGCAGAAATTAACACAATATTGTAAATCAACTATACTTTAATAAAATAAATTAAAAAAAAATAGGCCTGGAGCAGGACCAGAAAAGGACAAGATTGATGGTGGAGAGGAGGCCAAAATACTGAGTGGCCAGACTATGGGAAGGATTTTCTATGGGGATATTGACCTCTAAGACCTATGACAGGAATTGTGTGGGGGAGAATGACAGTGACCAGAAGCTAACATCTTAAGAGTTGAAGAGTAGTGACTTGGCTTTGGAGGAGTGGGGAAAGTGACTGCACCCTCAAGGGGTAGTGTAGGCACAGTTTCATGATGTGAGAGTCAGAGCTTTAATTTTGTTGATGAGGAAGGAGAGAGAATGACCTTGAAGCATCAATGAAGCAATAAGGAGGGTATGTACCCCAACACCAGCTCCAGTGCTACAGGAGTGGAAGAGAAGAGAGCCATCATTAGAAATAACTGCAGTGTCCTCATGCCGGAGTCCAGCTCCAGCGAGTCCAGGGATACCCGAGGGATGGATAGCGTCGGCGAAGGAAATAAATCTATTACACTTCTTAAAGTATCAGCATTGCATGTTTCTCTCTCTCCTTTATTGTGTACAATCACAGGTTTATTTATTGTAGTTGATTACATTACCAGGTACATGACCAAACAATCTTAGCACAATCAAACCTCAAAATATTCTATAAAGATTTAAAAAAATATATCCCCTAGTTTCTAGATGTCCTATTAAAATATTTCCCCAAGTTCCCATTAATCACAGGTTATTTCTTAGTAACCAAGCCAAGCAGTTATATGATTATTTTAATTGTAAAAGTTGGAGCTACTTGTTCCTATTTCTCTTCTTGCATGGGCAACCTTTTACAATGGTTCCATGAAAATATTTACAATATACCCTGCATGCCCTTTCTCATTGTTTCCTCCAACTGAGACAGTGTTTTCTCCCTAGCAACCAATTCTGCTCTAGGCATTTGCTTTTCTATAATTAATCTTCCTTTATAATAGAACCATAAATTTCCCATGTCATCAGAAACTCCGGCCCATGGCCATAACTCCATACTAGAGGGTGTTTTTCATAAAAACATCCCCTTAGTTCCAGGCTCTTAATTCTTTACCCATTTCCCCGGGGCTTTAGTGGGTACTTCCCATTCTGTGGTAGTTTCAGGAGGGGGAGTCCTAGAGGAATTTTTCTTTCACGTGGAGCAACATCCCCCCAAAATTGTCCCTATATGTAAATTTATTATCATAAAACATAACAACAGAGCTGTATTCCACCTTCCTGGCACGGCGCTGCCTTGCAGTTTCGCCTTCTGTTGCTTCATGACTTTTCATGGTGCAATGGCTCCAGGATGGCTTCTGACATCCTCAAGGAAGAACCAGGTATCAGTTAGAGCATGAAGGTGAAGGGGAATATTATTGAAGAGGCTGAGGATACAGGGGAGTTTGATAAGAGATCTTGAGTTCCAGAGTCATAGTGAAATGATTTCAGATGGAGAAAGGTGGAGGATGAGTTCAGAAAATGTGATAGAACAAGACAGGCATGAGAATTAGTGGATGGGGGTGAGCTGGGAGTCCTGGGCTTCACAGGGTATCTGACATGAACAAGGATAAGACCATAGTAAAATGATCTTAACAGTCCTAAGGCAGGGGTTGAGAGAGAAGCTGAGTGTTGAAAGGAGGGAAAAATTGATAAAACTGGGTCTTTCAGACTTGACATCCAGTATTTTCCTGGGACCTAGCAGGTTAGGATGGGAATGAATTTTGAGTAATAGCTACTCTGCTGGACTCAGAATTGTGAATAAGACTTTGTTTCTGAGTTAAGTTTTTGTGTGTGTGGCGGGTGGGTGGGTGGGTGGGTGTGTTGTGTTCCTTCCTTCCTTTGCAATGACCTAGAGGGGTGGGATAGGGTGGGTGGGAGGGAGGCTTAAGAGGGAGGGGATATGGGGACATATGTATGCATATGGTTGATTCACTTTGGTGTACAACAGAAGCTAACACAGTATTGTGAACCAATTATACTCCAATAAAGATCCATTTAAAAAGAAAAAGATTTTTTCTGTAGATTCTCAGCAGCTGTTCTGAAAAGAGACTGTGGTCAGGAGTTCTGCCTGTTTCCCAAATGCACTTGATCCCAGTCTAGATTCAAGATGAAATCACAGCTACCACTGAGTTAAATCATGTTTCTTTTGCCAATTTCTCTGCTACTTACTTACAGAGAGACAACGGAGGATTTTCTTCTATAGAGATGTGTAGTCCCTGGGAGGAGAGGAGGCAGATGTCGCTGCTAAGCTCTGAGCGTCAGGTTCTTCTAGTTTTGCAAATCACAGTGCCGTGGGGAGGAACCTTCATATCTAATCCCCAAGGAAGACAGTAGAGCCTGAGAACCTTCATAAAATGGGCTTTGGTGAAAGATTTAGATTTAAAACCCTGCCCACTACATCCTGACTGCATAAACTTAGGCAAATAATTTAAACTTTTAAGCCTTTAATTTTTAAAATCTTGATTAAAGGTGTGCAATTTTAAGCTGTTGAATAACAAATAGACCTGTGATTTATGACACAATTTACAAAATTCTCAGCAGCATTGAATAATGTTGACTCCTTCAGACTCTCTCTTCACTTGGCTTCTGGTGTTGAATATTTTCTTGGTTTTCTTCCCAGCTTAGAATATTCCTTTTTTACTTTCTTTTGCTGACTTATCCTCCACTACCTAATCATTATTTTGGAATTCCTTAGGGTGTAGTCTAAAGCCATTTAAAAAAAATTATTCTGTATCCTCACCCTACATGATCTCATCCATGCCTTCTACATGCCAATGACTATTAAGTACATATCCATAACCTAGACCTCTCTCTGAACTCTAGAAACATGTATCTGCAGAGTATCTCTACTTGGATATCCCAAAGACGTTTTAGTCTCAACTTGGCCACAAAGAAATTCATGTATTATCTTTCCCCCAAATTGGGAATTCTTCCAGTGCTCCCGATGTCAGCAACTGGCTCTTCCAAAAACCTGTAAGACATTCCTGATTCTTCCTTTTTCCTTACGCTCCATACTCAATCCATCCTTTAGTCCTGTCAATTCAATTTACTAAATAAATCTCAGAAAATCCTTCACTTTGTGCTATTTCCTCTATTGCTATCCCAAGCCATCATCATCTCTAGCTTGGACCACTGCTATCATTGCAAAACAATTTCCCAGTATCCATTCTATCTTTTCCTTCTCATCTATTCTCCACATAAATAGCAAGAGCCATCTTGTCAAAACCTCATGTGAACATGTTATCCCACTCTGTCTCATGTTCCTGACAAGTCAACCTTAATAAAATGAAAATCCTTGGTGGCTTTTCATTGATTCCCACCAGGACCCATAGGGCACAACCCCTGCCTACTCAGCTCTCTTCATGCCAGCTTCATCTCACACGACTCTTTCTACCTCCATGCCTTAGCCACGCTCATCTTTTATTTCCTGGACTGCACCAGGCCCTCTCCCATTACAGGCACTTGTCACATGCTGATTCTTCTCTTTAGAGTGCTTTTCCATATCCATTTGTTAGCTCCTATTCACTTTCCACATCTCAACTCAAATTTTGCTTTGTTTCCTGATCCTTTCTAGATTAGATATCCCTAGACTAATCTCAGATTCCTTCACTTTGTGCTATTTCCAGTTTTACAAACTTTTGTCTCTGTGTGATTTTATAGCACTTAGAATAATTCACAACTAATATTTTTGCTGATTATTTCATTATTGCCTATTGCCCCACTAAGCTGTGTACTTTATGGGTACAAATACCATGTCTTTTTTTTTTGGTTTAACATTGTATCTCTGGGCTTGGATCAGTGACTGTCTCAAAATAAACCCTCAGTAATACCTATTGAATACATGAATAATAGCTTCTATTTATTGAACACTTACTATGTGATAGGCATTCCTTAAGCACTTTATAAACCTTTACCCCTCTTGGCAACCATACAATGTGAATATTATTATTACATCCCATTTAAGGAAATAAAGTTAGAATGGTTAATAGACTGGTCCAAGTCCCCTCTAGCTGACTAGAATACAGATCCATTTGTCTGCAGCTCTGTGACCTAATACCCATGTGATATTGCCTGTCCTGTCCCGCTACAGTTAAAAAGGCTTTGTCCTTTGGTAAGGAGCTGGCCATGACCTCTCTACCTTAGACTGGAACCCTCCCACCCCTCACCTGTGATGACCCTTCCCTTCTTCCTCCTCCAGCACTACTAATGATTTCAGTACCCAATTCTACAGGATTGTTGTGAAGATCCTGTGAACTCATAGATGTAAGAGATCCAGTCCTATACACTGTACACTGCACCATGGTTGTCAGATGCAAAGTTCCTTTTCAAAATTTGAACTCTTTTTTTCACGTAATTAAACCACTTTGATTATTATTTGTTCTTTAGTGCTTCAGGCTGCTTGTTACTGTTAACCCCTCGACATCCCATCCTCCATCACCCTCTTCTCCCTTTGCCACAAGTTAACATCTTCCCATTCTTCAAACGTTAGGTCACAGGGTAAAACTCCTCCATGAAGATCCCACGCCAGAGAAAGAAAGGCAGTATTTGGGTCAAAGTCTTTGGCAGAGGGAAAATAATTTGAGGCTAAAGAGTCATTTGCTGACCTGGACATTCCTAGAGTAGCTCTGTAGACATTCCATCTGAAGATGATGGGATGTTTTCTTGCTTTGTAAGAGACAGCCTTTCCCAAGCCCAGGGATGGCAACCACCTTCTCCGCTCTGAGGCTCAGTGCTCTTGGATTTGCCGATATGCAATGCTCTGACCATCTACACTTTCTGTGCTTTTGCTTGCTCATTTTGTATATAGTTTAGAGCTGTTCAGTTTTGTTTTGTTTTTTTCTGGAGGCTTAATGAAAGGGAATAACTACTGTAGGGCCACCTCATAGGATCGTGTAGTTGCATCCTGCACAAGTGTGCCCTGCTGAGGGCATGAGTGGTGCTAAAATCCAGCTTGTGCTTTGCTTGCTGAGCTGTGTGCCTGTCACTGTCTGTGTTTGTTCAGGGGAAGAGGCACTTATTTCTAAGTGAATAAGAGGGCCAGGTAAGGTAGTGCAGGCTCCTCTCCACATTTAGACATGTGTGTATGTGTGCACGTGCATGTGTGTACTGTCTGTAACATTACTTTTGAGAATTCAGATCAAATAACCAGAGGCCTTATACTACCAGCAGTGATATGATTCTTCCAGAATTTCAGATGCAAATTCTCACATATTCTGTGTTTGGTCTCTTTCTTCTCCCTGGTGTACCCCCTTCCTCCCTCCCTCTCTGGCTTTAAGTTGATGGTACATTATCACCATTGAGTGTTCATGACCTTGCTTTTTCTTTCTTTTAAAATTTTGTTTATGATTTTAATCCCAATTCTCTACTCTTATTAAGTATGTTTCATAAGCATTTTTATGTGTATATTTTTGCAAAATGCAGGTTGTCATTTTGTGTCCAAGTCTTTATACTATAGAAATTGTTTAGTGTTATAAATCTCATTTTTATTTTTTTCACTCTGCACAATGTTTCTAAGACATAGCTGTTTTTAAATTTTCTATTGTTTTACCCACCTCTCTAATTCTCTTCAGTTTTCTTCTTTACATGGCTTATGAAGGTAAGGTGCAGTTGAAATATTCCCTTCTCTGGGAAGTTTTCCCTCATTCTTCCAATGCTAGGCTCCCTCTTCTGGGCTCCCAAAGCATTTTCATTCTTCTCTTCTCATTCTTCTCTTAATAATGATCTCATTTTGCAATTAAAAAATCTGCGTTGAGCTCTCCATGGAAGTGACTGACATATATATATATTTATGCAATTCTAGCACCTAAGGTAGCTCTTGGAACATATATTCTCAACAATGTGTGAATGTATGAATAATAATGACAATAGCTAACATATATTAAGCATGAACTATGTGTCAGACACTGTTCTAAGTGTTTCATATCTGTTGAATCATGTAGTTCTCAAATACCATTACACTGAGCATTAGGGCTTCAGCATATGAATTTGGAGGGAGGAGGGACACAGACATGAGGTCCATAACATCCAGCTTAACCCAGTAGGACACCACTCTTTCCAGGGCATAGTGATTGGCTTAGGGATGGATGTACAACCCAAGCCTATTCAATCAGGACTATTAAAAAGAGGGAATCTTGGACTATCTGCTTGAGTAATCAGATGAAGAATAATCTTTTCCCGTTTGATGTGTAACAGAGAGAATATAAGCCTGAAGCCTAGAGTGGCTATAACATGGAGATTATACTGAGCTCCTGAATCAATGCCTGAAGCCAACTCTATCCCTGGACTTTTCATTTTAATAAGCTACTATAATGTGAGCTCTGTGAGGACAAGGACTTCACTTCTGTGGTAACTTCAGTGCTTAGAACAATGTTCACCACTCAGTAGGGTTCCGTAAGTATTTCCTGAATAAATACCAGGTCTAACAATTCTTCTCCCCTCCTTAAGCCATTTGTGTGATGTTTCCTGTTGCTTGCAATCAGAGGAGTCCTAATTGATAAATACCCATGGCAGACATTATTAATCAGTGATGACAATTTTTGTAGCTGAACTTAGGTGCAAATTTTGAATCCTTTTCATTATGATGCTCCAGGCAGACATTCTCAATCATTACAATTAGCAGGCAAGATGGCACTCTAAAATCTATATTAGCTTTCCATCTCCCTTCTGATTTATTGGAAAAGCAACTAACTTGGGACCTTAACTACATCTTTAAAAATCCCTTCATTTCTTCCTTTCAACATAACTTAATCACAAGAGTGAGATGCCATCATGTACATGTATCCCTTCCACACTCTTGGGGAGAGGGTTGCATAGGGCATGTAACACCAGGGGGTGGGAATCTTGGGAGCCCTTCCTAGAATCCTGCCTCCTACAGAATCTGTGGTCTAGCCCAAATTCTTTGTTGTACAGATGGAAAAACTGAGGTTGGCACAGCTGTAATTAAGACTCTAGGTCTTCAGCTTCCAGCTCTGGTGCTCTTTGAGGTCATTGGTTGTAGAGTTATTGTTGAGCCTTTTTTCCAGGTCTGTGCGGACACTGAACTTGTGGGAAAAACCTCTGTGCTTTGGTCATCTTTGCATCGTTCTCTGTTCTCCAACTTGCACTGCACCCAGCAGACAGATATACAATAAATATTTTTTGGAGTTGATTTGACTAAGGATCCATGGGTTAATTTTTAGTAATTTGAAGGCTGAAGTGAACTGATCTAATGTCTGATACCAATCCAGTGAGGGATTCAGACACAGAAGTGAGCCTTATAGGACTTCGATGAAATATTAATAGAGTCCCTGTCAGTGACAATAGTATCTCTTCTTCCAGCAGCAACTGTGACCTTTATGAGTTAAGAAGCACCCTGGGGACCCTTCCTATAGGGCTGGGCCCCCTGCTTTCAGCTACCGAAGCCACTCACCAATGATGGTCATGCTGGGGCTTGTGGAAGGACATGATGAATAGCTGAAAAGGATGCTCAAAATGTCAGCTAATGCCCCCAAAGTGATTCACTTGGGAATCTGCTGGGTTCATAAGAAGCTTTCACTTCCCAGCTGTTTCAAGACATTTGAATAGACTTTGTTCTTCTTCTCATAGTCCAGGCTTATTAATATGAAATATGTATCTATCTGAACTGAGGGGCCAGAAAATAGAATCATGTGGGAAATATAGATATAAAATATTTTATCTATAAAATAGTCCAACTTCCCTGGACTACATTTTTAACAAGAAAGAATTTTTCTGAGTTTTGGATACCTATACAATTTGTTGGAAAAGAGTCAATATCATGGGGACCATCAAATTCTGAGTTTAATTCCTTAGACCAGCATATTTCCTGAAAAAGTGTAGACTTTTGAAGAATAACAAGGCCAACAGTGATTTGTAGAGTGAGGGACAGATACAGGGCAAGAAGGAAAAGTTTTCTCCAAAAAATGTAGGATTCTGGAAGGCACATTTGATTAGTTACTGTATGAGTTTTCTACTGCTGTATGACAAATTAACCCCAAACTTAGTGGCTTAAAATAAGGAACATTTATTATATCGCAGTTTCCATGGGTCAAGAATCCAGATGTGGCTTAGCTGAGAAGCTAATCTGAGCTTCTGGCTCAGGGTCTCTTACAGGCTGCTATCTAGGTGTTAACTAGATCTGTGGTCTTATCTCAAGGCTCTGCTGGGGGAATGTCATCTTCCAAGCCCATTCACATGGCTTTGGCCAGAGACATCAGTTCTTTGCCACATAGATGTTTCCACAGGGAAACTCACAACATGGCAGCTGGCTGCCCTCCGAGGGAGAGTGGGAGAAAGAGAGAGAGGAAGGGGAGAGAGAGACACACACAGAGAGACAGACAGAGATTGAGAGTGGAAGCCAGAGTCTTTTCCTAATCCTAATCTTGCTAATCTCAGCGTCTCATTACTTTCTCAATATTCTGTTCACTATAAGGGAGTCACTATGTCCTACTTATGCTCAAGGGGTCAAGGGGAGGAGATTACACAGGCCGTGCATACCAGGAGGAAGGGATCACTGGAGACTGTCTCAGAGGTTGCCTATCACAGGCACAGAAAGGGATGGAAAAGTCCCTTTTGCTGTTGGACCTTATCATAGCCTTCTGTCACTTAGGCAGGTATTAACCAGGCCCAATTCTCAACAAGGTCCAGAATGAGGCTTACCATAATGCCGGAGCCAAGTCTTTTTGTGACTGTGCAATTTGAGCAGAGATCTCCTTCAGCAGGGCACTTTCTCATCACTGATGTAGTAGAGATGGAGGTAAGGTGCTGTGCAAGTTCAGGGGTACTCGTATCATTTCCAGCAGAGAGATCAGGCAAGACTTCCTATGGGAGACAACATTTATAATGAAATTTGAAAGGAAGAGAGGATAGTGTGGAGAGCAGAGCTGGGATGGGTGGAAGGGACATTCCAAGAGGAGGATCATGTGGACAGAGCCCCAGACGTGGGGAAGAGCAGTCTGTGTCTTGAGGAAGCCATGCTATAGGTCAGTGCTGAAGGCAGTGAGATATTATTAAAGGGACTTGGAATGCAGCTTCCCTTCACACCTCCTCCACTGTTCCTTCATGCTCTCTCCAAGTCACACCAGATGCTTATTCTCTGTGGAAGCACAACCTCATAATTCACACAGTTCAATGTCTCCATGTTTGTTTCAGGGAAATGACTTTAGCTAACTCAAACCTCCTATGTCAAAGAGGAATTACCAATGTTTGTACAACAAATTCTTTAATATATTCACTGCCCAATACATTATATGACTATTAAAGTCTGAAAGCTTGGCTTCTTCAAGTCTGGTTTTCCTTAATTATTCTAGGGCTAATTGTATGTGAAGGCAGCCAAGTTCATGGATAATTTCAGAAAGGACCCACAGCCGACTTGGTTAAAAACAAAATACCTAAGTTTCCATCACTCTAATAAATCTCTTGTGTTAAAGCGAAAGTTCTAGAAGGCTTTTGTCAAAATGCAAATGACAATCCCATATCAAAGATTCTTTCATTACTCAGCTGGGAGTTACTCACAGTAAAGTAGTTACCTGCTGGTTGATGTCAGGGGAGAGAGCAGAATATAGAGAAGGCAGGACCAGCTGAGGCACCACAGTGTAAGGGATGCATAGGCATCAGGACACCTGAGGGCAGAGGGAGGAGGGCACCAACAGTGGAGGCCACAGCGAGAATCCTATGAGGTCAGAGCTAGAGGAGCCTAAGAGTTTACGATGACCATTTTTATTTTGTAGGTGAGGAATCTCTATGCAGGAGAACCGATTTAGTGTATCTGGCATGACAGGCCAGTGGGGGAGCAGGAGCTGGAACCCAGGGTTCCTGAAGCTGAAACTGAGTGACCAGCTCCCATTGTGCTCAAGTCTAAGTGACCTTCCCAGATCCTTCTCAGAATCAACCTCTCTCTGCCCCATGCCCTTTGCCCTCTTGTCTTTTGCCTACACCTTTACTTGGCCAATCTCAATCTACCTTGTATTAAAATGATGTGCACAGGAATTTATCTTTCCCCAAATAAATGGACGTCTATCACTTGTGGTCCAGTATTCAGTGTCTCTTCTTTTAGTAAGGGTGCCCTAAGTTTCCCCTGGGAAACCACTCTGCTCATTTTATTTTGCGCTTGGGAATGACTGGCTCTATCTGCAGTCAGAAGCATGATCACTCCTCCCCTAAGCCATTGTTTTAGAGAGGGGCACACAATCCAAGCAGAGCCGGTGAGCTCTGAGGAGATATTTTCTGGGATTCATGGAAAGAAAGGCTTTCTGTCCATCACCATATTTGGTCACGTGAGGCTTGGAGCTGCTACAGCCATTTACCATCAGGAAGGAGACCAGCTTGAGGCTGAGGATGACTCATGACAGAGGCAGAGCTGAGAGATGCAAAGAAACGATGTCTGGATTTTATTATTTGAGCCTTTGGATCAAACTCAAACAGAGCCCATTTCAATCCTTGGAGTATTTATCTATTTGAGTCAACAACCTAAAGTGATCCCACTCAGGTCTTCCTCTCAAAAACTAGCAAACAATGGATGAATGCTCACCTAACATCCGCAAAGCTAAATGTACTAAAGAGCTCCTTCCAAAAATAATAGACTCTTGCAAAGGCAAATTTTATTCTTCAAACCAGATGGCAGAAACTTCCTTATTACTCTAAAATGGTACTTCTTTGAGCTTAAGAAAATCTTAACACAGGGCTTTTAGGAGGGATTATATAAGAAGAATTTTCATAGTGTATTTGACTACATTTTCTCAAAGAATTCTAGCAATCATTTTGATAGGTTATTATAAATGAGAACATGACCACCCTGTGAGATTTAGATATGGGACTGTTGACAAGTGCTCCAGACACCAATGGCCTGGGGCCTATTCCCCAGTGTAGACAGTGGTTTAGGTACATTAGTCAGACTGACTCTGGCTCTCATTATTGTTATGAATAAGTTGTTATAAAAATAGAGACTCCAGACCTCCTATGTCTGACTCAGTTAAAATTTCACATGTTAAAAAGGGAAGATAAGAATGTTCTCTTAATGAGCTAATCATCACACTCTTACTTAACTGTTGCAAACAGAAGGCTAGGTATCCTCTTTAAAGATGGTTGACCTTAGCCTCTTGAATCATCTCTCCAAGCACCCAAAATCTTCCTAATGAACACTTTCAGGAAGTAAACTCTGACTTCCTTTTACTTTCCTTGAGAAAGGCCCTTTATCTCACATTTTTGAGTGTGGTTGAACCATATCCTCTTTGATGCAATGACTTTGGCCTCTTCAGCTAAGTTCTGGGTTGGCTGTGACACTAATGCTAGATTGTAAGCTCCACGAAGGGAGAAGTCATGTCTGTCTCGCTCATTTTTATGTCCCCATTCAACTCAGAATCAGACACAGAGTGTCCATTCCAAAAACATTTGTTGAAGAAATGAATTTCTGAAAATTGGTTAGGGAATGTCAAATAAGATTGAAAGTTGAGTTGGGATGATTAATTAAGATTTCTGTAATATAATCATAGACATGAGTTGAAAACGAATGTTAAAAATCAGAGGTGGAACGAGCTGTAGTGGAAAGAAAATAGAATAATACCAAAACCCCTAAACGCCCATCTTTGCTTGAGATTTCCTGGCTGAGGGATTTGGAAAGCCGTTTGACTACCCTAAGTATCATTTTCTTCAATAACACAGGGTGAATTCATAGAGTTGCTATGAGGGTCAGACAAGATGGTGTATGTAAAATCCTTTGCACAGTTTTGGACACTCTACATATCTCTGGTGCAGAAATTAGGGAAAGGAAATGGTAATTCTAATGTGAGTTGAAGGAGAGCATTTGACGTGGAAACTAGCCAAGTAGAGGGCCCTTCCTTGATCAGCCGACTCTAATTTATTGGGAGATCTTAAGGTCTTATCTGGTACATTTACCAGTTGATGTCACAGTGTCTTCTATATGAATGATAAGAGTTTTAAGGGGCATTCGTGGTAGAGTGTGCTTATAAAGAGCTTCTGGAACTATCTGGGTGTGTGTGGGGGAAAGGGGCCCTGGAAAAAGAGGAAGCTTACAAATCCCATTTCTGAAGTCTTAGTTTAATCTTCAAAAAGTAAATCTCAAGCTCTGGAGACTAAATAGGGGTGCTGTAAAAGATTTCAGTGACTCATAAAGGACAGAGGACATGACGGATGTTTCTGGAGTTTTATATAATTTTGAACTTCTGTGACACAGGGATAGATATGGGCTGCAGCACAGTTTAGTTGATAAGATCTAAACTTTGGAGTCTAACATACTCCTGTATTAGATTCAAATACAGCTTACATCTCTGTCAGTGCAATCCTAGGTGTCTCTGAAGATCAGTTTTTTCATCTGTAAAATGGGCATGTATATTAACTTTTGGTTATTAAACACATACCATGTGCCAGGATTTGTGAGAGGCTCTTTACATACATATCAGGTTTAACTGAAATTATCAACCTTATACAGTGGTACTGAGATCAAGTAAAACCATGCACATAAAGTACATATTCCAGGCACATAGTAACTATTCAGTAAATGGTTGTTATAATTATTATCATTATTGGTTATTATTACAGAATTTTAGATTTCAGGTTTGGTGTTATTGTAGGTTGTGGTTAAGCTTGAAACTGAACTTTTTGTAATGAACTTTTTATAATAACAATCTCTTACCTTCTTATAATCTTCCTTATGCTTGTCAGACCCCTGAGAATGTATTGGGGCTCAGTTCTCTGAGTCTTCAGTCCGGATTTGTTAATCAGAGCCCACTTCTTTCTGAAGGATGTGAGAGGCATCCTGGCCAGGAGAAGATGCAATTCCAATAATTCTGGAATGTCATGACAGGTCCAATTGCCACACAGAGACTCATCTACCAAGAAAGGAAGAGGGAATAAAGGATTGATCTGGATTTGCTTTAGACTAGATGTTTATAAGATTCTTAGTGTCCTGAAGAGTTGAGCAGCCTTGCCTCTAGATGATGCTATGGGTTGAATTGTGTTCCCCCTCAAACTTCATGTGTTGAAGTCCTAACCCCCAGTACATCGGAATGTGACCTTATTTGGAGATAAGGTCTTCAAAGAGACTTTAATCAAATTAAAATGAGGTCTTTAAGGTGAGTCCTAATTCAATATGATTGGTGTTCTTATAAAAAGGGGAGATTTGGAGACAGACACATACACAGAGAAAATACCATATGAACATGAGGACAGCCATCGTTGAGGCAAGGAGAGAAGCCTGGGACAGATCTTTTTCTCACAACTTAGAAGGAACCAATCCTGCCAACATCTTGATTTCAGACTCTAGCCTCCAGAACTGTGAGACAATAAATTTCTGTTGTTTAAGCTACTCAATTTATGATAGTTGTTACAGCAGCCCTATCAAACGAATACAGTTAGGAATATGTTGGCTCTTTGAAGGCCATTGGTAGTATCTTGATGGGGTGAAATGGTCAGGGAAAGGTGATGCATAGGTATGACCAGCCATTCTTGAAAAAGAAGTAGATCACACCTGGAATCACTTCCACTCTTTGGTTAAACGTAAGCTGGGATTCCAGAAAGTGTTTACAAGGTTCACTTCCCTTAGGCGAGGGAGAAAGCTGACTCATATTATGGTAGTAAATAATGACAGTAATGCGTGTTTTCAAGGACTGGGAATTCACCAAAATAAGTAGATTCTGTGAAACAGCCAGCCTGAATCATCGGATACTTTTTAAAGAAATAAAGACATTTAGCATCCACAATAACTGGAGCAGGGTAAATAGCATGCTTCCTAGTAGAATTCGTTAAATCGCTTGTGTTTATTTTTTGATTTTTTACATGTTTATTGGAGTATAATTGCTTTACAATGGTGTGTTAGTTTCTGCTGAATAACAAAGTGAATCAGCTATACATATAAATATACCCGCATATATCCTCCCTCTTGCATCTCCCTCCCACCCCTCTAGGTAGTCACAAAGCACCGAGCTGATCTCCGTGTGCTATGTGGCTGCTTCCCACTAGCTGTTTTACATTAGGTAGTATATATATATATGTCCCTGCCAATCTCTCAATTCGTCCCAGTTTACCCTTCCCCCTCCCCGTGTCCTCAAGTCCATTCTCTATGTCTGTGTCTTTATTCCTGTCCTGCCCCTAGGTTCTTCAGAACCTTTTGGGTTTCTTTTAGATTCCATATACATGTGTTAGCATACGGTATTTGTTTTTCACTTTCTGACTTACTTCACTCTGTATAACAGATTCTAGGTCCATCCAGCTCACTACAAATAACTCAATTTCCTATCTTTTTATGGCTGAGTAATATTCCATTGTATATATGGGCCACATCTTCTTTATCCATTCATCTGTCAATGGACACTTAGGTTGCTTCCATGTCCTGGATATTGTAAATAGAGCTGCAATGAACATTGTGGTACATGACTCTTTTTGAATTATGGCTTTCTCAGGGTATATGCCCAGTAGTGGGATTTCTGGGTCGTATGGTAGTTCTACTTTTAGTTTTTTAAGGAACCTCCATACTGTTCTCCATAGTGGCTGTATCAATTTACATTCCCACCAACAGTGCAAGAGGGTTCCCTTTTCTCCACACCCTCTCTAGCATTTATTGTTTCTAGATTTTTTGATGATGGCCATTCTGACTGGTGTGAGGTGATACCTCATTATAGTTTTGATTTGCATTTCTCTAAAGATTAGTGATGTTGAGCATCCTTTCATGCGTTTGTTGGCAATCTGTATACCTTCTTCTTATCCTTACTTTTGTTCTGCTATTTATAATGTGTCTTTTTTCCCTCTGTATGCATTTAAGATTTCCCCTTTATTCCTGGTTTTAATTAATTTGATTATGATGTGCCTTGCTGTAGCTTTTTCATGTTTCTTTTGCTTGGAATTTCTTGTGATTCTTGAATGTGTGGTTTTATAGTTTCATCAAATTTACAAAATTTTCAAAAACTTTTTTTTTTTTTTTTTTTTTTTTTGCGGTACACGGGCCTCTCACTGCCGTGGCCTCTCCCGCTGCGGAGCACAGGCTCCGGACGCACAGGCCCAGCGGCCACGGCCCACGGGCCCAGCCGCTCCGCAGAACGTGGGATCCTCCCGGACCAGGGCACGAACCTGCATCCCCTGCATCGGCAGGCGGACTCTCAACCACTGTGCCACCAGGGAAGTCCCCAAAAACATTTTTTATATCAACCTTGTTTCTCTTGTCCTTCAGGGATTCCAATTACACATATATAAGCCTTCTTAAAGTTGCTCCATAGTTCACTGATGTGGTGTTCATTTATCTTTTTGAGTCACTTTTCTATTATTTTCGATAGTTTCTATTGCTAGGTCTTCAAGATAACTAATCACTTCTTTTGGAATGTCTAATCTATAGTTACTCCCATCCAGTGGGAGTAAAATTTCCAGTGAATTTTTTTTTTTAATCATCAGGCATTATAGGATTTAGCTTGTCTTTCACATCTCTACTTGTCCTTTTTGAACATATGGAGGATGGTTATAATAATTGTTTTAATGTCCTTGGCCAATTCTGACATTTTTGGCAGTTTTGGTCAGTTTTGTCCATTGATTTTTCTTCTGCTTATGACATGTTTTCCTGATTTTCGTATGTATGGTAATTTTTTTTTTAATTTTTTATTTTTTGCTTTATAACAAATTTAATCAGTTATACATATACATATATTCCCATATCCCCTCCCTTTTGCGTCTCCCTCCCACTCCTCCAGGCGGTCACAAAGCACCGAGCTGATCTCCCTGTGCTATGCGGCTGCTTCCCACTAGCTATCTACCTTACGTTTGGTAGTCTATATATGTCCATGCCGCTCTTTCACTTTGTCACAGCTTACCCTTCCCCCTCCCCATATCCTCAAGTCCATTCTCTAGTAGGTCTGTGTCTTTATTCCTGTCTTACCCCTATGTTCTTCATGATATTTTTTTTTCTTAAATTCCATATATATGTGTCAGCATACAGTATTTGTCTTTCTCTTTCTGACTTACTTCACTCTGTATGACAGACTCTAGGTCCATCCACCTCATTACAAATAGTTCAATTTCATTTCTTTTTATGGCTGAGTAATATTCCATTGTATATATGTGCCACACCTTCTTTACCCATTCATCCGATGATGGACACTTAGGTTGTTTCCATCTCCGGGCTATTGTAAATAGGGCTGCTATAAACATTTTGGTGCATGTCTCTTTTTGAATTATGGTTTTCTCAGGGTATATGCCCAGTAGTGGGATTGCTGGGTCATATGGTAGTTCTATTTGTAGTTTTTTAAGGAACCTCCATACCGTTCTCCATAGTGGCTGTACCAATTCACATTCCCACCAGCAGTGCAAGAGTGTTCCCTTTTTTCCACACCCTCTCCAGCATTTATTGTTTCTAGATTTTTTGATGATGGCCATTCTGACTGGTGTGAGATGATATCTCATTGTAGTTTTGATTTGCATTTCTCTAATGAGTAAAGATGTTGAGCATCCTTTCATGTGTTTGTTGGCAGTCTGTATATCTTCTGTGGAGAAATGTCTATTTAGGTCTTCTGCCCATTTTTGGATTGGGTTGTTTATTTTTTTGTTATTGAGCTGCATGAGCTGCTTATAAATTTTGGAGATTAATCCTTTGTCAGTTGCTTCATTTGCAAATATTTACTCCCATTCTGAGGGTTGTCTTTTAGTCTTGTTTATGGTTTCCTTTGCTGTGCAAAAGCTTTTAAGTTTCATTAGGTCCCATGTGTTTATTTTTGTCTTTATTTCCATTTCTCTAGGAGGTGGGTCCAAAAGGATCTTGCTGTGATTTATGTCATAGAGTGTTCTGCCTATGTTTTCCTCTAAGAGTTTGATAGTGTCTGGCCTTACATTTAGGTCTTTAATCCATTTTGAGCTTATTTTTGTGTATGGTGTTAGGGAGTGATCGAATCTCATACTTTTACATGTCCCTGTCCAGTTTTCCCAACACCACTTATTGAAGAGGCTGTCCTTTCTCCACTGTACATTCCTGCCTCCTTTATCAAAGATAAGTTGACCATATGTGCGTGGGTTTATCTCTGGGCTTTCTATCCTGTTCCATTGATCTATCTTTCTGTTTTTGTGCCAGTACCATACTGTCTTGATTACTGTAGCTTTGTAGTATAGTCTGAAGTCAGGGATCCTGATTCCTCCAGCTCCATTTTTCGTTCTCAAGATTGCTTTGGCTATTCGGGGTCTTTTGTGTTTCCATACAAATTGTGAAATTTTTTGTTCTAGTTCTATGAAAAATGCCAGTGGTAGTTTGATAGGGATTGCATTGAATCTGTAGATTGCTTTGGGTAGTAGAGTCATTTTCACAATGTTGATTCTTCCAATCCAAGAACATGGTACATCTCTCCATCTATTTGTATCATCTTTCATTTCTTTCATCAGTGTCTTATAATTTTCTGCATACAGGTCTTTTGTCTCCTTAGGTAGGTTTATTCCTAGATATTTTATTCTTTTTGTTGCAATGGTAAATGGGAGTGTTTCCTTGATTTCACTTTCAGATTTTTCATCATTAGTATATAGGAATGCCAGAGATTTCTGTGCATTAATTTTGTATCCTGCAACTTTACCAAATTCATTGATTAGCTCTAGTAGTTTTCTGGTAGCATCTTTAGGGTTCTCTATGCATAGTATCATGTCATCTGCAAACAGTGACAGCTTTACTTCTTCTTTTCCGATTTGGATTCCTTTTATTTCCTTTTCTTGTCTGATTGCTGTGGCTAAAACTTCCAAAACTATGTTGAATAAGAGTGGTGAGAGTGGGCAACCTTGTCTTGTTCCTGATCTTAGTGGAAATGGTTTCAGTTTTTCACCATTGAGGACGATGCTGGCTGTGGGTTTGTCATATATGGCCTTTATTATGTTGAGGAAAGTTCCCTCTATGCCTACTTTCTGCAGGGTTTTTATCATAAATGGGTGTTGAATTTTGTCGAAAGCTTTCTCTGCATCTATTGAGATTATCATATGGTTTTTCTCCTTCAATTTGTTAATATGGTGTATCACGTTGATTGATTTGCGTATATTGAAGAATCCTTGCATTCCTGGAATAAACCCCACTTGATCATGGTGTATGATCCTTTTAATGTGCTGTTGGATTCTGTTTGCTAGTATTTTGTTGAGGATTTTTGCATCTATATTCATCAGTGATATTGGCCTGTAGTTTTCTTTCTTTGTGACATCCTTGTCTGGTTTTGGTATCAAGGTGATGGTGGCCTCGTAGAATGAGTTTGGGAGTGTTCCTCCCTCTGCTATATTTTGGAAGAGTTTGAGAAGGATAGGTGTTAGCTCTTCTCTAAATGCTTGATAGAATTCGCCTGTGAAGCCATCTGGTCCTGGGCTTTTGTTTGTTGGAAGATTTTTTATCACAGTTTCAATTTCAGTGCTTGTGATTGGTGTGTTCATATGTTCTATTTCTTCCTGATTCAGTCTTGGTAGGTTGTGCATTTCTAAGAATTTGTCCATTTCTTCCAGGTTGTCCATTTTATTGGCATAGAGTTGCTTGCAGTAATCTCTCATGATCTTTTGTATTTCTGCAGTGTCAGTTGTTACTTCTCCTTTTTCATTTGTAATTCTATTCATTTGAGTCTTCTCCCATTTTTTCTTGATGAGTCTGGCTAATGGTTTATCAATTTTGTTTATCTTCTCAAAGAACCAGCTTTTAGTTTTATTGATCTTTGCTATTGTTTCCTTCATTTCTTTTTCATTTATTTCTGATCTGATTTTTATGATTTCTTTCCTTCTGCTAACTTTGGGATGTTTTTGTTCTTCTTTCTCTAATTGCTTTAGGTGCAAGGTTAGGTTGTTTAGTCGAGATGTTTCCTGTTTCTTAAGGTGGGATTGTATTGCTATAAACTTCCCTCTTAGAACTGCTTTTGCTGCATCCCATAGGTTTTGGGTCGTCGTGTCTCCATTGTCATTTGTTTCTAGGTATTTTTTAATTTCCTCTTTGATTTCTTCAGTGATCACTTCGTTATTAAGTAGTGTATTGTTTAGCCTCCATGTGTTTGTATTTTTTACAGTTCTTTTCCTGTAATTGATATCTAGTCTCATAGCATTGTGGTCGGAAAAGATACTTGATACAATTTCAATTTTCTTAAATTTACGAAGGCTTGATTTGTGACCCAAGATATGATCTATCCTGGAGAATGTTCCATGAGCACTTGAGAAAAATGTGTATTCTGTTGTTTTTGGATGGAATGTCCTATAAATATCTATTAAGTCCATCTTGTTTAATGTATCATTTAAAGCTTGTGTTTCCTTATTTATTTTCATTTTGGATGATCTGTCCATTGGTGAAAGTGGGGTGTTAAAGTCTCCTACTATGATTGTGTTACTGTCGATTTCTCCTTTTATGGCTGTTAGTATTTGCCTTATGTATTGAGGTGCTCCTATGTTGGGTGCATAAATATTTACAATTGTTATATCTTCTTCTTGGATCGATCCCTTGATCATTATGTAGTGTCCTTCTTTGTCTCTTCTAGTAGTCTTTATTTTAAAGTCTATTTTGTCTGATATGAGAATTGCTACTCCAGCTTTCTTTTGGTTTCCATTTGCATGGAATATCTTTTTCCATCCCCTTACTTTCAGTCTGTATGTGTCTCTAGGTCTGAAGTGGGTCTCTTGTAGACAGCATATATATGGGTCTTGTTTTTGTATCCATTCAGCCAATCTGTGTCTTTTGGTGGGAGCATTTAGTCCATTTACATTTAAGGTAATTATCGATATGTATGTTCCTATTCCCATTTTCTTAATTGTTTTGGGTTCGTTATTGTAGGTCTTTTCCTTCTGTTGTGTTTCTTGCCTAGAGAAGTTCCTTTAGCATTTGTTGTAAAGCTGGTTTGGTGGTGCTGAACTCTCTCAGCTTTTGCTTGTCTGTAAACGTTTTAATTTCTCCATCAAATCTGAATGAGATCCTTGCTGGGTAGAGTAATCTTGGTTGCAGGTTTTTCTCCTTCATCACTTTAATTATGTCCTGCCACTCCCTTCTGGCTTGTAGAGTTTCTGCTGAGAGATCAGCTGTTATCCTGATGGGGATTCCCTTGTGTGTTATTTGTTGTTTTTGCCTTGCTGCTTTTAATATGATTTCTTTGTGTTTAATTTTTGACAGTTTGATTAATATGTGTCTTGGTGTATTTCTCCTTGGATTTATTCTGTATGGGACTCTCTGTGCCTCCTGGACTTGATTAACTATTTCCTTTCCCATATTAGGGAAGTTTTCAACTATAATCTCTTCAAATATTTTCTCAGTCCCTTTCTTTTTCTCTTCTTCTTCTGGAACCCCTATAATTCGAATGTTGGTGCGTTTAATGTTGTCCCAGAGGTCTCTGAGACTGTCCTCTGTTCTTTTCATTCTTTTTTCTTTATTTTGCTCTGCAGCAGTTATTTCCACTATTTTATCTTCCACCTCACTTATCCGGTCTTCTGCCTCAGTTATTCTGCTATTGATCCCATCTAGAGTATTTTTCATTTCATTTATTGTGTTTTTAATCGATGCTTGATTCATCTTTAGTTCTTCTAGGTCCTTGTTAACTGTTTCTTGCATTTTGTCTATTCTATTTCCAAGATTTTGGATCTGGGAAATAGAATCTTGGATCATCTTTACCATCATTATTCTGAATTCTTTTTCAGGTAGACTGCCTATTACCTCTTCATTTGTTAGGTCTGGTGGGTTTTTATCTTGCTCTTTCTCCTGCTGTGTGTTTTTCTGTCTTCTCATTTTGCTTATGTTACTGTGTTTGGGGTCTCCTTTTTGCAGGCTGCAGGTTCGTAGTTCCTGTTGTTTTTGGTGTCTGTCCCCAGTGGCTAAGGTTGGTTTAGTGGGTTGTGTAGGCTTCCTGGTCGAGGGGACTAGTGCCTGTGTTCTGGTGGATGAGGCTGGATCTTGTCTTTCTGGTGGGCAGGTCCACGTCTGGTGGTGTGTTTTGGGGTGTCTGCGGACTTTTTATGATTTTAGGCCACCTCTCTGCTAATGGGTGGCGTTGTGTTCCTGTCTTGCTAGTTGTTTGGCATAGGGTGTCCAGCACTGTAGCTTGCTGGTCGTTGAGTGAAGCTGGGTGCTGGTGTTGAGATGGAGATCTCTGGAAGATTTTCGCCGTTTGATATTATGTGGAGCTGGGAGGTCTCTTGTGGACCAGTGTCCTGAAGTTGGCTCTCCCACCTCAGAGGCACAGCACTGACTCCTGGCTCCTCAATTTGGGATGATTTGTTGTCTATTCATGTATTCCACAGATGCAGGGTACATCAAGTTGATTGTGGAGCTTTAATCCGCTGCTTCTGAGGCTGCTGGGAGAGGTTTCCCTTTCTCTTCTTTGTTCTCACAGCTCCCGGGTCTCAGCTTTGGATTTGGCCCCGCCTCTGCGTGTAGGTCGCCGGAGGGCGTCTGTTCTTCGCTCAGACAGGAAAGGGTTAAAGGAGCAGCCTCTTCGGGAACTCTGGCTCTCTCAGGCCGGGCGGGAGGGAGGGGCACGGAGTGCGGGTCGAGCCTGCAGCGGCAGAGGTCGGCGTGACGTTGCACCAGCCCGAGGTGCGCCGTGCGTTCTCCCAGGGAAGCCGCCCCTGGATCCCGGGGCCCCGGCAGTGGCGGGCTGCACAGGCTCCCGGAAGGGCGGTGTGGACAGTGACCTGCGCTCGCACACAGGCTTCTTGGCGGCGGCAGCAGCAGCCCCAGCGTCCCACGCCCGTCACTGAGCTCCGCGCTTTCAGTCGCGACTCGCGCCCGTCTGTGGAGCCCCTTTAAGCAGCGCTCTTAATCCCCTCTCCTCGCGCACCAGGAAACCAAGAGGGCAGAAAAAGTCTCTTGCCTCTTCGGCAGCTCCAGAGTTTTCCCTTACTCCCTCCCGGCTAGCTGTGGCACATTAGCCCCCTTCAGGCTGAGTTCTCGCCGCCAGCCCCAGTCCTCTCCCTGCGCTCTGACCGAAGCCCGAGCCTCAGCTTCCAGCGCCGCCCGCCCCGGCGGGCGAGCAGACAAGCCTCTCGGGCTGGTGAGTGCCGCTCGGCACCGATCCTCTGTGCGGGAATCTCTCCGCTTTGCCCTACCCAGGTATGTGGGGAGCTTCTTGCCTTTTGGGAGGTCTGGGGTCTTCTGCCAGCCTTCAGTAGGTGTTCTGTAGGAGTTGTTCCACGTGTAGCTGTATTTCTGGTGTATCCGTGGGGAGGAAGGTGATCTCCGCGTCTTACTCTTCCGCCATCTTACCCGGAAGTCTGTATGGTAATTTTTGATTGGATGCCAGGCATTGTGAATTTTACCATGTGTGTTGCTAGGTATTTTCATATACTTGTAAATATTCTTGAGCTTTGTTCTGGAGTACAATTAAGTTACTTGGATATTGTTTGATCCTTTTGAGTCTTGCTTTGTAGATTTGTTGGTTGTAACTGGAGCTGAGTTCAGTATAGGGCTAATCATTTGCACTACTGAGGCAAGTCCTTTCTGTGTGTTCTACCCAGTGCATTATGAATCTTGAGGTTTTCTAGTCTGTCTGGTGAGAACAGGCACTATTTCCAGCCTTGTGTGAGCATCAAGCACTATTCTCTGTAATTATTTCCTTCCCTACCTCAAATTGTTTCCGCATATGTATGTACTGATTAGTACTCAGCTAAATAATTGGACCCTCTGCAGATCTTGGGGTTCTTTCTCTTTACAATGAACTTTCTTCAGCATTCTGTCCTGCAAACTTTAGTTGTCTTGCTCTCATCAAATTTTCAGCTCCATTTCCTTTAGGAAGTCCATTAAATATTTCCTGAATACTCCCTCTCTGCATTGTGGTCTAGGAACCTTCTTAACACAGAAAGCTGGGGAAATTTTGGGTTTCTTTCTTTCTTGCTTCTCAGGAACCACTGTCCTTTATTGCTTGATGCACAATGTCTTACAAAGTAGTATTTCATATATTTTGTCCAATTTTTATTGTTTCAGGCAGGAGGGTAAATCCAGTCCCTGTTACTCTATCTTGGGCAGAAGTGGGAGTTCCGGAAGAGACTTTTATTGGATGAATAATACCTATGCTTTAAAGTTGTACAAATTATATTGTATCCAATTATATTGTATTCAAAGCAACTTTGAAGCTTTATCTTATACCACCTGCAGTGACAAGCGGACAAGCTTTGAAGTTGGAAAGATCTAGATTTGAATCTTGGAACTGCCATTTAATAGGTATGTGATTTAGGGCAAGAAATGTAAGTTCCTTCAACCTCAGTTTAATCTTTGATAAAATGAGATGGAAAAAATTTACCTTAAACACAAAGGAGTCTATGCATAATTTTTTATAGCAAAAACTTGGCAATAGACAGGGTGATACTAAAACAAATCAGAGTTAATCTATAGTTTGTATTTCTGTGAAACACCTAATAAGAATGAGAGAGACCTATATGTATTCTTAGGAAAAATGTTAACAACATACTGTTAAGTGAGTAAAGCAGAAAAACAAGTGGAGTGTGAACTGAATTTTAATTAAAAAATTATGTGTGTGTGTATGTGTGTGTGTGTTTATGTGAAGAAAACACCATCTGCAGGGATATATGAACAATTTAAGTAGGAAGTAGGAATAAGAAAAATAGAGAATCTCTGTTTTTTTTTAAACTTTAAAAAGAGTTGTATTTAAAAAATAATGGGCACATATTAATTTCTTTTTGCAATAAAAATGAATAACAAGAGAAACAAAGTTCAAGAGAGATAATAGATGTGCCTGGTGCAATTCACACCATCAGCATCCAGTAGCCAACAAGCACCAGGAGCACATATGTAGTCAAGTAAAGTTAGGCTTATTTCATAATAAGGAAGCACACATCCCAGAGGGACCAGAGTGTTGGATAAGAAGAGATTGGGAAGGCCTCTTGTAGGATTTAGGCTTGTGCTGGGTGATTCTAAGAAGGATTTAGGAAGTGGAGGTGAGTTCTCTTTTGAGTGTTTTTAGGAATTCGGTGGTTGAATATTTTGGTAATTTATACCTAAGAGATGAGAAAGTTAAAGTGGGTAAAGGAGGAGTATTTACTCATTTTAGTTGGAAGAGGGGAATGTTTAGCTATTTTTCTTGTTGCTAAGAGTACTTGTCCCTGCTTTATTTCAGACAAACTCATAGAGTGGCCTTTTTTTCTGTCTTGGCCCATCTCAGTCATGGAGTGGCCTTGTCTATTTATTGCTCATATTCTGTAAGGGTTGTTTATTTTCAATTGGGAACATTATAGCTAATATATCAGCTATCATCTCCAGGGCCATTTTATGATTTCTCCATACCATCAATAATTTCCTCTCTCCATTTATAGTTTATTTTGCTGATGAGAAGATGACTTTACCCAATCTTAGAGTTAATTATGATGGCATATTGGCTCTAATCCTATAGATTTTACTGTGGTCCTCATATTCCAAAATAATGCACAGCTAAATAAGAAAAAGTGTAATTTGCTTTATTCACAGCACTTTTGTCTTTAGATTTTCTTCCCAGGCTAGTGGGCTGATTGCCCACCAAATGAATTCTCCCTAGACGGAGCTCATAGCTGAAGCCTATGGGATTACTACCTGTTCCCTTGAGTGTTTGTGACTATAGGCGCTGAGACAGGATCAAAGGAAACAACCTGTATTAGTTAGTTTTCTGCTGCAGGAGAGAGGAGCTTCCCAGAGGGGAAAGTTTTCATGTTGTAAATCTTAAGAGACTTCTTATTTGCTCTGTGTGTGTGTGTGTGTGTGTGTGTGTGTGTGCATGTGATGAGATTGTTTTTGTAATATCTGTCACACCCATGTTGAAATAGTCCTTGTTAGTACTCATTACTTTTAACATTTACCTAGAGTTTAAGAGTGCCAGGTACTATGATTTCTATGCATTATCTTATCTGTTCCTAACAAACAAGCAAAAAAACACATTGAAAAGACTCATGAGATATGTATTATTATGAGAAACAAGGTTTGAAAGCTCAATTAGCTTCCAGGAAGACACTTCTGGGGAGTAGCAGGGATGGGATATAAACCACACTGCAAAAGATTCTAAATCCTGTGCACTTAAAAACTACTTTCTAGTGGAGCATGCAATCAAAGCAACATTCTACGTATGCAGATATTTAAATATATTGGGCTCCATCTAATATTACTGAATCAATATCTCCAGGACTGGGGTATAGTAATTTACACGTTAAAAAACATTCCCTGGTCATTTGAATGCTGTTGTCCACAGATTGATATTTAGAGACAAGTGTAGGCTACATACTCACATAACTTCCAGTTAGAAAGCTGTCCATATTATTGTTTTTTATCATCATTCATCCACCCATCCATTCATTCAATATTTACGAATATCTAATATGTCTAAGGCTCTATACCAGATGTTAAAAGGTCATAGAAAGAAAGCGTATTTCAATTGTCTTATAGATGACAGTGAAGGTCTTATATATAAATAAATAATTTAGATAGGAAGTGATAAATAATAAATAATATTTATTGATACAAGTGAAGTGCTGTGGGTATTCAGTGGAAGAAGAAATTACTTCCCAGGGCAGAAAGTTGACAGGAAACAGTGTTGACCTGGGAAAACTTCAGAGAGAGACTGACTCTTGAATTGGTAGTAAGATTTGGGCATACGGCAATATTTTGTTTCACAAGGTGCATGTACTGAATAACTGTATATGGCTTTCTGGCTTTGAAGAAGTAAGCGGCCATGTTATGAGTGGGCTTATGAAGAGGGCCTTGTGCCAAAGAACTGTGGATAGTCTCTAAGAGCTGTGAGTAGTCCCTGGCTGACGGCCAGCAAGAAGGTAGGAATCTGTCTTAAATGGCAAGGAGATGAATTCCATCAATAAATGAGTGAGCTTGGAAGCAGATCCATCCCCAGTTGGGCCTCCAGATGAGTTCCCAGTTCTGGCTGACACCTTGATTGTACCATCTCAGAGGATGCAGTTAAGTGATGTGCAGATTTCTGACCATAAAACTATAAGATAACAATTGTGTGTTTTTTTGTTTTTAAAGAAGATGTTGGGGGTAGGAGTTTATTAACTTATTTATTTATTTTTGCTGTGCTGGGTCTTCGTTTCTGTGCGAGGGCTTTCTCTAGTTGCGGCAAGCGGGGCCACTCTTCATCACGGTGCGCGGGCCTCTCACTATCACGGCCTCTCTTGTTGCGGAGCACAGGCTCCAGATGCGCAGGCTCAGTAGTTGTGGCTCACGGGCCTAGTTGCTCCGCGGAATGTGGGATCCTCCCAGACCAGGGCTCGAACCCGTGTCCCCTGCATTAGCAGGCAGATTCTCAAACACTGCGCCACCAGGGAAGCCCAATTGTGTGTTTTTTAAGCCCTTAAATTTATGGAAATTTGTTATGCAGCAATAAACACAATTTGGAATTACGATAATACAGATTTATTTCCCTATTGAGGAATAGTTACTTTCTTGGTCTTGTTTTTCAAAACAATGCTACAATAAACATCCTTACATATATGTTCTTACAGATTAAAACTTTTATTTCCATAGATCCATTTGCGAGGCTGAAATTCTGGATGGAATATTCTTCTTTTATTTTATTTTTTATTTATTTATTTATTTTTTTTTTTTTGCGGTACGCGGGCCTCTCACTGTTGTGGCCTCTCCCGTTGCGGAGCACAGGCTCCGGACGCGCAGGCTCAGCGGCCATGGCTCACGGGCCCAGCCGCTCCGCGGCATATGGGACCCTCCCGGACCGGGGCACGAACCCGTATCCCCTGGCATCGGCAGGCGGACTCTCAACCACTGCGCCACCAGGGAGGCCCTATTCTTCTTTTAAAAAGATATTGCCAGATTCCTTCTGAAGTAAGGTAACACTTCAATTATCTGTTAGCAAATGTGAGAGCATCCTTTCCCTTACATCATAGCAATTAATAGGCATTATCATTCTTTTTCAATTTTTGCCAGTCATGTTGGCAGTTATCTCATTGTTACTTTAATTTTCAGCTCCATATTAATAGATTGAGCAACCCTTCCTATGTTGTTTGGCTCTTCGTTTTGATTTTTATTTTTTTACATCTTTATTGGAGTATAATTGCTTTACAATGGTGTGTTAGTCTCTGCTTTATAACAAAGTGAATCAGCTATACACATACATATATCCCCATATCCCTTCCTTCTTGCGTCTCCCTCCTACCCTCCCTATCCCACCCTTCTAGGTGGTCGCAAAGCACCGAGCTAATCTCCCTGTGCTATGCATGTTTTGATTTCTTAAACATTGGCACTGTTAGTCTGGTTGTTTACAAGCATAGAGAACTAGAAATCAAGGATCAAACTTGAAGTACTTTTTTCCAACCCCTTTTAGGGCTTCTCTCACATCTTGGTTTCTCAGGCTGTAGATGAGGGGGTTTAACATGGGGATCATGATGCCATAAAACACAGAAGCCATTTTTTCTTGCTCTTGAGACTGTGGCGCGACGGTGCAGATACATGTAAGACAGAGTCCCATAGAAAATGGTGACGGCTGTCAGGTGGGAGGCACGCGTGGAGAAGGCTTTTCTCCTCCCTGCAGCAGGAGAGATCTTCAACATGGTAGCCAGGATAAACATGCAGGAAAAGATGACGACCGACACGGTGAACGTCAAGTTAAACTCCACAAAGGCTGCTAGTAGCATGACATTGAAGTAAATATCGGAGCATGAGAGGGCCAGAATTGGGGGTTCATCACAGAAAAAGTGGTTAATTTTACTGGATTTACAAAAGTTCAGTGAGAAAGTAAAACTTACATTTACAGAAGCATTTAAGAAACCCATGATGTATGAACCAACTAAGGGTTGAATGCAGACTCTCTGGGACATAACAGCTCCATAGCGAAGTGGGTTACAGATGGCCACATAATGGTCCACTGCCATAGCAGCCAGGATGTAGCAGTCACTTGTTACAAAAGTACCATAGACAAGTAATTGCACCATACATCCTATGAATGAGATGGATTTTTTTGGCTCATCAAATTCTCCAACATCTTGGGAGTAACAGCAGAGGCATAACAGAGATCAACAAAAGCCAGGTTTTGGAGGAAAAAGTACATGGGGGTGTGAAGGGAAGAATCAATCTTGATAAGTAGGATCATGCCAATGTTACCCACTAGGGTGGCCACATAGATCACTAGAAATACTATGAAGAAGACATGCCAAGTCTTGTGTTGACCAGCGAATCCCAGGAGAATGAATTCAGTCACTTCACTGCCATTGTTTTGTTCCATGGCTGGCAAAAATTAAATATCAGCTGAAAAGGTGCAAAGGAAGAAGAGCAGAGAAACTAAGACTATTGTGATCCTTTAAATAATTCTGGAATTGGAACTGGTATAATATTTAAGTTCAGAGTTGAGTCAGAGAATAATTTCCATGGCATAATTGATTTACACTGTTAAAGGCTGAACCTTGACATTTGACGTAGATATTTTCATCTATAGTTTGGGATGTTGTCATGGACCAAACAGCATCTGTGTTCTCAGGGTGCAGAGTGATGGGTGTTTCATAAGTATGTCAATTCAGGAACAAATGAGATATACATAAAGAAATACTTTAATTATGCTTTCTTTTATGCTCTCTATATTTTAATTAGAAATTCCAATTTGCTTAAATACTAATCATTGTATTTAAAATCTTGACATATCCACAGAGTTCTATATGATCTATATTATCTCCATATTTTCATTTTATCATTTTCCTTACCTTAGTAGTTCTTCTCTGCCATGATGGTCTCATAAAATAGTAGAGTCCCTTATGGAAGTGTTTATCAAAGTATTTATGGTAAAGCATAATTTTCTTTATAAAATTTCCAATCTGTTGTGGCCCCATATTTTTGTAAAAAACAATAAAAAATTCTCAGCATTGTCAAAATTTTGTGATAGTTTAAATGCTCAATCTCACTTTCTGTAGTTATCTCATCAGAGTAGAAACAAAGAGTTCAAGGACTGGTGCTGGACCATGGACCACACACTGAATAGCACTGTTCTATGGTGTCCATCCATCATAGTTTACCTATGAGCTTTCCTAGTGATAGACAGCAGATTGCCTACAACTTGTCTCCACTACAAATAACTCAAGAGTGAAATTTTTTGTAGGGTGTGTTCCTAGGGACAATTTTTTTGAGTCTGGAGGTATGCACATAATTAACTTGACCAAGGTTTTCCAGATCACTTTCTATAATGGATGCGCCAGTGTACACTCCTCCCATCTGTTCATGGGGGTTCCCATGTCCTTAACTTCCTAGTGAACACTGGTATTTTCCTAATTTTTTTTTTTGCCAGGAAAATATGTGTAAAGTGTTATCTCATTTTTATCCATTTTTCCCCCTTTCATTCCAAGTAAATTTAATGATTGTCTAATGTTCTTAGAATTTGGGGGTTCTATTGTTTTGTAAATTGCCTATTTATATTGTTTGTAAATATTTCTATTGAGTTGCTATTAAATGTTCTTTGTTTATCCAAGATTTGAATTTCTTGTCAGTTTTTGACTGAAAAGTTTTCCTCACATTTTATCATCTATTAATTTTGCCTATGTTATCCTTTATAGAACAGAAATCTTTACATTCAAAATAACATTTCCTCATTTTTTTGCTTTATTGTTTGTTCTTTGGAAAAATAAATTTAATTCCCTAGTTTATTTCCTCAGGATAGTAAAAAGCAATAATAAAAAATTTGTTTTCATTTTAGGTTGCTGGCACATGGTATTTGTGGCACTATGGCATTTTATATCATACACATAATTTGATAAATGTTACTTGTGTTTTCTCAATATTTATTTTTTAAAGTAAGTAGGCAAACAGGATAGAGAGTGATCAGTAGTCACTGTGTGTCTCTGTGTATATGCAAAATATTTAAATATTGTAAAACCATTAAGTGATTTGACTTTTTACACACAGACACTAGACCCAGTTATGTTACAGGAAACTTCTACCAAACATTTTTGGAACAAATAATAATAATATTTACTCAGGTAAATTTGTTTGAAATGCATACAAATGTAAAAGAATTTAGTATACAGTATATTTAAGTATTTTCTATAAACTGCCCCATGGGAAAAACTCACAAAAGATATAACCAGGATAATTATAGAAGGAAAACTTAAATGGTCAATAGAAACATGGATATATACACAAGTCACCAGTAATCAGATAACTGTATATTAATACTGCATTGAAACATAATTTTATACTCAGTCTAAAATGCAAAGTTTAGGTGAGAATGTGGACTCACATATTTCTGGTCAGAAGGTAAATTAGAACAGTCAGTCATGTTGGAGACAAGTTTGGAAATATTAATAAAATTAAACACATGCCTCCCTTTAGTCCAGAATTTCCATTATGAGTACATATTCTGGATAAATTTTTGACCACATAAACAAGGATACACAGACACACATACCCTTGTAAGTATGTATATGAATATGTGTACATATAAATATATACACAGAAAAATGTTCATAGCAGCATTCTTGAACATAGAAAAAATAAGAACTATTAAATCAGTGAGAATTCAGTAAACTGGTGCTACAACATCAATGTCAATAAATATCTGAAATGGAATGCTGAGTAATAAAAAGCAAGTTGCAGAAGTTAAATGGTGACTACACGAATGCTTGTTACATTATTTTAAATGTATTCTTATGCACCTTAAATATTGTGCAATGACAGAAGTTCCTCACAAAAAACCCCACATCCCCTCTCTTACTCATCAGAGTAAGAGAGCTTCTTACTCTGGTGTCTGTAATGCCAGGCAGAGCTGTAGCGCCAAAGATGCGATAGTCAGTTTGGGATAAGAAGGTGCCTTTAGTGGTGGGGAGTATAGCAAAGCAAACCTGTGGTTGATGTGGAGAGTCTGGCTGTTTCAAACAGCTTGAGAAATGAACAGGGTGCGATAACTCTGCCGTGAAGGAAGAAGGAACAATTCTCTTCTTCCAACATTTAGTGATGGCTAAAGGCTAATAAGTATGTGTGATTTGCCTCCTCAGGTAACTTTGCTGTAAAATAGATGAAATGCAACCCTTTCAAGGAGGCTTCCATCCAGTGCGTGACAGCACTTGTCAGAAGAAGCTAGCATAGGTCATGAGTCCACTTAAACTAGTATCTTGATGAGATAATGATATTTGCTATGTTAGCTTAATCTTTTTGAATTCAAATAAAATGTATGACATGACAGTTTTCAAGAGCTATGTAAAAACCAGTACAAAGAACACCACACACACACACACACACACACACACAAGAACCTGAGTATTCTGAACATGCTTAACCTACACTGAAACCTGGTGCTTTTGCAGCTTCATTTGTATTAAGCACTGTGCAGTAGAAAGTACCTGGGTTTGAAATCTGGTCCCACAACCTCATAGAGACAAATGATATAACTCCCCCAGCCTCAGTTCTACCTTATATAAAGCAGGGATCACAGAATTACTTAGAAGGTAATAATGCTCATTGTGACACTGCACAATAGCAAAAGTTTGGAAATAGAGTTAAATAAATCAGAATAGATTCATATTATGAATCAATACATAGTCCAAAAAGCACGTGATAAATATATACTCTTATGAAAAGGTGATCATATAATACTGTCAAATGAACAAAGCAGGTTGCAGACTAATATGTAGAGCTCAACCCTCTTAAAATAAAACTTGTTTTTTTGTTTTGTTTTGTTTTTTGTTTTTACTCCCTCTCTTTTTCTCATTTTTTAAATTTATCCATGAAAAAGCTCTGGAAGGATTCACACCAAACTTTTAATGATTATCCCTGGGTATGTGAGTAGAGAGAGGAAGTCTTTAAACTTTTAAACTTCATCACCTTTTCATTTTAAAATAGCTTTAATTGTTTTAAGAAGGAAGGGGAAGGGAAAGAAGTCAAGTCTGCTTTGTAATGCTGTGACTTAAAGTGATGTGATTTATATAAACTACCCAGCACAGGGCCAGACGTTGAACGGGCACTCAAAACTGGTCATAACACATGCAGATAACACATTAAAGCCATAAACTACTCACTACTCATTCATTCATTCATTCGTTTAATCTTTCAATCATCTGTTCATTCATATCCTTCTCAGGCAACACTCAGCCCAATTCACTTCCCTCACTCCATTTCCACTGTGTCACCAGGGATGAAGCCTTTATTCCTGGGTCTTGGGGTGAAACTTCTAGAACTTTGGCTCTGACCCCTTTGCTCCACCATTTCCAGCACACACTGGGATGACACATGGCTGATTTTGAAAAATGGGCTGTGCTTTTTTTGCTTACATGAGGGTTGCATCCAGATTCTCTTTCTGCAACTGGTAGAGGCAACTTGTCCACCAAGGTCTCTGTGTGCTTCCTTCTCACTGGGGAGTTTAAAGCTGGAGCCTAAGGGATCAATACTTTCTCCCTTGAGAACCTGAGCTTCCAGGGGCTGTAATGGAATCGGAATAAACAATGTCCAGTAGTTATTTTCTGCTGGAGAACATTTAAGCTTTCTCTAGAGAAGATATATTTAATCATGTTACTGTCATTAGGGACTTTTTTGTCTGTGTGTTGTCTTGTCATAGAACAGCTCCATTAAAATTGTTTCTTGTGAATCAGGTTGAGCAAGTTTTACTACGTCTAAGAATTTGTGTTCAGTTCTAGAAAATTGACCTTGTCACCATAATCAGCTAAAAATAGGGCTATCTGGAAAAAAGAAATCCAAAGCTAATCTCAGTTTAAGTCCATATGCCCCTAATCGAACAAACAGAGTTACTATTATGTGAATAATTTTTTTATATTACCACTATGACCTTTTTTTTTGGGGGGGTACGCGGGCCTCTCACTGTTGTGGCCTCTCCCGTTGCAGAGCACAGGCTCCGGACGCGCAGGCTCAGCGGCCATGGCTCACGGGCCCAGCCGCTCCGTGGCATGTAGGATCTTCCCGGACAAACCCCTGTCCCCTGCATCGGCAGGCGGACTCTCAACCACTGCGCCACCAGGGAAGCCCCACGTTGACCATTTTTTAATTTGAAGAAAAAAATTGACTCTTGATCCCTTCTTTGTTTTTTTCTAATAATGTTTATATGTTAAAATTCAGTCCTGGATAAAGACACCCTTTCTTCCAGTTACAGTTTACACCATCAGAATACTTCAGATAACAATCTGTAGAATAAGAGATTTTGAGTAGCGTTTGGCTATGATGCTGCTAGGGCTAAACCTTTAATCTATGAAAGGAGAAAGCGAGATTCAATGAGTCTGTAGCTTCTTGTCTGAAGGAAAGTTATTGCCAAAGGGTGGTGAGCTGACATTCAATATTCCTTATTGGAATGACCAGTGTCTCAGTTAGGAGTGTGTTCCACTGCAAGTAGATGAAAATCCAACTTACTTTTGGCTGTTACTTTGGCAAAGACAGTGACTTATATTTCCTTCCTAGCATTAGTTTGGAAGTCAAAACTCACATTTTGTGATTTGCGTAGTCTTTCCCATATGCTGGTTGCCTCACAGTCTAACATGTCTATTATAGTGTTAGACATCACGTTCCCTTTCAAAGCAGGAAAAGGATCCTGGAGGGTAGAGTGATAACCACATACACACCCTTGATCAGGAAAACAAAAGCTTTCCCCAAATCCAGCAGACGTCTACTTAGATCTCACCAGCTAGAACTGTGTTACCTGGAGTAGCAGAAACCTCTGTGCCCTGCACCACATCTCAGCTACTCGATTTCAGTGCATCTGCAGTGGAACGCAGGTTTCCTACAGTATCTCTGTCTCAGGAATATCCCAGAAGCCATGCAAGATATTCCATGACCATCAAGCAATGAGAGAGGGGAAGTGAATAAATTGTCTTAAGCTCTTGTTCTTTACAAGGACAGCTGTGTAGGACATTCTGCATAGTTTACCAAAGTTCCCTGTCGGATTTTCAGTTTCCTGGGTGTCAGTCAGCTAAGTTATTCATCCTTTCCTTGCTTTTGTCCTTCTATCTCATTATTCCTGCTCCCTCCCTGTGCTGCCTGGGATAATTCTCTTCCGAAAGTTTAGTAAACTGCATAGTATGAGGGAACAGTTCCCATAGGACTGATGTCAGTTAGACACTAGTCAAAAATTCAAGGGTCCTCGGAGCCACTCTCAATTGTACTTCTCATTAGGGGCCTCCACAATCATCCTCAGGTTTGATAATTCACTAAAATCACTCTATGTTATGGCTTGAATGTTTCTGTCCCTCTGCAATTCATCTGTTGAAATCCTAACCCATTGTGTGACAGTATTAGGAGGTGGGGTCTTTGGGAAATAATTAAATCATGAGGGAGCAGACCAAATGAATGGGACTATTGCCCTTAAAAGAGACCCCAGACTGTTCTCCAGTCGTTTGTCCATCCTCTGAAGACACAATGACAGGGCAGCAGTCTGCAGTCAAGAAGAGCACTCTGACCAGACCCCAATTCTGCTGGCACCCTGATTTCAGACTTCTAACTTCCAGAACTGTGAGAATTAAATTTCTGTTGTTTAGAAGCCACTCAGTCTATGAAATTTTCTTAGAGCCTTTCCTGACTAACACATCAGGGAAACACTATATGTACAATTACAGTATTAGTATAGCAAAAGGATACAAATTATAACCAGTCAAAGGAAGATGCATAGAGGGCAATGTCTATGAGGATTCCAAACCTGAAGCCTCCATCATCCTCAGGTATGCATTACCCCCCACGTGTCAACATGTGGCAATATGCATGGAGCCTGGCCAACCCAGAAGCTCACCTGAGCCTTGGGTATGCACAGCTCATTTTTGGGCTCTATGTCATTGCTCATGTGGCTGATCTTTAGTTCTCAATCCCTCCTAGAGGTTGAGTGTTATACCTTTGGTTCCCAGTTCCTCTGGAGGTTGGAACTGATAGGGCATATCCCAAAACCCCCATCACATATCACATTGTTAGACTGTCTAGTGGCCAAAGCCTCCAGGTAAACAAAGATACTCCTTTTAGGGTAGGTATTTCAGGGGCTTAGAGATCAACTCCAAGTAGGTGAAGGCAAAGGCCAGACCTTTCTTTAGGTAAGGTTACTTCTTCATTGCACCCCCCCCCCACAAACACACATATATTACCTTTACCTAAGGCCATATCTCAGGAACCCAAACTAAGACACATAACATTCTAGCTACAGTGGAAGCTTAAAAGTAATATATCTATTTATCAGCTGCATCACCTTCCATATAATATTGGGTTTTTTTTAGGAAGGAATAAGAGGAGAATGGACAATGGATTAAAAAACAAGTATATTTTGCCATATATAAATAGGGGGTGGTGAATAGATTCTTTGTCTTAAGCTTCTGTAGAGATTCTCTTCTCCATGTGTTTCTTGTTCAAAACTTTTGTGGGATACCATATTTTCTTCCATCTTGGTCTAGACAAATATTTCCTATTTAGTTAGTCATTTTTGCTAATCCTTGACTTCCAATTTTGGTTGAAGAATTGAGCCTCCATCATAATGTCTTAGAGACAGTCGTTGGATCCCCAAAGCCCTTATAATATGGGATACTACGAGAACAGTTAGCTGTACTGTGCTGTAGCTAGCATTCTTTCTCACTACACTGACCACAGGTTTTTTGGTGCAATCTCTACTCATTCTTTTAGTAAGAATTTCATGATCACCTAATAAATTCCTGAATTATTAAATACTGGGCTTACAATAATGAGCAAACTACACATTATCATTGTGTTTACAGAGATTAAATTTGCGTGTTTCTCATATATACACCTATGGCAGTATGAATCATACCCTGACCAGGGTGTCAGCTAAAAATATATATATTTTAAAAGTTTTATTGAAGTATATTTGATTTACAACGTTGTGTTAATTTCTGGTGTAGAGCAAAGTGATTCAGTTATACATATATTTTTTTCATATTCTTTTCCATTATGATTTAGTTCCCTGTGCTGTACAGTAGGACCTTGTTGTTTATCCATCTTACATATAACAGTTTGCATCTGCTAACCCCAAATTTCCAATCTATCCCTCCCCCACCACACCTCCCGCTTGGCAACCACAAGTCTGTTCTCTATGTCTGTGAGTCTGTTTCTGTTCCATGGATAAGTTCATTTGTGTCGTATTTTAGATTCCACATACAAGCGATAACATATGGTATAAAAAAATATTTACTCCAGGTAAAAGCATGGTGGGTATGTTATAAAATGGTCACAAATTCTTTCCTTCAATGCAGCCTCAGCATTTCAAGGTGATATTGCAGAGCCTTCCATTAAGTGGTAGAGCCAATTACCCCAAATCTTTCAATCTGGGTTACCCATGTGATTTGCTATGGCCAATGTGATACCAGCAAATGCAGTGGAACACTAACCACTTGGATATGTCTCACATTCAGTGTTAGTGATTTATGTCCGAGCAAGAAGGACTTATTCCTTACTGATTGTATAGCTTCTTTTACTTCATTTCACAGGCAGTAGATAAGGAGGTTTAACATGGAATCATAATGCCACAAGATGCTTTTCCCTACTCTTGGGAGTTGGTAGATTTAGGCTGTTAGTACATGTAAGAGAGAGCCCCAAAGAAAATGATGAGAGATATCAGGAGCAAGACATCTGTGGTGCAGGACTTTTTCTTCCCCTGTAGCAGAGGGCAAGTTCAGGATGGTGGAAGATATGTGTGTATGAGAAAATAACGATCAACACAATTCAAAATGAAGTTAATGACAGGATAGATTAAAAAACATTTTCACCAAGTGTATTTTTAATTGAATTTTTGTTGAGAGGATTATAGATTTACGTGCAGTTGTAAGAAATAATACAGTGAGATCCTTTGTACAGTTTGCCCAGATTCCTCCTGTGATAGGCAGTTCCCAAATATCTTTGTATCCTCCACCTGGGATCTCTAAATGTGTTAGCTTACATGGAAAAGAGGAAATAAGGTTGCAGATGGAAGTAAGGTTGCTAATCAGCTGACCTAGAGATGGAAAGATTATTCTGGATTTTCCAAGAGTCCTTAAAATTGGAAGAGGAGGCAGAAAATTGAGAGTCAGAGATTTGAAGACGTTGTGACGCTGGTTTTGAAGATGGAGAGAATAGGCTATAAGTCAAGGAATACTGGTGGCTTCTAGAAGCTGAAATAATTAAGAAAGTAGATTTTTCTAGAATCTCCCTAAAGGAACGCAGCCCTGGTGACACTTTTATTTAGAGACCCATTTTTTATCTGCTAACTTCCAGAACTCTAAGATAATATATTTGTGTTGTTTTAGGTCACTAAATTTGTGGTAATTTGTTAGAGCACCAACAGAAAACTAATACACCCCTAATGGCAGCATTTTGCAAAATTATAGGATAATATCACAACCAGGATATTGACATTGATGCAGTCCACTGATTTTACTCACATTTCCCCAGTTTGTGTCTGTGTGTTTGTATTAAGTTCTGTAACATTTTATCACCTGATGTAGTTTCCTTTGTACACCACCATGGTCAAGACACTGAACAGTTTCCAAACCACAAGGTTCCCTTGTATTCTTCTTTTTTAACCACCACCTCCTCCTCCCCTGGCCCTACCTCATTCTATCTCTAACCCTCGTAACCATTCATCTGTTTGTCCTCCATTTCTAAGATTTTGTCATTTCAAATATGATGAGCACCATACAGTGTATAACTTTTTGCTTTGGTTTTTCTCACTCAGCATAATTCCCTAGACATTCATCCAAGTTGTTGTGTGTATCAATAGTTCACTGATTTTATTCTTGAGTGATTTCACTTTTTAGGAGGGTATCCTCTTGATGGTTAGGCTTTGCACTTCTGCTTCATGGATATTTTAGTATTCATCCTCTCTTGGTCTCTAGCTACCCTTCCACTTGGCTCTCTCAGGCTCTGGGGCTGCTGTTCTTGGCTGGGAATGAGTCCTACATCTCTATCCATCCCTTTCCTTGCAAAACAGCATCTTTTTTTTTCCTTTTGAATTATGTAGTTACTTCCTAAATCTCTTCCTATCTGGTATCTGGTTCAATTACAGGTGTCCAGTGATTCTACACTAGGCCATCAGTAAATCTTTGACATTGCAAATAAATACACTAATGGATGCACAAAATACTGATTCAGTCAAGACTGGGACCTTTATTTTCTGCTCCTCTCAGTCTAGTCTGGACCCAAACTAAAGTGTAGCTGATGGTTTATGAAACATATGTGATTGTGCAAATCAGACCATTACTACTCTATACAATGTTTGAAAGGAAGGATTCTCTCTTGGACAACTGCTAACAATTGCTAATCACTCCCTGGTCAGAACCCAGATGAACTATTTCCTCCTATTTGGAATGTCCAAATATTTCCTTTTGGGATTTCTTTCACCTCAGTATTGAAAGCAGAGTACTACGTGATTCTCTATTTTGTGCCCTATTTCCAATTTGGACACCTGGACTTCCTAACCTGTATTAAACTTTATTTTGTTTTATCATTTCCTCCCTAGCTTTACTGAGGTATAATTGATAAAACTGGCATATATTTAAGGTATATAACTTTGTATTTTGATACAGGTATACGTTGTGAAATTATCACCACTATCAACCTCATTCACATATCCATCATCTCACAATCTTCTTTTTCTTTTTTTGCCCAATGCTCCTTGTGTTGTAATTTAATAGTGCATATTCTGACCAGTTCATTAGATTGGCTAGTACTATTTTAATGTGAAACTTGCTCATTAATCTAGCTAGCATGGCATCTTTAGATTCATGTGGGGCTCTCCATCACCTATCCTGAATCTATCAACTAAAACTTTTTTGTAAATAGTTTATCTTCCTGATTCAAAAGGCTCTTGGCATCTCTTCAATTTCTCTGTGAATTTCTGTACTTTAAAGTTATCTGTCTGCACAAAAATAACTGGTATATCTTTCCTAAATGAATGACCAATTTTGGGGCTTTTAGATCCACCTACAGATTTTCTAACTCTAATGGAGAAGTAGGTAGAAAACGTTTGCAAGAGTCTCCTCACCTTATTCAAGAAAGAGATGGTTTCAGAATCAACAGGGTAACTAATGCCAAAATGAAGTCATACTATCATATAAGAAATAGGTGTTTTCAAGTGTTAGAGAAGGTAACAAGTAAAAGACTATTAGGTAGAAAGGGTAACAGCTTGAGTTGAGTCATAACGCACTTTTCAAAGCAGTACATTTATTTACATTTCAGGTTTATGCAATAATTGGAACAGAGCCTATGAGGAGACTCCTTTTTTCTTTTTAACATCTTTATTGGAGTATAGTTGCTTTACAATGCTGTGTTAGTTTCTGCTTTATAACAAAGTGAATCAGTTATACATATACATATATCCCATTATTTCTCCCCTCTTGCGTCTCCCTCCCTCTCAACCCCCCTATTCAGGGTCTTTTGTGTTTCCATACGAATTGTGAGACTTTTTGTTCTACTTCTGTGAAAAATGCTAGTGGTAGTTTGATAGGGATTGCATTGAATCTGTAGATTGCTTTGGGTAGTAGAGTCATTTTCACAGCATTGATTGTTCCAATCCAAGAACATGGTATATCTCTCCATCTGTTTGTAACATCTTTAATTTCTTTCATCAGTGTCTTATAATTTTCTGCATACAGGTCTTTTGTCTCCTTAGGTAGGCTTATTCCTAGATATTTTATTCTTTTTGTTGCAATGGTAAATGGGAGTGTTTTCTCTTTTTTTTTAACATCTTTATTGCAGTATAATTGCTTTACAATGCTGTGTTAGTTTCTGCTTTATAACAAAGTGAATCAGTTATACATATACATCTGTTCCCATATCCCTTCCCTCTTGCGTCTCCCTCCCTCCCACCGTCCCTATCCCACCCCTCCAGGCGGTCACAAAGCACCAAGCTGATCTCCCTGTGCTATGCGGCTGCTTCCCACTAGCTATCTACCTTACCTTTGGTAGTGTATATATGTCCATGCCACTCTCTCACTTTGTCACAGCTTACCCTTCCCCCTCCCCATACCCTCAAGTCCATTCTCTAGGAGGTCTGTGTCTTTATTCCTGTTTTACCCCTAGGTTCTTCATGACATTTTGTTTTCTTAAATTCCATATATATGTGTCAGCATACAGTATTTGTCTTTCTCTTTCTGACTTACTTCACTCTGTATGACAGACTCTAGGTCTATCCACCTCATTACAAATAGCTCAATTTCGTTTCTTTTTATGGCTGAGTAATATTCCATTGTATATATGTGCCACATCTTCTTTATCCATTCATCGGATGATGGACACTTAGGTTGTTTCCATCTCCAGGCTATTGTAAATAGAGCTGCAATGAACATTTTTGTACATGACTCTTTTTGAATGATGGTTTTCTCAGGGTATATGCCCAGTAGTGGGATTGCTGGGTCATATGGTAGTTCTATTTGCAGTTTTTTAAGGAAACTCCATACTGTTCTCCATAGTGGCTGTACCAATTCACATTCCCACCAGCAGTGCAAGAGTGTTCCCTTTTCTCCACACCCTCTCCAGCATTTATTGTTTCTAGATTTCTTGATTATGGCCATTCGGACCGATGTGAGATGATATCTCATTGTAGTTTTGATTTGCATTCCAAAACCAGACAAAGATGTCACAAAGGAAGAAAACTACAGGCCAATATCACTGATGAACATAGATGCAAAAATCCTCAACAAAATACTAGCAAACAGAATCCAACAGCACATTAAAAGGATCATACGCCATGATCAAGTGGGGTTTATTGCAGAAATGCAAGGATTCCTCAATATACGCAAATCAATGAACGTGATACACCATATTAACAAATTGAAAGAGAAAAACCATATGATAATCTCAATAGATGCAGAGAAAGTTTTTGACAAAATTCAACACCCATTTATGATAAAAACCCTGCAGAAAGTAGGCATAGAGGGAACTTTCCTCAACATAATAAAGGCCATATATGACAAACCCACAGCCAACATCGTCCTCAATGGTGAAAAACTGAAACCATTTCCACTAAGATTGGGAACAAGACAAGGCTGCCCACTCTCACCACTCTTATCCAACATAGTTTTGGAAGTTTTAGCCACAGCAATCAGAGAAGAAAAGGAAATAAAAGGAATCCAAATCGGAAAAGAAGAAGTAAAGCTGTCACTATTTGCAGATGACACGATACTATACATAGAGAATCCTAAAGATGCCACCAGAAAACTACTAGAGCTAATCAATGAATTTGGTAAAGTAGCAGGATACAAAATTAATGCACAGAAATCTCTGGCATTCCTGTACACTAATGATGAAAAATCTGAAAGTGAAATCAAGAAAACACTCCCATTTACCATTGCAACAAAAAGAATAAAATATCTAGGAATAAACCTACCTAAGGAGACAAAAGACCTGTATGCAGAAAATTATAAGACACTGATGAAAGAAATGAAAGATGATACAAATAGATGGAGAGATATACCATGTTCCTGGACTGGAAGAATCAATATTGTGAAAATGACTCTACTACCCAAAGCAATCTACAGATTCAATGCAATCCCTATCAAACTACCAATGGCATTTTTCACAGAACTAGAACAAAAAATTTCAAAATTTGTTTGGAAAAACAAAAGACCCCGAATAGCCAAAGCAATCTTGAGAACAAAATACGGAGCTGGAGGAATCAGGCTCCCTGACTTCAGACTATACTACAAAGCTACAGTAATCAATACAGTATGGTACTGGCACAAAAACAGAAAGATAGATCAATGGAACAGGATAGAAAGCCCAGAGATAAACCCACGCACATATGGTCACCTTATCTTTGATAAAGGAGGCAGGAATGTACAGTGGAGATAGGACAGCCTCTTCAATAACTGGTGTTGGGAAAACTGGACAGGTACATGTAAAAGTATGAGATTAGATCACTCCCTAACACCATACGCAAAAATAGGCTAAAAATGGATTAAAGACCTAAATGTAAGGCCAGACACTATCAAACTCTTAGAGGAAAACATAGGCAGAACACTCTATGACATAAATCACAGCAAGATCCTTTTTGACCCACCTCCTAGAGAAATGGAAATAAAAACAAAAATAAACACATGGGACCTAATGAAACTTCAAAGCTTTTGCACAGCAAAGGAAACCATAAACAAGACCAAAAGACAACCCTCAGAATGGGAGAAAATATTTGCAAATGAAGCAACTGACAAAGGATTAATCTCCAAAATTTATAAGCAGCTCATGCAGCTCAATAGCAAAAAAACAAACAACCCAATTCAAAAATGGGAAGAAGATCTAAATAGACATTTCTCCAAAGAAGATATACAGACTGCCAACAAACACATGAAAGAATGCTCAACATCATTAATCATTAGAGAAATTCAAATCAAAACTACAATGAGATATCATCTCACACCAGTCAGAATGGCTATCATCAAAAAATCTAGAAACAGTAAATGCTGGAGAGGGTGTGGAGAAAAGGGAACACTCTTGCACTGCTGGTGGGAATGTGAATTGGTACAGCCACTATGGAGAACAGTATGGAGGTTCCTTAAAAAACTACAAATAGAACTACCATATGACCCAGCAATCCCACTACTGGGCATATACCCTGAGAAAACCATCATTCAAAAAGAGTCATGTACAAAAATGTTCATTGCAGCTCTATTTACAATAGCCTGGAGATGGAAACAACCTAAGTGTCCATCATCCGATGAATGGATAAGGATGTGGCACACATATACAATGGAATATTACTCAGCCATAAAAAGAAACGAAATTGAGCTATTTGTAATGAGGTGGATAGACCTAGAGTCTGTCATACAGAGTGAAGTAAGTCAGAAAGAGAAAGACAAATACTGTATGCTGACACATATATATGGAATTTAAGAAAACAAAATGTCATGAAGAACCTAGGGGTAAAACAGGAATAAAGACACAGACCTCCTAGAGAATGGACTTGAGGGTATGGGGAGGGGGAAGGGTAAGCTGTGACAAAGTGAGAGAGTGGCATGGACATATATACACTACCAAAGGTAAGGTAGATAGCTAGTGGGAAGCAGCCGCATAGCACAGGGAGATCAGCTTGGTGCTTTGTGACCGCCTGGAGGGGTGGGATAGGGACGGTGGGAGGGAGGGAGATGCAAGAGGGAAGGGATATGGGAACAGATGTATATGTATAACTGATTCACTTTGTTATAAAGCAGAAACTAATACACCATTGTGAAGCAATTATACTCCAATACAGTTGTAAAAAAAAAAAATTAGATAACAATGAAGTATTTTTAAGTTTAGGGGAATAAATGGACTTTTAAAATCAATCAATCTAAACATAATAAAGAAGATAAAAAGAATAGTATGAAAAATCAAGACAAATAGAAATCACCTTAGAAGGCATAAATAAATCCAAATGAATTAATACGGTGAATAAATATAAATGGATTAAACTCATCATTAACGTGCAAAGATTGTGAAATTGTATTTTATAAATATAAATCAAAACATGTGATTTAATAGACAAAGGCTAAAAAGAAAGTAAACAACTAATGATTAAATAAATAATGGCATAGAGAAGAATATCATGCGTTAGTGAAAATGAATTCACAAGAGTTACACTTCTCAACCCAAATCTTAAAAACATAATGTTGAGGGAAAGAGCTTATTGATTAATTATAGCACAGTATAATATTGGACCTTCACCAGTATTGGTGATATTTTATATTTGGTGGTTACATGTGTTCGTTGTATATTCTGTATGCTTTTTTATAATTATTAAATATTTTTGTACATATTTACACCCCCAAATTGCCTTTAAAGCACAGGTTACAGACATACCATCTCTCAGCAAGTCAAAATGCTGCCAGTTTTACTAAATCAAAGCCACACCTCCTTTACTAGACATTAGAGAAACAAGGGTATTACCATTTTAAGGGTTAAAAGAGGTCAATTCAATCCAAAGGAAAAAATAGAGCATCCCAGTTATTAAAAACAATGTTCAGAGACTAAGAGACTTCTAAGATGGTGAATAAGTTGCATCCACGGTCCTCAAGTTCAATTGTTAACAGTGATTCTCTGTGATAAAAGTCAGTTAATCATATCCAAGAGGAGATACAAACCAAATGCTGTTTGACTTTAGTTCAGGGAATGATCTCACCTTGTTAGAGGATCTAGAAATCTTCCCTGAAATAAGTAGTTTTAAAATTGGTACTAGAAACATGTTTGAGATTATATAAGCTAGAGATGTGAACAACCAGTAAAGGTAACTCCAAACAAAGGAAGTACTTTGGATAGAAGCACGTGAATGTTGCCCCATAAACTAAGGGCAAGAGGCAACAGGGACTCATGTTATATACAATTAAGAAGTGTAGCAGCAATTTGTATATAAAATCACAACAGACTTTTCTTGTACCTCTTTCAGTGATATTCTTTTTTCCCCCAGCTTTACTGGGATATAATTGACATGTAACATGTTAAGGTGTGTAATGTGATGATTTGATACACACATATACTGCTAAATATTTACAATACGGTTAGTTAACACATCCTTCACCTCACATAACTGCCATGTTGTTGTTGTTGCTACGGTGAGAAAGTTTAAAATCCACTCTAACAGCAACTTTCAAGTTCATGATACAGAATTGCTAACTATAGTCACTATGCTGTACATTAGATCCCCAGAACTCATTCTTCTTATAATTGGAAGTTTGTGCCCTTTGACCAACATTTCCTCCACCTCTGGCCCCTGGCAACCACTGTTCTACTGAAAGATATTCTTAAGGTAAATTTTGAGTCTAGATCTGACCTCTTCTTTTCCCAGAAGTGTTAACTGGTAACTAAGATGAAGTATTTCAGTTGCAAAACTTTCACCGAGTATTGACAATATTCGAGGCACTGTTTTAAGAACTGATGTCCAAAGTGTTCCCAACTCACCCCATCAGCAGATCCTGCTACTCTGTTTCCACTCTGATTTTCTGGAGTAGGATTCTTCTGCAGCCTGCAAAGAATCACGGATAAAATTCCTGTTGTATTTCTCTAACAAATAGACTTGGATTTTCCTTCCAGACACTACAGCAAGCGTCTGCTTAGAAAAATACGACGAGTTACTTTTTTTTGCAGTACACGGGCCTCTCCCTGTTGTGGCCTCTCCCGCTGCGGAGCACAGGCTCCGGACGCGCAGGCTCAGCGGCCATGGCTCACGGGCCCAGCCGCTCCGCAGCATGTGGGATCTTCCCGGACCGGGGCACGAACCCGTGTCCCCTGCATCGGCAGACAGACTCTCAACCACTGCGCCACCAGGGAAGCCCAAGAGTATCAGTTTTTTTGTGAGGATTATGTGTTAATGCCTGGCATGGAGTAAGTGCTAAATAAATGTTAGCTGTTGTTGTTATTATTATTATTATTATTATTGCCTGAGCTGCCCAACAATCAGTGGCAAAGTGCATGTGGGGTAAAGAGCAGCACTGAGAAAATGCAGCTCACTCCACGGTCCTCACCATCTGCAGCACAGCAACCAACACAAAGGCTCCGACTGCTGCTGATGTGACATATGCTGAAGCCCCCAGGTTGGAGAGAGGTGCTGTGCTAAAGAGTGGGAAGCAGAGGGTTTCTCCCCACTGCGGGCCCACCAGGACCTCCCCCGGGGGAAACGGGGCTCACTGGGTGTGTGGCCACCAGCAGCCCTAAGTGGAAGGCGGACTTCCTCGGATGGGCCAAGTAGTCCTGCCCAAAGGCCCGGCACCAACCTGGGCTGGACAGGTTTCCGAGGGCTGAAGACGGCGGTGGAGGAGCAGCGGGGACGCCGTGGAAGAGGCTCCTTCCCTTCCAGCTCGGCCACTGGCAGCCGCAGGTTCTGGGACCGGTGGGTGGGGCCGGCGGGGAGGCCGTTTTCAGGCAGGAACCGATCCAGGTCCACGTACTTCAGGTGGAAAGACTCGCCGTCACCGGGGAAGGCCTGGTCCCGGACACGCATCACGAGGGAGGCCGAGTTGGCCACGGTGCTGGCTGCTGCAGCCTGCTCTTCCCCCGGCCTTTCCTTCACCTTCTCCTTATCAGGGTGCGCCTCGCGCGGAGGTGGGGGTGGTTCTCCGTCAGCTTCTCCAGGACCAGTGAGAAGGAACCAGCCAGGCCTCTCTCCCCAGCTGCGCATCCCAGCCTCAGGCCTGACCCAGCCTGCGGCGCCTCAGGCACCTTCTTCCAGCCATGCGCATCTTGGAACCGGACAGGTGCAGCTACTGCGCAGGCACCTCGAGGCCCCCTTCCCCGCCTCCTCCCCTCCCCCACCTCTCCCGTGCCCCTTGTGTTGGACGCAGCCCTGGTCATCTTAATTTTATCTTTCTATTAAATTTATATCAGTCTTGTCTTCTTAATGAAATCGTCAGCCCTTTGAGGGGGGAACACTGGCGTGTCCATATTCCATGTGCCTGCAGTGCACTTTAGCCACAATATAAGGTTCTCCATTGTTACTTGTTGGATCCTCTGAAGCTGGACGTTCCGAAGTCCTCCAAATTTTACTCCATTGGATAGTGCTGGTGGCTTTGCCCTTGGAAATTGCAGCTAGGCCTGGACCTGGTACCCTCTGCAGGACCACTTTGAGATGTGTTTGGTGGCTTGAAGAGGAAAAAAAAGCAGTCCTTGAAGAACAGGTATTTATTGAACAGGCACTCAGGGCAGCTTTGGTGCTGGAGATATAACGAACAAATCAGTCCAAACCCACTGCTCTCAAGGAGCTGATGTTATTTTCCCATCCTCCTTACACTTTATGAACAAGGATATACTTATATTCATTCATTCATTTGTCAAGCACTCTTCCAGGTTTCTGTGTTAAAACATATTCCAATGAGTTGAGATAATAAATAAATGATTTCGGATGGTGCTGAGTACTGTGAAGTAAATAAAACAGGTTAATGCTTAGGGAATGATAGGAATCGTGGTGAGGGACAGAACAGGGATTCTGCACATAAATTGCATTGAATGGAAGGTGACCAAAATAATAAATAGGTACCCCTCATGCGGATATGTGGGAGATTCCAGGTAGCTAGGGCATCGAGTTCAAAGGTGCTGATGAGGGAATAAGACAGGAAGCAATGAGAACAGTTAGGAAGCTAATGCAGCAGCCCATGAAAGCTGACCTGTGCCAGGCAAGGTACTGACACTTTAACATATATTGCGTTTTTATTAACCCAAATAATTCCTTGTATTTCATTTATTATCAATGAATAAAGGAGGTAATCTCTAGAAAGGAAGGAGCAAGCTCATGATCAGAGAGTATGATAGGAGTAGATGTGTAGCTATTAAGAGAACCTAAGTCCAGGGCTCTTGCCACTGTGCCCTCATGGCTAGGAGCTCCCGTTGTGCTTTAGGGCAGCACTCTCTTATCTCTTCAGCTCTGCCTACCTAGTCCCTTCCCAATAAATCATGTGTCAGAATGAAAATTCTTTTGGTGTGAGTCAGTGTTTGGGTTTGTCGCAATGAGATGGAGAACCAAGGCACTCTTTTTTTTCTTTCATAAATTTATTTATTTTATTTATTTATTTTTGGCTGCGTTGGGCCTTCACTGCTGCGCGCAGGCTCTGCTCGTTATTGCGATGTGTGGGCTTCTCATTGTGGTGTCTTCTCTCTTTTTTTTTTTTTCTGTGGTACGTGGGCCTCTCACTGTTGTGCCCTCTCCCGTTGCGGAGCACAGGCTCAGCGGCCATGGCTCACGGGCCCAGCCGCTCTGCGGCATGCACCCCAATGCTCATTGCAGCATTATTATTATTTTTTAAATAAATTTATCTATTTATTTATTTTTGGCTGTGTTGGGTCTTCGTTTCTGTGTGAGGGCTTTCTCTAGTTGCGGCGACTGGGGGCCACTCTTCATCGCGGTGCGCGGGCCTCTCACTGTCGCGGCCTCTCTTGTTGCAGAGCACAGGCTCCAGACACGCAGGCTCAGTAGTTGTGGCTCATGGGCCTAGTTGCTCCGCGGCATGTGAGATCTTCCCAGACCAGGGCTCAAACCCGTGTCCCCTGCATTGGCAGGCAGACTCTCAACCACTGTGCCACCAGGAAAGCCCACAGCATTATTTTTATTAGCAAAGATATGGAAGCAACCTACATGCCCATTGAGAGACAGATGAATGGATAAAGATGTGGCATATATTGGGAGTTTTATAATCACAGTTTCAATTTCAGTACTTGTGATTGGTCTGTTCATATTTTCTATTTCTTCCTGGTTCAGTCTTGGGAGATTTTACCTTTCTAAGAATTTGTCCAGTTCTTCCAGGTTGTCCATTTTATTGGCATATAGTTGCTTGTAGTAGTTGCTTATGATTTCTGTGGTGCCCGTTTTAACTTCTCTTTTTTCATTTCTAATTTTATTGTTTGAGTCCTCTCCCTTGTTTTCTTGATGAGTCTGGCTAAATGTTTATCAATTTTTTTTTATCTTCTCAAAGAACCAACTTTTAGTTTCATTGATCTTTTCTATTGTTTTCTTCGTTTCTATTTATTTCTGCTCTGATTTTTATGATTTCTTCCCTTCTGCTAACTTCGGGTTTTGTTAGTTTTTCTTTCTCTAGTTGCTTTAGGTGTAATGTTATGTTGTTTATTTGAGATTTTTCTTGTTTCCTGAGGTAAGATATTGTATTGCTATAAACTTCCCTCTTAGAACTGCTTTTGCTGCATCCTGTAGGTTTTGTATCATTGTGCTTTCATTTTCATTTGTTTCTAAGTAATGCTTTTATTTCCTCTTTGATTTCTTCAGTGATCCATTGGTTGTTTAGTAGCATATGTTTAGCCTCCGTGTGTTTGTATTTTTTACAGTTTTTTTCTTGTAGTTGATTTCTAATCTCACAGTGTAGTGGTCAGAAAAGATGCTTGATATGATTTCAGTTTTCTTAAATTTACTGAGGTTTGCTTTGTGGCCCATGATATGGTCAGTCCTGGAGACTGTTCCACGTGCACATGAGAAGAACGTGCATTCTGCTGCTTTAGGATGGAATATTCTGTAAACATCAATTAAGTCTATCTGGTCTAGTATGTCATTTAAGGCCTGTATTTCCTTATTGATTTTCTGTCTGGGTAATCTGTCCATTGATGAGAGTGGGGTATTGAAGTCCCCCACTGTTATTGTGTTACTGTTGATTTCTCCTTTTATGGCTGTTAGTATTTGCCTTATATATTGGGGTGTTCCTATGTTGGGTGCATATATATTTACAATTGTTATATCTTCATCTTGGATTGATCCCTTGATCATTATGTAGTGTCCTTCTTTGTCTCTTGTAACAGTCTTTATTTTAAAGTCTATTTTTTGTGATATGAGTATTGCTACTCCAGCTTTCTTTTGATTTCCATTTGCATGGGATAACTTTTTCCATCCCCTCACTTTCAGTCTGCATGTGTCCCTAGATCTGAAGTGGTTCTCCTGTAGGTAGCATATATACAGGTCTTGTTTTTGTATCCATTCAGCCATTCTGTATCTTTTGGTTGGAGCATTTAATCGTTTGTGTTTAAAGTAATTATTATTATTATTATTTTTTGGTACGCGGGCCTCTCACTGTTGTGGCCTCTCCCATTGCGGAGCACAGGCTCCAGACGCGCAGGCTCAGCGGCCATGGCTCACGGGCCCAGCCGCTCCACAGCATGTGGGATCTTCCCGGACCGGGGCACGAACCCGTATCCCCTGCATCGGCAGGTGGACTCTCAACCACTGCGCCACCAGGGAAGCCCTAAAGTAATTATTGATATGTATCTTCTTATTGACATCTTGTTAATTGTTTTGGATTTGTTTTTGTAGGTCTTTTTTCTTCTCTTCCTCTTTTGTTCTCTTATGATTTGATGACTAACTTTAGTGTTGTGTTTGGATTCCTTTTTCTTTTCTGTGTATGTATCTGTTGTAGATTTTTGGTTTGCAGTTACCATGAGGTTTTGATATAGCAGTCTATATATAAACAAGATTGTTTTAAGTTGCTGGTCTTTTCATTTCAAATGCATTTCCAATATCCTGAATTTGTGCTCTCCTCTTCTCACAATTGCTGGTTCTGATATCATAGTTGTGTGCAGATGATTTCCTATGTTTACTGTATGGTTGCCTTTACTGGTGAGCTTTTCCACTCATAATTTTCTTGTTTCTAGTTGTGACCTTTTCTTTTCCACTTAGAGAAGTTCTTTTAACATTTGTAGCAAAGCTGGTTTGGTGGTGCTGAATTCTCTTAGCTTTTGCTGGTCTGTAAAGCTTTTGATTTCTCTGTTGAATCTGAATGAGAGCCTTGCTGGGTAGAGTACTCTGGGTTGTAGGTTCTTCCTTTTCATCACTTTAAGTATATCATGCAACTCCCTTCAGCCTGCAGAGTTTCTGCTGAGAAATCAGCTGGTAACCTTATGGGAGTTCCCTTGTATGTTATTTTTTGCTTTTCCCTTGTTGCTTTTAATATTGTTTCTTTGCCTTTAATTTTTGTCAGTTTGATTACTTTTCATCTCAGCATTTTTCTCCTTGGGTTTATCCTGTCTGGTACTCTCTGTGCTTCCTGGACTTGGGTGACTGTTTCCTTTCCCATGTTAGGGAAGTTTTCAGCCATTATCTCTTCAAATATTTTTTCAGGTCCTTTCTCTCTTCTCCTGAGACCCCTATAATGCAAATATTGGTGCGTTTAATGTTGTCCCAGAGGTCTCTTAGACTGTCTTCATTTCTTTTCATTCTTTTTTCTTTATTCTGTTGCATCACAGTGACTTCCACCATTCTGTCTTCCAGGTCATTTATCCATTCTGCCTCAGTTATTCTGCTGTTGATTCCTTCTAGTGTATTTTTCATTTCAATTATTGTATTATTCATCTCTGTTTTTTTGTTCTTTAGTTCTTCTAGGTCTTTGTGAAACATTTCTTGCATTCTCTCAATCCTTGCCTCCATTCTTTTTCTGAGATCCTGGATCATCTTCAGTATCATTATTCTGAATTCTTTTTCTGGTAGGTTGCCTATCTCCACCTCACTTAGTTTTTCTTCTGGGTTTTTATCTTGTTCCTTCGTCTGGAACATATTCTTCTGCCATCTCATTTTGTCTAATTTTCTGTGCTTGCGATTTCTGTTCTGCAGGATTCTAGTTCTTCTTGCTTCTGCTGTCTGCCCTGTGGTGAATGATACTGTCTAAGAGGCTTGTGCAGGCTTCCTGGTGGGAGGGACTGGTTCCTGCCTGCTGGTGGGTGGAGCTGGGTCTTGTCCCTCTGGTGGACAAGGCCATGCTCAGGAAGACTTTAAGCCACTTGTCTGCTGATGGGTGGAGCTGTGTTCCCGCCCTATTTGTTGTTTGGCCTGAGGCATTCCAGCACTGGTGCCTACAGACTGTTTGGTGGGCTGATGGTGGCCTCCAGGAGGGCTCATGTCAATGAGTACTTCCCAGAACTGCTGCTGCCACTGTCTTTGTCCCCACATTGAGCTACAGCCACCCCCAGCCTCTGCAGAAGACCCCTCTAATACTAGCAGGCATGTCTTGCCCAGTCCCTTATGGGGTCACTGCTTTTTTCCACTGGGTCCTGGTGCACACGAGACCTTCTGTGAGCCCTCCAAGAGTAGAGTTTCTGTTTCCCCCAGTCCTGTGGAATTCCTGTGATCAAACCCTGCTGACCTTCAAAGTCAGAGTCTCTGGGGGCTCCTCCTCCTTTTGCCAGACACTCAGTTTGGGGAGCTTGACATGGGGCTCAGAACTTTCACTCCTGTGGGAGAACTTCTGTGGTATAATTATTTTCCAGTTTGTGGGTTGCCCACCCAGTGGGTATGGATTTTATTTTATCATGATTGTGCCCCTCCTACCATCTTGTTGTGGCCTCTTCTTTGTCTTTGGATGTAGGGCATCTTTTTTGATAGGTTCCAATGTTCTTTTGTCTATAGTTGTTCAACGGTTGGTTGTGATTTTGATGTTCTCGTAAGAAGGGTTGAGCTTATGAGCTACTCTGCCATCTTCAGCTAATCTCAGATTAGCATTGTAAAGTTCTTCATTGCCTTACAGTAATGCAATGGAAGAACTCTCAGACGTCTGAAATAAGGTCCCAGAGTGACACCCCACTGTGTTCCTCATAACTTCTTATCATTAGCTAAACTCTAAGATTTTTTTTTTCTACTTACTTGTTTGACATTTTGTGTCTCCTTCATTATAAACACCAGGGGAAGAAGGCATTGTCTGATTCTATCACAGAATCCCAAGAACCCAGAAACATGCCTCATGTCTAAGACATACCTTTTGAATGAAATGGATGTACCCAATGAAACATGTGTAGAGAAAGCTCAGTTGATTTTTAGCTGTTTTTATCATTGCCTACATAGCAGGGATCAGGCTATGTTGGGCATTGTCTCCCCACTTCAATTATCCAAATACCAGTTTGCAAGCATCTATTTATTTTTTTAACTTTAACAGCAAGACTTACCTCATAGATAGCATTTGGAGTTAAGAATTAAATTAAATTAAAAACCTTTCTAAAAGAAAGGCCACTTTCCTGCTCCCTAGATTGACCTTTCACATTTAATTAGACTTTCGGTGTTTTTCCAGCCTCATTATGATCTCACTCTGATTTTGTTCCACAGCAGACAGAAACCAAAGAACCATGCCCTCTCTAAGGTACAGGCTCAGAGTGAAAGCAGCCCTGCAGCTGCTTGTACCTTGGTGTCAGATAATTGCTCATAATTCGTTTGCATATCTTATCAGAGAAGGAGCGTAATTATTTTCTGCCTCTGCAAAGTCTCTGGAGAGAAAACTGTTTTCTTTTTTTTTCCCCTCCTGAAGAAAAGTAATATCTTTGGACTTGATTTCACCTTGGGGAAGCAGAAGAGAAAAAAAAAAAAACCCATATATATATTTTTTCTTTTTTTCTTGAAAATAGTTTTTCTTTTTAAACCCTGGTTTTCTGCTTTTATAGAGAAATATTTAGAGTGTCATAAGAGACTTAAACCCTAAACACAATATGTGTGCAATGGTGTAAGTTAAGTTTTCTCTAATTCATGTATTTTTCCTTTCGATTGCCTTTCTCCCCATCCAAGCACAGTGGGGCCAGTGGGAGGCTTAACTTAAACTGTATATTATAATGTCATGTTATGTAAGTATAACATTATATATACATATGTATGTGTGTGTGTGTATAGTTTTAGCAAAATGAGATGGTAAGATGAGTTATTTTCCAACCACTTTGCCTAATGTCACCAGTTTATCTGACTAATTCCAGGCCCCACAACAGCAAATTTTCAGGTGTTTGTTATTTGGTTGATTACTTCAATTTCCTACTACACCATGTAGATGGAATTAATGAGGTGAAAAAAGCTGGGAAATTTATATACAATATTACAAACCTTATGGAAGGGAATCTTTAAAGATTCTGCTTTGCACTTAAGAGTTTGACAGATATGTCCAAGATATGAGTTTGGAGAGGCATATGCTTTCTGTGAGATTCATTTCTGTTCTCCTGTGTGTGTGTGCCTGTGTTATATTTCTCATCTACCTGGTGTGTGAGGCAATAGGGTTTTGTGCAGGTGCTGCTTTCATGGGTTAGGGAATTGGAGATGATCAAGTGATTCATTTCAAGGTAAGACACTGGAATCAAACCTTGTGATTTTCCTCACTTTGAACCTTCTTTCCTAGCATGAAGTAAAATGATTTCTGACAAGCCAGAGCAGGATCCAGAGGGTAAACCAGGTGAACCTGGAGCATTACTGCATTAGATTGTAAAAAGCTCGAGGCAAGGAATGTGTCTTGTTCAAATGTGCACCCTACAGTGCCATATAGTGGGTAGTCAACTGATGGTATTTCTTAATATCCATAGTAACAATGCCTTAAGTTTATAAAGCACCAATATCTTTTGAAATGCACCAATATCTGTGAAATGCACCAATATCTTTTATATTTACTATTTTATTTAATGCAAATTCCAGTAGGTCAAAGCTGGGTATATGATTCTTATTTTACAGCTAAGGAAACAGACTCAGATAAGTTAAGAAGTTGCACCAAGTCACAGAGCAGGTATCTGTTAGTGCCTCTGAGGGCTGGCACCAGCTCTTCTATCTCTCAATTGACTCTTTTTTTAAAAAATTTATTTATTTTTGGCTGCATTGGGTCTTCATTGCTGTGCGTAGGCTTTCTCTAGTTGTTGCAAGCGGGGGCTACTCTTTGTTGTGGTGTTCGGGCTTCTCACTGCGGTGGCTTCTCTTGTTGCAGAGCACGGGCTCTAGGTGCACAGGCTTCAGTAGTTGTGGCACGTGGGCTTAGTAGTTGTGGCTCACAGGCTCTAGAGCACAGGCTCAGTAGTTGTGGTGCACGGGCTTAGTTGCTCTGCGGCATGTGGGATCTTCCTGGACCAGGGCTTGAACCCGTGTGCCCTGCATTGGCAGGCGGATTCTTAACCATTGCACCACCAGGGAAGCTTTCAATTGACTCTTCTTGCTATGCTTCAGCTGCCCTCATTTTTTTTGTAATGTTTGAAAGATATATAAGTGAATGAATGAATGTTGGCCGGGGTAATGTACCATGCCTCCAGATTGGAGAGGGTATCTTGGCAAGAAGACCCAGACAGGACATCCATCAGGGCCTCCTTGACAAATCCAGGAGTGGATTTTTGGTGTGGGATTGCCATTACAAATGTAGCAGGGAAAACTCAATTTATATTGCACTCCTATGTGCAAATAATCTGTATTTCAATTTTTTTCTATAATTGATTTCATCTTATGGGTCCCTAAGTAGCAGGAACCACTACATTAAGTTCAATCTGTTAAGTGCAATTAACTGATCACCTCTAAGAGTCCTGTCTTTCAGGTGCCTCTTCTTCAAGCTCCTCTCCGGGTTGGCCTCCAGAGGTATGGGGAAGGGCCTTTAAATGTGACTTTATGGAGAATGAAATGGGAGGAGTCTCTCAGATTCATGTCTGGGAAGCTATATTGTCTTCTGGCTTCCCTGGTCTCTATGGTAACTTCCCTGTCAACCTAGCCATTTCTTACCCTACTGGCTCCCTCAGTTAACAATCTCCTGGCTTCTTCTCCTTCAGCACAGGCAGGGCGCTGTGGTCTTCTCTGTTTTCAGGGCCTCCCCCGGTCATGTTGGTGATGATGGCTTGGGTTACAGAAAGAAGTTCAGAGGTCTGGGAAGGGGCTGGATGCCTATCAATTTAGTCCATGGATAGAGTCTGTATCCCTAAGTGTTCAAATCAAGATAGACCTCAGACTGTTTCTACTGTCAGACCTAAGAGAGCACCTTCTACTCAACATCCCATTCCGCCTTATCACATCTCTTTCCAAACTAGCTTGCGTTGAGTGTGCAGAGTTGAAGGGGAGGAGAAATGATGAAAATTCTTCTGGTTAGTCAAGGGATTTAGAGGGAGTAGCCAGTTCTTCTTGAAAGGAGATTTGATTAGCATGCTAAGAAGTCATCTTAAGGATGTTGCAGTGTCAGTGGACTCAACCTTCTGCAAAAAGGAATATAAACCTCTCTGCACACCACTCAGCTTCTCAGAATGTGCCCTATATAGGTGAGGTGGTCTCTCTGAGTTAGGCAAACAGTGAGGGCCTTTGTCTCAGGATATTGGCTGAATATTGGCTGGGAAGGAACATCTAGTTTTGACCCAGAGTTGTGAATCTCAAAGTCTCTTGACCTACCCCAGGGAAATGTTTTGCAAATTCAGAGATAGAGTGAGTGTACTATGAGAAATTAGAGTAATTAAAATAAAAATGAATACTTATTGAATATCTATGATATACTGACACCATTCTAGACACTGGGGAAAAAGTCAATGGAATGGGAGTTGGGGGTGTTAGGAGAAGAAAAAATACAGACAAAAATATCCAACTCCATGAGGCTTATATTCAGAATGGTTGTCAGACAATAAATAAAATAATGAAATGAAATTTATAGTATGTTAACTGGTGACAAATGTTGCAGAAAAATAAAGCGGTAAAGGAGGATGGGAGGGCTTGCAATTTAAGTTGGTTTGGTCAGAAAACATCTCACTGAGGAGATGACATTTGAGCAAAAACTTGAAGGAGGTGAAGAAGTGAGCCACATGGATATCTGGAAGAGAATTCCAGGTAGAAGTTAGGGCTGTTTCAGGGATATGTTGAAGGAGCCGGAAGGAAGTCAGTGGGGCTCCGAAGTAATGAGTCAAGAGAATAAAAATGGAAAATTAGGTTAGAGGGATAAAGGGTTAGGGCCATGATCATGGAAAGGGCTTTTGGTTGTATTTCAGGTGAGAAGGAAGCCACTGAGTTCTTGAGCAGAAGAGTGACTTGTTCTGATTTCTTTGCTTAAAGAATCACTTGGTCACAGTGCTGAGATCCTACTCTACTACTCTAGGTAAGAAGGTGGAAGCAGAAAAACCAATTAGGAGACTGTCATAATAATCCTGGTGAGAGAGTTATTAGTATCTTGAACCAGAGTGGTAGCAAGGAAAGGAGTGAGAAATAATTGGATATGAATGGAGTATTTTGTAGTAGAACCAATAATATTGATTAATGGATTGGATGTGGGGTGAAAGAGAAGGAAGAAAATCAGGATGACTTCAACATTTTTGGCTTGAGTAACTAGAAAAATGAAAATACTGTTACTCTGTGGAAGTATGTAGATGGATCAGGTTAAGAGGGGATGATCAAGAGTTTGTTTTGGGACATACTAATTTTGAGATGCCTATAAAATATCCAAGAATATTTGTTGAGTAGATGTTTGGAGTCTGTGTTTGGGAAGAGGTCTGCTTGACATATCAAGTTAGGAGTCATCTACATATGATAATGAAATTAGATGAGCTTATCAAGGGAGTGAGTGTAGACAGAAACAAAACTTAACACAGCAGAATCCTTCCCCAGCATTCCAGACCTTTAAATCCAACTTTCTACTGGATACCTCCACTTAGGTATCCTGCAGGCATCTCAAATTTGACATGTCCAAAACTCAGTGCATGTTTTGAGCCCTTCCAAAGCTTGCTAAGTAATCACAGTGCTAATACTTAGTTCAGTTTATTTTAATAGCAATATTCTTGAGCTCTTATTATGTGTCTGGCATTTTGCTAAGCACTTCACATGCATTATTTAATTTAACTCTCACAATGTCATCTGGAGTAGATATTACTGTTTTCTTTCTATTAAAGATAAAGAAAAATGAGGTTAGAATAAATTGCCCAGGGATACACAACTACTTAAGTGGTGAAGTTTGGTGGAGATCCCAGCTCTCTTGAATCCAGAACTCCTATTAATAACCACCAAGTCTTATAGTATCTTAATATTCAGGAAGAATAAATCTGTAGATTTTTATGAATCCTCAAATGCATGACTTATCACACTGTTTTGGATCATGGGGTCCTTTGAAAAATATAATGCAAGCTATAAACAATTCTCTTAGAAATATGCACATATGCAAAGAGATCTGATATTTTGTATTCAGTTTCAAGATTTCAAAGGCACCTTAAAATCCATCTAAGAACTATCACCACTTAAAGATCAAAGACCTCTGAAAAAGAGTTTTTGCATTATGTGCCTCACATTTTCCCTTAGAAACTGCAATAAACACTTATTGAAAAAATTAGGTGACTCTTAGACTTTGTTTTATTTACTTTATAGGGTATAGTTTCGTATAGGTCATAAATCAATACATATACCTTATTTCAAACCTCATTCCTACCTCTAGTCCTATCTACTTCTTCTCACCTGCCAGTGCCTCATATTTGTAACAACTTCTCTTACTTTCTTAAGTCTCTATCCAGAGTCTCTTTAATACAAACATAATTATGAATGTATTTGTTAGTCCCCCACCCATTTCTTTCTTATATAAAGGTAACATAATTTGCCATTTGTTCTTCACTTTGCTTTCGTTGATATATACTGGGCATCTTTCCAGATCACTACATAGAGAGCTTCTTCATTCATTTTTTATTGCAATATATTCCATTATTCTCACACTGATGGACACTTGGGTAGTTTCTAATACTTTCTACTACAAACAGTGCTTCAGCAAATAACCGACAAAAGTAATTTTATACACTTGCAGGAATATCTGTCAGATAAAGTCCCAGAAGTGAAATACCAGAGTCAAAGAGTAAATGCATTTACAATTTTGATAGATATTACAAAATTTCACTCCTTAGATACTGAAACATTCTGCATACTCACCAGCAATGTAAGCAAGTGTCTGCTTCTCCACAGCTTCCCCAGAAGCTGGTATAGTGTTAAACTTTTGAATTTTTGCCAGTTGAACAGGTGAGAAATGTTATTTCAATATAGTCTTAATTTTCATTTTTCATTTTATGAGAGGTATGAGAACCTTTCATATGTTTAGGGCCGCATTTATATTTCATTTTCTGAGAACTTTCTGTTCTCCATTTTTCAACTGAGGTTTGGTTCCCTTGGAAATTAATAATTGTATAAATATATGACTAAAGTGATCTGTAAAGTTACTAAGATAAATACTACTAAAATTCATTCTACATGGCATTATTCAGGCTTCTTTTTCTTTCTTTCGGTTTTTTTTTTTTTGGTACAGCCAACATGCCTGCAGTAAGTTCTTATTGTTACCCTCAGTGCCGGGGGGTTTTCCTGATGGTGAGACAAATCCAGCTTAAGAATAAAGCCTGCAGCATAGCTCCCCTAAAGATGAGTTATTCAACCCTAACCTGCTAACCCCAGAAGCTCATTTTTCCTTGAGTATCTTTGTGTGCCAAAGCATTTCATCTAATACTGGTATATTTTGTCTGTGTTGAGTGTTTATTCTGCTCCACACCTTTTCGACAATGAGCCTTTTCAGCTTTTCAATTTAGAAAAAAATACAAACAATGTTCTTTCTTGGATTAAATTTGCATTAAGTAAGGAAAAACAATTCTTAAAATTCTTCCACCAACCCTTACTCAAGGGTAAACATTGTTTCGGCAGGTTCACTAGTACCTTTACCATTTATGATTTAAGAATGTGTATTTGCACGGTGTTGACTTTGTCCTGAAGTACATTCTTACCAAGAGGCATTTGTTTCCTGTGTTTATCTTCTCATGACATGTCGACCACCTTTTCAGTTTTCACTACGGTTGTCTCTCTCACTTGATGAGTAATTTTTTCCCTGGTGAAGTTATTTCACTTACTGAAATAGTTCTGTTAAATACCTCTGTTTCTGTCTAGAGAGTACTTGGACTCATTCACGGTGGAGATGTGACCTATTACTAAATTTGATATTCTGCTTTTGCATTCAAGCAAACTTTTGCTTTCAGTCTGAGAACTCTTACTTTCTCAGATTCTTCACTTCCATCTCCAATACTAGAAGTTGGCTTTCTTTATAGGGGCCTTAAAAAAAAATCATATCTATCTCTCCCCCAAAAAGAGGTTTATCTCTTTACATGAGTTACATTATTCAAGATGAACATAAAACAACAAAGCTTCATAAATTATGTGCAGAAGGCTAGGTTCTCTCAGGAGAACCCTCACACAGACAGTGTGATAAAAATTCATGATACAAGACAATAAAGGTGGCCGCATAGAGTAAGCCCGGCAAGATTGCCTGAGGACCTTGATACCTGTGGGGAGTATGGGTCTGAAGGCCATAAACCTCAAAATACAATGGGTTCATCCTCACAAACCCTCAAATGGCAGCAGGTCTTTTACTTCTATAAACTTCCATCATTCCCGTACTGACACAAAGATGAATTTCATGTTAATCATTTAGGGTTTATACTTGTACCAGGAGCATCCTTGTCAGGATATTTCTAACCGGGAGGGTAGAAGCTGCAAATGAACCACAAATTCACACAGCAGAAAATTTTAATTGCAGTAATGAACCTCTTAGGGCAGGGATTGAGATCCAGAGGGGTGCTGCTCCTTCATGAGTCTCCTGCTGCCATTTGCCATTTTGATAGGTCAATGATGCCTTTTTATTTTAATGCAATTTTGTTTTAACACCTTTTTCATGTGTTAATAGGCATTCATACATCTTTTGTGAACAGCTTGCTTTTTCTGATTTTTTTTAACATCTTTATTGGAGTATAATTGCTTTACAATGGTGTGTTAGTTTCTGCTTTATAACAAAGTGAATCAGCTATACATACACACATATATCCCCATATCTCCTCTCTTGCTGTCACCCTCCCATCCTCCCTATCCCACCCCTCTAGGTGGTCACAAAGCACCAAGCTGATCTCCCTGTGCTATGTGGCTGCTTCCCACTAGCTATCTATTTTACATTTGGTAGCATATATAAGTCCATGCCTTTTATAAAAAAAATTTCAGATCTTCAAAGGAAGGAAGTGTGGTTTTCGCATTTACCGATGGCCTATCAAATTCAAATTCAAAGTGAATATTCTCCCTCTGTCCTCTCTCTCATTTTCTAGCACTTACAACTTCCAGGAGCCACTCAGTTTTCTACTTTAGAAGGATTTTGCTTTCCATTTCAGCCATCCCATCTCTGACCTCTTTTCTCCTTCCATACTTCTCCTGTCTGATTCCTGCCTTCTTCATGATGAACTCCTTACAGGATGTATCATCTCTGGTCCCAGTTCCCTGGAAAGGGTAGTTCATCCTTCACTGGTGGTTTTGTTTGTTTGTTTGTTTGTTTGTTTGTTTGGCTCCGAGGATCTACTTACACCACTTCTGACTTCTCTTTTATATTTGCAAATATGCTATGGCTAAATGCTTTGCCTGGGCTGGGGAGCTGAGGAGAGAAGGTTGTAAACCTACATACAGTGACTGTTTTTGTCTGTCAGACTCTCATCCTGATCAATCTCTGTATATTCCTGTGGAGGGATGTCCAATACCTAGCTTGCTTCTCTACATCCCCCTTATGGCTCCCTGTGTCTCACAGGGAGGGAGCCAGGGACATGCAGCCTCCAGCCTGCACCCCGGCTGGCTGTGGGGCTGTGGTGGTGTTTACTCATCTCCACTTGCTGGGACCCTCCTTAAGTTTCATTCCTCACTTCTCCATCCTATTATGCATGAGATTTGCTCCCCTGTGTTCCCAAGTCATGTCTAGATTCAATTAACAATTGGGTCTTGACAATATGATAACTATAATTGGCACTGCTCTATGATATACAGGAAAATTGCTAAGAGAGTGAATTCTAAAAGTTCTCATCACAAGAAGAAAATTTTCTTTCTTTTCCCTTGTCTTCTTTCTTTTAATGCTACTGTATCTATGTGACATGATGGCTGTTAGTTGAAACTAGTGTGGTCACCATTTCACAGTATATGTAAATCAAATCATCAGGCTGTACACCTTGAAGTTATACAGTGATTTATGCCAATTATTTCTCAATAAAACTGGGAAAAAAACAATTGGCTCTTGGTAGAGGGATAATTCTCAACATTATTTAATAAATGCTCACTGTATATTGTGCAATCAGAAAGTCAGGTCACTTGCCTATGAGCTAGCTTCTAAGCATTACTCTACTGTGGTTGGAGAAGGGTGTACTGTAGTGGTTTTTCAAGTCAGGACCTGAATTGCTAACTTGTCATTTGAATCCTAGTTACTGCCCACCCTGATAAACACTGTTTCTATGACAGAGAGTCAGTCTTTCAGAGAAGCAGCAGTTTTAATGGATTTGAATCCATCAACAGCCCTTAGGAGAGGGCCTTGCAAACAAACCACAGACAGAAACGTTTCTGGACATTTATATGTTTGTACTGTCTGCTTTATGTTCTACCCTTGACTCAAAATCCTTTCCATTTCAATGGCTGGCAAGTGCACCATGTGAAGTCCTTTAACCTGAGCAGAAAACAATTTATACCAGGGGCTCCAAAGCTTATAGGTGGCTAACCCCAAGAGTATCCAGCCTCAACTTGATTGGCAGGAAGAAAGCATTGATTCTCCCTTTTGTGTCTGATAACTATGTCATTATCGAGGCTAGAGGGAAGATCTACCTCCAGCAACAGAGATGAGAGTGGTCAGCCAGGAGACGGATGTACTTTTTGGATGTACTTAGTGGCAACCAAGTCTGGCCCCAGGAGGAAAAGCAGGTACCAGGCTCAAGTTGTATCCAGTGGCCAAGACTTCAGGGATCTTCTGAGCCCCAACAAGGGCTGAAAGGGAAATGTTTGAATAGGGAGAAGGTAGGGATGAGTCATGGGGATGGAGCCAAAAGATGTTTCCTGTCATTATTTTAACACTTCATTTTTAATTGTCCTCTCCTGGTTTGAAGAAGTGCAGGTTATATATGTAAGTACAGAATTAATCTCAGCTGACCTGTTGCAACTGTATGCTTATTTCAGGGATACCTGAAGCCAAGGTGCTGATCCTGGCTAATCCAGAATGAAATCCACTAGCTAGTGATAAATATTCCTGTGCCAGGGTTTGAGAGAGACATGGTGGGCAGTCTGTGTTAGTTTATTAATGTTGTTCATAAAAAAAAACAGATAAATGGTTTGCACCCAGTTTCTGTTATGTTCTCTTGGTTTCTTCTATTGCTCTTGGTCATGCAGCCTAATTTTGGCCAGCCAGCCTACTCCTTGGACAAGGCTGCGGCTTTCCTGAGTCCGGGTTATCTTGTATGCATCTTGGTAGTTCATGATTCAAATACAAAGAGCATTCTGTGCCCTTGAGGACCTTGGGAGCTGTGTCTGGAAGTCTTGGACCTCGCTGTGCTTTCTTTTTCCTCCTATATTGGAGTCTCATGCAGCATTTCAATTATTCAACCCTGTGTAATTGAAGCTTTATGTTAGTTTTGTAGTCACTCTGGGATATGATACAGTAAGTAGTCTATACATATTTTCAGCTCATGTCTCAAGCAAATCTTAGGTCTAACTGGATGAGGTCAGATGGGCCGTTGATGGTCAGCCCTTGAGTAGCCTAAATATCTGACTCTCTGCTCTCCTCTTCCTTTTATACTCCTTTCTCCTCATCCCCCTCAGAATATAATTCCCTCATATTTTTTCCTAACATTCTTCCATTGAAACCTTCAGTGGATTGTTCCTAGAAACCTTCTTAATTCTCCCCTAACCTGTCCCCACTAAATAAAACTAGTTTTCAGTCCTCTGCAGCAGCAAGAGCATGTTTGCATAAACCTTCTTAATTCTCCCCTAACCTGTCCCCACTAAATAAAACTAGTTTTCAGTCCTCTGCAGCAGCAAGAGCATGTTTGCATAAAACTGCTATGACACATCACATCCTTTTAAATCCCTGTATCTCCTGATAGACTGTGAAATTTGTGAAGCCAGCAATCCTTTCTCATTCATCTGCATGAATTCCACCAACTTAGCAAGTCTCTTATAGAAGTAAGCACTCATTGAATGCACGATCAAAGAAATCGATGAATTAACAAATCACTCTTTAGAGAGAAAAGAGTTCTTTCACTTAGAAGAGTTACTGAGTGTTGACTGACTGGTAACGAATCTCCCAGGTGTATTTGCATTCCCAATGTAGCAGGTGAATAAAGCCTTAAGCTAAAGTAATGCTATTTAAATCATGCCAAATCAGATATCGCCAGACTGTAGGTGAGTCAACTGGGTGGGTGTTTGCATATCTTCTTAAGCAGGGGGTGCCAGGAACTTTCACAGAGGCTTCAAATAATGCCATGTGGACTCTTGTGACTGTGAACCCACCTTGGAACCTGGAAAGATCAGTGAACATTCATCTAGTTTAAGTTGGGGTCAATTTTACCCCCAGTAAAATCTCAATATTATTTTTACTGAAGTCATTTAGCCTGGCACCAATGTCCCCTCTGGTCAGCCTGGAACTTTGCCACCAAATAGTTACATGATCGTGAGTCACATTGCTTTTGTGAGACCTTCATTTCCTTTTTGTAAAATAAGAAGTTGCATTCTATAATCTCTGGAGTGCCCTTCCGCTAAATATTTTATGTGACCATGGCTAAATCAATTACCCAAATACACTTGACTAGAAAGGCAAGTACTTTATGTGAAATTAGTGAGATAATCACCTTTCATAGTCTTGACAAATGAAAGAAAGTAGCTGTGTCACAGAGGGTTAAGAAGTCACCTTTGAATTGGAAAAAAATGTGTGATTATAACAGATTTTTAGTTGTCAGTTTATTTGGCCTAAAACCGTATTATACCAAATTTGCTTCTCTTTGAAATCAGCTTTACCAGTTGATACCATCTAATCGTCTGCCCAAATGGCTGGGAAAGAGACTAATTGGCAAGTTAATAGCCATCATAAAGTCTGTGATGTAGTCAGGTGACCATTTATTTCCATCTCTGCAGAGGATGAAAATAAGAGTGTATGTATAAGTAAGCTGAATATTCACCAAAGCAGATTCGTTAATGTTTGAAAGTTAAGTCCATGGACATGAAGTGTCAAGAGAGGAAGCTGAGTGATTGCCCAAAGATCTTACAAAAATGTTTACTTTGGTCAGTTCTGGTCCTGGATCTAGTTAGATTGTCAAGTACAGAATTTTGGTGTCAAGGATAATTGGATTGATGGTTCTGACTTGAACCAAAGACTGTCACAAAAAGATGATACCTAAAAGCCTCCCAAAACTCACAAAAGGATGATACATGAAAGTAGAGTACTCGTTTATGATTTTATCACTAGGTATGCAGTTTCCGCAGACAGCAAAAGTCACATGGCCTTATTCATTCAGGCTCCCTGGAGAATATCTACATTTGTATGTGTGTGTGCATGTGTGTGTGTGGGGGGGGGGCGGGGAACATATGCTAGTTTGGAGTTTGCTTGGTGGATATGGAAATGGTTAAGGGAGTTGTAGCTAAAATTTGAATATTTAGCAGCATCTGGTTAAGCTGCCATAAGAATGATAACCCTGAGTTCCTTACCCCATATAATACATTTGGGTAGGAAATTTCACCTTTAGCCTCTGTTTTTAGAGGGTTATATGTGTGTGTGTGTGTGTGTGTGTGGTTGTATTACTGTCCAACTCCTTTCCTAATGAATGTACTCTCTCTTTAGATAAAGTAATCATTTAATCTTATTTCTGTCCAGTGTAACAGATTAGATTTTTCAAAAGTGACTTTGGATATTTTTTTTGTCCTTAATTGTTTTCCACTCACTTATAGTTTCACTCTCAGAATGGGCAACCCTAATTTCCTTCTGTTGCCAATATTGTAGTTTTTGGAGGGGAGGATCTGTGGAGGTACAAGTGAGGAGTTTTAATGTTACCCCCATAAACTACTATAAAACACGTATTTTTTTGCTTGATAAATACGAGAATAACTTAATGGCTAAATCTTAGAGGCAACGATGCTCTTTAAGTTCTTAAAGGGTTGTTTTTGCGTCGGCAAATCAATTAATTACCAATAAAGATTTTAGGAACAAACTTGTGACAGATTCTGTTCTGAGTTGGCAGCAGAGCTCATAATTAGGAATATCTGAAGCTTAATCAGGCAAAGGAGAAACTGTGGTGTGGTCAGGATACTAATGGTGGAGTTGGACGTTCTGTTGTGTTTTTGATTAGGGAGAGGAAAAACATTTCTTGAAAAGACTGGAAATACAGCTGATCTCTTTGTATGTGGATATACTGCCACCTGTTGGTCTTTTCTTGTCATTGACCAGGTTTTGAAGGCTGTTTCAGTGGATTATTTTTTGTTGAAATATAATTGACCTACAATATTATATTACCTTCTGATATACAACATAGTGATTTGACATTTAAATACATTAAGTGATCACCATGTTAAGCCTACTTGCCATCCGTCGCCATACAAAGTTATTACAATATTATATTGACTGTAGTCCCTATGGTGTACATTACAGCCCAGTGATATATTTATTTTATAACTGGAAGTTTGCACCTCTTAATACCCTTCAGCTATTTTTGCCCAGTCGACCACCCTCCTCTTCTCTGGTAACCATGAGTTTGTTCTCTCTATATATGAGTCTGTTTTGGTTTTGTTATGCTTGTTTGTTTGGTTTTTTAGATTCCCCATATAAGTGAAATCACATGGTATTTGTCTTTCTCTGTTTGAATTATTTCATTTAGCATAAAACCTACTAGATCCATCCATGATGTTGCAAATGGCAAGATTTCATTATTTTTTATGACTGAGAAATATTCCATTATATATATATATATATATATATATATATATATATATATATATGGTTTTCTCAATTGGAAATTAGCCAAAAAAATTGATGATAATCAAATATTCATTGTATTTACAAAATGACATTTATTAAATATTTATTTTTATTGAAATATAGTTGATATACAATATCATGCTAGTTTCAGACATACTGCATATTGGCTGACATTTGCATGCTTTATGAAATGATCACCATGATAGTCTAGTAACCATCTGCCCCTATACAAAGTTATTCCAATATTATTGACCATACTCCTTATGCTGTATATTACATCCCATGGCCTATTTATTATAAAACTGGAGGTTTGTACCTCTTAATCTCCCTCACCTATTTCACCCACGTCCACATTACCCCCGTCACTTCTAGAAACCACCTTTTTGTTCTCTATATTCATTTTGGTTTGTTTGTTTTGGTTAGATTCCACATATAAGTGAAATCATGCTGCATTTGTCTTTGTCTGTCTTATTTCACTTAGCATAATACTTTTTAGATCCATCCATGTTTTCACAAATGGCAGAATTTTGTTTTGTTGATTACTGTTTTGCTTACTGTAGCTTTGTAGTATAGTCTGAAGTCAGGGAGCCTGATTCCTCCAGTTCTGTTTTTCTTTCTCAAGGTTGTTTTGGCTATTTGGGGTCTCTTGTGTCTCCATACAAATTTTAAGATTTTTTGCTTCTAGTTCTGTGAAACATGCCATTGGTAATTTGATAGAGATTGCACTGAATCTGTAGATTGCCTTGGGGATTATAGTCATTTTGACAATATTGATTCTTCCAATTCAAGAACATGGTATATGTGTGTAGCATTTCTGTAGAAACTCTTTTTTTAAAAAATTGAATTATAGTTGATTTACAATCTGTGCTGTACAGCAAAGTGACTCAGTCATACACATATATACATGCTTTTTTTATATTCTTTTCCATTATGGTTTATTCCAGGATATTGAATATAGTTCCCTGTGGTGTACAGTAGGACGTTGTTGTTTATCCATTCTAAGTGTAATAGTTTGCATCTACTAACCCCAAACTCCCAGTCCATCCCTCTCCCTCCCCCACTCCCCCTTGGCAACCACAAGTCTGTTCTCTATGAGTCTGTTTCTGTTTTGTAAATGGGTTCATTTGTGCCATATTTTAGATTCTACAGATAAGTGACATAATATGGTATTCGTCTTTCTCTTTCTGACTTAACTTCACTTAGTATGATAATCTCCAGTTGCATCCATGTTGCTGCAAATGGCATTATTTCATTCTTTTTTATGGCTGAGTAGTATTCCATTGTATATATGTACCACACCTTCTTTATCCATTCATTTGTCAATGGACATTTAGGTTGTTTCCACGTTTTGGCTACTGTGAACAGTACTGCTATGAATATGGGGTGCATATTTTTTTGAATTATATTTTTTTCTGGGTATATTCCCAGGAGTGGGATTGCTGGATCATATGGTAATTCTATGTTTATTTTTCTGAGGAACCTCCATACTGTTTTCCATAGTGCCTCTACCAGCTTACATTCCCACCAATGGTGTAGGAGTGTTCCCTTTTCTCCATACCCTCCCCAGCATTTGTTATTTGTAGACTTTTTAATGATGGCCATTCTGACCAGTGTGAGGTGGTACCTCATTGTAGTTTTGATTTGCATTTCTCTAATAATTAGCAATATTGAACATCTTTTCAGGTGCCTACTGGCCATCTGTATGTCTTCTTTGGAGAAATGTCTATTAAGGTCTTCTGCCCATTTTTTGATTGGGTTGTTTTTTTTGTTGTTGTTGAGTATTATGAGCTGTTTGTATATTTTGTAGACTAAGCCCTTCTCTGTCACATCATTTGCAAATATTTTCTCCCATTCTGTAGGTTGTCTTTTTTTTTATGGTTTCCTTTGCTGTGCAAAAGCTTGTAAGTTTGATTAGGTTCCATTTGTTTATTTTGTTTTTATTTCTAAGAACATGGTATATGTCTCCATCTGTTTGTATCATCTTTGATTTCTTTCATCAGTGTCTTATAGTCTTCTGAGTACAGGTCTTTTGCCTCCTTAGGTAGGTTTATTCCTAGGTATTTTATTCTTTTTGATGTGATGGTAAATGAGATTGTTTCTTTAATTTCTCTTTCTCCTCTTTTGTTGTTAGTGTATAGAAATGCAACAGATTTCTATGTACTTATTTTGTATCCTGCAACTTTACCAAATTAATTGATGAGCTCTAGTAGTTTTCTGGTAGCATTTTTAGGATTTTATGTGTATAGCATCATGTCATCTGCAAAGAGTGACAGTTTTTCTTCTTCCTTTTGAACTCAAATTCCTTTTATTTCTTTTTCTTCTCTGATTGCTGTGGCTAGGACTTCCAAGACTATGTTGAATAAAAGTGGTGAGAGTGGACATCCTTGTCTTGTTCCTGATCTTAGAAGAAATGCTTTCAGCTTTTCACCATTGTATATGTTGTTAGCTGTGAGTTTGTCATATATAGCCTTTATTATGTTGAGGTATGTTCCCTCTATGCCTGCTTTCTGGAGAGTTTTTATCATAAACGGATGTTAAATTTTACCAAAAGCTTTTTTTCTGCATCAATTGAGATGATCATTTAGTTTTTATTTTTCAATTTGTTAATGTGGTGTGTCACATTTACTGATTTGCAGATGTTGAAAAATCCTTGCATCCCTGGTGTAAATTCCACTTGATCGTGGTGTATGATCCTTTTAATGTATTGTTAGATTCACTTTGCTAGTATTTTGTTGAGGATTTTTGCATCTATGTTCGTCAGTGATATTGGCCTGTAATTTTCTTTTTTTGTGATATCTTTGTCTGATTTTTGTACCAAGGTGGTGGTCAACTCATAGAATGAGATCGAAAGTGTTCCTTCCTCTGCAATTTTTTGAAATAGTTTCAGAAGGATAGGTCTTAACTCTTCTCTAAATGTTTGGTATAGTATAACTTTTTAATGCCCTGTTTGTGTCTTCATATTTAAAGTAGGTTTTTCTTAGGAGCTGTATTGTTGATCTTGGTTTAGTCACAATAATAAAAATTTTACCTCTTAAATGGTGCTATTTAGAACATTTACACTTAGAGTGATTATTGATGTGCTTGGGCTTAAATCTACCATCTTACTTTTTGTGTTCTTTTTGCCCCATCAGTTCTTTGTTCATTTTTGCCTCATTTTCTCATTTCTTTGAATCAGTATTTAATGAAAATCTACTCCTGAGGGGTGTTCCTTTTGTTTTGTTTTGTTTTGTTTTTTTGGCACATCTGGCATATTGGGTGGTGGAAAAGTAGTGGGAAGAGAAATACTCAAATAAAGAGCAGGTAGTGGCAGTTAAGGTTGGCTGGTGTGTACTGAAATTATACAAGTGAGGCACAAGAAAGAGAGTCTGCCATGCTAACCAATGTAACAATGAGAAACAGTGTATGCACTACACTTTCTGTAGTGCCTGAAATTTAACTAAGATACGATTTTAAAGGCAATCTCATGATGTGGTAGGAGTGTCCAATGAGTAAGTGACTAAGGCTCCTTTTAAATTATTGTTTCAGTTCAGAAGAAACTACAAATATGACTCAAATAAACAGCTGGGAATAATAAGATATGGCATTATGGTTTAATTTGTCATGTCAGCAGCGCCAGCTTTACAACTGCTACTTGGCTGCATACCAGATTAGATACTGGACAAAAATGGGATTACAGAGCAAATAATTGAAGATGGTGATGTAATGTGGGAAATCGATAATCAGAGGCACTGCAAGCTAGGACCATCTCTACTAACACCTGTATTATTCCTGTTGAAATACATATACATATTTAGAAAAGTAAATTTCTTGCTTTATGGCTGGTGGCTTACATGTTACATTTATTTTTGGTAAAGCTGTAGGAAGAAAGTAAAATTATAAGGTTTAGAGTGAAGACATGGGTAAAATAGTAAATATGGATGTAATTCCTTAGATCATGCATATTATACATACTATTCTTACTCTGCTTTTGCAATTAATAAATATATAAATATATTTTCATCTGATTAAATATACTTCCAACATGATTTTTAGTGTTTGTTCTTTTCCAGTTATAAAGGATGATTGCACATAGTACAAACTTTAAATTGCATAACAGCAAATGTAAAAAAAATGTTAAGTTTCCCATCCACTTCAAACAGATTCTTATGAAGATATTTTTTATCAAGGGATTTTTCTCTGCATATAAAAGCAGGCTCATATGTATGTTTGTGTGCTTTTATAAATAACATAAATGAAAGCAGACCTTTTACACATATCTATTCCTTCCTTTTTTAAGTCAAATAATCTATAGGATATTGTGTCACATCAATACACATAGCTCTAACTCATTTTGAAAACGATTTAACCTGTCCCTTGTTGATACTAAATTATTTTCGTCTTTTGTTATTATAACTGATTATGCTGCAACAGTAAATAAGTTTTGTTTTGGCTGTGCCATTTCATTTTAAAAGCTTTCTGCTTTTAATACTTCTTTTTAAAGATATTTTACTTTATGGTATGAATTTTTCATGTTTTGGGCATAGTAAAGTATGTGAATTTCTTCTGGTAATTTGAAAATTTTACAATTCATTTTTATCTTTTCTGATATTTACCTTTAAAATTGCATGTTTTGAACTCCTATTTCTTGGATTATTACCTTAAGACCATATTGGTATGAAACATATTAATATTAGTACATTTACATTTCTTTTTATTTTCTTTCCATAGCCTGATTTTGATAGATTATATTATTCTGTAACATCTTACAGAAAACTGGAACGAACTTTCTGGTCAACCCAATATTATCCTTAATGCCCCTAGTGGCAAATTTTCTATGTCTTAGAATATACTTACATATAAAATGGTATATGTCACTCTTAAGCAATGTTTAATAATTCCCTACACCAAGAGGAGGAGATTGGTGGGCTAAGAGTATCTGTGAAGTCCCCTCTTCTTTTATTTCAAGTTTGTGAAGTTTGATTATATTACTTTAGTATTAGTCTTTATTGATTAAATTATTATTGTCATACCACCATTTCCTATAAACACAGAGTTTTCCAGTCTTGGTTCCATCTATAAGGGTATTCAATGCAATGAATGTAGTGTGGAATGCTATTGTGGAGAATTCTGAGAACAGTTTGAGTTTTGTCCTCTACAATTAAGAAAAAAAATGAAGTCCACACATTTTACCAGAAAAAAACATGAGTTATTTAATTCATACTTCTTTCTTAAAACATTTTGTGTACTTTTACTCCATAGAAATCTTCTTATGTTTTGAAAGTTTTTTTACATGTTATATCTCTCTTCTTCAGAGATACCAATTATTTGTATGTTAGATCTTCCTTTATGCATATTAATCATTTTCTTTCTAAACACTTTGAAGTTGTAGTTTATTTAAAATTTTAAAAAATTTCTCAAATGTCTTCCATGATTATTTTCAGTAGGGTCTATGCTCCTATTTTGTTTTGTTTCATGTGACTGAAAATTCACATATAATTTTCTTTCTTGGGCTCAGCCAGCTTACTTCCTATTACCTGATATAATTTTGCTATTTCTTTTTTCAACCTTGCTATTCCACAGAGTGGTTGTTACTATTTTTTTAATGTGACAAACAAGAATTTTCCCATAATTTTTAATTAATTGATTACTTTATGTTATTTTTCTTATTCCTTTCTTTGGTAGGTTTAATGTACTGTCATTTTCTTTTTTAAAAAAATCTGTTTTCATTGTGTTCTCATTGCTTTCAAATGATTTTAAGAAGAATAACAGATAGAAATACTTTTCCCCTGGTATCTTTTATCAAAAGTATATGGCATAAGTTTAATTGCTAAACATTAACCATTATGAATTATATAGACTTTATGGGTTTGTTTCCATGAATTCAACAAATATGTACACAACACAATTATTGACAGCCTTCTGAGATAGATACTTAAGAGGGGTCATAGATGAGCTAACAATGAAGTGTTTTGAGGTTCATATCTGCCCTACTTGTGGGGATAAATAATTAGAATTCTCAGAGAAGGTGGTGATTTCGAGAGTTCACCCAATCTCAGCAGACTCTACACTTTCTTCTCTTTCTTGCACCCCTTCTATCCGAAACAACCTCCTTGCCTCTGTTCCTGCATCCCTGCTTCTGTTCATCTCATTAGCACTGCCTGGAGTGCCTTTCCTCTTAACTTCAGTTTAGCTAAATTATACTTGTCTTTTCAGACCAATTTCTTCTTTGAAAATTTCCTCATTTACTCCAGCTTATGGTGATCTGTCCTTCCTTTGGAGTCCAGTGACTTTTTTAAAAAATTTTTTCCTAGAGATAAGCAAGTGCTACTTTGAACTGGTGTTTTATTTTTATATCAGATACTGTCTCCTCAACTGTGCTACAGATGCCTTATAATACTAAATAACATTAATGAACACTGATTCTATGCTGGACACTCTTCTTAATACTTTAAATGTATTACTTCATTAAATCCAACATCTTTGTGAGCTAGAAACCATTTTTCTTTATTTTAGAGATTAAGAGAATGAGGCACAGAGAGATTTAAAAATTTGCTCAAACTGACACAGCCAGTAGGTGATGGGATTAAGATTTACACCCAGGCAATGTGGTTCCAGAACCAAGCAGCAAACTACATCCTCCCAGCTGGTGCTGGGTTCTCAATGCACCCCTCCCCACTGATAGAAAAGAGAGCTCTCTTCTGGCAAATAGAATCCCAAAGGCAGAAAAAAAAACCTACATTGTTTTCTTAGGAATCTTCTTTTTGAGGAAAGACACAGTTAGGAAAAAAACACTTGGTCCAAATGCCACCAAGATCATGTTAACTTTGTCCGTCCAGGTGTAAGCTCTTGGGGTTTTAGTTCCTTGGGGACCTGGCTCTAAACCACTGAAAACTCCCAAGAAAAAGTCCCTTATTCTGTGCAGTATGTGAATCAGTGTTCAGGTCAGAGTATCTCTTTATGCCCAGGATGTTCAAGATGAAGGATTTGTCTTCTTCACCAAGTACCTAGAAAGTCATGACTCTTAGAAAAGTTTGCCACCAAGAGGGGAGTTGAATGTTCCACCCTTATATATAGAAAATGATTATTTCCTTGAAGCAGCTAAACAATCTACATAAAGAATACCCTTAAAGAAGTGAGTACATTGCATTTTGGATAATATGAAGTTTTTGAAATATGATGGAGAAACTTCAGGCTGAGTTTGAACTTTGGTAATATAACACTTCCAGCCCAGGTTCTCTAAAGAGAGCAAACTAGCATTTTGTTCACATTATTATGAGACAAAGCAACTGTTTTTTTGTGACTTTTTCCGAACTGTTTTTCTTGTTTATTTTTTTATAATATAGAGGTACTGCAAAGTCCATAGGAATTCTAAGCTCACAGAATGTTAGCTATGGAAGTGGCATAGATACCATCTTCCTTGTTTTATAGAGGACTGAAAATTACTTACAGTCAAATAAATAAATAGTGGTTTAACTAAAATCTGAAGCAGTCTCTCCAGCCCCCTACATCTATACACCTATATTGGCATATTTGGATGGACATAAATAAAAGCATTTATGCAATGGAAAATGCTCCTAATCTAAGCCTAGAATTGTCTTTGTGACTGCTGAAAATACACTCCACATAGCATTAGCAAATAATCATAATGATAATCACAAAGCAAAGGATAGTCACTTTCATTTTTCATTTATCAAGCTCCATATATAATGATTATATAATTCAAGAGTAGTATATTGCTTTTGTTTTACTGAAAGAGGACATTAATTGCAGTGACAATAAATGTTATTTAAAATAAGGTATTTTTCATATAAATTATCCTACATAGTGATCTTCTCTTAGGAATTTTAAACAGCTTGGTTTCTAATTCCTTGATTAATGAGTTAGAAAGTAACATATTCTTGAATGTGTTCCCTGCAAAAACGTGTTATGCATTTGATATTTTACATATATTATTACTATAATTTTATTGCCTGACAGATTTCAAGATAAGTGCCCTAAAAAGAAGTTTATACGAAATATGAGATATCATATAAAATAATTCTTCATTATTTTGGTGCAAAAGATGCTTAATTTTCTATACAAGTTCCATGACAAGCTGCTGTCCGACATTTGCCAGATCACTTGATCTTATAAGTACAGCCTCCCCATTCCTTCCATGGCATCATATTCTTTTTTTTTTTTTTTTTTTTTTTGCGGTACGCGGGCCTCTCACTGTTGTGGCCTCTCGCGTTGCAGAGCACAGGTTCCGGACGCGCAGGCTCAGCGGCCATGGCTCACGGGCTCCGCGGCATGTGGGATCTTCCCGGACCAGGGCACGAACCTGTGTCCCCTGCATCGGCAGGCGGACTTTCAACCACTGCGCCACCAGGGAAGCCCCATCATGTTCTTTTATATGAGTAACCTCTTTGTCATTTGTGTATATTATCCTTCTCACATCTTTTTATAAATGGGAGTAGGGAATATACTGATAAACGCATATGTGAATTGTATCTTAATAACATTAGGATGGTTCTGATCATTCAGTAAGATCAACAACTCCCCTGTTTAGCCCCTCCCCAGATGTCATATGTTAAGATCTGAGTATCTCATTAATTTTATAGTATTCCCAGTGGAGGTCCCCTAGCCGGGGTTTTAAATCCAATTATTCAGTAAGATGAAGCATGGGGAGTAATTCATATACAAACTTATAACTTGAAAGAGTTTTCAACAATAGAGTTGGATTCTTTATGGGAGAAAATAGAGATTAAGGATGAACTGCCCAAGTTTACACAGGAACTTTACACAAACTGCCCCAACCTAGTATCTAGGAATATTATTTTCTAGCTCCACAGTATTTCTATAACTGTCTCTTATAGACCTGTTTAAGATAATCTGTTATTGGCTTAAAATATTATTTGTAACTATTTTTTAAACATCTTTATTGGAGTATAATTGCTTTACAATGGTGTGTTAGTTTCTGCTTTATAACAAAGTGAATCAGCTATACATATATATATATCCCCATATCTCCTCCCTCTTGCATCTTCCTCCCTCCCACCCTCCCTATCCCACCCCTCTAGGTCATCACAAAGCATCGAGCTGATCTCCCTGTGCTATGTAGCAGCTTCCCACTAGCTATCTGTTTTACATTTGGTAGTGTATATAAGTCCATGCCACTCTCTCACTTCGTCCCAGGTCTTAATGATAGTTTTTCATCATAAAATTCTTTCTTTCTTACAACAGATTACAGATGACCAATGGAAGATCAGAATCAAACAGCAGTGACTGACTTTCTTTTCTTGGGCCTCACGGATCATCTCTATCAGCAGATTGTCCTCTTTGTCATTCTCCTCCTTGTCTATCTTGCCACAGTGGGGGGCAATTTGGGGATGATCATTCTCATATGGGTGGATCCCAGACTCCACACACCTATGTACTTTTTTCTTAGCCATTTGTCCTTTGTGGACATGTGTTCCTCTTCTTCCATTGCCCCCAAGACGCTGTGTGATATCTTTGCAAAGAAAAAGGGCATCTCTTTGATGGGTTGTGCTGCACAGATGTGGTTCTTTGGTCTTTTTGTGGCAACCGAATGTTTCCTCCTGGCTTCCATGGCCTATGATCGGTATATGGCCATCTGTAAGCCCTTGTTGTACACACTTGTTATGTCCCAGAGGGTCTGTGTACAGCTGGTTATAGGCCCTTATGCTGTGGTTCTTATAAGCACCATGACTCATACAACTCTCACTTTTTGCTTACCCTTCTGTGGTCCAAATATTATCAATCACTTTTTCTGTGATATTTCACCACTGCTTTCCCTAGCGTGTGCAGACACCTGGACCAATAAGTTGGTGCTTTTCATCTTGGCTGGAGCAATAGGAGTACTCAGTGGCCTGATCATCACGGTCTCCTATGTTTGCATCCTGATGGCCATCCTAAGGATCCAGACTGCTGATGGGAGGAGGAAGGCTTTTTTTACTTGTTCTTCTCACCTGGTAGCTGTCTCCATCCTTTATGGGACTCTTTTCTTCATTTATGTCCGACCTAGCTCAGGTTCCTCCCTACTCATTAATAAAGTGATTTCTCTCTTTTACACTGTGGTGATCCCCATGTTGAACCCCCTCATCTACAGCTTGAGGAACAAGGAGGTGAAAAATGCATTCAGTAGGAAGTTTGAAAGGAAAAGTTGTCTAGTAAGTAGGTAAAGTAGAACTCTACTTGTGTTGTACCATAGCTGTTGGTGCAGAATGTTTAGTAAAAGGAACATTAGACTGGAAATCAGAAGCTTCATGTGAGTCTTGTCTCTGTCTGTTCAAGATGATTTAAAAAACAGAACAGTTCTTAAATAATTTTCTCCTCCAGTCTTGTTCTCTGTGACATGAGAGGGGTTTCAAAATAATATACAGATGGATTGAGAATAAAAATGTGAAAATATACTAGAAGAAACTTAATATTTGTACAGTAGTGGATGTGTGAATACTGTTTAAACTGGACATGAAAACTAAAAGTTATAATGGAAAATTTAATGTACCACAATCAGTGTTAAAGGGCAAATAATAAAACAAGAGAAAATATTTATGCACATGTGCCAAGTGATGGGATAATATCCCTAATGTTCAAAGAACAGGCTAAAATTCAGAATCAGAAAACAATAGATAAATAAGCAAACAAAGAAAGAGGCAATTCTCAAATATGGGAATGCAAATTGCCAAAAATATATGGAGAAAACATTCAACGTCATGATTGTCCAAGTATATGAAATGAAATTAAAATGCAATGCCATGCCTTTCAATGCAGATGTAACATTGATTGTTTTAATGACGATGAAGTTCTTAGTTGGCTATGCCAGACTCATTATTTCTTGTTGATAGTATGAATTGCTCCATTTCCACAAAGCAATTTGGTAGTTTCCATTTAAAATGATAAATTTTATGGCATTTGAACTAGAAATCCATCCATTAGCAATCTAGACTACAGAAATATAAATGCCAATGCATAAGATTCCCTACATTTCGGTGTTATGTGTAGTGACAATGAAAAATAAAATAAATAACCTGAATATCCATCACTGAGAGAAAAGTGAACTTTTTTCCATGTAATATTGTGCAGCAAATGAAGACTGAATTAGATATTGCTGGATTGAATTGGAGAGAACTATTGTATACGGTCTACTGTTAGTTGAGGGAAAAAAATCACATTGAAGATCAATGTGTAGCACTGACCATTAAGAAAAAGGGCAAAACCTATATAATGAATAAGATGCAAGTGCAAGTGTAAATGAGCATCGAGAGAACTATAAAGGATATATATGTACCTGCTGACAATGATATTTCAATGGGAATGGCGTTAGAAGTAGGAAAGGTGAGCTTTTATTCATACACATTTTAATTGTAGCTTATTCATGCTCTCTGATCTTGCTTGGGCTTGATCTAGATGTACCATTTTCATCTTTGAAATATTGTAAATTAATATTTTTGTTCATCTCATATGAATGTAAACTGTTTCAGATCATCTTTTCTAATCAGAATGGAAAAGAATACGTTCCTCAAATCACTGACTGTGTATCATGTACAGAACTGGAGATCCATTAAATGATCCCACAAAGGAATAAGACTGCTAGTGGGACTGCTTTTGGAATTTGAAACAGTCTGCAGGCATTCTTTTCTTTTATTGAAGTATAGTTGATTTACAATGTTGTGTTAGTTTCAGGTGTACAGCAAAGTGACTCAGTTATATTTGTATATACATATACATATAGATGTAATCTTTTTCAGATTCTTTTTCATTATAGGTTGTTATGAGATATTGAATATAGTTCCCTGTGCTATATGGTAGGTCCTTGTTGTTTAGCTGTTTTATATTTGGTAGTGTGTATATGTTAATCCCAAACTCCTAATTTATTCCCCCCACCCCATTTTCCCCTTTGGTAACCATAAGTTTATTTTCTATGTCTGTGAGTCTATTTCTGGTTTGTAAATATGTTCATTTATATCTTTTTATTTTTTTGGATTCCACATATAAGTGATATCATAAGATATTTGTCTTTCTCTGACTTACTTCACTTCATATGATAATCTCTAGGTCCAACCATGTTGCTGCAAATGCAATATTTCATTCTTTTTTTATGGCTGAGTAATATTCCATTATATATGTAAATACCACATCTTCTTTATCCATTCATCTGTCGATGGACATTTAGGTTGCTTCCATGTCTTGGCTACTGTAAACAGTGCTGCAATGAACATTGAAGTGCATGTATCTTTTTGAATTATGGTGTTCTCTGGGTATATGCCCAGGAGTGGGATTGCAGGATCTTATGGTAACTCTATTTTTAGTTTTTTAAGGAATCTCTGTAATGTTCTTATAGTGGATGTACTAATTTATATTCCCACCAACAGTGTGTGGGGTGGAGTGCTTTTTCTCCACACCCTCTCCAGCATTTATTATTTGTAGCCTTTTTAATGATGGCCATTCTGACTGGTGTGAGGTGATACCTCATTGCAGTTTTGACTTGCATTTCTCTAATAATTAGCAATGTTGAGTATTTTTTTCATGTGCCTGTTGGCCATGTGTATGTCCTCTTTGGAGAAATGTTTATTTAGGTCTTCTGCCCATGTTTTGACTGGGTTATCTGGGGGGGCTTTTGATATATTAAGCTGTATGAGATGTTTGTATATTTTGGAAATTAATTAATCCCTTGTCGGTCACATCATTTGCAAATATTTTCTCCCATTCCGTAGGTGGTCTTTTCATTTTGTTTATGGTTTCCTTTGCCATGCAAAATCTTTTAAGTGTAATTAGGGCCCAATTGTTTATTTTTGCTTTTATTCCCATTACTCTAGGAGACAGATTGAAAAAAATATTGCGGCAATTTATGTCAAAGCCTGTTCTGCCTATGTTTTTCTCTAGGAGTTTTAGAATATCCGGTCTTACATTTAGGTCTGAAATTCATTTTGAGTTTATTTGTGTGTATGGTGTTAGAGAATGTTCTAATTTCATTCTTTTACATGTAGCTGTCCAGTTATAGGCGTTCTTTAAAAGTCATCTGGTTTCTGGAGGGGCTAGACTGCTGAATTAAATGGATAAATAATGTGACTACTTTTTATGCATCATTTATGTCTTTGGTGGAGGTATTAATTTCTGGATTCAAGTGTCCTAGACTCCTATCGTCTCCATTGACTCTAGGAAGGCTAGATCCATAATGGAACTTTATGCCACTGAGCTTCTCATGAAACTGGAGTCCCTTCCACTAGTGCTTTTCTTTATTGCTTTAGTGGAAGGTGTGTCCTCTCAGAAAACAGTCACCTGATACCTTTTCTAGTCTTATATGCTTGAGTTAGAAATTGTCTGGCCTGAGTGTTGTTTTCTCATTCTTTAGCATATTAGTGGCATTTAACAACAACCAACTTCATTGTCCAATAGTTACCACTGCTCCCCATATTTCTCACATGCTAGAGATAATTGCAGAAACCAATGCACATTTTTTAACTGTACTCCACCCCAATTCACTGCAGGTGAGTTTTAGTAATTGCAATCCTTGGGCATGCTAATGGTTATGACCACCCCCTTCCACCAGCAATGTACTCTTGTTGCCGTCTGTCTGGTGAGTGGTCTGATTCCAGAATCCCAGCCGAAGAACCTGCCGAATTCACTGGTCAAACAAGTTACTAAGGTAAGCCTACATTCAAAGATGGGGAAAAAAACTCAATTTTTCAATAGAGGAAGAGCATGCATTTATAAGAAAGGAGGTAATTAATTATGGCATATACAAGATAATCTAACAAAAGTTGTTAGAATTACAAAACCTAAACGAAATTTAGTACGTATATTATAAACAAACAAAAACCTTAATATGGTGTTTAATATGGTGAAAGCTTGGATTTTATAATAGTTAATTTGCCACTGCTTTATCTGAATAATTTCAATAATCTGAATTAACTCAATCTATTTACATATATAGTTCAATGAATTTATAATACAAAGAGATATGGGAAACAATTCCCAATAAAATTTTGGAAATCATAATTCAAAAAGATATCATTTAGAAATGGCTTGCCCTAAGAAATTTTAGCCCTCATTTACCTCTTGAAGTCAAGAGAGAACTCCGCTAAGAATAGATCCAACCTCACTAAGACTTGAACTTGTATACAGTCCAGTAGACTGGCTACAAGTCTAAAGGTCAATCCACTTAAGAAATCTGGACCTCAACTATTCATCAGGGAAATGCAAATCACAACCACTATGAGATATCACCTCACATTTGTCATAATGGCTCTGATCAAAAAAGACAACAAATAACAAGTGTTGGCAAGGATGTGGAGAAAGGGAAACACTTGTTTACTGTCGGTGGGATTGTAGCATGGTGCCGTGCTATGGAAAACAGTATGGAGTTTCCTGAAAAAATTAAAAATAGAACTGCCATATGATCCAACAGTTTCACTTCCGGGTATTTACCTGAAGAAAACAAAAATTCTAATATGAAAAGACATATGCACACCAGTATTTATTGCAGCATTATTTACAGTAGCCGACATATGAAAGCGACTTACTTACCCATCAGTAGATGAGTGGATAAAGAAGATGTGATATGCACATATATGTGTGTCTATACACATGATGAAATATTACTCAGCCATAAAAAATGAAATTGTCACCATTTGTGACAACATGCATGGATTTGGAGGGTATTATGCTAAGTGAAATAAGTCAGAGAAAGAGAAATACTGCATGATCTCGCTTATACGTGGAAACAAAAAACAAAATGAGCTAACAATATGAAAACAGACTCAGAGATACAGAGAACAAATGGGTGGTTGCCAGAAGGGAGGGGTTGGGGGGAGTGGGCAAAATAGATGAAGGGGATTAAGAGGTACAAACCTCCAGTTATATAATAAATTAGTCATGGGGATGTCATATACAGCATAAGGAATATGCTCAATAATACTGTAATAACTTTGTATGGGACCAGATGGTTACTAGACTTATTATCATGATGATCATTTCATAATGTATGCAAATGTCAAATTACTATGTAGTACATCTGAACCTAACATAATATTGTACATCAACTATATTTCAATTAGAAAGATCTTCAACTTCCTCATGAAAAAAAAAGAATAAATTTTAGAGGCAAGTTCTTTTACAAAGGCAAAGAGTTAATGACCACCAATTTCTTATTTGCCAAGCCTGGTCTTCTCCTGGGAAGATAACAGAACCCTGAAGAAGCACTAGTGGGTCTGTGCCCTCAAAGCAAGGTTGACCCTTCAGTAGTCTGTAGTTTCACACCCTAAGTTTCTCTGAGCACTTCATTACTATTATTTTTTTTATTTTTATTTTATTTTGGAGTATACTGATTAACAATGTTGTGTTAGTTTCATGTGTAGAGCAAAGCGATTCAGTTATACATATACATGTATCTATTCTTTTTCAAATTCTTTTCCCATTTAGGTTATTACAGAATATTGAGCAGAGTTCCCTATGTAATACAGTATGTCCTTGTTGGTTATCTATTTTAAATATAATGCTGTGTACGTTTCAATCCCAGACTCCCAATCCATCCTTCCCCCCATCCCTCTGATAACCATAAGGTTCATTCTCTAAGTCTGTGGGTCTATTTCTGTTTTGTAAATAAGTTCATTTGTATCTTGTTTTTTTTAATTCCCCATATAAGTGATACCATATGATACTTGTCTTTCTCTTTCTGACTTACTTCACTTAGTATGACAGTCTCCAGGTTCATCCATGTTGCTGCAAATGGCATTATTTCATTCTTTTTAATGGCTGAGTAATACTCCATTGTATATATGTAACACATCTTCTTTATCCATTCATCTGATGATGGACATTTAGGTTGCTTCTGTGTCTTGGTTATTGTAAGCAGTGCTGCAATGAAAAAATTAATCCACTCTCTGAATCTAAGCATTCTATCAAAAATGTGAAAGTCCTTCACTTAACAGTGCAAAACTTGGTATCAAGGGACAAGACTACAAAATTTTAGACTTTCCTTGTAACAGTGAGAAAAAAAATTCTCTGTTATCATTTCTATCTTAATGTCATAAGTTTATACGGCAGAAAAAGACCTGGTTTGTTTCTAGAGGTTTAACATGGAAATTTCTAACAAGAAATCTGTAAAATTCACTCTCCTCAAAAAAATGTCTGTAAGGAATTTGGAGATGATCTTGCAATTAAAGCAAATCTGGATGGTTTCAGGCATTCAATTTCTCCAACAATTAGGAAAATAGTAGAGTAACCACAAAGGCATAACACAAACTAAATAATAACTTAGAGTCTTGACACACGAGAGATGAATTATCATTTTATTCGTTTATATGGAATAGTGAATCACCGTGTAAGGATTTCAGTTCAGTACATAAATAATTCCAACATAGACATGCATGAATTAGTAAAGAAAGCGTCTGAACGCAGACTAAATCCCTCCCAGAACATTCTTGAGTGAGCATGTTATCACACTAAAATATGTTAAACAATTATTAAATTGATTTTTCGTATGGTTTGATGTTTTGTTTTCTCAGCCATCAACAAATTGATAGTAGAAAATTAGCAGATAAAAAGAGTTTTAAATATTATTAACAAGAAATGATAGCCTGAGAGCAAAGGAAAGAGTGCAGAATTAACAAAAGCAAATATAAGTCAAGGGTTGGAGGGATGAGTTGTTGACGTTATTTCAGTGATAACTAGTGATGACAAGAGACATTGGGTAATATAGAGAAATCTCTTGCTAATGTGGGTTTATTTTGCCATAATAGTTAAAAATTTGATCATTTATCTGCAAAAGATGATGTTTGATTATGCAAAAATATGATGTGCTTATGAAGTGGAGTTCCAAATCCATCAAAACATCAGTTTAGTTTCTTAATCACCGTAATGTGCCTCCTTAAGTTCAGAGACTTGATAAACTTTTAAAGGGGTGTGTGTGTGTGTATGTGTGTGTGCGTGTGCATAGATGAATGAAGTACCAGATGTAGGGTAACTCTTGAGGCATTTTGGAGACATATAGAGAGAGATTCTCATTTCTCCAAATCAGGCAGAAAAACTTAGTTAATTCTATAGTATTAAGAGGAGGAACTGTGCTTTTGTTTTATTTTTCCTTGAAAAGAGGCTTTAACATATACCTCTTTAATGAACTCTCCCAGACATTGTTACAAAATGACCCCTGGAAAAGATGTAACCCTCAGTACTGCCTTTACTGTGCATGAATCATTGAGTAGTAACCAAAGGAGTGGGGCAATCATCTTTAAATATTTATTGAAAGGAATTGAAGATTAATTTGATGAGGTGTTTTTAAAAGAAAATGTGTGCTTTTAGTGTTTCTCTCCAAAAAGATTGTATGCTTTTTGAGAGAAGAGATTGTTTAGTAATATTTTTGCTCTCCACAACATGTAGCAAATGTATTACATATGCAATGTGTAAGTAAGTGTTTTCTTTGCTTTTTGTTTGCTTTTGAAAGCACAGTGATGAATTCATTAAGGTCAAGGATTCTAACTTACTCAAATTTATACCTTTCTTTGGTATTTGGACAGTCCTATGCATATTAGCACTCAAAAAGCATTAGTTTAGTTGAAAATTCTATTTCTGAAATTCTCTCAAAAACATCTATTATGTATATATTAAAAAAGGCTTAGTGATTAATAGATTTCTTTTCAAATGATTTTTTTCCTTCATGGTTAGGATATAGAAATGAGTGTACACAGATTTATACTTTGTTTATATGATTTTGAATCTTTGGAGTCAGCTAGTTAGGCCCTCTCATATATTGTACATCACAAACAAATTTCCTATAAAGATAATCAGTCTCCAGTCTTGGCAGTAGCTGAAGATGATTTATGCAAAGTGATCTGTGTATGCATATGTATATATTCCGTTTTAAATTTTTAATTTTCTTCTCTGATCTGTATTCCTGGTGCCTGACTCCTTCAAACTTCATTTTACAATGGAATATTTTACATTGTAAATTATTGTAAGTGACAGCTTACAAAACAATATGCATTATTTTAGGGACACATTGAGCCTACTGTTTTATCTCATCACTCATTCCTTTAATTAAGCCTACATGAGAATTTTCTTCCTTCTAAGCACAGTGTCTGATTCTGCTTGGTTGCTGTCATTTTTTCACCATCATGATTGAGAATTATTAAACTGATTATACTTCCCTTTCTTTCTTTTTCTACCTGTAATTTTCATTCATGCATTATAACTACAATGCTCAAATTTTTATAATTGTGTGAAACATTATGGCTGTTGAATCTTATTTATATTTACCCTGGTTCTAATTGTATGTATTATTTTTATTTGCATTTGCATTGAATATGTATTCTTCTGTAGATAAATTCAATACATTATATTTATTTAGTATGAATAATTATGTATCTAATTTTTATTTTTATATTTTAATGTTTCCTTGCTAGTCTCTAAGAGGAAAACTGTGCCACACATTTCTTTTTAATCATAAGAGGTAGAAATATATTTTATTTGTTCAGTTATGATTAAATGTCCCATATAATTAAATTTCCCTGTACATTTTTCAATATGCTCTTCATATTTATCCCTCTTGCACTTTCTATCATTCTAGAATAAAGAAAAAAGAAAAAGAAAACTATATATATATATATATATATATATATATATATATATATATGTATAGCATAGTTATAACTGTAATGAATTAGGGAATGAAACTATATCATCATTAAATCAAGAGAGATTTAAAAACTCTCTGATCAGGTTTTGGATTCTGCTATGACACAGTAAATGGTATAAGAATAGCCGGAAATCATAAATAACACAAAACATGAACAAAATGAGTTTCAATGTTAGAAAATATTAAGCATGAAAAACTTGTTCCTGGTAATTTTGCAGTCACCATGGTTTTTGAGGGCCATGTACATTGAAAATTACCATTAGTCTCTCATTTGACTTAACTCCCAAGGTTACCTATTGTCAACTAGGTTTGTGTTGGCTTTTTAATCTGCAAATAAGCCTGTGTCAATGAAAAATTAACTGGTTGCTCTAAGAAGGAAATGGAAAATTTTATTCAATCCAGGTTGAGGATTATAACCTGGGAACAACCCCTCATAAAGCTCCAAGAAATGTTCTGCCCATTAGAGGTCAAAGGACAGTTATTTAAATTTTGGAAACAGAGGGCTGAACATTAAATGACATATTATTGGCAGTGTACACAATTCAGATCAAAGCAAGTAATGTGTCATGGGTCATCATGGCCCCATATAAAATCAAGAAGGACTGTTATATTTTAAGGAGTTGTCTTGCTGATGCTGGGATAACGTTGCTCTTTATGGTTGAGTAGGTACTTCTGATGATGGGGGAGGTTTTGTCAATGCATAATGCAGATACATAAGGCAGAGTAAAGGGGAGAGAGGAGGTCAAAGCCCAGAGAAAAACTTTTTTGATTAATTTTTTCTCGTCTTGCCATAAAACATGACTTTTATTTCACATCTGTTTTAGCAGCACTTCGTTTTGATGGTCGAGTTGCCCTTCCAAAGTTCATACAATACATACAAAAGTAACTCCATTATCCACACCAACAAATTACCTCCTGAAATTCTGGAGTATGAGTAGGTTTTCCTGTAAGAGTCACTTTTAAATCTACATGAAAATTGGTTTAATTATCATGAATTAATGAAAAATTCACAAGAATATTTTAATCTGATTCGAAGTTAATCCCTTTTTAGAGACTTCCTTTGGTCCCTCATCTTGGATAAACAAGCCTCGATAAAATACTTAAGATCTGATGAACACTCCTAGAGGGAAGTTGGTTATGGGGTATCAGTCAATGGGCAATACGTGAAATTATGGGTTTTATAAAAGGATAGTATAACATTGGTCATATTACATTATGAAATTATAGTTACAAAATGAGAATGGATACTGAATATACTTGTGATAATAATTATGCAAATCTAGAGGCATACAAATAAACATTCCATGAACAAAAAAATTTGGAGAAATTCATTTAAATGTTACAACAGTGGGCTTCCCTGGTGGCGCAGTGGTTGAGAGTCCGCCTGCCGATGCAGGGGACACGGGTTCGTGCCCCGGTCTGGGAAGATCCCACATGCCGCGGAGCGGCTGGGCCCGTGAGCCATGGCCGCTGAGCCTGCGCGTCTGGAGCCTGTGCTTCACAACGGGAGGGGCCACAACAGTGAGAGGCCCGCGTACCGCACACACACACACAAAAAAGTTACAACAGTTTTGAATTATTTTTGTATCATTCTTTGAATTTTGTTATATTTTAATTTTCTTTCTAATGAACATATTTACCCTATAATAGTGTCGTACATTTAAATATAAAAGTTTCACTGTGAAAAATGCGCCATTCCATCCCTGATGGTTTCAGTCATAGACTAATTATTTCTCTAGAAATAGTTTCTCTACCACCCCAGGTATCAATTTAGAGCATCACAAAGGAAGACTAAACAATTAGGCTCTTCATTGTGTGGCTTCTAAGGGAAAAGACAACTAGCTTCTCAAAACCTAGCATAACTGCATTTGGTCCCTGAACTTTTTTCCTTGGAGACATGCCAAGCAATCCTCCTTGGAAACTGGTCCACAGGGATGACCAAATGTTGCATTATTATCAATCCCCAGTATATGAGGTACTCAAATTATCAGGGTGAAAGGCAAGTCATACTCTGCTCTGCTTACATATGTACCCAGAAGATCCCTGAAACTCTTTTTAGACATAACTTCCTGGCAAATTTTACAGTTAATCAGGAGCTGGAGAAAATTTCGATGTTGATTTATTTTTCCCTTAGAATAAAATAAAATGAGTGCTCTAAAATTTAAAAAGAACTTATTTCAAAGAAAATTATATTATACTACAGAATATTATGTTACATAAATCATCTTCATATTTTATTTGTGAGCAAAATTTGAGGTTGACATACTTATAAACAAATAATATTGGAAGAAAGAGTTTTTTTCACCAACATTGGCTCCCGGTAAGTGTTATTCTCAAAATTAAAAGGTTTTAGTTAAGATCAAATAAAACCGAGACATTATCAGAAGAATATGCATATAGATATCATTTAGACCGTGCCCTAATTAATGCCAGGATTTGTGAAACCTGAAATATAGAGTTGATGTAATCAGGGCCTGCAATCAATGTGCATGTTTGTTTTTTTTTTTTTTTTTTTTTTTTTTTTATTTTTATTTTTTGCTTTATCACAAATTTAATCAGTTATATGTATACATATGTTCCCATATCCCCTCCCTTTTGCGTCTCCCTCCCACCCTCCCTATCCCACCCCTCCAGGCGGTCACAAAGCACCGAGCTGATCTCCCTGTGCTATGCGGCTGCTTCCCACTAGCTATCTACCTTACGTTTGGTAGTGTATATATGTCCATGCCGCTCTTTCACTTTGTCACAGCTTACCCTTCCCCCTCCCCATATCCTCAAGTCCATTCTCTAGTAGGTCTGTGTCTTTATTCCTGTCTTACCCCTATGTTCTTCATGACCTTTTTTTTTCTTAAATTCCATTTATATGTGTCAGCATACAGTATTTGTCTTTCTCTTTCTGACTTACTTCACTCTGTATGACAGACTCTAGGTCCATCCACCTCATTACAAATAGTTCAATTTCATTTCTTTTTATGGCTGAGTAATATTCCATTGTATGTATGTGCCACATCTTCTTTACCCATTCATCCGATGATGGACACTTAGGTTGTTTCCATCTCCGGGCTATTGTAAATAGGGCTGCTATGAACATTTTGGTACATGTCTCTTTTTGAATTATGGTTTTCTCAGGGTATATGCCCAGTAGTGGGATTGCAGGGTCATATGGTAGTTCTATTTGTAGTTTTTTAAGGAACCTCCATACCGTTCTCCATAGTGGCTGTACCAATTCACATTCCCACCAGCAGTGCAAGAGTGTTCCCTTTTTTCCACACCCTCTCCAGCATTTATTGTTTCTAGATTTTTTGATGATGGCCATTCTGACTGGTGTGAGATGATATCTCATTGTAGTTTTGATTTGCATTTCTCTAATTAGTAAAGATGTTGAGCATCCTTTCATGTGTTTGTTGGCAGTCTGTATATCTTCTGTGGAGAAATGTCTATTTAGGTCTTCTGCCCATTTTTGGATTGGGTTGTTTGTTTTTTTGTTATTGAGCTGCATGAGCTGCTTATAAATTTTGGAGATTAATCCTTTGTCAGTTGCTTCATTTGCAAATATTTTCTCCCATTCTGAGGGTTGTCTTTTGGTCTTGTTTATGGTTTCCTTTGCTGTGCAAAAGCTTTTAAGTTTCATTAGGTCCCATGTGTTTATTTTTGTCTTTATTTCCATTTCTCTAGGAGGTGGGTCAAAAAGGATCTTGCTGTGATTTATGTCATAGAGTGTTCTGCCTATGTTGTCCTCTAAGAGTTTGATAGTGTCTGGCCTTACATTTAGGTCTTTAATCCATTTTGAGCTTATTTTTGTGTATGGTGTTAGGGAGTGATCGAATCTCATACTTTTACATGTCCCTGTCCAGTTTTCCCAACACCACTTATTGAAGAGACTGTCCTTTCTCCACTGTACATTCCTGCCTCCTTTATCAAAGATAAGGTGACCATATGTCCGTGGGTTTATCTCTGGGCTTTCTATCCTGTTCCATTGATCTATCTTTCTGTTTCTGTGCCAGTACCATACTGTCTTGATTACTGCAGCTTTGTAGTATAGTCTGAAGTCAGGGAGCCTGATTCCTCCAGCTCCATTTTTCGTTCTCAAGATTGCTTTGGCTATTCGTGGTCTTTTGTGTTTCCATACAAATTGTGAAATTTTTTGTTCTAGTTCTGTGAAAAATGCCAGTGGTATTTTGATAGGGATTGCATTGAATCTGTAGATTGCTTTGGGTAGTAGAGTCATTTTCACAATGTTGATTCTTCCAATCCAAGAACATGGTACATCTCTCCATCTATTTGTATCATCTTTAATTTCTTTCATCAGTGTCTTATAATTTTCTGCATACAGGTCTTTTGTCTCCTTAGGTAGGTTTATTCCTAGATATTTTATTCTTTTTGTTGCAGTGGTAAATGGGAGTGTTTCCTTGATTTCACTTTCAGATTTTTCATCATTAGTATATAGGAATGCCAGAGATTTCTGTGCATTAATTTTGTATCCTGCAACTTTACCAAATTCATTGATTAGCTCTAGTAGTTTTCTGGTAGCATCTTTAGGATTCTCTATGTATAGTATCATGTCATCTGCAAACAGTGACAGCTTTACTTCTTCTTTTCCAATTTGGATTCCTTTTATTTGCTTTTCTTCTCTGATTGCTGTGGCTAAAACTTCCAAAACTATGTTGAATAAGAGTGGTGAGAGTGGGCAACCTTGTCTTGTTCCTGATCTTAGTGGAAATGGTTTCAGTTTTTCACCATTGAGGACGATGCTGGCTGTGGGTTTGTCATATATGGCCTTTATTATGTTGAGGAAAGTTCCCTCTATGCCTACTTTCTGCAGGGTTTTTATCATGAATGGGTGTTGAATTTTGTCGAAAGCTTTCTCTGCATCTATTGAGATGATCATATGGTTTTTCTCCTTCAATTTGTTAATATGGTGTATCACGTTGATTGATTTGCGTATATTGAAGAATCCTTGCATTCCTGGGATAAACCCCACTTGATCATGGTGTATGATCCTTTTAATGTGCTGTTGGATTCTGTTTGCTAGTATTTTGTTGAGGATTTTTGCATCTATGTTCATCAGTGATATTGGCCTGTAGTTTTCTTTCTTTGTGACATCCTTGTCTGGTTTTGGTATCAAGGTGATGGTGGCCTCGTAGAATGAGTTTGGGAGTGTTCCTCCCTCTGCTATATTTTGGAAGAGTTTGAGAAGGATAGGCGTTAGCTCTTCTCTAAATGCTTGATAGAATTCGCCTGTGAAGCCATCTGGTCCTGGGCTTTTGTTTGTTGGAAGATTTTTTATCACAGTTTCAATTTCAGTGCTTGTGATTGGTCTGTTCATATGTTCTATTTCTTCCTGATTCAGTCTTGGCAGGTTGTGCATTTCTAAGAATTTGTCCATTTCTTCCAGGTTGTCCATTTTATTGGCATAGAGTTGCTTATAGTAATCTCTCACGATCTTTTGTATTTCTGCAGTGTCAGTTGTTACTTCTCCTTTTTCATTTCTAATTCTATTGATTTGAGTCTTCTCCCTTTTTTTCTTGATGAGTCTGGCTAATGGTTTATCAATTTTGTTTATCTTCTCAAAGAACCAGCTTTTAGTTTTATTGATCTTTGCTATTGTTTCCTTCATTTCTTTTTCATTTATTTCTGATCTGATTTTTATGATTTCTTTCCTTCTGCTAACTTTGGGATGTTTTTGTTCTTCTTTCTCTAATTGCTTTAGGTGCAAGGTTAGGTTGTTTAGTCGAGATATTTCCTGTTTCTTAAGGTGGGATTGTATTGCTATAAACTTCCCTCTTAGAACTGCTTTTGCTGCATCCCATAGGTTTTGGGTCGTCGTGTCTCCATTGTCATTTGTTTCTAGGTATTTTTTTATTTCCTCTTTGATTTCTTCAGTGATCACTTCGTTATTAAGTAATGTATTGTTTAGCCTCCATGTGTTTGTATTTTTTATAGCTCTTTTCCTGTAATTGATATCTAGTCTCATAGCATTGTGGTCGGAAAAGATACTTGATACAATTTCAATTTTCTTAAATTTACCAAGGCTTGATTTGTGACCCAAGATATGATCTATCCTGGAGAATGTTCCATGAGCACTTGAGAAAAATGTGTATTCTGTTGTTTTTGGATGGAATGTCCTATAAATATCAATTAAGTCCATCTTGTTTAATGTATCATTTAAAGCTTGTGTTTCCTTATTTATTTTCATTTTGGATGATCTGTCCATTGGTGAAAGTGGGGTGTTAAAGTCCCCTACTATGATTGTGTTACTGTCGATTTCTCCTTTTATGGCTGTTAGTGTTTGCCTTATGTATTGAGGTGCTCCTATGTTGGGTGCATAAATATTTACAATTGTTATATCTTCTTCTTGGATCGATCCCTTGATCATTATGTAGTGTCCTTCTTTGTCTCTTCTAGTAGTCTTTATTTTAAAGTCTATTTTGTCTGATATGAGAATTGCTACTCCAGCTTTCTTTTGGTTTCCATTTGCATGGAATATCTTTTTCCATCCCCTTACTTTCAGTCTGTATGTGTCTCTAGGTCTGAAGTGGGTCTCTTGTAGACAGCATATATATGGGTCTTGTTTTTGTATCCATTCAGCCAATCTGTGTCTTTTGGTGGGAGCGTTTAGTCCATTTACATTTAAGGTAATTATCGATATGTATGTTCCTATTCCCATTTTCTTAATTGTTTTGGGTTCGTTATTGTAGGTCTTTTCCTTCTGTTGTGTTTCTTGCCTAGAGAAGTTCCTTTAGCATTTGTTGTAAAGCTGGTTTGGTGGTGCTGAACTCTCTCAGCTTTTGCTTGTCTGTAAACGTTTTAATTTCTCCATCAAATCTGAATGAGATCCTTGCTGGGTAGAGTAATCTTGGTTGCAGGTTTCTCTCCTTCATCACTTTAATTATGTCCTGCCACTCCCTTCTGGCTTGTAGAGTTTCTGCTGAGAGATCAGCTGTTATCCTGATGGGGATTCCCTTGTGTGTTATTTGTTGTTTTTGCCTTGCTGCTTTTAATATGATTTCTTTGTGTTTAATTTTTGACAGTTTGATTAATATGTGTCTTGGCGTATTTCTCCTTGGATTTATTCTGTATGGGACTCTCTGTGCTTCTTGGACTTGATTAACTATTTCCTTTCCCATATTAGGGAAGTTTTCAACTATAATCTCTTCAAATATTTTCTCAGTCCCTTTCTTTTTCTCTTCTTCTTCTGGAACCCCTATAATTCGAATGTTGGTGCGTTTAATGTTGTCCCAGAGGTCTCTGATATTGTCCTCTGTTCTTTTCATTCTTTTCTCTTTATTTTGCTCTGCATTAGTTATTTCCACTATTTTATCTTCCACCTCACTTATCCGTTCTTCTGCCTCAGTTATTCTGCTATTGATCCCATCTAGAGTATTTTTCATTTCATTTATTGTGTTTTTAATCGATGCTTGATTCATCTTTAGTTCTACTAGGTCCTTGTTAACTGTTTCTTGCATTTTGTCTATTCTATTTCCAAGATTTTGGATCATCTTTACTATCATTATTCTGAATTCTTTTTCAGATAGACTGCCTATTACCTCTTCATTTGTTAGGTCTGGTGGGTTTTTATCTTGCTCCTTCTCCTGCTGTGTGTTTTTCTGTCTTCTCATTTTGCTTATGTTACTGTGTTTGGGGTCTCCTTTTTGCCGGCTGCAGGTTCGTAGTTCCTGTTGTTTTTGGTGTCTGTCCCCAGTGGCTAAGGTTGGTTTAGTGGGTTGTGTAGGTTTCCTGGTCGAGGGGACTAGTGCCTGTGTTCTGGTGGATGAGGCTGGATCTTGTCTTTCTGGTGGGCAGGTCCACGTCTGGTGGTGTGTTTTGGGGTGTCTGCAGACTTTTTATGATTTTAGGCCACCTCTCTGCTAATGGGTGGCGTTGTGTTCCTGTCTTGCTAGTTGTTTGGCATAGGGTGTCCAGCACTGTAGCTTGCTGGTCGTTGAGTGAAGCTGGGTGCTGGTGTTGAGATGGAGATCTCTGGAAGATTTTCGCCGTTTGATATTATGTGGAGCTGGGAGGTCTCTTGTGGACCAGTGTCCTGAAGTTGGCTCTCCCACCTCAGAGGCACAGTACTGACTCCTGGCTCCTCAATTTGGGATGATTTGTTGTCTATTCATGTATTCCACAGATGCAGGGTACATCAAGTTGATTGTGGAGCTTTAATCCGCTGCTTCTGAGGCTGCTGGGAGAGGTTTCCCTTTCTCTTCTTTGTTCTCACAGCTCCCGGGTCTCAGCTTTGGATTTGGCCCCGCCTCTGCGTGTAGGTCGCCGGAGGGCGTCTGTTCTTCGCTCAGACAGGAAAGGGTTAAAGGAGCAGCCTCTTCGGGAACTCTGGCTCACTCAGGCCGGGCGGGAGGGAGGGGCACGGAGTGCGGGGCGAGCCTGCAGCGGCAGAGGTCGGCGTGACGTTGCACCAGCCCGAGGCGCGCCGTGCGTTCTCCCAGGGAAGCCGCCCCTGGATCCCGGGACCCCGGCAGTGGCGGGCTGCTCAGGCTCCCGGAAGGGCGGTGTGGACAGTGACCTGCGCTCGCACACGGGCTTCTTGGCGGCGGCAGCAGCAGCCCCAGCGTCCCACGCCCGTCACTGGGCTCCGCGCTTTCAGTCGCGACTCGCGCCCGTCTGTGGAGCCCCTTTAAGCAGCGCTCTTAATCCCCTCTCCTCGCGCAGCAGGAAACCAAGAGGGAAGAACAAGTCTCTTGCCTCTTCGGCAGCTCCAGAGTTTTCCCGGACTCCCTCCCGGCTAGCTGTGGCACATTAGCCCCCTTCAGGCTGAGTTCTCGCCGCCAGCCCCAGTCCTCTCCCTGCGCTCTGACCGAAGCCCGAGCCTCAGCTTCCAGCGCCGCCCGCCCCGGCGGGCGAGCAGACAAGCCTCTCGGGCTGGTGAGTGCCGCTCGGCACCGATCCTCTGTGCGGGAATCTCTCCGCTTTGCCCTACCCAGGTATGTGGGGAGTTTCTTGCCTTTTGGGAGGTCTGGGGTCTTCTGCCAGCGTTCAGTAGGTGTTCTGTAGGAGTTGTTCCACGTGTAGCTGTATTTCTGGTGTATCCGTGAGGAGGGAGGTGATCTCCGCGTCTTACTCTTCCGCCATCTTACCCGGAAGTTCCTTGTCTCAATGTGCATGTTTTAGCAATATAATTTTAGAAGAAATTTAATTTTGAATGGCCAAGTTTGGAAAACATCATAACTTTGGAAATTAATACTAATATATGGTCTATAATTTTAATACACCCTACTAAAGTCCACTAAGGTTGAAATTTATTTTTCATTAGTATTAAATATTGATTTAAAAGAACAGTACATGGTGCATTAAAACTCTTCTTCTATCATTGTTTTTGTATATCATTTTTTCCCTCAGGTTTGCTGCAATTAATTACAAATGGGAACATAGTATTATGAACATGCTCTATGGAGTCAATCTAAATTGGTAGAATTACAGAGCCAATATTTAATAGCTCTGAATAAGTTACCTAAATTTTCTGTGCCCTTTTTCTCATCTAAAAAAAATTGTGGCTAACAGTACTACATATGGTCTAATAATCTCATGGGGATTAAATGCCTTAATAACAGGAGGCATTTAGAACAGTGTTAGGCTTATTCTAATTATTTAATATATTAGCTTTTATTATATTATATCCAAATGTCAATTTATACCTATTTCTATATTTGGCAATCAAATTAAGATTTTTCTCTTCATACACTGTACAGCCCTCATTATCCGCACTTCCTGGAAACATTAAGCTAATATAAATATATCATGTCATTCACAGAAACAAAAAATCTTTTTGAAGTAATTCCTGCTCGGTGTTAAATTTGATTTCTCAACAGTTTAGAGCATTTGAAAACTATGAGTAGAAGGAATAGCACACATGTGTCTGACTTCATCCTCATGGGATTGACGGATTCTGAAGAGATCCAGTTGGTCCTCTTTATGCTATTTCTCCTGATATACCTGATTACTGTGTTGCTGAATGCAGGGATGATGTTGATAATCCACCTGGATCTGCAGCTTCACATCCCCATGTATTTTTTCCTCAGTCACCTGTCATTTCTTGACCTCAGTTACTCAACTGTCATCACCCCTAAAACCTTACAAAACTTACTGACTTCCACCAAGTGTATTTCATACCTGAACTGCTTCACCCAGATGTATTTCTTTGTCTTCTTTGGTGCCACTGAATGTTTTCTTCTCTCTTCAATGGCTTATGATCGCTATGTAGCTATCTGCAATCCTCTGCATTACCCAGTTGTTACGTCCACAAGACGCTGCTGCTCCCTAGTCTTTGGTTCCTATTTGATTGGCTTTATGGACGCCTTTGTCAATGTGCTTTGCATGAACAGATTGCACTTCTGCAACTCAAATATAATCTATCACTTTTTCTGTGATGCACCCCCAGTTTTAGCCCTGTCCTGCACTGACACACATGACACTGAAATCACGATATCCATTTTCGCTGGCTCCACCCTAATGGTATCTCTTCTCACAATATCTGTGTCATATGTGTCCATCCTGTCTACTATCCTGAAAATTACTTCCACTTCAGGGAAGCAAAAAGCCTTCTCTATTTGTGCCTCCCATCTGCTGGGAGTTACCATCTTTTATAGCACTCTGATTTTTACTTATTTAAAACCAAGTAAGTCCTACTCCTTGGGAAAAGATCAAGTGGCTTCTGTTTTTTATACTATTGTCATCCCCATGCTGAATCCACTCGTTTATAGTCTTAGAAACAAAGAAGTAAAAAATGCTCTCATTAGAATTATGCCAAAGAGAAAGGGCTCCAGGCAATTAAAATAACAGTGATACTAAAGTTTAAGTTCATCTTTTTTCTTTTTTTTCTTCCCTGTAGTGTATTTCTTTGGTCTCTTTCCAGAAACAGTTGAATCCTTTTTCTTCCTTTCTTTCTTTCTTCATTCCTTTCTTTCTTCCTACCTTCCTTCCTTCCTTTCTTTCTTTCTTTCTTTCCTTCCTTCCTTCCTTCCTTCCTTCCTTCTTTCTTTCTTTCTTTCTTTCTTTCTTTCTTTCTTTCTTTCTTTCTTTCTTTCTTTTCTTTCTTTCTTTCTTCTGTTGAACCATTCTTTGCTTGACCAAATATGATCTTGGACATTTCTAAGAATATGCTTTTAGAAGTCCACATTGTATTTGGAAACCACGAAATATGTTCAATCTATGGTCTAAATATATGTGGTTTTAAAGGCAACTGATTTGCAAAATGAAAAATATAGTTGTCACCTTTTAAACTATATCATACACATTCCCATGCATAATCCACTTCAGAGAATTTTATGATGGAAAAGAGTTCCCTTTTGGGAACAATGATAACACTTTTAGAAATCATCGCATTCATTTTGTGGAGAAGCAATATAGCAGAATGATCATAAGTACTTACTTTGGAAACAAACATTCCAGGATGTAGACTCCAGATCTGCTACCCTTCCAGCTGTATAACCCATTAAAATCACTGAAACTTTAAGCCTCCAGTTTCCTCAACTGCACAAAATAATAAGTACAGGTCCATGGAGTTACTGTAAAGATTAAACCAGATAATAGATGTAAACCATTTAAGGAAGTACTAATAAATGCTGGCCATTATCATTGGAACACTCACATTCCTGAGTATTATTGCACAATGTCTTTTCTTAAAGAATATTCACTTGTGTTTTTTTTGTTTTTTTTTTTTTGCGGTACGCGGGCCTCTCACTGTTGTGGCCTCTCCCGTTGCGGAGCACAGGCTCCGGACGCGCAGGCTCAGCGGCCATGGCTCATGGGCCCAGCCGCTCCGCGGCATGTGGGATCCTCCCGGACCGGGGCACGAACCCGTATCCCCTGCATCGGCAGGCGGACTCTCAACCACTGCGCCACGAGGGAGGCCCTCACTTGTGTTTTATAAATTACTTTTGGCTGATTTAAAGGACAAACACACAAACAGCTAAGGAAAAACTCAGCACTTAACAATTTTGGATTTAGAATGGCATATGTTAATATTGGATAAATTTTGAAAAATACTGAAAATTTAAGGAAATAGAAACGCCCTAACAGTTAACAGCTTTGTGTGTGTTCATCTAGATTGATAGTTATGTATGTATAAGCATATGTTATATACATAAGCAATATTTCTGTCATTTCCTACGTACTTTTTTGCAGCTTTCAGTATACACTTGCAAGTTTAACCTTTGATTATTCCCTTGTCATTGGAATCTAAGATGGATGTGTTTTTGGTACATGGGAAAAATCGAGACTCTCATACTGTAATGCCTTGGACATGAAATGTTTGTAAATTCATCAAGTTAAAGATCTGCATGAAGTGATATCACTTTGGTGGCTATCTGAAAACATTAAAAATCCTACCATTCTTTGATGTGTCAACAAGCTTCAGTATATTGCTTTTTTGTTGAAGTTCTGTGTATTTAAAAAAATCATTGCCTTTCTCCTGATTTCTATAGGTTTGTTTCGATCATTGAAAATAAATTCTTGAATTAAATGCTTGACTCACGTGTTTTAAAATTTGTAGCAGAGACAAGTTGTAAAGCTACAAAGTTACAATGAATTCAGATTTTGTGGCAACCCATACACTTTAGTCAGGTAGAGAGCTAAAATATCCTTTCTTTTTAATCTTATCTCACTTTCTTTTCCTATCTCACTTTCTTATCTCACTCTCACTACCTTTCTTGTAAGTATTTTGAAGCAAGTTATTAGGTAAATACAAATTTAGGATCATTTTTCCTTCCTATTTAAGTTCACCACCAACCACACCAAAGGCCGGTCTTCATCCATAGAAGGTGATGTTGTGTATATGGTGAGATTGGAAGGGAGTCCTCTATTATGAGGTCCTTCCAGAAAACCAAATGATTAATTCCAGCAAGTACTGCTCCCAACTAGACCAACTGAAAGCAGCACTCGAAGAAAAGTGTCCAGAATTAGTCAACAGAAAACGCAAAATTTTCCATCAGGATAATGCAAGACCATGTGTTTCTTTGATGACAAGGCAAAAACTGTTGCAGTTTGCTGGGAAGTTCTGATTCATCCACCATATTCACCAGACATTGTACCTTCAGATTTCCATTTATTTCGATCTTTACAAAGCTCTCTTAATGGAAAATATTTCAATTCCCTGGAATACTGTAAAAGGCAACTGGAACAGTTCTTTGCTCAAAAAGATAAAAAGTTTTGGGAAGATGGAATTATGAAGTTGCCTGAAAAATGGCAGAAGGTAGTGGAACAAAAGTGTGAATATGCTGTTCGGTTAAATTCTTGGTGAGAATAAAAAATGTGTCTTTTATTTTTACTTAAAAACCGAAGGCAATTTTTGGCCAACCCAATATCTTATGCTTTCTCTAATACATGTTAAATCCTTCCTTTGAGCTTTTATTTTCAGCTTTTGTGGGATTTTTTTTCATTTTACAATGCCATTTGTTTCTCTTTTCTTTTAAACAATTTTAATGATGTATAATTGCTATATAAAGCAATGCACATATTGAATACATAGATTTTGATGAATCTGGACATATGCCTACATCTATGAAACCATCACCACAATCTAGGTAATAGACATATCCAACATCTCTAAAAGTTTCCTCCTGTCGCTTTGTTTTGTTTGACTTTTTTCTTGTTGTTGTAGGAACACTTAATGTAAGATCTAACCTCTTAACAAAAGTTCAAGTACACAAAAGAGTATTGTTAACTATAAGCTGTATGTTATACTACAGATGTCTAGAATTTATTCATCTCCCATAAGAGAAACTTTATGCCCATTGAACAACAGTTCCCCATTTCCCCCTGCCCCCAGAGAGATACCTGCTATCCCATGTCCATTTCAGCATTATTCACAAAAGCCAAATATGAAAACAACACAATGCCCATCATCATTAAAGAGTGTATGAAGAAAATGTAATTATATTCATAAAATGGTGTATTATTCAGCATTAGAAAAGAGAGAAAACCTGCCATTTGCATAACATGGATAATAACATGGATTAAACTGAAAGCCACTATACCTAGTGAAATAAGACAGTCTCCAAAGGACAAATACTGCATGTTTCCCCTTATAAGAGGTATCTAAAATAGCCACTTCATAGATGCTGAGAATAGAATGTTTCCATTTAAATTTATTTCTCTCTTGAAATATTTCATCATAAACATCTTTTTCTAAGTCTTTCTCTATTTTCTCTAATGTTAATCATAGTATTTTTTGAAGTCCTCTTCTATCTCCAACATTTAGATGTCCTATGGTCCTGCTTTTATTCTGTGCTTTTTTTCACTCTTTTTCTTACTTTCTGGCTTATTGCCTATGAATAAAATGTTCATAGAAACTGGAGACAACATTACTTTCTACACGGGAGGGCTTCACTTTGTTAATTATTAATTGGGCTGGGACTGGACTGGTTTGGAGTCAGAACTCACTTTTCTTCCAGTTTGCCCCTATTCTGGGATATAGAGTTCCCAAGATATTGATTAGGAAACGGGCCCCTCTCTTTCTCTCTCTCTCTCTCCAGCCCTCAAACACTGCAGAAAATCCAGTTTTAACATTATGAAGGCGTGAAATTAGCCTCTTGCCCTGCACATCTTCAAATTCCAGCAAATATCTTGAGGGGGCTACTGGCCTTGTGTTTGATGCATGCCTCTTGTCTCTGGTGGGATGTTAACAACCAAGCACCTAGAGACTGAGAAAGACTCCACTTTGTCTTTCCAGCTCAGTCTGAGTCTCCAGAGTCTGAATCTCCTTGTGCTTCAGAAAGAAAATTCTAGCCCTCCTGTGCCTGACTAAAAGCAGGATCAAAATCTGGCAAACATTTTGAGGAGGAGACCTGCACTACCTTTGCTGCCAGCTCTTCCCTCTAGCAGGACGTGGTGTCTTCTGAGCACCACAAGAGTGCAAAAGATGTCAGTCTGCCTCTGTGGCCCAGAACCAGCTTCTGAGACCCTTCTAACCCCCTTCCCATCCCATTTCCTGTGGGGAAAAACAGCTGTGTGGTTAAGCTCCCAGATAACCCAGTTCATCTTGTCAGAGCGCAAGACTGTGTAAATCTCCACTGTTTTCTCTTTCCCCAGAGTAGTCATAGGACACAGGTTCAGAATCTGAATCTGTAGCCCTCCCTTTGATGGATTGCAATCTTTAATATTTGTATTATTTGGGACACTGCCAAAAGTTCCTCTCTGCTTTTCAGAAGTTCTCCACTTAAGTCAGTCTTTATACGAATCATTTATCTACCTATCTATCTATCTATCTACCTATCTATCTATCTATCATCTATTGTCTGTCTGTCCCTCTATCTGTTTATTTACTTATTTGGTCTCTGAGCCTGCTCAGGTCCAGAATAGTCTAATGCTGTGAGAGGAAATACAACCACGTGTAGTGAAACCTGCAAAGCATCTGCTGAAACTCCACTGGTTCCTCTGAACACTTGCAGAACCCGCCATGCACCACAAGACTGCATTTTCCAATGTGCTGTGCATCAGTAAGGCAAAAATCAGCTCACTTCTCAAAGTTTACACCTCCCTAAATTCTAAACCACTTCAGTTCTCTTTTCCTTAACAGCTCTTCACTTTTATCAACAGATAACATATGTATCTTATCTTGCTTTTCTTGTTATTTTTGCATAAATGCTGTTTTAACTACAACCATCCATCCAGAAGTAAAAGTGGTCTCTCATCTTATAAGCACTTTTCCCTATGTTTTCCTCAACTTTTTTTTTGAAACATGTCAAGCTTACAGAAGAGATTCAGGAAAAATACAAATTTGCAAGAATAAACAATCGTTCATGTATCACTTTGCTACAAATACCAATTGCAATTGCTACATTTGTTTTATCCCTCTCTCAACTTCTCTCTCATCTCATCTATATATAGACATAAAATTCTAATGGCATGCAGATCTTATATCTATTTCTTTCCTCTTAACTAATTTATCTTACTAGTGACACATACAAAATCTCCCACTCACATAAACCCTTTCTTTAAAAAAAGTAAATTTTTGTAAATTAAAAATAAATTTATACATGTATTTGTTTATGCATTATAATTATATAATATTATTTTATAATATCCAGTACCTATTCATGCTTTCTCAAATTTTGAGATCTAACATTAGGTAACATAGTCATCTCCCCATAATACTCTACAAGTTCTGTTCAGTGTACTGTATCACATAATTGTATTTTGACTCATTATTTAAAGTCCAAGATCCTTGAACTTGACTGAACTATACAACTTTTCATATTGTTTCTCTCTTGTAGAACTTCAGCTCTTAACAGATGCATATCTGTATCTATATTTATATTTGTATAGCTATCTATCTATCTATCATCTATCTAATTCATCTACCTATCTATCTATAAAACTTAGAAGTGGTATGTTTATTCTCTCTTTACAAGTAAACAAATTGTGTTTAGCAAATTTAACTATCTTGTTCACTGTTATGGAATTAGTATACACTATCCTTTGATGTGTATTCAGACTTTTTCCTGGCCCCATAATATGTTCAAATTGGAAAATATTGTATGTGCTTGAAAAAATATATACATTGTAGGTTTTTGGATGTATTACTGTATTTTGTTTATTTGCCTGTTAAAACAGTCTTGGAGTCATCTTTGACTCCTCTCTTTCCCTCACCATCTTGCCAGGTCTAACATCTGCACAATACCTTGTATTAGTTTTTCTCACAATTTTCACCATGTCAACGCTGGTCTAACACGCCATCAACTCTTCGCTAAATTGTTGTGTATCTTCATTCCTGGACTTCTGTCTTCCACTTCTGCCATGGTATGGTCTATTTATTCTCTATACTTCAGCCAGAATGAGCTTGTTCAGTTGTAAGTTGGATCATGTCACTTTTCTGACTCCCCACTGTGCCTTTTTCTTCACTCAGATTCAAAGCCTGTACATATACCAGACATAATCTGGGCCTCTTTTCCTCTCTGGCGACATCTCTTGCTTCACCTCTTCTTTCCCTCTTTGTTCCAGTTCTGATCTTTTGTTATTTCTTGAACATTCTAGGAAAACTCTCACCTCTTTGGCATTGTTCTTGGCTACACTCTCTTCACAGAAAGACTTCCTTTAGAAATTCTAATGATGTGCAGATCTTACATCTATATATTTTTTCTCTTAACCAAGTTATCTAACTAGTGACACAGGTTCAAAACCTCCCAGTCATGTAAAGGCTTTTCTCTAAAAAAAAAAAAAAGAAAGAAAAGAAAAAGAAACCCTAATCATTTCTCTAGTCTTGTGGATGATTTTCATGAAATGTCTCTTGAATTTGTCCCCTTCTCTGTATTGTTCACCTGCAACACTTCTTACCCATATCAGGATAACTTTTCCCTAATTTGTTCTTTGACTTTCCAAAATGTTGATAACAGTAATATCCTGGGAAATTTCTTAAAGCATACTATTTGCATTTCATTGATAGTTTTATTTATTAATGGTTGAGAGAGTCTAAAACATGTTATACTAGCATTAATGGGCCTACATACATATGGCCTTAAATAACTTGCCAGGCATACTTTCTACTGCTTTTGCTTTAGAAATCTATGCTAGAACTAAATTCGTATATTTTCTTATATTTTAATACTCCTTCCCACTTATCATATTCCTCCATTGTCAATCTTCTAACAGCTATAGCTCCATACCTTAAATCTCTTTAGGTTTGGATCACACAGAGTACAATAAACATAACTCAATAAAAATGTGTTGAATGAACAAATTATAACTAATGAGAGTTTATAATAGACATTTTTCTAAGCCATTTTTCTAAGATACTATTAAGATATGCAATTTAAATGCAAAATTGAAGAATATATTTTTACTTGAGTGATGGCATTTTTAGAACAAAAAATAATGGTATGATCTAAGAAAGCCATGCCAAGGAAACATTTCAGTTTTTCTCTGGCATAGCAATGTATTTGATAAATGCCTACTGTTGGAGTATTCTTTTGATTTGATTAAATGTCAGATTCTTTGAAATCCATGGTGAGCTCTTTCGGAGTTTATCATGAGAATTTGTTAGAAAAAAATATATCAGTTTTTCAAGAATGAAGCTATTAAGTCACCAAAAAAAAGAATGGTGAAATAGAGTGATTTATAGTCTTCTTGTACTCAACACTTGTGTCTCAAATTGCATGAGAGAGTCTTGATTACGGTTGTGTTTGTGATTGTATCTGTGATACAATTTTAAAGAAAGTCTATCTATTTTTAGATTAATGTTAGGTTTGCAAAGCCATAGACAAGATTGAGTCAAGTGGAGGTTCTCTTCTGCCATACTGACCATTTTGCTGCGTCTTTCACATCCTTATTCCTCAGACTATAAATCAGTGGGTTTAGCATGGGGATCAGCAAAATATAAAACACATTAGAGACTTTCTCCTGTTCCAAGGAATACTGAGAGCTTGGCTGGATGTAACTAAAGGTCACAGACCCATAGAGTAAAGTCACAGTAGTCAGCTGGGAGGCACAAGTGGAGAAGGCTTTGAGCCTCCCCTCAGCTGAGCGAATTCTCTAGATGTCAATGATGATGCAAATGTAAGAGACCATGATGATAATAAAAGTGAACATTGCAAGGACCCCAGAGAATATCAAAAGCAGCATTCCATTGTTATGTGCATCTGAACAAGAGAGCCTCAGAAGAGGGGGAATATCATAGAAATAATGATTCACAATGTTAGGACCACAGAAGTCTAATTTGAGCAAACCTATCGTGTGTGTCAGGGAGCTAATGAGCCCCACCAAGAAACATACAAGAACCATCTGAATACAATTCCTTTGGGTCATAATGGCTGTATACAGCAAGGGGTTGACTATTGCTACACAGCGTTCATAAGCCATCATAGACAGGAGGATGCCTTCTGTGGTTACATACACTGCAAAAAAGAAACTTTGTAGAACACAGCCAGAAAATGTGCTGGACTTGCGTTTTGAAAAGAAGTCAACCAGGATTTTTTATGTTCCAAGACAGTAGAATAGCAGATATCACAAAAAGAGAGGTTGCTAAGGAAGAAGTACATTGGAGTATGAAGCTGGGCATTTAGCCAGATCAATATGATCATCCCACAGTTACCTACCAGAGTGATAAAATAAATAAGGGTAAACAGCAAGAAGAGAGGGATCTGCAAATTAGAATTTTCAGTTAAACCTACCAGAAGGAATTCCTTCACACCTGAATGATTCCAACCTGCCATGCATTCAGGTTTGTATAGCTCTTTAGCTGCAGGATATGATGGTATCACTCAGATGAAAAACAAATATATACATATATGATTTCTCCATGATCTCGTGTCCATAATAGCAGGGAGCAGTGGACTTAAGCAGTGGACCATGTGTGTACCAGACAATTCATTTATAGTGACTCAAAGTTTTGCAAATAAAGATTATTTTATTCCTTCCTTCTCAGTTTCCACATCATCAACATTGCAATAAGGAATCTCTCTTATATCATGAAACTCTTAATAGGTAGAACAGACATTCTAAGCCAAATATGCCTCATACCAAACCCCTGACTCAGTCTGTGACACATATAAGTTCTCTGCTTACCTGGGCTACAAACTAAGGCAATCTCAGAAATGATTTCCTTATCTGTGACTAACTTATTCTTATTTTTTCATATCCAGTTAACTCATGACACTGTCTTTCACAATATTCAACTCCCTTCCTTTACAAATCTCAAATATCAGAACTTTTTTTGTCTCACTGTATGCTCACATTCCCCACGTGGACAACCAATGGCTGTGCCTTCCAGAAGAGTTGAGTCAGGAGGAAGAAGTAGAGATATCTTTTGATCTACTATTTAGTATTAAAGCCAATCAAAAAATAGCAGTGCAGGTTAACTTGATAATCCTTTCCTATCACACCTTTGTATTTACCTTGACACCTTTGGGTTTTATCAGCATGAAAACAACACACCCAAAAACTTAATGTAAAGAGGCAAGGTGTGAGTGTGAAGGACCAAAACTGTATCGGTCTGATACGTGTTGCTTTAAAAAATGTATGGTTCCAATCAGTTCCACTTGTTTTTTGGCATGATATAATACTAATTCAATAACATTTGTGGTTCAATATCAATAAATTAATCCATTTATGTATTACTTTCATACATTTAATACATATATATTACTTACTACTTTGTGCCAAGAAATGTTATATTTGCTAGAGATGAAGCAGTGAACAAGAAAAATGTCATGCTATCAAGGTGCTTACATGTTATTTGGAAATATGTAAAATAAACACCTACTGGTATTCCATAGTTGAAGAGGGTGAGTACTATGAAGTAAAGTAAAGAAGGAGAGGGTGAATAGAAAGAGATGATAGATACTTTACTATATACAGTATTAGTTTCCTATTGCTACTGTAACAAGTTACCAAGAATTGGTGGCTTAAAATAACAAACATGCCTTTTATGCAAGGCACTGTATTAAGCGTTAGACATCTCAAGAAAGATATCTGAGCTGTGCTTTCATGGAACTTGAAGTCTACAGAGGTCAGGATTTGAGTAAGCCTGGGATGCAATATTCATGGTACTGTTAAATCAAAATCAAAATCTTCATTCTATTAGCACAGAGGTGCACTGCTCACACACTGAGATTATAAACTACATCCTGTCTATATTTTAGATCAATAAATTTGGGAAGCACAGGAATCAAAGTCTGACTGTATCCAGGGAAAAGAAGAAATAATTTGTTGGACATAACAAGTAATTTTTTTTCCTGTTAATAAAACCCAGATGGTAAAATAAAGAATCAGGGTTTTATAGCCTGGACATAAGTTCAATTAAAGAAAATACTTTGGAGGTGAAGGGACATTTATGTGTATCTTAACAGCAAATTTTTCTTCTGCAAGGCTGCTTAGTGTAATGGTAACATCATATCACTGGAGTATGTTAGGACTAGCATGGCTTGAGTTCCAATATAGCTCTTTCTTTGACCTGCTGTATATTCTATCTATCTACACAAATCATAAAAAAAAGAACACAGCAGAGTTTTTATAAGTTTCCCATTCATGATTTAGAGAAAGAGAAGGAAAAATGGAGTTCCTGTGCCAGTTTAACTAGCATAAGGCTTCACATGGAAGATGTAACAATGACCTGACACGATACTGATGGACAAGTCTCAACACCAGCACACAGAAAAACCAAGTGTGACTCCAGTAACTTAGCAGTATGAGTTCTAGCAACAGCTTTATCTACTGAACTCATAATAGAAAACTGTAAATAGAAGAAAGTGTTACCAGGGATCAAAATATGATTTTCTCTCATGCTATTAGAATTACAAGTAGAACACAGATTGATTCTGTTACTAAATTCAGGACTTCTATTACCAGTCAGTATCATGTTCCTGATAAACTGAGTCTGCTTTATTTATTTATTAGAAATATTTTCCCTGCTAAGGGGCTTTTTTTCTTTTTTTTAACATCTTTATTGGAGTATAATTGATTTACAATGGTGTGTTAGTTTCTGTTTTATAAAAAATCAGCTATACATATACATATATCCCCATATCCCCTCTCTCTTGCGTCTCCCTCACACCCTCTCTTTCCCACCCCTCTAGGTGGTCACAAAGCACATAACTGACCTCCCTGTGCTATGCAGCTGCTTCTCACTAGCTAGCTATTTTACATTTGGTAGTGTATATATGTCAATGCTACTCTCTCACTTCATCCCAGCTTACCCTTCCCAGTCCCCGTGTCCTCAAGTTCATTCTCTATGTCTGCTTCTTTATTCCTGTCCTGCCCCTACGTTCTTCAGAACCTTTTTTTTTTTTTTAGATTCCATATATATGTGTTAGCATACGGTATTTGTTTTTCTCTTTCTGATTTATTTCACTCTGTATGACAGACTCTAGGTCCATCCACCTCACTAAAAATAACTCAATTTTGCCTCTTTTTATGGCTGAGTAATATACCCTTGTATATATATGCCACATCTTCTTTATCCATTCAGGTGTCGGTGGACACTTAGATTGCTTCCATGTCCTGGCTATTGTAAATAGAGCTGCAATCAACATTGTGGTACAGGACTCTTTTTGAATTATGGTATTCTCAGGGTATATGCCCAATAGTGGGATTGCTGGATCATATGGTAGTTCTATTTTTAGTTTTTGAAGAAACCTCCATACTGTTCCTGATAGTACCTGTATCAATTTACATTCCCACCAACAGTGCAAGAGGGTTCCCTTTTCTCCACACCCTCTCCAGCATTTACTGTTTGTAGATTTTTTGATGATGGCCATTCTGACCAGTGTGAAGTGATACCTCATTGTAGTTTTTTTTTTTTTTAATTTCTGCTTTATAACAAAGTGAATCAGTCATACATATACATCTGTTCCCACATCCCCTCCCTCATGCATCTCCCTCCCTCCCACCCTCCCCATCCCAACCCTCCAGGCGGTCACAAAGCACCGAGCTGATCTCCCTGTGCTCTGCGGCTGCTTCCCACTATCTATCTACCTTACGTTTGGTAGTGTATATATGTCCATGCCTCTCTTTCCCTTTGTCACAGCTTACCCTTCCCCTTCCCCATATCCTCAAGTCCATTCTCAAGTAGGTCTGTGTCTTTATTCCCGTTTTACCCCTAGGTTCTTCATGACATTTTTTTTTTAATTCCATATATATGTGTTAGCATACGGTATTTGTCTTTCTCTTTCTGACTTACTTCACTCTGTATGACAGACTCTAGGTCTATCCACCTCATTACAAATAGCTCAGTTTCGTTTCTTTTTATGGCTGAGTAATATTCCATTGTATATATGTGCCACATCTTCTTTATCCATTCATCCGATGATGGACACTTAGGTTGTTTCCAGCTCCGGGCTATTGTGAATAGAGCTGCAATGAACATTTTGGTACATGTCTCTTTTTGAATTATGGTTTTCTCAGGGTATATGCCTAGTAGTGGGATTGCTGGGTCATATGGTAGTTCTATTTTTAGTTTTTTAAGGAACCTCCATACTGTTCTCCATAGTGGCTGTACCAATTCACATTCCCACCAGCAGTGCAAGAGTGTTCCATTTTCTCCACACCCTCTCCAGCATTTATTGTTTCTAGATTTCTTGATGATGGCCATTCTGACTGGTGTGAGATGATATCTCATTGTAGTTTTGATTTGCATTTCTCTAATGGTTAGTGATGTTGAGCACTCTTTCATATGTTTGTTGGCAATCTGTATATCTTCTTTGGAGAAATGTCTATTTAGGTCTTCTGCCCATTTTTGGATTGGGTTGTTTGTTTTATTGATATTGAGCTGCGTGAGCTGCTTGTATATTTTGGAGATTAATCCTTTATCAGTTGCTTTGTTTGCAAATATTTTCTCCATTCTGAGGGTTGTCTTTTCGTCTTGTTTATGGTTTCCTTTGCTGTGCAAAAGCTTTTAAGTTTCATTAGGTCCCATTTGTTTCTTTTTGGTTTTACTTCCATTTCTCTAGGAGGTGGGTCAAAAAGGATCTTGCTGTGATTTATGTCATAGAGTGTTCTGCCTATGTTTTCCTCTGAGAGTTTGATAGTGTCTGGCCTTACATTTAGGTCGTTAATCCATTTTGAGTTTATTTTTGTGTATGGTGTTCTAATTTCATTCTTTTACATGTAGCTGTCCAGTTTTCCCAGCACCATTTATTGAAGAGGCTGTCTTTTCTCTATTGTATATTCTTGCCTCCTTTATCAAAAATAAGGTGACCATATGTGCGTGGGTTTATCTCTGGGCTTTCCATCCTGTTCCATTAATCTATATTTCTGTTTGTGTACCAGTACCATACTGTCTTGATTACTGTAGCTTTGTAGTATAGTCTGAAGTCTGGGAGCCTGATTCCTCCAGCTCCATGTTTCTTCCTCAGTTTGCTTTGACTATTCAGGGTCTTTCGTGTTTCCATACAAATTGTGAAATTTTTTGTTCTAGTTCTGTGAAAAATGCCATTGGTAGTTTGATAGGGATTGAATTGAATCTGTAGATTGCTCTGGGTAGTACAGTCATTTTCACAATGTTGATTCTTCCAATCCAAGAACATGGTATATCTCCCCATCTGTTTGTATCATCTTTAATTTCTTTCATCAGTGTCTTATAGTTTTTTGCATACAGGTCTTTTGTCTCCTTAGGAAGGTTTATTCCTAGGTATTTTATTCTTTTTGTTGCAAAGGTAAATGGGAGTGTTTCCTTAATTTATATTCCAGATTTTTCACCATTAGTGTATAGGAATGTAAGAGATTTCTGTGTATTAATTTTGTACCCTGCTACTTTACCAAATTCATTGATTAGCTCTAATAGTTTTCTGGCAGCATCTTTAGGATTCTCTATGTATAGTATCATGTCATCTGCAAACAGTGACAGCTTTAATTCTTCTTTTCCAATTTGGCTTCCACTTACTTCTTTTTCTTTGATTGCTGTGGCTAAAGCTTCCAAAACTATGCTGAATAATAGTGGTGAGTGTGGGCAACCTTGTCTTGTTCCTGATCTTAGAGGAAATGGTTTCAGTTTTTCACCATTGAGGATGATGTTGGCTGTGGGTTTGTCATATATGGACTTTATTATGTTGAGATAAGTTCCCTCTATGCTTACTTTCTGGAGGGTTTTTATCATAAATGGATGTTAAATTTTGTCAAAATTTTTTCCACCTCTATTGAGATGATCATATTGTTTTTCTCCTTCAGTTTGTTAATATGGTGTATCACATTGGTTGATTTGCATATATTGAAGAATCCTTGCATTCCTGGGATAAACCCCACTTGATCATGGTGTATCATCCTTTTAAAGTGCTGTTGGATTCAGTTTGCTAGTATTTTGTTGAGGATTTTGCATCTAAGTTCATCAGTGATATTGGCCTGTAGTTTTCTTTCTTTGTGACATCTTTGCCTGGTTTTGGTATCAGGGTGATGGCAGCCTCGCAGAATGAGTTTGGAAGTGTTCCTCCCTCTGCTATATTTTGGAAGAGTTTGAGGATAGATGTTCACACTTCTCTAAATGTTTGACAGAATTCTCCTGTGAAGCCATCCTGTCCTGGGTTTTCGTTTGTTGGAAGATTTTTAATTACAGTTTCAATTTCAGTGCTTTTCATTGGTCTGTTTATATTTTCTATTTCTTCCTGCTCAGTCTCAGAAGGTTGTGCTTTTCTAAGAGCTTGTCCATTTCTTCCAGGTTGTCCATTTTATTGGCATACAGTTGCTTGTAGTAATCTCTCATGATCCTTTGTACTTCTGCAGTGTCAGTTGTTACTTCTCCTTTTTCATTTCTATTTCTATTGATTTGAGTCTTCTCCTTTGTTTTCTTGATGAGTCTGGCTAATGGTTTATCAATTTTATTTATCTCCTCAAAAACCAGCTTTTAATTTATTGATCTGTGCTATCATTCCCTTCATTTCTTTTTCATTTATTTCTTATCTGATCTTTATGATTTCTTTCCTTCTGCTAACTTTGGGGTTTTTTTGTTCTTTCTCTATATGCTTTAGGTGTAAGGTTAAGTTGTTTATTTGAGATGTTTCTTGATCTTGAAGTAGGAATGTATTGCTGTAAACTTCCCTCTTAGAACTGCCTTTGCTGAATCCCATAGGTTTTGGGTCATCGTGTTTTCACTGTCAATTGTTTCTAGGTATTTTTTGATGTCCTCTTTGATTTCTTCAGTGATCTCTTGGTTACTAAGTAGTGTACTGTTTAGCCTCTATGTGTTTGTATTTTTTACAGATTTTTTCCTGTAATTGATATCTAGTCTCATAGCATTGCTGTCGGAAAATATACTTGGTACAATTTCAATTTCCTTAAATTTACCAAGGCTTGATTTGTGACCCAAGGTAGGATCTATCCTGGAGAATGTTCCATGAGCCCTTGAGAAGAAAGTGTATTCTGTTGTTTTTGGATGGAATGCCTTATAAATTTCAGTTAAGTCCATCTTGTTTAATGTACCATTTAAAGCTTTTGTTTCTTTATTTATTTTCATTTTGGATGATCTGTCCATTGGTGAAAGTGGGGTGTTAAAGTCACCTACTATTATTGTGTTACTGTCAATTTCACCTTTTATGGCTGCTCTCATTTGCATTACGTATTGGGGTTCTCCTATGTTGGGTGCATAAATATTTACAATTGTTATATCTTCTTCTTGGATTGATCCCTTCATCATTATGTAGTGTCCTTCTTTGTGTCTTGTAAATTTATTTTAAGGTCTGTTTTGTCTGTTATGAGAATTGCTACTCCAGCTTTCTTTTGACTTCCATTTGCATGGAATATCTCTTTCTGTCCCCTCACTTTCAGTCTGTATGTGTCCCTAGGTCTGAAGTGTGTCTCTTGTACACAGCATATATACAGGTGTGTTTTTGTATACATTCAGTCTATGTCTCTTGGTTGGAGCATTTAATCCATTTACATTTAAGGTAATTATCGACATGTATGTTCCTATTACCATTTTCTTAATTATTGTGGGTTTGTTATTGTAGGTATTTTCTTTCTCTTGTGTTTCCTGCCTAGAGAAGTTCCTTTAGCATTTGTTGTAGAGACGGTTTGGTGGTGCTGAATTCTCTTTGCTTTTGCTTGTCTGTAAAGGTTTTAATTTCTCCATCAAACTGAATGAGATTCTTGCTGGGTAGAGTAATCTTGGTTGTAAGTTTTTAACTTTCATCTCTTTAAATATGTCTTGCCTCTCCCTTCTGGCTTGCACAGTTTCTGCTGAAAGATCAGCTGTTAACCTTATGGGGATTCCCTTGTAGGTTATTTGTTGCTTTACCCTTGCTACCTTTAATATTTTTTTTTGTATTTTATTTTTGATAGTTTGATTAATACGTTTTTTGGCGTGTTTCTCCTTGGATTTATCCTGTATGGGACTTTCTGCACTTCCTGGACTTGACTGACTATTTCCTTTCCCATATTAGGGAAGTTTTCAACTATAATCTCTTCAAATATTTTCTCAGTCCCTTTCTTTTTCTCTTCTTCTCCTGGGACCCCTATAATTCGAATGTTGGTGCATTTGATGTTGTCCCAGAGGTTTCTGAGACTTTCCTCAATTCTTTTCATTCTTTTTTCTTTATTCTGCTCTGCAGTACTTTTTTCCACTATTTTATCTTCCAGGTAACTTATCTGTTCTTCTGCTTCATTTATTCTACTATTGATTCCTTCTAGAGAATTTTTAATTTCATTTATTGTGTTGTTCATCATCATTTGTTTGCTCTTTAGTTCTTCTATGTCCTTGTTAAACATTTCTTGTATTTTCTCCTTTCTATTTCCAAGATTTTGGATCATCTCCACTATCATTTCTCTGAATTCTTTTTCAGGTAGAGTGCTTATTTCCTCTTCAGTTGTTTGGTCTGGTGGGTTTTTACCTTGTTCCTTCATCTGCTGTGTGTTTCTCTGTCTTCTCATTTTGCTTAACTTACTGTGTTTGGGGTCTCCTTTTCACAGGCTGCAAGTCTGTAGTTCCCATTGTTTTTGGTGTCTGCCCCCAGTGGCTAAGGTTGGTTCAGTGAGTTGTGTAGGCTTCCTGGTGCAGGGGACTAGTGTCTGTGTTCTGATGGATGAGGCTGCATCTTGTCTTTCTGGTGGGCAAGACCACATCCAGTTGTGGGTTTTGGGGTGTCTGTGACCTTATTATGATTTTAGGCAGCCTCTCTGCTAATGGGTGGGGTTGTGTTCCTGTCTTGCTAGTTGTTTGGGGTAGGGTGTCCAGCACTGTAGCTTACTGGTTTTTGAGTGGAGCTGGGTCTTAGCCTTGAGATGGAGATCTCTGGGAGATCTTTTGCTGTTTGATATTATGTGGAGCTGGGAGGTCTCTGGTGGACCAAGGTCCTGAGCTCAGCTCTCCCATGTCAGAGGCACAGACCTGACACCTGGCTGGAGCACCAAGACCCTGTCAGCCACATGGCTCAGAAGAAAAGGAGAAAAAAAGAAAGAAAGAAAGAAAGAAATAATAAAAAGAAATAAAGTTATTAAAAAATAATAAAAAATAAAAAATTTAAATAGTAATAAAAAGAAAGAAAGAAAGAAGAGAGCAACCCAACCAGAAAACAAATCCACCAATGATAACAAGCACTAAAAACTATACTAAAAAATAAATAAATAAATAACGGATAGACAGAACCCTAGGACAAATGGTAAAACTATACAGACAAAATCACGCAAAGAAGCATACACATACACACTCACAAAAAGAGAAAAAAGATATATATATATATATATAAGGAAGAGAGCAACCAAATCAATAAACAAATCTACCAATGATAATAAACTCTAAATACTAAACTAATATAAACATAGAACCAAATCCAGTCAGTCGCATCCAGCAAACCTCAAGTCTACACTTGCTCCCAAAGTCTACCACCTCAATTTTGGGATGATTCGTTGTCTATTCAGGTATTCCACAGATTCAGGGTACTTCAAGTTGATTGTGGAGATTTAATCCACTGTTCCTGAGGCTGCTGGGAGAAATTTCCCTTTCTCGTCTTTGTTCACACAGCTCCTGGGGTTCAGCTTTGGATTAGTCCTGCCTCTGTGTGTAGGTTGCCTGAGGGCATCTTTTCCTTTTGGGAAGTCTGAGTTCCTCTGCCAGCATTCAGTAAGTGTTCTGTAGGAGTTGTTCCACATGTAGATGTATTTGTGATGTATCTGTGGGGAGGAAGGTGATCTCCACATCTTACTCCTCTGCCATCTTGAAGGTCTCCACCATAAACTTTTCTATAGGACATAATATTTGAATTAAACAAAACTATGCCTAAAAAAGATGAAAGAAATATATCAAAATGTCACACCTGAAAGATTTGTTGTTTTAGTTTTCCCTCTACTGTCTAAATTTTCTTTAATGAATACACCATATTTATAATGAAACCAAAAACCTAATGCTCTCTTTTGATGACATGCTTCTATTTTAGCCTGCAACCAAATCAGTCAAATCAATTGCCCTTTTCTTCAAAACAAACAAACAGATAATTGACTAATAAAATCCATTTGCGGGCTTCCCTGGTGGCGCAGTGGTTGAGAGTCCGCCTGCCGATGCAGGGGACATGAGTTCGTGCCCCGGTCTGGGAGGATCCCACATGCCGTGGAGTAGCTGGGCCTGTGAGCCATGGCCGCTGAGCCTGCACGTCCGGAGCCTGTGCTCCACAACGGGAGAGGCCACAACAGTGAGAGGACCGCATACCGCAAAAAAAAAAAAAAAAAATCCATTTGCCAGCACTGGCGATGCTGTTGATAAATAAATGAAACCTTTTATAAATGGAGATAATTAAAAATAAGCTGAATATAATTAGGAACATCAAAAATATCAAGAAATAACTTCCATTTCTGCTTGTGATGTACAGGGTCACAGCAAGCCAGTCTTCCTTCTGAAACCACTAGACAAATTTGGCTAAATTATAAAACTCTTAGTTTGAAGGAATCAGATAACTGTGGGAGAAAAATAAAAAGTAGATTACAGCATCAAAATAAAGGCTCATTAAGTCAGAGAGAGATAGTCCACATGATCATTCACACATGGGTGACATCACCTTTCAGAAGTACAAACAATGCTGACAAATGTGAAACTGCATAAAATCATACCCATGCATGTTTATTGATTCAAGGAATAGGTGAAGGAGCCCAATTCTTCTCCATGGGTTTGGGCATTTGCATTCTCACAAGCGTATAAAATGTGTTTTCGTAAGAGATTGCTTGAGGAAGTGTCTTAGACTGTTTTACAAACTACATCCATGCTGTACAAATTTTCATTCCTTTTTCTTGAATGTAACTGAGTATTCCTCCATATGTTTAAAGGATGATTTTCCTCCCTTTCCTGTGAACTGTTCCTTAATCTGTTTGTCTCATTTTTCTAATTTTATTTTAGATTTTTCCTTCATAGTTAAAAAACATCTTATTCATAATGTAAAATAACAGGTTAGCTGAGATATGACATATTTTTTCCAACTTCATCAATGCTAGTTTAACTTTACCTTTGTTGCATGTTCATTTCCACTAAGTAGAATTACCTATTTTTATGTAGTTGATTTTTAAAATTTTTGTATCCTCAATTCTAATTTTGAGCCAAAGTTAATCTTTCCTTGCATCAAAATTATACAAACTAATTTAGAATGCTTTCATTACTTCACTTTGAATACAATATTTAAACCTATGCATCATTTGAAATTTTCCTGTTTTAGTGTGAAATTAAATATTAATAGAAATATATAATTTTTACTCAAAGGGTACTGTGCAATGCCAATAACAATAAAGTCTATATTTTGCAAACTTGTTAAGCTATCTTGGTATTGGATGATACATTTGAGTCTTTTTTTCTGAATTTTCTATCCTATGGTATCAGAATATCTCTCTATTCATGCATAATACTACACTGTGCTAATTATGAGGCTTTAGAACTCCTTTCCAGCATAGCTACATTTTGGATGTTCATCTGCAGTAGCTCAGGCCTGGCGGGCTTCTCTCATGACCCACTCCTCACTCACCTTCCGTGATCTCTGCCATGTGTCCCCTGATACTTTGTAATTACTTTGAGTCACTCTCTCTTATCACACTACCATCAGAGTCCCTTCTCTTGAAAATATTTTCTCTTTGTAATCATAAACCCTTAAAAGCCACTATTTACAAAATAACAGGAAGCAAATCTTATTTTTGACAGGAGGAACTGGATCCAAGCCAACATTCTTAAACTAAATGCTGGAAATAATTGTCTTTCCCAGAATTGAAGCCCAGAAGACACAGACTATGTTGCTGGCATCTTTCCCATTATCTCATTTGGGAAATTCAAGTATTTTATTTTATTATACATGAAGTTTGATATTATTTTCTCTTAACACTGCATACACACTAGAAATGAAATTGAGAAAAGGTAATAAAATGCTACATTAAAAAGAAAACTCTTTCTCCTATTAATATTAGCAGGGGTTCTAAAATTAACTTTTTAATCTAGGTATAATAATCTAACAGTTATCTCTCAGCTTTCCCTGGTGCTCATATAGGAATCAATAACATAAGATTTAGAGATTAAAATTGTACTTATTATCAGGGCATTTACAACTATTACATGTGCAGAACATTGAATACTGATTAAGAAATCTATTTTAGAGGAGAATATAAGAAAAACGTGCTCAGGAAATTGTGATGCAAGCTCAGTTTAATTGAATAGAGGCTCACTATGGAGTGTTCATAATAGAACATGAATTGGGTGTGTGTCAGTATTGGATGATCTCCAGTTATGTTGCTCAGCGTCCTATTCAAGTCTAAGAAATAAAAATGTGCTGTGCACTCTATCCATGGAGAGACTGAAGTGAAAGTATTATAGGTAGAGTGAGAGCTAGATGGGAAAAATAAAATAAAACAAACCATAGAGTGCCAAATGATTCTTTTAATTGGAAATGTAATGTTATCTGGTCAAAGAGATCCCATGGGGTAGAGAAACTATTAAGAAGCCCTTCAGTTTTGGAAAGAACAGAATATTTTAAAGGTAAGTTGAATGTCTTTGATTAAGTAACTGATTTCAGCTCAAGTATTATAAATATTTAAACCCTCTTCAGTGAGAAAATAATCAGCATAAACTCAAATAAGTATGGTAAATATGAACTATTTTATACTCTTATAAGCTTCAGTTCTTAATTTTTATTAAAATTAATATTTAATATAGCAAATGTGTCATGTTAAAGTATCTCCATATATTTCTGATTCAATTAAATATAATTTATATTTAAATAAAATATTAAATAATGATATTAAATTATTTTGAAATACAAAAAATTGAATCTGATATATTTTGTGTAAGTATAATAAATAATAATGGAGATAAGCTTGGTTTTGAGGCAAGATATTATAAAAAGCATTTTTAAGTTAATTATAGACCTGATGATATTTTTTAAAATAGATTTAATATAAAGTGATCTAGTTAATACAATTCCAACTTTGGGGGAATTCAAGGAACATTTATTTTAAAGGTAAAAATAAATGTTTTTAAATTTAAAATGTATGAAATAATGAAATAATTTTCAGTTCAATGATTTCTAAATTAGTTACAGGGTTTAATTTGCTAATTTATACTAAATGTACAGATGTAGCTGAAATACATAAATATGTTGATATGACCAACATCAAACTGATTTGGAATATTGTCATATATCCCCTTAATCATTTGGATTTTTCCAGGGAATGGAGACTTGAGTTTAAAAATAGCAATATTAGAACATTAAGATTTATTTTCTTTAATTAATAAGTACTTAAACATTTATAAGAAAGATGTATAATATAGACAATTTAGTGAGTGCACAGAGTAAATATTTGCTTTTTCTACTTTGTCCGCTACTGAGAATAACATACACAAATTTTACGTGTTTCATGGTATACGTTGATAATTTAAGTATGAAAAAATTGGACTTATACAATTAGAAATTATAATTTATTTAGCACTGTAAGTGATTATACTCATGTAATAAGAACAAAATTATTTAAATTAAATGTAGCCATTCTTAAAAGTGATACATAAAGTTGGATTTTTTTATTCTCTCATGTATTAATTTTTTTCTCCCTTTTAAGAGTGACGATTTCATTTAAACACCATCTACTGCTTTAGTTCATCAAAGCATCAAATACTAAGTACCATATTGAGTGTACCGTAATTTTCTTGGGTCTATATTGATCCCAAATAGGAAAATAGTCACTGCCCATACCCCCCAAATAACTTAGTGCCGGTTAAAATAAAAAAGTGAACAAAATGAATTGGCCAAATTGCAACACTAAAGCCTTAATGGTGATGCATACTATAGGTATTAGATTTCAGAGTAAAGATAATATTACAAAAAAAATTTTGTCAAAAAATTCATGGAGAATTTGCAACTAGAGAGTTGAATTGTTTGGGAATTTCATAACACTTGATGATTGCATTAAATCACACTCCATTCCCTAGTAATCACATGATACAAAGAAAAGCTAATTACAGAGTATTGTTTCAAGTTGTGTAGAACTCTGATTAAAATTCGGAAGAATAAAATTTAGTTTTTCATTGTAATAATAATAACTAGCACTTATATAGACCTTTATAAGTGCCAGAGCTTCTACAAGTTGTTTCACATACATTAAATGATTTAGTTCACAGAACAATCCGGGTGTTGGAACAACAGCTGGCTCACTTTTAGCTGCGAGGACTGTGGTCCTGAGAGATTGTGTACCTTGCAGGAACTCACACAACTAGCAGATGATAATTCAAGTCAGTCCATCCAGGGAGGACTGTGCTCCTTACTCATGATTCTCTACCTATGCTAAATTTGGTGGACAATGTGCATTCCCACCAGGATGCAGAGATAAAGACAGGCTGGGGCAAGTGGTGAGACAAGAGATGCCCAGGGTGAAATACGGAAGGGAAGACCCACGTGAAAAGCCGTGCAAGTGCAGGATCAGCCCTGAGTAGGACTGAGAGCCTCTGAAATTTTCCTAAGTTCTTCACTCTCCTAACTCTAGACCTGGCTCTGATGAAAGGGAGGGATGGAAAATAATGACTACCAGCATGTGACCCAATAATCCTATTAAATACAGTTTTGCTAGATTATGTGCTATAAACCTGGAGAGTACAAAGAATGTAATATAATTGTAGTTATAATTATATAACCTAACTAATAAATAATCAGTTTAAATTTGATAGGTCATAATTTTATCAATATTATCTCATTCAATGCTCACAAATGAGCAAGTAACTCTAATTGCTTAATATCACATGAATAAACTATCAAGGAAATAGAACTTGAACCTAAGGGGAAAAAAGCACTGGCTTCCAATCACAAAACTATGTGCAATTGGTCAAATTATCCACCTTCAGTGAGTCTCAATATCCTTATCTCTAAAGACGAGTGAGGTTAGAAATGGTTAATAAAGAATCTTTTTCTGAGGATCAACGAATGTAGTGATGGTGCGCACAGCACACAAGGTAATACGAAATAGCCAACATCTTTTGTCCCTCTGTCCACATACACACAAAGGTAATGAACACCTTCCATGCTGTCCTTATTTTCCCAGGTTTAAACACTTTTAGTGTTTCTATCTGTGTCTATGTTCTCATGTTAATTTTTCTGAATAAAACCCTCTTATGCTTTCCACTTATTACCCTATCAAAAGATATTTAATTCTCAAGAGGACAATAACCATGCTAACAATATTTTAACTGTCTAATAGTATGAACTGAAAAATAGTAACACGTATGCTCAAGATCAAGTAATGAGAGGGGAATGAAGGATTCAAATAGGTAGTTGAAAACGTGTGAGAAAAGATACTTTATGATATAGAGATACTGAGTGGGAAATGTATAGAGAAGTATGATAGGATTGTCTAGAAGTGAAATTAATTAAATGTATGATGATAAGGCAAAACTCTGGGTCTTCTTCACATTTGTCAATGATGTTCTAGTGACTGTGTTGAGCAGGGAAAAAATTGTTTATCCTGGGCTGTATTCAGAAAGTATATGGAATGGCTCTAAAGGAAATTTCAGTGGAGCTTTTACAGTGATAACCTATGGGGTCAAAACTGGAAAGTGGGAAATACGTATATAGTAACATTCTTAAATCAGAAACAATTGCGGTGATCATGAAAGCCAGTCTAGTCATCCTGAGACAAACTGAAGAACAAGAAATGTCAGGGAAGGAAAAGTGAAAGCACAGGCTAAATTTCCTCTTTCAACAGATAAAGCACCAAAAAAAAAAAAAAAGAAAGAAAGAAAGAAAGAAAGAAAAAAGAAAACAACAGCAACAACAACAAAAACACCAGAAGAAAATCTAACTAGATTGATGGAATTTCTTCTCTTGGACTTTGCTGATGTTCCCCATCTCCAGTGGTTTCTATTTGGATTGTCCTTAGTCACATGTATCATTATGCTGATGGGCAATAGCACCATAATTCTAATGACAAAAGTGGGTCTTGACCCACAGATCCCCATGTATTCTTTCCTTGGCAATTTTTCCCTCTTGGGAATCACTATGGATTTGTTACCTTTCTCACAATGCTTATGAATCCTGGGAGTCAAAGCAAACTTTTTTTTTTTTTAGTTTAGTCATGTAAACCTTTGAACCTTAGTTTCTTCATCTATAATATAGCATGAAGACATCAACACAATTCAATAATATGTTATTGCAAGCAGTTTACTAGCACAAGTGTAGCTTGGTTAGAATGATTTTTGTTTTCCGTTTTCCCAGATATTATTTAAAGCTATAATATGCTAATCACCTTTCTTTTTAAATTCCAATAGTTTCCAAGTATATCTCAATACAGGAGAAGGTTGAGTCTCTGTATGTCTCATTAATTACAGACTAAATTGTACTTGCTTACATGCCCTCTAGCTAAAATATATATTCTTTGCTTTTGATATTTTTGACAACTGTCTATTAACCATATTTTAAATAATTTATAGTTTTCAATTTTGATTTTCATGTGTTTCAATTTAGATACATTATTAAAATAATAATTTTTAAATGCAAATGACCGATGGCACATAGCAGGACATTTAAGAATAGATTTACTTGGCAGAGTTTCAGAAATCATATCATCAATGTATTTCCTTCAAGTTTGTCATTATTAATTAAACAACCAATAGGTAAAAAACATTGTCAAACCTAAGTTTCAAGTTTGCATAAGATAAATAAAAATTCTTACTTTATAATGCCTGATGGCCATGATGTTTATTTTGATAGATAATTGCAATCAGAATGGTCTCAAATAAAGTGTATGCACAAATAGTTAAGAATTATAGCTGCATGATATGGAAGGGAAGGCATGCCTTATTCTTGGGAAAGGTCTAATGGAAGAGTTGAGAAATTCCTGAAAAATACATTACAAAGTTTGGCGGTGCCCTACCACTGAGAAAGTGGGATGCAAACGTTTCTGCCTCAGAATTCTGTTTATTAATATGAGGAGTAAAATGGATTGATTTTGTTCTGCACACAAGCAGATCAAAAATGAAAACACATAATTCTCAAACACATCACTTTCATTTAAAGTCAAACCTACAGGGCTTCCCTGGTGGCGCAGTGGTTGAGAGTCCGCCTGCCGTTGCCGGGGACACGGGTTCGTGCCCCAGTCCAGGAAGACCCTACATGCCGCAGAGCGGCTGGGCCCGTGAGCCATGGCCACTGAGCCTGCGTGTCCAGAGCCTGTGCTCCGCAATGGGAGAGGCCACAACAGTGAGAGGCCTGCGTACCGCAAAAAAAAAAAAAAAAAAAAAAAAAATCAATAAAGTTAAACCAAGAATTAGATATTATGTTTTTATATTTAGAATTTAGCGTACATCTTCTCCATTAAACTTCAGCTGTGTTGAGTCCAGTACATAAAATGCTAAACATTAATAGAGAATAGAAATCTTATGTACTAATTCCCCCAAATCCCTTTAACTAATAGAATTACAAAACAAGCCCCAAAACAGAAATGTCTAATTGTAACTATTTTCACAGATAGAACCCCAAAAAGACCTAGTGGATGTGAATTTCACTTCAGTGATGGAATTTGTTCTTTTGGGATTTTCTGATATTCCCAATCTCCAGATGTTTCTTTTTGTGATGTTTCTGTTTATCTATGTGGTAACTCTGATGGGAAATGGCATCATCATTCTCATAACCAGGACTGACCAGACTCTCCAGACTGCCATGTATTTTTTCCTCAGTAATTTTTCCTTCTTGGAAATCTGTTATATGTCTGTCACTCTTCCTAGAATGCTCATAAACCTTTGGACTCAGAAAAGGCACATTTCTTTGTCTGCTTGTGCAACACAAATGAGTTGTGTCCTTGTATTTGGAAACATAGAGTGCCTGCTTCTTACAGTGATGGCCTATGACCGCTACGTGGCCATCTGTAACCCTCTGAACTATCCTCTAGTCATGAACCACAAGGTATGTGTCCAGCTGGTGGCTGCCTGCTGGATCACTGGAGTTCCAGTTGAGATAGGGCAAACATGCCAGATTTTCTCTCTGCCCTTTTGTAGATCCAACCAAATCAATCACTACTTCTGTGACATCCCCCCAATACTAAAGCTGGCCTGTGGGGACACTTTTCTGAGTGAGATGATGGTTTTTACAGTTGCTGTGCTGTTTGTCATGATCCCTTTTCTGTTGATTCTTGGCTCCTGCATTAAAATCACCTCCACCCTCCTGAAGTTGCCACTGGCAACAGGAAGAGCAAAGGCCTTCTCCACCTGTTCCTCTCATGTCATGGTTGTGACTTTATTTTTTGGATCTGGAATCATTACATGTTTACGACCTAAATCCAAAAATTCCTCCAGAACAGACAAGTTTTTCTCTCTTTTCTATACCATTGTCACCCTGACGTTTAACCCCCTGATATACACTCTGAGAAATAAAGAAGTCCTGATGGCGTTGAGAAAATTGTTACCTTAATGTAAAGCATTAGCTGCTTGATTTGAACTCATTTTCTGTTCTCCTGTTTAATTCTGCCATTGTATAATCAGATATGAATGTTTAGTTTGTTTTTTCTACATTACTATAGATTTATTATATTTATTCATACCTGAGCTTATTGCTTTATGCTGGATTTTCTGATATCAGGAAATCCACAGGGTGTCTTGCTGATAAGAAACTATGTATTAAAGGCTTCCCTGGTGGCGCAGTGGTTGAGAGTCCACCTGCCGATGCAGGGGACACGGGTTCGTGCCCCGGTCTGGGAAAATCCCACATGCCGCAGAGCGGCTGGGCCCGTGAGCCATGGCCGCTGAGCCTGCGCGTCCGGAGCCTGCGCATCCGGAGCCTGTGCTCCGCAACGGGAGAGGCCACAACAGTGAGAGGCCCGCGTACCGCAAAAAAAAAAAAAAGAAAGAAACTATGTATTTAGCTAATCTCATATTCAGTTCACAAATTTACTGGAGATTTGGGACTTTTTATGGGAAAATACATTATCACTTACCTAGTAATTGATGTAATATACCTTTTCTCCTCAACCCATAATGAATACTTTTTTTACTTTCCTCTTTAGATAACTGTCATTCACTTCTTTTTTCTTATCATAATGTATTTAGATAATAAAGATGGTAAGCCTTTAGAGACCTTTTGTTAAATATCTATGTGCTTATAATTTTAGATATTTTACCTTTCAGCAAACTCAACTTGATTCTTTATGAGTTACAGAACACCTAAGTAAAGATTAGAAACAGAAATTCTGCATAACGACACTTCAAATTTGGCTGTGTGGCAATAAATTTTTTACCCTCTGCTTCTCTCTGAATTCTTTGTAGACATGCTTTGTTGATATAACCAAATCATGCTACTGGCATCTCAATAATTTGTTACCTTACTAATGTGAAAAATATGAATTCATGTTTGCTTTTCAGAGATATAATATGTATGGGATCGAGCAAATTTGTCCTCATATAGATTCACCCATTCTTTAAGATTTCTTGACTTATTTTTTATTCTTTTGGTTTGAGCATATAGTTGAAATTAAAATAAAAATGCTTGGGGTATTTATTTGCCCAAGTTTTCCTGGTTATAAAGGATGATACCTGAGAAGACAGACTCATTCTATTAAATGAAAAAAAGTTACTATTAAAAAAACAAGAGCCTTGTATTTCTTCAGAAGTTTCCTGTTAAAATACAGTCAATCCTTCATATTCACAGGGCGATTCTGGTGCCCCAGGTGTTGAAGGCCACCGGCCTTCATCACAGCCCCCTCCCCAAGGCTGATTTTAGCCCAGGGGTCTGAGCCAGAAAAAACTCTATATGTCAGAACTTTGTGATGAACTTAATGGTCCCTCTCTCTAATCCTGAGTGTTCTCTCCAACTGAGTTATGTGCCTGCCTCATCTGCCCCCAGGAAGGGCTCCTTCTCCAGCCCCATCCATTTTTAGGGGGCTAGCAGGTCGTCTTCACTCCTTATGGTCATAGCTGAGGGGTCAGCCTCTGCGAGTTTCATTGTCATCCATCCTGGGAAGTTCCTTGGTCCCACCTGTACATAAACCCCTCTGAGTCTATTCCATCAGCCGTCCAGATATCTCTGGATGTGACTGAATATACAACGAGCACCTAACTTAGTCCTGGACTCTGAGATTCCCCTCCAGCGGGTCCCCAGTGCTCATAGAATCAGGCCCAGAGTCCTCAGTGTCACATTCCAGGCATCTACAATGGGTGGCATCTAGTCTCCTGGCATTGTGCCTGTACACTTCCTGGCACTGGGCCTGTGTCCAGCACACTCAACCTCTGATTCTTCCTCAGATGTGATGTGCTTTCAAGGCTTCAGAACTTTGCCTCCAAAATCATCTGGCTCCTCCTTCTGGAATAAATGTGCCTTTGCTGCCTTCTCAAACACCATCTCTGTATAAGCTCTCCATAGATTCTTACCAGCCTCGGTTTTGAAGTCAGAGAGACGTGAGTTCAAATTCCAGATCTGCCTCTTCCTTACCATGTGACCTTGCATTTCTCATTTAACTCTTCTGTGGTTTAACCCTTTCCCATCTGCAAAACAGGGCAATGCTTCTTACCTTGGAAGGAAGTTGTCAAAAATCAAGGCAATGGTGTCTTCAGGTCAAGTGCTTTGCACAGATAATCTGCCTAATGCATCATGCCCCCACCCCCGCTCCTTCCTTTCTCTGATTCCTTCAACATGTTGATTTTACTTCTGTATTGGCTCTAATTTAATTTTTTATTGAAATGTAAATTCATCTTCTGCATTAAACTGTGAAGTTTATAAGATCAGGAAACAGTTTCTTCATCTCCTGATTCCCCTCTGTGCCTGGTTTAGAGTAGGTGCTCAGTAGATATCTGTTTAAAGAAACTGGAATTTCTCTTGTGATATTTTTTATATATATTATATATGTGTCTTTTATGAATTCACCTTGGAAAGCAATAAACATGAATACAGAAGAGGGAGTTGCTGTTTCAGTTAAAGGCATGATATGGCTAGTATCACAAGCTCTAACTTTTTAAGTGTGCATGGCACCATGCAGAGAAAGAGGAAGTGAAACAGCTTCCTGCCCCACAAGAGCAAAACCAAAAATGAGGCGACAAGGTGGACAGGGCACCTTGGAGGAAAAAAAGCATGCTCTTCAGAAACCTCTCACCTCAAATTATCTCTGCAAAATATCAGCACTGTTCTGGGCAAGGAAAAGACAAGGGTGCCAAGTGGAAACACCACTCTTGCAAGCTTATCTCAGATATTAGAGGGTCTCAAGGAAAACACACACACATGCACACACACACACACACACACACAACTGCTGTTCTCGCTTGCAAGACTAGTGACACTTTGCCCAATGCCTGATTTCCCCAACCATGCTCCTGTGCGATGATCCTCGGCCACACACAAGACTGTCATTGTATATTCATTCATTAGAGATAATGATTTTGAGTTTGTGTACCCACTGACCTGTGGACAGATGGCTAGCATGAATGCCACATTTACCTGGACACCAGCTCAGCTCCAGCAGTCCTCCGACCCGTCTGATCACCCAGTGGCCGCTGAATCACCAGCCTCCTCTTTTCTCCTCTCCTCCAGGGGGGCTGCTTGATGGGGTTGTCCTAAGTGATAAACTTATGCAGAAACGGGCTTTTTAGTCACGACCGATTTTGCTTTTTCATAACCACCTGATAAATGTCAGGACTGCTTAGAGCTAACCATTTCAGATTGGAATAAAAACAATTTGAAGTTTTAAATAAATAAATAAATAAAATACAGGTACTCCACTGGGTCCATTTTCAGTCAAACTGGTTGGGAAATGATGCAATCTGGGTAAGGTTTTTTTCCTTTTAATTTTTTTAAAATCTATATTTCCGAGTTTGGGGTTTTTTGAGGGGCACGAGTCACCTGTCTCCTTGCCTGGCCCTGCAATAAACCTTTCTCTGCTCCAAACTCCGACATTTCGGTACCATCTGGCTCATTTTCCGTCGGGCACATGAACTTGCATTCGGTAACAATGTCCGTAAGACCCTTGACTACACATAAAAATTATATAGGAAGAGTATAGATTCGATAGGAACTCATCTACATCCAAATCTGTTTTTCTCAAAATGACTAGTATACTCACACAACTATTAGCCAACCAATTAAAAGTTCAGGAACTATTATTGTTTATTCAATCTTTTAAAGTTGCTGCATAAAATTTTAAAAAATTAATTTAAAAAATCTATATTTCCTTTACCATAATATGTGTTTAATAATTTATTTTTCGTAAAGCCATAATTTATCCACCAGCTAATTCTCTTGTTTAAGTAGATATCATGGTATCAAGAAAGACATCTAAAAAACACACACAAAAAAACTAAGGCAATCATTTCAGAGGAGATAATATTCAGATGACAGTGACAGATGACAGTTGTGGCTGTAGCATATTATCTGTCTAGAGGAATCATGGAAGAAAGGTAAAAAAGTTGGTTTTCTAACCATTTTGAAGTGCCCTGTGTCAGTTTTCCAGTGCTCCCTAACAAATTATATCCAATGTTTGTGGCTTAGTACAATACCTCTATATCATATCCCATACACTGTTAGGGATTGAGGCAGGGATCAGCTGCATGATTATTCTCTTCCATGTAGCATTGACTATAGTCACTAAAGAGTATTCACATGGTGACTGGTTTATTTTTTTGGTTTGGTTTTAATGTCTAAAATAGTTTTGTATTACTATATCATGTAGTTACAATGATGTATTACAGAGAAGAAAAATCCAGTTCTCATGTAATTTGCATACTCTTGGGGGAGAAACTGTTAAATTACTAGATAGATAAATTAATAAAGTAGTTTAGCATAAAATTGTAAAATAAATCATATACAGTAAAGTGATCCACATTGAATTTGTAATATTAGAATGGTGTTTAAGTTAGTTTGGGTAATAAGAGGTTAAAGAACATTTTCTGTCAAGGATGACAGTAAAGTACCTTCTTTATCTCACCAATATGGCTAATAAATATAATCAAGTTAAAAAATGTTGAAACATGTCTTCTGCAATTTGGACCAAGGGAAGGATTTTCTCTCTTATTTCTCTCTTTTATTCAATATTTTACAAGTGATACTAGTCTATGCAGTGAAAAAAGAGAAAACAGTATATATTTCAGCATCGGAAAGGTAGATATTAATCTAAATATTGGCAGATGTTATAAATGTATACATGGAAAATATTTCATAATCTACAATGAAATTATTAGATGTAATACATTAATTCAACATGTGTGCTGGATACAGAGGCAACAAACAAAATCAATTTATTTTCATATAAAAAAACAAAAGTAAGTGGACATTAAAGACACTATTCAAGTAAGAACAAACATATCAAAACCTTAAAAGTAATTCTAATAGAAAACCTGTAGGAAGTCTATTCAGCAAAACTAGAAAATAATTTGAGAGAAATTTAAGATAAGGAACTAAATGGATTGCTATAACATGTTCATGTACTGCAAATTACATGAACATATTAAATGAATTTGCCAAGGAAGTCTCATTCTTAAGTGAGGATAAAAAGTACTATTTAGACCAAAAAGAGAAAAAGGCCATTGCATAATTATATATATTATTTCCATTATATTTTATGCATATATATGTATACATGAAATATATGTATATGAATTATATAATTACTACAGGTCATCATATATAATGCAATGCTACAACATATATCACTATGCAAAATTTAGTGCCTATTTTGACATTATAGTGAATTTGTATTTTGACAGGACTCATTCCATGAAGATATCACTCAAATGCTAAGTCTACTTGAAAACATTTTCCTGTCCACGTTGAATGGTTATTTTTGCTAGTGTAAAGAAATAGTCGAATATTTGACAGGGTGCCTTAATTGTCATAAATTATTTCTTGCTTCTTACCCACTAAGGTGAGTGGGTCCCATTTACTGTTTCAGTATAGACCTAGTGTATCTTCAACTCATATGCCTGTCCTAGTTACCAGGAGTTGTCAGTGTGTGAGGGAGGTGGTGTCCTTATGTGACTAAGGACCAGTAGATTAGACAAGAGAAGATGATCCTCTTCAAATTCCCAAGCCCATGAAACAAACAATTATATGAAACTTTATGTTATTTTCCCATCTGAACCCTAAATTCTATGAATGAACTGTCTCACTATTCCAAACTCTAAGTCCTGTCTGAGAATGTTTGATATATAAGTATGTACCTGATACAAACATTTTTACTTTGGTCTTCTTCCACTTTTGAAAAATCTTTATTCAATAATTTTTCAATGAAAATATAATTATGGTGATAAAAATCAGGACAACAATCTGAAACAACACTTAAAACAATCATTTTGCAAGTAAATCCAGGCTAGAATTTCTTCATATTTAAATGACAAAATCCTCTCTGTCCTAGATATGCAATTTCTTTTCACTCTGATCCAAGGACCAAGCATCACCTTAAACCTGACAAGAGAAATCATATGGCAAGCAATATCATGAGGTTGACTAAGACTCAGTAGAGAGAGGTGGCTCTAAGATGTTACAGTTCAAGTGTTTTTCTTTTTTTTTTTTTTTATTGACAGAAGGGAGGTTACCAGGTATAAAATTTTGTCTCATGAATGGAAATTATCACGGTCTTTACCAGATGGCAAAAGACAAATTTGTTAGGGTTAGCTATGAGGATGGTAAAATTTCTTAGTATACAACAAATTATGCAAGGTGTCACGTCACTAAACAAACTTTATTGCTAAAGGCAGTGTCTAGAGTTACGCCATGAGGATGGCAAGTGAGAAGTTAAAGGTATTATGCCTATCTAAGTATACCATTAGCTATACCAATATAAACACACATCTAAATTAGTGACCTGGTCAGCTGGACATAAGTCAATGTCTTGAGTGCTTGGAAAAGTCAGAGGGAATGTGTTCTTGGTGCTCATATCCTGATATAGGAACTTTAAAATTAATATGTAAAATCTACCAATTAACATGAATAAAGAAGAGTTTGACTCCTAAGTTACTTAACCAGCTTTATCCTGGGATGCAATGTTATATGATGCATCATTGAATAATTTATGGCAATTAGGGAGCCAATCAAATGAAGATCACAGAAGCCAATCAACCTATTTCACTGGGAGACTGTGATAGACATCTCTCCCTGAGAGACGAACCAGAGTCCCTGGAAACTGTAAATATTCTACATTACTTGACAAAATGGACTTTACAGACATGATTAATGTCGCAAATCATTGAGAAAGGGAAATTATCTGGATAGATCCAATCTGATCACATAAGCACTAAAAAGAGGAAGAGAAAGAAAGAATGGTATTCCAAAGATATGTTATGACAGATGAAGCAGGGAAAAGGAGTGCTCATTTTGTCATTGTTGGCTCTAAACTCTATTGGGGCCAAGAGCCAGAGACTGTTATGATCTCTAGAAGCTGAGAATGACATTAGGCTGGCTGCCAGCAAGGAATCAGTTTTTAGTCTGACAACCTCAAGGAACTAAATTCTGTCAGTAATCTAATTGAACAATAATAACTGAATACCCACTAGAGGATACAGAAAGAAATGCAGTCCTGCCAACACTTTGACTTTTGTTCAATGAGACCCACTTTTGACCTATGATCTAGGGAGCCCCAAGGTAATAAATATGTGCTGTTTTAAGCCACTCAATGTCTGGTAATTTATTACAACAACAAGAGAAAACTAATACAGAGATTCACATAAAATGACGTAGGAGAAGTTGTAGACCTGCTCAGATTTACCAGCCCAAATCTTCAATCCCCCAACCAGTTTAACTGTAGAGTTTGGGGTTTGAAATATTCAACCCCCCAGGCTACTTTCCAGCTGAGTATGAGAAGATGACTCAGTTCTTGCTAATGAGATGAAGGTAGACGTCAAGTGCTCTGTCCTTTGCTTCCACTTCCTTTCATTCCTGTAAGCTTGCAGCAGTCATATCTAGGAATGGAAAAGCCAGTAGATGTAAGAAACCTGGCCATCTGATGTCTTTATTTTAAAAGCACAGGACTATTCACACCATCCCACCAGAAAATGTGCTGTGCGAAGTAAATAAATGTGTTTTATTGCACAGGCTTAAATATGACTCTAAAGGAGAAAATATCTACATATTAATGTTTCACAATATTTGGTGGTGATAGATAATACCTCTTTAGTGTCTTTTCAACTGGTGCAGAAGTTCTTTTGCAGTAGGAAATGTTTCTCAGGAATGCAAGTTTTGGTATTTTAATGAGTGTGTTATGACTGAACACTTTGGGTGTTCCAAGTGTGCATTCCTTTGCTATGCATGTACTCAACACACCTTCATCTGGTGTATGAAATTCTGTGGACAGCTGTGAATACAGATGCATTTCATTAGTACATTGGAAGAATTTAATATACTCCAAGTGTCAATGGGAGCATAGTAAGAAGGGTCTTAGAATGACCTATTGATATTTCAAAGAAAAGAGTTGCATGCGTTTGTAGGTGTGGCTTTCATAAAGTGTGGCTTTCATAATTATGATATTCCGCAGCTAGACATTTGATGATCTGAAAGCAGTTTTTAGACAAATATATTACATTTTCAATAACATTGTGCCTTGATAGTCATAAATGATTGCTTGCTTCTTACCTACTAAGATTAATGGGTTTTATTTGATGATGTTTCACTATAGGGCTATTAGATCTTAAACTCATATGTCTATCCTAGTCACATGCTAGGAGTTGTGGATGTGCAAAGGAGGTGGTGTCCCTATGCAACTAAGGATCAATGGGTTAATAAAAGAAAATGTGAATCTCTTCACATTCCTAAGCCCATGAAAAACAAGAAAAAGACCCCCAACTATATGAATTTTTATATCGATTACGTATCAGAAAGTCAAATACTGTGAATGAACGATTTACCTATTTCTCCCCCTACCTTCAAATCCTGTCTGAGAGGATTGAATATATAATTTTTACCTGATTCAAGCATTTTTACCTTGGTCCTTAGTCTTTCACTTCTGCAAAATCTGTTCAGTAATTTTTCAATGAATACACATTTGTGGTGATAAGAATCAGAACAATAATCAGTAGCAACACTTAAAACAATCATTTTGCAAATGAATCCAGGCTAGAATGTTTTTATATTTAAAAGGCAAAATTCTCCCTGCTGTCGAGATACAATTTTTCTTTGTGCAATTCCAAGGACAAATTTTTATCTGAAACCTGGCAAGAGAAATCACATAGAAGTCAGCAATCATGAGGTTGACTAACTCTCAGAAGACAGAGGTGACTCTCAGATGTTACAGTTCAATTGGGGTTTTCTTTATTGACATAAAGGAGGTTACAAGCTAAATCATTTTGTCTTATAAATTTCAATTTAAAATTCTTTACCAGATGGTCAAAGAGAAATTATGGTAGACTTAAATATGAGAATGATAAAGTTTCTTAGAAACTTTAAGCAATTATGCAAACAGCTGTTAGCAATAAGAAGAAGCATCTAGAGTTATGTTATGAGGAAGGCAACCGAGGATTTAAAGGTGTGATACCAATCTTAATGTATTAGATATGCCAATCCAAACACATATCTAAGGTAGCGACCTGGCAAGCTGAGCAGGAGTCAATGTGTTGAGTGCTTGGAAAAGTCCGAAGGAATTTATTCCTAGTGCTCCTTTCCTGAGATTTGAGCTTTAAACCCAATATATAAAACCTACCAGCGCACATGAACACAGTAGAGTTTGACTCTTAAGTGACTTAACTAGCTTTATCCTGGAATGCAATGTTATATGGTGCAGCACTGAAAAATTTAAGGCAGTTAGGGATCTAATCAAATGAAGATCACATAATAAGCTAATTATCCTGTTTCATTGGAGAGATTGCGGTAGACAGAATAATGGTCCCTCAGAGATGACCAAGTCCTAGTCTCTGAAATCTGTGACTAATTTACATTACTTGACAAAATGAACTTTTCAGATATGGCTAAAGTCACAAGTCACGAGATAAGGAGATTATCTGGGTAGGCGCAATCTGGTCACACAAGCCCTAAAAAGAAGAAGAGAAGGGAAGAAGGGTATTCCAAAGATACCTTATGATAGAAGAAGCATTGTTGGCTTTAAACACTGATGGGGCCATGAACCAAGGACTGTCCTAATCTCCAGAAGTTAAGATGACATTTGGCTGGCCAGCAAGGAAACAAGGTCTTCCCTCCTACAACCTCAAGGAACTGAATTCTGCCAGTAATCTAACTGAGCAAGAATAACTGACTCCCCACTAGAGCATACAGAAAAAAATACAGTCCTGCCAACACTTTGATTTTTGGTCAGTGAGACCCATTTTGGACCTGTGATGTGTAGTGCTGTAAGGTAATACACGTGTGCTTCTTTAAGCCACTCAATTTGTGGTAATTTACTACAACAGCAAGAGAAAACTATACAGAGATTCACATAAAATGATGTAGGAGATGTTGTAGACCTGCTCAGGATTTACCAATCTAAATCTTCTATCCCACAACCAGTTTAACTGTAGAGTTTGGGGTTTGAAAAATTCCGCATCCCAGTGTCCTTTCCAGCTGAGTATGAGGAGGTGACTCAGCTCTTGCTAATGAGATGAATGTAGACGTCAAGTGCTCTGTCCTTTGCTTCCACTTCCTTTTGTTCCTGGAAGTTTGCAGCAGTTATATCTAGGAGTGGAAAAGCAGGAAGATGTAAGAAATCTGGCCATCTGATGTTTTTATTTTAAAAGCACAGGACTATTCACACCATCCCACCAGAAATTTTACTGTGTGAAGTCAATAAATGTGTTTTATTGCACAGGCTTAAATATGATTCTAAAGGAGAGAATAACAGTATATTAATGCTTCACAATGTTTGGTGGTGATGGATAATACCTCTTTAGTGTCTTTTCAGCTGGTGCAGAAGTTCTTTTGCAGTAGGAAATGTTTCTGAGGAATGCAAGTTTTGGTATTTTAATGAGTGTGTTATGACTGAACACTCTGGGCATTCCAAGGGTGCTTTCTTTTGCTATGCATGTACTCAACACACTTTCATCTGATGTATGAACTTCTGTGGGCATAGGCAGCTGTGAATACAGACACCTTTCATTAGCTCTTTGATAGAATTTGATATACTCCAAATGTCAATGGGAGCGTAGTAAGAAGGGTCTTAGAATGACCTATTGATATTTCAAAGAAAAGAGTTGCATGCTTCTGTAGGTGTGGCTTTCATAATTATGATATACCACAGCTGGACATTTGATGATCTGTAAGCAGCTTTTATACAATCATATTACATGCTAAGTAACATTTCACTTTGTCATTAACTTTGCTGCTGCTGCTGTATAATTCTGACATTAAAAAGCACTGTTAACTCTGCAGGCTTTGCAGATATCCTTATAACTTGACTTACAAAGAATATGACCCCTATATATACCCTAATATGTATAAAATAGATAACTAATAAGAACCTGCTGTATAAAAATAAATTAATTTAATTTAATTAAAAAAAAAGAATATGACCCCTTCACCATTATTTGAAATAGTATCCCAAAGATGAAAATGATTTCAAGATACATCACTAATAATACCTGTGTCTGTACTACTGATCTGTGCTTATGTTTCAATCTATTTTTCCTTTGAACATTTATACAGTCATAATAATAAGTTCCTACAACTAAAATTTTATCATTAAAATAAAGTCAGCAAAATATTTACAAATGGTCTCTAAAGGAAGAATAAGTCATCCTAATTGTCTTGACAAATATAAAATACAAGCCAAAAGGGGAAATATTTGAAAATCACATATTCCATATATATATATATATATATATACACACACACACACACACACACACACACACACACACACACTATACAAATAACTCCCAAAAATCAACAGGAAGAAATCACCTAATTATCAAATGCATGAAACTTTTAATTAGATACTTTACTAAAGCATATAAACAGAAGTCAAATAATCACATAAAAGATGGTCACTATCATTAGCCATTATCAAAATGCAAATTAAAACAAAAATGAGATTATGTTACACATAATGGTTTCAAAGGTTAGAATTAAAATAAAATAAATCACAAAATAATAAATAAATTAAATTAAATAAATCATGAAATAATAAAATAAATAAATAAAATAAAATAGATCACAAAATTGGTGCATAGATATATAACCCCTGAATAGCTTTCAATGCATGGGCATAATGTTTCTAAAATATGTTTTTCTCTCTCTTTAATTATTAATCTTTATAAAAGTATAAATCTATTCATGCTTCCTATAATTAAATCTAATATTCTCCTCCATTGTATTTTGTGAGTGTGTGTCTATGTGTGTTTGTGTGTAGGGGGTGCTACAGAAAAATTCTTCTATTTATAGTCACTACACTGAGAGGAGCCACAATTAACATGAGGACATCCTTGGCCAGGAAATCAATACAGTAGCTACTTGGAATGTTAGGTTGTGACAATGGAGGACAGTTAATGATAGAAATAGGGGGTCTTAGCTGGTCACATGGCAGTAGAGCTAGAAATATTTCCATCCTCTCTTCTAGCTTGGTGTGATCTTATGACTAATGTTGTCATGAGAGATATGCCTAGAAATTGCTGTTTCCAGTTGGTACATCTAAAAAAGAGCAAGTGAGTGCTCTCCTTTTCCTCCATCCCCTTTCTGTAGTCTGGAGGGTGATGAGGATTACCTAGCTCCTGTGGATGTGAAGATGGAAGAGTTACGCTGAAGATGACAGAACTGCCCCCACAGTCCTAGATTTCTTACTACAGAATATTTAATGACAGAGAAATAAACTTCTCTTTAATTTAAGACATTGTACATTTGCATCTTCTTTAGAACATCTTTATTTTATAAAATTAATATGTAATCATAAATTTCTGATTTTACAACGCTTATATTTCTTTCTTTTTTTTAATTTTATTTTTGGCTGTGTTGGGTCTTCGTTTCTGTGCGAAGGCTTTCCCTAGTTGCAGCGAGCGGGGGCCACTCTTCATCGTGGTGCGTGGGCCTCTCACTATGGTGACCTCTCTTGTTGCGGAGCACAGGCTCCAGACGCGCAGGCTCAGTAGTTGTGGCTCACGGGCCTAGTTGCTCCGCGGCATGTGGGATCTTCCCAGACAAGGGCTCGAACCTGTGTCCCCTGCATTGGCAGGCAGATTCTCAATGACTGCACCACCAGGGAAGCCCGCTTATATTTCTTAATAATCACAAAATACAGTGAGAGAGGTAGAGAATTTAGAGAAGGAATGGTATGGCCAGATATGTTTTTGTTTGTTGTATCAAACTCCTTGAGTGGCAGGCAGAAGGGTTTCGTTCAATTAGAAAGTGACCTGGGGAATGAGTTGACCCCGAGGGTAAGAATATTTCCTATTTAAGGATCATTATTTGTTATGAAGATAGTAGATATTTTAGAGGGTGGTTAAACTTTGTATCAAATAAAAGTGAATTTCCTAACTGCCAAAAAAATTTTTCTTATTCTCTGTTTTTCAACTCAATCAATAAAGGTAAGTATTATATTTAACTTTAATCCAAACAGGTAAACATGAATCATTTTTGTCCAATGTCAAATTTAGTTTTAAATGTATCTATTTATATTTAGCATCAGCCAAAGAACACTCATTTCAGAAAATTTAAAAAGGAATCCTTTATTGTTATTTTTGTTTAATTTCAAAACACTTATTCAGGTAGCCTTTTTACTTTTCTGACTCTCATTATTATATTATCAAATGACAAATTACAAAGTACTTTGTAATATAATGGGCCAATATACCAGAGATTACCAACCTCTGCATCCTCACTATCATAAGCATTTTAAATACTAACATTTATTAAGTGATTACTATGTGTTAAGCATGTATTTAAGTTGTTTGCATGTATTAAATCTGGGGATATCTCATAAAAATTAATTGTATATAACTAAGTAGTAAGATGGTAAATGGACTTTATTAAAAGGGTTTTGTGGGCTTCCCTGGTGGCGCAGTGGTTGAGAGTCCGCCTGCTGATGCAGGGGACCCGAGTTTGTGCCCCAGTCCACAAAGATCCCACATGCCGCGGAGCGGCTAGGCCCGTGAGCCATGGCTGCTGAGCCTGCGCGTCCGGAGCCTGTGCTCCACAACAGGAGAGGCCACAACAGTGAGAGGCCCGCGTACCGAAAAAAAAAAAAAAAAGCGGTTTTGCATCCTACTAATACCAAATGGATCCCTTGTTTGTTAAAATTAAGTTCTATGGTAAATGAATCTGAAAATACTAAAGAGGTATTGGTATGTTTTCATTTTAATCTTTAAAGACTTCTCATAAAGAAATTAGGCTTCTGAATTGGAGTCACCAATTATAGATTTTTATTTCCTATCTCCAGTTTGATTTTATACGCTTGCTTTCAATAATACTAGGTACATTTTGATGGAAGATGGTGTACATGTTTATCATAATCCTCACACCAAAGAAAAGTGGAAAGACCAGAAAAATAAACATGAATTACTTGGGTAAGTGGCTACATAAGCTGAATTATTTAGTGGTTTTCTTTCTGAGTGTATAATTAGAAGTATCTAAAATTTTCCAGAAGTCAGAAACCAGCAGCAGTGTTGCAAGATTTGAGAAAATTTTCCCTGGTGAGATTGAGATTAGATGATTAAATATAATTTGGGTAGGATTTGAATAATTTTAATATTTCTTATTTTACATATGATTTTGCATTGATAATTCCATTTAATATTCATAAAATCCTGCTCCATTTGACAAATAAAAAGTTGAGGATAAAAAAGATTTCAGTAGGGCTTCCCTGGTGGCGCCGTGGTTGAGAGTCCGCCTGCCGATGCAGGGGACACGGGTTTGTGCCCCGGTCTGGGAAGATCCCACATGCCACAGAGCGGCTGGGCCCGTGAGCCATGGCCGCTGAGCCTGCGCGTCTGGAGCCTGTGCTCCGCAACGGGAGAGGCCACAACAGTGAGAGGCCCGCGTACCGAAAAAAAAATTTTTTTTTCAGTAAATGTAGAACACTATATTTTTGGTTGCAACTTCTGTTGTTCAACTTTTTCTGGCTATTTTTGTACCTGAGTTTCAGTATTCTTTTCAAATGTACTACCCTACTTGAACAGTAAGGAATAATTTAGAGAGAGGATCAGAAAATGAGAGAAGAATTTACATAAAGAGAAGATACACTAAAAAGAATAAAGCTGTTGGCAGTTTCTGAAGACAATAATTAACTCATCAAAGGTAAGTGCATTATGCTTACTAGTCTAAAAAGATTGATGAGTCATTCAACAAACAATTTTAATCAGTGTCCAACTACTACACTCTACATTGAATTAAATAGGTGAATAAAACATAGCTAAAGGTGTAAGGATAAGGTAGCGAAAAAAAATAGGCACTGTTGTGTATGTAGTCTTATACACATGAAATCATATCTTAGTAATGTCTCCTATTAGCCACTAGTTTCTGACCATTTTAAAGACTCAGTTAAAGCATTTTTGCATTTCTTAAAATCACATTTTCCTTGGAAGAATTATACAATAATAAGGTACGTTTAAATACCTTTGTACCTTAAAATATAATCTAGAATATTGTGGACAGGAAAAGAAATTATGATTTAATGTTTTTTTTCTTACTCAGAGAATTCCTCAGGATGACCAGGTTTTGGATAGATTGTTGCTTCAGTCCCATGTGTGTCTGTCTGCACCTTTGTAGCTGAAATGTTGACCCTTGTCCTCACTTAACACCCTTAGAATATGGATATAGGCGTGTCTCTTCTTTGCAGTGACTTAGTCTCTGTGGACTCTCAAATCAGTTAACACATGAAATGAAAGTTATGTACCACGAACTGAAAATAATGAAGTAATCTGCTACTTCTGCAAGAGTGAGTGACAAGAATATAATTTCTAACACACTCCTCCACACACATGCCACAGAAGGCATGCTTGAACTATACTAGGAGGGAGAGAGTTTGCTCTGACTTTTGGGTAGGAACCTTTGCTTACACCCTTGGAGTCTATTGCAAAGAAGCAGTCAAGTTGACTCCTTTTAATTTATTCAAGAAGTTAGTAGGGCTTCCCTGGTGGCGCAGTGGTTGAGAGTCCGCCTGCCGATGCAGGGGACGCGGGTTCGTGCCCCGGTCTGGGAAGATCCCACATGCCGCGGAGCGGCTGGGCCCGTGAGCCATGGCCGCTGGGTCTGTGCGTCCGGAGCCTGTGCTCCGCAACGGGAGAGGCCACAACAGTGGGAGGCCCACATACCGCAAAAAAAAAAAAAAAAAAGAAGTTAGTAATCGGGCTTCCCTGGTGGCGCAGTGGTTGAGAGTCCGCCTGCCAATTCAGGGGACACGGGTTCGTGCCCTGGTCCGGGAAGGTCCCACATGCCATGGAGCAGCTGGGCCCGTGAGCCATGGCCGCTGAGCCTGCGCGTCCGGAGCCTGTGCTCCACAGTGGGAGAGGCCACAACAGTGAGAGGCCCGTGTACCGCAAAAAAAAAAAAAAAAAAAAAAGAAGTTAGTAATCACTTCTGTGGAAAAAATATACTATGTATTGCATAGAAAAATGTATAGAATATCAAAAGAACCTTAAAATCTAGCTATAGCAAAGAAAAAAGTACTTTACAAAGATGGACAACCTCAACCCAAAACATTCACATGCATGAATGAACACACATGTATGCAAAGAAAAGAATGATTGAATTAAATGGGGTCAGCAGAACAACAGCAAATATTGAAGACGTGGGTAATTTAGGAAGATCTCAGAGATGACTTATGGCTGATGTCTCTTTCATACAATAAGTGTGTGAGGGGTGTACATTCTAGTTAGAATTGCTTGCTTCAACATAAGTGCTAGATATACCTGCCTCGTACCTCTCGTGTGTTCCTGGACAGGAACTAAAAGATCAACTAAAAGTTCCTTTTCTCCAAGCTGAAAAATCTGAATAAAAATTACGACTGCTGATTTTATAAACTGTGAAATACACAGTTTTAAAAATTAAATAACATCCCATAATGCTGAGTAGTCAGCTCATCAATTTTATTTGTAAGAAAAAAGCCTAAATGTGCAGAATGTCAAGTCAAACAAGACTTTGGAAATACCACAAGAAAACCATCGCATTTGAAAATTAACTGTATTTGTCTCCAAAACTATTTCAGATGGCTTACAAAATATTTACAAGAGCAATAGAATTAATTTTGAATTGAAAATAATGAAAAACAGAATTGAGAGGTGAGGAGAATAGCACATCAGTTGAAAACATGTTGTCACATGTCAAACAGTTGTCACAGTTGAACATAAATTCAGATTTTGCATTTTGAGTGTTCAGATGAAGAGCAAAATTATAATCACATGTCTTCAGAACCAAATACATAGCAGAATAAACAGACTGCAGGGATGTTTTTTCTTATAGATAGATTTAATAATAAAGAAAAATATACTTCACTGTACTTTTAGAGCACCTGGCATTATAGGTTTGGCTTTTATAGGGAAATGAAAATCAGAAGGCATATCATCCTGTTTATACACAAGAAAGCAAGAGCCAATGAAAGTGAAATAATGGCACCTCTGAATGAATCATTCCCACAGATGCAATATGAAGAAATGAAAGCAGAAGACAAGGTTTCCACAGTGATGCAATTTGTACTTCTGGCATTTTCTGACCTTCCGAACCCCCAAGGATTACTCTTTGGGGTGTTCTCCATCATTATCTTAACCAGAAATAGCCTCATAATAGTAATAACTAGGCTTGACCTTGCACTACAGAAAACCATGTATTTTTTCCTGGCAAATTTTTCCTCCTTGGAAATGTGTTACGTGTCTGTCACTCTCCCTAGGATTCTGGTGAACCTTTGGACTCAGGATAGAAGCATTTCTATGCTGGACTGTGCCACCCAAATGTCTTTCTTCCTTATGCTGGAAACCACTGAAGGTTTCCTCCTGGCCGTGATGGCCTACGACCACTCTGTGGCCATTTGTAAGCCTCTGCACTATCCCCTAGTCATGAACCAAAAGATGTGTATCCAGCTGGCTGTAGGCTCCTGGATCAGTGGAATCCCAGTGCAGATAGGGCAAACATCAGATTTTCTCTCTGCATTTCTGTAATTCTAACCAAATTAACCACTTCTTCTGTGACATACCCCCCATTCGGAAGCTGGCTTGTGGAGACACTTCTGTGCATGAGCTGTCAGTCTATATAGTAGCTCTGTTGTTTGTTGCCGGCCCTTTTATGTTGATACTTGCCTCCTACAGCAAAATCATTTGCACTATTCTGAGGTTGCCAACAGCCAGAGGAAGAGCCAAAGCCTTCTCCACATGTTCTTCTCACCTGCTGGTTGTGCTTTTATTCTTTGGATCTGCTACCATTACCTACTTAAGGCCCAAATCCAGTCATTCTGCAGGAACTGACAAACTGCTCTCTCTGCTCTACACCATAGCGCTTCCCATGTTCAATCCCATGATATACAGTCTTCGGAACAAGGATGTGATTGCTGCACTGAGAAAATTATTACTTAAAAAGTAGTATGAGGGGGGGCTTCCCTGGTGGCGCAGTGGTTGAGAGTCCGCCTGCCGATGCAGGGGACACGGGTTCGTGCCCCAGTCCCAGAAGATCCCACATGCCACGGAGCCGCTGGGCCCGTGAGCCATGGCCGCCGAGCCTGCGCATCCGGAGCCCGTGCTCCGCAACGGGAGAGGCCACAACAGTGAGAGGCCCACGTACCGCAAAAAAAAAAAAAAAAAAAAAGTAGTATGAGGAGTTTATTTATAAATGTTTTAACTGTTTGCCAGTTATCAGAGAAACTTTTTAAATCTCTGCATTCCCCCGTCAAGAAGTTAACCACTTCTAGTTTATACTGTACTTTTTGATACTTTTTAAATGCTTACCCGCAATTTACTGTGCTTAAATACGTATGAGTCACAGTATCTTCTATATGTTATGCCTAAAGAATAATCCTGTCTTATGAATAAAAGACTAATGTGCATCACATGTTTCATTAAAAAATTCCATCTGTTAAGATTTTTGGTTTGAATATACTGAAAAATATGCAAGATTAGTTACCTAAATAATTGTTTATATCTCCACACTTGTATTTTTGGCATTCTTTGATTCTATAGCAAGGAAGGTGGCTCATAGCAGTTAAATAATGAATGTTTGAAGGAGGGATGGAACGAGCAAAAGGACAAAGGAATATTGCCATGCCCTACCCAGAATCCCGGCAAAATCTAGAGATTTCAGGGAACCAATAACTTTGGGAGCATATTTATTTACCCACTATACACTCATGTGAAATTATTCCAATCATAATACCAAGAGACAAACTGTCATGCATTTAGCTTTCTTTATAAATGCATGTTATACCAGAATCTTCCTACTTGTCTCAACCCATTTACTTTGCACATGTTTCTATGTTCAACTTTGCAGTTTTGGCCCCAAAGTAATTTACCTTGAATTATTTCATCTTTTTCACCACTGCCCTCCAAACAGCTAATCGTATGCCAATTTATATATTTAAAATGAAATATCTATTAATTTTAAAATGTAGAAAAGTGTTAGGTTATTTTTAGAATTACCCAACTTACACAGTTGCATTGCATTAGTGTACCTTGCCTAATCTTCCATATCTTTAACCCCTTTGTACAGGGTTTGAAAATTTTAAACCATTGAACTGATGTTATCAAGGAAAGTAAGCATCTATCAATAGAATCATTAATGACCATCCTCCCAATTTCATTCTCAAATGAGCAACTCACATTAAGATACTTGGTACATCTGTCTCTGAGAACTTCTGCTGAAGTTCTTTGGACAATTATTCCATTCTGTAGTTTTAGTTATAATTGTACTCATGTGTATAAGACAATGCTAGCTCCTGTTCTATAGGGAGTTATATTTTACTTTTTTAACCCATTTGTATCCTCTACCATCTAACATGAGGTAATACATTTATTTGTTTATTTTATTCACGAACTATATATGTATATATCCCTTCTCATTTAATGTTTTATATAAGAATTTTATACACAGTCAGTAATGGAGACCAAGATGATGATGATATACTGATGACAAAGATGATGATTATGATGGAGGCATCAGTGGTGGTAGTTTTTGTTTCTGAAAATTAGTAAAACAGGTGTCATAAAATCATGGGAACAGTGCTGCCCCAGGAGTTCGGGTCACTGATTTTTAATCTTCTCTTTACCAAACTAAGATGGTAAGAACATACTGTTTCCTATTAACTCCCAGGATTATTACAAGGCTCACTTATCCACCTAGCATGGAAAGTCATTTGGAAAAGCTTAAAGTACCAAAAATGGAGGTGTTGGCTGTATTTAGGTATAATCCCTAATCAAATCGCTACATCTGCTGTATTTTATATTCAAATTTATGGAGATAATCGTAGTACTGCTATTTTTGAGGAAAGGGACATTCCATATGTCAACTACCTAGGGAAGAAAACCTACGTGTTTATGCACTGGAATTATTTCCTTTTATTAATGTATATGTTGAGTTTTTTTCTTAAATGTGCTAGTCAAACATTCACTCACCTAAATCGTGAATATGGAACACAGCTAAATTTTCATTAATATTCAAATAAAATGTTAATTAGCCTTTTTATCATTTTAAATTCAGGGCCAATGAACAAGTATAGGTTTATGAGTTCCTTCATACTTTTACGAAATTCCTTGAGACCTTTGCATTTTCTCTTTTTAGTTCTCTACCCCTTGTCTTCCAAATCTGTTAATTCACAGTGAGACAGCCTATAGAAATCACTTTTTGGAGATATAATTATTTATATGCTATCCATTTCCAGGTACAATAATTGAGCCTGACTGGAAAGAAATTTATTACATAGTATATAAAAAGAGTCATGTGGGAATTCCCTCGCAGTCCAGTGGTTAGCACCTGGCACTTTCACTGCAGGGGCCCGGGTTCAATACATGGTCAGGGAACTAAGGTCCCAGGAGCCTTGCATCACAACCAAAGACAAAAGTCATGTGACTTTACATATAATTACTTGACTAACCCATGATTGCTACCTAGGGCTCCATTTATTTCTTGAAGTAAAGAGCAAGAAATTATTCTCACGTATCTTGCTTTTTTGTACTTTTCAATTATATCAGTTTTCTGAATAGTAGCATTTACTGACCTCTGGCCACCAAATATGTGGGTGATCCAATATATAACTTGCTGAACTATTTGCTGAAGACTTAGATTCTCTGTTATGCTAAAACAGTGGCTTCAATAGATATATCATTATAAATATATATTTAATGAGAAAGGAAACATGTACATTTCTGTATGGATTCATTTTGGATGAGCGTTGTTATATGTTGGAGATTGCTTCTTCACAAGGGCATTTTACACATTGTCTCCTTAGCAATAGTAATACTTTAGACATAATGTCCCTCTAAAAAATACTGGTGAGGGCTTCCCTGGTGGCGCGGTAGTTGAGAGTCCGCCTGCCGATGCAGGGGACACAGGTTAGTGCCCCAGTCCGGGAGGATCCCACATGCCGCGGAGCGGCTGGGCCCGTGAGCCATGGCCGCTGGGCCTGCGCATCCGGAGCCTGTGCTCCGCAATGGGAGAGGCCACAGTGGTGAGAGGCCTGCGTACCGCAAAAAAAAAAAAAAAAAAAAAAAATTACTGGTGAAAACTAAGCATTATTGCTCATAAGAATGTAGTAACAATTATAATTTACAAAAGCTTCTTTCACCAAAGAAATTTTATGACATGTGAGGAATATGTGTCCTTAGACAAAAGATTTTAACATGGTGACTTGAAGCCATAAATGCAGCCTGTGTTCTCTGAACTACAATTCCCAACAATTTCTATACCTTAATTGTCCTAATAAATCAATCTCTTCCAAGAGTGTAGTAAATTTTAGTAATAAAATTTAAAGTTGTGATAAATCTATTCACATTTCTTTTTAGTCTCCTTACTCTCTGGCTCCTTGGAAGAGAGCCACATTAAATGGAGTTGATGAGGAAAGCTCGTTCTTAAGAGGATAAAAAGTATTTAGACTAAAAAGTGAAAATAACCACTGCTTTAGATGCACAATTTTATATATATATATATATATAATTTACATTACATTATATAATTTAGTGCTATTTTAACATTTTAGTAAATTTGCTTTTAGTGACTAGACTTATTCTACAACCATACCACTCAAATGCTAAGACTAGTTGAAACCATTTCCCTGTTCACGTTGAATGGCTTTTTTTTTGCTAGTGTAAAGAAGTAGTTGAATATTTGTCATTATGACTTGGTTCCTAATTTCATAGGAATATATTTACTAATATTGGACTGAGCACTAACATATCCTGGAGCCTATTAACTTCATCACAGGACCTTTCATGTTTTTGTATTTCAAGCTATATGTCAGTGAGTTTAGCATGGAGATTAGCATGGTATAAAAACAGACCCTGGGGCTTCCCTGGTGGCACAGTGGTTGAGAGTCCGCCTGCCGATGCAGGGGACACGGGTTCGTGCCCCGGTCCGGGAAGATCCCAAATGCCGCGGAGCAGCTGGGCCCGTGAGCCATGGCCGCTGGGCCTGCACGTCCGGAGCCTGTGCTCTGCAACGGGAGAGGCCACAACAGTGAGCGGCCCACATACTGCAAAAAAATATATATATATATACATACTACAAAGCCCTGCTTGATTATGTTTCTCTTCTTTCTGACTTCCCCACATAAAACTCTTCACCTGACTCACTCTTGTAGAAACTTTGCAGAGATTTACACCATTAAAGAAATTAATAGAGAGTATACTAAGACCACAAATATTATGAAAATGTTATTTCTCTAATTTAAATGTTTCATATTTTAAAAGTATGCTTGTTATAAAGTTTGTGAAAGTATCAAAATTTCATAATTAAAATTGTTTTATTTAAATCAGAATTAAAATTAGTTTAATTCTTATTCAGATTGTTGCCAATGGAAGATAGGAGAAATAAGGAGTTCATTTTAAGGGGCCTCTGATGACTTGGTACACAACTGGAGATGAGTCTACGCTGGCTGAATTTTATCCAAAATAAAAATGTTTGTTTAGATTCTTGCTACTCAGAGTCTGGTCCAACGGCCAGTAACACCAGCATTACTTGGAAGTCTATTAGAAATGCAGAATCTTGGGCCCTACCACAGGCCACTGCACCAATATCTGCATTGTACATGTTGGGCTGCACCCTGCACGCCTACGAGGCCTGCACTTGCCCAGCTCTAAGACTGAAGGAAGAGCACAGAGTCAGCAACAGAGACATCAGTGGTTTAATGAATGGGGGATCTTAATGTCTGAAGCAAGGTCCTGGAGCAACACCCCATGGTGTGCAGTGGCTGGGGGCAGGACATGGCGGTCTTTACTCCCGGGGGAAAGGGAAGATTGCCAGTTATAGGGGGAATTACGTCAGGTTGGCTCATTAGTTACCAAGAAAACTAGCAGAGGGTCATGTCCCTCACCACCCCTTTGATAAGAACAGTCACTAGCTGGGGCCTGAGACAAGTAGGTAGGGAGGCCAGTCATGTGCATAGCGTGTAGGGGAAGCGGGCACTGGTTGGGCAGGGGATGGACAGAGAGCAAGAGAACAGCCATCTTGAGTGGCCTGGCCATACAATACAGCACCCCCAGACGATTTGTATGAGTAATAAAGTATGAAAATCACTGGTTTTGATTACTTTTGGTTTGATGGAAATTTTGGTGATTTGGCAAAATAAAAATACAAGAACATACTCAGGCGTTTTCCCCTGCCTTTTTCTAAGTTGTCATTTATCACTTTTTCCCTCTTTTATTCACAAATTCAAGTCCAGAGAGAATTCATCTTTTCTCCATATACAAGTGAATGTACCACGAAGTATGCAATAAAATGATTCATTCCGAAGGGTAATGATTGATAATACTTACTTTGTCATAAGTGTGTTGGAAAAGGGCCTGTATATGTGTGTTGCATCCCAATAACAAGATATTACACACACGTGCACACACACGTGCACACACACAAACACAGAAATATTAAATCCTCCCTGATGGAATTAAAACTGACAATTTTCATTTCATTACCCAGAGTGAAGAACAGTCCTTGAGAAGAATTATTTGGAAAATGCACAATAGAGTATATTAGTAACTGGCCAGAATATTATGTTAGCCATGTGGGACCCCTGGTTTATAACTAAGGAAAATTAAAAGTAAAATGTTTGGTTTCTTTATGTTTCATAGTTGCCTACCTACCCACACCTACCCTACCTATCCAGTTTTGGTGGCGTACCTTTATCGTATAAGGTGAAGTTAAATGTTTTATTTGAGACCAACACACTTATTCTGAACATGTGACTATTATTTAATCACTAAGGTGATATAGAGGAACAATATTGCACATCTGCATAGTGCATATCCTGGGGAATCTTATGTGCTACAAACCATGATCAGCGAGAGATAAACGGAGATAATATTTTGAATTTTTTTCTAACTCAATCACTCACTGGGCAAAGACCAGAGAATGAATAATCACTTTAGGATACATTTCAATCTAAAACAATTGCAGCAATACCATATTTGTCTGGCAGATGACTCTATACCATGCAGGTAAATGTGTAATTAACTAAAAATTAAACTTTAAAAACAAAACAATATTTATACAAACTATTTTTTTATTGACGTATAGTTGATTTATAATGTTGTGTTAGTGTCTGGTGCACAGCAAAGTGATTCAGTTATACATGTATATATTCTTTTTCATATTCTTTTCCATTATGATTTATTACAGGATATTGAATATAGTTTCCTGTGCTCTACAGTAGGACCTTGTTGTTTGTCCATCCTGTATGTAATACTTTGCTTCTACTAACCCCAAACTCCCAGCCCAACCCTCCCCCCTCCTCCTCCAACTTAGCAACCACAAGTCTGTCCTCTATGTCTGTGAGTCTGTATACAAACTATTTTTGAAATGTTTTATGACATCCACTGCATTAGTAAATAGAATTTACAATATCAAGTTTAACACATCAGACTGTGAGACATGTGAGACTAGTAACAATTTTTCATTTTTGGTCTGGGTCCCTTGTTAATCCTTTGATATAAAATCAACACTTTTACTTGAAATTCAGTCATCATGTTTAATATCATTTCCTGGATTATAATAGAAGTACAGGAGGCCCTTAAGCAGAAAGGAGCAAAGAACTTGGCCTGATTTTAGAGACAATGCCTCCAGGCTCTCATTGCTAATTCTTTCATATCCACATTCTGAGTTAGCTACAGCTTTTCAGAATTCCTCTATAGCCCTGATATTCCTATTGCTTAAATGAAATGGAATAATGTTTTAAAAAATGATTTATTATACCAATGTATGAGTCAAGATTTTATGCTGGTATTTACTGTTAAATAAGACTCCTAGTGTTGCTGCAGTAAATTACCACAGACTTAGTTGTTTAAAACAATGGAGATTTATTTCCTCGCAGTTCTCCAGACCGAGAAGCCTGAAATCGAGGTGCAGGAAGGCCATGCTCCCTCTGAAGATGCTAGGGGAGAATCCTTCCTCACGTCGTCCAGATTCTGGTGGCTCCTGGAGCCCCCTGGTGGGCAGCAGTAAAACGACAATATTCCCTGTGTGTCTCTGGGTGTCTTTTCTGTCTCTTATAAGGACACACTCATTGGATTTAGGGTTCACTTTAATTTCATTTTGATGCTTACCTTAATTACATCTGCAGAGATCCTATTTCCAAATAAGGTTTCTGAGCTTCCGGGTGGACGTGGATATTTGGGGGACACCATTCACCCAACACAAATTATTTCACATTTGGTTTACAGCTATTTTATTAGACATTGAATAGAAACCAAAAGATCAGATAACTGGTTTATGACTCTAAATTGAAAAATCTAGTGAGTTGACTACATAATTTGAATCATCATCTCTACTAGAAGCATTGAACAACACTATGTAATAGATCAAATTTCTTTTGGTGACACAAATCTTCAACAAAATTGTATTCAGCGATTCATTAATGTCCTGACACTCTCTTTCACATCTTTGTTCCTGAGGTTGTAGATCAAAGGGTTCAGCATGGGAATCACCACTGTATAAAATACAGAACCTACTTTGACTATGAGCCATGAGTTTTTGGTGGTGGGTACACAATAAATGAAAAGGACAGTCCCATGGAGAATGGTGATGGCAGTCAGATGGGAGGCACAGGTGGAGAAGGCTTTTTGGTGCCCACCAGCAGAAGGCATTTTTATGATAGTGACAAAAATGGACATAAAAGTAGTGAGGATAATTACTTTGTTTGACAGAACAAAGTGCTTGGCTGATGTAGGGATCCGAACAGGAGACAAAGACAATGACAGAGTGCTCACAGACAAAATTATTTGTGATGTTAGACCCACAGAAGGATAATCCCAGTAGAAAATAGGTGAGTGTCAAGGAAGAGACTACACCCCACGTGTAGGGCCCAGCCACCAATGATGCACAGAGCTCTAGGGACATGACCGTTGCAAGAGGCTTACAAACTGCCACAAATCACTCATAGGCCATCACTGCCAAATGAATGTTTCTGCACTGCAACTATACAACCCAAGAAGCATTGCATGATGTATCCTGGGAAAGAGATGGTTCTGTCTCGCACAACCAAGTTCTCCAAGAGTTTGGGTGGAAAAACTGGGAGAAATGAAGGGTGGGAGAAAGAGAGAGAGAGAAATTTGGAAGTGGAATCTGATTCCAATGAACAAAATGTAGGGCTTATGTATGCGTCCATGGCCTTGGGGATTTAGACCCCAGAGAATATTTACTGAACTATTTCTTTTTATGTCACAAACTCAGAAATTAACTTGAGTGTTTTTCTATGTGGCAATTTACAAGAAGGTAGTTTCTTCTAAATCACTGGAGACAGCGCCTCATCTAGCCTACCCCATGAATTTCTTCTTAAAAATTAATTACAGAAAAATATACGAACTGAATTAGAAAATATGGTGACTACAGTAAAACCCAAAGTGAAAGATAAATCAGCTAAAATGCAACTATTCAGAGATAACTGCTATTACATTGACTGGGTGATTTTTTTGTCCTTTTCTGTGTATAAAGTGCATGTGTTTTGAGGTGTATAAACAACATAACTTGGATTCTGGTTTTATTGCTTAACATAAGTATTATTATTTTCAGAAACAGTGATGTACTTTATTGAAACTAAATTGTGTTTTCTTCTAAATATGTCCAATCCACACTTCCAAGCTTATATTAATACAGTTAAATAATATAATCTCTTAAAAGTGACAAATGCATTTTGGAAACATGTTTAAGTCTCTAAAACCACTGGGTGTCAACCAATCCAATGGTTCTGCTAAGCCAAAATACGACCCAGTTAGATCCACTTGTGCCTTCCCTAGGCCCATGACAACCTGACTAACCCTTACCAGACTTTAAGGAAGCCATAGCACAAAAGAGGCAGTTTCTCACCAGGTATAGAATTATTTGTTGTACATAGCATGGCCTTGATCCAGAATCCCGCAGGTCTGCATGGTTATTCTTTCAATGGGACAGGCTTGAGTTCCACAGTGCATCTTCTCTCCATCACTGACACCTGGACCAGCTCTGGAGCCAATTTCTGCACCCAAATCACCCAAATCTAGCAAACTTCTTGTATGGTAATTTTCTTTGCTGCACAACCAACTTAGAGGGCTAAACACATACACATTTTTATATCAGTTTCTGCAGCATAGTAGTTTGGACCTTGTATGGGAAGAAGTGTTTGCATAACTTCATAAGATAGTGCTAAACTGTTTTCAAAGTCATTTAACCTTTCACTCTCCTCTGAAATGCATAAACATTCAACTTGCTCCACATCTTCACCGATATTTGAAACTCGTTCATTTTAGCTATGCTAATGGGAGTGCAGAAGTATCTCATTGTGATTTTAGTTTTAGTTTTAATGAGAATTTCATTGATGACTAATTATGCTTAGTATCTTTTCATGTGTTTACAGACGATTTGTATATTTTGTTTTGTCAAATGTCTGCTCAAATATTTCACCAACTCTTTAACTAGGTCATTTCTCTTCTTGTTTTGAGTATGAAGAGTTCTCTATATATTCTGCACACAAATCCTTTATCAAACATATATATTGCAAATATTTACTCACAATCTGTGGCTTATATTTTCATTTTATTAATGATAAGTTGATTAATAAGTTTTGAAAGATATTTTTTCTATTTTATGCTAAAATTTTTTAGTTTTAATTTTTATGTTTATATCTATGATCCATTTCATTTCGTTCATGGTAATGGTTGTATATGTTATGAAGTAAAAGTAAAGACTCATTTATCCATATGGATAGCCAGTTATCTCAACATTGTTTGTTGAAAATTATCATTTCTCTATTGAATTATAATGGCAAGTTTTTTGAAATTTAAATGGCCAGAGTTGCTTGAGTCCATTTTGGGACCCTCTTATTTTAATATCCCACTGCCTTGATTACACACACACACAAAAAAAACTTTTGGAATAAAATAGGGATATGAATTTAGGGAAAGCAGAACAATACTTTAGTTAATTTTGTTTGCTAGTCAGCAGGCTATATGTTTCATGAATAAAATTTAACTTCCACCATTTATTATACAATGATTAGCAAAGGATTCATTACAAGCTACAGTAAACTGAAACATTTGTTAAAGCAATCTCTGGAGTATGAGTTTCCTGATTACAATTCTAGGGACTCATCTTAGACCCGCTCATATCTGATGAGCTGGGAATCAGTTTTACTTTGGAAACACACATATAAAATTATACTGTATATGGTAAAGCATTTAAAAATAATTTACAAAACATTACAAAAGACAGTCAAATAATTTCTTTTCCAGTTTGGTTTACATGTTGTTTACAGCTATTTCACTAAACATTAATGTATGCAACAATCAATAATCAACAATCAGTAAAATGTTCTGCTGCCATAGGTATATTAATTAAAAGCCTATTGATTAAAAGATTTAAATCATCAATTGCACTACAAGAGATGAACAATGTATAGTGCAGTAAATCAGTTTTTTAGAAATAAAATAATGAATCTAAAAATATTATATGGAGTGATAAAGCAATTTTGCAAAAACTAATTTTCTGAATGTGTTTTTTACATCTTTGTTCCTCAGGCTATAGATCAAGGGGTTCAGCATGGGAATCACCACTGTGTAAAACACAGAAGCCACTTTAACTGCGAGCCAAGAAGTTTTAGGATTAAGGATACAGTTAAGGAAAAGGATGGTTCCATGGGAAATGGTGATGGCTGTCAGGTGGGAGGCACAGGGGAGAAGGTTTTCCGGTGCCCGCTTGAAGAAGGCATCCTCATAAAAGTGACAAAAATGAGTATATAGGACATCAGCATAGCCACCAGCCTGCTCACCTCATTGAATATGGCAATAATAAATCATAGCATCTGGCTGATATAGGGGTCTGAGCAGGAGACAGAAACAATTACAGAGTGGTCACAGATAAAATTATTTATGATGCTAGACTCACAATAGGATAATGCATGAAGAAAATATGTGAGTGTCAGGGAACACACTATACCCCATGAGTAAGACCCAGCCACCAACAGAGCACAAAGCTTCTGAGACATAGCAGTGCTATAGAGCAAGGGGTTACAGACTGCCACAAAACAGTCCTAGGCCATTGCTGCTAACATGAAAGTTTCTGTTACTCCAAATATGCAAGCAAAACAAAATTGCATAATGCAACCAGAGAAAGAGATGGTTCTCTCCTCCACAATCAAGTTCTCCAACAATTTAGGTGTCACAACAGTAGAATAACAGAAATTAACAAAGGACAAGTGACTAATGAAAAAGTACATGATCATGTGGAGTTTTGAATTGATCTTGATGATTATCAAGATCATGCCCAAATTCCCCACCACAGTGACTGTGCAGATAGATGAGAAAACCAAGAAGAGTGGAACCTGGGGTTCTGGATATTCTGAAAAACCCAGGAGAATAAATGTGGGTATGATACTCTGATTTCCCTCTGATAACATCATGATTCCTGTTGAATAAGGAACCAAAAGTTATTCCCCCAAAGTAGAAATGAATAGAAAAGAGAAACAGAGAAGAAAGAAGCTTCATATGTCTCTGTAGAGTTGATATAGATTCCCCAGGGATGGTCCTCAAACCAGCAGCAGCAGGAGCACCTGAGAATGTGTTTAGGATGCAAATTCTCTAGCCCCATCTCCAACTTCCTGAATCAAAACCTCTAGAGCGGAGCCTGCAATCTGTGATGTAACCAGCCCTCCAGGTGATTTTTGATACATGCTAAATTATGACAACCACTAAAATAGACTCATCATCCTATTGTTTAAATTTTAGCCCTTGTTAGTATTTTTTTTTTTTTTTTTTTCGGTACGCGGGCCTCTCACTGTTGTGGCCTCTCCCGCTGCGGAGCACAGGCTCCGGACGCGCAGGCTCAGCGGCCATGGCTCACGGGCCCAGCTGCTCTGCGGCATGTGGGATCCTCCCGGACCGGGGCACGAACCTGCATCCCCTGCATCGGCAGGCGGATTCTCAACCACTGCGCCACCAGGGAAGCCCCCCTTGTTAGTATTTTTAATGTAGAACTGAAATATAAATTTCGAGCACAAAAGAAATTGTAAAACAGAAGCAAGAGAGATAAAACAGAAGCAGAGTACCTTGTTATGGTTCTAAGAATTACGCTAAGGATCAAGGAGATCACATGACATGCAAATGGTGCCACATAATTCTTAGTATTAATTGTTTTTATATTTTTGATTTTTAGGCATAATAAAAATTAAACACCTATAGTATTTATGAGTTGGAATAAATCTTAAATTGTAGCTAGTTTATACCTTCCTTAATTTTAGTGCTAAAATTTTATTACAGAATCTTATTCACAAAATGATCATATAGGAGCCATAAAAACCTCTATTAATGGTACACTGCCTCCTGGGGTAAGTGGGTCTTATTTATTGATATTTGCTTAACCTTTATTTTCTATTAATTAAAGTTAATTAATTAAATTCTATTAATTGTTAATGTGCTTTTAGGTCATCTATTCTGAAATATATTTTAAAATTATAAATATATGATTAAATATAATATAAAATATAGTTTTTTGAGAAACAGAAGTGTATTATATTCACCAATAATAATTTCATACAAAATATGTGCTAAGATACAATGAAAAGTACACATTTTCTCAACCAGTAAGAAGCAAGCTCTCTGTTATGATGAGGCAAACTTGGGGAAGATAGGGAAGTGAGAGCAGTAAGACCATAAAATGAATGACCCCAAGTTATAGACATAGAGCTGCAGCAAAATTAGACGGTTGATCTGTTCTGTCTTCTTAGCTTTGTCTGGATCAAGTTTCAGGCTCCAGACTCAGCTCCATGAATGCCTACTTGACATGCACTACAAACAACCCTAGACATAAAACATGTGTGATCAGCATATTCTTTCCAATAGCCAGTGAGACTGGGCAGATACAATGCAAATATCCATTGTGGTTCAGACTAAATTAATAACAAAAGATACTCAGAAACTGACTTGGTGTTTAACTCTAGCAATTTCAAATGATTTGGAGAAAATCAGTGGATTAGGATTAGGTTTGTACTCAAATTGAAACTAGGCCTATAGAATTTCAATATCAATAAATATGTTATGAATCTTTTGCAACTTCCCCATTGCTCACTGCTGCCAGTTTCTGTAATACAAAATTTAATTATTAGAAACACTTCATGCCCTGTTAGTGAAAATTAAAATGCCTCTGATCATAGAAAGGGGCCATCTGTAGTTTTTAGAATAATCTATATGAGCTGGAGCTCCATCTTTTCCATGTAAATTGAAGGATACCAAAAGAGACATGAATTGACCTGAAACCAGAAGTTCTTGATTAATTTACTGAGGATTTCTTTCTATGATTAATGAACCTCATGTATATTTCTTCTCAGTAATCAAACATTCTTTAAGATATCAATAGGCTTTAGGATTGCAACGAAAGTGGTAGTATATTTCAATGAGTATGCCAATAAAATGGCATTTTATTTCCAGGACATAAGAAATATTAAATAATACAAAGAGAAAACTTAAAGTTGAATTCACAGTCTAAACTCTGCCAAACTCTGGCTCTTGTATTTCCCTCCATGACAATGAAGTTATAAAGTACAGAGAATTATAATTGGAGTGTTACTCAGTGGACCACAAACCATGTAATTAGTTGAAACACTGTCTCTTGTGTCGTTGTGGTGAATAAATTTTCTTCTAAATCATTAAAGATAATTAAACCACTACATCTATTCCATTAATTACTTTTTGATATTGAATTACTGAAATAATACATATTCACTGAAGTAAACATGAAATGTAGAATTGGAAATAAGAAAAAAAAGAACAATCTAGAAGTAATTGTTATTAACTCCATTGCATTTCAAATCCAGCATTCAGGTTTAGAGTAGAGAAACTTGGCCTGCACTGCCTTAAGCAAAGGATAAAAGTGACACCTCCAGTGGTATAATGTGGATATCATTTACCCCTGATATGATGTGATGAGAAAAGCTTCACACCTGTGATATTCTTTCCCCAAAACCTATAATCTCAGCTTGATATGAGAGAATCATTAGGTAAACCCATATTTGGAAACATTCTACAGGATACTGCACCAGTACTCCTTAGAACTGTCAAAGTCAAGAAAAACAAGAAAAGGATGAAAAACTGTTACAGACCAGGAGATATTGAGGAGATGAGACCTAAATCCAATGCGATACTCTGGATTGCATCTCAGAAAGAAAAGAGGGTATTAATGGGAAAAAAAACCTGATGGGATCCAAATAAAATTTAAATTTTGGTGATCATAATGTGCTCTTATTTCTTTTTCTTTAATTTTATTTTACTGTGGTAAGAACACTTAACATGAGATCTAACCTCATAAGATATTTTTAAGTGTACAATACAGTATTGTTGACTACAGATATAATTATGTACAGTGTATCTCTGTTCATCTTGCTTAACTGAAACTTTGTGCCAATTGATTTGTAACTTCCCATTTTCTCCTCTACTAAACTCTGGCAGCTATTATTCCACTTTTTGAGTCTATGAATTTGATTACATTAGATACATCATATAAGTGGAATCATGCAGTATTTGTCTTTCTCTGACTGGCTTATTTCCCTTAGCATCATGTCCTCAAGTTTCATCCATGTAGTCACATATTATACAATTTCCATCTTTTTTAAGCCCAAATTATATTCCATTGTTTTTATATACCACATTTTTTTTAATCCAATCATCTGTCCATAGACATTTCAGTTGTTTCCCCATCTCGGCTACAGTGAATGGTTCTGCAATGAACATGGGGATGCTAATATCTCTTTGAAATCTTGATTTCAAATCTTTTGGATAATATCCAGAAGCAGGATTACTGGATTACATACAATTCAATTTTTAATTTTGTAAAGAACCTCCATACTGTTTTCTGTAGCAGCTGCACCATTTTGCATCCCTACTAACTATTTACAGTGAGGTGTGGTGAAAACCCTCTGAAATATCTTTGCAATTTATTTTGTAAATCAAAAATTATTTTAAAATTGTAAAATTTATTTTTAAAATGTCAACATTCATGTTAATAGTCCCATTTTATCGTATCTCCAATACCACAACCAGCTCTGCTTTATGCCAACACACCATCACCTCTGAATTGAAATAGCATAAACATAATAAGTAGCCTCTCAGCATCCACTCCCCCTCCCACCCACTTTGATTCATTTTGCTACACCATTTGCCAGACTTTGTTTTCAGTATCTGTGGCTATGAGTGTGTTGGGACCAGGTTGAGGGGTGGTGGTTAGGGATAGTTAGTAACATTTTTGAACTCATTACTAACTAAATAAGAACTAATTTAGTGAATGCAAATTTACTATTTCCCAAAAATACACGTTTCACAAAAAAATAAACGACACAAAAAATCTAATTCCCTAGACCGCAAAATTGGTATGCGGAAAAGTCAGTGTTCAAATACCATCTTCTTCACATAAAGAAATACTATTATACAAAATCACAGCAGCCTTAGGGCTTACTCCAGTCATAGCAATTATCTTATGGTTGTGTTTTGATGTGAATAGTGCCCTTGTGTATCTTCCTACTACTCTCTTTTTTTCATTTCTATATAATATTCAGTTGAATAAATACAATCAAAATCATTTTTCGGGCTTCCCTGGTGGTGCAGTGGTTGGGAGTCCTCCTGCCGCTGCAGGGGACGCGGGTTCGTGCCCCGGTCCGGGAAGATCCCACATGCCGCGGAGCGGCTGGGCCCGTGAGCCATGGCCGCTGAGCCTGCGCATCCAGAGTCTGTGCTCCACAACGGAAGAGGCCACAACAGTGAGAGGCCCGCGTACCGCAAAAAAAAAAACAAAAACAAACAAACAAAAAAAACAAGCAGTGCACATAAAGTACATTATAATAATGCACTTATAATAATGCAGGACACATAGTAAGTATTTGACCGGTGGAATACATTGTTATTCGTTTAAAGAATGGGTATAAGACAGGAAATTCAGGGTGACCATATAAACCAGGGAAATCTATTCTGAAAAGCCTTCTCCCAAGTGGGTCCCCACATTGACCAATGCAGTCGGGAAAGTTAATGTATCTTTGGTCAGAACTTTCAACAGTGGAAGCAACATAGAAGCCTCAAGGGAGCTCATTACTCTGGACAGCGACAGAGAGCACAGCATCATCTGGGTATCAGGGGGCTTTATTTTCTCCTTCTCAAGCCATAGAATATGGATTTGAAAGAGCCTTAAACCAGGACTCTTGACTGAAGTTACACTGGGCTGAGGAGCAACTCTGGATCTCAGGGGGAGAGTAAGTTAAGCTTCGGAATGCTCTCAAAGACGCTTGTTTCTACCGTATTTACCTTCTGTCCTTCCGGTTTACTGAGCACCTGCCAAGAACCTAATAAAGTAAAACTTATCTTTGCTTCAGGCACCAAAACAAATAACCTTTGCTTTGTGACCAAGGCAGCAGTTCTAAGGAATAAGTGGGGACAGACTGTTTTCCAAAGCAACATACATGCTCTCACCTACAGAAATCTAAGACTTTTGGAATAGGAATTGTGTTGGGAGGAGTCATAGCTGGGAAGAGGATTCATAGGACCCAGAAGTAGGAAAATGATGGGAAGATTTTCATACTCTCCAGGTAAGTAAAGTCACCTTTATCACCTTTCTTCTTTGCCTTATATTTCCCATCTTTATGATTTTCAGGGTAAAAATAACTAACATTTCTTAAGTACTTCCTATGGAACAGATACTATGCTAAGCTTTATGGACATTAGCTATTTTAATTCTCACACCAATTCTATGAGGCAGGAGCTACTAAAGCCCTATTTTACAGGTGAGGACAATGATGAAGCAAATAAAATTACCTGCTTAAAGCCACACTCCTGGTAAAGCCACACTTGCTGGGGCCAGAGGTAGGAAATCCAGCTCTATCTGGTAAGAATTTGTGCTTTTAACAAGTAGTCTATGCTAGACAATGGGCAGGGCTAAATCCAGGCTATCTAGAAAGATTCATAAACCAGAAACTCTCAGTTCCTTTCTCCCTCTCTCCCTCCCTCCTGAAAGTTTACTCAGAACCTAATGTACTTGCTAGTCAGGTCAAGAGTCAAGCTGCTGGGGATCCACACAGTCTAATGAGGGAGACCCACAAGTAATTTAAAAGATGATGGTTTAAGTATTATGGTGGAAATAAACAGAGGATACCTAAAGGGGTCAAGAAATGCCTCTGCTGCAGACTCTTGAAAAGCCACCTCTTTCAGGAAAAATCTGATGACATATTTTTTCAGGGATTCAGCATCTGGTCAAGGCAGTGGAATTTAGCGTTTGGTGAAACCTAAAGCCTCATCCATTAGGCATTGCCTCCTTTCTTATTCGACTACAGGTTGAAAGGATCTTCCACAATGTAGAATAATCCACGCCTAGTCCCAGCACCACATGGCAGTTAACAGTTGGGGGAGGGAAGGTGAGACAAGGATCCTAGGAGTCCCAGACTCTGGCAAGATAATGGGAAAGCTTGAATACGCTTCTTCACAATCTGAACCATTTTCTAAGACTGTGCCTGTCCTACATCAGAAACTACTGTTTGGTTATAAAGCCCGTGGGTCTACCAAGGGCACAGATATCAGGACTCCACTAACTTATCACAGAATATTGGTGTCTATCTTGGTTAATTATATTTTGTTTGAGTTAAAGTAGCAATTCCTGTCCCAGAGACCCTAGAACAATAAAGAAGAACACAAACCTATTATCAATATTTTTAAAAGGCCAATGGAATTTGTAGGTTTAAATGATATAATGTAGCACAGGCTAAGTGAATATATTATGGTTGAATCTCTGTTCCACCAATGACTAGCTATGCGACTGTGGATAAACTTAGTTTACCTTTCTGAATTTTATTCCTTATGTCAATTATGGGACTAGTTCTACATACTTCATAGAGTGACAAGAATTAAAGTAGATAATATGATCAAGCACTGAAAAAAGGGCCTAATCCTTAGAACAGCACTGTGGAATAGAAATAGAATACAAGCTACACTGTCATTTGAAATGTTTTAAAAGCCACATAAAAAAGCAAAAGATATAGGTGGAATTTATTTTAGTAATATTTAATCATATTTTGTTTAACCCAATTATGCAAATTTTTATGATGTCAAAACATTTTTTATCACTTTAGTTTTTTAACTTAAATTTAAATAAATTGAAACTTCAGTTTCTTAATCACGCTATCCACACTGCAAGTGCTCAGTACCCACAGTGAGCTACCATATCCCATACAGCAGACAAAGTAGGCACTAATCTAATTACTGTAAGTAGAGGTGGGAACAAAACATGGCTCCAGCAGACCAGGAATTGATAGATACCAGGAAACTACTGGTAATTTTACTAATATGATCATGCTTTCTCTTTATGTAAAAAAAAAATCTTGATTTTTTTAGAGACATGAATACTGAAGCAATAAAAGTTGAAATGACATGATTTGCATTAAAATACTTTGGAACCAAAAAGAAATGAAAAAGAGAGATGAAACAAATATAGTAAAACATTAGTCATTTTTAATCTGAATAACAGATATATGAGCACTTATTATCTCCATTTCGTGGTTATTTGAAATTTTTCACACTAAAATGTAAGAACTGGGAATCTAGTTGGAAAAATCAAAAGGCGTAATTCAGTGAGTGCTTCCTTTATGCTGGGCTAGGTTTGGTATTTGAAAAATTCTCTGAAGTAGTCAGTCACATTTCCATTTGAAGGATGAAGAAACCAGAGTTCAAAAAGTTTAAATAACTTGCCAAATTAATGGAAGCAGTATTTGTACTGAAGCAGTACAAAAATAGATACACATTGTCCCAACATTCACACATCTTTTGGTTCAAAAGAATACAGAAATAATGAAAGAAACTACATTCAATGACAGTGATTCTTTGTATTAAAAATATCATCTCAGATTTCATGATATAACATTAAAGTTAGAGGAGACCCTGGTATTCATGTAGAGTCAACCCATTGACCAAAGAAACTGGGTCTCAATGAAGATAAGTAACTTGCCCCATTATCTCACAGTTGTTCACTGTCAGAGGCACATCTAAACCTACCTGAGCATTGTTACCTCCCATATCCTATAACAACTAATGTCAACTAGATTCTGAAGTCTTGAGCATCTTGCAAATGGTATTTCCTTCTTGTGAAGCCTCTGTGCATTTTCCCCAACTTTTAAACATATAAGGGGTGACAAAAAGTAAATTCCCAGGATAATCTAATATGTGATAAAGCCAATCAGGGTGATAGTGATTTGGGAGGCCAAAGAGCTACATAAAAGGCTAGTTACATGCCAGGTCTGGCTCAAAGTTGTACATTTGAAGACATATACTTATGATCACAAATGTCTGTGTGATAGATTCCATGTATCAACTGGAACATAGGAAAAAAACACCCTGGAGTTGAGAGAGAGGAGGTTATCACTGGAATCTCAATTTAAAAGGAAGATATAAATTCTCAAGCAACAATGATTCAGATAACTGATTATTAAGTGGAGAGCCTAGACTCCATGCCTAAATATATTTAAAGTCCATTAATTTTCCTTCTCTTTCCTCTTTCTTCCTCCATCCCTCAGTCAATCTCTGGTCATTTTAAGAAACAGACTATACTGAAACCAACACCTCAAGGGAGAAATTTTGTAAATAATTGTTTAAAAATAATAACAATAATCTTATGGCATCATGTGCCCAAATCTAATTGTCCTTTATATTTTTTTCCAACAGGTAAAATCACACAATGTTTCTCTCTTGTGACCTGCCCAGATTCCATGGATAATAATGTCACTGAATTTATCCTCATGGGTCTTTCCCAAAATAAGGAAGTACAGCAACTATGCTTCTTTTTGTTCCTACTCTTTTACATGATCTCCATGACTGGAAATTTTTTCATTATAATAACTATTCAACGGAGCTCAAATCTCAACTCTCCAATGTACTTCTTCCTTAGCTTCCTATCCTTTGTTGACATCTGCTATTCCTCTGTTACAGCCCCCAAGCTGATTATTGACTTTCAAGCCAAGGTCAAGAGAATCTCTTTTGATGGTTGTATGGTCCAGCTCTTTTTTGTCCATCTGCTTGGCTGCACAGAGTTCTCTATCCTCACAGTGATGGCCTATGACACGTACGTGGCCATCTGTAAGCCTCTATGCTATTTGACCATCATGGACTGGAAATTCTGCTCCATATTGGTGGTGTTCTGTTGGTTAGGAGGCTTTGTGAATACTTTTATCCAGACCATCTCACTGTACAACTCCCTTTCTGTGGCCCCAACCTGATTGACCACTACTTCTGTGACGTCCACACTTTACTGAAGCTGGTTTGCACAGACACATATGTGGTGGGGCTCATTGCAGTGGCCAACAGTGGCATGATTTCACTGAGCTCCTTTGTCATTCTTTTGGGCTCTTACACCGTCATCTTGCTTTCCTTCAAGTCTCGCTCATCAGAGGGGAGACACAAAACTCTGTCCACATGCGCTTCCCACATCACTGTGGTAATATTATATTTTGTCCCCTGCATCTTCATCTACCTGAGACCTTCCACCATTTTCCTGAGGACAAGATGGTGGCTGTATTTTACACTGTCATCACACCCATGTTGAATCCTCTGATCTACAGCCTGAGAAACACGGAGGTGAAAAATGCAATGAAGAGACTGTGGATCAAGAGGTTGTTGGGCAGAAACAGGAGAGACCCTGGGGATTGATACAGCCTCCGTTGTACCAGTTTCCAAAAGGGTTACTGGGAATTAGTCAGTCATTAGCCCTTAATCCTATCACACAAATAAATAATTGAATATCATATAAAGAGTCTTGGATCTGAAGTCTAACGATCTAGTTTGGAAGGTACCAATCACCAAGAGTTTGACTTTAGTGATACTCTGAAGATACTCTGATATCTGCTAAGAGATATTCCCTACTGGGAGCCCTGAGTGGATTAAACATTTGTACAGGGAAATCTGACACCAAACACAGTCTATTTTGTAACAGAGAGTACTATTGCCTCTGAGCAATGCCTCTAAGTGATGTGGTATGTCAGGTATACATATATTCCAATAAAGGAATGATACCAAAAACAAATACTGACGTTGATTTCGCTATCTTTGCCTTGCCTGTTTCCACATCTGTTAAATGGATTGAAGCTACTTTTCCCACCACTTCCCAGGGTTATATAGAGAATCAAATGAGATGGAAATAGAGGTGAAAGCATTTTGTCAGTGGCAGGAACTGCATTCATTGCTGTTATTGTTGTTACCATAACCTTGGCAACTCCAGACATCTAGACAACCCTCATTTAAAGAATTTGATTTGGGGTTGAGGGGTTTTTCTCACATGATCATTACTAAACAGTTCATAGATGGGAATTATTTATGTTGATATTACAGTACAAGCTATACTGGGCTCAGAATGTTTAAAAACATGCTCACCTATAGTGAGGGCTATCTGAGTCAAGGAAAGGGTTTTTAGTGATTGCTGGGGTGAGCCACTCAGACCCCCTTCAGGATGGAGGTACTCATTCCCTCAGTTGCCAGGAGGGATGGCTGCTCGTGGCTCACTGTTCATCCTTCTCCAGATAATGCCTCTCCCCAGGGCAGTACCAGTATCATGTCCTCTTCCTCCAGCAGGCTACAGCCAGTAATGGTCAATGTGGTGATAAAAAGACCAGGGCCTCTTGCCTCAACTTTAAACAACTGTGAAGGGCCATCCCAGCTCTAAAGCTCCTTGTGGGACCATCTAAGATCTTTTTTGTTACTGTATCATGGTTCAACTTCTCCCCTCTGCCCAAGTCTGCTTCCTTCATTCTTTTACAAACGTGGATATTGGAAACATTTCCCAAGAATTTTTTACACACAAATTCAATCTGAGAGATGTTGCCTAGGGAACTCAACCTTTGACATCGATTTATAGTAAAGGGGGGAAATATATGCAAATATTCAAATAATCAAAATTATTTTGCATGACTTGAAGAGAGTTCTACCTTCTGAGCAGGCTTACCTAACTTGTTTAACAATATCATGAATAGATAAAAATGTACAGTTTAAATCTTGAACTACCAGTGCAACGAACATAGCACTTGATTTTTATGTGGCTACCTATCACCTTCATAACCTCTCATCATTGAAACCCAAGAAATTTGAAAAGTTCTGAGTGAGTGATCTTTTCTTTTCTCTCCTGATGAGTAAGGAAGTAAACCTGGCTTCCTTTAAGCACTGAAAGGAGACTTTAAAATTTCAAGAAGTGTGCTCCAAAAAGCACTGAGCCTCCTGGGGCACAGAGCCTGGAGTAGGGGCCCCACATGCCCTTGTTAAGGACAGTACAGGCTCTGGGCCAGTTTAGGACTATTTGACCGGCTACAGAAGCAGGGACTGTAGCAATTGTTGTATGCTGATTATTTCTACCCTCCCTTTTTTCTACTACCTTATGTCAAGAGCACAGTAGTAGCTAATATTTTAGGATTCACATGAGATAATGATTGAATTGACAACATCCACAGAACTATGACTAAGTCCCCTGTGTAGAGAACATAAACTGTAGACCCAAGGAGGACAAGTGTAGATACTGAGAGGCATCAGGGTGGACTCCTGAGCAGCCTCTGTACTCCAGAACCACTCTACACTCTGATGCACCATTGTCTATGTCTTCTGCAGTGACCTTCATGGACTGCTTCAGTGGGTTCCTCTACTGTAATAAAGAAAAAGAAAACTAAGAGACATCATTCCCTGGATCTTCCTGTCACATTTTTACTTGTCTACCAAACTGTTGTTTGCTTCAACAAGTCTCAAGACTTGTAACATTGAATGTCTCTGATTGTTTGCCAGTGAGATTGCTATTGCTTTCAACGGTGATCCTGGGCATGAAATTTTCCTCACTCTGCTCCAAATAAAGAGAGTCAACTCTCTCCAGAAGTGGAGATGCCTGTCCTTATAGACTGATGCTCTGCCGTGATAGATCTTCTACACCATGTAACTGGAGGGTGAGTGGATGGGGCAGCCTGAGTATAAAATGCCCACAGACTCTCATTCGTCTTTCCAAGGTTGGGTAAATTTTCTTGAATAAACTTCTCAATTTGTTGTATACTTCTGGTCAATATCCAGAGTTTTTGAATCATTATTTTTGACAATTTTGTCCAGTTTTATTGTTGCTTCTTAGAGATAGATTTTATGTGCTCCTTATTCAGCTATTATGGAAGTCCCACCTTCACAAACCTTATTTTTAATAGTAAAATATTACAAGCAAATATCAAAACATACTGAAATTTTAAATAATGAAATTAGGAAATCATTGGTGCATGGATAGGCATAAAGTACAGCAAAATATTAACTCAAATGTATCTTGCTCCCATGTGGTATAAAAATATCCAAGAGTTCCTGCTAGTCCCAAGGAAGAGGTGAAAGGTGGCTGAAAGTCGGGGGAACTTCTTCGGGGGCTATGATGGTGAGATAACTCTATGACAGGGGCTGCAGGACCAACAGCCTAAGCCAGGGGCCATATGGAGGATATGGCTGAGATTCAGAGTTGTATAGCCAAGATGAGCCCAAATCAGCAAAGGAGAATGAGGAATTGCTACCCATACTATATAATAACTCCTATAAATCAATAAGAAACATTTTAAGACACAAAGCTTATGAAAAGACAATTCATAGAAGAAAAGTGTAAGCAGCCAATAAAATATGAAAATTTTTTTCAACTCGCCAGTAATCAGGAAAATATAAATTGCTTTAAAATGCATCATTTTTTACCATCAGTTTGGTAAAAATGTAGAAGGTTGATAAAGTCCATCACTGGTAGAGTGTGGGATAGTAATATCCTCATATACTGTTGGTGGGAATGTAAGCTAGTGACTGGAGCAGAGACCACTCACTGTCTTCCCTCCTATAGGCACACAGCTAGACCACATTGCTGACCACTGCTGTAGTTAGGAGTGAACGTAAGTAAGTTCTCTCCAATAGAATGTGAGAAGTGATGTGGACGACTTTCAGCCCTGACCACTAGAAGCCTCCAATGAACACTCTCCACACTCTTTCCTCTTCCACTGCCTGGATGCAGATGATGCTGAGTCTTAATAGATGTCTGTGATGGTTAATTCTATGTGCCAACTTGACTGAGCCACAGGATGCCAAATATCTGGTTAAATATTGTTTCTGGCTTTGTCTGTGAGGATGCTTCTGGAAAAGATTAACATTTGACTCAGTGGACTGAGTAAAGCAGATTTCCCTGCACCATGAGGATGGGTATCATCCAATCCATTGAGGGCCGGAATAGGATTAAAAAAAAAAAGCAGAAGAAGGGAGAATTCAGTCTCTCTGCCTTACTTGAGCTGAGCTATTGGTCTTCTCCTGCCCTTGGACTTGGACTTATACCATCTTTGGTCCTGGTTCTCAGACCTTTGGACTCAGACTGGAACTACACCATCAGCTTTCTTGGGTCTCCAGCTTGTGGACTGCACATCTTTGGACTTCTCAGCCTCCGTAATCTCTGAAGCCAATTCCTGATAGTAATAAATATGAATGTAAATATATATATATGACTCTCAGTCCATGGTACTTCGTTATGCAAGCCCAAGGAAACTAATACAGAATGGGAGTGAAGAATAAAGATCAAAGAAAATAAATTTTAAAACAAGAGGGACCTTACATAGATCAATGATAAAATAAGGAATATAGTTAGCTCAGTCTTGAGATTAGTACACAACACACACACACACACATATGTTTTGGAACATATATAAGATAATATAATATGAAACGGTTAAAAGAATGGCACTATGGGTTCCAGTCCAAGATGATGACAAAGGAAGTTCCTGAACTCACTTCCTCCCATGAACACACCATATCTACAACTACACATGGAACAATTCCCTCTGAAAGAAATCCAAAGACCAGCTGAGTGACCCCTACACACTGAGTGAACAAGGAAAAACCCACACTGAAATGGGTACGAAAGGCTGAGACACACTCTCACCATAAACCATTTTCCTAGCACAGGGACAAGCAATCAGGAGAGAACTCCCAACTCCCAGCTTCTCTCTGAGGAGTGAAGATTCTGGACCCAAAATCTAGCATCCCAACTTTTAAGAATTCCACCTTAGGAAGGTACCCCAAAACACCTAGCTCCAAAAGCCAACTGGGCTTGTACCCACGAGACCCGCAAAACCTTAGCAAACAAAAAAGTAGTTCTTAACAGGCACATGAGTATTTGCTGTGGCTACCCTACCTGGACTCAGTGCTGAGGGAGCAAACAAAAGACTCCCATCTCCCAGTCTTTCCCTGAAAGAGGCTTATTTGCATAGTTTGAAAGCTGTTGCCTTAGGGTCCAGCTTTCAATCAGCCTGCTTCTAAGTGCTGACTCTGGGACATTGACTGGTCTTGGCAAACCCTCAGCTACTGGGAGCCACTAAGAACTAAGAAGGCAACTTGGACAATCACAAACTTTTGAGAGAAAACCAAAAGCTCAGGCCATGCTGAAAATAAATTTCACCTCCTACAAAGACCACTCCATCAAGACTGGAAGAGGTGCTATTTTATCTAATGCATAGAAACTAACACAAAGAGTCAAGGAAAATGAACAGAGGAATATGTTCCTAACAAAAGAACAAGATAAACTTTCAGAAACAGACTTTAATGAAATGGAGATAAATTACCTGATAAAGAGTTCAAAATATTTGTCATAAAGATCCTCACTGAGGTCAGGAGAACAATACATGAACAAAGTGAAAATTTCAGCAAAAAGATGGAAAACCTAGAAACTACCAAACAGAAATCACAGAGCAGAAGACTACAATAATTAAACTGCAAGATTCAGTAGGGTGGTTCAACATTAGACTAGATAAAGCAGAAGAAAAAAGAATCTGTGAACTCAAAGACAGGGCAGCAGAATTCATTCAATCAGAAGAGCAAGGAGAAAAAAAATAGAGGAAAAGAGTGAAGACAGTGTAAAGGACTTATGGAACACCATCAAGCAGACCAATGTTTGCATTATAGTGGTCCTAGACAGAGAAGATAAAGAGAGAAAGTAGCAGAAAGCTTATTCAAAGAAATAATGGGACAGGGAGATAAGATCTGTGCTTTGTGACCCCCTGGAGGGGTGGGATAGGGAGGGTGGGAGGGAGGGAGACGCAAAAGGGAAGGGATATGGGAACAGATGTATATGTATAACTGATTCACTTTGTTATGGGGCAGAAACTAACACACCATTGTGAAGCAATTATACTCCAATAAAGTTGTAAAAAAAAAAAAAAGAAAAAGAAATAATGGGGAGTCCCCCAGTGGTCCAGTGATTAGGACCCCACACTTCCACTGCAGGGGGCATGGGTTCAATCCCTGTTCGGGGAACTAAGACCCCACATGCTGTGCAGCACGTCCAAAAAAATAATTAATTTTAAAAATCGTTTTTAATTTTTAAAAAGAAATAATGGTTGAAAACTTCCCTAACCTGGAGAAAGAAACAGACATCCAGATCCAAGAACCCCAGAGAGTTCCAAATAACATGAGTACAAAGAGACTCACATCAAGACATATTATCATTAAACTGGCAAAAGTTAAAGTCAAGGAGAGAATCTTTAAAAGTAGCAAGAGAGGGCTTACCTGGTGGCACAGTGGTTAAGAATCCACCTGCCAATGCAGGGGACATGGGTTCAAGCCCTGGTCCAGGAAGATCCCACATGCCACAGAGCAACTAAGCCTGTGTGCCACAACTACTGAGCCTGCTCTCTAGAGCCTGCGTGCCACAACTACTGAGCCCGTGTGCTACAATTACTGAAGCCCATGTCCCTAGAGCCCATGCCCCACAACAAGAGAAACCACCACAATGAGAAGCCCGTGCACCACAACAAAGAGTAGTCCCTGCTCACCACAACTAGAGAAAGTCTGAGCGCAGCAACAGAGACCCAACACAGCCAGAAATAAATAAATGAATAAATAAATAAACTTATTTATTTTTTATTTATTTTTATTTTTTTTTAAAAATGCAGCAAGAGAAAAACAACTTCTTATGTACAAGGGAACCCCAATAAGACTATCAGCAGATTTTTCAGCAGAAACTTTGCAGGCCTAAAGGAAGCGACATGATATATTCAAAGTGCCAAAGGAAAAAAACAATGCCACCCAAGAATACTTTACCCAGCAAAGTTGTCTTACACAACGAAAGGAGAGATGAAGAATTTTCCAGACAAGCAAAAGTTGAAGGAATTGATCACCACTAGACCAGCCCTATAAGAAATGTTAAAGGAAATTCTTCAAGCTCAAGTGAAAGGACTCTAATTAGTAATAGCAAAGCATATGAAAATATAAATCTCACTGATAAAGGTAAATATATAGTTAAATTCAGAATACTCCAATGTTGTAACAGTAGTGAGTAAATCACTTATAACTCTAGTATGATGGCTCAAAAATAAAAGTATTAAAAATAACTATAACTACAATAATTTGTTAACAGACACACATGGTAAAAAGATGTAAATTGTGATATCAAAAACATAAATGGAGGGGAGTAGTAAAAACGTAGAGCTTTAGTATGCATTTGAACTTAAGTTGTTATCAGCTTAAAATAGACTATTATAGGGCTTCCCTGGTGGCGCAGTGGTTGAGAGTCCGCCTGCCGATGCAGGGGACACGGGTTCGTGCCCCGGTCCGGGAGGATCCCACATGCCGTGGAGCGGCTGGGCCCGTGAGCCATGGCCGCTGAGCCTGCGCGTCCGGAGCCTGCGCGTCCGGAGCCTGTGCTCCACAACGGGAGAGGCCACGACAGTGAGAGGCACGCGTACCACAAAAAAAATAAAATAAAAATAAATAAATAAAATAAAATAATATAGACTATTATAAATATGTTTTATGTACGCCTCAAGGTAAACACAAAGCAAAAAGCTATAGCAGATACACAAAAGATAAAAAAGAATGGAATCTAGGCATACCACTACAGAAAATCATCAAATCACACAGGAAGAGAGCAAGAGAAGAAGAAAGAAACACAGGAATTATACACAGCCAGAAAATGATTAACAAAATGGCAATAGTAAGTCCATACCAATTAATAACTACTTTAAATGTGAATGAACAAAATTCTCCAATCAAAGGACATAGAGTGGCTCAGTGAATTAAAAAAACAAGACCCAACTATATGCAACCTGTATACAGGTTGCAACTATATGCAACCTGTATCCTTCAACTTTAAGGCCTAGACTGAAAGTGAAGGGATGGAAATAGATATTCCAGGCAAATGGAAACCAAAAGAGGAGCAGGGGTTGCTATTCTTGTATCAGAAAAAAGTAGACTTTAAGTCAAAGAAGGTAACAAGAGAAAAAGCACATCATGATATAGTAATAAAGAGGTTAATATGTGGAATCTAAAATAAAAGGTCAAACTCAGAAACAGTGTAGAAAAGCTGTTTCCAGGCACTGGGGGTGGGGAGGGGAATAGGGAGAGGTTGGTAAAAAACTTTCAGCTATAAGATGAATAAGGTCTGACGATTTAATGTATAGCATGGTGATTATTGTTGACAACATCATATTGTATAATTGACATTCACTAAGAGAGTAGGACTTAAATGTTCTCACCAAAAAGAAAACAAAAAATAAGATAAATATGTGAGTTTGCAGGGGGATGGATGTGTCAGTTAACTAGATGGGGGAATCCTTTTATAATGTATATGTATGTCAAATCACCACCATGTACACTTTAATTATCTTACAGTTTTATTTGTCAATCATATCTCAGTAAAGCTGAAATAAAAAAATAAAATAAAAAATAGAAAAAAAAAAAGAATGGTGCTATGGACTGAATTTTGTCTGCCAAAATTTCATATGTTGAAGCCCTAATCCCTAATGTGCTGGTATTTTGAGATGGAGCCTTTGAGAGGTAATTAGAGTTAGAGGAGGTCATGAGGGTAGAATCCTCATGATGGGATTAGCAGCTTTAGAAGAAGAAGAATAGCTCGCTCGCGCTCTCTCTCTCTCTCTCTCTCTCTCTCTCTCTCTCTCTCCCATATCAGGACACAGCCAGAAGGCAACCTCTGAAAGCCAGGAAGAGTGACCTCACCAGGGAACCAAATCCACCAGCACCTTGATCTTGGCTTTCTAGCCTCCAGAACTATGAGAAATAAATTCCTGTTGTTTGAGCCACCCAGTCTGATATTTTGCTATGGCAACTAGACCTAATACAGATGAGTACATCTACCTACACTGATATTGAAAGAGCTCCAAAATATTTAATTTTTTTAAAAAGTTGAAAAGCAGTATGTGTAATATAATAGCATAGATGTAAACAAAACAAAAAGTGTTGATCAAATTCATGTGTTCTCAACTCTTTCCACTAACGCTCCACAACTCCAATGCTGGCCTCTTCACATTTAATAGAAAAAGTTCTCCGCTGCTACAATGATCATCAAAGGAAGAAAAAGAGCCAATTATTTTTCTGTTCTGTGAGTTGGATGATCAGTTAGTCCTCCACTTCCTGAAGGCCACACTCGGGCTTTATGGCACAATGACACCGCAGGTGACTAATTATGCCCTCAGGAGCTGAGGCAAAGAGTTAGGAAAAGTTTGCAAAGCAGCAAATTAGTGCCCTCCCTTGGGGGTTCTTCAGAGCTAAGAATTTCTTTCACCTCGATTCCCCAGGAGCTTCAGGTAAGTAATTAAAGGCATGATTGGATGCTACAAGAATACATCCCCACTAAATGTGCCGGTCGCTAATGAGCTCACAGTTCCCAACTCCTGTAACCATACTGTGGACAAAACCCAGGACACAGCATCTCCCGGTATCCCTGTTAGGTCCACAAAACCATACATTTTAGAAGCAGCTGGGTCACGATGCCAATGTAGGAGGACAGAAGCCATTTCTTTCCTGTCTACCCCTTCCCCAGACAGGTGGCTCTGGAAGGAAGGAGGAGACCACCATTTATGGAATACCTACTAGGTGCCGGCACTGGGCTGAGCACTTTATCCATTGGTCAGACCAATATGGCACCGAACGCCAGTGCTCACCAAGATCCACAGCTCTCTTCTGCCAGGGTACATGGCCAAATGCTATTCCCCCACCAATGGAAGGTGGGTGAAAGTGATATATGTCACTTACAAACCTGGCCTGTAGAAACCTCCCACCCACTGTCTTCCACTTTCTCTTCCTCATCTGCTACCTGGATGGTGGCACTCTGGATGACCTTGACAGGTTTGGGTTAAAGGTGGTGAAGCCTGTACTAGCCTAGGTCCTTGAATGGTGCCAGCCACATTAAACTGTGACATAGGTATTAAACCACTGAGATCTGGGAGTTGTTTTTTATAAAACCAGTTAGCTTACCCAACTCAGCCAATCTATTTCACCATCTGGAAAATACAAATTAAATCACATCTTTTATTTACCCAACGAATGGCTCGAGGCTACCTCTGCCTTATTAGCAGAAGTCTTTTATCTCTCACATAATGCTGGACCCCGTCTCAAACCAAAGTGTCCAAGAACACTCAGGCCAAAGGACTCCTGCTTCCAAAGGCCATGCAGGGAGGAAGAACTAAAACTCTGACCAGGCGTTGTCTTTGGTAATAGCCATGTAACTGGTCCTGCCTAATCTGAAGGGTGTGTGCTGACCGCTGCATTGCGGCTGCAGGTCTGGAGCCCTGCCATGCCATAGTGTGACTCCATCCTTCAGCTCCAAGGTTACAGTTATCTTTGTCCACTGCCACATGCTCAGCTAGTGCTCCCCAAAACACAATGGACTAGGATGGCTGGACCGAGAGGGGCTTCCAGCCCCAGGCACGTGCTGCACAAAACCAAGCACAAAACCCAAACCCCAGTGCTGAACCTACTTCACCAACACAGGTCCCCCTTCCCCTCATGGTGGGCTCCCTCTTGGTGCTTTTAATATTCTTTTATGCTTATGGTCAATGTCACCCTGAACCACCAAAACAGGTTTCCTTAACTGCAAATCTCAGAGACCAAAAGTTGGGGGAGGGGCCAACCCTTTCCTTCCCAGAAAGCCCCTTGAGCAGTTTGTATGAAAATTGTGCAAACCAAGGGGAGAAGCAAGTTTTGCTTTGCCTCAGGAAAATGTAATAATAATAAGTGCCTATACACACTACATCTGCATACTTAATCAGGGCACTCAATTAACTTAGAACAAAGACATCTACTCCAAGGAAACCTTCTGCCTCTACCTACCTGAAGAAGCAGCATCTGGAATTTTGCACACATTATGTTACTTGAAGCTGTGAGTAAATACTACTCTTCTCATTTTACAGATGAAGAGGTTCAAAGATGTGGAGTGGCTTGTCTGCAGTATCATAACTAGTAGGTGGTCAGCTAGGACACAAATCAGGTCCATCTGACTCCAAAGCCTAAAGCAGTGTCTGAGGATCAGGAAGCTGGGAGTGGCTTAGCTGGGTAGTTCTGGCTCAAGGTCTCCTAGGAGGTTGCAAACAAGCTATTGGCTTGGGGCTGCAGTCATCTGAGGATTGACTGGGGTTGGAGACTCTGCTTCCAAGATCACTTGGCTGCTGGCAGGAGGTTCAGTTCCTCACCACGTGGGCCTCTTGTAGGGTTGGTTGTTCATGAGAGACAGAGACAGACAGACAGAAAAGCTGCAGAGTCTTTTACAACTTAATCTTGGAAGTAACATACCATCACTTCTGCCGAATTCTATTGGTCACACAGACCACAATGTGGGAGAGGAAAACGGTGGGTTGGATACCAAGTAGTATTGGGGGCCATCTTGTTGGTGGGAAGACCACATGGGATTTTTTTTTCCTTCTTTTTCATATCTAAATTTCCTAAATTTTTTTACCATAGACATATATGCTAAATTATAAGGAAAAAAGCTACTGGCTGCTGGAAAGGGTGCTTGCTTAGCCCTGCTGTTGATTTTTAAGCATCTCCTATCAACCTCTGAGTTCCTTTTCTTTTTTTTTATCATCATCATCAGTAACTTTTATTTGTTTGTAAATTATATCAGTTGACAAACTACATATTGAGGAAATCTACCTTTGGTCATGACTGAAAGATAAAGACCAAAAGATACTAGGAAATATCCAGTTAAACTATATCTTCTTTCCACCAAATCTCCTCTTTGACATTGTCAAAATGACCTTTTCAACCAACTTTGTCACAAATTTCACAAGGGTATATTAACAATAATTACAAGACTGTAAAGAAAGATTGATATGGAGTTGGGTATGGGAAGTGATCAGGTCGGGACCCATGCCTTAGCAGGGGGACACAGAAGAGGAGGGGGATATCACAGTCTTGCAGATCCTCCCTGGGGAGTGAGGGTTCTACCCACATATTGGACACGGAAGATGAGTGCCCTTAGCTGATTTTTTTTTAACATCTTTATTGGAGTATAATTGCTTTAAAATGGTGTGTTAGTTTCTGCTTTATAGCAAAGTGAATCAGTTATACATATCCATATGTTCCCATATCTCTTCCCTCTTGCGTCTCCCTCCCTCCCACCTTCCCTATCCCACCCCTCTAGGTGGTCACAAACCACCGAGCTGATCTCCCTGTGCTATGCAGCTGCTTCCCACTAGCTATCTATTTTACGTTTGGTAGTGTATATATGTCCATGCCACTCTCTCGCTTTGTCCCAGCTTACCCTTCCCCCTCCCCATATCCTCAAGTCCATTCTCAAGTAGGTCTGTGTCTTTATTCCCATCTTACCCCTAGGTTCTTCATGACCTTTTTTTTTTTTCTTAGATTCCACATATATGTGTTAGCTGATTTTAAAACCAGTGGGACTTACAGGAGGGCTGTAAGAAACCACGACTTCATTCGTAAAGAGCATGCACATATGCTTGCTTACTCCTGGGAACAGCACAGAGAAAGCAGGTTGAAAACTGCCTGGGGCTCTGGCTGGTTTCTCACGACTGCTCCAGTATGCAGCCCAACACACACTAGGAGGCCACTGTAGCCACTCTCCTCCACGTGCTGTTCTTCACTAGGGTGGAAGTGCCATGGCCAAGGAGTGTGCACGCACTTGGAATGGAACCAGCTCAGACCTGATCTTCAGGGTTTCTGCTCCAACACCTTGGGCCCTACCTGCACCCCCGATGGAGTGTGACTGCCAGTGAGCACCCGAGAACTCCTGGCTCACACCTGGCTCTGACTCTAGCTCCTCCACCTCCAGCCCAGCTTCCCACCAAGGTGGTAGCTGCTAGCACACCCTCGGGGACGATATGACCCATGCTCGCTTCAGATCCAGCTCTCTGATTTCCTTTTCCAATCTTCTTTTCCTCCATTGCCCTCTCACAGCCTGACCAAGGGTTGCTTTCTCAGCACAGTCCTCTGGCGCCATCTAATGGCGGAATCCAGAATCACTGCTGTCAGCTGACAGCTGCGAACGCGTGAGTCCAAAGGCCTCAGCTGCCTGCAGGAAAGCGAGATAGATAGGATATAACCATCGTTTTGGGGGTAAAGCCTAGGGTCTCGTGTTTTTCTTCAGAGGGCCCAGGGATCCTCCACATTCATCCGCGAAGGGAGCTGTGGGATGCCAGAAGGGATGGAAGGGCTGTAAGAACTTTGAGGACCAGGGCTAATCCTCTTTTCTCCCTGCTTCCTCCTTCTGCTTCCCCAGATGCCGACCAGGCCTTCCACCCTGGCAGAGCCACGCTCAGCCAGGAGCAACAAGGTGGGCCCCTGTTTCCTCCAGCTGAACAGCTCAGAATCTAATATCCAGAAATGTAACTTTCACTTTTAACAAACTGCAGCTGAAGGCACTCCAAAAAGGCTTGTGCTCATTTTAAAGAACTTTGTAAAGCTGGACAAATATATTTTGAAATATGTTGTAGCTTATTTTTTTGAGTCAAGGATAAAAATGCTGAAGTTTTAATTAGTCTCAACAAGTACTCCATACAAATTGGGGAAAATTAGAAAGTTTAGGAAAGTGAAAATAGAAGCCACTCATAACCCCACCATTACATTATTCTGGAGTTGTCTTTCTTGTCTTCTTATGTGCTTACCTAATTGTTTACTAGAATTATTTTCTTATAGTTCTATAAATTGTTTTTGTCACTTCAGCTTTACATGTTATAACAGCCCAGGTGATCACTTGATTTTTATTTCCCACTGTAGCTGAGCAGGACCCTATGGAGCTTTCCTAGGTCAGACCTCCCCCACTCCCCCCGCACCCATCCATGTCCTCTGCATGCCTCTTGTCTGTAGAAAAACGCTACCCAAAGAATAAATTTAATCAGAAAAGTGAGAAAATGCAGAAGCAAAGAAAAACAGCCAAACAAGACAAAATAATGACAGTTTAGCCATTAAACAAAGTCAAAGACATATAACTCCTCCTCAAGGGATGTAGAGAATATTCTGAGCCATATCCTTTGAGTTGTTTTGCAGATATTAAAACCCCCACCTGGTAAACGAAGTTAACTACATGATGCCCAGACTGTAGCCATGACATTAGAGCTCCATCTGCACAACTCCAAGAACTGGCCTCAAGGAAATGGGAACAAACCAGCCCTGGAACTGAAGATTAACTGTATTTAAAACAATCAAGATGACATTGATCAAACTGCCATATGACCAATTTCAAGATGATTGTCAGAGCTGACTGTACTGTTCTGCACGTAGGCCCCCCATCCCCTGCCTATACACCCTGGAAACTCCCCGTTAAAAGCTCTTACCCCCAGTCAGCAACAGGGAGTTGGTTCTTTGGGACACAAGTCCACCTTCTACCCAGCATTGCCAGCTTCCTCAATAAAACTGTCTTTCCTCTTACCCAGCACCTATTTCTCAGTATTGGATTCTTGAGGGATGAGCAGCTGAACCTGAGTTCAGTAACACCATGATACCTCAGTTTCTAGGCTATACCTGGGTATTCTTTACCAAATTAAGTGCTAAAAGAAGGCAACACTTGAATGCTGGCCCGTTTTGCAGTTTAGCCTGGTTTTGGAATAGTATCCAGCTAACAACAGGTCACTGATAGAATGTGAAGGTTGCTTGTACCTTCCTGCCTGGACCAAACCAATAGTATATGCATAAAGTTCTGGGACAAGTTTGGCCTGAATTAAAGCATGAAGAATGTGGATTTGTTCCCCCAGCCCAGAAAGAAGCCTAGCAGAGGGCCTTCCCTGGTGGTACAGTGGTTAAGACTCCACGCCTCCACTGCAGGGGGGCACGGGTTTGATCCCTGGTCAGGGAACTAAGATCCTGCGTGCCACGTAGTGTGGCCAAAAAAAAAAAGAAAGCCCAGCGTAACTAACTATAACATAATCTTTAGTGAAGGCCTCTAGGATAGAGATGTAGGCAGATCCTTACTGTTTTCTCTCACATGTTAGATACCTCCAGGTTCTGTTCCTAATTGCCTGTGCTAAGAAACTGACTACATTTTAAACAAAATCATCTACTGTTGAAAGAGATGACTAAGAACCAAACTTTGGAGTTGATTCAAATTCCAGTTCTGCCTATTACTAGCTATGGGGCTGTGTTTTAGTTAGTAATTGCCACAAAAATGCCACATAACAAATGACCCCAAAGTCATAGATTCTCATGGAATAAATTATCCTCATGGATCACCTAGGAGCCAGCTGACCTAGACAGGGCTGGGCCATGTAGCTCTGCTCCAAGGTAGAGTCTCGGCGGGCTTGGCTGGGCATCTCTATTCATTCTGGGGCCCAGGCTCATGGAGCAGCTGCCCAGGGGAGGTTATTTTCATGGCAGTGAAGAGGGAAAACAAAATCAGGCAAAATCTCATATGGACTAGATTTGGAATGAGTACTTCTGTTCACATCTATGGGCCAAAGCAAATTGCAGAGCGGCCTTGTCTTAAGTCCAAAACAAAGGAGAGGGAATGCATCAGGCCACCATCATCACATGTCTCAGATCCACCCATCTCTCCAAATTCACTGCCACTTCCCTCACAAGTGACCATCAACTATTTCCAAAACCATTCCTAAGGCAGAGCCTCTAACAGGCTCCCCTGTTTCCAGGCTCCCCTCCTACAACCCATTCTCCGTGCAGTGACCGGCACATCAGCATACTCTGTTGTGGAAACTCTGATGGCCTCCCATGGCTCGTAGGCTAACTTCCTATCTCCCGACATGGCTCACGCAGCCCAACTCACTCCCGACTGTCTCCAGCTTCATATTGTGCCCTTAGCTTCCTCACCAGCAAGGCCCTAAAGACCACAGCCTTCTCACTGCTCTTCAGAAGTGCCAGCTTCATTCCTGCCCCAGGGTCTTGGCACGCTGCCCCTCCTGTCCACTCCCTCCGGGGCTGGCCTCTCACTCCAGCTGCAGTGTGTCGATAGATACGGGTTCGATTCCTTCTTAATTTCCTGTCTCTCCCATAGGCCATTAAATTCCACAAGGACAGGGATCATGCCTGTTTTGTTCACAAATGTACACACCGAGGGCCCACTGCCAGCCTGTAGGACATGATCAATACAAATTTAAGTCGATAAATAAATAGGTACACTTACTGGGTGTTTAATATATCCCAGGCAATACACTGAATGTCTCAGCATGTTACAGCATCAAAAGTATAACCACACTCCTACCCGCCATCTTCTTTCTTCCTGAACTTACCCTCAAGGCCCCTCTCTGCTGGGACATGAAGATGGGCCCTGGGAACTTCCCAGTTGAACTTGTAATGGTCAGATGACCATTCAAAACACTTGTGGGAAGATGCCCTCCTAGGGAACTGAGTCTCTAAACTTCCTCAGCTTTAACAAAAAGACATCCACCAGCACCCAACTCCTCTCAGGCACTCAGGGCTGTGTATTCAACAAGCCACAGATGCTGCATTCCAGACACCTCGGGCAAACTTCAGCTCTCTGTCACCCTACTGCTTATCATCTTTTTTGTTTTGTTTTTTTAAGAGAATGCACATATGGTGACCAGGGGGGAAGGGCGGGGGGGAAGATAGTTAGGGAGTTTGGGATTGACATGTACACACTGCTATATTTTAAATGGATAACCAACAAGGACCTATTGTATAGCACAGGGAACTCTGCTCAATACCTAAATGGGAAAAGAATTTGAAAAAGAATAGATACTTGTATATGTAAAACTGAATCCCTTTGCTGTACACCTGAAACTAACACAACATTGTTAATCAACTGTACTCCAATATAAAATAAAAAGTTTGTTTTTTAAAGATGCTTATCAAAAGTAGAAAAGTTCTAGGCTTCCCTGGTGGCGCAGTGGTTGAGAGTCTGCCTGCTGATGCAGGGGACACGGGTTCGTGCCCCGGTCCAGGAAGATCCCACATGCCACGGAGCCGCTGGGCCCGTGAGCCGTGGCCACTGAGCCTGCATGTCCGGAGCCTGTGCTCCGCAACGGGAGAGGCCACAGCAGTGAGAGGCCCACGTACTGCAAAAAAAAAAAAAAGTAGAAAAGTTCTGTGATTTCCACTCAGTCAGTTTGGGCAGGGGGAGAGCTAAAGCTCAGGCCTCCAGCCTTCTGGACCTGCACCATCCTTCCTACCACCATGTATCTGGAAGCATCTCTTTAAAAGCAAAATATTTCTATCCTCAATGAGGCAAGTAATCATGTCTGGAATAATTCCACTGTCATATGCTCCAGATCTGTGCTTTTTGCCTAATCAGGAAAGTAATTACAGCAAGGGATCTCGGGCAGACCTGGACATACTATGGGAATCCATGCCTGGAAAACTGACCTGATTTCACCCAGTATTTCAAATAAACAACTCAGGAATGTGCTGGAATTGTCAGTAGTTATTTTGACTTGGCAAGCAGGCCAGCATTTAGCTGTAGTCTCCAGATGGCTGGGACAGGGGAGGAGGAGGAGAAATGAGAAAGAAAGGGAAGAGGTGGGGAAGGAGAGAAAGGGATTGAGAGGGTGCGATCAGCGAAAAGGGAAATGAAAGATCTGACAGGACCCCGCGTGCTCTGCCCGATGGCAATGACCACTGAGGACCTAGTGGGACCTGGAGGCCCCGGGCAAACGTGTCTCCCGCTGAACGTGCTACAGTGTGGCCTGTTCTGTGCAAGAAAGTATACCCTTTACTCCCACTAACCAGTCAAGGGTCTGGTGGTGTCCTTCCTTCCATCCTATTGTGGTCACTCACCCTTGTGACCGCCGTGCAGTTTCCATGCAAAGAAAATAGAGAAGGCAAATTGTGCATATATATGTCTGTGTGTAAGTTTACTTACGTATACACACACACACACACACACACACACACACATCTTAAAGGTGAGATGGTTTTAATCAACCAGGCTTACAATCCTAGGGCTCTTCCCTGCCAGGGTCATCAGGCACAACCTCACCTCACCTCACCTCACCCCTCCCTGCACGCCCTCAGCCTGAAGCCCTCACCATCCTCCAAGAGGGCACATTCACCCCCTGCCTCCTCCCTTATATCCTCCACTAAAATCCTGCTTAAGACTTGGCTCACATGCCACCACCTCTTATGCTCCTGGGACCCCTGTCGCCTGTTCCTTTATCGCCTCCAGTATTTCTTGGGGTTTGTTGTGCATTTGCATCACATGTGTCCCTGGCCCCTCCCTCTAGACTGTCCACTTCTTATGGGCAGGACTTGTGCTGCGTTCACCCTTTGTGTCCCTGATGGACCCGAGGAGTGGGCACTGCCACCGTCCAAACAGTAAATAAGTCAGGGGTTGAGGGGAGAGTGTGTTGCGACACTTTCTCCTTGACACCATGTAGCTGCACTGCCTTATGTGTGAAAACCAGTTGGTGCATCTGGGTGTGAAATGTTATTTTTCTCCATATTTTCATCATCTAACATACTAAAGATTTTATTTACGTATGTTGTTTGTCTGCCTCCTCTTACCAGGATGTAAGTTCCATGAGGGCAGAGATTTCTGTCCATTTTATTCACAGTAGAACCCTCAGTCACCAAGGTATAGTGGCTGGTGTATAGTAGGTACTCAGTACATCACTGTTGAATGGATTACTTTGTTTCGGGCAAGAGGAATAAGAGAGATTTTAGAATCATCTCAGTCTACTTAGAGTTTGCATCAGGCATAAGGGAGCGAGATGAAAAAGTACCCAAACTGCCACAGTCTCCCAGCAATTCTGAGATTCCCCAAATCCATCAACCAGAAAACCCTCTAAAAATTCTGGAGGCTTGCCTAAGGCATATAAGCCACCCCCAAATGGGTGTCTGTCCATCTGCAGACCCACATCTGACCCTCTGTGAGCACAGGCAGCCACACCTTAGCTGCACACTCACTTCCCCCAGGTCTCCACTTCATCACCCTCCATGTGTGTTTTGGGCTGAATTAAGTGCCCCCAAAGTTCAATATGTTAAACTCCTAATGCCCAGTACCTCTGAATGCAACTGTATTTGGAGAAGACAGACTCTTTCAAGAGGTTAAGTAAGGTAAAATGAGGTCATTGGAGTGCGCTGTAATCCATTGTGACTGCTGTCCTTATAAGAAGAGATTAGGACACACAGAGGGACGACCATGTGAAGACAAAGGGGGAGATGGCCGTCCACCAGCCAAGGAGAGAGGCCTCAGAGGAAACCAACCTGCTGACACCTTGATTTCAGACTTCTAACCTCCAGAACTGTGAGATGATAAATTTCTGTTGTTTAAGCCCCCCAGTCTGTTGTACTTTGTTACAGCAGCCCTAGCAAACCAAAATGATGTGGGAAAGTCCCAAGGGAAACGTGTTTTTGTTAAGGATGCCCCAGCTGAATGCAGGAAACTAAACCGCTAGATAAGTGAAATGAAGTGGACATAAAGCAAGGAGGGGGAGAGTCAAACAGAGGCATAATGTGTTGACATTTTTTATATTTGGTATTTATGTCTTTTAAAAAAATTTTTTTTCAGGCCATTTTTTTCCTTAAAAAACAAACCAAAAAAAGAGCAACCAACAGCAATACTCTGTACAAGTATAACAAACATTAGAAATATGCATCATTCCAAAATAGTTACAAGAAAATTACAGTTTTAGAGTCCACATCAACATATCCTATTCATAGGTGTCCCCAAGGGAAAAAAAGCTACAGTATGTTAAATACTCGACTGCTACACATAGTCTGAAAACTCAGAACTTGGACTTTGGAGGCAAATCAACATCAGTCACCAAGACTTGTTTATTAGCTCAGCAAGTGCAATCAAGCATTTCAAAAGAAAACCAGGCTTTTTCATCCCAGATGAAAAGCGAACAAGAATCATCTGCATAGTTGGCCCCAACCCCAGGAGCCTATGACTTGGTGATGCCCAAATCCAGTGGAGTCAATTATGCCAAAATCTAATGGTTGTTACATGGCCACAGGGAACAGACCCAAATGTCACTTCCTACTGGTGCCAATCATCACAAGATTTAACTTTGCAGACAAAACGTCCTTGCTCTTGGGAGAAGATATCAATGGCCCAAATCCCCCAAACTAACTCATCCCATCCTGGCTGGTTTTCTGTATGCAACTGTCAAATACTAAGCAAGGGCGATCACACCATCCCCACGATTCCACTGGACTCCTCACAGTTTGGTCCATTATCCACTGTTCCATTGTTCCTGGAAGGGCTGGGGGCAGGAACTCAAAAGCACTTTCTCTTTTCTGGGGCCAACCCCCAGCCCGGGTGTCCTTTATATTTACACATTAATCTTCCCTTTTCACTGTGCTATAAATACCCTCACCAACCCCCCCCCACCCTTGGCCCATCGCCAGGTCTCTTCAGGATGCAGAGAAGCATCGTGACCTTCGTGTGACCTGCCCATTTGGAATCCAGGCCTCTCCACCACAAGCCTTCCTCCCAGGATTGGGAATGACGTCTGATCCCAAGATCATCCCAGGCGGAAGGGAGGAAGATTTCTGGGTTTTGCATTTGGACACAATATGTTTATGATTATTGTTGCTTTCATCTTTTAAAGGAATTTTTCTAGTTAAGTCCTTCCCTCCGACTTCTCCACAGCAGCGGCAGTGATGTGGGCAGGGCGTACATCTACATGGGATTTGGTACAGTGGCACCCATCACTGTGGTTTCCTGACAAATTGGAGTGGGAAGGGGTGTGACCCACAGAACTGCTGCCTGAACAGGGACCACTGAAGAAGTTACGGAACCCTCCAAGATCTTGCGTGCAAGGGGTAGCCTTCCAAGTGTGAAGGCTTGGAAGCAGTCGCCCAAACCCAGCTTCACTCAACACCCCGGGACAGCACGGCTTCCCTGATGCAGACCTTCAGAGCCAAAGAGGAGGACCCAGCCTGGCCTGGCCTGGCCAGCCCACTCCTCGAAGGGCCTGATACTGAACAAACTGCTTTCTACCAAAGAGAGCAAAGGATTCAGCAAAAAGTGCAATTTCCATTTGGGAAGTAAGGTTCTCCCAAAACACGACACCATTACCACTTCTCCTTTATTCCTTTCAGTACCTCAAAGGGAGAGGGAGACAAAAGACGTGCAGCACTCGACCTCTGAACCGAATCAAGGGCTTTCTGTAGGCGGTGGTTCCCCCTTCGTGACCCTAAGATACCCAACTGTCCAGTCAGTGATCAAAGTGCCGGTGAGTTAAGGAGCATGGCAGGGTCAGGAGACAGGATCCCACAGATCCACGGTGACCAGGGCACGCCACTCCCGTTTTCAATAGGAGACATCATCCTATGTTTACAGCAGGATTTATGACTGTGGGAAACGGCCACAGGACTCCAGGGACTTGGTCATTCCTTCATAAGACCTTGTACACTTCATTGCCTATTGGAGGAGAAACTCAACACATCTTCAAAATATAACCTGAGCCACAATATAAAATAAAAAGAAACAAATCCTTTCGTGTTAATGCCTTGAGAAGTTTACAGATTATGTACCAATAAAATAAATCCACATAGATTCTGAAATTCTCGGTGGATACACATACCTGAAAGCCAAAAACAACAACGACAAAAATCAATCTACACTTTAAAAAATCAAAGTAATTACAGCAGCAGTATAGTGAAAAGAAGTTTTAAAAATAATAATTACATCTTTGATACAAATTTGAACTTTGTACACCTCAGTTCCAAGGAATGACTGTTTTAAGAGTTTAGTATATATATATACAGCAGATACGGGTATGTGTCACTGCAGATACAGACTAAAGCCAGTAGACTCTACGGAAGGAGGGATTCATCTGACACTGTTTTCACACGGAAGTGTTCGCAGATTGCCACGCTTTTAAAAACATACACACATACACGGACACACAGAGACACATAAAATGCCAACCTGAGTAAAACATTACTAAAAACCTAGAGCATCATGAATCACTAAGTCACATATTGCACCTTTAAATAATCCTTCTTACCACATACAGAAATGAGAAAAAAGATCAAATGGGGACAATAAAAGATTATTGTGTCACTGAAGGGTTCCTCTGCTTCCCCCCGACCTTCCCCCACCCCGAAATTCTCACGGTGATAATTCAGTTTCCACTCTTGCTCAACCAATGGGCAGAAAATGTGGCCATCAGAAGTGTCTTTGGGGAAAAATAGGAGGGGGAAAGGGAAGAAAGAATAGAGCACAAAACAGGGGATGGGGGAAGCTGGGGAGGATCTCCTCTAATCAAATGAGAACAGGAATGTTACTAAGAAGGCTGAACCTCTGATACTAAACTACTGTTTAAATATTCCACATAGTCCAATTATGAGATTCAATACAAAAATAGAGATCTACTGAGTTTTACCTGTGGAAGCATAATTCAGAAAAGGCACATGTTCAAATAGAAAACCCAGGCAGGAGAGGTACCATGTAGCCCTCCCTACATGATAATCATCCACTATTATGTATTTTCCATCAGCTAGATTCCAAGATACAGTAGGTAAAAATAGACCTCTGATACTTAAAATATATTCAACCTAACACAATCCTGGCTTTAGCATGTGAATCATATAAAATAGTCTTTTTTAAAAAGAATGTCTTGTAAAAGAAAAAAAAATCATAGCTCACTTTTCCTGGTGTTCTGTAATTCTCAAGAAAAAAAAAAAGTGAACTCATCCCACTGATAATCAGAAACATAGTTGATTTGCTCACCACCCATCCACAGCCCCTGATAGCCCCAACTTCTCATTTGTCATGTTTCACATGTGCAGCTTCACACTCTCAAATTAGTTCTAACACAACGGAACAAAGAATTAGGATACTAGACATACAAAAACATGTCAACATCGGGGCATTTTCCTTTGCTGTGGGTGTGACGGTCTGGTTAACTCCAGAAAGGTTTTCCTTTGGAATTTAGGCAATGTAACCATTTGTCTTTCCGAATGCGGTCACTGGTGCAAGGTTTTCGTAGATTGTCATTGCAGTTGTGTTCTGGTAGATGAGATCTACTTTCGAGTCCTTCTGGGATCTGATAATATCCAAAACACACTGATTGAGGAAAACATACTGGTCCTGTTAGAAAAAGAAAGAGAGAAAACAAATGAGCACAGGTCCCGAAGATAGGCACCCAAGGTTTTTTTCAAACAGATTACCGCCCTCCAACCCCACCCACCCCACAGCGAACACTCCAAGCTCACGCAGGTCAAGGGGTAATAACATAGTGGTGAAATCTGAAACCACAGACAGCAAGGTTCTCATCATTAATGGTTCTCAATGAGAGCGGCGCACCCCCCGCACCTCCCCGCACCAAGGAAAAGTACCAGAATCTTGGGGAGGGGCAAAGAAGAATGTGGAGGAAATAATGCACTAAAAAGTCCAGCAGGGTTTTCTTGGCTAGGGAGGAGGTGGAGAAAGAGTAAGCTGTGATTCTCAACAGAGGGGGTGGGTTAAAGGGGGATGATCAGGACTGAGTTGGGGATCCCCATCCTGAAGCGGGTGTAGAGACAGGGGTAATGATTGAGGTAGACCTGAAGGTCCCCATGCTTCAGGCAAACACCTCAGAATCTGCAGGTAGCCATTAAAAAGAGGAAGAAAGGGTGTATGCTGAAAGATATCCATAATGCTGTTAGAGGAGAAAAACATCACAGGGCAGCATTACCTACAAAATAAGATCCAATTTTTAAAATATGCTCTGTGTGTGTGTGTATGTGTATACATTTTTTTAACAGAGGTACATAAAGAAGCCTGTAAAGATATATGCAAGCTGTAAACACTAGCTACCTCTAGGGAGTGGAATTGGGGAGGAAAAAGTAAAAGAGAAAAATGTCCTCTGTATAACCCTGTACTGTTAAATTTTTTTGATATGAACAAATTTATATTATTTTCAAAATATTTTAAAAAGGGATGAAAAAATTTGTAAGCAGGTATAAGATTTCTGTGTTTCTCAAAAGCGGATAAAAGATTGAGAACTACGACTCTATATATTAATTACAGCAGAAAATAGAAGATCTTTGTCCCCACCAACGCAGGAAGTGACTTCCGCTCTTCCCACCACAGCCATGCTGCACCACCCCAAAGCCGAACCCAACAGTTTTACATAAATGACACTGTAGATATTAAGCATGCATTTTCCCAATTGGTCACCATCCTCCCGCAGCCATGATGACTGATGTTCTTTGACATTTACAAGGCAGGGTGAGGATATATTGCTGTGTTAAAGCTTAAAGCAGCATTATCCTATTTCGTATCATTAATATTTGATATGTCCATTTCATTAGCTTATTTTAAGAATGGTCAGACCTTCTTAGAAATCAAGTTTAAAAGACCAGTTTTATGAGTTTAAAACCCGGAAGCCAAAGTTCAGAGACTTGCTAAGATTATTTGGTGAGTCAGTGGCAGCAAGTTGAGGAATCCTGATACTGCCTCGGTTTGTAGCTCCATTGCTGCTATCAGGACGACTATGTCCCTGCATCGGATATCGTGGGGTAGTTCAATCCCACATCACTTTAAGGTCTTGAAAGAAATCCACCTCACAGCCAAGAGCCAGAAAGATCTGTAAGGGTGGAATATTTTAACACAAGTGTGTGACATGATGCCATCTTTTAAACACAGACGGGAAGGGGCAATTGTCAGACACAGACATTGGGCTCACCTCTGTTTGCACCATTAAAGGCCTGTGCATTCGAAGGTCGTACACAATCCCGTATACATCCACAGTGTTCTCGTCCTCTATCTGATAGATAAGACGATCGATGGCAATGAAAGTGCCCGTTCTTCCCACCCCAGCACTGAAAAAAAAGGGGAAATGAGCATGTCAGCATGCGTCACCTCGACTGTAAAACTCCTATTTCCCCATTTATACATATATCTTACTCTCCTCCACTATCAGGCTTTGAGGGTCAAGCCCAGGACCGTTACCAACTGGCTCAATTGAAACCTTTCAAGTCAGACTGTACTAGCTTAGAACTGGGGCCCAAGTCCTAAAGTTACTTTCATGTCAAATGCCACAAATAAAACACCCTGCTAGAGCGTCTTGAATCTCAGTCCCATTCAAGTTGCCACTGTATCTAGGATGGCAAGCTTCATCCATTTACTCCCCAGAGGGCAACAAAGTCCCTCCCTTCTTCTGTCCTAAAATCAATTCCTTCAGCTTCAAAGCTAATTTCCTATTGTTCTGGAGGAGAGGGTGGCAAACTTTTTCTGTTAAGGGCCAGAGAGTAAATATCTTCAGCTTCGCAGACTTTGCAAATCAACTCTTTCTGCCACTATAGCATAAAAGTAACTATAGACAACATGTAACCAAATGGACATGGCTGTGTTCCAATAATACTGTATTTACAAAAACAGACAGCCAAATAGACTGTGGTGATGGTTTCACAGGGGTATACTCATCTCCAAACTCATCACTGTTTTATTCATTATGTTGTATTCATTAATTTACATGCAGTTTTTATATGTGGAAAAAATATTTTTAAATAAATAAAATGAATTAGAATTATGTGTTTCAACATTGTTAAATAGCAAACCAAAATAGGTTGCAGAATGATGTATACATTATAAAATCTGGTAAAAGTTTAAAGCTATATAAAACCATAGAGTTACCTACATATGTAATAAAATATAAAAGCACAGAAGGGAATGATACAGATCAACTTTAGGACCACATTCACCTATGTAAGAAGGCGAATGGGATAGGAGACTAGTAAGCAGAGACTTTAATTATATCTGTAACGTATTATTAACAAAAAGAAACATATATGGCATCATGTTGTGCTTGATTAAATTGTTATTATTCTCCATGCTTTGAAATATTTCAAAACAAAATATTATAAATAAGAAAGAAATTAAAATATATTATGATTTTTTTTTTAAATACAGGCAGGTGACCAGATCTGACCCACAGGCTATAGTTTGCCAACCCCCGTTCTAAAGTCGCAGGCTTAGGGAATAAGCCCTAATTCCTTATTGGTCCCTTATCCAAACCTTTCTTGAATTTGTAAATACCTATTGCATTCCCTCTTAGGGTTTTTTTTTTTTTCAAAAGTGTCCATATTTATAATTACGTTTGAAATCTGTCACACATGGACAGCCATCTGCATACCTGCAGTGCACCAGAATCGGTGACTCAGGAGGACTCTGCTTCATGTAGTCACGAACAAGGTACCGAAAGTTGATGAGCAGGTCAGTGGTGTCAGGAACGCCATGGTCAGGCCAGGAGGTGAAATGGAACTGACGCAGAGTGTGACTCTCACTTGTCTGGATCTAAAAGCCAAGAAAAGTTGTAAGATCCAGAGAGACAGGCAAGCTAGATCAAGCAGTACCTGAAGACTGAACTGCACGGCTCAGCTGAAAGGCGGCTCAGCTGAAAGTCAGCTCAGCAGAAGTGGTTATGACCACAAATTAGAATGGTACATTGGTACAATAGCTGATAAAGTGCTTTCAAGGACTTCGACGTACTCATCAAATCCTCATAACATGCCAAGCAGGAGGGTTTATTATCCCCCTTTAAAGAAGGAGGAGAAAGGTTCCAAGAAGTGAAACAACTTCTCTAACACTCAGCTCAGAGGCAAAAGTCTCTGATCCTTCGATTGTGAGTTCAGAATCTTCCCCTTCCAAGACAGCCTCCTGCCAATTATGTGCTCACATTCTTACACCTACACCTCCTTAGAGATTCATAAACCCCACCCCTTGAGCCCACCTGGAAATGTCACTGACCAAAAATGAATTTATACAAATACAACTATGAGAGTCAGTGCCTTCGGGGCAAGAACTGCCTCATAATTCACGTCTTACAAAGAATTTAATAAAGTGATGGGCAACTGGCAAGCACCAAGTAAATATTTAGAACTGTAGGGGTTTGAGAAAGGGCATCTATTTCGACTTCAGATAGACAATAGCAAGTGAAGCTTATGATAACAGAGTTAGTTATTATACAGACTGGTTTCCTACGTGGACCAAAGCACATACCTTTAATTATCAGAACTCCGCCCAGGCTGGGCCATTCCCATTCCTGATTCAGCTGTACTCATTATGTCTGCACCTGGGCACTGGCCTCACCTGTGTGTACCTACACCTGGACTGCTGGCATTTCCATCTTCTTTATGACAGCTACCCTTTGAAGCTTTTTTTGTTGTTGTTAATGTATATACATTATAAAAGCAGTACATTCACATTATTCAAAATGTGGAAGACAGTAAGAAAAAAGGGCAGTGAAGGAAGAGGGTACTGTGAAGTCCCGTCACACAGGAACATAACATTCACAGATTTAATTATAAGCACTCATCCAAAGAAAGAAACCAGCCATGAGAGAAAAGAGGGGAGAAGGAGAGAGCTGAGGGGAAGGTCAGATTTTCAGTACTATCTCCACAGAAGAGCAAAGAGGCTCAGGTTAGAGGTGGCAGTCAAAGGACACTTTCAGCCCTATCAGTTATGTCCCCACTTCTTAAAGGGAAAATATATTCATGCATTTTATACAATTAAAAATAATATTTTATTAAATGCCATGTGGTATCCTAGATTGGATCCTGAACTGGAAAGGGCTTTAGTGGAAAACTATGAAATTAGAATAAAGTCTGGAGTTTAGTTAATAAAAATAATAATAATAGTAAATTTTTTAATGATGTGGACAATTCTACCCACCATTCCCCTCCATAAGGGCAAACTCCAAGCAGTGAAAGCAACCAAGGATAAGCCAGTCTGTTTAAAATGGGTGAAGTCTATAGAGATAAGTATGACATTTTAAGGGATTCTCAGCTATGGTAAACTGCATTATTTATGTGACCCATTCAATACATGATTAACTGCTTTGACGGCATCTCCAGGAGAGGAATTGAAATAAGTATTAGTGGAGGCCAGAGCCTTTGAGACACAGCAATTAGCAAAGAGTTAATATACTACAACAGTGTAGCATGAAATGACTTATGAACTCTTCAAGGATAATTCTCATAACCTGGAAACCAACCCACCAGCCCCTCATAAATGCAACTCTACTAAATCTGCTTCCAGGTTTTTCTTTTATGCACTATGCATAATGTGCATAAAATTTTGTCTCCCAGTATATTTCCCTTAATTACACTCTAGCTTCTCCTCATGGTAATTATGCAGTCTCCATAGCCATCATTTCTAATAGCTGAATAATGATACAGTGACTAGATAACCTATAGTTTCATTATCTATACTCCAAAAGCTAGATATTTGCATGGTTTCCAAATTTCCCCCCCATTATAAATAATACTCAGATTCATCTTTATGAATAATAAGGCTTCTCCTATATTTCAGATTATTTCTTTAGGGCAGATTCTCAAACTTGGAACCACCAGATCAAAGGGGGACGGATATTTTTATGCCTTTGATATAAACTGCAGAGGGTTATATTGACTTATGCAGCCATCAAAAGATATCAATGTTGCTCATGACACTGATTCTATTTTTAAACATCCTTAAAAAAATTGAAAGGACACATAAACTGACTTCCTAGAATGCCTACACAATTTAACTGTATTTGTTTTCATAACGTTTTGGGGGAAGGGAGGCCATGTGTATATGTCCTGGAATCCTATTATTGTAACTGTCATTATAAACTATTCCAACAGCAAATGGCCACTCCTGATGTCACATTTCCAACCAAATAATCCAAAACGGCCTTGATTTGAAACAAAAATTCTATGAGCAGGTCACATGGAAGTGGAAGGAAAGGAGTACAGATACTGAGCCATGCTCTTAAGATTCACTTTATTTAAGAACAATTTAGGGGGCTTCCCTGGTGGCGCAGTGGTTGAGAGTCCGCCTGCCGATGCAGGGGACACGGGTTCGTGCCCCGGTCCAGGAAGATCCCACGTGCCGCGGAGCAGCTGGGCCCATGAGCCATGGCCGCTGAGCCTGCGTGTCCGGAGCCTGTGCTCCACAACGGGAGAGGCCACAACAGTGAGGGGCCCGTGTACCGCAAAAAAAAAAAAAAAAAAAAAAGAACAACTTAGGAAATTCTCTTTAAGAAAGCAAAGCCAAAGCGTTGCCTTAGAGTATATGTAGATATGGATTGTTTTATTCTACAAAGAAAAAAGCAAAAATATAATTCTGATGCATAAAAAAATTGGTTAATACCAACCTAAAAAGTATCAACCCAAGATTTATATATGTTAATGTTATATGAGACTTATCCTTCTTGACCTCTTACTTACATTTTTCACTGTGAAGTCTCTGATGGTCCATTCTGGTAGAACAATTTCTGACGTCATTGCCACCGTTATGTCCCCATAGTCCTGAGCCTGCTTGGAGGGCCAGTACTCCTCACATTTGGTCTAGAATAAAATGTGTTTTTATACAAAGACTCAGATCAAACTGTCTACCATCACAAAAGCCTCACAAGGAGACCAGATATTGAAAACTAGCACTGCCCGGGGTCTGAATCCATCCCTTAGGTGGGTTCTGTCTGACCCTTGGAATTTTGTTTTTTTTTTAATTTATGATTCCTGCCAACTCTTTTAAATTTGGGAGTTTTCCCATAAAAATCCAGATTTCTGGCTTCTCTTGAAAAATCAGAAGATCTAGCCAACACTGAGCCCCCATTTCTGCACAAAAACTGACTCAGAGCTAAGCAGCAGCTGTTCCTTCACAGGGGACACCATGCCCACCCAGCTCCCCCAGGCCTACAGCAGCCATTCCACTAACTGCTCCCTGAACTAAACTTCTCTGACTGACCTATAACCCTAAGCAGCAGAAGAAATGAGAACTTTCCCCAATACTTTTAGATACACACTAATTGCAGTACAAATATGGACACCAATAAAGAGAATCAGATTAAATCATTTGGGGGTCTTTGATTTTTATAAAGTCAATGGGCAGATGTGAACAGAAATAAAAATCAGGAAACAACTGCTCTCTGAGACTACCTGAATCCCCATTTAGTAACTGACTGAAAACACACACACACATATATACACACACTCTCTCTCTAAACTTTCCAAAGTGTGCTCTCCTGCAATGGATTCTAACCCTGACTGATATCTGACTCACCTCGGAGGCTTGTTTTGCTTTAAAAACAGATACCTGCTTCCCACCTCCAGAGATGCTGACTCTGACCCAGGGATCTGTAGTTTTTAAAAGATCCCAGCTTCTGGACCACTGCTCCAGGAAAGAACACAGGACTGGGACACACACTGACATGGAGTTTTTGCCCAGGTTGTCTCTTACCCGCTGGATTTATGTTACTACCTTGTGGGCAAGTTCTTAAACTCTAAGCTTCAGCTTCCCCATCTATAAAATAATAACACCTCACAGGGTTGTTATAGGAAAAAATAACATATATGGAGAATCTAGTGCAGAAAATACACTGGCTCTCTTCCCCTGTCACCCAGGGTCAGTAACATCCACTTCTCTCCCGCCTGATGATGAACAAGGACCCATTAAATTCATCTTCTTGTTCTTCGTTAATTTAACTATGTCGTTTTCATTTATCTAACAGATATTTAGGAGAATGTTCCATGTGATGTTCCATGTGTGAGGCCCTGGGCTCAACAGCACCATAAAGTTTATTTGCATTCATAAGCAATGGCCTTTCGTTTGCATAATAACCTGTTCTAATGCAAGAAGCGGGTGCAGAACCCAACCTTCTGTGTCACAAATAATATGAAGAAGGGAACCACCTCTAACTGTTCTTTGTTACCTTTCCTTCCTCCAGCCCCAGCCCCTAGCACAGGACCTTACACATACTTGGGGCTGGATAAACATCTGCTAAATTAAAGTGAAAGAACAGAACATTAAAAGAAATGATGCCCAGGGACTTCCCTGGTGGCGCAGTAGTTAAGAACCCGTCTGCCAATGCAGGGGACAGGGGTTCGAGCCCTGGTCCGAGAAGATCTCACATGCCACAGAGCAACTATGCCCGTGCGTCACAACTATTAAGCCTGGGCTCTAGAGCCCGCTCGCCACAACTAGAGAAAGCCTGCGTGCAGCAACGAAGACCCAATGCAGCCAAAAATTAAATAAATAAGTAAATAAAAGCTCTACTATTAAAAAAAGAAAAGAAATGATGCCTGACACGTTGGCACTATCTCCGGGATAGTGCTACTCAAAGCATCCTGGAGCAGTAGCAGTGGGAACTGTCAGAAATGCAATTCGGAGGTCCACCACAGACCCTCTGAATTAGAAACTCTGGAGGCGGAACCACCCTGCAGGTGACTCTGATGCACGTTAAAGTTTCAGAACCACTGGCCTAGGGACTTAACACCTAGGGACTTCCCTGGTGGTCCAGCGGTTAAGATTCTACCCTTCCAATGCAGGGGGTCACGGGTTCGATCCCTGGCTGGGGAACTAGCACGGCCCAAAAAGAAAAGGGACTTGACTCCTATTCTTCAAGTAACGAACCTACATGAAAAACTTCAGAAAGCACATTAGGTCCTATTCCTCAGGCACAGGCTTTCTGAATTTAGCCCATGTTTTTCAATTCTCCTTGGTCCACTTATGGAAAGATGGGATTTTATTACTAGAAGAAATCTTATCTTTGATGGAAGTGGCTGGGAGGATTCCAGGCCATCAGAAGGGAGAGGGAACTGCTGAGACTTCTCTGGGGATACATCAGAAATTTTGCATAAAGAAAGGGTCCCAATGCTATAGACTAAGTTTGAAAATCACTTAGTTGGTCAAATTGGTCATCTCACAGGTGCAGCTGGTTGCTCGGAGGCAGGTCGGGCTTGCACTCATTCACAGAGCTGATGAAGAACGGAGCTGCACGTGAATTCTTCCGCCTCACTAACCCAACCCCTGCTGTTCATTAATGCCAGCAGCAGTGACTTAATGAATAGAGAACATTGCTCTCTGTCCACAAAGGAAGGTAATGATAACATAGAATTTTTTAACGTTTTTCTAAAACTTTTCTCTTAGAGGAGAAAAAGTCAGAAAACACACTTCTAAGAACAGAGGTGCTAATATTTGGGGGAGTGTTTTTTTAAAAAAAGACAAATCATTTTTAAGATACCCTCCCGCCACAGTAAATATGAATGAACGAATTGAACTGAATAATAATAAAAATAAAAGATACTTACCCTTCCCTGTTCAACACATTTGGTCAACATGACAATGGCATAGACATTTTTCTCCCAAACCATACGCCAAAAATCTTTCAAAGTGTTGGGTAAAGGTCCTTGTGTGGCAATAAAATCTTTCTTGGAATGGTAGCCCTAAAAATGGAAAGCAGCACATATTCAACCTCAAAGAGACAGCAAGAGGACAGCCGGAGGACCTCCTCCTAACCAGCCAGCACCATGAGCCCCGCTCTCCACTTACAGGCATGTAGTTGGCATTGATGTAGTCGTCAGTTGAATGGGCATGGACTGAAAGTTTGACACGGGAAATATCGTCTGTGACATTCAAAGAAAAAAGTTCCATATTAGAATAGAAGCAAAGGTGTGAGGTGAGTTGAATACAAGAGAAAAAAGTACAAGATGGCAACACAGGGGCTCCATCACACCTTGAAGCTGCATGGCTTGGTGTTTTACATCCACGACCTTATTTCATTCCCACTGTCACCAGATGTGACTATGGCACAGAGAAGTTACGTGATCACCTGGGCAGAGCTAGTCAGTGGCAGAGCCACAGTTAGAACCCAGGCAGCCTGGCAACAGGTCCCAAGGTCTTAACCACTCCAGACCGCCTTCTCAGGTGAAACCAACTATTACCATCCTTGGGTGAGTGCCACGAGCCAGGGAAGGCCCTCAGCAATGTTATTTATTCCTTATAACCACACTACAAGCTTCTGTGCCCATTTTAAAGAGGAGGAAACTGAGGGTCAGAGAGATTAAGTGATTTTTCCAAGCACTTTCATCTGGTGAATGGCAGTCAGAATTCAAATCCGGTGCCCTTTCCACTATAGCAGGGTAGATACTCAGTTAAGACTTTCACACTTTCTGTATTCTCATAAAAAAATGTTGTTATAAAAAGACAGTCCCAAATGCAAGAATAAACTGAATGTATAAGACTATTGTAAGTGGTATATGTGGAATCTAAGATATGACACAAATGAACTTATTTACAAAACAGAAACAGACTCACAGGCATAGAAAACAAACATATAGTTATCAAAGGGGAAAGGTGGTGGGGGATAAATTAGGAGTTTGGGATTAGTAGATTCAAACTACTATATATAAAATAGATAAACAACACGGTTCTGTATAACACAGTTATACTGAACTATATTCAATATCCTATAATAAACCATAATGGAAAAGAGTATGAAAAAAAGTGTATATATATATATATATAATATATATATAATATATATATATTATATATATATATATAATGGAATCACTTTGCTGTACAGCAGAAATTAACAGAACATTGTAAATCAACTATACTTCAATTTTTTAAAAAAAGACTACTATAAGTGAAAGGATGTAAAGCATAAAATTCTCATGTTTCCTATATACTGTCATCTCAAAAAGCACACACACAAAATTGTCCAACTCCAGAAATGAAATAATATCCTTAAAATCTCAACTATCAGCCTGAGCTATAAGCAGCAGCTGTCTTTGACTATCCACTATCTCACCTTCCCTTGAACAAAATAACAATAATTCTAAACCCAGTTACCAACATGAGTTTTAGCCTAAAATCTTCCCAATAAAAACAACAGCCAAACTCTGGATCTGAAAATCTCCACAGACATCCACAAGAACAGGCCAATAATCCTGAGTTAACCCTCAAAGCACAGAGCTGAGGCAGATCCCAACAGCCTAGTTTTAAAAGCGTTTCTCGGGCTTCCCTGGTGGCGCAGTGGTTGAGGGTCCGCCTGCCGATGCAGGGGATACGGGTTCGTGCCCCGGTCCGGGAAGATCCCACGTGCCGCGGAGCGGCTGGGCCCATGAGCCATGGCCGCTGGGCCTGCGCGTCCGGAGCCTGTGCCCCGCAACGGGAGAGGCCACAGCGGTGAGAGGCCCGCGTACCGCAAAAAAAAAACACAAAAGTGTTTCTCTCAGCACACGCATGAGTCAATGTCTGCTGTCAAAATAAGTGCTGGAGGGGCGGCGAGGAATGAAGAGAAAGAAGGGAGGAGCTAGAAGATCCTGAATCTAAACAGAAGTTAACATTTCAGGCCAGGAAAGAAAAACACAACTTCAAGTAAAACAGACAATTAAAAACAAAAAAAAGACAGGAATGAACCCAAATGTAATTCATATTTAGCCATGGAATGTGCGCAGCCAACCAGAGACGTGTCTGGACAAACAGAAAGCATTACTCCCTGCCTGCCCTCACCCTGCTCCCTTTCATTCCAGAACTATACTAACTGAAATAAAAGAGCTGTGGGAATAAAGGGGTTCAAAGCACAGACTCTGGCCTTTTCCCTGAAGGAAACTGACAGACCCGGTCCAAGTCTGGTCCCGCCATGACTATCTGTGTGACTCTGGACAAATCACCTAGCCACTCTCTGCCTCATTTTCCTCATCTGCTAAGCGACTATTCTACCTATTTCATAAGGCTATTGTGAGGATTGAATTCAATGGCATGTGCCTAAACACCATGCTCCGCACACAGAAGGTGACTAAGGAATGGCTATGCAAGTGGTTAGTTCGTATCTGGATTCTTCTCCCCTCTACTGTTAGAGATGTGATGCCAGTGATGGAAAAAAGGGAAAGTAATGCGGAAAAAACAACTTACAGGGTAGAACATTATTATAGCGATTTTTTCCTCTATTCTCAGCCAGTTCAGCTGCGTACTTAGGTAGACTAATTCCAACAAGCTTCAGATCCTAAAAACAGAACATATGAGTTGTTCATTTATTCAGTGTTCAAATGTTAGTTATACTACTCAGAGAGTATGACAGAACAAAGTGGGAATGCAGAGATGTTATGGGTAACATTGCGTCCCTCAAAGAGATATGCAGAAGTTCTAACCCCCAGTACCTGTGAATGAAATCTGATTTGAAAATACAGCTTTTGCAGATGTACTCAAGATAAGATGAGGTCATACTGCAGTAGGGCAGGGCCCTTAATGCAATATCACTGGTGTCTTTATAAGAGGAGAAAAGACACTGAGATACAGACACACAAGGGAGACATGTGAAGGTGGAGGTTATATGGCCACAAGTCAAGAATGCTTGGGGCTGCCAGAAGCTGGATGAAGCAAGGAGGGATCCTCCCCAAGAGGTTTCAGAGGGGCCCCCAGGGGACATGCAAGAGCTTCTCTCTCCCCTCAAAGAGGGTTGCCTCTCACCCAAAGCTTCACCATAAAACGGAAACAGGCAGTTTTCCAACTTTCAGGAAAAACGTAGAGCAATTAAAAACACAATATTTATAGCCACATACTTCATATTCTTCCGCAAATCCACAGTTGGAGTCAGCTTGCTGTTTCTTAAAGTAGGCCTCAAAATTCTCCACTTTGATTAACTTGGATCTAGGAAAACAAAACAGGAATTTTTGCATTCAACCAAGTTCACACTCAAAATAGAAAAATACAAGTTATTTTTTTTAAAAGTGGAGAGTTTACTCACTTTTTAGGTCTTCATCATAGAAAAGGAAAGAAAAAAAATAAGCAGTTAGAAAAAAATGACTCAACCATGACTCTGGAGATGATAGTAAACATCTTCCCAAAGAAAACCTATAGTACAATAGGCGGGCGGGCGGGCAGGGGCAGGTGGTGGCACTATAATGTTATTTACAAAACAATGAAATATGAATCAGGAAATCTGACTTCTAGACCCTGTTATATAACTGATTGGTTTTGTGACTTTGAGCAAGTTCTCTCCTCCTAGATCTTCATAACCTTTTTTTAATCACAAAATATATATTTGTTGGTAGACTATATGGCAAAAGTATGGTTCCCCTTGCCATTGTACAACACGGCAAGGAAGCTAGCTTCAGGAGACTAGGAAACATAGGTTCCTTGCAGAATAACAAGGCTAATAAGAACTTCTGGATGATTAGGTCCAAACCTGTCAATCGGGAAAAATGGCAGCAGTTTCCATAAAAAAAAAAAACACAAAACCCCTTAAAATAGGCACTGAACAGATTGAGGGATTGAATGTATTAAGGTACATAACTCTAGAGACTTACTTAATTTGAGAAAAGGACACGTCATTGTTCTTGGCATCTTTCCTGTTTTGAAAGAAAAAAAAAGACCCATTAGATCAAAAGAGCTTAATTCTGTGCTTTGTCCCCTTTGTGTATCTACAAAATCCCTTTTTGCTGAGCATTAGTTCATACACAGCATTACATCCTGCTCACAAACACTAGGCTTAATGGTCTAAGCAGCAAATGCTGAGTATAAGCCTGTGAAGTTACTCTCTCTTATACCATCTAAAAGTATTGAAGAATCTTACTCAAGCAATGTGTAGGAATTCCTCTGGGTAAATACATATCAGCAGCACCACCCTAGCGTAAAGCCACACTCGTTATTTAGTGCTCTGGTTTTTGTTTTCTTGGTTTGTTATTCGTTTGGCTTTGGTTTTGGTTTTGGCTTTGAGAAAGCCTTTCTGATAAAGTTAATGTAATAAACCAGAAAATACACCCAGTGTCGGCAAGGTGGTCGGGCACCTGGCACTCTCCTGTACTGCTGGCTAAACCCCATGCTGGCATTAAAAGAAAAAAAACTTTCTGGAAGGCAATTTCGCAGCACGTATCAAAATTGATAATGTGCATACCCACTGACCCAGCAATTACCGAGCTTGGAATTTAGCCTAAGGGAGTACTCATGAATGTGCCCAGATTTACACACAAGGATAAGCAACTGTGGCAAACAAACAAACAAAATACCTGAAAACATCAGGCAATTGGTTGAATAATTTCCATACAGCTGAATACGCAATAGCCACTTAAAATGAAGAAGATCTGAAGCCGTCCACAATGTCTTGTGAACAAAGCAGGCCAGAAAATGATATGTATAATATGATTCTGTTTGTGGGGATGTGTGTGTGTATTTGTGTGAGTTTTGTAATCACATCGATGTTAAGAGTAGTTTTGTTTGGGTGTGATTATGGATTATTTCTTTTCTTTGCCCTTCTTTTCTGTTTTTTGTTGTTTTTTTGTTTTTTGCAGTAAATATGTAAAACGTTTCTTTTAATAAGAAACAATAAAGCTGTTTTTGACCCCTCCCTTGAAAAAAAAATCAGAATCTAATGCAAAAAGATGTAATACAGGCACTGCCTGTCAACCCACGAGAGCAAGGCGGTGGCAGAAGACCAGGTGTAGGATGCATTAGAAACCCTGGGCCAGGATGAAATCCCCTGGCTGGCAGCACCCGATAACAGTGAATAAATCCCAGCTGATACACAGGCTTCACACCCTGCATGGTCAGGCAGGAGGGTGTGCAATGAAAAGCAAAGACCAAGTTCAAGTCCATTTCCACACTTCCTACACTCAGCTTCTGCATCCTTGCAATGGGGCTTGGGAGACCTGCCTCATAGAGCCTAATGAGTGAGAGAATTCATGAAAAGCACAAGTCCAGGCACACAGTAAGTGCTCAAGACAGAGTTGCTATTTTTACTATTTAACTACCCCAAAGAGTAACTGTACAGATAAAATAGTAATAGCATAAGAGGTATAAGATACTGTCAAAGCACTTTTTTTTATTTAATGCTCCTCAGCGGCACGAGTTAGGCACTGTTATCATCCCCATATCATAGATTATCCAAGACATTAAAGCCAAGCTCCCTAACCGCCAGTCAGAGACAGAGCGTGTGTTCAAACTTAGCTGACTCTAAAACGCCACCTCTTAACACTCTGGTTTGTGAACTAGAACGCCTGTTTGAAAGCAGCCCCTTTGCTGTAGTGTTTACCATGACCTAATGCTTTAAAACCCTCGAGCTCACAGGGACTTCCCTGGTAGTTCAGTGGTTAAGACTCTGAGCTTCCCAATGCAGGGAGCCTGGGTTCGATCCCCAGTCAGGAAACTAGATCCCACATGCATGCTGCAACTAAGGTGCCCTGAAGCCGCAACTAAGGAGCCCACCTGCCACAATTAAGACCCGGCGTAACCAAATAAATAAATGTATTTTAAAAATAATACATGCTTTAAAAAAATTTTTTTAATAAATAAATAAAAGAAAACCTTCCAGCTCAGAGACTGAGATGAAATAATACTGGCCAGACGGAGAAGACTCTGGATGATGGGGACCTGGGGACTCACTATACTATCCCTTCCACCTGTGTGGCTGTCTGGTTACCCACAATACAAAGCTCCCTTTAAAAGTAGGATATTATTGTTAACATAAGCAATAGTCACCTTTTCTTTCTCCAGAAGAGGAAGCCTCCTACGGCCACAATAACCAAGGCACCAAAGATACATCCAAACACTGCTCCACAGATGACACCTGGGAAAAGTCCAAATGGGAGGCACTTCAAGAGGTGTTCACAGACAACTAGAAAAGATCATACTAGAGTGAAGTCAGTCAGAACGAGGAAGACATGCCATATGATATCATTTTTATGTGGAATCGAACATATGACAAAAATGAACCTATCTATGAAATAGAAACAGACACACAGAGCAGACTTGTGGTTGACAACGGGGAGGGAGAGTGGGGGAGGGAAGGTCTGGGGGTTGGGGATGAGCAGATGAAAACTATTATGTACAGGATGGATAAACAACAAGGTCCTACTGTAGAGCACAGGGAACTATATTCAACATCCTGTGATAAAAGGGAGGGGATATGGGAACATATGTATATGTATAACTGATTAAATGTGTTATAAAAAAATATCCTGTGATAAACCATAATGGAAAAGAATATGAAAAAGAATATATATGTGTATAACTGAATCACTCTGCTGTGCACCAGAAACTAACAAAACATTGTAAATCAACTGTATTTCAATAAAGTTTTTGAATTTTATTTTATTTATTTTTTTATACAGCAGGTTCTTATTAGTCATCAATTTTATACACATCAGTGCATACATGTCAATCCCAATCGCCCAATTCATCACACCACCACCACCACCACCACCCCCGCCGCTTTCCCCGCTTGGTGTCCATACGTTTGTTCTCTACATCTGTGTCTCATTTTCTGCCCTGCAAACCGGTTCATCTGTACCATTTTACTAGGTTCCACATATATGCGTTAATATACGATATTTGTTTTTCTCTTTCTGACTTACTTCACTCTGTATGACAGTCTCTAGATCCATCCACGTCTCAACAAATGACCCAATATCGTACCTTTTTTTTTTTTTTGCGGTACGCGGGCCTCTCACTGCTGTGGCCTCTCCTGTTGTGGAGCACAGGCTGCAGACGTGCAGGCTCAGCGGCCGTGGCTCACGGGCCCAGCCGCTACGCGGCATGTGGGATCCTCCCGGACCGGGACACAAACCCGTGTCCCCTGCATCGGCAGGCGGACTCTCAACCACTGCGCCACCAGGAAAGCCCTATCGCTCCTTTCTATGGCTGAGTAATATTCCATTGTATATATGTACCACATCTTCTTTATTCATTTGTCTGTCGATGGACATTTAGGTTGCTTTCATGACCTGGCTATTGTAAACAGTGCTGCAATGAACATTGGGGTGCATGTGTCTTTTTCAATTATGGTTTTCTCTGGGTATATGCCCAGTAGTGGGATTGCTGGGTCAAATGGTAACTCTATTTTTTAGTTTTTAAAGGAACCTCCATACTGTTCTCCATAGTGGCTGTATCAATTTACATTCCCACCAAGTGTAGAAGGGTTCCCTTTTCTCCACACCCTCTCCAGCATTTGTTGTTTGTAGATTTTCTGATGATGCCCATTCTAACTGGTGTGAGGTGATACCTCACTGTACTTTTGATTTGCATTTCTCTAATAATTAGTGATGTTGAGCAGCTTTTCATGTGCTTCTTGGCCATCTGTATGTCTTCTTTGGAGAAATGTCTTTTTAGGTCTTCTGCCCATTTTTGGATTGGGTTGTTTGTTTTTTTCATATTGAGCTGCATGAGCTGTTTATATATTTTGGAGATTAATCCTTTGTCTGTTGATTCCTTTGCAAATATTTTCTCCCATTCTGAGGGTTGTCTTTTCATCTTGTTTATAGTTTCCTTTGCTGTGCAAAAGCTTTGAAGTTTCATTAGGGCCCATTTGTTAATTTTTGTTTTTATTTCCATTACTCTAGGAGATGGATCAAAAAAGATCTTGCTGTGATTCATGTCAAAGAGTGTTCTTCCTATGATTTCCTCTAAGAGTTTTATAGTGTCCGGTCTTACATTTAGGTCTCTAATCCATTTTGAGTTTATTTTTGTGCATGGTGTTAGGGAGTGTTCTAATTTCATTCTTTTACATGTAGCTGTCCAGCTTTCCCAGCACCACTTATTGAAGAAACTGTCTTTTCTCCATTGTATATCCTTGCCTCCTTTGTCATAGATTAGTTGACCATAGGTGCGTGGGTTTACCTCTGGTCTTTCTATCTTGTTCCTTTGATTTATGTTTCTGTTTTTGTGCCAGTACCATATTGTCTTGATTACCGTAGCTCTATAGTACAGTCTGAAGTCAAGGAGTCTGATTCCTCCAGCTCCGTTTTTTTCCCTCAAGATTGCTTTGGCTATTCAGGGTCTTTTGTGTCTCCATACAAATTTTAAATTTTTTGTTCTAATTCCATACAAAATGCCATTGGTAATTTGATAGGGGTTGTATTGAATCTGTAGATTGCTTTGGGTAGTATAGTATAGTCATTTTCACAATATTGATTCTTCCAATCCAAGAACATGGTATACCTTTCCATCTGTTGGTATCATCTTTAATTTCTTTCATCAGTGTCTTATAGTTTCCTGCATACAGGCCTTTTGTCTCCCTAGGTAGGTTTATTCCTAGGTATTTTATTCTTTTTGTTGCAATGGTAAATGGGAGTGTTTTCTTGATTTCACTTTCAGATTTTTCATCATTAGTGTATAGGAATGCAAGAGATTTCTGTGCATTGATTTTGCATCCTGCAACTTTACCAAATTCATTGATTAGCTCTAGTAGTTTTCTGGTGGCATCTTTAGGATTCTCTATGTATAGTATCATGTCACCTGCAAACAGTGACAGTTTTACTTCTTCTTTTCCGATTTGTATTCCTTTTCTTTTTCTTCTCTGATTGCCGTGGCTAGGACTTCCAAAACTATGTTGAATAATAGTGGCGAGAGTGGACATCCTTGTCTTCTTCCTGATCTTAGAGGAAATGCTTTCAGTTTTTCACCATTGAGAATGATGTTTGCTGTGGGTTTGTCATATATGGCCTTATTATATTGAGGTAGGCTCCCTCTATGCCCACTTTCTGGAGAGTTTTTATCATAAATCGTTGTTGAATTTGGTCAAAAGCTTTTTGTGCATCTATTGAGATGATCATATGGTTTTTATTCTTCAATTTGTTGATATGGTGTATCACATTGATTGATTTGTCTATATTGAAGAATCCTTGCATCCCTGGGATAAATCCCACTTCATCATGGTGTATGATCCTTTTAATGTGTTGTTGGATTCTGTTTGCTAGTATTTTGTTGAGGATTTTTGCATCTATATTCATCAGTGATATTGGTCTGTAATTTTCTTTTTTTGTAGTATCTTGGGCTGGTTTTGGTGTCAGGGTGATGGTGGCCTCATAGAATGAGTTTGGGAGTGTTCCTTCCTCTGCAATATTTTGGAAGAGTTTGAGAAGGATGGGTGTTAGCTCTTCTCTAAATGTTTGATAGAATTCACCTGTGAATCCATCTGGTCCTGGACTTTTGTTTCTTGGAAGATTTTTAATCACCTTTTCAATTTCATTACTTGTGATTGGTCTGTCCATATTTTCTATTTCTTCCTGGTTCAATCTTGGAAGGTTATACCTTTCTAAGAATTTGTCCATTTCTTCCAGGTTGTCCATTTTATTGGCATAGAGTTGCTGGTAGTAGTCTCCTAGGATGCTTTGTATTTCTGCGGTGTCTGTTGTAACTTCTCGTTTTTTCATTTCTAATTTTATTGATTTGAGTCCTCTCCCTCTTTTACTTGATGAGTCTGGCTAATGGTTTATCAATTTTTTTTTATCTTCTCAGAGAACCAGGTTTCAGTTTTACTGATCTTTGCTACTGTTTTCTTTGTTTCTATTTCATTTATTTCCGCTCTGATCTTTATGATTTCTTTCCTTCTGCTAACTTTGGGTTTTGTTTGTTCTTTTTTCTCTAGTTCCTTTAGGTGTAATGTTAGATTCTTTGAGATTTTTCTTGTTTCTTGAGGTAGGCTTGTATAGCTATAAACTTCTCTCTTAGAACTGCTTTTGCTGCATCCCATAGGTTTTGGATCGTCGTGTTTTCATTGTCATTTGTCTCTAGGTATTTTTTGATTTCCTCTTTGATTTCTTCAGTGATCTCTTGGTTATTTAGTAACGTATTGTTTAGCCTCTATGTGGTTGTGTTTTTTTCCCTGTAATTCTTTTCTAATCTCATGGTGTTGTAGTCAGAAAAGATGCTTGATATGATTTCAATTTTCTTAAATTTACTGAGGCTTAATTTGTGACCCAAGATGCAATCTATCCTAGAGAATATTCCGAGCGCACTTGAGAAGAAAGTATAATCTCTTGTTTTTGGATGGAATGTCCTATAAATATCAATTAAATCTATCTGGTCTATTGTGTCATTTAAAGCTTCTGTTTCCTTATTTATTTGCATTTTGGATGATCTGTCCATTGGTGTAAGTGAGGTGTTAAAGTCCCCCACTATTATAGTGTTACTGTTGATTTCCTCTTTTATAGCTGTTAGCAGTTGCCTTATGTATCGAGGTGCTCCTATGTTGGGTGCATATATATTTATAATTGTTATATCTTCTTCTTGGATTGATCCCTTGATCATTATGTAGTGTCCTTCCTTGTCTCTTGTAACATTCTTTATTTTAAAGTCTATTTTATCTGATGTGAGTATTGCTACTCCAGCTTTCTTTTGATTTCCATTTGCATGGAATATCTTTTTCCATCCCCTCACTTTCAGTCTGAATGTGTCCCTAGGTCTGAAGTGGGTTTCTTGTAGACAGCATATATATGGGTCTTGTTTTTGTATCCATTCAGCAAGCCTGTGTCTTTTGGTTGGAGCATTTAACCCATTCACGTTTAAGGTAATTATCAATATGAATGTTCCTATGACCATTTTCTTAATTGTTTTGGGTTTGTTTTTGTAGGGTCTTTTCTTCTCTTGTGTTTCCCACTTAGAGAAGTTCCTTTAGTATTTTTTGTAGAACTGGTCTTGTGGTGCTGAATTCTCTTAGCTCTTGCTTGTCTGTAAAGCTTTTGATTTCTCCATTTAATCTGAATGAGATCCTTGCCTGGTAGAGTAATCTTGGTTGTAGGTTCTTCCCTTTCATCACTTTAAGTATATCATGCCACTCCCTTCTGGCTTGTAGAGTTTCTGCTGAGAAATCAGCTGTTAACCTTATGGGAGTTCCCTTGTATGTTATTTGTCATTTTTCCCTTGCTGCTTTCAATAATTTTTTTTTGTTTTTAATTTTTGCCAGTTTGATTACTATGTGTCTTGGCATGTTTCTCCTTGGGTTTATCCTGTATGGGACTCTCTGCGCTTCCTGGACTTGGGTGGCTATTTCCTTTCCCATGTTAGGGAAGTTTTGGGCTATAATCTCTTCAAATACTTTCTCTGGTCCTTTCTCTCTCTCTTCTCCTTCTGGGACCCCTATAATGCAAATGTTGTTGCGTTTAATGTTGTCCCAGAGGTCCCTTAGGCTGTCTTCATTTCTTCTCATTCTTTTTTCTTTATTCTGTTCCACAGCAGTGAATTCCACCATTCTGTCTTCCAGGTCACTTATCCATTCTTCTGCCTCAGTTATTCTGCTATTGATTCCTTCTAGTGTAATTTTCATTTCAGTTATTGTATTGTTCATCTCTGTTTGTTTGTTCTTTAATTCTTCTAGGTCTTTGTTAAACATTTCTTGCGTCTTCTTGATCTTTGCCTCCATTCTTTTTCCGAGGTCCTGGATCATCTTCACTATCATTATTCTGAATTCTTTTTCTGGAAGGTTGCCTATCTCCACTTCATTTAGTTGTTTTTCTGGGGTTTTATCTTGTTCCTTCATCTGGTACATAGCCCTCTGCCTTTTCATCTTGTCTCTCTTCCTGTGAATGTGGTTTTTGTCCCACAGGCTGCAGGATTGTAGTTCTTCTTGCTTCTGCTGTCTGCCCTCTCTCAATAAACTTTTTTTTTTTTTTTTTTTTTTGTGGTATGCGGGCCTCTCACTGTTGTGGCCTCTCCCGCTGCAGAGCACAGGCTCTGGACGCGCCTGCTCAGGGGCCATGGTTCACGGGCCCAGCCGCTCCGCAGCATGTGGGATCCTCCCAGACTGGGGCACGAACCCGTGTCCCCTGCATCGGCAGGCGGACTCTCAACCACTGCGCCACCAGGGAAGCCCCTCTCAATAAACTTTTTTAAAATAAAATAAAATGAGTGTTGGACAAGATGATTCCCATGGCTCCTTCTGATCCTAATATTCAAGGGTTCCATGCACTAAAAGTCACATGTGTATCTGGTACATGGGCACACAAATGACTACACTGAGAAAAAAGGACCCAACAGTGTTTGCCGATTGGAAGTGTAACTGGAATTCAGAAGGGAGTGTGGTGGGTGGGGCCTGTGGGGACCTCAGAAGAGGAAGCTGAGCTGGGTCCTGATGGCCCAGTGACATCTCAGCTTCTGAGAGGAGAGACCAGGTTCTCCTATCCTCCTGGGGGCCCCAGGGAGGTGTGCAGACCCCCATGCTCCTGTGGATACTGGAAGCAAAAAGTCAATGCATTGCTAAGATGCTCCTCTACCTGGATCCTGGGGCAAGAAAACAGCATCTGAATAGCGACTGAAGGACACGTAGCTCTCAGCCCCGTCTATGAGTCCATCACTTTGAGGGTTGAAGGTAATATTGGTGAAGCCAGCCACAGAAGCCCTGTGGGGTGACAAGAGGAAAGAGGGGTGGCTGAGAAGTGTCTGACGGCCCAGGCACATATAGTTTTGCACTCAGAGGCCCAGCTCCCAAAGGGCAAAAACCACAAGGCATTACCGATAGGAACCCAGAGGTTCCAGCTTCCCGTTGTAATAGCCGTGCGTGGTGGACTCGTTCCCAACATTGATTTCATATTTCAAGACTTCAGATAAGCCCTGAGAACATCTCTTTTCTTCTGTTGTTATGAGGTATGTCACATAAGTATCCGAGGCCCCCTTTTTGAAATCTTCGTACGTATATCTCAATACATCTGCTGACGGGTGAACAGCTAAGAAAGGCACACAGAAGGAAAGCCATAAGAAAGTGATTGCAGAGATTTAAGTCTCCCTCGTTTCTAAATAATGACCAGGGTGATGGTGGTGACAGCTGCCATCTCTCACGTATGCTCTCTCTGCCAGGTTTTCCCTATATTAAGTTCTAAGGGCTTTACTTACATTAACTCATTTAATCCCCACAATAATCTCATCGCATAGGCTTACCGCCCCCATTTTACAGGTGGGAAAATGAGACACAGAAAGCTAAAAAGACCTGGGCCCCAAGCTGCACTGCCTACGTGGTAGAGTCATATTTCTAACCCAGACCACCTGACGTGGAGGGTGTGATCTCATCCATCACAGGCTGGTACTGGTCAGGCTGGTCAGTATGCAATATCATCTCCCCTGTTCAGCAAAGGCCTGAGCTTGGGATTTGCTGAATACCTTCACAGCAAAATGACTAGGTGTTTGAAACAGACCCAAAACAAAAGACAGAAAGAGAGAGAGAGAGAGATCTCAATGTCTCTTTTTGAGATTTAGCTGCAGGTTTACAACAGCAGCAAATCCCTTGTCTTCCTGGATCCCCGCAGCCCTGACAGTGTGTTTGAGCTCTGGTTTCTTTGGGGAGATGAGAACAGCATCACAGGCTGTGAGACTGGGCAAGGGTGGCATTGCATAATTCACAGTTAGTTTAAAGAATCACCAAAAACAGCAAAACTCTGAACTTTTTTTTTTGGCCACACTGCACGGCTTGCGGCATCTTATTTCCCCGACCGGGGATTGAACCCAGGCCCCTGGTATTGAAAGCACCGAGTCCTAACCACTGGATGGCCAGGGAATTTCCAAAACTCACTGCTTTAAACCCAGACCTTGGGCAAAGCACCCACACACAGCTAACAAAGACACCCTCAAATCATTCCCGTCTCACTTCCAGGGAATGTAATGGAGCTCTTTAAGGAAAAGCAGCATTTAATCCACCTCCTCTCTCAGCTATGACAATGCTCTTTGCAAGTTCCCACTACAAATGCAAATCTTTTCCTTTTTTCTTCCAAGAGAAAGTCACCCTTTGAGGATGATTTGTGTGTGCGTGTTCATATGTGTGTGTGTGTGTGTCTGTGTGTGTGATAAACTTGGTTAAAACTAATATTCTGCCACCTAAAAGACCCTGTGCTGCAAAAGAGATGAAAAACGTATATCAGAGGTAAGTAAGTCATGGCCATGGGCCAAATCCAGCCAGCCACCCCTTTTGGTAAATACTGGAACAGTCATACTGACTCTTTCTGTATCTTCTATGGCTGCTTTCACACTACAACGGCAAAGTTGAATAGCTGAGAAGGAGACTGTAGGGCCTTCAAAACGTAGAATGTTTGCTATCTGGCCCTTTACACTAAGTCTGTCAACCTCTGACCTAGCTCATCAGGCAAATGGCTTACACCCACCCACCCCGGGGTGAGTGCCAAAGCGTGGGTCGCAGTATAAAACCAGACGTGTGTTTGTCTCATGAATGCGTTTCAGTGGGCACAAAAATGGCACCCCGTCACACCATCACCCACTGGCTGTTTAACCCATAATGACCCCTCCTTACCGTCCCCAGTGGTGAGAATGAGAGCGTAGGCTTTGATGGGTCCGTGGCTGGCTTCAAACCCACTGAATTTGACCTTCACAGAATTGTGACTGACAGATGTAATGTTAGGGGATCCATCTGGAGAAGGAGGGTCTGAAACAGAACAAAACAAAACACGATCACCCAACATTTAAAACCAAAGAAGGAACACAATGATTAAGGAGAGGATTTGCTGCAGTGCCCCACTCAAGTTCTGCTCTTGCTCTGGAAGCTGTGTGCTGGGCTCATGCAAAGCAAATCCAGAAGCAAAGGGCAGGGATGGGAACTGGTGGGGAACAAAGATGGCAAGTCCTGGGGGAGCCTGCCTAGCTGACAATGACCCCTTCAGTGGGTCCAGCCACATTGCCAGGGTGGCCTCCTGGCAGCCTTGTTTGTAGAAGATAACGTGCCTTTTCTATCTTCCCCCAGTCCCTCCTGACCCAGAGAGCCCAGAGTCCTTATTTTGAGAATGGGGGCAGAGGAAGGAGAACAAGACGGAGACTGTGTGGGTGGAACTCCCAGGTGGGAACTTGGGAGCTGAAGGCAGACATCTGCCAGCACATGGACTTGGCCCCAGGATGGGTTGGTCAGAGAACAATGATGAAGCAGATAGTTACCCAGAAGGAAGCAAAGAAGACATGGAGAGAACATACTTTCTCCTGAGACCTGGCTGCATTCCGGCTCTGCACCCTTCACACTAAAGTCCTCGTTTTTTGCTGGGGTAGGTTTAAAACTCTGCCTAGAGAAATCCAACTGACCCTCTTCCCGGAAACCAGAAAAGCCCACACGGGAACATTCCGTGAGTGGCCTTCATGATCTTGTGCCTCACCTTCCCAAGCTAAGCTTGTGAAGCCACTCTCTAAATGAACACAAGGGCTTCTCTGGTGGCGCAGTGGTTGAGAGTCCGCCTACCGATGCAGGGGACACGGGTTCGTGCCCCGGTCCGGGAGGATCCCACATACCGCGGAGCGGCTCAGCCCGTAAGCCATGGCCGCTGAGCCTGCGCGTCCGGAGCCTGTGCTCCGCAACGGGAGAGGCCACAACAGTGAGAGGCCCGCGTACCACAAAAAAAAAAAAAAAAAAAGATGATCTCTCTCCACACACACTCTACCTAAATTGGTCTCCCACATACAGTTTGAGCGTTTCTGTTATTATAACCAAGATTCAGGGAGACTGAGAAAACTGAACTCAAAAAAAAAAAAAAAAGACCATAACACAATGCTCCAAATGTATGCTGTCCAATACGGCAGCCACTAACCACATTGAGCACTTGAAAGGTGACAGGCCCAAGTTTGGACATAAAATATCTCATTAATAACTCACTTTATACAAATTACATGTTGCAATGATAATACTTTTAATATACTGAGTTAAATAAAATGTGATCAAAACTCATTTCAGCTCCTCCTTTTTTTTTTTTTTTCCTGGCCATGCCAGGCAGCTTGTGGGATCTTAGTTCCCCAACCAGGGATCGAACCCGGGCCCCTGGAAGTGAAAGCACAGAGTTCTAACCACTGAACCGCCAGGGAATTTCCAGCCGCTCCTTTTTACAGTTTCTTAATGTGGCTCCTAGAAAAGTGTTTATTATACAGGAGGCTCACGTGATTTTCTATTGGAAGGCACAGCTTTAAACCATCCTTCAGCAACCTCTCAAGTAACTGACTGCAGTGGCCACTTGGAGGCGCTGTCCAACGTCTAAGTGCCAACTGCCTCAAGAGACACTTCCTAGCACCAGCTCCCACCCCATCCACAGCTCTATGCCTTTTAGCAGGCCAGCGAGGAGCCCCCAGCTCCCTGCCCCAAGACAGCTCCATCCACCTCAAAGCCTGGAAATCCTTTCCTTCTCACTGCTTATCTCAGTCCTACACTCGAGGGACCTTGCCGGCCATGCCCACCATAGTGTCCCTTACCCAGGCACACAGTAAGCAATCAACAAGTGTTGGCTAAAAGACCATCGCTCCAACTCTCCCCGGTTTACCCATCCCACCAGCACTTCCTGCCTCTCTCAGAGAAAATGCAGCTCCACTTTTATGTTAAATAAAAAAGTGTCAAAGTTGTACTTTTAACAAGCACGCTAAATTTGTACATAAAAATTCATCTGAGGAAAGGGAGCTACAGATTAAAAAGTGAGAGAATCACTGGACTAAATGCTGAGTGGTCATTATCTAACCCTACCACGCACTGCTCAGCTTCAGAAACAACTAACTCTAACAAGCTCCTTCCCTTCACTAGGTACTGTGCTCAGCCCTGGAGATACCGGATCAGATATGGCTTATGTTCCTCAGTGGCTTATACCCACTGAGATGACATCATAAAACAGAGAACTACAAAATAGTACCCAACAAGGTTCACTGTTTCTATTACACTGTAGAGTGCTGCAGAAACACAAAGGATTGTGACCCAGGGCCATCCTATATAGCTGTGTACTACACAACTCCAAGGAGTCCCACGCGCATAGTAGACTATATGAATGGTGTCCCGTGGAACTATGCAGTGCACAACTTGACTAGCCATACATGGCAGCTCTGAAGTGATCTTCCACCTACACTACCTCATCTAATTTGTATTAACAGTCCTGGAAGGTAGGTATTATTTCCCCTTTTTTACAACTAAGAAAAACAAGGCTCAGAGAGGTTAAGCAGCTTTTCTGAGATCACACAGCTAGTAAAAGGTAGACTTTACAATCAAACTCAGGTCTGCCTAAGTCCAAGGCTCTGTCAGTAGAATCCCTCGGCCATTTTCCAAGTCAGTGTCCCTGAAGTAAGAAGCCTTTTCTTCTTACTATTTCAACCACCAATTCTTTAGAAATTGTTTGGAAACATTCTGATACCCTAAAGGAAATAGCATATCCAGGATTCAAAAAGCACAAAGCAAAACCAACTCCACCAGGTTGACCTAAGACATAATTTTGGCAAAGACACAGGGAGCAAAAGATAAATAAAAAGGAAACAAAGAACGAATATAACAAAACAGATACAGACTCATAGATAAAGAAAACAAACTGGTGGTTATCAGTGGAGAGAGGGGAGTGGGGAGGGGTAAGACAGGGGTAGGGGATTAAGAGGTACAAACTACTATGTGTGAAATAAATAAGTGACAAAGATATACTGTACAGCACAGGGAATACAGCCAATATCGCATAATAACTTTAAATGCAGTATAATCTATAAAAATCGTGAATCACGATGTTGTACACCTGAAACTAATATAATATTGTAAATCAACCATATCTCAATTAAAAAAAAAAAGCAAAGAAGTAATTTTTTCCAAGTTCAAAATAAAAGGTAGTCATGAAAAGATTAACTAGGGGGATCTCTCGTGAATGATCCCATTTCCCAAAACAGCTGGGGAGCTTACTAATACAGATTCTAGGGAAATATGAATCTTGACTGAATATCTATCTGATAATAGTAAAAAGAAAAAAAGGATTGTTGAGAGTTCCCTGGTGGCCTAGTAGTTAGGATTCTGGGCTTTCACTGCTGTGGCCCAGGTTCAATCCCTGGTCGGAGAACTGAGATCTTGTAAGCCACGCAGCATGGTCCAAAAAAAAAAGTATTGTTAAATTTTTAAGGGTAATGGCAATAGTAATGTGGCTATGTTTGAAAGAAAGGGAAAAGGAGTCCCTGTCTTGCAGCAATACACACTGAAAAACTTATGAATAAAACTGTAGAATAACCAGGACTGGTCTCAAAGAAGTCCAATAAGGGAGGAGGGGATATAAATGAAACCAGATTGGTCAAATGCTCACAAATGTTCAACTGAGTGATGATGGGTACGTGGATCCCATTATACTGTCCTTTGCTTTCGTGTATATTTGAACATTTTAGGGGAACTTACTTAAAAGAAAAGGTGGCAACAAATTATTCTGTAAAACGAAGGAAACTTTTGGAATGTAAAAAATTCCCTCTCACTAGATTTCTATAGATTATATAGATTCTATAGAATATATAGACTAGATTTCTATAGAATTGGGTTAACAGTCCGTGCCAACAAAAACAAATATTTTTGGATAAACTTTTTTTAGAAACAGGTTTCTAGGCCACACTTGCAGACCCTCTGGGTCAGCTTTCCAAGGTGACCACAATGTCACCTGGCCACCCTGCCCTCCCTGAAGCCCACCTGTGATGCCAGTGAGGCAGGTGATTTGGGTGGGCGGTGCCATCTTGTCACAGGACCGGGCAATGATGCTGATGTTGTACAAGGTAGAAAAATTCAAATATGTGACTTCCGTCCTGTACTCAGAGCCGTTCTCCGAGGAGCAGCTCTCCAGGTTCGTCATGTTTTCCCAGTCTCCGTGCCTGACCTCCAGCTCGAAGCCTGTGTTGGTGCCAAAAGGGCAGGCCCACTTGAGGACCAAGGTTGGCTCTTTGGGGACCACTTCACAGTGGAAGGAGGTTACTGGTGCAGGGTCTGCAAGGCAAGAACAGCACATCATGAGATTCTTGGACTTTTTTTTTTTTTTTTTGCAGTATGCGGGCCTCTCACTGTTGTGGCCTCTCCCACTGCGGAGCACAGGCTCCGGACGTGCAGGCTCAGTGGCCATGGCTCACGGGCCCAGCCGCTCTGCGGCACGTGGGATCTTCCCGGACCAGGGCATGAACCCGTGTCCCCTGCATCGGCAGGCGGACTCTCAACCACTGCGCCACCAGGGAAGCCCGATTCTTGGACCTTTGCCTTTGCAAACACTGAAACTTGGGGAGCAGGAGGTTCCTGGCCCGTTGGTGATGAGGAGACAGCCATGGGGCATGACAGAAGAGGCAGAGGCTGACCTTAAACAGGGCCTTAGTGGACTGTGTGACCTTGGGTCAGTCCCCCAACTGTTCTGAGCCTCAACTGCAGGACTGTCTGAGGATTAAATGAAACAGTGGCTGTCAGGGTCCAGGCTGGAAGAGCACAGGGCTCCATGAGAGGTAGCGACAATACAGTGGAGGCGGTAGCAACTTCTTCGCCTGCGTCACCTCATTTTGGGGCCCACTTGACAATCTTTCTGGAACAGGCAGGGTTAATATTGTCCTATTTTGCAGATGAATCAACTGAGGCTTAGAGAGATTAAGCAATTTGCTAAAGATGACATGGCTGGTCAGTGGCGAAGCCAAAACTGGATCTCAGGTTTTCTAAATCCAAGTCCAGCGTGTTTTCTACACATACAACAGGCTAAATAATCAATGGTAAACGGTATCGGTTTCTTCATCTCTAAAATGTGGTGTTATTTGTCTCTACCTATCTGAGGGCCAATAGTGTTTTATTGAGGGCCAACAAAAAACTGATGTAAAAGGGAAACTCTGTATTAATGTACCGGGGGTGGGGAGGAATATTATCATTACTTTAATGTTGCAGTGTTTTAAAGCAGGAGAAGTTCTAAAGAGTCACCTAGTGCAACGCCCACATTCTCCACCTGAGGCCTGGAAAGGTAACCTGCCCAATGCATACCTACTCCCACTGCTCCTGTTCCATCCACCCCCACTCATAAATGCTCACAGATATCTTTCTTTTGCTATAGGCTACAATAATTGTAGCTAAGACAAACATTAGCCATGGAAGCTACCCCAATACCAAAGATCAGAGTCTAGACCCTGTGAATGGAGCCTGAGTTAGCAGAAGGGACTCAAAGCTGCAGGGATCCCTTTAGCCACTCCATGTGAAAACTCAGAGGTCATCAGGGTTCCAGCTCCTACACTACCAGGGAGGCTGATCCGATGAGACCCCTGTTCCCCTTCCAAATCAGCCTAAACACATTTGAACGGTTTGGTCTAAGGAAGAGAGGAAGCATGTGCAAAGAGGGTAGGGAGTAGGGTGTTACACAGATACAGAGGTGATAAAGGCCCCATGATCAAAACTGTCAGCAGAAGTACTCACAGCCGTCCACAAAACATTCCCCGGATTACTCTCTGAAAGTTCCCTCAGTTAAACACAGGGCTCGTCTTCCCTTTAAAAGATCACACCTTTTGCATCGAGACAGTCAGGATCAAGAAAGGCAAAAAAGCTTGAGCATCCATTTGAACAATATCCTTTCCGTCTTCTTCAGCGTAAAAGCCAAACAATGAACTACAAGCCCGGACATCATCCATGCCCTGGCCCATCACCTCTTGCATCTTGGGCCTCACCTCCTACCCCTCCCCCTCTTGCTCCCATGGATCCACCTCTGCCACCCTGACCTGCTCTTTCTTCAATACAGCAGGCACGCTCCAGGCTCGGCACCCCAGCACTGGCTGCCCCTCTGCCTGTAATGCTCTACGCCCCAACATTCACATGGCCTGCTTTACACCCTTCAAGTCTTTGCTCAAAAGTCACCTTTTCAACGAAGCCTTCCCAAGATAAACATCTCATTTCCCCCATCCTTGTTTATTCCCCCCTCCTTAGTAATCATCAGCTAATAACCTATTTATCTTGTTTATTATGTCTTCCCTACCAGAATAAAAGTTCCAGAAAGGCAGGGACTTGTCTGTGTCCTTTAACAGTGCCTGGCATATAGTAAATGCTCAATACATATCTGTTGAATGAATAAATGATGCGGGTAGCAAGATAGCACTAATAAGCTAATAGGACGCTCAGAGAGCTTAGGGTCTATTATCACACACCACACAAAAGCTAATCAACTAGAGTTTATTTCAAGAACCTATGTGCAAGGCCAGCATCACACAAGAAGGAGTCCAAGAGGCACGGGGGACTACTCACCTGTACAGAATGACTGCCAGCCAGGTACCAGTGACTCGGTGACATTCCCCACCTGTGTGAAGATCTCTACGGTGTATGAGGAGCCAGGTGTTAACTCGGTGACTGTAGCATAGGTGATGCCGATGTCTGTGACTATTTGTGTGGCCTTGCTGGAATTTCCATCCTGCTCAATTAGAAGGCGGTAGGTGTACCTCAAAGAGGCTTCATCAAAGTTCTGCCAGTTTAAGGTTGCTGCTGTGGTGTTGGTCCTTACTTCAATGTTGGACACATTGCTGGGCCCTTAGTTTTAAAAAAAAAAAAAAAAAAAAAAGCATGGATTAGCATGAACCATTTTATTATTTGCATGTAAAATTAGCCAGAAAATTCATTAAATTTAATTTAATAAAAAATAAAAATAGTCTGGCTCCTTTTGGGAAAGAATAAATAAAGCTAATATTTGCTGGACTCGAAAGATGGAACGCTTCCCAAAAATGACATTCAGAAAATAATTATACAGATTAAATCTCAAAAGAATGAAAGTTTTTCAGGATTCTCTTAATACTTTAACTGAAATATATTTTCAAGATGTAATTTCTATCTGTTTTTGAAATATGATTAACGAAAGAGAAAAACATATGAAAAAGACATTATAAACCACCATTTCTACCATATACTTAGGTCAAATATTACCAAAGTAGTTCCCTCACTTTTGCATGCAAAGCGCCTCATTTGGGCTGCAGCTTCCAATGCCAACATGACGGGGTGACCCTCCTCTAGTCTGTATTCCAGACTAGAGAATGAATAGTCATGTTTTCCATGCTTATGGGATCCCTTTCTGCTTCAGAAGACAATTCAAAGTTCATATGGCTCAGCACCAAGTGCCCTAAGAGCACAGAAGAACATTTGCTGAGGCCGATGTTTCCAGCTTACACAGTTTCACATTCTACCTGGAGCCCAGAAACACAAGAGCCTCTTATTCCATCATTTAACCAATGCTTACTTCCCATCCTCCAAGTGAAAGGGAGAATACTCCCTTAGGAGGGTGTTCTAAGACACTTACGTGTGTACTGTGCGGTGGAGTTGGATTTCCCTGGGCAATCGTTCACTTCTGGGGTGATTGTGATGTTATATAAGGTGCCCGGGATCAGGCCCCCGAGAGTGATGGCTTCATGAGAACTATTTGTCTGGTTAGAGCTGTGCTCAGACTGTATCACTACACAGTAGATGTACCCAGTAACATTGTCTGTATTCCGCCACGCCAACTGCATGTCGGTTGTGGTGACATTGACCACACGGATATCAAACACTGCACTGAGGTCTGGTCAGAGGAAAGGAAGAAAAAAGGAAGTCTATTAATGACCACCATAACGTCCAGCTTTATTCCAAAGAGTCTGACAAGAGAACTTGCTCTTTGGCCATCAAACCCTGAAATGAGTTCACGTAGGGCAAACTCTAAAACTTAGGGGAGAAACACACACACTCAGTTCTTTCAAGAATTTTGGCTCTTCTGTAACACAGATGAACTTACCAGCTTATCCTATCAGTTTTCTGGTCTTTTGCTTTTGGCATAGAGATGCCCCCTTCGGGGGTCTTCTGGAGTGGAAATCATGGTCAGTTTCTTGATCTGAGTGCTAGGGACCAGATGGGTGCTGTTTGTGAAGATTCATCAAACTATGCACTCAGGATGTGTGTGCTTTTCAGTATGTGTACTATATCTCAATAAGTAGTTTTTTTTATTTGTTCCCTCAAAAGAAAACATCTTTCTATAACATAGACAGACATACTGAAGAGAAAAACTGAAATAGAGTTGACACTGAGTGGGAGTATTTGAGGCTGGAGTGACGAAGGGAAAAAGCGCACATGCCCTCCATGCTCAGAGCTGGGAGTCAGAACTGATATCACCCAGTGAGTCCTCTGGGTTCTGTATTCAGATCATCTCACCTCTACACACTGAACCAGCTGCAATATGAATGCACAGATCCTGGAAACAACTAGATAACAGGACCTCTTTCCTGCCCTTGCTTACAAAACTTTCCTCTCTTTACCCAGTAACCAAGGTCACCTCTAAAGAGGCAAGTTGAGTAGATAGGGGACAAAAGAGGGGAACATTTTCACTGTAAAACCCTTTGTAGTTTTTAAAATTTTGTACCACATGCATGTACTATCTGCTCAAAAATTAATTTTTAAGTAGGTTCTCCTTAAAGGAAGGTAACTGAGAATCTTCTTTCCCTACCACCGGATTCCTGATGTTAAAGGGATTCCACAGAGAGAAGACCATGAAAGCCAGCAGTTTTCTATAAACATAAAAATAGTAGAAACAACCTAAATATTCCATAAAAAGGGAAGGGCTATACATACATTGTGATCTGGCTACAAGATGAAATAGTCTGCAGCCACTAAAAACATGAAAACCGGGCTTCCCTGGTGGCGCAGTGGTTGAGAGTCCACCTGCCGATGCAGGGGACACGGGTTTGTGTCCCGGTCTGGGAGGATCCCGCATGCCGTGGAGCGGCTGGGCCCGTGAGCCATGGCCGCTGAGCCTGCGCATCCGGAGCCTGTGCTCCGCAACGGGAGAGGCCACAACAGTGAGAGGCCCGCGTACCGCAAAAAAACAAACAAACAAACAAACAAACAAACATGAAAACCATAACAACTACAGGAGGGAAGTTATGATATATATGGAGTTAAAAGAAAAAGTTCAAATACAAAATAAAATAATTCATATAATAATTACAGTGATATAAACTAAACATATGACCATGGACACAGATAGAAAAGGAATTCAGTTGGGTTAGAAAAGTGGAGTTATTTTTGTTTCCCTGCCTTTTTGTGGTAGTAAAATACACACAACATAATATTTATCATTTTAACCATTTGTAAGTGTACAACTCAGTAGCATTAAATACATTCACAATGTTGTGTCACCATCACCATCATCTGTACCCAAAACATTTCATCATCCCCAACACGAACTCTGCTCCCATGAAACGACAACCCTCATTCCTCCCTCTTCCCAGCCCCTCTCTTCTACCGTCTGTCTCTGTGAACATGCCTATTCTAGGCATCTCATATAAGTGGATTCATACAGTAGTTGTCCTTCTGTGTCCAGCTTTTTGCACTTAGCATAATGTTTTCAAGATTTATCCACACTATAGCATGTCTCAGTACTTTGTTCCTTTTTATGGCTAAATAATATTCTATCGTACGAATATACCACATTTTGTCTATCCATTCCTCTGTTGATGGACACTTGGTTGCCTCCACCTTTTAGCTATTGTGAATCATGCTCCTATGAACACTGGTGTAGAGATAACTGTTCAGGGCCCTGCTTTCAATTCTTTTGGAAATATATATACATGTAGGAGTGGAATTGCTGGGTCATACGGTATTTGTTTCCCTTTTTCAAAATTGCCTTTAATGCTGTTACATTTATTCTCCCCAATAATAATGAACATTGGTCAATAATAGAATGGTAATACCCTAAGAGTCTAGTGCCTTATCACAACTCTTCTTGATTTCCATTCAACCGGACAATTATAGGCAATAGTACAAGAGATGCCTTCTCCTTATGAATAGGCTTAAATTACTTTTGCAGCTGCACCATATCAAAGTACAGTCCACACTCTGGTTAAGACCTCAGTCTTCAAAGTCAGACAGAGGCCAGTTCACTACCTTGTCACCCTGGGCCAGTTACTTAAGTTCACAGAGTCCCCATTTCCTACTCTATAAAATAGAGATGATAATAGTCCCTACCTCATGGAGTTGTGTTCAAAATGTTTAAATACAGGATGACAGCCCAGCCATTTGTAGACCCCTAGTACATTATGTTATTATTACATTAAATTCTGGTCGTTGGCAGGCAAGTCATACAATATCAAAGGGACCCCACAATGGTGATGCCTTTACCATTAGCAACATTCTCAAAAAGAAAGAAAAAAATATATGTTGATACTACGACCCTACCTCAAAAGTCTAATCTGAAATTCAGACTTGAAAAGGAATTACTGCACTTCATCTGAGGGATGCATTTTAGCAGTTCCCATATTTTGGAAGCAGATCTTCCTAGTAGCTATCAGTGCTTAACCCAACCAACAGAGTTGAAGAAACCTACACAAGAAGAATCTCAAGAGTTCAAATGACTTCACACGTGGCTCAAGGAATCAGTCTCATTTCTTTATTCCTGCCTTCTGTGGAAAAGATTTCAATTCTCTTGCAATCAAAGATCAAGGAATACTGTATGTTTTCTAAGCTTTCCCAAAAATTTCATTTCAAAATTTAAAAACAATAATGAGCAATAGTTTTCATGAAATATTTTTATCAATATCAGTACGCCTCATAGAACTAACAGAACTACTGTATCACAATGTTGTTTATGAAAGACTATAAATAATCTACCTGTCCAACAATAGGGGAGTAGTTAAATATTTATAAACTTTAGGGTTTCAGGACCCCTTTATCTTCTTAAAACTTATTAAGGCTCTCAGAGAATTTTTATTTATTTAGGTTATATTTATGTATGCTGTAATAGAAAATTTTTAATGAGGAAAATATATAAAACATAAGAATACACGAGCATGCATTCCATTAGCCAACAGAAAAAATGATTTCATCCCATGTCACAGAGCATCTAGAAAACTCCACTGTACACTCATCATGAGAGAATGAGAGTGAAGAAGCCAAATAGCATTCCAATATTATTATGATAATAATACCTCACAGGGCTTCCCTGGTGGTTCAGTGGTTAAGAATCTGCCTCCCAGTGCAGGTGACACAGGTTCAAGCCCTGGTCCGGGGAAGATCCCACATGCCACAGAGCAACTAAGCCCGTGTGCCACAACTACTGAGCCTGCGCTCTAGAGCCCGAGAGCCACACTACTGAAGCCCATGTGCCTAGAGTCCGTGCTCCACAACAAGAGAAGCCACTGCAATGAGAAGCCCTCACACCGCAACAAAGAGTAGCCCCTGCTCACCACAACTAGAGAAAGCCCGCAAGCAGCAACAGAAACCCCACTCAGCCAAAAATAAATAAATAAAATAAATAAATTTTTAAAAATAATAATAATACCTTACAGACCCCCCTTGAAAGAATCTAGGGGACTCCCAGAGATCCCTGGACCACACTTTGAGAACCAATGATCTAACCAAGGGGTCAGCGAACTTTTTCTATATGGACCACAGAATGAATATTTTAGGTTTTGCAGGCCATTTATTCTCTGTGGCAACTATTCACTTCTAGCACAAAAGAAGCCATAGACTTTATATAAAGAAATGAGCATGGTTGTGTTCCAATAAAACTTACACTCTATAAAAAAACAGGCAGTGGGCCAGATTTGGCCCATGGGCCATTTTTACCTGCTGACTCCTGATTTAGACAATGGAATGCCAGGCAGGTATTAAAATTATCCTGCAGAGAAGGAAAGAAATCATAAAGATCAGATCAGAAATAAATGAAAAAGAAATTAAGGAAACGGGGCTTCCCTGGTGGCGCAGTGGTAGAGAGTCCGCCTGCCGATGCAGGGGACACGTGTTCGTGCCCCAGTCCGGGAAGATCCCACATGCCGCGGAGTGGCTGAGCCCGTGAGCCGTGGCCGCCAAGCCTGCACGTCCAGAGCCTGTGCTCCGCAACAGGAGAGGGCATAACAGTGAGAGGCCCGCGTACCGCAAAAAACAAACAAACAAACAACAAAAGAAGAAATGAAGGAAACGATGGCAAAGATCAATAAGACTAAAAGCTGGTTCTTTGAGAAGATAAACAAAATTGATAAACCATTAGCCAGACTCATCAAGAAAAAAAGGGAGAAGACACAAATCAATAGAATTAGAAATGAAAAAGGAGAAGTAACAACGGACACTGCAGAAATACAAAGGATCATGAGAGATTACTACAAGCAACTCTATGCCAATAAAATGGACAACCTGGAAGAAATGGACAAATTCTTAGAAATGCACAACCTTCTGAGACTGAACCAGGAAGAAATAGAAAATATGAACAGACCAATCACAAGCACTGAAATTCAAACTGATTAAAAATCTTCCAACAAACAAAAGCCCAGGACCAGATGGCTTCAAAGGCGAATGCTATAAAACATTTAGAGAAGAGCTAACACCTATCCTTCTCAAACTCTTCCAAAATACAGCAGAGGGAGGAACACTCCCAAACTCATTCTACAAGGCCACCATCACCCTGACACCAAAACCAGACAAAGATGTCACAAAGAAAGAAAACTCCAGGCCAATATCACTGATGAACATAGATGCAAAAATCCTCAACAAAATATTAGTGAACAGAACCTAACAGCACATAAAAAGGATCATACACCATGCTCTAGTGGGGTTTATCCCAGGGATGCAAGAATTCTTCAATATACGCAAATCAATCAGTGTGATAAACCATATTAACAAATAGAAAGAGAAAAACCATATGATAATCTCAATAGATGTAGAGAACGCTTTTGACAAAATTCAATACCCATTTATGATAAAAAAAAAAAACCTCCAGAAAGGAGGCATAGAGGGAACTTTCCTCAACATAATAAAGGCCATATATGACAAACCCACAGCCAACATCATCCTCAATGGTGAAAAACTGAAACCATTTCCACTAAGATCAGGAACAAGACAAGGTTGCCCACTCTCACCACTATTATTCAACATAGTTTTGGAAGTTTTAGCCACAGCAGTCAGAGAAGAAAAAGAAATAAAAGGAATCGAAATCGGAAAAGAAGAAGTAAAGCTGTCACTGTCTGCAGATGACATGATACTATACATAGAGAATCCTAAAGATGCCACCAGAAAACTACTAGAGCTAATCAATGAATTTGGTAAAGTAGCAGGATACAAAATTAATGCACAGAAATCTCTGGCATTCCTATACACTAATGATGAAAAATCTGAAACTGAAATCAAGAAAACACTCCCATTTACCATTGCAACAAAAAGAATAAAATATCTAGGAATAAACCTACCTAAGGAGACAAAAGACCTGTATGCAGAAAATTATAAGACACTGATGAAAGAAATTAAACATGATACAAATAGATGGAGAGATATACCATGCTCCTGGATTGGAAGAATCAATATTGTGAAAATGACTCTACTACCCAAAGCAATCTACAGATTCAATGCAATCCCTATCAAACTACCAATGGCATTTTTCACAGAACTAGAACAAAAAATTTCAAAATTTGTTTGGAAAAACAAAAGACCCCGAATAGCCAAAGCAATCTTGAGGACGAAAAACGGAGCTGGAGGAATCAGGCTCCCTGACTTCAGACTATACTACAAAGCTACAGTAATCAAGACAGTGTGGTACTGGCATAAAAACAGAAAGATAGATCACTGGAACAGGATAGAAAGCCCAGAGATAAACCCACGCACATATGGTCAACTTATCTTTGATAAAGGAGGCAGGAATGTACAGTGGAGAAAGGACAGCCTCTTCAATAAGTGGTGCTGGGAAAACTGGACAGGGACATGTAAAAGTATGAGATTAGATCATTCCCTAACACCATACACAAAAATAAGCTCAAAATGGATTAAGGACCTAAATGTAAGGCCAGAAACTATCAAACTCTTAGAGGAAAACATAGGCAGAACACTCTATGACATAAATCACAGCAAGATCCTTTTGGACCCACCTCCTAGAGAAATGGAAATAAAAACAAAGATAAACAAATGGGACCTAATGAAACTTCAAAGCTTTTGCACAGCAAAGGAAACCATAAACAAGACCAAAAGACAACCCTCAGAATGGGAGAAAATATTTGCAAATGAAGCAACTGACAAAGGATTAATCTCCAAAATTTATAAACAGCTCATGCAGCTCAATAGCAAAAAAACAAACAACCCAATCCAAAAATGGGCAGAAGACTTAAATAGGCATTTCTCCAAAGAAGATATACAGACTGCCAACAAACACATGAAAGAATGCTCAACATCATTAATCATTAGAGAAATGCAAATCAAAACTACAATGAGATATCATCTCACACCAGTCAGAATGGCCATCATCAAGAAATCTAGAAACAATCAATGCTGGAGAGGGTGTGGAGAAAAGGGAACTCTCTTGCACTGCTGGTGGGAATGTGAATTGGTACAGCCACTATGGAGAACAGTATGGAGGTTCCTTAAAAAACTAAAAATAGAACTACCATATGATCCAGCAATCCCACTACTAGGCATATACCCTGAGAAAACCATAATTCAAAAAGAGACATGTACCAAAATGTTCATTGCAGCTCTATTCACAATAGCCCAGAGCTGGAAACAACCTAAGTGTCCATCATCGGATGAATGGATAAAGAAGATGTGGCACATATATACAATGGAATATTACTCAGCCATAAAAAGAAACGAAACTGAGCTATTTGTAATGAGGTGGATAGACCTAGAGTCTGTCATACAGAGTGAAGTAAGTCAGAAAGAGAAAGACAAATACCGTATGCTAACACATATATATGGAATTAAAAAAAAATGTCATGAAGAACCTAGGGGTAAAACGGGAATAAAGACACAGACCTACTTGAGAATGGACTTGAGGATATGGGGAGGGGGAAGGGTAAGCTGTGACAAAACGAAAGAGAGGCATGGACATATATACACTACCAAACGTAAGGTAGATAGATAGTGGGAAGCAGCCGCAGAGCACAGGGAGATCAGCTCGGTGCTTTGTGACCTCCTGGAGGGGTGGGGTGGGGAGGGTGGGAGGGAGGGAGATGCATGAGGGAAGGGATGTGGGAACAGATGTATATGTATGACTGATTCACTTTGTTATAAAGCAGAAACTAATAAAAAATAAAAAATAATAATAATAAAAAATAAAAAAAATTTAAAAAAAAGAATAAAATAACTAGGAATAAACCTACCTAAGGAGACAAAAGACCTGTATGTAGAAAATTATAAGACACTGATGAAGGAAATAAAAGATGATACAAATAGATGGAGAGATATACCATGTTCTTGGATTGGAAGAATCAACATTGTGAAAATGACTCTACTACCCAAAGCAATCTACAGATTCAATGCAATCCCTATCAAACTACCAATGGCATTTTTCACAGAGCTAGAACAAAAAATTTCACAATTTGTATGGAAACACAAAAGACCCCGAATAGCCAAAGCACTCTTGAGAAAGAAAAACGGAGCTGGAGGAATCAGGCTCCCTGACCTCAGACAAAGCAACAGTAATCAAGACAGTATGGTACTGGCACAAAAACAGAAATATAGAGCAATGGAACAGGATAGAACCCAGAGATAAACCCACGCATATATGGTCGCCTTATCTTTGATAAAGGAGGCAAGAATATACAGTGGAGAAAAGACAGCCTCTTCAATAAGTGGTGCTGGGAAAACTGGACAGCTACATGTAAAAGAATGAAATTAGAACACTCCCTAACACCATACACAAAAATAAACTCAAAATGGATTAAAGACCTAAATATAAGGCCAGAAACTATCAAACTCTTAGAGGAAAACATAGGTAGAACACTCTATGACATAAATCACAGCAAGATCCTTTTTGACCCACCTCTTAGAGAAATGGAAATAAAAACAAAAATAAATAAATGGGACCTAATGAAACTTAAAAGCTTTTGCACAGCAAAGGAAACCATAAACAAGGCAAGAAGACAACCCTCAGAATGCAAGAAAATATTTGCAAATGAAGCAACTGATAAAGGATTAATCTCCAAAAGCTACAAGCAGCTCATGCAGCTCAGTATCAAAAAAACAAACAACCCAATCCAAAAATGGGCAGAAGACCTAAATAGACATTTCTCCAAAGAAGATATACAGATTGCCAACAAACACATGAAAGAATGCTCAACATCATTAATCATTATAGAAATGCAAATCAAAACTACAATGAGATATCACCTCACACTGGTCAGAATGGCCATCATCAAAAAAATCTACAGACAATAATTGCTGGAGAGGGTGTGGAGAAAAGGGAACCCTCTTGCACTGTTGCTGGGAATGTAAATTCATACAGCCATTATGGAGAACAGTATGGAGGTTCCTTTAAAAACTAAAAATGGAACTACCATACGACCCAGCAATCCCACTACTGGGCATGTACTCTGAGAAAACCATAATTCAAAATGAGTCAGTACCAAAATATTCATTGCAGCTCTATGTACAATAGCCAGGACATGGAAGCAACTAAGTGCCCATGAACAGATGAATGGATAAAGAAGATATGGCACATATATACAATGGAATATTACTCAGCCATAAAAGGAAACAAAATTGAGCTATTTGTAATGAGGTGGATGGACCTAGAGTCTGTCATACAGAGTGAAGTAAGTCAGAAAGAGAAAAACAAATACCATATGCTAACACAGATATATGGAATCTAAGAAAAAAAAAATGGTCATGAAGAACCTAGGGGCAAGATGGGAACAAAGACACAGACCTAGTAGAGAATGGACTTGAGGATACGGGGAGGGGGAAGGGTAACCTGGGACAAAGTGAGAGAGTGGCATGGACATATATACACTACCAAATGTAAAATAGATAGCTAGTGGGAATCAGCCGCATAGCACAGGGAGATCAGCTCGGTGCTTTGTGACCACCTACAGGGGTGGGATAGGGAGGATGGGAGGGAGGGAGACGCAAGAGGGAAGAGATATGGGGACATATGTATATATATAACTGATTCACTTTGTCATAAAGCAGAATTAACACACCATTGTAAAGCAATTATACTCCAATAAAGATGTTTAATAAAGAAAAAAAATTATCCTGCAGAAATATTTATGCTAATAGGGAAGAATAGTCACAATAAACTTGAAATGAAAAAAGCAGATAACACATGTACAGGATTTTAATATTTGTTAAAATATATATACACACACACATACACACCTTTCTATACCTTAAAATTCTAAAACATCACGCATCAAAAGCTATTAGTTATTATCTCTGGTTGTTGGTTTACATGTGATTTTTCTTTTTGCTTGTCTGTATTTTATATAATGCATATGCATTGCTGTCATTATAAATTTGTTTAAAAGTTTTTCTTAATTAAAAGAAAAGCAATATTTGGAAAATTTGACATTTATAAATTATACTGATTTCCGTTAAGAAACATGACTGTTTCTCAGAAAATACAACCTATTTGCTTACCAGTTGTACTGTAAACTGTTTGGGAATCCCCTTTAGTCCCATTTGGTCCTTGTGGAAATATGTCAAAACGATACTTGGTTCCAGGGCATAAGTCACCAATGACAATACTTTGTTCGGTGGTTGTTTGACATTCTCTAACTTCATCCCGTGTGATATTTATCTCAAAGAAATTAGAGTCATTGCTGTTCCATGCTAAGCCAATTTCCCTTGTGCTGACACTTGTCACTCGAAAGTCAGAAACTGGACTGGGGGCTGTGGGTAGAAAGTAAATGACTAGATTAAGAATCTATTTCTCCAGTAGACAAGGGTGACTGAACCTCACAAAATATTTACAATGAGATTAAACGTACACTTGGGACACCCAACCTCTCTTTTTTGTATTATCACCTACAACACAAGCCCCTCAGAAACTCATGTTTCTAACCAACAAGAGAACACTTGGCCACAGGAGTGCAGAAACTGGTGTTTAAGTTGTACAAAGTCATTCAAAGGAAATGAGAAGAGGCATAAATTCTCGTGGGTCAAGGGCTCAGGCACTGGAGGACCTTGGCCACTGCTGGCTGCCTATGTTGTATACGTTACTTAGCCTTCCTGAGTCTCTGTTTAAGGAAGTGCAGCAGAGGCTGCTGTTGACCCCCAAAATCCATTCCCCCCTCCATTTTCCTTAATCATACACTCCCAGATTCTTAGCAGTGTACGTGGCTATTGGAAAGAAAAACTACATTTCCCAGCCCCCCTTGCTACTAGGCTAAGTTCTGGCCAATGGGATGTGAGTATAAGCACCATATGGCTCCTAAGAAGCGTCCTTAAAGGATGGAGCATTACCTTTTATCCTTCCTCCTTCTTGTAACTGGAATGTGGGTGTGATGCCTGGAGCTCAGGCTGCCTGGCTATAGAACCAACAATGTGGCAGTGGCTGCAGCTTCCTGATGCCGGGACGGCAGCTCAGTACATTCCTGGAGCCAAAAACTACAGCCAGGGCTGCTGACAGTGACACAGTTGGGGACTCCCTGGATGGGGAGTTCTGCACCCTTAGGCTGGGAGTCATTTCTGGGTCCCAGCCTAGAGCTGCACCCCATATGTTATGAGTTGAGTTGTGTCCCCTCAAAATTCATATGTTGAAGTCCTCAGAATCTGACTATATTTGGAGGTAGGATTTTTAAAGAGGTGATTAAGGTAAAATGAGGCCATTAAGGTGGGCCTAATCCAATCCATTATGACTAGTATCCTTATTAGATTAGAGGGAACTATATTCAATATCCTGTGATAAACCATAATGGAAAAGAATATGAAAAAGAATATATTTATGTATAACTAAAGCACTTTGCTGTACAGCAGAAATTAAACACAACATTGTAAATCAACTATACTTCAATAAAATTTTTTTTTAAAAAAGAGGAGATTAGGACACAGACATGCACAGATCAAAATCACGTGAAGACACAGGGAGAAGCCGGCCATTACAAAGCCAGGAAGGGAGATCTCAGAAGAAACCAAGCCTGAATCACCTGATCTCAGACTTCTTGCCTCCAGAACTGGGAGAGAGTTGATTTCTATTGTTTAAGCCTCCCAATCTGTCGTACTTGTTATGGCAGTCCTAGCAAACTAACACACCAGCACTTCCAATGATTCTATAAACCCTCAGTTCCCAAGATAAGATCCTCTTCAGCTTAAAATAGCTCATGGTTTCTGTTTCTTGCAACTGAGCGGTAGCTAACCATCCCATCCTGCCTAGCATTGGGCTTCTTTTATAATGAGAGAGAAATAAACTCCTGTCTTGGATACTTGGGAAATTTGTTACTCACAGGAAACCTGATCCTATTAAACAGTAAAAAAAAAAAAAAGTAAAAGGTGAAGAAAAGAAAGCAGATTTTATTTACTCCAAAGATCCAGTCAGAAGACGTTTGTAAGAATGCCTAAGGTGTGCTTCTTGGAAAGCAACAGACACTCGAATAAAGTATTCTGGTGGGATGAGCCCTGGGTCCAGAGCCAGGCACCTTTGGGTTCAAGTCCCTGCCCTGCTGCTTACCAGCTCTGTGGTCTTGGGCAAACTCTTCAGCTGTGCTGAGCTATAGTCTTTTCATCTGTAAGACAGGGATCCTAACACCTACCGTGAAGACCACTACAGTACATGTAAAGCTCCTGGCACAGTGCAATACCGATATTACTATATTATTACATTACTACTCTACTGGCACACCATTATTGTTTTAATTATTGGACCGTCCTTGGAACAGAATGGTTTTTATTTGCTGCCTAACATCTTGTCTTTAAGAGACAGCTGGATCAGAAGAAAGAAAAGACAAGACATAGCTGTGTCCTATTTCCTCATAATGTCAGCATCCAAAGGACAAAGGGACATGAATAACCAGGTTCTTTTTGTCTCCGTGTATCAACTTGTTCCCTGTCACTTGCACACTAGAATGGCTGTCACCAGCACAGGCTGGAGCTGAGAGAGCCCAGCTATCTGACCCCACCTCTGACACTCACAAGGTTTGACACCTGTCCATAGCATCTCTCTCGGCCTTGGCTTCCTCATCCATAAAATGAGGCCAGTGCCATGTCACAGATTTGTGAACATTAAATGAGACCGTGCAAGGAAAGCCCGTCACGCGATGCTGGACGTGTGGGCAGGGTCAATCAATGGTCACCGTCCTAAGATCACACATCCTGAAGGTGGTAAGAGTCCCTGTGGACCCACAAGGTGAGCTGTGCTTTCCTCAAGGGCAGGAACAGAATTTGTCTTGTATCTGCACCTGGCGCATAGCAGGCAGGCAAGAAAGGTTAGCAAAGCAATGAATGGACTCACGGGTGTACACTTGGAGAAAGCCCGGTATGCCCTCAGAAGTGTTGTCAAGGAAAGGCCACACTGTGATGTTGTATAACGTGCTCGAGCTGAGTGAGGTGATGACTGCATGAGTCTCACGGACAGTGAGATTGAAGGAATCTGTCTCGCCAGCAACTTGTATCTGGTAGGTATAGACAGAAGATGACTCATTCTCATTGATTTTCCAGGTCAGGGTCAAGCCTGTGGCACTGATGTTCACAACTTCGATGTCAAACACTTGACTGGAATCTGCAAAGACACAAGAGGAGTTAACAACCACCAGAACGGCCAAGCCAGACAGAAAGAGACAGAGAGAGGGAGAGAGGCTGTCATCAAGGAACGTCATGTAATCTAAGAAACGCTCTGAGCGATTCTTCCTTCCTACTCTACGCCATTTACCACAACATACCTGAGTGTAGGGCGGTCCCAGCAAAAGTCAAACAGCATCTTCAGTGAAGAAAACAACCTGGCCAATTGCAACTGCATAGTTACTCTACGTTCTCCTTGTAAGCTGACTCTTAGAGATGCGACAGACACCTCAAACAACAACATGGACTCTACACATGCCCCCCTAGGTGCTGGGTGACCCCAAAAGGTCTCAAGCATACATCCATCCAAGAATGAACACTATACTCTACATGATCAAGTAAAGACCACAGACTTTCACATGAGGCAGGTCTGGATTCCAAGGTCAGCTCTACTTGAACAGGCAGGTGGATCTTAGGAAAATCACTGAGCTCAGTTTCCTCATCTATAAAGTCAGGATAATAATCCTAACCCAAGAAAAGATAACACAAGAGTGCCAGTTATTCATCAGTTGCCCACCCCACTCTCCCAATCCACCCTCTGTCCTTCTCCTGCCTGCTCTGTGCCCCGGGGAGGCTGAGCCCTGTACCTTGCATCACTGGGGCACAGGTGGGGGGTAGAGACTCTGCCAGGTGGCCTGGGACCAGGTTCCACCAGTGAGCGATAGGGGCAGGCTACTGGGGGGCTGGAGGAGAAAGCAGTTGGCGTCTCTCCTCACTGCCTCCTGCTCTGGGTCACCTGTTCTGACATAGCTGTGTCCTCCACTGCCCCAGCCCTCGCTCGGCTCCAGAAACACCATCTCCTCCCCCTTACTCTTCAGCCTTGGAGGTGATTTCCTATCATGACTAGTCTCAGGCATCTCAACATCCTCTGATGGTGTCCTTAACTCCATCCCACCTAATTAGTCACTTGAAAAATGCCTGGTACCATACATAGATGTGTATCTGTGTGTATGTGTGTGTGTGTGTGTACACATGAGTATACACACACATATACATACACACACAACATAGAGAGGGTTAAGGCTATAATTATTATAATAATATATATTATATAATATTATTATTATTTATCAAGCATTAGGACAGTCAACACAAACCAGGCTTTGTGTATATCCACGTGACCAAAAGCCAAAAATGCAATCACTATTACTTTAATTCCACTCAAATCACTTTAAAAAGCAGGGAACCCCAGATCCACACTAATCCACAGGCCACTTTTAGCAGGATCAGGCAAAAAAGGCCCTCCTCTGGATGGCTCTGCCCCGGGGTGTGTGGCTTGGTGAAAGACCCAGAGACTAGATTCCAGCCCCACTCACCTCCCTGCACAAGCATCTTGTAGGTAGGACAGCCCCACTGCTGTCAATGACACCCCTGGAGGAGTCCCTTCCCCCTCTCCCTCCTCCCCCAGCCAAAAATTGTCCCCAGGTGTCCTATAGCACATCCCCCCAGCCCCTCCAAAAGAGAGAGCAGCTCTCAAAACATACATATACCATCCCTCTAGGAAATGAATCAACCCCTCCAGAATCATCAGAGTCCTTGAGATGTTACCTAGTCCCAGTGCCTCTCCACTTTCATACCTCAGTGTCCATCATCTGCACTTTCACTCATGACGTTTCCTCAACGGACACATCCTCCTCCTCCTCCTCTCCATTTATCCAAATCCTATCCTCCCTTCAAAGAAAGTTCAGATCCTCCCTGTAGAAGAGGCCTTCCTTGGGGATTTAATATTAAAATCAGGCTCCAGCCTTCCCATGTCCACAGCACTTAGTAGGCAACTATAGTGCACAGTGACCATGGGTTGCCTATGCAGCATCCAAGTCTCTCTTCCAAAAGGCATCCCAATCCCCCTTGTAGGGAGGAAGTGCCTGTCACCCATGTGGAAGCTGGAGGGACAGTGGCTCCCTTCCCCAGCACAGCCATCTAGAAAACAACATGACACCCTCTCCACCCTAGAATCCTGAGGGAGTGTCACCAGCTCCAGCACGGACCAGCCCTCCCGAGTTTCCTGGATGCTAGACTGTTTTCTGTCCTTGGTCCTCCAGCCTCCATGCTTACTCCCTCCATTCTATGGATCTGTGACAGCCTTTCAGAACAGATATATTTTGGGGGTTTGTTTGTTTATTTGTTTTAATTTTTATTGGACTATATTTGACTTACAAGTATGATGGTTGTGTTAGTTTCTGCTGTACAGCAAAGAGACTGTCATATATAGAATAGAGATATTGTTGGATAAGATAACCCGAGTCAGTCTGTGTTCCCTGCACGCAAGCCCCCAACAGCTGCAAGGCTACAGCATTTGTTCCTGAACCCACAGAGCCTGACCGTGTGCTTTCCCACGTATGTTTGCCTTGATTCCCCATCTATACTGCAATTCCCTGAGGGTAGGAACCATTCTTTACCCCCTCATCAGCACCAATCCAAAAAGTCTCTAAAACTGCTCAATTAACAGAGTGGGAGTGCTGACAAATTATAGGTAGAAAGCAGCAATGTGCATGTCAGCAAGTATCAGAGGAAGGTCAGTATGCCTTCCAAGTTCAGGCCAAAAAAGGAAACTCATTTTCTTCTCTCAAGGGGAAAATACTTAACCAATATGGACAAAATGAATATCAAGTTACAAGAGAAAAACATTATGCCAGTTTGTCTCGTTGGCCAGTAATGCAGAGCTATGAAAGAAAGAATGAGGTAGCCCCTAGCATCTGCACATGGTAGCTGTTCAAGGAAATGAGCAGCTACATTGTCATGAGCTCAAGGAAAGAAGGGTCTTGGCCACAGAGTTAAGAAGCAACTCACTGGATCTGCTCTGTCCAAAACCTCTTCCAGAAAACTCTCTCCTGCAACAAAACTACTTATGAAGCAAGAGATAACTCCGAACCAGAATCACAGAAGACAAACTTTGTGCTAGAAAACTCTGGCTGAAGCCACTTTACAAAATTCAGCATACTTGTTTTAAACTCTGTGGCGCGGGGCTGTCCTTCGGTACCATTTGCTGCTCGAGGATAAACAGTGGCCTTGTACTGTGTGTCAGACTTTAACCCAAAAAGCAGAACTTCCGTGGTGTCTTGGGGCAGAGAAGGGTCAGAGGACGGGGCTGCAGGTTCGAGTCCGTATTTGTACCCAGGGGCAGTGGGGCTCCTGGGTGGCTGCAGAAAGCGGTCTGTGTTGCTGGCATCTGTTTCAAACACAAAAGGCAAAGACATGACCTGCGACAGAAGTGCATCCCTGTCTTCTGTCAGCGCTGGTGCCCTCCCCACCATAAGACGACCCATCAGACAGTACCCACAGCTGGGACTCCACAAATACCTGTTCCTTTCCTCCCCCAGAGATACACATGCTCCTGAAAGGGCCCTGATTTGGGGGTTTGGTGAGGTTTTTTGCCTTTTCTTTTTTTTAAGTGGGGTATAGTTGTTTTACAGTGTTGTGTTAGTTTCTACTGTACTACACAGTGAAACAGCTGTATGTATACATGTATCCCCTCCCTCTTGGACCTCCCTCCCACCCCCCCTCATCCCACCCATCTATGTCACCACAGAGCACGGAGCTGAGTTCTCTGCGCCATGCAGCAGGTTCCTACTAGCTATCTGTTTTACACATGGTAGTGTATATATGTCAATCCCAACCTCCCAATTCATCCCACCCCCTCTTCCCCTCCACTGTGTCCGCACGTTCGTTCTCTGTGAAAGGGTCCTGATTTGGGGCAGGTATTTCACTTTGTACTTTTAGCCCAGGTAGCACCGCAGATATTTGTGCTTCTCTCTCCAACTCAGCGATTTGCATCTCTCCCCAGCTTCCTTCAAGAAACCATCTTCTCCCACCCAACTCCAAACATGGATTTCCAGGACAACCTCATGATTCACACTTGGCTAAGCAGAGCCCACTCAAGGAATTCTTTCCCTGGACCAGTCCCCTGCTGAGAGAGGGTGAAACAAGCAGAACTGCTGAACCAGGAGAAAGTTGGTAAAAAGAAAGAAGCAGGAAAGAGAGACAAGAGTCACCTCATCTCTTCTTTCAAGGCCTTGCTGCCCCTGGTGGGGAAATATACACGAGCCAAGAAGTTGCTCTTTTAGTCTAAGCTATTTGAAGTCTGATTCTGTCATCTGCCATCAAGAATCCTGACACCTACTTTGTACATCTGTTTCCTTATGTGTAAAATGGGGATCGAGTACTTGTTCTCAATTCACAGGGTTACCCCTGAAAATTCTGTGAAGTCTGCAAATGACTACTCCACTGTCAATGCAGACGACATCTGCTAGATTTGCCTGATAAGCAGCCCTTTTCTCAATGGATGCGGTTAAGTTCCTCCCGTGGGCCTAACTGGGTTAACACATCTGTTATCTATCCAACCGAAAGTTTAAGAAGCTAAAGGGCCCAGCTACTTTCCTGGATGCCAGACTCCAAAAAGTTTCAAAACCCACTGTGCTGACCTGTAAAATAAGAACATTTTCCCCTCCTTCCTCACTCACTCGTGGAGGTCAAACTAAAATGTGGAGAAGACCTCTATAAATTCTAAACTCCACACAAATTATAAGAACAATTTTTCTTAACTGTAAGTTACTGAAAGTCAAAACCACCAAGGCAGATCAGAAGCCCACTTTTGTAACTCACCTAAGCTATTTTCTGTAACCAGAGGGTCACTCTGTGTCTTATTTAAAAGAAACAGGGTGAACTTGTTTTGAATCCCTGAAATATTGACTGCTAAGTTTTGAGACGACTCTTGGCTTTCTTCAAGGAGCATCCGGCAGGTGTCAGTGAGGTTATCATTCTTCCAGGTAAGAGCAACGTGCGTCACACCCACGAAGACAACACGAAGACCAGAAACGGGATGAGGCTCTATTTTAAAAACACACAGTGGGCACTGATGGAATAAGATACTTGTAGTCACCTTTCATTAAGAATGACTGGGGACATTGATGTTTCAATGTGACCCACTAAAAATACTTCCTTTATATCAGAGTCTGGTGCAGTTCCATCATTTCACAGCAGGGAGAAAACTTATCATTATGCAGAAAAAAAGGAGAAAAGAATAAACCTTAAAGCCATAATTTTTTAGGATCTGAACTGTTCCCCATGACAGTTAATTCCAACAGTGATCTGATACTCTTCTCAATTGCCCTTTTAAACAGCAGCATTTAATATTTGTTTTAGATATCAGGAATAAGCATCCAAAAAAAGTGATCATTTGCTACATCTAAAGGTCTCAATTCCAGATAATACAAATAATATTTCACAGTATCAAGACATTTCAACTAAGACCCTCTTCCCTGTATTCCAACCCCAAGGGAAATTTTCAGAAGATTTCCGGTCTATACTATCCCCCCTCCATTCTTTCTATCACTTTACTTGACTGGTTGTGACATAAACCAAACCATTTTGGCCAAGATGACATCCACTCCCTTCAATCTTGAGATAAGAACATGGAGATTCAGAACAGAAGGGTGACTTGCTCAAGAATGCACACTACTTGTAGCATCAGGGAAACTAGAACCCAGGGCTCCAGCTTTAAGCATATATTGATACAAGCACAGGTAGCACTGCAGACAGATCCACAACCCTGCTTGAGGTGGCTGAACTCAAAGACACTGGCCTGGATGACTGTAAGGCACCATCCAGCTCTGAGGCGAGCTGATCCATTCTGCAATTCTGTTCTTCACATCAAATGTTTCTGATGCAAAGATTTCTACATTGGGTCACACATTTCTTTAAAAAAGACACATGCAACACGAATAAAGCAGCCAGCTCAATGATCTGGGTAACTGTTATGAACACCACTGTACCACAGTGCTCTGGAATCAGGCTGCTGGCTTCCCACTACATGATGGCTCAAAAACTCTGGGAGCTCAGAAGAAACTTAACTTCTCGGCATTACCATTTCTTCCACTGTAGCCCTCGGGGTTCCTGTGAGGACACCCTGATGTATTAAGGACACCTAAGCACATGGTATGCGCTCAGTAAACAGTAGCTGATAAACACAGCCTTGACCTTGGGGGCTTTAAGGTGGAGTGAGGATCCTTGGTTCCTGGGTTGCGGGCTCCTGGCCACCTGTCCACCTCCCCTTTCCTCTAGTCACCAATTCTGTATCACCTTGTCCCATCAGCATTTCTAAATTCTGCCTTCTTCTTCCTCCTTCATTCTCTTCTATCTCCTCTCTGCCCTCTCCTTCTTTTCCTCTCTCTCTCACAATACAGCAAATCTTTACTGTGGGTTTCTGTTTTCTCTAAAACTGTGCTGAGAACCTCCAGGAGGTTTTTGAAGGTACCTGTGACACTGCATCCCTGTAGCTCCTCTCTCTCCAGTTCTTTTTACTTACTGGGCATCTGGGCAAGATTTTATTTAAAGAAATAGTTTCCAGGCTTAAAAAAAAAAAAATGTTGAAAACCACTGGTTTAGCATTGGCCTGCTCCGTGTGCAGAAGGCGCTGTGCCAGGCGGTCACTTCACACCATGGGCTCAGGAGGTCAGCTTTCCACGGCCTTCACCAGCCAATGAGAGCGCACCCGACACAGGGTGTGATCAGAAAACCAACACAGGACCTCTTTTTTAAATTGTCTATTCTTCTCAGCTTAAAAAGAGCGTCTCATCTGTTTTTTATATTTTTGGTTCTTTTCAGCTTAAAAAAAAAAAAGCTAAATTTGCAGCTGTAACAGGTGGCTCAGGGTACTGACATCTAAACTAAATAAAAATCTAAGCTAAATAAGAGTCACTGGACTCTTAGTTCATTTGAAGCACATACTCCTCTATAAAGTATATCGAACTTTCATGCCCAACAGAAGCTCCCAGGAATATAAATATAGCATCAACCTCCCTGGGTAGATTAAAAGAAGCCTAGTAATTACCAACACCATCAAGACACATTTCTTTTTCTTTTTTAAAATAATTAATTAATTAATTAATTAATGTATTTATGGCTGTGTTGGGTCTTTGTTGCTGCGCGCAGGCTTTCTTTAGTTGCGGCGAGCAGGGGCTACTCTTCGTTGCGGTGTGCGAGCTTCAGTAGTTGTGGCGTGCGGGCTCTAGAGCGCAGGCTCAGCAGTTGTGGCACACGGGCTTAGTTGCTCCGCGGCATGTGGGATCTTCCCAGATCAGGGCTCAAACCCGTGTCCCCTGCCTTGGGAGGCAGATTCTCAACCACTGCGCCACCAGGGAAGCCCAAGACACATTTCTAACGGGTCTCCGTTCCCAAGTCTTAGCAGAAAAGTAAGTATTAATCAATAATAATGAAAACAATTTTAAACCAAACAGTTGGAAATAGCTAAAATATCCCAAAACACACAGGACCTTAATACTGAGTGATCCTGTCACCTGAACTCCTGGGCTTGAAACAATACAGAATCTTTTCTCGTCTTCCACAGTTAATGAAAATCAATCTCTTTCCAGCAGGCAACTTGAATGGGCAAGGCTCTAGGATACAGGACAAGAAGGATGGTTCATGATCATTCCTGGGAGCTACTCATCTTACCTAATGTGGTATCTCCTGAAGTCCCATTGCGTCCTGGACTTGAGTATGTGCTGTTACCACCTGTTTGATTTGCAAGACTCATCTGCCCATTTTCCATCTTACTCGTTACTCCAGTTGTGTCGTTTTCCCAGGTTAGGGTCACACTGGTTGGACTGATGGTAACAGCTTCTGTAGGACTGGGTTCTATTTTAATATTGTTTCCCAAAAAAAGGAAAGAAAAAAATTATATTTCGAAAAGAAATGTAAGAGTAGGGACTGCTCTGTATGTCTACTTTCCAGAAGTGAATTTTGCACCCGTAGAATTTCATTTCTCTGTATTTGCCTCCTGGACTTCCCTCCAACAAAATACATTTAGATTCCCATATATACATGTATGCATGTGTGTTAGTGAAACAGAAGGCTATAAAACAAAGATAAAAATAACAGAGGGTGGCCTTGTTGGCCATGACTTGAACATGGAGCTAAATCTGTACAGAAGCTGACATAAAAGAGACCTGAGACGGAAAATAAGTCTATCTCCTGATTCTCAGAAAACACTGCTTATGGAGAGGCGTATACAGTGCAGAAGCATGTGATAACTTTTTTTCCAAACCCAGATATTAGGAGGAAGCTCCACAGTTCTCTGGCCTAAAGATGGCCTAGGACAGAATGGCATAAAGAGAAAAGAGCTGGTCTTGGAATGCAGACCTGGATGTAAGGCACTGCCCTGCCCCTTAGCTGTGTGACCTGGAATTAGTCCCTTAAAACATCTCAGTCTCAGGTTCCTCTGCTGACAGCTCTTAAACACAGAGGATTATTATTAAGGCACCCTGAAATTGTAAACAAAGTCATTGGATTTGGACATTCACAAATCAGGGCTCAGAGTCCAATCCTGGTGGCCACTAGCATGTGATTGTACTCGAAGTCATCTCACTGCTCTGAACCTCACTTCATCATCTGTCAAATTGTAGATGTACAGGATCTTAACACAATGGAAGCCATGATGGTTATTAACAGTAACTAAAACTTCAAAATGGATGCATCCTAATTACAGTCTAGATGGAGGAGTAACAACTAGAAACAGAAGTTACCCTTATTGCATAGGCAATAAGGCCTTTCTCAAGGACCCAGGGCCTTCTCCCAGAAGAATAAAGGTGGTACAGGTAACACCACTTCAGCATGCATGTGGCCTTCAAATGACAGCATGGAGAGTGTGCCTGACCTGGAAACTGGGAGATGCAAACATTAACCCAATCAAAGAAGAAGGGCAGGGGCTTCCCTGGTGGCGCAGTGGTTGAGAGTCCGCCTGCCGATGCAGGGGACACGGGTTTGTGCCCCGGTCCGGGAAGATCCCACATGCCGCGGAGCGGCTGGGCCCGTGAGCCACGGCTGCTGAGCCTGCACGTCCGGAGCCTGTGCTCTGCAACGGGAGAGGCCACGGCGTTGGGAGGCCCGCGTACCACAAAAAAAAAAAAGAAGAAGGGTAGGAGAGAAAATAAGAGAAAAGAAAAGGGACCAGGCACAGAAGGATCTGGTGGCCCACAATTCAATAAACTTCATGCCAGAAAGCCCCTCAGACTTGAACCTCCGCTTTATAAAGTAACCAGTTCACAGTGTCAGAGTAGCAGTTTGGCAGGTTATCACTGTGGTGCCATTTGCAATCAGCAGTGATGATGGTGGTGAGGATACTGATAAAACAATAGCCACAGTTACAGCATGAGAGCAGCAGGAACAGCAGCAGTCCTATTCTGGGTGCTGGCTGGGTCCCAGGCACTGCGCCAGGTGCTGTGCACACTTTTTCTCATTTATGCTTCACAACAACTTCCTGAAGAAGGCTATGGCACCATTTTAAAGAAAGAGAAATATGTCAAGAACTAAATTTGGTTGATTCATACAGGGATTCTGTTTATACAGGGAAAGACTTTTAAAAAGCATTTGTGTGTGTGTGTGTGTGTGTGTGTGTGTCATACCACATGGCTTACAGGACCTTAGTTCCCCAACCAGGGATTGAACCTGCACCCTCAGCAGTGAAAGCGTGGAGTCCTAACCACTGGACCACCAGGGAATTCCTTAGAAAAGGAAGTTCTTAACTTTCAATAGTTCAGCAAAGTACACCTTAAAATATCTTTTAAAAATATGTGTGTGTATATGTATGTATTTTTGGTAATAAAGATGAAGAAATTGAGGTCTAAGAGGACCAATGACTAGCCCCAGGTCATACAGTGAAACACTGACAGACCCAGGAAGCAAACCTGGGACCCTGATTCTCAGTCTGCACTCTTAACCACTACACCATCGCCGTACTGCTCAAACATGAAGACACTGACATTCTCTAAAACCCACAATCCATCCCAAAAGAAAAGTCTCACTCACGTATTTGCACTTCTTGGCAGCAGGTACTAGAGCCATTTGAAAAGGTGAAAAGATAGTGCAGCCCAGGAACCAGCCCTGAAAATGAAGTCTTCCCATCACTGTCTGCTCGGGGAAACTGCTGACTCTGGCCGCTCAAATCTGTTACATTTATCACTGAAAAGTTTCCTAGTGCCTCGATAGATTGAATCTCACTGGTTGTAGATGTGGATTCAACCAGATGGCAGCGGGAGCCTAGAACACAGGAAAAGAAGAATGAAATGCAAGCTAATAAAATGGCACCCCCCACCATACACCAGCCACACAACAGACTTTTTTATTATAATTTTTAAAACGCATCATAGTTCCCTCATCTCCCTTTCCCCACTTTACACTATCACCTCTACACACAGATGTCTTCTTCTCTTGCACCAGTGATTCAAGCCTGCACAAGGAACCTACCAGTTTACTTACCAAACTGATTAACAAGGAAGAAAAAGCAATTGTAGAACTCTTTCTATTGTTTTCACAGGCTTTGCATAATTACTGTTATTAACTGAGCTTTTCTTTATTAGAAGGTTTCAGCAAGGTCTGCCCCCTTTGTATGGCGCCGTGAGAACATTCTAATTATTTTATCTCTATGGTTCACAGACTTTGAGATTTTACCAACCAGGGGAAAAAAAATAGTCCTTGAATTTTGAGGACAGACAAAAGCTACCAGTTTTTATTTTTTCAAAAACGTACATTAAAAAATTACCAAATACAGGGCTTCCCTGGTGGCGCAGTGGTAGAGAGTCCGCCTGCCGATGCAGGGGACACGGGTTCGTGCCCCGGTCCGGGAAGATCCCACATGCCGTGGAGCGGCTAGGCCCCTGAGCCATGGACGCTGAGCCTGCGCGTCCGGAGCCTGTGCTCCGCAACGGGAGAGGCCACAACAGTGAGAGGCCCGCATACCGCAAAAAAAAAAAAAAAAAAAATTACCAAATACTATTAATTTTATTTCTTATGGAAATAAATAATTTTATTTCTTAAAGAAACGAATTATGATCCAAAAAATTGGTAAGGACATAATCCCAGAATAAATGGTGATTTCAACTGAATATATTTAGTTTCATAAAAAACTTATTATACTGTCCCTATTTTTCTCATTTTACTATAGACCTGGGAGGACTTCAGTGGACCAGCAACTGGGATTCAGCCCTCCACGTGGAAGCAAAATATCCAGGAGGCTACGTCTGGTTTTCCAAAGGTTATGCAAAGCCTGTACACCATTTTAAAAATCATGTGGTAATGTAGCAACACAAGAAAATAATTATGGAATAACAGTACATGAAATAAATATAAAAGATACTGCATTATGAAAACTAAGTGGTTTTTTTTTGATCACCTACAGATGTAGGCTAGAAAAAAAATCACAGAAAAAATATTTTTTTATTTGTCAGGATTGCACAAATAAAAAATTTTTTCTTTCACTTGCTGTTTTCACCCTCACCCCACTTCTAAAGAAAAATTGGAAACTAAGCAAGTTTTAGCAAATTAGCATTTTCTGTGATTTTCACGTTGCTGTTAGTGTTGCTGTGTCCATCGGGGGGCAGTAGCGAACAACATAAGAGTGGAATGGGAAGTGGTACTTACAGTCACCTGTACACACAATCTGTAACAGAAAAAGAAAACGGAAGTCAGCAGATTCATTCAGCCACGGCAAATGCAAATCAGAAATAAAGCAGTTGGGAATTTAATAACTGGGGCGGGGTGTTAAATACACTAGGCAAAGGCCTGTTGGCCAGGATTAGGGTGTAGGGCCACTGAATAGGGGAATTCAGTGTAACCGCGGGTCAACTACAGACAATGGAGACCAGACAACTGTCGGCAGTGTTTTTTCCCACTGAAACATCCAACAAGAGCAACTCCCCAGGTCAGCACTCCTTCCTGTCACTACATTGTGCACTGAGGCAGAAGGACATCGAAACAAGAGTTGAGATTCTCTGGGTCAGAAAGAAAGGAAAGCAGGACCATCACCCCATCACCCCTTCCCCAGAGCCACTTCAGGTCGAGCAATGGAGGGTATAAAGCCAGATGCGTGACCGAAGAAATCCACCGGGTTTGAGATTTTCATTGTGCAAAAATTCATCTTCTATCAGTAGGTGGCAGTCATCTTTTTTTTTTTCAATCATACGGCAATCAGCTTTGAGAAGAATAAATGTTTGAAACAGAGGGACCTTAAAGATTGGCTAGTTGACAGTATCTCAATGTGCCATCTTTAGATCCCTGGGGATCCTCAAAGGTATTTATCATGATCCATATATTATTTCCCCACACTTTAAAAACCTAAAATATTTCAAGATTGTTCATTCTGTTGTTTAGTTCACACACCTTTTTGGATATTCCAAAGTATGGTCCTTGTAAAGAAGAAAATATTCAAAAGGGACTCTAGTGGAAAGAAGTGTCCTCCAACCTCCCATCACACTTAGAATAAAATGCAAACTCTTAACTACAGCCTATGTGGCCTCTCTGATCTCATAGCCTCTCACACCCTTTACAATGTTCTTGAAGCTGATTCTCCCTTGGAGCCTTTACGTATTGATTCCCTTCTCCAAAAACACTCTGCCCCCAGACCTTCCCAGACTGTGGCCTCAGATGCCACCTCTTCACGGAGTCCATGCCCAACCAACCAATGGAAATTAGCCCCACTCACTCTCCATCACATCACTGGTGAGTTTTCTCCCGGCATTCACCTCAGTTACTGTCAGTCTCCTCCAACTGAAATGTACACTCCACGAGAACAGAAACCACGTCTATGCCCGTGCCTAGAATATTACACACAGTAGGCACTCAATAAATGCCACGGAAGGGAAGAATGAGACTCTCATTTTGGAGAGGAGGCAACCCCTAAGGCCCAGAGAAGGGAAAAACTTGTCCAAGGTCCCACAGCAAGGCCAAGGCCTGTCAGGTCCCAGGAGCCTGATTAACCAGGCCAGTATTCCTTCCACTTATCCTGAAAATTTGCATTTATCAAATGGAGAAGATAAGAACAGCAACCTTCGTTTTCATCTCATGAGATACGTGGACAGATGGGGGGTGGAGGGGAGGGGCCTGGCCCCTGTCCTGTCTCCCAGTGACCCAGGTGCTAGTACTCAAAGGAATCCAGTACTCTCCCTCTCCTCACTCCCTACAAGCCGGGGGTGGGGACGGGAAGCCCTGTTGATTCCTTTCCTACTCACCCCCCCTCTCAAACGTTCCATTCCCACCACTGCACTGTACCCTCAAGCCCTCCTCATCTCAGGCCTAAACTTTTCCAGCTCATCTTCCTCCCTCCAGGCCCTGCCCCTCAATCTATGCTATGCATCAATCCATGTCATCCAGGATGGACCACAAGAGAGGGAGAAAAAGGAGGAGTCAGTTGCTAGTGAAGTAGCACAGGGCAACAAACTTTTTTTTTGCCCATTAGTTGGAAAACATTAAACTACATAACCTCATGACCCTAGGATGGCATGCCCTGGCCCTTTGCAATGTGATTATCTCTCTGCCTGGGCATCTATGTGTTGTGTCCTCACCTGGAATCCATTCAATCATCCAACCATCCAACCAAAGGTTGCCTAAGACATGAAAGATCTGGCTCCTGTCCTCAAACTGTTTACAGCAAAGTAAGGGAAATAAGACAGGTCTGTAAAAAAGTACTTGAAGGTAGAAAGTACTGACAACTCGTTTAACAAGCGATTCTCGCACACCTGCATGTGTCAAGCGCTGTGCTAAATAAAGCCCTAGAGCTAAAGCAGACGGGCTCCGAGTCACAGGAGGCCATGGCGGAGGGAGAGAGGAGGACAGACGGAGGATGCCCTCGGGCAGGTACCACTCACTGAGGGCGTACATGAAGGTGAAGAGTGTCTGTGCATCTCAACCTGTGTCCTTTACAGTCCGAGACTCAGTAAACTTTGAGTGGCTGATAGTCACTACACAGGACAACGTGTCAAAGAGCTCTGAGTTCTACAGATGAAAGTTCGAGAATCATGGTCGTGGCAAAAAGGTACGTTTCCAAAGATTAAAATCATATGCCCAGAGCACTGACTCTGCCAGGCACTGTCCCAAATGCTTTCAGATATTAACTCACTTAATCCTCCAAACATTACTAAAAGGGAGGCATGGGTCCCTACTGGGCTGGTGAGCTACAGCACCTGGATCTGAACCCAGAGAGTCTGTGTCCTAAACCACTAGGCACACTACCATCCAGGGTAAAGCAACTGGCGAGAAATGTACCAGGACTTAGGGAAGGTTTAAAAATTAATTTCAAGAGATATTATCAGTGTGCTTCTTTGACAAATCCAGGTACAGTTCCTCCTGGCAACCCTCCCAAAGAAGTCCCTATGTGCCAGGCATACACACCAGCTGGTATCTTTTTGAGGCTCATCATGTAATAGGAGCCAGAGGGATACACACTACATCACATGGTTTCATGTCTTTTTGGCCTCACTCCCCCTTCTGTTCCCTCATCTTGACCTCACTAGGCCTGGACTTCCCAAATAAAGCATTAGCAGTTTAATCCTTGCCTTAGGACCCAGGGGACCTAAAGGATGCAGACTAAAATGAAGGACAAGAGCACCTAAGAGAAGTCTGCAAGGGGTCTCTTGGGGAAGAGCTTCCTCACTAATAAAAAGGAATTAGATGGAAGGAAACACCATCCTGCTTCGCTGGACTTCAGCAGATCTACCCATGATGCCTGGAGCCGCTGCAGCCACTATGTGACAAGGAGGGAAGAATCCACCCACCTGCTGAGGATGGCTGATGAGGGGAATGAGATCCTGGATCCTTGCACTGCCAAGTCAAGCAATTTTAGACTCTTTCTGCCTCCAGACTTCTTGCCTGGGGAGACGCAATACCCCTTATTATTTAATTACTCTTGTTTGGGTTGTCTAAGATTTGCAACCAAAAGAACACTATTTGACACAACAGCAACCACAAAGCAAGGTGACTAATTTTCACATTTTTATAGATTAAAAAAAAGTGAAAGGTCAGTGATCTGTCATCAAGGGTTACAGAGCTGGTCAGTGAGAGGTAAAGCCAGGAGGCAAGTCCTGGTCTGCCAGGCCCCCAAACTCTTCCACTGACCACAGGGGGGAAAAAAGAGCCTTGCAAACAACACCCTACAAGTTAACTGGCATGGAGGATGCCTCATGAGTACTTTTTAAAAGAATACAATCAACAGAAAGCTCATCTTCCTGAAGTTAGCTCAGAGCCTAGTTGTGCCTGGGGGTGAAATGGGAGAAAATTTCCGCAGATTCATACACTGAGCATCAGAGTTAACTAACTGCAGAAAAGGGAAGTTGGGGACAACTTTTCAGCAGTGACAGCTAAACGTGGTGATGAGAATTATCTCAGCTTCTTCCCCTTCTAAGAGGACCCCAAAAGGCACTGGTAGTTGTTCACCGAGAAGGATTCCACAAAAATCGTCCTGCTTCCAAGTGCCTTCCTTCACCTGGTCCCTCACCCAGACTCCAAATCCAGGTAGGGAAAGAAGCAAGCATTCCGCAGGTTCCAACCCATTTAATCCTCACAACTCTGTGAAACAAGAACAATCATCCCCATTTTACAGATGAGGACGCTGAGGTCAGAGTAGACCTTAGGTCACAGAGCTAAGAAATTTCCCAACTGTCTATTATGAACTCGTCCCAGGCACAGGAGGGAGAAGTACTTCAGGGTGGAGAAAAACCAGCACTTGCCGCTCTCTACCTCCCTCTAGGCAGAAATTAAACCAGATAAAGTATGCAGAGCCAGGCCCAAGAGCTAGGGGCACATCTAGCTCCCAGCCTTCTCCCTCTTGGTTTCAACAGGCCCAGCAATCAGAGGTTATGAATGAGCTCACCCTGTCTAAGCCTCAGGGGACACCAGAAGCCACAGCCCCTGTGCCCAAACTGCAACAGGGGACAGTGATTGCATAAAAGATGGTGGAGGTCAACTGCAGCACGATTCGCAATGGCTAAAAGGTGGAAACAACCTAACAGCAGATTAACAGAATGTGGTATACACATACAATGGAATACTATTCAGCCATAAGAAGGAATGAAACTCTGATACATGCTACAATGTGGATGAACCGCAAAAACATTATGCTAAATGAAAGAAGGCAGACACAGAAGCACACATAGTGTCATTCCATTTATATGAAATGTCCAGAATAAGGAAATCTATAGAAACAGAAGGCAGATTAGTGGTTGCCAGGGGCTAGGAAGAGGGGAAAGGGAGAGTGATTGTTAACGGGTACTGGATTTTCTTTGGGGTGATAAAAATGTTCTGAAACTAGACAGAGCTAGTGGTTACACAACATTGTGAATGTCCTAAATGCTACTGAACTGTACACTTTAAAATGGTTAATTTTATGTTGTGTGAATTCCACTTCAATTTTTTTTAAAAAAAATGATACTACGTAGGTGACTGATTATTATCAAGCTCAGCCATTGGGAGGGAGGAGGGAAAGGAAGCTTCCGGAAGGAAGAGGTTGGGGTGGGAGCGTGGGGAGGAGAAGAGGAACGTAATAAATAGAGAGGTTTTGAAAGGTGGATTTGACAGCCGAAGAAGGGGGAATGAACCCCCCCACCCCGAACTGGACATCAGAAAACATCGGGTGGGCAGAACAGCCTTACCAGAAGCACTGTGGGGACCTCCACTTCCGAATGCATTCTGAGGATAAAAAGGAAGGAACTCAAGTTTACTGAGCACCTACTGTGTGTCAGGCGCTGAGCTGGGCTTTCTACAGACCTTGTCTGAGCACAGACTCATGGGATCTTGGGCTCTGGAACTAGACCACCTGGGGGAAATCATTCAGTGCCACCATTTACTTGCTGTGTGACTTTGGGCAGGTAGCTTAACCTCTCTGTCCCTCGGTGAATACATCTATAAACAAGGATGATAATCATACCTGCTTTGTTATAGTGAATATGAAATTAAATGATCTTTTTAAGCTATGACCATCATCATCACCTTTGAATCTTCACAGCAACTCTGCAAGGTATTTTTATCTCCATTTTACAGATGACAACACCAAAGCTCAGATCCTACTGATAAAACCAACGGGCAATCTGAAACTCATACTTTCCAAGTGTATAAATAGTTGAACAATAACTCAGTTACAGAGGTGGGCACTGAGGCACAGAGACAGTAAGTGGCTTACCCAAGGACATACAGCCAGCGAGGAAGCACCAGAAACAGAATCCAGGTCTTAACCTCAACCATTCTAGCCAAGATTCCCCAAAGCCTTCTCTCCTGGGATGCAGACCCAGATGGAGTACTCATAGCTTACCCATCTTCTCGCTACCACCCTGCAAAGTCACCCACACAGGTGGCTCAAGGCTTCTGCAGGCCCCATAACTGGGCAAAAGGAGCAAACACTGAGAAGAGAGATTAAGCTCACTGTCTTAGGAGGAAGACATGCCAACATACGAAAAAAGAATATAATACTGTCTTCAGTTCTGCCAAGGACTTCCCGTTACCTAGATACCCCAGGCACAGCAGACAATGGTCCACCCATTGGTCGACCAGATGGCCAGGCATTAACTATGCCCAAGATCACCCAACACTGCACAGCAGTCTTCTTCTTTTCTAAGGAGCAGAGACCCTCACTGTCAAGACTTCCAGCCTTGTTTATCACTCCCCTCCCCCAGGGATGAGTTTCTGTTTCACAGAAACTGCTGATGAGCCAAAGTTCTCCCTCCCCCTCTTTGGGAACCACCCCCATTCCTGAGACTGTGGTTCCAGTCACAGGAATCTTCCTCCAGGCCCAGAGAAGAGAAAACTGCTAACACTGCCCTCAATGCCATCCCAACTCGGCCAAAGCTACAGGTCATTACATCAGTGGTCCACTTTGAACACTACTAGATGCGCACCAAAACAGACTTGTACATATTCTCTTCCCAAGTACCTCTGTGACTGCCCCGTTACACGTGTTTCCCAGTCCATAAACTCTGGAATAACCTGACTCCTCCCTCCCTTCGTCCTTCATGGGTACACTCAGTGGTCATGTCCTAAAGATGCTTCCCTGTACAATGCGCTTGGACTTCCCACTGCTGTCGTGTGGCCACCCTAAACCAAGACCTCATAACCCTCAGCCCTAACTAACAGAAAACAGCCTCGTTCTTGGGCTGATACAGACAGACCATTTCCATTTTTATATCTTGAAGCTCTTAATACACACACCAAAAAAAAGTAAGGGGACTTCCCGGGCGCTTCAGTGGTTAGGACTCCCTGCTTCCACTGCAGGGGGCCCGGGTTCGATCCCCGGTGAGGGAACTAAGATCCCACAAGCTGCATGGCGTGGCCGGAAAAAAAATTTTTTTTTAAATTACTAGCATGTGATCATTCAAAAAAAAAATTTTTTTTTTAATTAAGAAGTGCCAGAAGAGGGTTATATCTGCTGCAGTATATTTTTGTTTCAGTCCTGTCAAAGTATTGCTGCAACTCTACCTAAAATTCCTCATTTGAATATAAAAGGCCAAAAGCTAAACTGACACCCTTTGTGAATAGCAGGCCCCATTCCTTCATCCACATACCTGGTTGCCTCTCTTCTAGTCTCTGCCTTCAATGCACAGTGGAAAATTAAAATAGAACTGCTAGATTACTCTTTCTAAAACGTGCTAGTATTCTTCAGGATCCTGGCAGGGACAGAGGACACACTCTACCAGTGTAACTGAGGAGAGTTTTAAAAGGGTCTGTTTACAAGGGTGTGGGTGGGGCTAAGGGAAACCGGCAAGAGCTGGGCAAGAACCCCAGAGGCAGGAGCAGTGGGACAGGACAAGGGAACAGGCTGGGGGGCTGCCTCCCACCATCTCCACTGGGGGCTTCCTGCTGCTGGACTGGCCCAGTGGGCAGCTGCAGGTCAAGGGCACCTGCTGGTGTAGACCGCAGAGGGCAGCTTCCTCCCAGTGGGCAGAGCAGGGTGGAGGTAGGGGGCAGGGGTCTGCAGGGGCACACGGAAGAGCCACAGCACAGAGCTCATGTCACATCACTGCAGAGCCTGTGAATCCTGTAGGCACGGCCCAACAGGGTAATCAAGGACATAGATACACTACCAAACGTAAGGCAGATAGCTAGTGGGAAGCAGCTGCATAGCCCAGGGAGATCAGCTCGGTGCTTTGTGACCGCCTGCAGGGGTGGGATAGGGAGGGTGGGAGGGAGGGAGATGCAAGAGGGAGGGGATATGGGGACATATGTATATGTATAACTGATCCACTTTGTTATAAAGCAGAAACTAACACACCATTGTGTTATACTCCAATAAAGTATAGAGTATAAAGCAATTATACTCCAATAAAGACGTAAAAAAACAAAAAGAGGGTTAGGTTCCACTTCTCCTGATGCTTGTGAGCTCAGGAACTTGGGTCTCACCAAGCCATCCATTTCATCAAGTATAAAATGGCAGAAGGATATAGGCAATACAGACCCCACGCCTGAGTTCTCTTGGGGCTCTAACAAAACAAGGTTCCTATGTTCCCAGCCTCACAGCCTTCCTCCTGCCTCACTGAACCTCTGAAGTGGCCACCCGTCAGCTCACCTGATGACTTTCTGAGACCACTACCAGCCCCAAGAGCTCTCCAGGCTCTGAGGCCCTTTCAGTCCAAGCCACTCGTGCCTTTTCCTGCGGTCCTGCACTGCGCCAGGCCCTGGGCTGGATGCCAAAGATACCAGGGCACATAAGGTGGTTCTGACTCACCAAGAGCCAGGGGCAAGAGCAGCACCGAAGACAATGACAGCGCAGCACAGAGACGGAGCCAGGAGCCAGCCAGCTGGAGAAGCAGGGGGTGCCAAGTACCCCGTGAGTTTGGGGGACAGAGAGGGAGGGGCACGGGTGGTTTGAGAGTGATCCTGTGCGGGTACTTAATGCTAATGGATTCTACTTGTAATCATATTGATTGAGCCCTTAACTGTGGGCCAATCACTGCACTACAGGTGTTATATTCATCAACTCCTTTAGGCCTTAACGACAAGGACCCGCGAGGCAAGAACTGTGTTGATCCCTATTTTACAGATGAAGAAACTAATAAGCCTTCGAAAAGTTAAATCCCTGACCCAGAATCCTACAGCTAGGAAGTCTAAGCTTCCGGCCCAGGTCTGCCTGACTGAAGCTCTTGACTTTAACCGCTCCCAGGAGCGCTAAGCTGGCTCGGACGCTGGACAAACTTCAGCTGAGACCACGGAACCCAAAGGAACTTCCGGGGCTGCCCGTCACAAACTCCTGCCTGACATGGGCCCTGGGGACAGGTTCCATCCACCCATTAAAACTGACCGAATTAAGGAGGCTTCTGCACTATTCTCAGAAGGAGCAGGGTTTGAGGGTAAATTCACAGAGCCTGGATTTTAGCAAGTGACAAAGCTTAAGGTTTTCTATTACACACGTTTGGTTTTTAGGGTTGGGTAATAAGTGACTGAATAACAGAACGGGTAACAATAGATTCTTTATCCTTCTAAAACCAAGCCCACACACCGTATGACAATAGTTATTTTTAACCACGGACATAATTAAACAAAACATGAACCGCTTCAAGAGATTTTTAAAATCAAATAGCATTTTATGAGATTCGGTGCATGCACAAATCTCAGTTCTGAAAGGCCTTCCTTCTTCCTTCCATTTATCTCCTATGTGAAAATTACCCAACAGCTCCCTTTAAAACTGGTATAAAAAGGTAAATCATTGATCACGAAAACGGTAGAAAGGCTGGGCACTCCCTCTGAACCCAGAAGCCAGGCAATAAACATCTTTATGGGAAACTTTCCAGAAGACAGGTGTGGCATTGTGGGGCAGCCTGAATGCCTGGCATCCATTTCCACCTTAGAGTCCACAGGCAGGGAATAGGCAGACCAATAGGCAGCACGGCAAGCAGTACCTACAGCATGAGACATTGGGCCAAGCAAGGTGAGAATGGGCTGGCTGACTCTGCCTCATTTGCAGAGTCATATGACTCTCTGAACTTGACACTGTCATCAAAAGGGACTGTGGAAGGGCTTCCCTGGTGGCACAGTGGTTGAAAGTCCGCCTGCTGATGCAGGGGACACGGGTTCGTGCCCTGGGCCGGGAAGATCCCACATGTCGCGGAGCGGCTGGGCCCGTGAGCCATGGCCTCTGAGCCTGTGCGTCCGGAACCTGTGCTCCGCAGCGGGAGAGGCCACAACAGTGAGAGGCCTACGTACTGCAAAAAAAAAAAAATAGGGACCATGGAGAAGGGTCAGCCTAATCCCTAATTTTGTGCCCCCCAAAAGCCAGGTGAGGCTTTGACAGAAGGAATGAGCAACAATTACCCTGCAAAGACCAGCTGGCTCATCTCTTGCCTCTTGGGGCAGTTGAAGGCATGATGAACATTTCCCTTTCAAATGCAGAGGAAAAAGTAACCAGAGGGGCTATTTTGGTGAGGCTATGTGAACTCTGAGATGCAGAGCTGAGGATGACCTTGGAAATCCCAGGCCAGAAGTTTCCATGGGTATTTTTAGCAGCAGAACTATTTTTTTCAAAAAGAGTCTTATGAAGAACTATATGCATAGAGTTCCACATATCATATATATCTATGTAGGTATGTCTATCTGCATATATGTACACTTGAATAAAAGCAATCTTTTCATTATACATTTAAAGTTCAAGTTACCTTGTTCTTATTTTCAATGTAATAGATGCATAAACAAGTTAAGACACTGGTGTTCTCCAACGTATTAAAACGTGGTGTAACACATATTTGGGCAAGTGTTTTCATTACAATTTCACACAGCCAAATTGGAAGGGGTTGGAGAGGGGGCGTGTTTTCTATGAAACTCACAGGAAACACTTATGAAACCCCCAATGCACCTCAAGGAACACAGTTTGTAAAATAGTGATCGACCTCCCCTTTGACTTCATGAAGGAAGAAAGTCAGTGCCAGAGTGGTTCAGCAACTCAACCCAGATCACCCAGCCCTGAGACTAAAGCACAAATTCATGGGCTCCCCAGCAGGGCTCACCTCCCCATCTCATGAGAGAATCAGAGTTGGCAGAACCCAGGCCCCTCTCTGAACCTTTCCTCCACATCATACGATAAATCTGAGGGTCCTAAACTGAAGCTCCACTGTCCAAATCTAGCCCACGGACATGTTTTATTTATTCCACAGCGTTGTTGTTTTTTTTCATATACCTCCATTAGAACACTGTCCTATTTTCCCCACTGTATTTTTTCCAACTTTTTTGAGATATAACTGACAAATAGTGTATATATTTATAGTATAAAACATGATGCTTTGCCACAGTGTTTCTTAAAATCTTAAGCAAATATTTTAAAATTAGGAGACAGCATTTTGTAAATCCTGATTTTCAGCTTCTCAGAAAAAAGCAGAAGAAGAAGAGGAGGAAGGGGGAAGGGGGAGGGGAGGGAGGGGGAGGGGGAGGACCTGGAGACATTTAAGCAGTGAGTTGGATCTGAGCATCAGCTCCCCCTTTCCATGGGTAAATGCTTAGAGCTCACCACCACTCCCTAGTATTGTCACCTCAACACTGAGGACAAATGGCAGTTGCCAGGCAACATGGCACCCACACTGTTCATTTTCTCTATCAAACATGAGCATATAAAAGATCGAGAGGCACTGTGACTTCATTATTTGGCCTATTCCATTTATTTATGTTCCCAACAGACCCTGACACCATTTGAGTTTCTGACCATTGACTGAAGTGCAGTTTGCAAAATTTGTGGGCTGCAATTATTAACGAATGTTTATAACGAATGTTTAAGCTTCTCTCTTAGGAAGAGACCTCCGGCCAACGTCGGATGTGAATGCTGTACACAATGTGAATATGAAGTGGACCATTTTGCCTGTCCCTGAATTCTCCGCTCATCCCCTGACCTGCTCCCCCATGCTACCACCACCCCCAAAAAGGAGCAAAACCAGGGTAGAGAGCTCTGATCTTTCAGTTGATGGTGAAAGTCAAGATTTTCACTTCCTACTCTTGAATCTGAATAAAACCACTCCATAAATCCCACCAAGTCCCTCCTGCACGGCCCATCCACCTTAGAGTACGGATAAAAACCGCTAAGAGCCACCTTTTACCAAGTGCCTTCTATGTTCAGGGCCAGCTGGTCACAAAATCCTCCCCTTCCCCACGCCACCCCCAGCTGGGTGCACCCACTGCCCATGCGTTCCCAGCAACCCAGTCCCCCACCCCTCTCCGCCTTCCTCCCGGAGGAGGACTCGAGGTGCCAGCTTTGCGAGCTCTGCCTTCAACTGACCACAAAAGCTAAAGGATCTCTCATTAGCTATGAACGCCTGCCAAAAGGTCAATGGTAGATTCTATCTCTGAGGCCACAAGGGCCAGCAGTGATTGCAACAGAAGCTCTCCACGCCCTCTGAGAAATCATCCTGGAGTAACCTTATGTTCTTCCAAGGTTTGAGGACAGAGGTTCCCACAAGCGAAACCACCACGCCACTGATTCCCACTGCACTGAGGAAGAGAGGAAGACAGAGAACGGGCTGGGGTGGAAAACCAGCAGGGCCTGAAGTCAGCTCTGGATCTGAATCCTAGTACTGCCGCTAATTAGCAAGGAGTCTGAGGCCAGTGTCCTCACTTCTTGAGCTCTTTCACCTGTAAGTTACCATCTACTCTGTAGGCCTGATGTGGGGATTAAGTGGCACATAGTAGGTGCTCCATAAACAGCAGCAAACATCAGTTGTCAGGTGGGAGAGCACAGGGGCTAAGACACTCTGGAGTCCAGCCCTACCAACTGCATTCACCTGAGTCAGCTTCTCATCCTCTTTCAGCAACTATAATAACTACCTACCTGAGCAAGGGTGGGGCAAAAGAGGGCTAAGTACGTAACCTGAGAGAGGGGTACCTGGAGTTCATTTGTGTGTGTTTGATAACTCTCATCATAACTTAAAAAATAAATGGTTTAAACAGTATTTACCTCACAGGATTCCTGTGACAAGTCTTAAATGATATAATCCACGCGAAGCACTTAACATACAGGGGGTGCACAATAAATATTAGCTAGTATTACCATTATCACCACTAGCAAGAGCTGGGACAGGAGGGTTCAAGGGGTGAAGCATGGGGAGGGGTGAGCTGTCACAACAAAGACTAAGAAAAAGCAGAACCAGGAGGTATTTCTGCTAACGCAGAAGCAAGAACAGCAGAGAAATGCAAGACAGCATCTTGGATTCTGCTGCATGTTAAGAGGAACTTGGGCTGAAATTCTCAGACTGGCTGCATTCTCGTCTCTTGTGACCCATCACGGCCAGAGCTGCACTGAGGCCATCCTGCATCCGCCAGAGGAGAAAGATGTGCTCAGCAAACCCACCATCAACCCCACTCCCCTCACTGCCAGCAAGATGAGAGCTCAGGACCCAGGCCTGGCTCCTTCCCATTGGCCACGACAGTCTCAGGGTGGCCTCAACAACCAGTGGTAGTAGTAACAGGTCAGTTCTTATACAGATTTTTCTGCCTACAATATTCTCTTTCGATTAAAAAGTGCATCGCTGGGACACCCAGACAACTGTTCTCCAATCAGCTTTTTTTTTTTTTTTTTTTTTTTTTGCGGTACGCGGGCCTCTCACTGCTGTGGCCTCTCCCATTGCGGGGCACAGGCTCCAGTCGCGCAAGCTCAGCGGCCATGGCTCACGGGCCCAGCCGCTCCGCGGCATGTGGGATCCTCCCGGACCGGGGCACGAACCCGTGTCCCCTGCATCGGCAGGCGGACTCTCAACCACTGCACCACCAGGGAAGCCGTCCAATCAGCTTTTAACAATAACCTAAATACAACCACCACCAAAAAAAAAAAAAAAAAAAAATTTTTTTTTCAAGGCAAGGTCATACCATCGTCCTCTCTAAGAGACAGACCTTGGATAAAGTGGCACCCGGGTAAATCACCCAGGGCAGGTACTATTAAGCCAGTGATGTCACAAAGTAAACACTTTTATTTGATATCCAAGCAATGAAAAGAGAATGCAGAATCATAAAATTATCAGCAGAGCCTGTCCACGACGGGTGAGGACAGCAATGCAAGGCAACAGGCGATTTTCAACATCTCCTAAAGCCTAACGAATGCCCTAAATCAGAGGTTGGCAAACTATTTCAGTAAAAGGCCAGACAGTATATATTTTAGGCTTTGCAGGTCTTACAGCTCTGCTGTTGTAATTTGAAATCAGCCACAGACAATGAGTACACTAACGACCATGGCTGTGTTCCAATAAAACTTTATTTATGAGCATTAAATTTGTATTTCTTATAATTTTTGCGTGTCATAAAACATTATTCTTCTCTTGATTTTTTTTCTTTTGAACCACTTAAAAATGTAAGAAACCAGTCTTGGCTCATAAGCCACCCCAAAACAAGTGGCTGGATTTGGCCCACGGGACCATAGTTTTGCCTAACGCTGCCCTAAATCACATATTTACCCTGGACGGGCCACAGGCACAGGCCTACAGCAAGTCAGAGCGTGAGCCTGTGGTCTGGGTCTGGTTCTGTGTCCTGGTTCTGACAATTACTGGCTTGAGTACGAAGCTGAAGTTTAATCTTCTCCTCTGACAACAGAGATTACAACAGTCCCCTCCTAAAGACTTACGATAATTAAATGAAATAATGTCTGGCACGAGGCAAATGTTCAAGAGAGGACAATTCTATCATTATTGCCATTGTTTCTCTGCTTTTGGCTAGAGATCAATCAACTCAGTTTAAGAACACAGGATCTCTCAATGCTGGCCTGAAATTCCAATTGGCCGATAAAAGACATGGGAAGGAACAAAATTTTCTTAATGAATACAGGGTATTTGAGAGATAAAATACCTTGCAATAGGGGTCCATTGGCGACAGAGGATGGTGCCTGGTGGTCCAAAGACACTGGCTATAGAACTGCTTTCTCAGAGCAGCCCCTCTCGTACCCTGTACATTTGCAATCTGATCCTGTCCTTTGGCACTTAGCATAAGCCAATTTATCTTTCCACATATTTACCTTATCTATAAGCTCTCTCTTAAGGTAAGGGGAGTCACACACTTACATCTGCTCGTGCCCAGCACATGGCCTTCCCTGTGACATGCTCATTCAGCACTGGCTGATTGGTGGATTTTAATTGGATCTCCAGGGCCTGGAACAGAGCTGGCCTGGCTATTAGTTAGTGGGTAAAGCTGGATACATGTGTGTGAACTTCAGGGCCTCAAAAGCAAGCAACTGGGATATAGGTGATCAGTCACAATGTAGGATAAAATCTTTACTTAGAGTTGAGGAAGCAGAGGCCCAGAGAGGTAAAGGGACTTGCCCAAAGTTCCTGGGTCTGAAACTCATTCATTCGCCCACTGATCACTAATTGCATTCTCTATGCAAGGCCCCATGATCATTCTAGGGACACAGAGATGAACGTCCCCTAGTCTCAAGTTGCTTAGAGACTAGCAAGGGAGACAAAGAAATAAACAACTGGTTTTGTTTTTTTGTTTTTCTTTCTCCCTTTAGGTGGAACCGTTTAAATTGGTGAGGATTTCAACATCTTACATTCTACCACTTTACGTCTTCTGAACCTTTCAACATACACACATTTTTTTTTTTTTACAATGTAACTGATGCCTTCTGTAAAGGAAAGAATGAGTCACAAAAGCAGAATTCACACTTCGTGTACATTTTCCCACGTATCGACATACCTCAAATCCCCTGAATCATCTGTGCTGTCATCCCCTCCTTTGACTTGTGCTGGTCCTACAACCTAGAAGACAAGAGCTGTCTCACTCGCTCCTTTGCCCAACTCATTCCTGCTCGTTCTTGTACCAGAACAACTTTGCCAAACTCCGTTCCCCAGCATAGCTGGTGCTTTCCTCTGTGGGATGCTCAGCACCTCGCGTCTCCTCTTACTGTTATCCTAACTCTTTGGCTGGAAACTCCCTGACATTGGAGACTCAAACTCACGCCTCGCACAGTGCCTGAGCTGGCTGACCACTGGACCTTTGGATGGTAAGAAGTTCAGTAGCTGACAGATAAACAACAAGGACCTACTGTATAGCACAGGGCACTATATTCAATATCCTGTAATAATGTACAATGGAAAAGAATGTGAAAAAGAATAGATATAGATATGTATAACTGAATCACTTTGCTGTACACCCAAAACTAAGACAACATTGTAAATCAACTATACTTCAATTAAAAAAAGAAAAAAACCATAGTAGCTGAAAGGATGACAGTGGGGAAAGGGTCTAGGCATGAAAATTAGATTTGATTTGGACAGCAGAAAAGAACAGAAGAGAGCATTCAAGCCAGGAATAGTGTGAGTACAAAATACAATGGCAAGAAAACACATGGAAGTGATTCTCACAATGTGGTGAGTATCAGGACCATCCAAGGAACTTAGTAAAAATACAGAGGGCCCAGTTCTGTCCTGCTTCAACCAGCCTGGGTCTCTGTGCTCTTTATCAGCTCTCTAGGTGACTCCTTTGAGAACCACTGGCTTAAGGTATTTTAAAGGGACAGTGAGAAGACATGATGTAGCCCAGAGAGTCCCCTCTGGTCTGAAGTAGCCACAGTCCATAAGCTCCCAGGAAAACCCTGAAAAACTCACTCCAGGGTGGGAGTTGGCTCAGTTTGAGGAAAATTCAATCCAGAACAAACTGCAGACATCTTTTAATGGACTTTAAGCAAGAAAGGAGCCAGGTCTTCTGGAATCCAGGCTGAGTTTGCCCCATAGGTTCTAGCTGGGCTAAAACCAGACTATACTTGGTGGAGAAGGCAGATCAAAGGGACAGTTTTTCTCAGATGCACTGCAAGCTTCTGGTAGCTTCCTCCAGTTCTCCCTTTAACAAATTCAGCAATACCAACAAATCTTAGAGGGCAATCCCATCAGCCTATGTAGGAATTTGGACTAAGAGTGATTTTCCTCACTGACCAAGAACTTGAACTGCTTTCATACCAAGGTCAGGAAGACCCATGCTCTGTCACTCAGCACTCAGTAAGTCCTTTTCCTGCCTGTTGACTGGCACCATCTGTTCACACAACACATCATTGGTCACATTCGTGGATCCCTTGCTTTTCCTTGTGTGCTTTCAGGAAACAAGATTCAACGCTTAAGAGACGTGATGGATGTAAACATATTCTGTAAACTGCAATAAGCTGTGCCGGGTTCCAGTCAGACCTAAAGTGAAGGAGTCAGCCTTTTACAGAAGCACAAGAATGGTTGTGGAAGCCAGAGCCAGGTTCAAATCCCCACCCCACTACCTACTAGGTGTACGATACTGGGTGAGTCACCAATTCTCTTGAAGTTCTAGTTTCGACATATTCAGGTGGGAAATAATGTTGCCTGGCTCTCACAGTTGTGGCAAGCAGGAATGCCATAAGGTCTTGGACAAAATAGATGCGTAATAAACGTTAGCTGGTTACATCCCTGAGGTACACTCATCTTCAGAAGTAGAAATATTTAGCTTTAAACAAAAGATACACAACACACACGCACACATAAGCACGCTGGTATTTTACCCAGCTGAAGATAATTATTAACTGTTAGCGATAACTACCACATTGTACAAATAAATTGCATTATATAAAGAGTCACTCTCTCCAAAAGTTTGCATTAACAAAGAAAAAGCCAAAATTCTCAAAGTCTCATAAGTCTAGTCCATCTTTCTTTGCCATCTAATAAAACACTTTTTATTTCCTTTCATGGGCTTAAACTTCACTAAAAGGCAAATTGTCTGAAGGCATGCCTCTGAGACAACAGGACTCTGTGTGTGCTCAAATAATCCCCTGTTCCAGTTGACTGTTTTCTATTTTTCTGAATAGACACTGTACAGAATCAGGAATCAGAAACGGTCCTGTGATCTCCCTAATTGCTTCCACAGACAAGTCCAAAATGGGTAAATTTTTTCAAAGACACAACTGACTCAAGCCCCAAATGCTCCTCTAGGAGCCCTCAGCCTTCTCTCCCACAATGGCCTGGACGCCCCCCACGCCCCACCAGCCCTCACCGCAGGGCTCGGCAAGAACTCAAATGGCAGAAAGGGCTCCCCCTCCAGTCAAGACCCATCTCCGCCCAGGAAAGGCCAGCACTGAGAAGAGGAAGGCCATTTGGAAGGCGAAGACAACGTGCTCTTGGGCATCCGTCCTCTTGCTACCCTGAAGTTATTAACCCCAAGTCTGATCCAGAATCTATCATTCGGGGAGCTGTTGTGCTACCAAGAACTTCTACACCCCCAAAATCATCCTCAATAGCCACATACAGACTTCAGATACACACATCCATCACAGTAGACGCTGAAAGCCAGCCCATGCGATCTCAGATTTGACAAATCGCAATGGAGATCAGTGTCTCAGTCTTCCTGTCATTTTACGGGGGTTCCCCAAATTCTTTATATAAGATATTTAAGGGAACAGCCAGGTCCTGTTAATCAAAAAGTTGAAATAATGCCATTTTCAGTAACAGGGATGGACCTAGAGATTATCATACTAACTGAAGTAAGTCAGACAAAAACAAATATCATATGATATTGCTTATATGTGGAATCTAGAAAAATGATACATATGAACTTTTTTATAAAACAGAAATAGACTCACAGGCATAGAAAACAAACTTATGGTTACCAAAGGGGAAAGGGGTGGGGGTGAGGGATAAATTAGGAGTTTGGGATTAAAATATACACACTACTGTACATAAAATAGATAACCAACAAGGACCTACTGTATAGCACAGGGAACTATATTCAACATCTTGTAATAACCTATAAGGGAAAAGAATCTAAAAAAGAATAGATAGATATATATAACTGAATCAATTTGCTGTATACCTGAAACTAACACAACATTGTAAATCAACTATATTTCAATTTTAAAAAAATTTTAAGTCAAAAAAATGGTAATTATGTGATGGGATTAAGTATTAGCTAATGCTATGGTTGGAATCATTTTGTATCAAATCAACATGTTGTACAGTTTAAACTTGTACACTGTTATATTATCAATTATATTTCAATAAAGCTGGGAAGAAAGAAGGAAAAAAAAACGTTGGGCCAACAAGCCCAAGCAGAGGTTAAAGTCTTATCAGTAATGAGTTAAAAGATCCAAATTCCCAACAGGTTTGACATCAGAAAGACAACACTTGTCTGTCAACTTCTGTCAAAGTTATTAAGTAAATTTAATATGCCAGGAATATCTTATTATGATACTCGGCAAGCTTGATAAAATGACTTTATTGCCATTTTTTTTTCATGAAGATAATAAGAAACTCCAGGAAGGTCTTTTTGGCAAGATCTTTTGGTGGCATTTATTTGGGATCTAAGAGGGAATATTCCACTCTTACGTGTTTTAACAAATAAAATATCAGGAAAACAATTTTACTTGGTCCTCGCTATTCAAAGAAAAATTTCCCTGCTTGTATTGTGGCTTCTGACATCCTGCCAAGTTTCAGACACTGAAATATGAATGGATTAAAAATGATTAAGACAGAGTAAATGCTATTAACAGCTCTTCTATTGCATGCATCTATCTTACTCAGGAGCCAATGACCCACCAGGGAAAAAGAAGGGCTGAGAGGGAACTGAGCTCATTCAACACCTGCTCACTTGGGACGGCAAGGTCAGCAGTTAATGCTGGGCTCTCTCCAGCCACAGTCAGTGTCTGTCAAAGATCTGCTCCATTCATCTTGACACATAATCAAAGAACACTTCATCATGGACTGTCAGCACTGCAGGAGTTATTAGCAATCAGTGGCTTCTCTTTTTATTATTTTAGAACAGCAAAATCCTCTTGACAAATTAAATCTTATGGGAAGCCCAAATAAAACCATATAAGATGAGTAACATTATCAGTAAGCCTTAATTTTTAAAGTTCACATTTATATCATTTACTTATTATGGAACATCAATCTATTTTTATTTTTAAACAGCAACTTGGACAAACACAAAAAATCTGAAATCGTGTTACACCTCATCCATTTCTGGGTTTCATTCAGTTGCACAAAAATCAATAAAATTCTGATTCACAGAGCTTTGTAGCTGCAAATAGTGACAGTTTAACAATTTATCTCAGTTAAACAGACAGCAGAGGTTTTACTCCTAACAGCATCATAAAAAAAAAAAAAAGTTAAGTTGGCAGTACAAAGGAGCACAAGTAGCCTCCAATGTTGAAAGTTTTTCATTTTTTCCCAGCTTTATTGAGATATAATTGACATATAGCATTGTGTTACTTTAAAGTGTACAACATGGTGCTTTGATATATGTATATATTGCAAAAACATTACCACATTAAGGTAAGTTAATACATCGATTACCTCACATAGTTACTTTGTGGGGGAGGGGTAAGAACACTTGAGATCTACTCTCTTAGCAACTTTCAAGTATAAAATATAGGGGCTTCCCTGGTGGCAGAGTGGTTGAGAGTCCACCTGCCGATGCAGGGGACACGGGTTCGTGCCCCGGTCCGGGAAGATCCCACATGCCACGGGGCGGCTGGGCCCGTGAGCCATGGCTGCTGAGCCTGCGCGTCCGGAGCCTGTACTCTGCAACCAGAGAGGCCACAACACTGAGAGGCCCGCGTACCGCAAAAAAAAAAAAAAAAAAAAAAGTTAAAATACAGTATTGTGTTAAATAATAAAAAATAATATTTTTTAATTTGAACCAAACATTTAACAGAACTCCTGAAACATTTCACAAAATGTTTCCTTGGGAGAGTTTTAAATTACTCATCTATATTCTTATCTTATACAAACTCTACTAAAGGATTTAAAGAAAGAAAAAAAAAAAAGAAGGAACATTCCCTGATTCTCTGAAGCCAATGTAATCTTGATACTAAGGCAGACAAGGACAAAATGAGAAAGGAAAATTACAGGCCAAAGTTGTACATGAACATAGATGCAAAATATCCCAAACAAAATATTAGTAAAGATGAATCCAGCAATGTATCACAACCAAGTTGATTTATTCCAGAAGTGCAACAGTGGTTTAGAAATAGAAAATATATGTCATTTATTACAGTATCAACTTAAAAAAAAAAGTTTATCTCAATAGATACAGAAAAAGCCTGTGATAATATTCAACACTCATACAAGAAAAGTTCTTAGCAAATTCAGACTAGAAAGGAACTTTCTTAACTCAATAGTGGCAGGCATCATTCTGAACCCAGGTGAAACTGAGAAGGATTCTCTTTAAAACCAAGACCAAGACATGAATTGTCAGCTATACCTCAATAAACCTGGGGGGTGGGGGAATCAAGCCTAAGACCGAGGATGCTCACTGTTACGGCTTCAGTTTATATAAGAGACAAGAAAATAAAATAATTAGATAAGGGACTTCCCTGGTGGCGCAGTGGTTAAGAATACGCCTGCCAATGCAGGGGACACAAGTTCAAGTCCTGGTCTGGGAAGATCCCACATGCTGCGGAACAACTAAGCCCGTGCACCACAACTACTGAGCCCGCATGCCACAACTACTGAAGCCCGAGAGCCTAGAGCCCGTGCTCCACAACAAGAAGCCACCGCAATGAGAAGCCTGAGCACTGCAACGAGGAGTAGCTCCCGCTCGCCGCAACTAGAGAAAGCCCGCACGCAGCAACGAAGACCCAACGTGGCCAAAAATAAATTAATTACTTAATTAATTAAATAGATAAGAATTGGAAAAGAAGAAATAAAACTCTCATTCCTTACAGAAAATGAGATAATAAGATTGGTTGTATATTTAAATCTACAGACACATTATTAGAAATAATCAGAGAATTTAACTTAGCAGTTACTAAATCAAATGTGTTTCAATACACAGCCAGAAAGAGAAGAGGTGATTTTTTTAATTAGCATTTACAATAACAACAAAAACCTGAGGAATCTAGGACTGCATCTAATAAAAGATATGGAAGCTCTGTATGGAGATAATTATCAAACTTTATTAAAAGACTTCAAAGAGGAGAGGTACACCATGTTCTTGAAGAAGACTCAACTGAAGACTCAATATTGGAAGATGTCAATTCTTATCAAGTTGATTCTTGATTCAATGCAGTCCCAACCAAAATCCCAATGAGGTGGGTTTTTTCACAAAGATGGTCCTAAAACTTACGTGGAAGTGCAAAAAGCCAGGAACTGCCAAGATCTCCTGAAGAATTAGGTGGAGTGGCTTTCTCTACCGCCTGTCAAGACTCAGTATGACACTAATAGTAATTAACACAGCATGGTGCTGGGACAGAAACAGACACACTGACCAATGAAACAGAGTAAAGAACTCAGGGACAAACCCACCCACTTATGGAACCTTGTTATATGGCTCACGTGGCAGTGAAGATCATTGACAAGAAGGAAGAATTCATCAAATGGAGCTGGAAAATTTGGTGTCTACATGGAAAACTGTGGAACTGGATCTCTACCATCATACCATACACCAAAATCACTTCTAAACAGGTTAGAGATGTAACTGGGAGGGGCAAAACCCTGAAACTTTTAGAATAAAATAGGAGAATATCTTTAGAACTGTATAATAAGGAAATATTTCCTAAACAAAACCCAAAAGCATAACCATAAAAAAGTGACTGATTATAAATCTGACGCTGTTAAAACTGAGAACTTCAGTTCCTGAAAAGATATCTTAAAGGAAGTGAAGACAGTCACAGACTAAGAGAAGATACAATGCATACAGCCAACAGAGAGTTGATCCTCAGAATACATAAAGAGCTCCAATAAATCAATAAGATAAAGCAAATAACCCAACAGAAAGAAATGACTGGATGACCTGAACAACATTTCACAGAAGAAATACAAGTGACCAACAAAGACAGAAATAGCTGCTCAGATCGACACCACAAAACTACATCATTTACACCCACTGGATCTGCAAAAATTAAGAACTCTGATAGTATCCAGTGATAGAGGTGCCATGGAGCAACAGGACCACTTATACTGTGCTGACGGGAGAGGACATTGAACACAATCACCCCGAAAAACAATTTGGCAATTCTGTGAAGTCAAACGTCATCATAGTAATTCCACTCATAGGAATGAGCAGCGTTCTTTAAGACCCAGCAATTCCATGCAGAGGAATGAGCCACAAGGAAATCCTCACTACACGTGAACCAGGAGACATGAGCAGGAATGTTCACAGCAATATCATGTGCAATAACCCCGAAAACTGGGAAAAGCCAAACACCCATCATTCAGGAGAATGGATAAATAATTGCAGAATAACACACCGATCAACAGTTTATGCCTATAAAGCTGAATTAACTGCAACAAACACAGTATGGATGAACATTAGAAAGACAATACTGAGTGAAAAAGCAAGTCGTAGAAAACTGTGTGAGATAGACCACTAACAAGCAAAACTAAAAAATATTGCTTAGGTATATGCATGTATATGTTTACATTTTTTTTTAATGTTGAAAAGTGATCAACATAATTCAGGATAGTGGTGATGTGGTTGTGGTGTAGGCCCGTGATGGGCTCAAAAGGAACACAGGTAAATGAAATAACTGGGTGGTGGATTCACAGAAGTACACTTTATTCTTATACTTGTAACTCAACTATATTCTTTGGAATTATCAAATATTACATGATAACAATGATTAAACTACTGACACAATTCACGGTCACCATCATCAATGATGCTGACAGCAGCCAGCATTTATCAGGCGATCACTAGAGGCCAGGCATTGCTCCAGTTACACAGATGAAGAACTAGAGAGGTAGCACTGCCAGGTGCGAGGCCAGAACCGGAAGACAAACCCGACCTCCTCACCCTTGGCCTGCATCCTTTCCACTGTGCTCAAGGCCTCACTTCGCCACCAGCCTGCGGGTATCCGGCGTTTGCCTCCTTTCCCCAACCACACTGTAAGTTAAGGAACACACCTTGTCAGTTCCTTCGTTCCCCTCTGAGTGCCTAGCGCACATCAGGTGCCCAGTAAATACCTCCAGGCTGGAAACGTAAACAAAATATACCAAGGTCTGTATTACCAGAGTAACGCGCTCGGCCATTTAATGCTGATCATCATAAATTGACCCATGCACATCCACGGACACTTTAGAACCAATTGCTTTATCTGACTGGCAGCTAACCATTAGCTTCTGGCAGAGAGGTTCTCAGTTGACAAGGTGGCAACAGAAAGGTGGGTGGCCCTCCATTGTGAGAAATACTGCCCATAATTTGTTACTAAGAAGTATACAAATGGTTGATATCTTGTCGAAGCACAGAAAATCTAAAGCTTTCTCCTAACAGCCACCATCTGCAAGGTTTAACAGGTCTTCCTAACTAGGAGTTAAAGGGACAAGTTTGGGGACTTCCCTGGTGGCGCAGTGGTTAAGAATCCGCCTGCCAAGGCAGGGGACACGGGTTCGAGCCCTGGTCCGGGAAGATCCCACATGCCTCGGAGCAACTAAGCCCGTGCGCCACAACTACTGAGCCTGCGCTCTAGAGCCCGCGAGCCACAACTACTGAGCCCACGTGCTGCAACTACTGAAGCCCGTGCACCTAGAGCCCCTGCTCTGCAAGAAGAGAAGCCACCGCAGAGAAGCCCACGCACCTCAACGAAGAGTAGCCCCTGCTCGCAACAACTAGAGAAAGCCCGCGCACAGCAACGAAGACCCAACGCAGCCAAAAATAAATAAATAAATTTATTTTAAAATTAAATAAGTAAATAAATAAAAATGATAGGGCGAGTTTATAGCCAGGGTAGGGCCTCAGCCTGTGTGCAGGGTTGGGGTGGGGAGGTCCTGAGGACCATCATTGGCCTTGAAAGAAAGAGTGATAGAAAGGGAAGTGAGAAAGGAAGGAGAGCGAGCGGGAAGGGGAGGGAGAAGAGAAAGAGGATCAGGGGAAGTCAGGAGCTGGCTGGAGGTGGCTAGCTGGCTAGTTGGTTAGATCAAGTGGCTGCCTGATGAGATCACAGCGGGACACTGCAGGAGGCTGCTGGGAACAGATCACAGCAGAGGCCACCCTCCCACCCCAGAACTGATCGAAAGGAAAGGGGAAACTATTTCTGTGGGTCTGGAGTCCTGGATCTAACTACTTATTCCATCCCTGGAGTCAAGACGCCACACCTTGTTTGGGCCTCTGTTCCTTTGTCCATAAAATGATATTGTCACCCCTGCCTTCCAACTTCACAGAATTGTTCAAAGGTCCAATGAGATGGCATATACCTGCCCTTGGCAGACTTCAGATTTTTCCTGTCTGCAAAAGTACACATTTAAGACAGTTTTTCAGACCTAAGCGGCCACTCTGATCACTTTGGCAACTACCTCTGTCTCCCTCAGCAGTGGCTAGAAGCACCTGCATTTCCGAACGGCACCCAGGGGAATCCAGAAATAACGCTGTTGGCTGCCAAAGACTACAATCTACACATTTCACACGGGAGACTCAATTCTACCCCACAGACCAGCAGTTCTTCAGGCTCCACTCCAACCCTCAGCAACCTCTGCCCACCCTGAGCACCAGAAAACAAGCTTTGCCCTTTCTTGTGACTGGGGGAGGGGGCATCACCCTTTGATTGAAGAAACAACCCTGAGCAAACAGCGGGGCCTCTTGGAGCACACTTCACCTGGTTGGCTCACTTAGCCTTGCCTTGACACCAACCCTAAGGAAGCAGGTGTCTTTCAGAAGTTTTTCAATCACCTGAAGGAATGAAAGGTCAAATCTGGAGCAGAAAGGGAAAAGAAAGTCACATGAACAACTTACGTATTTCACTTAGAGGAGGCCAGTGGAGACCTGCCTTTAAGACGTGAACGGGGTCTGTGGCTTTCCCCTTATCACCAAACACTGCTATGGAGTCACCTAAACAAGACCCATCCTGCCCTGAGGTTTAGAAAGAGTTTTATTTTGTAGCCTAACCTTTTAAATACACACACACCGGGCTTCCCTGGTGGCGCAGTGGTTGAGAGTCTGCCTGCTGATGCAGGGGACGCGGGTTCGTGCCCCTGTCCGGGAGGATCCCACATGCCATGGAGCGGCTGGGCCCGTGAGCCATGGCCGCTGAGCCTGCGCGTCCAGAGCCTGTGCTCCACAACGGGAGAGGCCACAACAGTGAGAGGCCCATGTACCGCAAAAAAAAAAAAAATACACACACACTGAACTCCTCATGCAGAAGTCATAGAAATGCAATTTTCTGATCATGACAATAATATTATGGCAACAGCAGTCATCTACTGAGCTCTCCCTAATATATGTCAGGAAAGTTTCCCACGTCATAAGTCATCCTAATAATGCTCCTATGAGATAAGGTATGCTCTTATCTCCATTTTACATATTAGGAAATTGAGGTTCAAACACAGGAAGGGAATTGTCCAAGACCATACGATTAGCCTGCAACCTGTGGGATATTTTCTCCAGGCCCTCTTTCCTCCTCCAGGCATGACCGGTCCACTCAGAGCCCACATCCTCCCACTTTGTATCAAGGAGGAGTTTGTTTAACTGCAGGTTGAAACAATCCTCCAAGGCAAACAGGTAAATGCCCTCCCCTGAGTCCTTCAAGTCAGCTTTCAGAATGTGGTCTCACAAGCAGCCTCTGGCTGGGGAAGCACTTCACCATTCACCACGGCCCACACACACTCACCCTCGAGAGTGGGGCAGCCTGGGCGGGTTCCCTCAAGTGCTGGAAGACCTGGGGAGAAGGCACCGGCAAAGACAGAGACTTCACTCAAAACACAAAGCACCAGCCACACACCCACAGCCAAGCTGAGCCCAGGTGGCAGGACTGACAGCTCCAGGACGTGGGCACCAGAGGAAACCCAGCCGGGCAAGCTGAGCCCCAGACCATGCCACGTGGAGCATCCCTGGCCATGGGAACTGACTTCCGGACACCACCATGTGATGGATCAGAAGCCATGGCAACCCTCCGGACCTCAGGAAAACTACCTGCCAGGCCAGGCGGGGCGGAGTAGGTCTGGGTGCCAGTGCACACCACTTGTGCTCAGTGAGGACATGGGGGTTGACAAGGCCACCCCGGAGGCTCAGACCTGTCTCTGCAGAGGTCGCTGTGCCAGCTCCGGTCAGGGACAAGACACCAAAGCCTTCTCCTGATGGGTGACCTGAGGAGACAAGGCCGAGGTAAAAGCCAGCCGGCCAGTCTATGATTAGGCGCCAGGAGCTTTAAGAAGGGAAGCCAGGGCGTCCCTGGTGGCGCAGTGGTTGAGAGTCCGCCTGCCGATGCAGGGGACACGGGTTCGTGCCCTGGTCCGGGAAGATCCCACATGCCGCAGAGCGGCTGGGCCCGTGAGCCATGGCCGCTGAGCCTGCGTGTCCGGAGCCTGTGCTCCGCAACGGGAGAGGCCACAGCAGTGAGAGGCCCGCGTACCGCAAAAAAAAAAAAAGAAGGGAAGCCAGTGTGGGCCGGGGTTTGGGAAGGAGAGACCACCTTCACTTCCTCCCTGAGCCTGGGTAACAAGTGGATGGAGGAGACGAAAGGGTGTGTCAGGAAGAAAAGGAAAATGCAGAGCATCCGAGGCTGAGCCTCCGTGATGGCCCAGGTAGGCCCGGGTCCAGGTGGCAGGCTCGGCAGGGGGGGCGCGGGGGGTGGCCACGGGATACAGAGGTAGTGATTCGTTGTGTCTGCCCTCAAGGGCAGCTCCCAGCTGACACGGGGCTGTTCACACAGGCGAATTCAAGAGTTTCCTTGACCCACTAAGACCAGGTAAGTACAGAGGAGGGGATCGAACGTCTACTTTGTTGAAAAATGTGTTTTCCCACATTTCTCTTGAATAATAACAGCCAGTATTTATTGTGAGCTGGCTGTAAGGCAGCACTGCTCCAGGACCTAATATGTGATATCTGGGGGTACACTATGATTAGCCCCATTTCCCAGATGGTGAAATGAAGCTGCTGTACTCCAGTGGCTGGTACAAGGCCTGAGAGCTAGGATGTGAGAGAACCAGGCCTGGAGGCCCCTCTGCTCAACATCCCCTATGAAAATTCCTTTCATTTACTGAAGATGACTAGATGTCAGCCCTGTGCTAAGCATTTCACATTTGTTATCTAATTAAACCCTCACAATAGCCCTCTGAATTTTTTTTTTACATCTTTATTGGAGTATAATTGCTTTACAATGGTGTGTTAGTTTCTGCTTTATAACAAAGTGAATCAGTTATACATATACATATGTTCCCATACCTCTTCTCTCTTGCGTCTCCCTCCCTCCCACCCCTCTAGGTGGTCACAAACCACCAAGCTGATCTCCCTGTGCTATGCAGCTACTTCCCACTAGCTATCTATTTTACGTTTGGTAGTGTATATATGTCCATGCCACTCTCTCACTTTGTCACAGCTTACCCTTCCCCCTCCCCATATCCTCAAGTCCATTCTCTAGTAGGTCTGTGTCTTTATTCCTGTCTTACCCGTAGGTTCTTCATGACCATTTTTTTTTCTTAGATTCCATATATATGTGTTAGCATACGGTATTTGTCTTTCTCTTTCTGACTTACTTCACTCTGTATGACAAACTCTAGGTCCATCCACCTCACTACAAATAACTCAATTTCGTTTCTTTTTATTAGCCCTCTGAATTAAATGTATCATCTCTGTTTAAGAATTTATATGTGCACAGTATGACATCAACTAAAGTATCCTATTGCATTAAAAAAAAAAAATACTGAGAAGACACACACCAAATCATCAAGAGTGGTCTCCTCAGGTAGTCAGTTATAGGCAACTTTTTTTTCAATACGTTTCTGTACTTGACATCATTTCCACACAGGGCATGGCTTCCTTTTATCAATACAATTTTTTAAAAAGGGATTTTAATTCCATGTAACACACAGTTGGGGATAATAACAACCAAAATGAAAATGTTCAAAATGGTCTCAAACATGGGCGACAGCCCTCCTGGCTGCACAACACACTGATCAGGGACGACAAACAGAGCAGCACCTAAATTAAGAGACACCGTGTGTTACCTGAATAAATAATAGATGATAAACCCCTCATAAAGTTACTAAAGCAAAGCACGTCAGCTGATGTGGCTGACGCCAACACAACATAAATTTTCTTAACATGACACACCAGGATGGAAACTGCATTTGCTAAGATCACCCCAAGCCAAGCATAACAACCCTTAGTATAGAAGCCACATGTGATTCCTGCCCTTGTGCACAGATGGGCCCGTCACAGGCATCTAATTCATCCACCCTGAAGGACACAAGTGATTTAAGACCATGACGCTCAAATGACGTGTAAAGAGAAGACCTCAGGACTGTCTAGATCAGGAGTCCCGGCTGTGATGACCCACCGCCTATGGGGGACCCACTGAACGCCAAGAGCAAAGGTGGGCATTTTTCAAACATCATTTGGCCCAGGTCTCTAGGAGGAGCCTGAGGCAGCAAGCCAGGGGCACATGGGGCCATCTGCCAAGTCACCATGCTTCCTTCATCTGTGAACATATGGAGTCACTAAACTGTCACTAGGAGAGCATGGTACAGCTCGGCTGAGGCCAGGGCCATTCCATTCCCACAGATAATTTATGTCAGTTATTACAAGGCTTCAGGAAGGAGCATGGGATGTTCTTTGGTCTTTAAATCTGACAGTACGTCATGAGAATTTCTGTATGCTTGCTACTCTGTGGTATCTTTATGAAAAGGCTGCCTTGCAGTGCCCCAGATGAGAGAGAAAATGTTAATCAATCATCTTAGAAGAGGGAGGCAGGGCCTCTCAAGAAAGGAATGAGTGCCCAAGCTGTGTGGGAACCCTGGGCAAACCTTTTTTATCCCATCCTCCTAGGACCTGTGCCTGGGACTGGGGGCAGGGGGCTCAAATCAGATCTTTGAAATCCTTCCATAGTTGAAGAGAAAGGTCATCAAGAGAAGTCTGAGGCCAACACAAGAAGCAGTTGATACTACTTCGAATCACAAGTAGCAAATGCAGGAACCATGCTAAAAATAAAACTCTGACTAATGTCACTCACTGACATTCCATAAGAACCTGTTTACTAATGAGGGGAGGGGAGGCAAAGAGAAGAGGGTTTCCTTTGCTTTTGACCCAAGAACCTCTCCTAAACCCAATCATCTCATTAAATCTGTGTGTTGGGCTTCCCTGGTGGCGCAGTGGTTGAGAGTTGGCCTGCCGATGCAGGGGACGTGGGTCCGTGCCCCGATCCGGGAAGATCCCACATGCCGCGGAGCGGCTGGGCCCGTGAGCCATGGCCACTGAGCCTGTGCGTCCAGAGCCTGTGCTCCGCAACGGGAGAGGCCACAACAGTGAGAGGCCCGTGTATGGCAAAAAAAAAAAAAAATCTGCGTGTTAACTCCTTGGGTAGCTATCCCAATTTCACAGATAAGAGATCCGCTCATAAGTGGCAGAGGCAGAATTTGAAGACAGATGTGGTTAACTCAAAACCTGTATTCCTAGCCATCCTCACTGGGTTTTAGCCCTGACTCACCTCAGATTTGCTGTGTGACCTTGGGCAAGTCACATGCTTTCTCCGAGTCTCAGGTTCCTTACTTGTAAAATGAGGAGAACATTCCTTGACTGGTTTCTAAGGTCCCTTCTAGCGCTGACACTTTATGGATTTAGCTCCCAGAGTTTGGGATTTCACAGATCAATGCAGTTTCAAACATTAAACACATGAAACATTAAGGGTCAACCCAAGAGTCACAACTTCTTACTTTGCCAAAGGATATTTACCACCTAGTGTCAATCTTATCTCACAAAAGGAAATACTTTAATCTTAGGGCATAAAATTAATTGCTTTGCCTGGCAAGCTGGAAGAACTCAATGCATTTTAGTTGCTGAATAAACTGATATAACGTGAGCTGCAGAAGTCAATTACCAAGATTGCTAAAAGAGTACTGACCATAATAATGTATTACTTTAATTTTATTGTTGCTGTTGTTGAGGCAGGCCAAGATGTTTGGTGCTTTGCATGCATGGGTTCATTTAATTCTCCATATCCAATTTTTGCCCATTTTCTATCAAGGTGTGCAGTTCTCCAGGGACACAATGATAAGGAAATATTTTCAGATTGAACAAAACGTATTTCAACATATTTCATGGCTCAACATGGAGAAACACACACACAGTCTCTTTTAAAAAGCACTGTTGCCCTGAGAAGAGCAGCAGGAAGTTATAGAGGAGCAATTAAAATAAATACACACGGGCTTCCCTGGTAGTGCAGTGGTTTGGAGTCCACCTGCCAATGCAGGGGACACGGGTTTGAGCCCTGGTCCGGGAAGATCCCACATGCTGTGGGGCAACTAAGCCCGTGCACCACAACTACTGAGCCTGTGCTCTGGAGCCTGCAAGCCACAGCTGCTGAGCCCACGTGCCACAGCTACTGAAGCCTGCGTGCCTGGAGCCCGTGCTCCGCAACAAGGGAAGCCACCACAATGAGGAGCCCGCGCACCGCAGCAAAGAGTAGCCCCTGCTCGCCGCAGCTAGAGAAAGCCTGCGCCCAGCAACGAAGACCCAACGCGGCCAAAAATAAACAAACAAATAAATTAATTAATTAAAAAATAATAATAATAAAAAATAAATAAAATAAACACACACGTTCAGCGTCTTCCTGAACACTAACTGGCCAGTCGAGAAGGCCAGGTGGTCCCAGGCCCCTGACCTCAGCTGCTCTATAAATCCCAGGAAAGGCCCCAGGTGAGGTCAGGGCTGCATCGTGAAGTAAAGAGGACAATATGCTCCAGGCTACAGGTTGGAGACAGGCTGGAACCCAGAATCAAAATAACTGAACATCCACCCGGGTAACGTGACTCAGGTCTCAAACAGAAAGCGTGTTTGCCCATCTGGAGGAAGGAGTAGTCCCGTCTGAAGCCTTCCCTGTCTCACAGGCAAAGCTTGCTCAGCTTTAAGTCTCCTCGTTTCCCTGAAACCATCTCTCCCTGTTTCAATGCCCACGTATCTCTTTGACAGGGGTGGGCAGAGCTATCACAAAGAAAAAGCTGAAGGAGACCCAACACGGTATCTTCTACCTGCCCCCCAGCCCCCAGGCCCAGTTTTCAACAAAGGAGAAAAGCAAGGCCCAGAGAGACAAACTTCCCCAAAGCCATTCTGCTGGAAGGTAAACATATCATTCAGAGAGGTACCCCTGCCATAGGGGATGCTCGATAAACCCCAATCGCCCACCTGGACAAGCATCCCTGTATGAGCTACAGGATCAGCACAGTCCCTTCCATGGCCCATGGGGGCTCCGTCTGGACCAGTGCTTCTTAAACTGTTTGGTCTCAGGATGGCTTTATGCTGTTAAGAATTATTAATGACCCCAAAGAGATTTTGTTTATAATAAATCTATTACCTGTTTAAAAAAAAATAACATCTTTACGGAAATGGTATTTTCCAATATGAAAAATAAAAATTCGTGAGGAGTGGGGTTATTTTTTAGATTTTCACAAGTCTCTTTCATGTCTGGCTGCATAAGAGGAGCTGGATTCTCATGTGTGCTTCTGCATTCACTCTATTACAATATGGTTTTGGGGGCTGAAGTATAGGAAGACATCCTGGCCTCACACAAACATATAGTTGGGAAAGACAGTATTTTCTTGGCCTTTTCAGTAATTGTGGGTATTTTTCTTTGATACTACACCAAAACTTGATAAGTGGTAGGTAGTTTTTTAAAAGTCAGCTGCAATGCGGAATCTGAAACTACGTCAGTGACTTTTCATCTTCTGTTACGTGAAAATCCATTGCTCTTTGTATTCATTGCACTTTGCACGGCTCTTCTTACCCTGCATGGCTTTGCACCTTTGTGCATTGGTTACTTGCAAAGGACTGGTTCACTGAGATTTGTACTCAGGAGAGAATGAGTGAGAAGACAACAGTTTCATAGTATTCTGGAAACAGTTTTGACCTTGCAGATCCACTGAAAGGGTCTCAGGAACGCCCAGAATTCCCAGGACCACTCTTTGAGAAACACTGGTAAGAAGCTCACACCCAGTGAATATATGTATTCATTCATTCATTCCACACATATTTACTGGGCACCCAGTACATCTGTTCCAGGTGCTGGGAATTCCGCAGTGAACAAAGCCCTGCCCTAGTGCAGCTCACACTCTCGTGGGGAAGGCAGACCGTACACAAATAAATAAGGAAATGCACACAATAATGTCAGGTAATGGTAAGTGCTAGTGGAAGAATGAAGCACTGTACCAGACATGTGCACACGGGCATGTGGTTTCCCTGGGAAGCCTAAAGCAGCCAACCCCGGGATTTGCTAATTTAAGGGTTTCACCATAAAATATGGGTTGTTTCTCTTTTTTTAATACCAAAATACTTGCGGACATGGGCGGGGGGGCGGGGGGTGGTGCTGACCTGCCCTAGAAGAGTTGAGAGCTCACCATTGAAGCTGGATTCCTTTCCAGTTGCTCTAGGAGGGGTAAACCTCAGAAGTCACCTCACTTAGAGGCTTCCGTCCCTCCAATGGGCTGACCACGCCCTCCCTGCTTACACACATGATCCCTCTGGCCACCCCTTGACTGTACAGCACATTCACTGTCTTGCATGAGCCTCACGTGACTCCTTGAGAGGTGACCTGGGGTGGATATTATTCACCTCTTTTTCAGATAAGGAAACTGAGCCTGGGAGAAGTTAATAAGTAACATGCCTATTACATAACAAACTCAGAACTTGAACCTAAGTCCCCTGACTCCTCTGCACAGCTCATTTTACTATACAGACTGCTGCCATTTCCTTAACCTCTGATATTCCTTCGTGTAAGGAAGAGAAAATGGATGAGACATTTAAAACAAAGACAGAAGCTTAGCTTCTTCCTCCAAAAATGTCCTGGCTTGTCATAATCCCCCTTCTCAAACAGCAAGTTGAACCTATAAAGAAGACAGAGAGAGGGAGCCTGGCACTTAGTAGGCACTCATATTTGGAGCCATTAGCTCTACAAATATTCATGGAGACCTACTGTGTGCCAGGCCCAGTTCTAAGCAGTGGGGGTACAGAGATGAAGAAGAAAGACCAAGGCCCTGCCCTTCTGAAGCTTCTGTCCTAGACGACTGTCATCAGCACAATACTGACTAAAAGGGTTAACTCCAAAACTCAAGCTTCCTGAGCCTTCATCAATTGCATCAGATTAACAACAGAGCCCTGTGTTCAATCTTGGCCATAAAACATCCCTTTTAGGAGAAGAAACAAGCTTTATTACCCTGCCCCTTCACCCCACACATTTTACAGATGGAAAAGCAGGCCCAGGACCCAGAAGCCACTCCTCTGAATCTCACAATGAGTCAAAGGGGCCAAAGCCAGCTCTCTTGTCTTCCCGCGAAGCCCTGGCTGCAGCCCGGCCCAATTCTCTCTTTTTAACATCCCAGGAGGCCCTCTTGAATAACAGCCACACATTTGTGGCAGCCAACCAACACATAACCCAGCCGGGGAAGTGACTATTTCAAGAGGAAAGGGGCATATATAGCAGTGGCCCTCGGCGGCCACCCAAAGTACAGCCAGCCCTGCAAAGTCGGCCAACCCCAAGCTCCACATCGAGTGTCCTCTCCTCCCAGTCTGCCTTGCCAGCACGGTTCCCACCAAGGTTTAAAAAAGAAATAGAAGCTCCCTGCTGCCTGACTGGCCGGCACATTCCCCTGACTCAGGCTGTTCTGGGCACCACGGAGAAGACACTGTTCATTTTCCCTGGGCTGAGAACTGGCCCACATCCGGACCTGTCACTGGCAGGAGAGGGCTCTTGGCATCTCAGCAAAATCAAATGAATGGCGTGCTATTTTTAACGTTTGGTTCCTTTCTTCCAGAAGGCTAAGCACCTGTGCCAGAGTTGCTCCAAGCGTGTCTTGCAGACCACCCGCGTCTGAAACACCTGGTGCTTCAGGGAAATTCAGAATCTGGGTTCCCACCACAAACCTAGCAGTAATCACCAGGGGTTGAACTCAGGAGTGTGAATCTTTCACAAGCTCCTCAAGTGATTCTTTTGCAAAATAAAGTTTGAGCCTGGTCCGTGTTCATTCACTGACTCAATGAGTGACTCAAGGCACTCAGTACACCTTGATGAATGAAGAGAAATAAAGGATGGATTGATTGAACACTAGGGAAACAGGAAGCTGCTCAGCCTCTGGAGTGAGACTGACTAGGGTCTGATTACCATTTCTAGTTACTGGGTGGTAGGCAATGAGCCCTTCCAAGCCTCGCTTTCCTCATCTGTAAAACAGGGACAAGAGCTACTCCTCAAGGTTGCAGTGAAGAGTAAGTGTACATGTGGAGCCCCTGGCACGTGGTACAGGCTCAAAATGGTTAAGAATTGTTTAGTAATAATAATAACAAAAGGCCTGCCATTAAACCCAAGTACCATCACTAACCAGCATTGGTAAATACATCCATCTCAGGCTCAAGTTTCTCATCTGCCAAACAAGAGGCTTAGATCAGACCCTGTCTAACATCTCTTCTAACAATAAGACTCCATTTTTCTAACAGTGGTAAGAGACTTTAAGTCCCCAGGGTCTGTCCTGCGCTGATGTGCATGTCGCCTCTGACTCATGGCTTCTGAGATGCCCGTTCGGCACTCCTAAGGCTGGGTGAAAGTCATGCCTTTTCCCTGATGAGGGACGTGCCTCGGGATATTTTGCTTTCCTCTTTTGCCTCCCTTTTCACCGAGGCTTCTTTGTATCTTTGTATCTTTTCATAGTCAAAGAGCTCTGAGGGTGACCCTCCCCCCAAGCAGGCAGGCAGGCAGGCACGGGACAGTAGGGAAGTTGACCTCCCAGCCTTCTCCTCACTCAGAGCTAAAGGGAGTCATCAGCTTCCTCCCTCATCCCCAAAGGCAAGGAAAAGAAGCGTCAACACCAGCCAGAAAAAAAGAGCTGCAACTGCTTAGGTCACACACAGACACACCCTTGAGGAGCTGCAGCTGGGAAGAAGGCAGCCTCCCGACGGCTGCTCACCCTCCAACACTCCTCCTGCCCTCTTGGAAGACCTGTTACGCAAAAAGCCCTCAAGCAGTCAAGTGTGGGCCTCTCAGCTTCACTCTTCCCCATCGGCAGCTGGCAAGCCGTCCTTGGTCTAAGCTTGAGGAACCCACGTTGGACTCGGAGCCACTCAGGTGGTCTGGGTTTACTCTAAGACTAACCCTGGCCCCCCACTGTGAAAGCACAGCCCTTTTACCTTTCCATGCCCTCTGCTCCTTGCCCTAGCAATGCCATATCTAGTGCACCCCCACCAAGACATAAAGGTACACAGAAGGGGGGAAAAGCAACTACTTAGAGAAACTCTCCTATGATGCATCTCCCTCTAAAATGACCCTTGATCCTGCCCATCCCTTACTTTCCATTCATACTCTCACTCACCCAGGTTGGCCTACTGCAGGGGTCGGCAAGCTTATTCTGTGAAGGACTGGATAGTAAATATTTTAGCCATTGCAGCTCATACGATATCGCAGCTACTCAAGGCTGACGTGCTTGTGTGAAAGCAGCCACAGAAAATATGCAAATGAACAAGGCTGGCTGTGTTCCGACAAAACTTTACTGATGGACCCTGACATCTGAATTTCATAGAACTTCCCCATGTCACCGCATAGTTTCTTAACCCTCTGGCCATGCAAAAACAGGTGGCGGGCCTGGTCTACACCCTTGTCACCTCATTCCCAGACCTCACCAACGTTCCCCTACCTGGCCTTCCTGGCGCATCTTTTTTTTTTTTTTTAAGTTTATTTATTTTATTGAAGTATAGTTGATTTACAATGTTGTGTTAATTTCTACCGTACAGCAAGGTGATTCGGTTATACATATATATACATTCTTTTTCATATCCTTTTTTTTTGAATTTTTGAGGTTTTTTTTTTTTATACAGCAGGTTCTTATTAGTCATCCATTTTATACACATCAGTGTATACATGTCGATCCCAATCTCCCAATTCATCCCACCACCACCCTCCCGCCGCTGCTTTCCCCCCTTGGTGTCCATACGTTTGTTCTCTACATCTGTGTCTCCATTTCTGCCCCTGGCACATCTTACTACCCCTTAAATGCATCCTGCTCGCTCCTACCCGGGCAGATCTTCCAACAAGTTCCATTTTAGTCATCTCATTCCCCTTCCGAAAATGGCCAGACATCTTGACTGGCGTACGAGGCCTGGCTCATTTAGGCTCCCAGACACCTTTCACCTTGTCTCCTAATAGCCTAACCGCCTAAGTCCATCCTCTCCAATTTGGCAAATAAATTGTATCCATCTTTATAGATTTGACTCCAAGATCATCCTTAAAACCTTCCCTCATCACCTAACCTCAACTGAGTCTCCATTCCTATAGCACTTGTTTATGCCATTCACCTAGCCCCCAAAAGGCCTATAATTAGCAGGGATAAGAGTGTAAATAGATAATTACCAAAGAGTAAAATGAACATTCTAATTGATGTTTGCAAGGTCACAGTGCAGAACAAAGCAACCAGCTGAGGGGAAATTGGAGGAAGACTCTATAAAAGATGTAACCCTTAAACGAGGTCTGGAAGGGTAAGCAAGGTGAGCAAGCCGGTAAGACATGAGGGTTTGGGAGTGGGGAAAGAAGCATTCCAGGATGGTAAGAGTCATGCAAAGGCAGGGGTGGAGCGGGGGTGTATGACTGGGCAGGGGGCAAACGTCAGGCCACAGAGAGCTTCTTGACCCAGGAACACACTCACTAAGGCTGGGGGAGGCTTGGCATGGTGCGGACACACAGCAGGCCTTCAGTAAATATATTTGGGGACCACCATAGAAACTGGGAGGTTCCTTTTCTCATTCCTGGAAGAGTCAGTCACTGTAAGCCTCGAAAAGTCAACAAACAAGAGCATCAAGGGGTTGATGGCGGGAGATCCCTGGTCTCTAATCTCCTTCTCTTCTCGTCCAGCCTACACCCACAGTTCCAAGGAGAACTGAGTGTGAGGTCTCGCCAGGCCCAAGCCCTGTTTTCTGCTCTGGAGCCTGCAACCCCACTGGGCCATCTTGGAAAATGCTGCACGTAAGACTCTATTTCCGTCCTCAGCTCTTATAACTAGGACAAAAGAGCAAAAGTAATTTTTTAAAGAAAAAGATTTGTTTTTTTCCACCAATTGTAAAATAGCTTTCTTTTTTTTAAGATATCTTAACTTTTTTTGGAATCACACTGGCTTGTGTTTGATTTTTTTTTAAGGAGCAGATGTTTCTGGAACCCTCCCCCCTTCCTCTTTAAAAGGATTATAAAAATAGAAGTCCCGAAAAACTCTCAAATGCAACCAACACAAGGTCTTCCATTGACGCCAATTCCTATAGGCTTCAGTGGCAAGCAATTCTAGGCCAAGAGGCCTTTGAAGTCAACTCTTTGAAGTGAGCCTGGCTCGTCCTCAGTACTAAAGAAGTAAAAATGGAAGCTAAAAGATGGGGAGAAGACAGAAATACCAGGATGAAAAGGGAGAAGAAGGCCCTTTTGAACACAAGCCCTCTCCACTTTTCTCCCTTAACTGGAATAACTCCAGACCAACTTGATTCTATGGAAATTGGCAACAAAACACCTATTTATGTAAAAGTATTGTGCTAGGCACTATTGGGGAAACAAACAAAGAAAAGATAGTCTTCTTTCATAAGATTACAACTTATTAAAGCAAGATAAGACAAAAACAAAACTCTAACACAACAGCTAATGTAAAAGCCATTAGGGCATCACAAGAGGTAAGACACCAGTGCTTGGAGAGAACCTATGTTAGGTGCTCCAGCTGTACTGTCTCATGGAAGTTAGGTATTCTAAGGCTCTGAGAACATGAACTGACCCACCCATCCAAGAACATTCCCCAGGTTAAGCCGCAAAGTTCTTCCCAGAGTAGTCCCAAGAAAAGGAAAAGTATGCCAGGTTGGGGTAAGGAAAGACCGTGGGAGACTTTATGAACAAGGGGCCTTCAAGATGGAAACCAGATGACCAGAACTTTAGTACACACAGGTGGGAAAAGAACATTCCACGCAGAAGGCCCAACACTTGGCATTTAGAGAGAAAACAATAAGCAGGCTAGTTGAACTAGAACCTGGCCTCTGTCTTGGAGAGGCAAGGCTGGAACAAGGGCTTCAGAGCAGGTAAGGGACAGGATCATACATCAAAATATTCTCCTCGAGTTCTCTGGAAGAGGTGGAAGAGGCTAGAACACAGCTGCAGGTTATAAGCAAAAACCAGAAAATCTTGGAGATTCAATAAGTCTCAAGTATTCCATATGTTTTCCTTAAGCTAATGCCTCATCTGATATGCTCCCACTAACTTCTCTGCAAAGAAAACCCCAGTCTAAGAGCAATCACCGTTGCCCTCGCTGTGCCTTTACTGTGCTTGCTTAATGTGCAAAACCTGCATAAAATATATGGAAGGTAAGATTCTCCCATGTTGAGAGCACTGACTCCTAGCCCTAATTTGGTGAAATTCCATATTCTCATCAATTATCCCAGTAAGTGCTTCAGTATTATCAAAAGTACCTAAAATCTATGCCACACTGCACTTTAGAGAACATCAAACAAGAGGGTCAAAAATACTTTGAAGCACTGACCTAAGTACTAAGGTTCAAAGTCTCCATGACTGTCATGTTAACACTAGGCTTTGGTTTCGGTTTCGCCCAAATTGCATTGTGAGTTACAAGGAGAAAGGGTTTAATTATCCCATTTGATAAGTAAGGCAACTGAGGCTCAGAAAGGTTACATACCTTGCCCAAGTTTACAGAACAGGCGGGAAGAGATTCTGCCACGACCTAAGTAATCCCAGTTTATTTAGGCATTGTTGTTACTTAGGCATTGTTGCCTAGAATCTAAATACTGTATGTTAATTTGGGTCCCATGCTGGGTAATTACAAATTCAGGCATGATATACGTGATTCTTATCAGGTAAAAGGCTCTAAATATACTCATGCAAGAACTAGTCCAATGCTCCAAGATGCTAATACTACAGGCAGCTGAAATAATTACTGCTGCAAAAATAAATTGGGAACACAGAACAGTGAAGATACTTGAAGTTCTTATGTTTAAAGTGCTTTAAACGCTTTTTCCCTAGTTTTTAAAATTTAGAAAGTTTTTTCCTCTGTGGTTTAAAAAGAGTTTAATATGTTGTATGCATAATTTTGTTCTGTAAAGTATACATAAAATGCTGCAAGTTGTCTCAAATATAACACCCTAGAGACTTACAAAGTGAATGGGTCAGCTAAAAACACAAGAAACACCTTTTGGACGCTTGCAGCTTCATTGGTTTATTCTACATAACATTCGCATAACATTTTTTAAAATAATAACTTCAACCATCACCTAGAAAAAAGGAGAAGAGAGAAACTGTACTCGAAAGTGAAAAGATGTTAAACATCCTTTTTTTTTTCTTTTTTTTTTTGAAAGTAAAAACTGCTAAAGGAAATCGGGAAGGGATCCTTTCACCATGAGGCCAAAAGTCTTAAATCTATAAGTTTTCAGGTTACAGTTAACTCGTTCATATTGAAGAAGGCATAATCAGTGACAGTGACCCATGAGCAGCAAAGAAGTGACTTGACAGTAGCGGCAATAGTCTGTGTATAGTTAAGCACTGTGCCAAGCACTTTACATGTTATCTCTCCATTTTACAGATGAAAAAGCTGAGGTTGAGAGGTTTATGAGAAAAACATCAAGAGGTGGGGCGGGCTGACAGGTAGGAGGTCAGACTGTCCTGGAGCATCTGCTAAAGAAGGTCTCCATCATAGAAGCAGCATTTCCAGAAATCCCAGGGGGTGATCTGACCTCATGTGGGACGCCCACATTTTAGAACAAATGCTATCCTGGGGCAGGAATGACCAAGGCACACAGGGATGCAGATGGCTGGGGATGCTTAACCCGGAGAAGAAAATACCAAAGGGAGTGAGAAAAGTGTATGCAGGTTCATTGTGTGGGGCTCCAGGGGAACCAGACAGAACTAGTAGGCAAAAGGTGCAGGCACAGAGACCCCCCCCATTGTGAGAACTTTCTGACCAGCAGAACCGCATTAACAGTGGAACAGCATCTAATGGGCAAATGCATCGCTGAAATTACTTCACTCATTCAACTACCATCACCATCAATTTTGTCATAGTCACAAACCACCCACATTTTTATCTATTTAATCTTGTTCTGTGAATTGATCTACAGATTTTACTGAAATAAATGTAGCTTCATCCTATATAATGCTATTTTTTTATATAAATTTATTTTATTTATTTATTTTGGCTGAGTTAGGTCTTTGTTGCTGTGCGCGGGCTTTCTCTAGTTGCGGCAAGCGGGGGCTACTCTTCATTGTGGTGCGCGGGCTCCCCATTGCGGTGGCTTCTCTTGTTGCGGAGCACGGGCTCTAGGCACGCGGGCTCCAGTAGTTGTGGCACGTGGACTCAGTAGTTGTGGCTCGCGGGCTCTAGAGCACAGGCTCAGGAGTGTGGCGCACGGGCTTAGTTGCTCCACAGCATGTGGGATCTTCCCGGACCAGGGCTCGAACCCGTGTACCCTGCATTGGCAGGCGGATTCTTTGTGTGTGTGTGTGTGTGTGTGTGTGTGTGTGTGTGTGTGTGTGTGTGTTGGGTCTTCGTTTCTGTGCGAGGGTCTTCTCTATTGCGGCAAGTGGGGGCCACTCTTCAACGCGGTGCGCGGGCCTCTCACTGTCGTGGCCTCTCTTGTTGCGGAGCACAAGCTCCAGACGCGCAGGCTCAGTAGTTGTGGCTCATAGGCCCAGTTGCTCCGTGGCATGTGGGATCTTCCCAGCCCAGGGCTCGAACCCGTGTCCCCTGCATTGGCAGGCAGACTCTCAACCACTGCGCCACCAGGGAAGCCCATGGCAGGCGGATTCTTAACCACTGAGCCACCAGGGAAGCCCTGTAATGCTATTCAAGAAACCATGAGGGGGCCTCCCTGGTGGCGCAGTGGTTGAGAGTCCGCCTGCCGATGCAGGGGATACGGGTTCGTGCCCCGGTCCGGGAGGATCCCATATGCCGCGGAGCGGCTGGGCCCGTGAGCCATGGCCGCTGAGCCTGTGCATCCGGAGCCTGTGCTCCGCAACGGGAGAGGCCACAACAGTGAGAGGCCCGCATACCGCAAAAAAAAAAAAAAAAAAAAAAAAGAAAAAAAAGAAACCATGAGGTTCATTGTTTTCTGGGTTTTTCGCTAATACACATTAAAATGATGGCTATTAAAATAAATATTCATCTGTGTAGCATCTAAAATCATCTCGCATACCAGGAGTTGAATGACCACCCCATTTAGAACCACAGATCAAAAAAAAGTCAAGCAGAACAAAAGACCATTGGCTTTTTTTTTTTTTTTTTTTTTTTTTGCGGTACGCGGGCCTCTCGTTGTTGTGGCCTCTCCCGTTGCGGAGCCTGCGGCCAATGGCTCACGGGTCCAGCCGCTACGCGGTACGTGGGATCTTCCCAGGCCGGGGCACGAACCCGTGTCCCCTGCACCGGCAGGTGGACTCTCAACCACTGCGCCACCAGGGAAGCCCGACCATTGGCTTTTGAATTAGATAATTTTAGGTTAAAACTCCTGACTCTGTGTATTTCCTCACCTGCAAATGGGTATGACATAGTGCTATTTCCATCAGGGTGGTTGTTGGGATTGTTGAAAAAATACACCCAGTACTAAGCATAGTGCCAAAGCCATAGTAGTTTGATACCTCTTACCACTTCCACTGGTACTTTTTAACATTGTTGTACTTTTCACATTGTTTTGCAAAAGAGCTCCACTGCGCTCTACTCATTGATATTATGACCTATTTTATCTATTCAGAACCTTGTAGAAGGTTCCCTGCACTGGAAGGAGAGTGAACTAGATGGTCTGTAACCCTGCAGTTCTAGTGAACCAATAATTATGCAAGCCCAGGAAAACCAAGTCCCTCTGCCCTCAGAAAACAGGTAATAATTTACCTCTATGGCAATGAGCACAATCATGTGACATTCAGACCAGCCCTCATATAACACTAAATCGTCAAAGTTCCCTCTACAGTTGAAAATGTCAAAGCCACTTTTGACTGAAAAATATAAAAATAGTCTGCTCCTCTGACCAATAATAATGAATGATATTTCCTGCTATTGGTAAATTGCCAAGGGATAAACAATGAAGTATACATTAAGAAATTCTCCACAGAGAATGATACAAAAAACAAAAACTCTTAGCAATGACATATTGATAATTAAAATCAGATCACCAGCAGGAGCAAAAACAAAAAGCCCATGTTGATGTCCTATCACATAAGAATATTACTTGGGTGAATTAAACTATATCTGCTGAAAGGGAGAAGTAAAAGAGAAATAATTTAAATGGCACCAGCTATTCCACCCACACTCTACCGTAGCCTCAGTGAGTCCCAATTCCCATGCACCACTTCTCACCATCCTCATAGTGATTTAACACTTAAGGATATAAATTTTCCATTCCACGTGGCCCCTAAATATAATATTTTATCTGATGCTCAACCACAGATGGCACCTTTTTCAACTATGAGGAATAACTAGATGAGGGGCGCTTACTAAGAGATGGCATGTGTCCCCAGTGTGGCAGATAAATACCACTTGGGGCATTGTATTTTGGGACAACTCAAGGAATGATTTTCATTTCCTAACCAAACAGCATGTCTGCTGCAGCACTGACTTTCCATCAAGAACCCATGCTCCAACTGAGATGCGATTCTACTTGGCATCACCAATGGTGACCTTGGTCCAAAACCAAAGTATGGCACAGTCAAGTTGCATTGTTCCCACCGTCATCAGGCAACACCACCTGATAAACAAATTAACTGTACTTTTTATCACAGCCATTCAGAATTATTCTCAACTGGTGTTACCTCCTTTGTACCTACTAGGGGGGCTTCAAGATTGGATTCAAATCCCACTCCCTCTCCAAAGCTGTCCTGGAACACCCCCCGAGGCAGATTTCGATTGTGAAAGAGAATAAAATAAGAAGAATAGCAGCTATCAGGCTATGCCAGGCTGTCTGCAAAGGTAGTTTCCATGGCTTTTCTCATTTAATCTTCACAGGAGACCTCTGAGGGTAGAACTTTCATAGTCTTCATGCCATACATGAGCAAAGTGAGGATTAGGAAGGAGAGGGACCCAGCCACTCTACAAGGCAAGCGGCAGGGCCAGCTTCAATGCCTGGCTCAACCGGGCTCTCCCGGCCACCTCAACACTGATCACAGGGCTCTCACAAGGCCACTAAAGCACAAACTCCCTGTTGACAAGGCGTGTCTTTTCACCTACCTATTCCCAGCAACCTGAACACTTCTCGACCTGTACCAGCTGACTGATCAATGTTGACTCAGTGTTCTTGCTGTCTAGAGCAGGCTTCCCTGGTGGTGCAGTGGTTAAGAATCCGCCTGCCAATGAAGGGGACACGGGTTCCAGCCCTGCTCCAGGAAGATCCCATATGCCGCAGAGCAACTAAGCCTGTGCGCCACAACTGCTGAGCCTGAGCTCTAGAGCCCGCAAGCCACAGGTACTGAACCCGAGTGCCACAGCTGCTGAGGCCCGTGCACCTAGAGCCCGTACTCCACAGCAAGAGAAGCCACCGCGACGAGAAGCCCGCACACCACAATGAAGAGTGGACCCCACTCTCTGCAACTAGAAAAGAGCCCGTGTGCAGCAAGGAAGACCCCATACAGCCAAAACTGAAAAAATAAATTTAAAAAAGTCTAAAAACCCTTTATTAATTTTTTTTTTTTTTTTTTGCGGTACATGGGCCTCTCACTGTTGTGGCCGCTCGCATTGTGGAGCACAGGCTCCGGACGCGCAGGCTCAGCAGTCATGGCTCACGGGCCCAGCCGCCCCACGGCATGTGGGATCTTCCCGGACCAGGGCACGAACCCGTGTCCCCTGCATCACCAGGTGGACTCTCAACCACCGTGCCCCCAGGGAAGCCCTAAAAACCCTTTAAAAAAAAATTGTAGTTAAGGGTAGTCAACTACCGTCACTCACATGTCTATTTCAACCGTTCTGCCTCTCCAAACAAAAAATAAAGAAAGGATGGAAGTCTGTATGTATCTACGTATCACAACTTTTTTTTTTTTTTTTTTGGCCAAGCCGTGCACCTTGTGGGATCTCAGTTCTCCGACCAGGGATTGAACACGGGTCACAGCAGTGAAAGCGTCGAATCCTAACTGCTGAACTCCCCATGTTGCCTTCTTAAACTGAGTACTCTGAGTTTAATAATATTACCCTGGTCATCACTTCATCTTTTGAGGACGTCCAGTCATTTTATCAGCAGCCTGTACCTACCGTGCTGGATTAATACTTGCCAGGCCGGTTGAGATACAGGCCTTCTACACTCTCATTAGAAACCAAGCACCTAAGGGTCTCCAGGGGCTGCAGAGGTGTTTAAGCATGCACTTCTCCTTTTCCCAGTTTCTCCCATCTCCACCCTGGAGATACTCTGTAGGCTTCTCCTATTCCTTCCAATTTTCTGCTTATCTGCTGTGGGATAGGGAAACCAGAAGAACTACCCTTACTGGACCAGTCTTCAAAAAGTGAATAAAAAACTCTCCTCTGAGAAAAACATTAATGCATAGTTTCACTGCTTGTTCAGATTTCTTTTTCCTGTGGTTTGCCTCTTGGTGCAGAGCTGTGGTTTGGATAATTGCTGTTGCCTGACCAGTCCAATCCAGAAAAAGAGAGAGGCTTCCTAGGATAAGGTTCCCTTCCCTTTCAAATTTCCATATGAATTCACAGCCAGAGGGCCCTCCCTACAGTCTGAAACTTTCTTTCCTGGACAATAGGATGTGGAGAGTGAAAGCAAATTCTATATGGTCCTACCAGGGGACCTCCCAGTAGGGATTTTCTAAGCACAAGCCCGAGTCTTGCATTGAGGAAGTCATCTGCACCATTGGCAAATGCATTGCTTTCCTTTCCTTCCCCCCATTGTTTTCAGAATGGTATCTCCTCCAGGCTGGTGAGGATGCTTCCAGGGTTCCAGGCCAGAGGCTCCATAATTGCCCTGGGGGAGGGGAAGGGGCTCGTTTTATCACAGGAAAGGACTCTCCTAGACTCTTTTCCAGGAGGCCTTCCTAATCCCTTCTTTCTAGAAGACAGAAAGAAGGGAGAGGGAAAAAGAGAATCGTTCTACTTCCTTATTTTCTATATCGCCACCACAAGTTTCAGATTTTCTGAACCGAAACTGAAGATTTGCATTTTACTGTCTTTGCCTGAAGCTCAGTTCGTATAAAACCAGCCCCTGAGGCAGGTCACAGTGGAGAGGGGTCGGGTTCAAACCTAGACTCTTCCTCAGAGCTGTGTGCCCTGGAGACTCAACACCTGAGCCTTCTTCCCACCAGCAGCAGGATGATGGCGCAGGCCCATGAGTGGGATTATATACGTTATACTTAATGTATAAAATTCATAAGGATTCCAAATGGATAGTCTGTGAGGACATCATCCCCTGCCAGCAGTTTGGTTTATCTCAACAGCACTGGCAGGTGGGCGAGCTCTCACTTTCTGCTTTTACGCATCATTTAAGTTTTTCCTGCGGTATTACTTTTGAATCTTTTAAGAAAAGGAGTTTTCATTTTTGACAAATAAGAACGATAAGTCCTAATCCTGCTGGCTAATATGAAGGACAGTATGGTGTAGTGGTTAAACACCAGGATTCTGGGGCTCACCTGCCTGGGTTCACATCCAAGCTCTCCATTTGGGAAGTGTGTGGCTGCCAGAGTATCATTTAACCTCTCTCTGGCTTATTCCTTCCCTCTATATAACAGGGCTGATGACAGCACAATGGGTGGTGTCAGGGTAAGTTAGCAGATCCAAAGGTCTTAGACCACAGCCTGGCTCATAGGAAGCACTGTGGCATTGTCCACCATTGCTACTATTTATAAGTAAGATAAGGCACGGAAGTGCTTTGTGATCTGTGCTATACAAATAGGGCAAAGCACACAGAAAGACATGTACTTTTAAAAGTTAGAAAATTTACCAGAAGACATACAATTTTACAAACAGGAAGAAAGACTTGCAGATGTGTCCAGAACTTATAATGCAAATCTGTGTAATGGGGAAAACCTGATGGGCACCACAGAGAGAAAGAATGAAGACAAGAAGAGTCCAGTGTAGGGCACGGGCTCCTGGGAGGGACACTTCCCCCCAGGAGGGGACTTGGAGGACTGGGTTGGGCTAAGTGACCAAGCCCAACGGGAGACGTAGGCCTAAGCCCCAGCAGGGTGGGGAGAACCCCTTCCCGAAGTTCCTCTCTTAGCTGACTCCTGGGTTTGATTCTCCTCCACCCTTGCTCAGAAGGAGACCATTCTGAGGATCCTGGAGGGGCAGGAAAGGCCTGGGCAGCTGCGCTGGACCAGGACAGGCCTGGGGAGCCACCTGAGCCACTGCGGGTGACCCTGCAGACAAAACTGCCTCCGGGCTGCAGCCCAGGCTCTGCCCCATTCAGCCCCTCCACAAAAGTTCCAAAGCTTCCCACTTTCTGAACTAACCCAGCCCTGAGGGAAAGAGACCTCTGGTTCCGCAGGGTACAACAACACTGGGGTTCAGGGGACTCACTACCTCCCCCCCAAAAAATTATACATTCATTTGTCTCACGGTCATTAAAAACAAAACGGGGTGGAGGGGAAGGGAGATGAGCCTGTGTACTTTGAGAGACCCTGTCCCACCAATCAACTAAAAAAAGACGAAACACAAGCTGGGAGCAGCCCTTAGAAGGTCTCGGAAAATGGTTTTTTTGTTCGTTTTTTTTTTGCGGTACGCGGGCCTCTCACTGCCGTGGCCTCTCCCATTGCGGAGCACAGGCTCCGGACGCGCAGGCCCACAGCGGCCATGGCTCACGGGCCCAGCCGCTCCTCTGTATACGGAATCCTCCCGGACCGGGGCACGAACCCGTGTCCCCCGCCTCAGCAGGCGGACTCCCAACCACTGCGCCACCAGGGAAGCCCTGGAAAATGGTTTTTAAGTCACTTCTAAAACTGAAAGGGAACTTCAGGCGCCCACTTAAGAGCTGGCCTTTCAAGGAGCAGAAAACTCAACTAAGGCAGCAAAAAAGTCACTAAGAATCAAAACTAAGACCAAAACATGAGCTCTTTAAAAAAAAAAAAAAAAAAATACATAAGCTGAGAACTTTCTACAACAAATGCCAGAGTTTAGCTTGGGAGAAAAACAGAAGCCTTTGGGTAAAATAAACAGAAGGGGGGAAAAGTTCCCCTAGCATAAACCAAGGGGAACCTCCTTCCTGCAGATCAAGTTCTGACCTTCATGTGAACTCGAAATAACTAGCTCATGATTTCGCAAAGCAGGAGGAATGGCAAGCATTTTGAATGATGCTAAAAATCTTAGTTCTTCTCTGGCTTTTTGTTAGGCAGCCAAGTGTATCAGTCAGAGCAAAAGTAGCTAAAAAATGTGCAATTCCCTCCATTGGGAAAGACTGGTAAGGCGATCACAAAAAGCCACCCTCCGGCAGTCTGTCCAGGACACTGCCCTTTATGTGAAAGCTGAATTTTCAGTGAGAACTGTACAAGGAAGGCCAATTCCTCTCATTACTCATTCAACAAATATGTATGGAGCACCTATCCTCCACGCCAGCTGCTATTTTAGAGCAGTGGACAAAATGGACAAAAACCTCTCTCCTTGGGGCGCTAACTCCTCCAAACGTGGATTTTCAAATAAAGGAATCCATTCTCTGTCTTTTACAATAGAAACAACATCTAAGATGCTTCCCCACAACTTCATTCCCGCCTGTAAATCCGCTCTTACCTGTCTCCTATTTCTGCTTCGCAGCCTGGAATTTGTGCCCACCTGCTGCCCCTGCATCCATCCAGGTGTAGACACAGACAACCTGCCCAGGAACACAGCTCAGCCCCAGGCTGGTGGGGGAGAGTTCTACCTAGGGATGTGCTCATGGGCAAAGTTGGCAGGGAGGAGGCAATTAAATGGGAAAATATATGAGAAAGTGCTTCAGAGACAAAGGTGTCCAAGAGCCAAGTGGTCTTATTGTTCAGTACTTAGCTCTCTTTCTCGATGATTCTCCAGCCCTCATAGGCTATTTCTGTCTCCCTATTGCTGAGCTTGGTATAGAGTAGGAGATCAGTAGTTGTTGAATTCACTGCCAGTGTTGTTGATGACGATGATATAACCATAACAGTGGAGCATGAGTACATGCCAGGCACTATCCTAAAGAACTTATGAGGTGGCACCATTGTTATCTCCATTTTACAGATGAAAAGACTGAGACCAAGAAAGGTGAAGGAATATGTCCAAAGTCACACAACCTGGAGTGTTTCCATCAATTCTGTAAAGCACCGGCCCTTGGTAACAAATAAGGGATTTATTTTTCTCAAATAACAGATGCTCCAGAAGCAGGCAGCCCAAGCCACTTGCAGCTGCTCAAGGCGATTACCTGCTCCTGTCCTCAGGACAGGGCTTGCACCTTTGTGAGAGGCAGCATATCGGACAGGTGACATACAAATTCTGGTGCCAGGGTCCCAGCTCTGCCACTGACTCAGTCTGAGGCCCGGGGTGGAGAAGCATTGTCCTTCCTCAGTCTCAGTTTCCTCATCTATCCCACGGAGATCACATTACCTATCTTAAACAAGTTAATAAAAGGGGCTCAGAAAAGTGCTCAACACACAGACTCGCTGTATTAGTATTTATTATTATTGTCAGAAGCAGCAGCATCACTGCTGTACCTCCAAGCACAGAATCCACACCCCAGTCGGAAGGGCACCGCCGAAGAGCAAACCAGAGTCAATCCCCACTCAGGGCTTTCCCAGAAGCCCTACCCGGTGACCCAACAAGCAACCATTTCCCAGGACAGGGTCACGGGACCGCCTCTATGTGCCAGTAAGACTGGGAGAAGCGGCTTCCATTCGGTAGCAGAGAGAATGACTGGGAATTGAGTAGGAAACCAGCAGTGTCCACTATGGGGATGGAGCCAGGACGGACCCCAGGCAGCCCACAGTACACACTCCACAGAGGACAGCTCCGGGGGCAGGTCTGAGCGGGGAGCAGCCCTCACCCTCGCCCCCAACTTCTTAAGCTCCCTACCCGTTAGTCACACGGGACACAAAAGCTTCTTTGCCACACACTGTTCTGGCAAAGTGGGGACGAGGAAGTGAGGCAGGGTAGAAACTTTCCTCCCTGTTAAGGGGCTGCGGCTCCCAGTTGCTCAAGGAACATGGAGCCCAAGAAGCCCAATGAATCTCTACAATAATACTTTTTCTGACAAATCTGTTGAGGTGGTGCTTCTAATAAAAACATTAAAAGCTTAAGAGCTTCTTCCAGGCCTACTAAAATGAACAGGGGCCCCGAAAACAATCTGGCGCTAACTCCCTGGCTTCTGACATCTCCTTCAGTGCTGCATCTTTCCAGGTTTGTGGGTGGGTGAAGCAAATGTTTGTTCTTGGCACATACTGGTTTATTTTGTTGTTTGTGTGGCAACATGAGTTGGATCCTTTTTTAAAAAATTGCTTCTATAAGTTATGAAAAAGCAGCTCCCAGGAGCTTAATCTTTGTTTACAGTATACCACTTTAATGGAAAAGAGAGTTTCATGAAGCCTGCTTCCTGGTTATAAACAGGGCTTCTCAAAAATGTTTTTCAAAAGATAAAGTTGCATTCAAATGTTTCGTTAGGGCTTCCCTGGTGGCGCAGTGGTTGAGAGTCCGCCTGCCGATGCAGAGGACACGGGTTCGTGCCCCGGTCCGGGAGGATCCCACGTGCCGCCGAGCGGCTGGGCCCGTGAGCCATGGCCGCTGAGCCTGCGCGTCCGGAGCCTGTGCTCCACAATGGGAGAGGCCACAACAGTGAGAGGCCCGCGTACCACAAAAAAAAAAAAAAAATGTTTCGTTAATCTACCTCTTGAATTCTCAGTAACCCTAGGTCTCAGTCATTTCTAATTTTATTCATCGCAAAAATCTACTTCCGGACCTAGAGAAAAAAATAAAATAGCGTATCTCCACTTTTGAGAGCCTGATGTATTATAGTTAACAGAAAAGTGAAGCTAATTTGGGGGCAATTATTCTGTTTACCAGGGGCATCTTCACTTTACAAAACATCCCTTCCACGGAGAAGGCTTCCCAGAACCCCTTGACCCTAGAGCACCCCATTCACCATGTGCAAAGCTTCCCTACAGCCTCGATCAAAACTGGGTTTGGTGGTTCTTGCTGCAACTCGGGTTTGTGTTAGTGGTGGCGGATGGTACGGTGTTAAGACACAGACTGTCAGAGCTGATGCCAAGGGCTAAAGGTGGCTTCTCTGCATGCCAGATGTATCACCTCAGGGAAGTTACCTATCCTTTCTTTGCCTTGCTTTTCTCACCTGTAAAATGGAGGTTTTAACAGTAGCTGCCTTGTTGGGCGGCTGTAGGAAGCACTGGGTGGCATGCGGGGCATACAGCAAGGGCTCTGGAAAAGCACGCTATCGTTACCTGCTCTATCCCGAGCGCACACAGCAAAATCTCCAGTATCTGTTACAGGGCCAAGTTCTGGACCTACTCTGCACCAGGCACTGCCCTGGTGGCTGGAGATGAATCCATCAACAAAACAGATCAGAATCCTCCTGGAGCCTACATTGTAATTGCAAGAGGAACAACGCAGTCTGCTGGAGATGGTAAGCCCAAGGTCATGACCCGACTTCAAGTCTTAAAAAGGATCCTTGTGGCTGCCTCAATGAAAACAGACTGAAAAGAGACGCAGGTAGAAGCGGGGAGACCAGTGAGGAGGCCCCCGCAATAACCCAGGTGAGAGACGACGGTGGCTTGGATTCTGCATCTGCTTTGAGGGTCGAGCCCACAGACCCGCAGGGGGGACCGATTTAGGGTGTGAGGGAGCGGTCACGGATGACTCAAAGGCCTTGGGTGTGAGCAAACGGAGGAATGAGCAGCCATGAACTGTGCTGGAGGAAAATGGGTAGAACCGTGAGCGCCAGTGGTTTTCTGGTTACTGGGTTTTTCTGCAGGGGGAGGAGAATATTTCTTTAAACAGTAATCGTAGCCAGTATGCTTCTTCCCTACTTCTGGTTTCCAAAGAGAAAGATTTTCCTTCAAAACTCCTGGCTTTCATCAGCCTCTCCCCCAAGGTCCCCCCCCACCCACCATGCAGACGTGATTTACCCCGCCCTGGCAGTCCACTCCTCCACCCAGTTGCTGCTGCCACCACTGCCACCTCACCACCCCTCAGAGGAGGCCTCTGGGGGCTCAAAGCTGTCCGTGACTGGGTGGGTACATCTGTCTAATATTGGGTTCCCATCAGGAAGCTCATGCTGTCCCACACCTAAGCCACATCCTCCAACCAAGCCTTTATCAGTTAGAAAGCTGACATTTTGATCTTTATTTTTTTACTCTGTGCCTCTCTCTTAAGTGGTTCAGCAATCTGAAAAACAGGTGTGCTGTTTCAACCCCAACAATAAGCACCTAGGGGCATTTAAAATAACAACTAACCTGGTCCCAAGTTTTACAGCTCATTGGAACCTCATAATAACCCCCTCCCATGGTCAGTTCATCAGCAAATGATTCCTCAGCACCTATTACTAAGCACTCACAATCAAGCCCCACACTAGGTGATAAAGGGTGGGGAGGCGAAGGAGGTCTGATTCATGAGCACCGTTTTACAGCTGAGAAGGCAACCCAGAGAGGTAAGCACTTTGCCAAAGGCCACGCCATTAGGAGATGACACACAGGCATGCGCCAAAGTCCTTTGATTCCAAAGTCCATGCTCCTTTCATATTTATAAGCGGTGACTTTGGGCAAGTTACTTAACCTCTCTGCGCCTGAGTTATATCATCTATAAAACAGAGATTATAATAGCACCTACCTCATTGGGTTATTGGGGGAATTAAATGAGTTAATTGATGCAAAGTACTTGGAAGAATAACTGACGCACAGTAAGCACTCAATAACTATCATCATCACCATTCTTATTCTTATAATCATCATACCAAGCTGCCTTATAATTAGCATAATAACTGCCATTACTAAATACTTACTCTGAACCAAGAATTGTACACTAAGTGCTTTACGTGCAGTAACGCACTGAAACCTTACAACAGTCTACGAGTTTTGTCCCCTTTTTACACTCAGGAATCTGAAATTCAAAGAGTGAGGTTAAGTATACTGGTTAGAGCTCACATACCCACTGAGTGTCAAAGTCAGAAACTGAACTCAGGTCTTACAAGTAACATGCCAGAAACATATTTACTGCATAAAAGAGAGCAATGAGTGTGCTTCTAACTTGTATACAAATGTTTAAAATACATGTAGAATCAAGGGCGCCTCCCCGATACACAAAGCTCCTTTTGAGAAGCCTCAGCCCAAAAGTACAAAAGGAAAAAAAGTTCCACAATTCTTGTTAACTTCATTCACAGTGTGATTCGAATCACCCCAGACCACATCCTATACCCATGACAACCTAAAAACCCACTTCCCCCCGAGAACACATCCCAGGCAGCAAAAGTCAACATCCAGCTCCAGCTTCTCCGAGAACACCTTGTATATTGACCTATGCATGCCAGCAAGTAACTGAGCTGCAAAAACATTCTCTCAACGCCTGGAAAGGGATCAGAGTGACTTGGACTGAAATGCCTCGCGTCTTCAACGCTGCTTAGTATTCCCAGCACTAGCGGAGCTGAGCCAAGCAAGCTAGCAGCATCCTGCTGGATCCTGAGATCAGCATCACAGACCAAGACAAGCTGGCCCCAGTGGCCTTTACTGAACCTGACTTCGAGGACCTACCTTCATCCACTGACCCTGAGGCCCAGCGGTGGAATGGGACCCTCGTGCCCACAGCCTGTGCATGAAATAACAGAAGGGCATCTGTCAGCAGGCCTTGGACGTGAACCTGCCTTGAAGTATGGAGCCTAGGGGCCTGACCGAGGATATGGGGTGCGGGTGACACTGTCCTTCACATGTTGGTCATGAGACCAGCCCTCTAGCCTCCCAAGGCTAGAATTCATCAGAAACATTCTAGAGAAGATGTAACTGTCACACTGGTGGGAGGCAGAGGTGGAGAGAACAGAGGCCAGGAAACAAAGGGAGGAGGCTGACTATGTGTTAACCCCAGAGATATAGTGGGAGATCTAGGGGCCCTCACACTCCAAGAATCACTGTCAGAAGTTCCATGCTTGCAGGCAACTGGTCAGGCAAGAATGCAGTCCACTGAGACGAAAAGAATCCACAGTCTAGGGCTTCCCTGGTGGCGTAGTGGTTGAGAGTCCACCTGCCGATGCTAGGGGACATGGGTTCGTGCCCCAGTCCGGGAAGATCCCACATGCCGCGGAGCGGCTGGGCCCGTGGGCCATGGCCGCTGAGCCTGCACTCCGCAACGGGAGAGGCCACAACAGTGAGAGGCCCGCGTACCAAAAAAAAAAAAGAATCCACAGTCTATAAACGACAGGTCCGGACCACCCTGGAGGGGTATCTGCTGAGTGCCCACCATGTGCCAGGCACCATGCTAGAGGCTTTCAAAAAATGAATATCTCCCATAAAAATAGAATTTCCTGCTTTTCTTGGGGGAGAAAAGCAGAAGATCTACTAACACTGGGCCACATTCTCACATAACAACAACGGTTAGGGCTGTTGGCCCTAACCGTCACCAGGGCAGCGGCCTCCTGGGGGGCTTGACCCCTCCAACTCAACACCAGTGCCGCCAGCCCACTTCCCTCATTTATGTGGCTGCCAGGCCACTGTAGGCTAGTGGCCCAGCGCTGCTAAAGTAAGCAAGCATTGCCTAAAGTAAGGTGTTGTGAGATGGCAGAGCCGCTAGGCCTTTACTAGTTTCTACGGTTCTGCCGAGTCTTCATCACATTGTAAGATTTGGGGTACCACTTCCCTGTTACCTGGGGGATCCATGAAGGACATTTCACTGATGACAGTAATGTGCAGCCAGCCCTCTTGGGGAAGCAGGCTCGATGCTCCCCCAGACTCTTCACATCCTGGATCCATCTGTCCCACCCTTTAAGATCTGGGCTCCACCTGATTAAATCACTCCCATCAGAAGCATCAATGAAGGGATGCAGACACGTGAGATCCCCAGCCTCACCTGGCCTCAGAGGCTCCTCCACCACCTGGGCATGGGGGACAGGGGGCACAAGCCTTTGTCAAGCAGGGCAGAGGTGCGGGGGGCGGGGGGACCTTGCCGGCACAACTATGGCGCTGACCCAAGGGCTGGAATGGTGAGCACCTCCATTCCAGGCTGAAGCCAGGAGTAAGGCCAACCATGGGCTCCAGAGGATGGCCAGCATCTCCTGAAGTCCTGGCAGGGAAAAGAGAAAGGCAGGCGCCTGCCCCAAGGGAACCATATTCCCACATTTCAAGGACCTGAAGATCGTGCACACTCACCGTTGAATCACGGCTCCATTATCTTGTAGACGGAGAATAAACACTAAGCCTCGCCATCACTTGGGATGGCCATCACTTGGGATCACTATCTCTTGTCTTTCTAAACTCGGCCCCACCCTGATGGGATCCAGAGGCGAACCTATAGGCAATTCTAGACACTAGAGAGAGAGCACAGGACAAGACAAAACCCTGCCCCCAGGAAGAGACACTTCACCTTCAGACTTGGCCAAGTACCACTTTCACCATTGTTGCTGTTATCGAGGTACTAACATTCCTTGTGTACACAAAGCTTCAGCTGGTATGTTACGCATTTCACTCTCATTATCACATTTTGGTATGACTATTATCTGCCTATTTGACAAATGAGAAAATTGAGGCTTAGCAAAGTTAAAGTAACTTGCTCAAAAGTAACTTGCTCAAAGTCACAGAAGGAACTAGAATTCAAACCCAGGAAGTCTGACTACCAAACCCATGCTGGAAATGCCAGTCAAGCATCATTTCCTGATTTTCATATGAGGAAGCTGAGCCTCAAAAAGTTTGTGTAATTTGTCTAAGACGATAAAACTGGGAAGAGGGCTCCCTCCCAAGCCCACTTTCTTCCACCACCTCCTGGCTGCCCCCCACCCACCCAGAAGCCTGTGTTTTTTTCACTCCCCCCACCCCATCACAGGAGAGCCTCTCAACACCCACACTGCTGGCATCTGGGGCTAGACAGTTCATCACTGGGGGAGCCGTCCTGTGCACGTGGGGTCCTTACCAGCATGCCTGAACTCTAGGCATTAGATGCCAGCAGCAAATTTAGAATCCTCTGCCCCAAAGTCATGACATCAAAAAGTCTCCTGATCTTGCCAAAATGTCCCCTGGGAGGAAAAATCTCCCCCAGTTATGATCCACACAGGAGATACCAAGGCACAGCCCAGGACAGAAGAGGCACAGACTGGCAGAGGAGCCCTGGGTCTGAGCCTGGCCTTAAACCCCAGCCCTGCCCCTGAGCACACGCCTCGGTCTCCTCCTTTGTAAGACAGGAGTGACACTGTGTCTCCCTCTCGGGGGCTGATGTGAACAGTAAATGAAACTGGTTATGCAAAACAGCTGGGCCAGTGGCTGGCTCACAATCGGTGCTCGACTGCGCTTAGCTGTCAGCGGAATGAGTCTGGTCCTCCAGTTGAGGACCCACCTCACAGTGACCTGGAAAACCTCTCTGAAAACCAAGAGCAGGTTTTTCCATATCTACGGAGAAACACAATCATCAGAAACACCATTTTCCTTATGCCATGGGAGGGGGAAAATATGACCAAGTGACTTCCTCTAAACCAAAAAGGAAGAATGAAAGAAAACCACAAGCAGCTTGGCTTGGAAGTCAAATATAAGAATCTTCCAGCTCGAGCCTGGAACCCAGTGGCCTATCACACAGCCTTCACGTGTGTTGTCAGGCTGCACAAACTTGCACACACACACACACACACACACTGACATCCCCAACATCAGAGCAGCGTTGCAGTGATAGCCCTTTAGGATAATGAAACATCATAAAAACTAAACAAATGCTCAATAATACAACAGTTAAATAAAATACAAGAGACGCTAGAATATTATGCAGTTACCAAATGATGCTTTAAAAAGAACAACTATCGGGGCTTCCCTGGTGGCGCAGTGGTTGAGAGTCCGCCTGCCGATGCAGGGGACACGGGTTCGTGCCCCGGTCCGGGAGGATCCCACATGCCGTGGAGCAGCTGGGCCCGTGAGCCATGGCCGCTGAGCCTGTGCATCCGGAGCCTGTGCTCCACAACAGGAGAGGCCACAAGAGTGAGAGGCCCGCGTACCGCAAAAAAAAAAAAAGAAAGAAAAAAAAAAAAGAACAACTATCAACATGAGAAAGTGTTCATAATAAGACACAAAGTGAGGCCGATGAGATACAAAGAATACATGCAATATGATCAGTCTTGTAACATATGTATTCTGGGGGATAAAGTCATAAGGAAACAGTAAAATGTTAACAATGTCGATCTCAAGATAGCAGACTAAGGGATTTCTATTTCTTCTTTAAACTTTCCTTGTTTCCCCAGTTCTGTATCTACAGTGACCATCAGAGGTGGGAAAGCCCTGAGGGCAAGTGCAGGTTGGAATCCCAGCTCTACCGTTCACCTGCTACGTGACCCTGTGCCAGGTAGTTCACTTTTCCCAGTTAATAACACTTCTAATAATAGCAGGACTCCAAACGGCAGCTATTATTATGACTTATCCTATTGGAGGAGGGAGTTAAGCCCTGGGAATAAAAATAATGGGATACTACGGGTAAAAAGATGTCATCAGTTAATTAGATATCACTCCTGCGGGCATTATATTAGTACTGCAATAAGACAGAAATGTTCACCAGGCGCTTTTGCAAAATTCCTCTGAGTCACCCAGACTGACAAGAGAACCATTTCCTGAAAACCAGCCAGCCTCATGAGCTGTACTAAACATAAGACCTCTAGTATGTCCCCCAGAGGTTGCCCGCTACAGCGCAGGGGCACGCTACACCCGGCTTACATGCGTGTTTCTAGGAAAGCGCATGTAAAGGGGTGTTGCGAATGGAACCCTATTTAGGACATAACAGGAGGGAGCTCTGTTCCACAGAATCCGAGAAATGGATTTATAATCTGACTGCATCATCTTAAAACAAAGACATCTTCCCAAATTTTACTGTTCTATTTGAGGTTTTTATAAATTGGATTTTCTCAGTACAAGGCATCCCAGCAAACCATGTGCTCGCATGTTTACTGAACTCTCCAAATAAATGCTCTGAGGTTTCAGGTACAGCCTGGCACACTGTTGGCTTGGAACCTCTGAGGATGGATGTGTGAACCAACAGGAACGACACACGGAGGAAAAGAAATCACATCTGACAAAACGTAACAGGTTTGCCAGCCATGTGTGTGAAAACAGACTCACCTGGGCTTGTGTACACACACCACAAAACACACATTGCTCAAACCACCTGACTGGGAGCCTATGAAACCTGCAGGCTGGGTTCGGCAAGGGCGTACAGAGAGCACAGGAACGCTCTGCTCAGCGTATGTTCTCCACGTGTCCCAGGGCTCAAGGGAGGCCCTTCTCATTTTCACCTGGCTCTTTTCAGCAAAATGTGCCTTGAACCACAAAACCTCAATAAATCTAAGACTACAATTTTTCCCCACAAGTTATCAGTGAATAAAGACTATATATATATATATATATTTTTTTTTTTTTTTTTTTGCGGTACACGGGCCTCTCACTGTTGTGGCCTCTCCCGTTACAGAGCACAGGCTCCGGATGCGCAGGCTCAGCGGCCATGGCTCACGGGCCCAGCCACTCCGCGGCATGTGGAATTCTACCAGACCGGGGCACGAACCCGTGTCCCCTGCATCGGCAGGCGGACTCCCAACCACTGCGCCACTAGGGAAGCCCAAGACAAAATATTTTAAGGGGGCTCCATAATGGGGCCTCCGAGAGGTATGCAGTGTAATTTACATGTCAACGTGAAAGGTTATCCCCAAGTAAAGCCTGCCATCAGTCTGTCTTCCTACATCGAAGGCTGTAGTTAAAGCAGTAGTTTCAAGTGCTCTAAGGCAGTCCTGATTTTAAATGTTCTCCCTTTCTCCATCTCCATATAATGTACATCCTGGTTTAGGGTTTGAAATGGTCACTATAGGGACTTTCCTGGTGGCGCAGTGGTTAAGAATCCACCTGCCAATGCAGGGGACACGGCTTAGATCCCTGGTCAGGGAAGATCCCACATGCTGCGGAGCAACTAAGCCTGTGCACCACAACTACTGAGCCTGCGCTCTGGAGCCCACGAGCCACAACTACTGAGCCCACGTGCCACAACTACTGAAGCCCCAGAGCCCGTGCTCCGCAACAAGAGAAGCCACCACAATGAGAAGCCTGTTCACGGCAACAAACAGTAGCCCCCGCTCGTCGCAACACGAGGACCCAACGCAGCCAAAAATAAATAAAATAAAATAAATTTATTTTTAAAAAAAAGAAATGGTCAATGCTTCTCACTTGGTGCAATTTCACCCCCCTCAGGGGACATCTGACATCTGGAGACACTTTTAGTGGTCACAACTGGACGTGCCAAGGTGGGGTACTGAGCGGGGCAGGGGTGCTTCTGGCATCTAGTGGGTAGAGGCCAGAGATGCTCCCACGACAAAGAACGATCTGCCCCCAAACATCAGGCGTGCCAAGGTTCAGAGGCCCTACCGTAACTAGAAGGCTTCAGAGGGAAAAGCTGAAGGCACCTTAAAATAAAACTCCTGCCTCAGGACTGCAAGGGAAGTTTATTCCTAAGCGGAACTGTGCTCCTATGGGGAGACGCAGCCCTCCATCGCTGGCTATGTGAGCTGGGATAGTGATTTACTACGTCCAAGCCTCTGTTTCTTCAGCTATACAGTGGGGACAATACTAATACCTGCCTCCCAAGATTTTTGTGAGAACAACGTGAGGTTATGCACACAAAGGGTTCACAGCACTGCAGTGCCCTGCGCGTTGCAAACACAAACTACACAAGAGTCTAATGAGCAAAGCGGAGATGTCTTCTGGATGGTAATAGCCATCACTGCCATAAGCTGTGGAGCAGCCAGGCTGCAGAAGGCCTGGCAGAGATGAGCCTTCCCAGAAGCAGGGCAGAGCCACTTGGGATGCTGAGCAAGTTGAGGTAGCTCAGGGTTCTCTGACCAGAGTTTCTTGGGGTCACCTGGATCCCCAAAGATGTCCTAGATGGGGGCAATGACCAAGGAAAGGCAAGAGGGAGGAGGGGCCTAGGACCAGACCAGTCCCAGGTCAGCATTTGGTAGCAGAGGGCAAAAATCTATCAAAGAAAAGGATTAGCCAGGGTTCTTCTATAGACCCCCAAAAGAAAGAACAGCAGACTAAAGCACAAAACCACCCCCCTTCAATTTGCCCCTTCATGTGACAAAAGCAACTGAGAACGCAATGTTTGGAGGCCTCAAACAACCAGAATCAAATAAAGTTGGTCATAACCAACTCGGGAGAGTCAGGGCCCCATAAAAGCCTCCTAAGAAGTGAGAACTGCACGTGCCCAGGAACTTCTGTTTCTGAAGAGAACCACCAAGGCGTGTGCCCCGATCCCATGGCACACTCATGCTCACGTGTGCCAGGAGGTCACTGGTGGCTCAACTCGGAATTTCCAGACTTCTGTTTTCTAAAAGTTTGAGCAGGGTTTAAATATTAATATAGTTTAATGTTGGCAACAAACATGAGGGCTTTATTTGAAGAGGTTTTTTACCCTGACCCTAACTGAAACACGACTGTGAGACACGGCCAAGCCCATGTCTTCAGACAGACACCCCCTCTGCCCCTCAGACCACAGACACCCCACATCCCTGAGTCCTGATTACAAGATGAGACATAGGGCTTCACCTCTGTGTAGGAGCAACTTTGAATTTAACGTATCTGAGAGTTCACCCAAATGCTAACGGAATGGTTATTCTTCTGCAAACTGCTTATTTATTTTTATGAAAACACATTATTCAGAGGTAGACACAGTAAGATGACAAAACTCAACCCAGAGTCTCTTCAAGATTCCAGCTCACCTACTGTGCAACCTCGCACAAGCTACCCAGCCTCTCTGAGCCTAGGTTTACACATACGTAAACTGTGCTAATAATCCATATTCGGGGAGAAGGGAGGATACACAGGGAGAAGGCCGGTAACATGAAGTAATATGAAGCATTTGAGTAAAATGGGCTAAAATCCTAACTCTCTCCCCCCAGCCTCCAATCCCTGCTCACTGCTCCCCACCCACAAACCTCTATAAGGGATCCCCATCCCAAGATTCCCAGCTCTATGAGAACAGGGACTTTGTGGGTCTTACGCACCAAGGCCAAGTTTAGGGCAAAGCTCAGCACACAGCAGACACTCAATAAATACAGATTGAATGAATAAGGAAAGCAACCCCGAGCAAAGGGCTCTAACTGTCCGTTTCCTTCTATATAAGGTATAAGAGATATTCCCCCCTGCGTAACTGTGAGGGTTAAACGAGCTCATGGATGGGGAGGTGCCCAGGGCAGGGCCTCCACACGGGCACTATTAAGTGGCAATCCACCCCCACATGCAGCTCAGATGAGACCACAAACAGAACGAGGCTGTGAAACGGTCACACACATGCACATCATCAGGTGGCATTCTCATTCTCTCCTCGATGCATAAGAACACATGGAGAGCCGCACTGGTAAGCCCCAGGTGGCCGGCCCCTCGGCCCTCCAGGGAGAGGCAGGGTGGGGTGTGGCCTGCAGACTCAGACCAGAGGCCAATCAAGCTGGACCACTACCACGCACACCCACCCCAGGGGCCTGGTGATCAGCTCCACATGCAAATATTCCACCAGCTTCCCTCCACCTATCTCCGCCCAGGGAAGCCATGAGGGGCTCAAAACACAAGGTGGGTTGAGAAAAGGGAGGCAGAGGGAAGGGAAGAAAACCAAACTCTCAAAAGAAAAATATCCGAGAGCTCCTGACCTGAGAGCTGCAAGACCCTTGCACAAATGGTCCAAAGTTTCTACTTAGAGACACCCCACCGTCCTTCTCCACTAAAGAGAAGTTCTACTGCTCAGCCCCAAGCCGCAGAAACCAGAGAGACTTAAATCTCAGAAAGACATTCTAAGATCACCCGCTGGGATTTGGGGCAAAAGGGACTAGTGCAGAGAAAGCACTGCAGCGAAAGTGCAAGTTCAAGCCCAGCTCTGTTCCTGCTCACTGGAAAGCCCCAGGCAGCTTCCCAAACCTCCCTGGGACCCACTCACCCCAGCTGACAAAATAAAGAAGTTACAAGAACACCATTCCAGATCAAAAGTGGTCTATGGGCATCAGAAGCCAGCTACAAAATCCACAGCTCAAGTTCACGCACTGAGCCTAAAAGTTCTCTCTCCTAATCCCAAATCCCATAATTTGTGGGGGAAAAGCTGGATGGAAATCTCATAGACCATCCCACTGCTGTGATAAGATGCGTTACCCTGGGAGGAAAGAACTGGAGGGTCCCAGAGGGAAGGGGAACATTCTGAAAGGTACAGAGCAAGTAATCAATCATCCCCCAAGCCTAAGGAACTCCTCCACGGTCCCAGCAACAACTTACTAAGAACCCACTTCAGCCAGGCTCTCTCAGGCACTAGGGACACAGCAGTGATGGCTTCTACTCTGTCTTTGGTCACTGCTAAGTCCATCTGGCCATTTCCTCCAGTGTAGCTTTGGTCGTTAAAGGCCAGACTTGGCCTGTGTCCTCACCCTGGTTTGGACAGGGTAGCGGAACGAATACCAGCCTTGCGAGAGTAGCTGAGTTCCAACTACTTCATGATCTTTATCCAGTCTCCATTTTCTCATGTCTGAAATGGGGTAGAAAACTACCTGACCTGACCTGACCTCTTTACCTTTCAGGTTCCTGTAATAACGTACCAAAATCCCACTGAAGCATACAAAAGCATTATGCAAATGAGTTATTCCTTTGTCCATCGTCACTAGCAAGCCAGCCAGGTTTGGAGATCCCTTAGCACGTGCTGAAAAGCACAGGCAACCATCTACCCCAGCCTGGTCCCTGGGCAATCCACTTCCTCTTAGGCCCCCACTAGCCATCATGCTTGACAGCAGAGCAGCTGTGACTCTGCAGCCCTCACTGGAGATTACACCTCCCACCCCCCAGGTGGGACCCACCGAGGAAGTCAACCATACGTCCAGCTGGGCGAGGAACCAGTTCAACCCCACTCAAGCAAGAAGTGTGTATGCCTCAAAACAAACACGAGTGAAAAGGGCAAGTGTGGACCTCCTTATCCCAGACAAGGCTTTATGGGCCAAGGCCAATGCCTCCCCCCGCCCAGCACATCAGATTTCCCCTCCTTTCCCACATGGCCAGTCCCCCGTGTAGGAGGAAAGCAGCCCAGCACTGGGGAGCCCTCTGAGCAAACTGATCTCTTGGATCTGGAATTTCCCAGAGCACCAAAGCAAGCGTGAAGGATTAGCTTCCCTTCAGAGGGAGGAGAGAGGGGCTGCACAAGTGCCATTCTAAATACATCCAAGGTTTCTCCCACCTGCCCACCAGCATGGAATTGAAAGCCACTTACTAGCCAAGAGATCCTGGGGACTCACCCTCTCTCTCAGCCCCCACTTTCTCAACCCACAGGATGGTTATGAGGATGAAGCTGGGGCTGGCACAGAGCAGCACTCATGAAAGCAGCCAGGAGTCAACCATGGCTGAGCCCCTTCCCTGATCCCACCCTCACCGATCTCAAGATCCATTTCGTTGGACCTTGTCAATTGTGAAATATCCCTCTTAACAGGGAGGACAGGAAAAAAAACCTCAAGAAAGGAAAAAAGAAAAACAGAATTATTCAACCATTTCCTTCCCTATTCCGCTTTGACCTTCCACAGTGTCATACAGGTGGCACTTGTTCTAGTCAACTGAATACTGAACTTTTTCGAAAGACAAGAAACTGCTTTTTCCTGCACTTGTCTGCCTCAGCTCCCACAGTCCTCCAGCCAGCTCCCCGGGGCTCTGTCTGGGTCTTCCTGATCTGACGGGTATGGTTCTGTTCTTCCTGGAAAAGAAAAAGACCTCAGACTAAACGTGACCCCATTTATGAATATCAGGCTGGTAGAGAAGGTTCCGTCTAAAAGGGAGCTGGTCAAAGACTGAAGACCATTGTCGGCACTTGTACCAGGTTCTGGACCTCACAGGTCAATACCTACCCTGTAGGGGTTTAGTCTTTTTCATAAAGCAGTCTACCAGCCACATTTTCACAGTTTTATAAGACTTTTCATATTACCATATTCACAAATCATAAGAAAAACTTTTACCTGAACTTGAGCCTGATTCAAGGGCTGGAAATCATGGTCCCTATGATGTCTCTCTGGGTCCCATGTTTTAGGAAGTCCTGTTCTACTCCATGCAGCAGACTCCTCCTAATCAATCAATCAATCTCCCTCTTTTTCTCTCTCCCCCCCAAGACACACACACACGATAAAAGAATCAGAGCCCAGGGCCATAGATATATTTTTGCAAATGTCTCCAATGTTCTAAACTGCTGTCCTCTGGATCTGAATACCCCTGAGTTCCAGTCCCCAGCACTGTCTGACAGAATGGAGGAGAGGAAGGAATTTCCGATCATTGGCGGAACATTAATTTCTAGTAAATATGCTAAGATTAGTCATGCAACTCAAAATATACTTTTTCAAACACAGGGACAGAAGGGAAAGAGAGAAGAAAAGAGATGCTTTCCTTGCCACACAGGAGCACCAGAAAAATCTTTACCTGGATTGCCCCAAAATGAAAAACCCTACTGGTTCAAACATCAGGAAAATACACCACGTGCTGGACCCAGTGGAGCAATAGTTCAGGACACAGAGTGTTCTATTCATGAGAAAAACATAAGAGAGATGTTTTCTTTGACTATTCAGAGCCTCAGTCATGTCCTACTAGGCAAATAAAATTCATATGACCAAGACAACACTGAAGAGACCCCTTATAAGATAACCCCCCAGCTCTGCAATGCCGCATCCAGCAGCCCTGTGTCTCTCACAAAAGAGGAACTCAGGGTAACAGGGCTATCAGATTCTGAATTATTCAAAGAGATAGTATCTTTATTGATTTAATAAACAAATCCAATTTGGCCTTCATGTAAATGCAAACTATTTGAGAAAGAAAACCCTCTCTCCATCTCTTTCTCTCTCTCCTCTCTCCTCTCTCCCCTCTCTCTCTCTTTCTCTCTCTCTCTCTCCCCCTTTACACTCAGGAATTTGGCAACTGGCAATGTCTCGGGGCCCAAGCCCCTAAAATTCTGTTTCAAATATTGTCACGATATTGTCACAATATCCCTGAGCCTCAATGGTGATGTCTTTCAGCTTTAAATTCAGAAAGTGCCTTGACATGACATGCTCAGAAGCCATGGTCTACTGACTTCTCATCTGAGAAACAGAGCCCCAGCTTCTTCACTTTTGTGATAGGGTCAGTAATAATACTACATTCATGGGTACAATGAGGGTAACAATAAACTATACAAAACACCTGGAATGCACACAGTAGGCATTTGATAATCAGTAGTGTGTATTACCATTATCACGCAAATCTGGGAATGCTCAAGGAACAAGAAGTGCTCAAGTTTCCCACCTCCCTGCAATTTCGCAGGAAATAAACTCGTGTGACTAATCCTCCATTCAACAGTTACTGAGCTCCGACTGTGTGCCAGGTACAGAGATGAAGAAGGCAAGATGTGAATGGTCTAGTTGAGGGAGAAACAGAAATGAAACAGAGCCCAGGGAGCTGAGTGACGCAACAGGACAGACCAGGGATGGATCTGATTGGGCACAGATTTCCGGAAGCTGCCAACAGGAATCAGCCAGGTGGAGAAAAGTGACACGTACAGAAGGTGCAGCCAGCCGGGAAGCCTTAGAGAAGAAAGAGAAAACCACATACACGCAGGAACAACCTTGAATACACTCTGGCTGGAGCAAACTTACAGGAAAAACATAAAAGAAGCTGGAAAGGTGGGCAGCCAACAGGCCAATCACCTTGAAGGCACCAGGGGGTGCAAAGAAGGACTTTTAGCTGTTCTGTATTTTGGAAACACTCTCCTGCTGGTGGTAGCAGTGTGGAAAATAATTTGTGGAGGCTACAAAAACGTAATGATGAACAAAACATATGGAATCACATCAAAGCTGTATACATAAGGAGACTATTCAAATTTCAGCTCTGGGGAAAGAATGTCTTTTATTCCTTGTAAATGTTTACATCTCACTAGGCGTGCGCACACACACATGCACGCGCGCACGTGCACATGCATGCATACAGCATCTCGGGGGGCTGGTGATAGTTCCTGGTGCTGGGTTGTTTAGCAAGGCCTGTGCTATCTGGAAACTTCTATAAGAAGCAACACCTACCTGCAGTTTGTATCCAAAGAAACCAAATCTGAGACTGGGAACTTGGAAAGGCTCGAGGACAGGAGGTTATCAGTGATGCCAAGAAAGGGCAAACGGCAGATCGGGGGAGACACATAACTATTAATGACAAACTTAGCACTGGGAGCCCTTTAGCCTCCCTTCAGCCAGTTTCTCAATAAAGCTCCGAAAATCAGAGAGGTGAGGGGAAAAGTAGAATTAAGAAAACTGGATAAATTAGCCACATTTAAATCCACAGATACCATGCCCAGGAGAGAAGAAGAAATGGTCTTATTCACAAAGAGAAAAAGGACAGAGAAGGGGAGGGAGGGTTCCAGGAGAAATTCAATAAGACAATAAATGCCACATACACACACCACAGTATTTGCTGCATCTGGAGAAAGGCAATACAGTTATGTGGGGTAAGGACTCTGGAGACAGACCCGAGTTTAATTCCCAGCACTGCCATTTACTATACGACCTTGCCTGAGCCCATTTTTCAACCTCTCTGGGCCACAATTTTTGACATTGCCTGAATAACAAACCCTAACTCACTGGGTAGACAGAAGGATTATAGAGATAATGTGCATAAAGCAGTTAACACCTAGTACGTGCTCAAAAACCTGAAGCCTATTATCAGTAGTTTCAGAGATGAAACCTTCATGTAACTGATCAGAAAAAAAGAAAAAAATCAGAAGTAAAGCTGTGCTCCCCAGCAATTCTGAAGGAAGGAGGAGGCAGATTCTGCGTCTCATACAGTGATGTGTTTTTTGAGGTCAGCATAGAAATTGCTGTGGGCACGTGCCGCAACTAAGGAGCTGGAGAGCTGCAACTAAGGAGCCGGAGAGCCACAACTAACGAGTCTGCCCGCCACAACTAAGGAGCCCACATGCTGCAACTAAGGAGCCCGCCTGCCAAAACTAAGACCCAGCGCAACCAAATAAATAAATATTTTTTTTAAAAAAAGGAATTGCTGTGGGGACATCTCCACTGTCACCACTGTTGTCAGGCCCTCCCTCCATGCAAACATTAACTGACACTACGAACATCCGTTCAGCAAGCATTTACTGAGCACTTACAAACATCCGTTCAGCAAGCATTTACTGAGCACTTACTATGTGCAAGGCAATATGACAGTCCATACTGTAGCCATGACAGAAAGACCAGTCTTACCTTCAAGGCAATGAATCAATCAAAGGGACATGGACACAAATAAGTGTAAGACCAGATAGGAAATCATGCCATACGGCAGGTACAGAGAACAGCTGCAAGGATGCAGGAGGCCCAGAGGTGAATTGTATGGAGAATGTATAAGGATAAAGCAAAAAAAGGAGAATCTGAACTGAGTCTTGCAAAGGGGGTTGAACTTGACCATGTGAAAACAGGGTTGAACTTGGCCATGTGGAGATAAGAGGAAGGGCACTGCACTGTATGTAGACCCACAGAAGCCAGAAAGGACAGGAAATGAAAAGGCAACAGCAGGTACGGGGGCTGAAAAGCTAGGAGTGTGGACTTTAACCCTTAGCTCAGCATCGTTCCAGATGCTGCTTCTGCCACAGGATATCAACAGGTGTCCTGGGGGACAAAGTGGCTTCCACAGAACTAAACAGGCTTCCCGACTGCAGTGTGCCTGAGCCTCCAAGAGTCTTAAGGGCTTCGGGAATCTCTTTAGAGCGGAGCTTTTCCCCAGCTTGTTTGACCAAAGGCCCCTTTCCCCCCCTCGTATTCTCTCCAGGTTCTGAGGGAATGCACAGTGTGGGGAAGACAGTTGTTTCAGTCTGGGCTGCGCTTCAGAAAGCCTATTTTATATATTATAAATATAGAAAATATGTTACTACACTGACTGAAAAAATTGAGAACTGATGTTTCCAAACAGGAACGACAGGGCACTCAGCAAGGGGTCTGCATTGGGAGGATTAAATCACATCCAACAGGGTCACCAAACTATCTTCTACTCTTTCAACTGCCGTTTGTTAACGAAGTGCTATTCTTTCACGTGTGCTGTCTGCACATGCTGTACAGGACAGGACCCGGTGCTGCTCCAGAGAACGGTTCACCACCGTCAAACTGAAAAGATAGGAGGAAGAAAAAAGAACTCCAGAGCTCGCTCCCTCTGGACCACCCAGGTGAGAAGTGGGTCACTCAGGGAGCGTCGTATGTGCCTGGCTCCTCTGGGCGGGCTCTGGAGTTCTGGCAGGTAAAAGACAGGAGAACTAAAATCAGCAAAAGGAGCACTGGATTTGGAGGCAGACAGATCTGGGTGTAAATGCTTTCTCTACTTTTAAGTTCATAGTCTCAGTACACTCATTTCTAGGAATCGGTCCTAGGCTAGTTGCCAATATAGCGTGACTTACAACAGCAAAAGAAAGAAAAAAAAGATGCACCCTAAACATCCAACAGTGGTGAAGTGATGGGAGTTCCCTGGCAGTCCAGTGGTTAGGACTCAGCGCTTTCACTGCCATGGGCCTGGGCTCGAGCCCTGGTCAGGGAACAAAGATCCCACAAGCAGTGCAGCCAAAAAAACAAACAAACAAACAACAAAAAGTGGTGAAGTGGTTACATAAGTCATGATACGTACATATGATAAAGTAGGAGGCCACTGCTACAAACCACTTTTCAAAGATTTTTTTTTATAACCATTATATTCACAGCCCATGTACCATATTAAAGGGAGCGGTGGAATGTGGCTTCAGAAGCAATGCGAGCAATATGAAATTTATAGACAAAAGGAACGAGCGAGAGGAATGCAGGAAGTTTACAATCAAGAACCACTCAAGAAGAGCGAAGCTCTGCAATTCACGCATGCAGAGAGAAGTGGATGGCAGGAAACCCGAGAGGGCCTGCCTCAGCCCTCACACGGATTCCCTTGCAGGTTGCATCAGGAATGCCAAGAAAGGGCAGAACGGAGATAGAGGCTTCTATCTGTTTCAGCGGAGATGTAGGTCAGTATGTCATTTCTTCAAAGAGGTGAGTCAGGATCAGAGCAGCCGGTAATTCAAAGGCAGAAGAGCCGAGAGCTCAATTTAAAGGGCCTCTCCGGAGGGTCCCTCAGGCCCCTAAGACTTCCATCTTTTTTACCCAGCAAGTGACTAAGAATGCACTATGAAGCAGATCATTTCTCCCCCTCTCTGACTGTCCTATAAATTGGTCCTGTGTTTCCCAGCACCAGAAGGGGTAGCAACTCATGCAGAGCAAAATGCCAGTAAGTACAAATTTAGAACATGGGTTAAACAATACTCTGATCAAAACTCCAGCAACAACCCTGGAGAGACAGAGGGGGGAGGAAGCAAGCGGCCAGCTCTCCCGACAACTTAATTCTATGCTCTAATTCAGAGCAGTATAATTAACCCCGAGTTTCACTGCTAACACTGAACTTTCTCAGCCTGATGAGAATATCATTTAGAATCCTGCAATCGCCAATAATAGCAATATGACACAATGGTGCCTATTGAGGCCCTAATCAGGGCGCATAGTCATTTACATAGAACATTTTCTGTGACTCTCTGTAATACAATGCCACAAAGACTCAATTGAGACACAAGTCTCCCTTTCCCATAAACGAAAAAAGAAAAAAGGAAAGAAAGAAACCACAATTTCCTTTACAGGACAGCACAGATGGTCCCCACCTTTCCCGAGGGTTCTCCAGGCCCAGGCACTTCACTAGAAACTGCTCATCATGATGCTGACCAGAAACTAGATGCTTACGCGTTACTGGCTGTGTGTGTTGGCCTAATCCCGTCACACAGGAAAAGGAGATCTGTGGCACTTTAGGAAAACCCTGAGCTTAATAAAACAGAGCAAGGGATGTGGAGGAACCCGGCTGGATTAACAGCTTTCAAATCCCAGCTCCGACTTCCCCGGCCTCCCCGGGTGGCTCACGTGGCCTTGGATTCAGGCCTGGAGAAACACAGGCCACTGTCCCGTCCCGTGGCCCAACCGGTGCCGTGGGCCGCAGAGTGAGTCTGAAAGGAGGTGACCGGGCACCGTGAGTCACCAGGGAAGGAGAGTATCATGTGCACAGTGCAGGACAGTCTTTGTACTGAGAAAACAGCAGGATTCGGAAGCCAGACAGACCAGAGTTGGCATCCTGGCGCCATTCCTTAGACTTTGAGCAGTTATTTAACTGCTCGGAGCCTTTGTTTCCTCCTCTGAAAAACGGGCTTTGAAGACTGGGCAGGGATGAAGAGTCCTACTCAGCATCTGAAATACACGACACGGTGCACAGCGTAAAAAGAGCAACAATTATGGGTATGGCCATCGTCATTATTCTTTAGTAAAGATTTGTGGAAAAACCAATAGGCCTTGGAGCATAATGTTTAAAAGCCTGGCGCCAGAGCCAGGCTCCCTTGATTCAAATCGTAGCTCTACCACTTCCTGGTTGGGTGACCTTACTTAACCTCTGTTGTCTATTTCCTCATCTGTAAAATAGGCAAAATAATAGCACCTACCTCCCAGGGCTGATATGTGGATTAAATGAGTTAATATATGCACAGCATTTACACAGTATATACATATGTGCCAGGCACTAGTCTAAGGATTTGTTATATAAATAAATATAAGATGAATCAATAGGGATCTGGGGAAAGGGGTGTCCTTTAAGGCAATAGCAGCAGTTACTAATATCTATAGTATACCTTCATATTCATACCCACTCAGTTATTTAAGGTTTTCATTGAAACCAAAAAAAAAAAATCCTATGATGTGAAATTGGGGCCTAAGTTCTAAGGATGGCCTGGGAGGGAATCTTCCTTTCTTGAAGGATTCCTTTAAGAAAGAAGGAAAAAAAAAAAAAAAAAAAAAAGACCCTGGTTAATGGGAAGCATGGAATGAATGACCATTTGTTCTTTTTCTAGCTCAAGTCTTTGCCTGTACAGCCAAGTTCTTCCCAGCAGATCACATCCTTCTCACGTGCCATCTTGCGGGAATGGCCAACAGGAAGATCCACACCGGTGGCTAGCACCAGGACAGGACGGGCTGAAGGAGAGGAAAAGGGAGTCTTGGGCCAAGTCTGTATGTTACTTTCTGACCAAGGCGAAGGGCTCCACTTGGCGACTGTTAACAGTGTCAGCACTTCAGAGTTCAGACTAAGAAGTCCTCCCAAGTCCCTACTCCATACATGCCCCAATCTGCCTTGGAGAGAAGCCTTGTAGTAAATAAAGCATTTGTTGATACTCAGCGGGCTAGTATGGGTCAAATGGTCTGTTTCTGCTGACCAACCCCGGTAGGGCCACCATCAGTGGTACCACCCACCAAACAGCTATCGAGGCCAGACCTCAAGGACAGACTCACCAGTGACTATCTTCTCCTCTGTACTTGTCTCATCATTCTGAGGGGTTTCCACACCAGACTGGGAGCAACACAGGGACTGGCCCTCAGTCACTCTGCCCAGATGCAAATCCAAGGCCAATGAGGTGGACAGGCACACGTATCTCTTTTTTTTTCTTTTGCGGTACGCGGGCCTCTCACTGCTGTGGCCTCTCCCGTTGTGGAGCACAGGCTCCGGACGCACAGGCTCAGCGGCCATGGCTCACGGGCCCAGCCGCTCCGCGGCATGTGGGATCTTCCCGGACCGGGGCACGAACCCACGTCCCCTGCATCGGCAGGCGGACTCTCAACCACTGCGCCACCAGGGAAACCCAGGCACATGTATCTCTTGAACACCCACCAAGACTGGATGCGTGCACCCCGTGGCCAGTACGACCGATCTAACATGACGGTGATCTCATCCAGCCCCACAGCATCGCATAGCTGATGCCTCTCAAATTTATCATTCCAGCCTCAATGTCTGCTCTGGACTCCAGGCACCTGTTACCGATACCTTGCTCAATAACTCCACAGAAAAGCATCTCAAGCTCAAAAGTCTAAACCCCACACCCCCTGCCCAGCTCATTCCACTCCCCAGAGAGCTGCCTCCTTGCTATTCCACAAACAAGCCAATCGGTCTTACCTCAGGGCATTTGCACTTGCTGTTCCCTATGTCCCCTTGGGGAGGCTTTTCCTGACCACCATATGTAAAATGGCACCCGCCCCCATCACCCTATTTTACTTCTCTTCGCAATCTGAAGTCTACCTGTCTTCCCCAGCAGATGTAAGCTCCATGAGGGAGGGGGCATGGTTTGTTTGGGGTATGTCAATATCCCCAGCACATCCACAGGGTTTGGCAGAGAGCAGGCGGTGAATAAATTGCATGTGAATGAATGAATGAATCCTTTAATTGATAATTAGTTAGAAGCCAAGGTAGACAAAGAGAGGGTCAAAAAACAAAATCGTTATCTGGGGCTTAACTTAAAGTTTTTAAGATGTACTTGAAGCCCAGCCAAGGAGTCTTGTGGAGGCCCTCAGCAGCCAGAGTTAGGTTGGGCAGCTCAGCTTCCCTTTTCTCCCTTCTCCCCTCTATATTTTATTTCATAATGTTTTGAAACTGATGGCACATGAAAGTCCAGAGCTGAGGGATGAGAATGTCACCCAAAAAAAAGGAACCAAGTCGGGGGAACATCCTGGCAGCGGGCAGGAAGAGGCGCTGGGGGACTGAGTCACCCTCTGCCACCGGGCCTGCTCTGGCCAGCTGGACGCGGCAACGGTCACTCACTGAGCCTTGACCAAGCTCCAGGCACCTGGCTGCACTCTCATCCTCATGACAACCCTACGATACAGTCACAGGGATGCTGCCTCTAACATGGGGCTAGGTTCTAATGTCACCAGGGAGTGGGGGCAGGACCGGGCATAAGCATAATAACCCTTGAAATGTACCAACCTAGGCATTTGTTGGAGAAGGACACACTGTCCCCTGAGTTCCAGCACTGGACAGGTGAAGTCATGGGCTCGCGGCTTGCATGTAGGAGCCGCACTGTATGAAAAGTATGCATTGTAATCCCTAGAGCCACACTCCCAAGGCAGGATAACCATACTGTGAGAGGCACCAGGACACCAACAAGGAAGGTCAGATGCGTGTTTCCAATCCCGCATGCCCTGCAGGCCAAGTATGGACATACAGCTGGTAAAGAGCAGAGTCTGACCCCATCCCACCAGCATGTTGTGCCAGAGTCAGGCTGGACCTCTTCTATGTTGTCCTTGACCCCATGGCACCTTCCACACTATGGATGCTTCCCAGGCGCCTGCTGGAAGCGCTTCAGCCTAGCAGAGGATTAATCATGTGCATCATGCTTTCGAATCCACTAGGGCTTCTGCAGCCTTCGGCAGCCCCATAAGGTGTTGGGACTTCTCGTCTCACCGATGGGAAGAGCTCAGAGAGGTGAGAGACTCGACTGTTCGGAGAGGTAAGAGGAGGTGCAGAGGTGACCCAGGTCTTCTGACACCAGGGCCCGGGCTCTTTCTACAGCTCAACACAATCTACCTTCTGTCCCTGTGTTGTTACTTTACCTTTGGCCCTCCTATTTCTACAGGCTCCCTGCAACCTCATCCCACCATTTACAAAGAGGAAGAGTCGGCTTGGAGTCTGTGCCCCTAGACTCTAATAGGCGATCGTCACTGTGCAAAACAATTAGGCGGTTCTTGGCTTAAGTAGGAAGGAGGTCAGTTCACAGAGTTCTACAGTTATTAAAGTCCTTGAAAACACTGCTCACTGCCCACATCCATAACCTCCAGTCTCCTCCTCCTCAGTAAAGGACCCTTATTTTTAACTTTACTGTTGCACTGGGGACTAAAAGGTTACACTTCCCAGCCTCCCTGACAGCTTAACTGTGTGTATGTGACCAAGTCACAACCAGTGAGACATAAGCAGAAATGTTCCGTGGGGCTTCCAGAGGAGAGCTGAGAGAGGGCTGATTCAGCAGAGAAGGTGCCTCCTGTGAGGGCTGTGCCTTTCTTCCTTCTGCAGCGTATGGCTCAGGCACAAGAGCTGGAGTTCCAGGAACACCCTGGACTGTGAGATGACCTGAGGATGGAAACCTGGGTCCCTGATGACACCACGGGGCTCTAAGGGCCCCGAACTGCTACCTCCAACTTATTTTTATGTGAGAAACAAAACTTTACATCACTTAAGCATCTTTTAAATTACTGTGAATCTGGAGGTTTGGAGGGTTTTGATTTTGTGGTAGGCAGCTGAAGCCGATCCTAACTAATTCGAGCTCAAAGCAAAACTAAAACACCAACAAAACCCTGCCCCCATCTCTATTCCCAACCAGCTCCATAAAAAGCAAAACATCTGTCTAGATAAAAATCCAACATTCCTACAAATTAAGCTGTTTTACATTTGAACGTCCAGAACTTCTTACACTATCATCTCTATCACTGGCTCCGAAGAACAGACAATGAAGATCCTATGTCCTTTCTAATTAAAAGAACAATTTCCTCCAGTCTTACTGAGAGGCACTCATCAGAGGTCTTCATGAGGCCAGGGGATGAAAGGGCAGGGAAAGCAATTTTAAGCTCCCACATGGGAAGAAGGACAGAACAGGACTTCAAGTTGAAAATAGTACGGCTCATCTTTAATATTTGTATTCTTTCTCTTATACAGCTAAACATGTATGTTTATCAAAGACAAACTGTGTAGCAGTTACCAATGGGATTGCCAAAGAAATCCTCAAGACACGAAAAAGAAAAAAAAAATCTGTGTGCTTAGGATTTGGGGGATTTCATATCACCTCATTTAATCCACGCTAAGGAATAAATAATACAATGAGCTAGGTTTTAATATTATCCCATAACATATAAGGAAATTGTGCTTGGAGATGTGTAGTAATTACCAATGGGATTGCCAAAGAAATCCTCAACACACGAAAAAGAAAAAAAAATCTGCGTGCTTAGGATTTGGGGGATTTCACATCACCTCATTTAATCCACGCTAAAGAATAAATAATACAATGAGCTAGGTTTTAACATTATCCCATAACATATAAGGAAATTGTGCTTGGAGAGGTTAGAGGATTTGTCTGAGGTCACAAAACTAGTCAGACAGTTTTCTTACTCAAATAATCGGGAGAGGAAGAGAGGAAAGGGCAAAGAATAATTTTCCTTCTTTATATCTTTCTGTATAATCTGAATTTTACACAACTAGGTACATGCATTCTCTGATTTTTTTTCCTTTTAAAAAAGTTAAAATATTGGGCTTCCCTGGTGGTGCAATGGTTGAGAATCTGCCTGCTAATGCAGGGGACACGGGTTCGAGCCCTGGTCTGGGAGGATCCCACATGCCGTGGAGCAACTAGACCCGTGAGCCACAACTACTGAGCCTGCGCGTCTGGAGCCTGTGCTACTGAACAAGAGAGGCCGCGATAGTGAGAGGCCCGCGCACCGCGATGAAGAGTGGCCCCCGCTTGCCACAACTGGAGAAAGCCCTCGCACAGAAACGAAGACCCAACACAGCAAAAATAAATAAATTAATTAATAAACTCCTACCTCCAACATCTTAAAAAAAAAAAGTTATTTTTCATGGCTCTGGAAAGGAAAAAGTAATTGGACCAACCTGCATGAGGTCACAAGGGCTAAACAATGCACACAGGTGTGAGGTTCACGGGACCCAAGAAGACCAGCCCACACCCCCGAGGCAGGGGGAGGGATGCCCAATGAGGCTGGACGTGTCAACTGTGCTCACTGCAGCGTGTGCAGCTCTCAGCACGTGGCCTGGCGCACACACAGCAAGCCCACCGCCAGTGCAGTGCTCAAAGCCTGCGGGGACACACCTGTGTCATACAGCACTACAACATGGTATGAAATCATACGTTCCTCATTGCAAATCTTTTTTGCTTTAGATTCACTTTCAAACTACCCTTCAATTGCAGGAGTTCTAACTTGTAGCTTTAACTTCCTTCTCCACTATGGGTCCAAACGAAAAGTCAAGAATGGGGGGGCTAGTGGCTGAACCACATTCACAGATGTCTGGTTCATCCTCACAATGTTTTGAAACAAATCTAACTTTAACAATTAAGAGATGTCACATTAAAAGCCCAGATTTCTAGTTTTTCACGAAGAACTGGGTGATGTGGAAACACCAGGTCCACTTTCTTGGGCTGAGGAGAGATGACAGACGGCAAAAAGGGGGCATGGAGGGATCCCCAAGCTGCTTCCAGCATCACCGCTGCTGAGGCCAGCACCCATCTTCAAGCCTATTTCTCCACCATCAGAGAAACATTTCTTGGTGTCCATGCCTCTATCAAAAGCACAAAATGGCAAGATAAACCAAGAAGACCTTGTGTTTCCAGAAAGGTGAGAGAGCATATGACTTAGCAGCAGGGAAGACCTCTGCTCTCTGTCTAAAACACAAGCCAAGCACAACTGTGAAGCACTATTAACTTATGATGCTTTTTCTTTCAGCTGGGGAGCCCCTCTCATTTCCACTCACTGCCTGGAGCCCGCCTGCATGTGAGCTTGGAACCTAAGAGCTCTCTAAAGAGGAGCTTCGGGGAAGAAAAAGTAACAAACCTGACAATACTGCAGGCAGCCCCTGCGCTGAAGTCCAAAAAGACCATTAGACAGCATCACACCCTCTGTTCCAGCCACCTGCCCCCTTTTCCATGCCCCCTATAGACCCGAAGCAGCTTCTTCGTGAGGATCAGTTCTCCATACCCCAACAAGAAGTGTCTAATTCACACAGACCTACTTGAGAATGGACTTGAGGATATGGGGAAGGGGAAGGGTAAGCTGTGACAAAGGGAAAGAGAGGCATGGACATATATACACTACCAAACGTAAGGTAGATAGATAGTGGGAAGCAGCCGCAGAGCACAGGGAGATCAGCTCGGTGCTTTGTGACCGCCTGGAGGGGTGGGATGGGGAGGGTGTGAGGGAGGGAGATGCATGAGGGAGGGGATGTGGGAACAGATGTATATGTATGACTGATTCACTTTGTTATAAAGCAGAAACTAATAAAAAAAAAAAAAAAAAGTAAAAAAAAAAAAAAAAAAAAGAAGTGTCTAATTCAATAAAGCCCTATTGGGCTTCCCTGCTGGCGCAGTGGTTGAGAGTCCACCTGCCGATGCAGGGGACACGGGTTCGTGCCCCAGTCCGGGAAGATCCTACATGCCGCGGAGCAGCTGGGCCCGTGAGCCATGGCCACTGAGCCTGCGCGTCCGGAGCCTGTGCTCCGCAACGCAACGGGAGAGGCCACAACAGTGAGAGGCCTGTGTACCGAAAAATAAATAAATAAATAAATAAATAAATAAAATAAAATAAATCCCTGTTGGCTGTGGTCCTGAGCCAGACGCCCAGGGGACAGTGTGATGAGTAAGACTGGAGCCATCCCACTTATCATCTACCACGGCAGACAGACCACTGAACAGCTGCGAGCCATGGACGGGGTAACGATGGCGGGAAAGTGCCGCGGAAGCTAAGAGAAACACGCAATGTATTCCAACTTTACAAAGTGGGGAGGGCAGCGGACTTCAGGGAGCAGAGCCTTTTGAAGGATGAGTGGGAAGGAGGGTCCCCATAAACTGGAGGGACAAGCGTTCCAGGAAGAGGGAACAGCATGAGTAAAACCAGGAGGGAAGGAACCATGGGCACAGACTGAGACTGCCGCAGCCTAGGAAGTCTGGAGGGAACCAGGGAGATAGCACTGGTGTCTAAGAAAGTTGAGGCCACGCTGAAGCGGAGGCACCGTTTATAGTTACACTGCACAAGGAAGGCCTTGAATGCCAAACTGGAAAATTCAGACTTACATTACGGGAGGCAGGGAGGTGCCCTTGAAGGCGTGGGGGAGGGGAGGAGACAAGGCACAGAAGGTTTTCCGGTGGGCGAAGAACTCAGCTTGTGTCGTCAATGTCTCCTTGATGCCAACTCTTGGCATCTGCTCCGCCCGCCCTGCATGCATGCATGTCCGTTTCCGTGGCAATCCCGGTACGTGACCATCTGGATAGTGACTAACACCCACCTAAACTGACCCTATGGCATGTGTGTATCCCCTGGTGACCTCTGGCATTCTCCAGCCTCACCTTCCGCTCAGAGGCCAGCAGCATGATTCTGCAGTTGAACTGGTGGCCAACATTTAACGATTAGGAGACATCGCATTAAAAAATCTGAAGTTTTCTAGGACGATACTTCTACATGGCGACAAAGAAGCCGACTGGCAGCTGCCCCCTTTAGGCAGAGCACGCAATCACCGGTTTTCCATACTGTCACCTCTTCTGAATCTCCAAGACTGAGGCTAAACATCCACTGTCCAGTTACCTTTTACCAGGCCACCTACCACATACCCAAAGGCCTCTGAGTTTGCAGACACACTTATGCTATAGATTTATGGGCCTAGTAGATGCCTGATCCCTCCCACCCCAGGTACTAATCCCTCCTCCAGAGCCCACAGCTGACCCACAAGACCTGCACCTCCCTCCTCATAAATACTCTCAGGCCCTGGCAGATGGCACTGCTGAAAGAAATCGAAAAGCCCCTCGAGAGAGCTAGGCAACAAGCTTCGAAGAAATTCAATATACCTTTATTTTCCCCTTCTATTACCAACTCAACTCTTCCTGATTACCCACTGTGTGTCAGGCCTTCTAAGCAGTGCTCAATAAATACAGCTGAATAAGATGGGATCCCTGCCTTTGCCAGGTCTGGGGAACCTGGAAAAACTCCAGGTGGACCTGGCTTAGATGCCACTCAGAATGAATGAAATAACAACACAGCTCAGGCGTGAAACACAGCAATCCATGTACATTCTACAAGCAAACGTTCAACACTCACTAGCTAGTAAATAAGGCAGCAGGCACAGCCTTTCAGAACAGGTGGATGTTTGGTCCCCAATACTTATTCTCATCAGAATCTGGGCAAGGAAATTTACTCTGCTGCTTTGATCTTAGATGCAGAGTGAGAGAGAGAAAAGGTTGGTCATGGCAGCAAAATAGAAAAGAAGTGTAAGTATGATTCCTGTCTTCAGTAAGTAAACAGCCTAGTTAAGGATCAAAACACTGAACCCTACAGATTAACGAAGTCACTAATATGGGAGGAATGTGAACACGGGCTGGGGTCCAGGTGGGAGGCCTGCTGGGTGAGGTGTGCCAGGGCTGGGTTTTGAAAGATTTTTTAATTGAAGAAGTAGCCTAGGGGGGCACAAATAATCTGCATTCTGTTTGATTAATCATCAGGACCTCCCTCTGAAAAAACATGTTGGATCTACAATATTATTGAAGAAATGATAGGAAACATTAAATCCCACTTTAGTAAGAATGAAGTTCAAAATCCCATGGAAAACTCTGGTTCAAGAAAGCCACGGATTTAGCCTGTGAATGGGTTTTCCACTTGGCAAGACAGCTCCTCATCACTGAGTGATAATACAAAGGAATGAATGGACATCCGTATCAGGGAAATTCCTAGTGATTATTAGAATGGAAAGGAAAGAAAAGAGGGAGGAGGAAGCAAGAGTACTAACAACGGGCGGGCACCCTCCGGTTTAAATTCTGGCAAAGGCAACCACTGTTTTGTTCACGTTGGGATGACCTCCAGCAAGAATTAGTAAAAGCTATAACAAAAGTGAATTTCTACACTCTTAAAAGTCATTTTTCTTGGTTTTCTTGCTCTTAATTTCTCCTCCAAACAATGGTCACCTTATAACATGCAGCCATTTGTACCTGCCAAATAAGTAAATCAGCCCAGACCACTTGGACAAAACTCATGACAGCATTTCCCCGCTGCTCTATATTTAGTCCTGTCTTGTGCCACGTGACCTCAGGCCGTCAAACCCCTCTCCCCAGGCTCCATGACACCCATCAGGCCCACCCCTACCAAATTCCCCTTGGCTAGCCGTCTCTCCCTACATCTTCCCCCAGGAAGGGTCCTTGGGTTCAGCCACTTCCACACTTCTTTCTTTGTTTCTCTCTCTCTCTCTCTCTCTCTCTCTCTCTCTCTCTCTCTCTCTCTCTCTCTCTCTCTCACACACACACACACACACACACACACACACGCAAATGAACCCTTTCTTTGCCATGAACCAAAATCCATAAATGAAAGGAACCCAACCTGCTCCAGCTGAAGGAAAGATGGAGGTCTACAAGCTTCTGTCACTCTGTCTTGGGGCTGCCCCTACCTCTCTACCCCTTACCACAGAGTCCCAGAAAAGCACTATTCAAGCCAAATGTCTTCATCTTACAGGTGCAAAGTCAGAACCCCAAAGAGGGAAAGTGCCAGGCCCAAGGACACGCACGCAGTCTGTGAGAAATCAGGCCGGAAGCCAGGTTTCTCAACTCACCCGACCAGCACTCGTTCCACCGCCCACACTGCGTCTTAACTCCTATAACCAACATTCACACAAAACCAACCACGTGCCCAGCATTTGTCTAAGTCCCTCTCCACAGGTTAACATAGTTAATCGCCACAACAGTCTTAGGACGTAGGTTCTCTTCTTCTCCCCATTTCACAGAGTAGGAAACTGAGACCCAGAGAGATTAAGGAACTTGGCCAAGGTCACAGAGCTGGTGAGTGGCAGAGCAAGGGGTTTGAGCCCAAGCAGCCCAGCTCCAGAACCATGGTTCTTAAGCAGTTTGCCAGAAGGAATCACTTGTTGCCTTTAGGCAGAAAAGGGAATACTGTGTTATTAGCCATTTGACAAATAGACCCAGAGTTTTCCTTAAAAAGCAAAAGACCCACAAGAATGAAAAATTAAAACAACAGCAACGACACTGGAGACTGCAATGGAAACCTGAATGTGCCAGACCCCTCTCAAAGGCTTCGGTCGGCTTTCTGGCTTTCTCCTTCAGGGTGCTGCCTGCTTGGGGTCGGGGTGGGGCGGGATCACATGTTAACGTACACAGTAGCCCGAAGTTTTCGGTCTGCTCGCAATGCATTTATCCTTTGCACACACGCATCTTGGCTTCATTCCTACCCCTGATGCCCCAAACCCTGGGGTTTCTGTACAAAACCCACCCTCCTGTTAGGGGTTCTGGGCAGCCTACCCTTCTACCACAGGAAAGTAAAATGCCCCGCCCTTTCTTTAAAAAATAAAAAACCATCAGTGGCTAGCCTGCCCCTTGGGGATCTTTCTCTGTATCTGGGGATATTTCTTCACCCAACTCTGGCATGTGCCCTTCAAAATCAAGTCAGATAATACAGAGGTGAACTGTCTAAACCCCCTGCTTCTTCACTGCTTCATGCACTTGCCCACAGCCTGCTCGTAGCTCATGGGCGCATCCACACCTATGGTACCTCCAGAAGCTCCAAGCTAACGGCTGGCAACGGCAGAACCAACACACAGCTTGATTTTCAGAGGGTTTTGAAACCTCTGCTTGCTCAGCTGCTGACCCACCTCGGGCACCTGGGCTGTGCCGGCTGCAGTCACCAAGCGTTTGCTCTGCACCCGGACTGCACCAAGCCCAGTTATGAGACCTCCAAACGTGAGCTTAGTGGGGGACAGACGTGGACAAGGTTCTCACGACCCAGGGAACTCCAGATGTCCTAAGAAGGAAAGGGGACCACACCAAATGAAGGGTCGGGAGAGACAAGAGACATTCCCACAGCAGCAAGGAACAAAGAGCATCTTTACTTTCTGTGCTAACGCCCTCCAACACCGCCACCAAAAATTAGGGTATTTCACGCCGCAAGCCAAGGTGACTGCCTCAGATCCGGCCACTTTCTACATTTGCATAATGGGTCCTGACATCTGGCTACCATTTAACTGTCACCAAATCAGACACAAGGTGGAAACCTCCCCACAAAGCAATATTTATTGTCTTTGGATCATCATTGGCTAAAACCTCCTGAAATTTCACCAATCTCAGCTCTGTAAAACAGAAAAAAATGCCACTATAAATCACAATCGAACCAGGATCTCAGGACAAGCCCATACTTTGCATTTTCTAATTTTCAGATGAATATTGGAACAGTACAGAAACAGGGTGATCTCAGAAATTGTGCCATTTTTATACCCACATGACAGAACCCAACCATTTATCTCACTTTAGTCTACTTCCCTCAAATACACAGTTCCCTTTCCTTTAACAAAAAATATCCCTCTTTTAAATAATATGTGATATAAAGCAAAAAGAACAGGGTACCAAAACAAATTCTTTCCTACAAAATTTATGGTTCCTTTTCTGTCAGCGGTTACACACATAACTACCACCCAGGTCGGATGCTATGTACACAACACAGGCTATGAATTCTAAAGAACTGCATCGATCTCTCAACTGTGTGCAGTGTGATAGCGCATGCTTGGGTGCTGATTTTTAAAAGCAAGTCAACCTTTCTCAAATAATCTATTAAGGTCAAGAATTAGGAAGGAAAAGCTGACAGCATTCAACACCATTGTCGGGGGGACCCTAAATGCTCCTACGTGTCAGGGTGACGCCTTGGGAGCGGGAACACACTGTTGGTACCCTGGCAAGATGTCCATCACAACATTTTTTTCACCCCTTCACCTGGGTCAGCAAATTTTACTTTCACACTTAGGCAAATGAGTTTGCTCAATGGTCAACGTAGGGAGTCGGGCCCCTTCCTGAAGGCTCCCAGGCCCGCTCAACACTATTCACTCCTCTTAGGCTCAGAAAAAAGAAGTGGATGTTGGTTTTGGCTGGGGGGGAGGGGGCCCTCAAAAAAAAGAATGTTTAATTTCTGATATATTTAATATTTTTGCAAATCTTTAATTTAGCTTTTAAAAAATTTCAAGGAGCTCATTTCACAACAGACAGCTACCAGATACCTACAAATAGGTATGATCTTCTCTGAGTCCAAAGATGTTTCTCCAAAGTAACATTCCTTAGGGTCACTACCTTAAGTCAGAATCAGTTAACATAAGAGTGCCAAGTCCCCCCTGGTTTTCAAGTTTCTTTGCTATGGTCCCTGATTTTTGCTTTCAGGGGGTACTTTTTTAAGGGGCGGGATTCTACACTGGTGAAGCAAGAGGTCTCAAGTCCAAACAGGCTTGCCCCCATGCACCTGCCCAGCGGGGTCAGGCAGAAGAGGGTGAACCAGGAAGGATGCTTTCTTTCCACTAAGAGTCCTTCTCCACTGCTCTTGTCAAGGCCAAGTGCCCGCCTCACCCCTGCCACCTCCACGTTCCTGAACAGAGGTCGTCCCAAAGTCAGGAAAAGAACAGGGAGATTGGGAGATGGGGAACCGACGGCCTGACCCCAAAGGCCTACTGGGATGGGGCCTCCCCTCCCCCACCCCACCCTCCCTCCCCTCCCCCACCCCACCCTCCCTCCCAGGAAGCTGGGAGAGGGGGTAACTCGACTCCAGTGAGACAGAGAAAAGGAAGGCCTCGCTCGGCTTTATTCTCGAAGGTATCTAGCCATCCCCCTCGGGCAGTTTCCAGCTGCCACTCGCATGCATGAAGACTGTGGTCAATTTGCACCTGGGAGAGAACAAAGCAGGAAATAAAAAGGCTGTCTGTCACTTACTCAAAGCCCAAGCTCATCAAGCTTAACTAAAGGGAGCCCAGTCTCCCCCCTTCAGAAGGTGGGATTTGCTCTCCAGCCCCTCCCCTCACTGGCCCTTACAAAAGGATCTTGTTCCCACTTAACCTGTTTCTCCTGTGCCGGTTTCTAGTCTCCAAGGGGACTGCATTTATATTTTTAATTAGCTGCTTTTCACATAACTTTTGAAAGTTTTATTATTACTTGTACATGGGAAGAAAAAAAAGATCTAAACAATGAAAAGAGAATTCTCCCTCCCACCTCAGACCCCTGGGATCCCACTGCCTCATCCCAGGGGCTTCAATTCTAAGATTCCTCCCAATGCTCCCAAGGCAGGCCCAGGGCTTCGTGCCACTCACAGTGACCCCCAGCCACATCCCTGGTGCGTGTAATTCATGCCTGGCACTTTGCTAGGACTTTGCAAAACGGATTCTCGACAAACTGTTTGAACAAAGGATCTGCAGACTGGGGGTGATCGAGCCATCTCTGCAAGGGGGATGATTTTAAGAAACAGAGGGGGCCACTGCAATTAATTTACATCTACTCTCCGTGTCATTTACGTATCACAAACATTTTTATAGCAAGGCACAAGCATCCATGCATCCCCTATTTCATTTAACACCACGTTTTTATCTCCCCATCTTACAGGTGAGAAACGTGAAGCTCAGAGACGAGCTCGGTTGCCCAGGGCTGTTGCCCAGCTGAGTCCCAGGTTCCACGGCCCCTCCAGGGACCACCCACACCAACTTCCTACCCCAGGTGGTCCTTACTGCTCCTACTACACTGATATGCATTAATACCACCACCCGAAAAGGTCTCAGGCTTCTGCCTTTCGCTATGATAGTGGTAATAGTAAGTTCAGCTGTAGGGTTGGCTGCCTGGGTTCAAATTTTGGCTCTACCACTTAAGACCTCTGTGGCCTTGAGCAAATTAATCTTTTTTAAGCACATTACTTAATATTTTCCGCCTGCAAAAAGGGGCTATCGTAGTCCCCACTCGTCTGTATGCTTTCTGCATTCATTAAGAAAATGTATGTAAAGTTTAGCAAAGCGATGGGTACAGGAGTCAATGTTCCTATGATGTTCATCCTCCTCCTCCTCCTCATCATCATCTTCATCACTAGCACAATGCAGACAGGGCACTGCAGACGGGCACAGTACACAACGCCAGACAAGTGCTTCCATGCTCATCTTCTCCTTCACTTTCCCACAACAATCCAGTGAGGCTGGCGGGGCAGGAATTAGGGTACCCATTTTAGAGATGAGGCTTCTGAGGCTCAGAAAAGTGACATATATGCACACAGTTGTGGCCACGTGATCCAAATCCCAAACACTAAGCTCTTCCCCGCTCCCAGGCTGCCTTCTCCCCCTCAGAGGGTTCAGGGAGCTCTCATCCGGGGCCGTGTGGTTTTATGTTGGGGCACAGGCTCAGACGTCACCCAGTGGGGGAAGTCCTTGAGCCCCTCCAGGCCTGTCTCCTCATCAACACCACCCGCTCCTCCTCTCTGTCTCTCTACAGAGTTGCCATGAGGATAATGACGGAGAAGTAGCTGCAGAGAGCATTACAGTGCTCATGTGTCTGTCCAAGGGGGGTCTGCCCCGCTGGGAACCCTCAGAGCCACAAGCAGGAAGGGAAGGCTGAGCAGCCCTCACCAAGGAGGATCCACAGCTCAAACCACGCGTGTGACATGCAGGTCAATTCAAGCCACTCAAGACCTCCAATTCTGCCAGCCCGGCTTCCTTTGAAACCCACAAAACGGTGGCTGCAAAGGCAAACAGAGCTGTCTCTTGGTGGATCCTCATCCAGAGAGGTACGTCATGTGGTGGACAAAGGTGGAGCCTGCCTCCCTGCAAACTAGCTGGAGGATCTTACACAAGTCACCTTACCAGTATTTTTAAAATTCAGTTATACTCAGCCCCATCTGCCAAGTATTTACAGTGGCTTAGAATAATACAAACAACACAAAAGAATAAAATAAACGGGCAAGGGAATAGGGATAAGAGAAAAGTAAATGTAAGGCAAATAATAAAGCCAGGGGTAAGACCAGCACGTAGAAAAATATACCATATGGTCAGTTCCTTTCTGCAGAAGTGTCAAGATGGGTCACAAACCTAGCTCTCAGGTGCTTAGTAACCAAAGCCAAAGGGAAACATGATCAGCCACGAGATTCTCAGTGCCCAGAAAAAGAAAACAAACCAGTTGTTCTGGAGAAGCACATCTTTCCCTGTCTGATTCAGAGCCTCAGAAAAGTTTCTCCATCAGACCTTCATAAAAGGTCACAATGGTATAGCAAAAGATTCCCCACCACAGACCCTAATGTCTCTGCCAGGCATTCCTTACTTCACCAGCTCCTCTTGCAATTCAAAGGCATAATCCAAAAAGGACAATTCAGGGTTTCCCTGGTGGCGCAGTGGTTGAGAGTCCGCCTGCCGATGCAGGGGACACAGGTTCGTGCCCTGGTCCGGGAAGATCCCACATGCCACGGAGCGGCTGGGCCTGTGAGCCATGGCCGCTGAGCCTGCGCGTCCGGAGCCTGTGCTCCGCAACAGGAGAGGCCACAACAGTGAGAGGCCCACGTACCGAAAAAAAAAAAAAAAAAAAAAAAAAAAAAAGGCCAATTCAGCCGAAATGGGGAGGTCACTTTACCCCTAGCCTCAGCTACCTAATCTATAAAATGGTCCCTCTGTCCGACCAGACTATTGTGAGGGTTAAACAGGATAACATGTGATAACTCACATGCCTGACATGCAGCAGGTCCTCTGTAAAGATCAGTTCATAGCTTCTACAAGAAGGTAAGTTCCTCCAGGGTAGGCTCTTGGTCTGAATTGGTCATTGATTTATCCCAAGCATCTAGAATGGCCACTGGCACATAGTAATTACTCAACAAATCTTTGTTGAATTAACACTGGCACATAGTAATTACTCAACAAATCTTTGTTGAATTAATTTTCTGCAGCAGTTTCCTGAAAACACTCGTCTCATGAGATATTTCTAAAAATAGAGATAAACAGATACGAGGTAAAAGAAAAATCTGGGAAAAATAAGGGTGTTATATTCACCTCCCTCTCAGTGTCATAAGCACATGGAACGTTCTTAGAAGTCTTGCAAGAAAGACATCTGTTTGATTTTGTTTAGCCCAGAGTTCTCCAAACTTGCTTGACCACAAACCCCCTCTTTTTCCCCCATAGAATGGGAAAGTGACCCACAGTGTTCTCGTGACCCTAGGGGACTCTAACTGGTCCTAAGAAGGAAAGGGGGCCACCCCAGAGATAAGAGGTGGTCCCATAATAGCCGAGGAACGAAAAGCATCCCCACTCTCCAAGCCAACCCCTTCTACCACCACCACCTATGAACTCTGGAACACGTGGCATTTTTTTTTAAATCAAATGGATCCTTCAGACCTAACCAGCTCCCTCTGTCTGGACACATGGACACTCTGGCTGCCCCTGAACATGCCAGAACCCACTTGCTCAGCAAGACCAACTCCCAGTCTCCTGGCTCAGGGTCACCTGCCTGCAGAGAAACACCCAAGTCAAAGCAAAGCACAGAGTCTGAGTCGGGGAAAAGGTCCTTACCACGCCCAGGGAGCTTTCTTGGAAGAGGGTACAGGAGGGAGGAGGACCTGGGTATGTGTCCATCCAGGAGTCCCTGGGTGGCAGGCCGCAGGGTGCATCACATGTTTCTGTTTAGCTCACTAAGCTGAGAGGCCGCCTGGCAACAGGTACCCCTGGCTGATGCGCTAGCCGCCCGCCCCCGCAGGTGCCACCCCCCAGCTCCCAGAGAGCCCGGCGGGCAGAAGGCCAGGCCATCCGAATGACCAGCACCCCCTCCCCCATGCAAACCACGGCTCTCTCAGGCACCCACAGGGCTTGCCAGACAGGAAATGATTAATGAGTGTTTACTGAGCCCTTCCGGGCAGCAGAGGGTTGCTCCCAGCCTCGGATACGCCCCGCAGGTTCTGGCACCCATTCACTCATTCGTGAAACAGTTGTGAAGTGTCTGCCTAGTACTGAGTACCAAGCACTGGCCCAGGCTTCTAAATGAACCCTGGCCTTGCCCTCAGAGCCCTCTGTGCTGCTGGACCGCTTTGGCCTGCTGTCCACCTACACAGCCACAAGATTCACTTTCCTCCTACTTCTAGGCACCTAGTCCGTGTGTTTGAAAGAAATTAAAATGGCCTGTAGGTGACCGTGGGCCCAGTTGTTGTTGTTGTTTTTCTTTTTTTTTTTTTTTTTTTTTGGCGGTACGCGGGCCTCTCACTGTTGTGGCCTCTCCCGTTGCGGAGCACCGGCTCCGGACGCGCAGGCTCAGCGGCCATGGCTCACGGGCCCAGCCGCTCCGTGGCATATGGGATCTTCCCGGACCGGGGCACGAACCCGTGTCCCCTGAATCGGCAGGCGGACTCCCAACCCCTGCGCCACCAGGGAAGCCCCCAACTGTTGTTTAACATCACTTGTCATCCACCTTCTGCCCCCTGGGGCTTGACATCTTGAATGCAACCCTGAACTACATTCTCAGCAGCCCTGGGTGCCGGGGACAGGAAGGTGGCTGAGACCCGTCAGTCCTCTGCTCCCAAAGCCCCAACAATGTGTCTCTCCAACCCCACCTCCCCCATCTGCCCGTGTTGTTCTTGCCGCCTGGAAGGTCCTCCCTGACGGCTGCATCTGCTGTTACAGCAGCAGAGCGGTGGCTCCTCCTTTCCTGCGCTAGATCACGAGGTCCTTGACTGCAGGGACATCACCCTCCATTCTCGTTCTCCTGGGACTCAGCACAGGCCTTGGCACAGAGCAGCTTCAGGGGACCATGCTGAATAAAGAGGAGTGGAAATCAACACCATGCTTGGTAGACTTTCCAACAAAGCCTCATAGATGCCAACCTTGAAAACACCACCTTGAGGCTGTGGCTAATTCAATTAGCACCACTTAGAGTGAGGATGCAAATCCAAACAAGCTGATTTGCAAGGCTGTTACTAGCAAAGCATGCACAAAAAGAGATAAGAGGGGAAACTCGGGCAATGGCCGGCACGGCACTCACCCCAATAATACCCACTTCAACGCTCCCCACCCTGCGTCCCCAAGCTGCTGCAGACCTGGACTCATGTGACCCCCAAGAAGCCACCTAAACACAAGCGAGGGAAAGTGCCACAGCTCTCAGTCACTTCCACAGAGTGAACCTAAGTCTTCCTAACTGTACTTTTCAGTGCTCTCCCCTGAAGCAGATATATTTTTTAAAACTGAAAATCGGTTGATTACTACCTTCCCATGTAGAGGAAAGAAGTGTGGGCTTTTGCAGTCTCTCAGATTCAAGTTCAAATCCCGGCTTTGCCACTCCCTCCCCTTGGGATCTTGGCAAGTCACTAGACCTCTCTGAGTCTCAGTTTCCACCTCCGTAAAATAAGACAGCCCATCACGGCCTCCGGGATTGTTGTGAGGGTTAAATGAAATAAAGTGAGAGAAGGTGCCTAGCAAAGTGTCTGGCCCCAGTCTGGGCTTAATAGATGCTCAGCGCTTCCCCTTCCCTGGTAATTCTTCAGAATTGAGCCCAAACAAAGGCAATAAGCACAGTGGACAGAGCCCCACTCTGGAGCCCACTGCCCAGGTTCTAATCCTGACTCCACCCTCCCAGCTGTGTGACCTCAGAAGAGGTCCCTGACCTCTCTGTGCCTCATCTGTAAAAGGAGGGTAACAATACCCCGACCCATGGAGGGCTCTCGTGAGAATGAAAGTACTGAGAACACGGCTTGACACAGAGGCACTCAATATGCATATTAGCTACTCTTACTAACTCCAAGTTAGACTTATCGCTCCTCACAGGTTACAAAAGATTTTCCGCTTACATTATCTCCCTGGATCCTCCCAACTCCTCCTGGGGGCAGGTGGGGTGGGGATGAGTTACTGGGAGAACTATGCCCAGCCTATAGCAGTGAGGCTGTCATCTGGCCCTAATGGTGTTTTGTTTGGTTAATTTGAGTCAATATTTTTTAAAAGCAGGTGTTTCAACATTTAAAACTATTTTCAGCTGTTCTTGGGAAAAAAAAAAAAAAAGGAATCAGAGTAACTGACAACTCTGGTTTCCCTAGGGTTAGAAGCCCAGCTCCAACACTGACCAGTTGTGTGGTCTTTGGGCAAGTTACTTGACCCATCCGTGTCTCAGATTCCTCAATTCTCAAATGAGGATTAAAAATTGGAGATACCTCGGACTTCCCTGGCGGTCCAGTGGTTAAGACTCTGTGCTTCCACTGGAGGGGGCGTGGGTTCGATCCCTGGTCAAGGAACTAAGATCCTACATGCCGCATGGAGCGGCCAAAAAAAAAAAAAGGAGAGATACCTCAGCAGATCGTGGTAAGGATTAAGTGAGGTGGTATTTATTTATTTATTTTAACGTTTTATTTTATATCGGAGCATAGTTGATTAACAATGTTGTGTTAGTTTCAGGTGTACAGCAAATTGATTCAGTTACACACATACATGTATCTATTCTTTTTCAAATTCTTTTCCCATTTAGGTTGTTACATAATATTGAGCAGAGTTCCCCGTGCTATACAGTAGCAGGTCCTTGTTGCTTATCCATTTTAAATATAGGAGATGCTATTTATAAAGCACAAAATACAGCACCTGAATGGATAGTGGTGATAAGCGCACAACACTGTGAGTGTACACAATGCCACTGAACTATACACTTAAAAATGGCTAAAATGTACAAAATAAAAAAGTTTAAAAAAATGTTTTTAATTTTTAAAACTGGCTAAAATGCTAAATTTTGTTATATATATTTTACTACAATTTAAAAAAACAACAAACACACTGGCTGACACATTTTAATGTGTTATTTAAAAGTGGGGGGCTTCCCTGGTGGCGCAGTGGTTGAGAGTCCGCCTTCCGATGCAGGGGACACGGGTTCGTGCCCCGGTCCGGGAAGACCCCACATGCCGCAGAGTGGCTGGGCCCGTGAGCCATGGCCACTGAGCCTGCGTGTCCGGAGCCTGTGCTCCACAGTGGGAGAGGCCACAACAGTGAGAGGCCCACGTAGTGCAAAAAAAATAAAATAAAATAAAATAAAAGTGGGGAGGCACTCGCCTTCAAACGGGGCATCTTCTCTGAGTTGACCAAAGTCCCCACTACTCCCTACTGACTCATTAACACCACTCACATTCTGAGCTGCACCCCTGCCATAAGAACTAGATGAGAATACTGTGTGTAAAGGCACTTGGAAACTCTGGTAAGCATTGTTTTCTTTCCTTAAGTCACTCCACTCAAGATAGATGATCTAGTAAGTGGTAAGACCAGACACAGAATCCAGGCTACCTTCACCCCCAAGTCCAGCTCTTGTCTCACCATCAGCACGTTGCTGGCAGCCTCAGTACATACATGACCACCACACAGGCTTGGTCTTGATGGGTCTCTCTTATGAAGAAGCGCACACAGCCCCAAGCTACAAAAGGTAGCAAAACTGATCAAGCCCGATAGATTAAATGTCTTACAAAGTGTGCTGATGCCTGTGTGACACTGAACGCTAAAAGGCAGGCTGTGCCTATGTCAATCTCTGGTGTGCCCAGCGGGTCTGGTCCCTGAACAGGCGGTAGTGACCGCCACTGCCCTCTGCCCTGCCTGCCTCCTAGAATGAGGCTTCTGCCTTGATCACCAAGCCCCACTTCTTACTTAAAGGCCCAATTCAAGTCCCACCTCTTCAATTCATTTGACAAACACTGACTGAGCACCTCCTGGATACCTGGCCCTGTGACATGGTGCCCTGGGGGAACCCAGTCTACTTAAGGAGACAAAGACACAAGGATGTCTTTCAGGATGTGTGCAGACCTGGTGGAAAGGGCATGGCACATTGGAGGAAACTGCAAGAAATGTGAGCCCACACAGTGTGTAGGTCCAGGATCCAGAAGGCACTGGGAGCTCTGACGGGCTTGAAGCAGCAGATAATTCGGTCTGGTCTGATCTCTCAACCACAGTGCAATGACTCAAGGTCCATGGCCAGGCAAGCCCTATCTCTCAAGGCCCAGATAGCTCACTGAATTCTAACAACAACCCACAGGCAAGGTACTTCTTCCAAATTACAGATGGGAAGCTGAGACTGGAAGGTCCAGTGACTTGCCCAAGGGCACACAGCAATTATGGGGCTTGGCCTAGGGCTGCCTAACCTGCTTTTTTTTAAACACCACACTATAGTGCACTCCCCTATCCTTGCAAAACATGTTTTTGAGTTGGAAGTCTGGTTGAATGTTTTACCGAATTGGGTTTCCACTTTACCTTATTTTGTAGCCCACATCTTTAAACATCTTGCGTTACGTACATCTTCCTGTGTCATTAAGCATTCCTTCAAAGCACGTGTGATGACTGCGTAGTAGTCCGTGGTTTCCGCAATTCCCCCACTGCTTAACATTTCGGTTGTTTCCAACCCATGCCTTCTTGTTTTTAACAGACCAGCCCACACAAAGTTCATCTCACTGTGTTCTCACAGGGGGGACCTCTGCACCCCAGATACCACCCATTGTGTGACTTATCTCAGATGAGGATGAGTAAGACGATGACTTTCAACGTTATATCAGCAAGTTTTATTCTAAAAGGAACACCACTCTTTTTCCTCCCCAACTCACCTCCCAAACTCAGCCTCCCAGTTTGGGTTACTCTATTAGATATAAATGCAATAAATGGGGGTAGCAGGCGAGGACCATCTGTCAGCCAACACCTTCAGGATCCAAGCATGCTCAACCTCCCCTCAGGTGGCCAAAAACTGCAGAGATGCCAGACTCCAGCAGACACCTTCAACGCTTCCCCAAAAAGAATGGATTTCCCCTCAGCAGATTACCAAGCACACAACAGAATTCAACCCCAGAAAACCAATTCTACATCCACTGGAGAAACGGGTCAAAGATAGGTATGTTCCCTGAATGCCCTGTATGCTCACGATGGGGAACTTTACTGTCCGGAAGAACAGGGTAGTAGAGCCAGGAAGCTGGGCTCACACTATGACTAGCTGTGTGGTCTTGGGCAAGTGGCTTCCCTTCTCTGGACCTCAGTTTCAGTATCTGCAATGGGCAAGGTTTGGATTAGGTGATCCTTAAGGTCCCTTCCTGCTCCAAAGGGCCTGGGCCTGACCAATTATATAAATGAAGAGTGACTGGACTTCATGATGCGAACTGATAAGTACAGCCCCGGACCAACAGAAGTTGCCTGGAGGCAAGAGGGCAGAAACACACAGAGAAAGGATCACAGACCTAGGCCCCCTATGTCATAGGTCAGGATAAAAGAGAACACATTAGGGCTTCCCTGGTGGCGCAGTGGTTGGGAGTCCACCTGCCGATGCAGGGGACACAGGTTCGTGCCCCGGTCCGGGAAGATCCCATATGCCGTGGACCAGCTGGGCCCGTGAGCCATGGCCACTGAGCCTGCGCGTCCAGAGCCTGTGCTCCACAACGGGAGAGGCCACAACAGTGAGAGGCCCGCATACCACACACACAAAAAAAAGAGAACACATTAGATCACCCTCTGATAGGGGGTAGGGGCAGGATTCTGACTTAGTCTAAGAAAAAATCACCTAACTTGCATCCCCTAAACCTAGCTTCTCATAGTAAGACACATGTGCTTATCACACTTAAAAAACATTAAGTGACTGATTCATAACAACCCAGCAAAATACTGCAGTCAGAACAAGAGCAAGTCATTGCGATGTCAACACCAAAGGGGAGGTTTCTGCCTTTATTTTCTAAATGGCAACGACAGGCTTTTCACAAAACCCAGGCCAGCTGCAAGTCACTGATAAAGGGGACAGCCAGCTCTACCACTTGAACAGAGCCAGGCCCAGATAGGAAAGGCCACCCGAGTGACCTCTAGGACCCAGGAAAGCCTCGCTGGCTTTCAGGTGATGTCCAGGCAGAATGAGAAAGGGGTGTGCTGGAGGCAGCTGCCCATGCCAAGGGCGGGTAAGCACCAGACTCTTCCTGGAAACAAAGGCTCCAATTCAAATAACTAGGAAAAATCAATAGTCTCAGGATTACAACCAGGGTTCAAAACTCCCCCAAATGGGCAGGGATGTACGTCCTCCCAGACCAGCGGGCGACCTCCTCCCGAACCTGCCTGCACCTGCACGTGTGTCCCTCCCTGCCTCCCAGACATGTTCTAGCAGGTTCTGGTCCCCCCACTTCCTTTCTCCTCTTCTCCTCCCTTCCTCCCCAACCCCCGCCCTTGTTCATTTCAGCCTTCAGGGAGGCAGGAGGCTGGGAGAAGAACACCAGTTTCCAGATGAGGAACGTAACGTTCAAAGGAGACAAGATTAGGGCTTCCCTGGTGGCGCAGTGGTTGAGAGTCCGCCTGCCGATGCAGGGGACGCGGGTTCGTGCCCCGGTCTGGGAAGATCCCACATGCCGCTGAGCAGCTGGGCCCGTGAGCCATGGCCGCTGAGCCTGCGCGTCCGGAGTCTGTGCTCCGCAACGGGAGAGGCCACAACAGTGAGAGGCCGGCGTACCGCAAAAAAAAAAAAAAAAAAAAAAACAAGCAAAGGAGACAAGATCAGCCCAATGTCACAGAGATCGTGCCAAGAATCCAACTCACTCTCATCACCCCAACTTGTGTTCTTTCTACTGTCACAGCTACACACAGCAGGTCCTGCCGATGCTGCCTGTGAAACGTCTCCCCTCACTGCACACCGCGCACACCGCGCTCGTGTACACACACACACCCCACTCCATCCGGCTCACTGTCACTCTACAGGACTGCTCAGCCTCTTGGCCCCTCCCAGGGAGGCCACTGCTATCACCTGGTCTCCCAGGAGCAGATGGCATGCCAGCCGGCTAAGAACTGCACAGAGCTGGGACCTACCATTTTCTAGCTGTGCAAGCTTACTTCATCTCATTGAACCCGAGTATCCTTATGTCAAAAGGGAGTAGTAACAGACCCCACCTAATAGGGTCATTTAAAAGAAATGGAGCACATTAAGCTTGCCCTGGACTGGCCTGGTAAAGGCAGAGACACACACAGGTCTCCTCACAGCCCACCCTGCTCAAAGGCTCCAAACACCACTCCCCAGTTCAAAGTCCTCCCACGATGAAAACATTTGTCCACATAAAAACCTGAGAAATGGGGCTTCCCTGGTGGCGCAGTGGTTGAGAGTCCGCCTGCTGATGCAGGGGACGCAGGTTTGTGCCCCAGTTTGGGAAGATCCCACATGCCGTGGAGTGGCTGGGCCCGTGAGCCATGGCCGCTGAGCCTGTGCGTCCAGAGCCTGTGCTCCGCAACGGGAGAGGCCACAACAGTGAGAGGCCCGTGTACCGCAAAAAAAAAAAAAAAAAAAAAAAAAAACCTGAGAAATGTTCACAGAAGCATTATTCATAATAGTTAAAAAAGAGGAATTAACCCAAATGTCCATCAACTCGTGAAAGAAGAAATAACACATGGGATGGCCCTATGGTGAATATTCTTTGGCCATGAAAAGGCATGAAGTACTGATATACTGCAATAAGGATGGACCTTGAGGGAATTCCCTGGCAGTCCAGTGGTTAGGACTCTGCACTTCTAATGCAAGGGGCACGGGTTCGATCCCTGGTCAGGGAAACTAAGATCCCACAAGCCGTGCAGTGCGGCCCAAAAAAAAAAAAGATGGACCTTGAAAACATTATGCTGGGTGAAATAAACCAGATACAAGAAGACAAATATTATATGATTCCTCTTATAAGAAACACATAGAATAGGCAAATTCTTAGAAACAGAAAGCAAACTGATGGTTGCCAGAAGCTGGGGGAAGGAAGGAATCAGGAGTGATTGCTAATGGGTGTGGGTTTCTTTGGGGGGTAATGAAAATATTCTGGAACACGATAACAGTGATGATTGCCTCTGAATATACTAAAAAACAACTGAGTTGGACACTTTAAAAGAATGAATTTTGTGGTATGTGAATTACATCTCAATACAGCTGTTATTTTTTAAATTACCATTAAAAAATATAACAACATAATACAATGGTTAATACATAAAATGTGAAAAGAAAATCCTCCTGTAATGCCTCATGCTCTACAAGACAGAGTCTAAATCACTCAGACACCCGAAACCTCCAAGCCCGGCCCCAGCCTACCTTGCCACAAACATGGTAAATTTACCAAGCGTGACCCATCACTGTCCCCAGAATGAGTCCTCCCCACTGCAGGCCTGGGCTCCCAACATTCACCCCCAAACAGCAACCAAGGTTACTCGTTTGGCCTTAACTTCTGTCTCAGCTCCTGGCTGGTATTCTGAGGGCTGCCCCACCTGTAACCTGAAACTGACCCAGCAGCCCACCTTATCTCTCCCACTAAACCAGAACCTCCCAAAGGAAAGAGATCTGGACCGGCCTGCTTCCCTCCTCTCTGTCCCCACCCCTCAGGCCACTGTTGTCTCAAAACCAAAAGTAGATCCCCATGGCTTCCTGTGTGCTAAATCCTTGATAGCAGGGTTCTTAATCCTGACATCAGCCCTCCTCAGCACGGTCAGACTGATTTACAGGTGGGGAAACAAAGGCAGGGTAGGGTAGTGAGGAGGAAGGGAGGAAGCAAAGGGCAAAGCTAGGGTTTGAACTCAACTTTCTCTGCCCTCTATGCTAGCACATACTGCCGCTTTCGACATATAATCAAGAAGGCCCAGATATCTAATAAGCACTCAACAATATTTCATTCTGCAAGTGTCCATCTGACCATCACATAATTCAAGTTTAAGGTTAGATACTGCAGAGCAGGCACCCCTAAAATTAGCCCTAAAAATGAAATGAATACACCTGATTATCTTTGCAATCAGCTAATACCCAACTAGGCCCATCTGGTTTCTGGCTGCACTTAGAATTTTTCTAGGTACCCCAAGACAAGTGCAGACTGCAGCACAAAACACCGACAGTGACTTGACATTTTCCCGGAGCATTTTTTAAAATATATAATTAATTAATTAATGTTTTAAAGAGATCACACAGAACAGGTTCTACACGGGTCACGCACTGTCCAAAAGTGGTGGAGGCAGCCACCACACAGCCCAGTTGGCATGTCTGCAAGTGTAAATATTAAATTTAACATCTGTCTTTAAAAAATGATAACACCCAGTGCCAGTGTGGGCGTAATGAAACAGGCAGTCGCATGCATTCTAATGGCAATGTAAACAATGCACCCCTTTTGGAAAGTCATTTGGCAAGTGGAGTCAAAGAGTATAAAGATGCCTGGAAATTAATCTGGAAGAAATCATTTCTGTTTCACAGAAAAAGTGATAGCGTGAAGATATTCATCCCTGCATTACTTATAACAGTGAAAATTTGGCTGCTGCTTAAATCTCTAAACAGGAAAAAAGTTAAGTGAATTACAGTACACCCAATCCATGGAGTATCCTGCAGCTATAAAAAAATTATGGCTCTATCATCCATTTATCACCATGAAAAAAGTGTGCTCTTCATTTAGCCTTCTGGCATTAAAGGATCTGAAATTGTCCCTGTCTGTGATCACAATTATTTTAAATAAGAAACAACCTGGAATAAATCGTAGCTGTAACTACTTTAAAATCACAATAGTTCTGCAATGAGGAGAGATACATGGCTTTTTTTTTTTCCTTTCTCTAGTTTCTTTTCTTTTTTTTTTCAATATATATATATTTATTTATTTTGGCTGCGCCAGGTCTTAGTTGCAGCATGTTTAGTTGTAGCATGCAGACTTAGTTGGGGCATGCATGCAGGCCCAGGGATCAAACCCGGACCCCCCTGCATTGGGAGCGTGGAGTCCTACCCACTGCACCACCAGGGAACTCCCCTCCTTTCTCCAATTTCTAAATTTCTTTTAATACTGTTACACTACTCTTATATAAGTAGGAAAAAATAAATTAAAAAAAAAAGACCAAACTCATTTTGAGGCCTCTCAGTCTCACATCAACCCTGAGGCCTCCCCACCCCAGAATACAGCAGCCCCTTGAAATGCAGCCGTGGCTGTTCACTCTTCCCTTTATCTAAACAGGGCAGGGCTTCCCTGGTGGCGCAGTGCTTAAGAATCCGCCTGCCAGTGCAGGGGACACAGGTTCAAGCCCTGGTCTGGGAAGATCTCACATGCCACAGAGCAACTAAGCCCGTGCACCACAACTACTGAGGCTGTGCTCTAGAGCCCACGAGCCACAACTACTGAGCCCGTGTGCCGCAACTACTGAAGCCTGCGTGCCCAGAGCCCGTGCTCCAGAACGAGAGAAGACACCACAATGAGAAGCCCACGCACAGCAACAAAGAGAAGACCCCGCTCGCCACAACTAGAGAAAGCTCGCGTGGAGCTACCAAGACCCCGTGCAGCCAAAAATAAAATAAAATTAAATTAAATTTAAAGAACGGGGAAAATACTCCCAGAAAGTGCTTCAGCAAGATGACACCAAATTCAGGCCCAGCACAGTCATAAATCCGCATCTCCAATTAAAACAGTCACAACCACAAAAAGTGCCCAGGTAACCGGGCATGGAAATAAAGGGCTGATGAGTTGGGGTGATAGGATTGAGAATTATTTTTTAATTTTTTTATTGGCCATAGTCACAATGCCTGGCACAAAGTAGGCACTTGATAAATATTTGAGGCAAAAGTTTTTTGTTGCTGTTGGCGTTGTTTTGATGGGAAATGTACGCAATGCCCCACTCTCCCTGAGTACCAGGGCCCAACACCATGCACCCTTGGGGCCTCAGCATTACCACCCATCTGGGGCCATCTGGACATGGTTTCATAAATTCATAACAACCTGACCCTAGAACCAAGGTGCCAAAGTTTGAACTCTGTTTCCTCGCTTAAGTTGCTGTGTGTGACTTCAGGTTGGTTGCTTAACTTCTCTGCATCTTGGTTTTCCTTTCTGGTAAAATGAAGGCAAGAAGAGAACCACCTCCTTAGGTGGTCATAAGGATTCACTCAGTCGAAACACATAAAGCACTTGGCACAGTGCCTGGCACATAGAAAGCATTCAATCAATGTCCAGTAATCATTAGTATTGACTGTGATTCCATTTTGCAGACAAGAAAAACCGGGCCTCAGAGAGGTTCAGTAATCTCCCAAGATCACACAGCTAGTAAGAGGCAGTGCTGGGATTCAAATTCAAGTCCAAAGGACTTCAAAATCTGTGCTCTTTTTACTAGAGCGCATGCACACACACACATGCACACACACACATATATATATTTAGGGTTGCCATGGCAAAAGGTAAAAATATTATGAGATAATTAGAAATAATATGAGATTGAGAGGCAGTTAAATGGGATTCTAGGTGACTGTAACTTGGGGATACTACCAGCTCTGGGGACTTCCCTGGTGGCATCTTTTTGAGGCAGCCTCCCTCCAAGGCATGAGGGATGGAACAGAGAACCAGACAGGGTCCCTACCTCCTGAAGTTCATATTCCAGGGAATGGGGAAACAGAAACAGTAAACCAGTAAGATAGTTTCTGGTGGTGGTAAGGATGGAGGAGATGAAGCAGGACAGCAATAGAGGGGTCTGGACAAGACACTCGAGTTAAAGCCTGAGAAGGAACCAGAAGGATCTGGGGAAGAACACTGCAGCAAGTGTCCCCCACCCCTGCACCCCGAGGGAGAGAGGAGGATGGGCGCCAGTGTCTGCTAAAACAGAGCCAGCATGAATGGAATCAGTGAAAAGGGGCGGGTGGACAGGGTGCAGTCAGAGAGGAAGGATGGGCCTGGTCATCCGGATCCAGGGTTTAGGGTCTTACAGGCCATCATTTGGGTTTATACCAAGTGCAGTATGAAGCCACATGGGCTTAAGCAGTGGAATAACACACCTTTGTGGGACAAGAAGAGTCTCAGTGGGACTTCCCTGGTGGCGCGGTGGTTAAGAATCCGTCTGCCAATGCAGGGGACACAGGTTCCAGCCCTGGTCCGGGAGGATCCCACATGCCACGGAGCAACTAAGCCCGTGCACCACAACTACTGAGCCCACGTGCCAAGAGCCCGTGCTCTGCAACAAGAGAAGCCACCGCAATGAGAAGCCCGTGCACCACAACGAAGAGTAGCCCCCGCTCGCCGCAACTAGAGAAAGCCCACGTGCAACAATGAAGACCTAACACAGCCAAAAATTAAAAATAATTAATTAATTATTTTTTTTAAAAGGAGAGAAGAGTCTCAGCATGAAAGTAAAAGAACCTAGCACATGGCTGGCACTCTATAAAGAAAGAAACCCTAGTTTCCTTCTCCTTGTGTCACTAACCCTATATAACCCTGGACAATCATACCCTTTCCGGCCCTCTGATTCCAAAAAAAGGTTTGGTCTCAGTGGTTCTCAACCCTGGCTACACATTAATACCACATGAAGAGTCTGGAAAAATAAAAATAAGACAATGATGTTGGGGATGGTGTGTGCCCACGCACGCAAGTGCTCAAATCCCACTGGTCAGGAGTGGGAACCTCCAATCAGTATTTTCCCTCTCTCTTTTTTTTTCCCCCAGTCAGTGTCTTCTAAAAGCTCCCCGGGGGGCTTCCCTGGTGGCGCAGGGGTTGAGAGTCCGCCTGCCGATGCAGGGGACACGGGTTCGTGCCCCGGTCCGGGAGGATCCCACATGTCACGGAGCGGCTGGGCCCGTGAGCCATGGCCGCTGAGCCTGCGCGTCCGGAGCCTGTGCTCCGCAACGGGAGAGGCCACAACAGTGAGAGGCCCGCGTGCTGCAAAAAAAAAAAAAAAAAAAAAAAAAAACTAAAAGCTCCCCAGGTGCAGCCACGGTGAAGAGCCACCAAAAGTGTCTTCTAAGGCCTTCTCCCGCCTCTATGGTGTAAGTACTACCCAGGAGAGGTGCCCAAGGACAGAAAGAGCCACCTTTTGAGATAGCAAGTTCCTCCCATCTAAAGATAGTCAGGCAAAAATCACTTTCTCAGAGATGAAACCTAAGAATTGGATACCCTTGAAAGACCCCTTCCAAAAGAGATGTTTGTGGTTTTTTGACTTGCTGGGTGACCCTTCAGTGAGCAAATCATAGGCCTCATTGTCCCAGCTGAAACCAAAGAGAGCAAATAAAACAGCCTGTGTGCCACCCCTTGCCTTTGTGGCGGCCATGGCAGACATCACTAACTGATCCCAGCAGTCTCTCCTGCTGAGCTAGGCCACTCCAAGTGGTCTAAGAATCCCTTCCATGCAGGGCTGGAGCAGCCACTATCAATCACTTGAAAATGGACATAAACTGGAACCCATTTGTCTTCCCTAGCCTAATGTCCCTAAGGTCCTTTCTCACTCTGACATTCTTTGAGGTGATAATCCTTTTTATCTTCCTATAAGCAATGATTAACTACCAAGTTGCCTGGCAATGAGCTCAGCTGGTTTGACTGGGAGATCACATGTTCTAGCCCTGAGGGCAGGTTTTGCTTTATTCTCTCAATCTCAGTCTCTTTGTCCTCCCCAGGTGACATCTCTCCCCCCCTCCAAGTAGCTGCACCCCAAACATTTACTGAACAGGGCCTGAGACAGACTCTATGATTAGATCAGGGCAAACCAGTCCCATTCCTGGAAAAGCTCATCAAAGCCGGTGCCCTATTGCTATTACTGATAGTTGAGACAGTAATAATGACGCCAGTTGGCATTTATGGAGCACTTTCTGTATGCCAGTCACCATGCCTGGCTGGGGCACGCTGGGGGCTCCCCATGCATTTTCTCATGGAATCTCAATCACAATCCTCTGAGGTATTTATTATCACCATTTGGTGCAAGAGAAAATTCAGGCCTTGAAAGCTACTAAATTGTTGTTGATCACAAAGCAGCAGAAAGGAGATTACGGAACAGTCCCATCCCTGGCTCTGGGCGAGTCCCTTCACCTCTCTTTGCCTCAGTGCTAAAATGGCCATAATTAAAAGGATGAAGAGGGAGCCCAGCACAGTGTATGACAGTACAGTGGACAGCTTGGAAGAACTTGCTGCAATCTGGGTAAAAGACTAGAGCCCCTACAAAAGAGTATGTCCTAACCAGGTGTGACCAGCACTGAGAGAGGAGCCCTTTTTTGGCTTCACAAAGTGATGTGTTCCCGAACAGCTGTGTGAATACCCAGCTTTCAGAAAGCCAACCCTCCTCGCCCCGGGCAGGCACCATGGGCACCATGGCACCACCGTTTCAGTAGGTTTCCCGGGGTCTTCCTCCTGCCTCATTCCTGCCGGGCTCCCTGTCACTGGCTCTGAAGGCATTATCTCTAGGCTTATGCCCTGGGGCCTCTAAACACTCTAAAGGCTGAAAATCGCTCCAGGGAGGTGGTGGGAGGGGGAATTTACCAGTGGATCCCTTTGTAATGGGATTTCCCTTTGACCAGGTCTATCTCTTGTGTGGAACTTGGCATATCTGGCCTCACTCCTAATAAACACTAAGCCTTTCCTTCAACTTCACATCCCCTGCAGTAGAGCTTAGCACCACACATATCACATTAACACTGGCTTCCTGTCCCACCGGGCAGGGTGAGGAAAAGTGTCAGTTATTCCCGTTTTGTGGAGGAGGAGGACACAGGGAGCTTGGCACGGGAGTACCTGTCACAGCATCCCTAAAGAGTACTCACTGAATAAGCAGAGGTGGAATATGAATCCTCTTCTGAGACCTAGCAATGTGGCTATCTGTCACATCTATAAATGCGCTTGTTAGTTTAGATCTACTGTCTCACAAGAGGAAGTCAGTGACACAATCACCTGGGAATGGAAGGACAGCTGGGCCCCCCTACTAGCTAAGACTATGTTACCCCTCAGGGACATTTGGCAGAGACATTTTTTATTGTCACAGGTTGGGGGAGGTGGGTACTGGGATCTATCAGGCAGGGGCCAGGGATGCTGCTAAACAGCCTACAGTGCACAGGATAGTCCCCCAAACAAGGAGTTATCAGGCCCCAAATGAGGTTGAGAAACCCTGCTCTAAAGGAAAAGAAGCTGTCCCCACTCACCCCAACCACACTGGGAGGCAACCTCAAAATCCAAATGCTAGATTCCAGGTGACAGCAAAGGCTAAGCGCTACATGTGTCTCTTCCAAAGGAAATCAAAAGGCTGGTCACAAACCCTGTGGTCAGACAGAGGCTGAGGGTCTGAGTCTTACCCCCACCCAACACGTGGTCCTTTTTCTTTTGCAATGTTTACTAATATTTAATATGTGCTAAATACATACCTTATCTTATGTACTTCCTATAACAGCCCTAGAGCTGAGTCATATAATGACCACTACTTTATAGATGAGCGAAACGAGGCACAGAGAGGTTAAACAACGTGGTAAAACAAGGAATTCCCATGCAGCCTTCTTCCTCTAGAGCCCTAGCTCTTAACCACTGCACATACTGTCTCACAGTCCCATGAACAAGCCCAGAATAAGACTATCAACCAAAGTGACTTCAAGCTATCTGATGTCCCCCCTCACAGGGATGGACTCCCAGTAGCCAGATACAGTGAGGTTAAATTGGATGTTATGACTGATTTGAGAGACGCACATGTCTGAGCTATGAAAACAATTTCAGCATCAGGTCTGAACTATAATAAGGATGCAGGATCAGAGATGGCTTTGGGTAGAGTGGTTTGCAGGAGGAGATGATCTTGAGGAATGGATTGAGGCATGAAGTCAGAAGATGGGTGCTTGATGATGAGGCCAAGATATATGTAGCAGAGCTAGGCATAGCAAACTAAGAAAGACAGGCTACCCACGGCCTATCCCAAGGCCATGCGTATAAGACACCCACGAGCTTGGGGCTTTGAGACTTACCCCTGACCGATCTGAGACCTTTGGATTATGGCATCTCCCCCACCCAGGGGCCCCAAGCTGTACCCCCCTCCCCAGCCTCTGAGAGCTGTCACCATCAAAGACCCAGAGACACTCTCTTCTGATTCCAGAAACCTGGTCCACCCATCCCAAGCTCTGACGGCCCTCCTGAACCACCAGAAGCCCCCTCCCCCTTTCAGGACTCACCCAGAGAACCTGTCCTTCAATCCGAAGGCCCTGGGACTGCTTCCACTACCCTGTGCTTTGAACCCAGACCTCTCAGCAGGAAACATCCCCCTAGACTACACTCCAGCTTGCAGCCCTCAGCTCCCTTCGAGGGCTCAGGGGCCCTCACATCCCATTCTGGTCTTAGAAGCAAAGCAACCCACCAGACGGTTTTTGTGGACTTTGAGCCTTTTTTCTCATTTCGAAGCTCTTAACTCTCCATCCTGTATAGAGACCTACATCCCGGGAGTCTGAGGGTTGAGCACCCTCCCCCAATCTGAGGATGTATTTCATACCACCCACCACCCCAGCTCTAGCTCAGGCCCCTCCCTTCCTTGGCCCAGGCTTGGAGTTCAGCTCTTCTCTATCTCTCCCATCCCAGGCACAGGCACACCCCTTTATAGACTTAGCGCGGAGCTGATCCTCAGCCTTTCCCACTTTGGGCTCTGATACCCTAATACTCAGTCTTTGTCCCCCAATCTCAAACTCTCACCTCTTCACCCCGATCTGAGTTTCATCCCCCTGCCCAGGTCTTAGGCTCTCAATTCCTCCTACATCTGTCGCTTGCACTCAGTACCCACACTTCCACTCACTGGGTCAGGGTCCAGTGAGGAATCCATCCCTGGGATATGCCCAGCCCCCTTTCCTCTTAGGATGAGCTCTCTAGCCCTGCAAAACAGGCGCAGATGTGAAGCAGCCCCCAACCATACTAGCAGATCCCCATGGGAGATCGTGGAGGAGGTAGTCCTGGGGGTGCAAAGTAGATGGTCTGGCCTCACAACCAGGGTCACCTGACCCATTGTGCCACAGAGAGGGGAGCGGGAGGGGCTCTGAAGGGCTGGGAGCTGCTGGCCACATGCTCCTTCCCACCCATGTGACCCTTCTCCCTTGGAGATTCCTCGCTGCCACCTCTCCACCCCTGCCCCCCGTATGCCTTCTGGAAGAGGAAGGGACAAGCCCTCCTGTCCAGGGTCAGAGCCTCAGCGCCCTGCCTTCTGCATGATCCCAAAGCACAACCGGTGAGTGGGAGGGGGCCGCCTCTCCCTGACTCCCACCCCCTGGGTCAGGCAGAATGGCTGGCCTGTGCTGCCTCTGCACACAGGAAGTCACCCTCCTTCAACGCATTGCCTTGAGGCCTGCCTTCCCACCCCACCCTGGAAATCTGGATCTCCCCTGGGCAGTTTTCTATAAAGTCTGCAATAATCTCAAAAAAAAAAAAAAAAAAAAAAGACAGGCTAGGCTGGAGAGTACTAGATCTAAAAGATGGGATTAGTGCTTGTTAAGTATTTCCTGCCTGAAGCAAGGATTTGATGGATTGGGATGGTCTCACCACTGGAGAAAAGACAAACAGGACCATTACTCTCCTCCAGTAAAGGCTGGCTTTGGCTGGTTGTACGTTCTCTCTCTCTTTCATGATCTCCTGCTCTAGCTTAATTAACATTATTGTCTTTTAGAGATCGTTATGATTCAAAGTGAATATAGGCCCACATCTTCAGATGTGCCAACATGTCATCTTAAATAAGAGCTCCTGTCCTGCACCCTTACAATTTCTCTTCACACGGTAGGATTTGGTGACCACTCTAGACAACAATACTCCTGGGCACTAAGGCAGAAGTTGTCTGAACGCCTGCACAGCAAGTCTCCTCGACCTTGGGCACATGGCAACTGCAGCCCCCGAGTCAGGAGGCACTGTGTTAATATGGGTGAGCTGGGAGCAAACATTTAAGCCACAATCCGGATTGGGAGCCTTACACACCTTCCCTCATTTAACCCTAATAACAGGTAGTCCAGGAATTATTACCCATTTTCCAGATGATGTAACAAGTTCCAAGGCATGGCTGTAGAGAAGAACACAGATCTGGGTCCATGCTTCTACTGACACCAAAGCCCATGCCCTTTCCCATGCTTCTCTTCTTATGGGACACCCTAAAGGCATGTCACCCATGCCCAATTTCAAGCTCTATGAAATCCAAATTCATTCACAACAGGAAAGCCAAGACCCCAACAGGATGCCATTATTTCATTCATTTGATCTGGGCCAAGGCCCCAAAGTTTCAGGCAGCCTTTACCACTTATGGCTCCAGGACCTAAAATCCACAGCAAAATCACTCTTATCTTCTGTGGTTTGGGGAAGCATTTCATTCTTGCCATGTCATGGCACTTGAGCAGCAAGTATCAATGTGCCTCCCATCCCACAGGAAGATGACCCTCCCACCTGTGAGAATGGCCCTCAAGCCTGCTGTCCTTCCAGGAGACTCACACACACCCTGGCCCACGTAGGCAATCCTCCCAGATCTCCCTGTGTCCCCAAGGAAACCCACAACTAGCTGGTTGAGGCTCTGGCACAGTGTGTGGCCATGGACCAGATTATAACTCTTTGGCCTCGGTTTCCTTCCCTGTACCTACATCATAGGATTACATGAGTTAATACATACAAAGTGCTGACAACAATTCATAATAACTATTCAACCTATGGTAGCTACTATTTTTATTATCTTCACTTATCCTAAGGCAATCATCAGAGATGTGTTCAGAGATTTAATCACAAAGTCATCTGAATAGTCTTTATTATAGCAAAAAGTTTTGGAAACAAACCAGACAACAGGATGAATGAGATAAATTAAGGCACCTCCATATAATGCAATGGGATGCAACAGCTGAAAGTTAGAGAAGGGAAGAATATTTACTCTCAAGGGAAAAATGTTTGCAACATATTATCACTACTTTACAAAATGCCCCTGAGAAGAGCAGAGGAGAGTGAACTCACACCCCCAGAGGGTCTGCAGCGTACAGATTTCTTTGTTGTCTCCTGTATTTGCTGAAATTGTTCTGGATGCAACCATGTTTGTTTGTTTGTTTAAAGGAAAAAAAATTTTTTTCAAAAGACTTTCTACTGAGTAACAGTGACCCTCCAGGAAGAAGCCTCATGTTTATGCTATGACCTCCTGGGGTACCAGCATCTAACCCAATTAAAAAAAAAATGAAAAATATAAATTACAAAGCATGTGTAGGAAGGAATCCTATTTTAGGAGAAAGAGATAGATAGAACTAGCATAAAAAAAGACAAAGATCACCCAACATAAAATGGTACCAGGAGTTAATTTCAGGAGAGTGGAGATTACAGATAATTTTGCTTTTATTTTATTTTATTTTTTTTATTTTTGGCTGCATTGGGTCTTCCTTGCCGCGCGTGGGCTTTCTCTAGTTGCGGCGAGTGGGACTACTCTGTTGTGGTGCGCGGGTTTCTCACTGCGGTGGCTTCTCTTGTTGCAGAGCACGGGCTCTAGGCGCACGGGCTTCAGTAGTTGTGGCACGTGGGCTCAGTACTTGTGGTTCGCGGGCTCTAGAGCGCAGACTCAGTAGTTGTGGCGCACGGGCTTAGTTGCTGTGCGGCGTGTGGGATCTTCCCCGAGCAGGGCTCGAACTCGTGTCCCCTACATTGGCAGGCGGATTCTTAACCACTGCGCCACCGGGGAAGTCCCTGTTTTCTTTTTTATTTATCTGTATTTTCAAATTTTTTATATTTAAAAAAAAGAAAAAAACAGAACTGACTCATAGGGGAATCAAATCAATCTCTGGATCAGGATCCTGCAGTCAACTGCACTAACAGCCCCCAGACAGGGATCACCATGAGTGGAATGAGGGCAGCATGGCCTGGAGGTTAAAAAAAAAAAAACATCTAGGCCGTGAGTCTCAGTCTTCCACTGTCCACAAGATGGGTGAGGCCCTCAGAGCCTCAGCTCCCCTGAGACGTCCTAAGTTCTCACTCAAAGTAGACCACACAGTGGACGGTAACTGTTAGCTCCCTAACAAACCCATTTACCAAAGAATGCAGAGCATGGCCAATAGCTTGTCCCACTGAGGTGGTCCCCCAGAATTATCCAGAAGGGTAACTACTTAAAGTCAGGCCTCCTCAGTTGCCAGTCAACCCCCTCTCTTCCTAAGGGCCTTCCTGGACCAGCCACTGCATAATGATTTTCAGTCATATATGGGAGCACTGATGATGCACATTTGGGGACTTTATACTAGTTTTCTACTGTCCCTGGAAACAGAAACCACCTGCATGTCCACCCCCACCCCACACCTTCCATCACTCCATTCCCTATAATAATGGCTTCCAGGTTTTTTGGCAATGATTGAAGCCATGATTAATTCAATTTATATGCAATTCAGTACATACACACACACACACACACACACATATATATAACTGAAACAAGTTTCATAAAAGAATACTTACCCTTCCTACATACAGTAGATGCCAATATCTTCTCTTCTATCATTTTTTAATAGATAGAATATATTCTATCTATTAAAATCACTAAACTGATTTTATGACCCATGGTTTTAAATATACTGCTTTACAACATGCAAGTCTATGTTTTGGTTTTCTAAACCACACTTTAAAAGAACATTTTCTGGGACATATTAGGTAGACCCATATACAACTACTGGTATCAAAGGACCAAAAACAGTAATTTCATATGGTTCAACCTAATAATTATGTATGAACCAAACTAGGGGACTCAACTGCCCCATTTGCCTCTTGAAAGCTAATTCTAAATTTGACTAATGTTAAAAACTGGGCTACACAATGAATGTACATTATTATTGTGCGAAAGACAGATGGCACCTGAAATGGACTGGACAAGTCACTGAGAGACAGTCTGAGCCACACCTTAAATGGGAATAACAATGGCAAACTCACAGGGATGCTATGAGAACTGAATGAGCTCATATATGTTGAAGGCCTTGCAAACTATAAGGTAAAATTAATATTCTTGTTTTTGTAAGTAGTAAAGTATGCCAGTGTCTTGGCAAAACAAGACCACAAGTGTGGTCCATGCTTAGTGGGGAAGGAATAACCGCCATGACACAAGGACATGAAAACGTGGTAGCCCCTCAGCCAGTAGCAGGAAATGCAGCATCACCTCGCTGCCATGGAAACAGGGTGGCATGGTCCACACAGACTCCCTCAACTTCCCATCTTCTGCAATTAGAGCCAAGGATTATGTCTTTAAACTTTCAGTTGGTGGCATAAAATAAGTCCTCTTGAAAATAAGTCCTCTTGAAAAGTCCTACAGAAAATGTCCCCAGAGATAGGAGGTGGCCACAGCCAGAGCTGGCCAGGTCACAAGAGAAAGAGAGACACTCAAGGAGGACCCTGTTGCTTTAAAGGACATGGTCAATATTCCTGTGCTCTTTTGGGGCAAAGACCACACTGGCCATTCTTCAGTCATATCTTGTGTTCATTTGACCTATATTAATTCAATTATATTAACTTGTCAAAAGAGAAATATAATTTAAATTATGCTAGCCGAGAAGCCTACACTGCTTCACATTATACATTTTACTATATACATATAAACACATATATATATGTATGTATGTATACTATCCATTGTGGATTTAATCTCTTAAATCCAATTTTAAAATTTTTGTAACACAATGTTTACAATTCATAATTATGGCCTTTTGCCCTAACTTTAAAAACCTAATTTTTGAGAAAATGAAGTAATGTTCTTAAATTTCTATATCCATTTATAAGGAACTTTAATATACTGTGATCCCATTTAACTTATCCAACTACCCTGTGTGAAAGGTACCACTGCTATTATTAGCATTTTAGAAACGTGAACGCCAAGGATCAGAAAGGTTAAGGCACCTGCCCAAAGCACACAGCTAGTTAGATGGTGGAGCTAGGATTCCAACTTGGCAGGCTGGCTCTCAGGTCTATATTCTCTTCATGACCCAGGGGTCTTATTTATCTCTGAGTTCCTAAGGACAAGGGCTGCATCTAAAATAATTGGAAAATATATGTGATTGAAACACAAATTAGAGACAAAGGACTAACTTTCTCAGTTTCTAAAGGGCTTGTACAAATTGATAACAAAAAGAAAATCTTTTTTTTCTTAATGAGCAGGGAGTTAACCCCCGCCCCCCCAAAAAAAGAAGGAATTAATGCAAATAGCCCAAAACAAGAAAAAAATGCTCATCTAACTCAAAATTGAAGCTATAACTAAAAGTAACAGGATACAATTTTTTACCTCTCAGGCTGGCACACATTTACAAATTTAACAATCCTCAATTCAGCTGAGAGTATGGAGAAACAGACACTCTCCAAGCCTATGCATGCAGGTACAAACTGGGGGAAATTTAACGGCTATCAAATTTTTAAATGCATGTACCCTCTAACCCAGCCATCCTAAAATTAGAAATTTACCCTATGGATATTCTTGTGAAGGTTACAAGAAATACGTATCAAAGACACTCTCTGAAGCATGATTCCTAAAAAGGGGGTCGGGGTGTCTAAAAACAACTTAACTGTCCATTGACAGGAGAATGGCGAAATAAACTATGGTAAAGTCACACATCAGAATATTAGGGAGTCATTTAAAGGAATGAGTTAAAACTATGGGAACAGATATGAAATAATCTCCAAGATAACTTAAGTATTTTAATAAATTAAAAGCCTAGGTAGAAAACAATGTATATATAATATTTCCTTTAATGTAACTTTTTAAAAAGCTCAACATAGATATTTGTATACATTACATAGAAAAATTTTTTTCCTGGGAGGAAACCAAGGTTACCCACGGGTTATCTCTTTGAAGAGGACTGATACTTTTCTAAATGTTACAGTTTTAGATTGGAGGGTTTTTAACCTGGGCTTCATGGTCTATTTTAAGGAGTCTGTGAAACCCCTGAAATTGGATACCAAATTGTAAATGTGTGCATTTCTTTTAGGGAAAGGATTCTTTGCTTTTGCATACCCTGTAAGGGTCTTAAACCTCTCCCTCCCCTGAAAGATTAAGAACCACTGTGTTGGACCCGTATTGGTGCTGAGTTTTAATATTCACTCAGTTCTTTGCTCAGAAGCCATGAAATAGCACTGGACTGTGACCAGCACAGGCACTCAGAAAAACACCACCCCATCCCTGCCCTGGAGAAGGAGATAGTTTGTGGCATAATAATGACATTGTCTGCTCAAGCCTCAGAAATGGCAACAGGGGACAGCTTCCCTCTAACAGGAAGAAGGAAAAGTGGAACTGAAAATTATTTGCATGTTTAAAATTAGACCTTCTGTGGGAACTGACACTACTTCGCTTTCAAAGTGCCTCCCATCTGCTGTCTCATTGCCACCACCCGTCACCCAGGCATTTACATGCCGTGGAAATTCTGAGACAATAGGATGACTATTAAGGAATCCTATCACTAATAAGGAAGTAATAACAAATTTCCTACAGCTCCCATCTTCCAAAGGGTCACCAGAAAAGCCACTGGAAAGCCATACGAGGAGGTGACAAAATTGCTGTGGACTTCTCTGGTCTGAGAGACCTGCAGCTTCCAGGGATCTCCACTTAGAGACTCTCTGCCCCTCTCATGACCACTCCTTCTCTGGCAAATCCGGTGCCAGCCCTTTCTCTGGAGGGGCAGCCAAGACATCACATACACAGCCTGTATCACACCTGTGACTGGTTAGCTGGGGGTGATCAGAATGATGTCAGCCCCACAGCCTGTAAGAGTCACGAAGCCAGCTGCTTCTCTTGCTCATCACCAGGGCCTCCATTCAGTGCCTGTCCCACATCCAGCAGGTCCCCAATTTAAGCAATTTATCACATTTACAAGTGTGCCGTAACCACACCATCTTTACATAATTCTGTACTCAATATTTTTCTTTAGCTTAACTTTTTATTAAGTTTAAACAAATTTATTTACCATGACCCTCATGGGTTTGACATCTCACTTATAATTTTTTTTACTAACGCTCCCCTAAAATAAATAATAATTAACATTTTTCTAAAATGTTTTGTGAGCCAAGTTCATTTTGCACACCACTAGGGTTATTCCGCACCACTGTGTGGGAGACAATAAATATTTGTTACATGAATTAATGATTTGAAGCCCCACCTCCTCTCCGCAGATAACAGCAGCAGCCACAACTAGCAACTGAGACTCTGGAATTTACAGAGCAGTTCCTCTTCTATCTGACTTGATCCTCTCAGCCACCCAGTGAAGCAGGAAGTATTAGTCCCATTTTCCAGATAAGGAAATGAGGAGTCACAGAGGTTAAGTGGCTTGCCCAAGTCTAGGCAGCTACTAACTGGCTGAGCAAGGACCTAAACCCAGGTCTTTCCATCCCAGATCCCATTCTGTCTCCACTAAAGCAGGCCTGCCTCACATACTCAGGCTCCCAAAGAAACATGAGCAGGGAAGGGGGTTCCTGGGCCGTCTGTGTTACAAATGGGGTAGATTCTACAGGGTTTAGAATGCAGAAAACCCAAAATGACTCCCTGCCCCATAAGGGTTCAGGCCCCACAAGCCTGTCCTTCACCACAAGTCAGGCACCTCCTCTCTCCCCCCCCCTTTTTTTATTGAAGCATAGTTGATTTACAATGTTGGGTTAATTTCTGCTGTACAGCAAAATTATTCATTTATACCTATATATACATTCTTTTTAAAATTCTTTTCCATGATGGTTTATCGCAGGATATTGAATATAGTTCTCTGTGCTATACAGTAGGACCTTGCTGTTTATCCATTCTGTATATAATAGTTTGCATCTGCTCACCCCAAACTCCCACTCCATCCCTCCCCTACCACCCACCCCTTGGCAACCACAAGTCTGCTCTCTGTGTCTGTGAGTCTCTTTCTGTTTCATAGATAGGCTCATCTGTGTCACCTCCTCTCTTAGTTGCACACTGAAAACACATGAACAGGACAGTAAACTGGAGCGGGAGAGATGGCAAACCCACCTCTGCCATGTACTAGTTATGAATCTTTGGTAAGTTCTGAACCTCAGTTTTCTCCCGGATAAAACGGGATCAGGGAATTCCCTGGAGGTCCAGTGGTTAGGACTCAGTGCTTTCACTGCCAGGGCCCAGGTTCGATCCCTGGTCAGGGAAGTAAGATCCTACAAACCACGCGGTGTGGCCAAAATTAAAAAAGAAAAAAAATTAAAATAAAATAAAATGGGACCATGAACAGCACCTACCTCTCAGTTATTTCTGCAATGGTCAAATGAGATAATGCATTAAAACCCTTAGTGCCTGCCACATATAAAAGTATCTATTAATTAATGTTATCAGCAGCATTCTATTAGAAGGGAAAATTGCCTCTTATCCTACACTCAAAATAATTCCCTTGGCCAAGCAGTGAATGAACTAAGTAAGTAATTGCTGATGATGTGCTGGCTAAACCCAGGCCTACAGTCATTCAGCAACTCTACCTGGGCCTCAACCCCAAGCAAAAATTACTTTTAGGAGCTAAATAACCTCTTTGCTGACCGAAATTGCTCGCTCAGGAGCCAGGATTCTCTCTGCTTAGGAAACCTTGGGTGTTCTGTGGTTATCTTTACCGTGAGGCTAAACTTGAAGTCGGCTCAAAGTCACAGTCTAACCATAAACCAATTTGCTCTGTTTTCTTAAATTGTCTGCAAACAAAACATAATCGTTTGGCTTTTCCGTTGTTGTTCTGAAGCAAAACAAAAATATTTAAAGTCACCCCTATGAGAATTTAACAAGCAATTTCAAGGGAAGTCTAAATATTTTTTTGTACCCTGGATGAAACAGGTAGGTAAGAGGGCTTAAGGATTAGCTACAGTAGACAATAAACACAAACAGCTATTATTCACCAGGAAACAAGAAAACAAAGGAAAAGCAAATCCAAAACACTATAAGACCAACAAAACAGCTATCACTCACCAGTTTTGTTTTTTTTTTTTTTTCATTTTAAAGCAGCCCACTATCAAGCTGATTTTATAAAGAATCTGTCAGGACTGCTTTTCTCCAAAGAAGGAGGCACAGGGGAAAAACTGCTTTGTCACATTGCCTAAAACATACACACAAACCAAAATTAGTGGGCAAAAATGCTACAAGAATGGGTGAAGTCACTGCACCCAGCAAAGTCCTCACATTGGAATCATCTCTGGCCATCCTTCCTGTCTTGGAGAAGGGGAATGAGAAGCCAGGTTAAAAAATTGCTTTTCCAGCCCTACTAAGCATTAAGTCTTCCAGCATCTCAGCTTCCTTGCTTCCGTACCCATTATCATTAATGCCCAAACAGAGCTTCATCTTTTCTACAACTTGGCCATTTTTTAAGCTGCTACAGTTGATTCCATTTAAAAACACACACCACCCAAGCCTTACAAAACCAACCAAGTGTTAGGGAGGCAGTCAGATAACCTCACCCACATTTCCTATATGTATTGTACAAGCTTCAGAAATCTCAAATACGACTTTCAATCTCAAATATGATTCGATTTTGAAAAACTCAATTTACACCCACAGTTTAAGGAGTACGCAGTGAGGCAGGGCTGTGCCTATAGTAAAATTAAGAACAAAGGGCCTCCCTGGTGGCGCAGTGGTTGAGAGTCCGCCTGCCGATGCAGGGGATACGGGTTCGTGCCCCGGTCTGGGAGGATCCCATATGCCGCGGAGCGGCTGGGCCCGTGAGCCATGGCTGCTGAGCCTGCGCATCCGGAGCCTGTGCTCCGCAACGGGAGAGGCCACAACAGTGAGAGGCCCGCATACCACAAAAAAAAAAAAAAAAAAAAAAAAAAAAAAAAAAAAAAGAACAAAGAGAAAACATGGCCAAAAAAACAGCATCATGAAAATCTGAGGCACAGGCAAGTGACAGGTTCCAGTCCCAGCTCCTCTACTGTCTTGCCAGGTGACCTCAGCCCAATCACTGTCTTCCCTGGGTCTCAATAGCCTTATCTAAAAAAAAAAAAAGAAGAAAAGAAAAAGAAAAGAAACAAACAAAGAAAAACGACTGTGAGTTATCTTGAAGTCTGGTCCAGCTCAAAAACGCACTGATTCCCTGAAACACCCAATATCAAAATAAACCGTCAAATGTGGATTTTGAAGATGCTTTTTCAGAGAGCCTTTTAGACTTCCTATTTTATAATGTATCCAAAAATGAGAAATAAAGAGCCATCTTGAGTTTCTACAGGACAAATTAGAGAGGAAGGAAATATCTGAATAGGGGACAAGTGTAGCGTAGCAAGATGCTATTGAAACACAAGGAAGGATTGGGCAAGAAATAAATTTACCCAAGAAACTTTTCGCTGATTCAAAGCACAGCTAGCAACCATCAGGGCCCAAGCAAAACCATAAATAATATAATAAAATATATATGTACCAAAGTAAACTAAAAATAAATGAAGTATTTCTTTAGTATTAACTTTGGTACAAGAGATCTTCAATATGAGGCAATATTTTTTTAATCTCATATACTATTCTCCATGAATTTCCTTACAGGGTCAGGGAGAAGACAGTCCATACACACTGTACCTTAATGTTAACCCCATCTGGACACACTTTTTTTTTTTTTTTTTTTGGTGGTATGGGGGCCTCTTACTGTTGTGGCCTCTCCCGTTGGGGAGCACAGGCTCCGGACGCGCAGGCTGAGCAGCCATGGCTCACGGGCCCAGCCGCTCTGCGGCATGTGGGATCTTCCCGGACCGGGGCACGAACCTGTGTCCCCTGCATCGGCAGCCGGACTCTCAACCACTGCGCCACCAGGGAAGCCCTGGACACACTTTAATGTTTACAAAGCTCTTTCAGACACTGGCCAGTGAAAGTCCCTCAAACAACGCTATGGGGCAGGTGGTCCCAGGCTACAAAAGCTATTAACTAAGGATGGAGGAGATGGAAGAGCAAGTCCAACCTGCACCCAGCCCTGGAGCTGGTCTTCTGACACCTAATCCAATATTCTCTGCAGGAGGTCACAGAGCCTTCCAGGCCTTCAGGACAGCCTGTTCAAAGCCTGCCGAGGAAAACTGTGAGGGGACATTAGCAACCAGAGTGTCCTTTGGGTGCTGAGAGTTATCGCAGCCCCCAGGCCCCAGCTGCCTTCTTGTCCTGCCTGCTGGGCTGCATTGCTGCCCCAAGGCTGATGTTTCTGCTCTCAGACAATCTTTTTATTTGTGCTTGAAAAGTTTTCCCTTGTAATAACCTACAATGGAAAAGAATCGAAAGTATATATAGAGAGATAAATACATATATATGTATACCCGAATCACTTTTCTGTACACCTGAAACTAATACAATATTGTAAATGAACTACACTTCAGTTTAAAATAAAGAAAGAAAGAGAAAGGAAGGGACCTGGGTCGGGGGGGGAAACAAAACAGTTTTCCCTGAAGCCAGGTTCCATCCCCAGCCAGTAACTCGCTTCCCAGGTTTTCAAACATCATGTCCTCAGAGCCGCTGTCTGTATAAAAGAAGCAAGGTTTTTCCTTTACAAAATGCACAACAGGGGTATCATCAGGGCCCTTTCCACTGCGAGTTCAAGACCCTAGCAGTCTCCTAGAAAGCTGTGAGGACGAACCAGCTGGCTCAGCTCCCGCCGCAGGGCTGGGTGATTCTGCTTTTTCACTTCTCTCCTTCCAGTTCCCTATCTGTGAAATGGGGACATCTCCCAGCTGCCCGGCCTCACCCCGTGGGAACACCGTGAAGGGGAAACGGCGCTTTCAGAAAGATCGTCACCAAAACGGCAGGCACAGCATTATCTGAAAAGCGAAGCTAGAAAACAGGGCGGGGAGGGGGGAGAGCCGGCGCCCACAAAGCACGAATTAAGCATCCAGGGAAGCAAGCAGCTTCTCCGGGAAGAGGACCGTCGCCCGGAGGCACGCCTGCGAGTGACCACCTTCTCCCGAGGCTGGGAACTTTCCCCAGAAGCAGCGCCCTCTGCCCGGAGGCCCCGCGCCTCTCCCACTGCCCGCCGCCCGGCGCCCGACCCTGCCCCGGCTACCCGCGGCCGCCGCCGCTGCCCTTCGGCCCGGCCCCTCGGGCCCCCGCAGGCCGGGTCGGAGGTCGGCGGCGGCTCGGTCAGGCCCGCCCGGCTCCGCGTCGGGAGCCTCCGCAAACACGCCCCCTCCGGCCGCCTCGGGCTGGCGAGCCGGGCCCGCGCCGGCCAGATGTGACCAGCTCGGGTCAGGGCCGGGCCAGAGACGGCCTGCAGCCCGCGCGGGGCCGGCCACGGGGAGGCTCCGGGCACACGGGACCCCGAAGCCCACCACCCTCCCTCGCGTACGCGGCAGCCGGGGAAAGGGCTCGGTCGCCGGCGCGCGAGGCCGGCCTCCAGCAGCGGGGGACCCCGAGGACGCGGACCCCCCGCCACCTCCACCGATCCCCGCAGGCAGGGCGCACCCGGGCAGGTGCAGGGGCTGCCAGTCCCGCCCCCACCCTCCTCGCGCCCCCACCCCGGGCCCACCCAGCTCACCTGGCCCAGGCGCAACAGCAGCAGCAGCGGCGGCAGCGCCCAGCGGAGCCGGGGCGAGCGCGGAGGCGGCCGCGCCTCCCGCGCCGCCTGCTTCATGCCCCGCGCGCCCTGGAACGTGCCCGGGACGCGCGAGTCGGGCCCCGCCGTGCTTCCGAGCCCCGGCGCCCTAGTCGCCGCCTCCAGCCGCCGCCTCCGCCTCCTCCTCCTCCAGCCGGTCCGCCTCGTCCCCGCTCCGCCCGCCCCGGGCTTCCCCGGGGACATGGCAGCAGCGGCGGCGGCGGCGGCCACACGGCGGAGCCTGGCGGGGCTGCAGCGGAGTGGACGCGTCCCTGGGCGCGCAGGGGCTTCGCAGGGCGGAGCGAGCGGCGCCCACCCCCCGCGCGCGGCGCCCTGATCCCGGCTCCGGCAGCTCCGGCGGCTCCAGCTGCCTCCTCCGCGCGTCATGCGGATGGGGCTGCAGGGAGCCTCGGCGAGCGCTCAGCCCCTTCCCTCCCCCTCCCCCTCTGAATATTCATCGCTTCCTCCCACCCCGGCCGGCCGAGCGGCTGCCGAGCACCGCGGCCCATCGCCGCCCTCCCGCTGCAGCCCCCGCCCCCGCCGGGCCGGCCGGGCGGCTGGAAGGGGGCGGCGGCGCTCCCCGCGCGCGCGCCCGGGCGGCTCCCCTCCGGCGGGCAGAGGAAGCGCCCCCGCCTTGCCCGCCCTCGCCGCCCAGCCCTCCCACATTCCTGGGACTCGGCACCCGGGACGCGGCTCTGCGGCTCTCGAGCCACGAGCCCGTACCCCTCGGCCCGGCTCCATGGCCCCGAGTTTGGGTCACCAGATGTTGACCGAGACCCCTGCCGAGGGCACAGCCAGGCCTGCGTTAAGACGGCAACCCAGCGAAGGCCTGGTTGACCTTCGCTGGGTTGCCGGCGAAGGCTTGGAGTGGCAGTGGAGGTGAATGAACCCCTAAATTGTAGGGGACGTGCAGTGTGTTCTCCCCGCCCCCATCCCCGGACCAGGGAGGCAGAGAGCGGGCATTGGAGCGGGTCCAGTGATTAGGACCCCCGCTCTGCCATGTGGTCAACCTGGCTCTGCTAGTAGCACTAGCTGTGTGACCTCGGGAGAGGCATTTCACCTCTCTGGGCCTCCTTTCCTCATCTGTGAAGTGAGGGTAATACTAGTACCTGGCTGGAGAGACTTGACCATTACATGAGATAATGAACGGAAAAGTCCTAAACACCCGGCCTGACACCACACATAGTGGGCCTCAGTAAGCAGTAGCTCTTCCAGCAGCTTTCATTACATTTTCAAAGAAGTCCACAACCCGAAAGGGGTTAAAGATTACTGCAGATGTTACTGTTATGCCCATGCACACAGGAGGGAACTGAGAATGTGAGATGCTCAGCCTGTTGCCCAAGGAAAAGTAATGAGAGAAAGGGCTAAACCAAGGAGTGCTGGGGAGGGAGAGATGAATTCCAACCAGGGGAGGAGGTGACACCTGAGCTGGGCTTTGAAGGATGGGTTGAATTTCACCAGGAAGATAGAGGGGGACAGGGGCTCAAGAAGTGGGAGCAACTTGGCAAAAAATGGGAGGCGGATGCTTCAGGCTTGGCCCTTCTGAGGAGCAGTGAATGGGAGGTTGAGGGGTTCATATATAGAGGAGACTTTGAAAGGCAGAATAATAAGTCTGGGCTGGATTCGATGTGCAGCAGATTGTAAACCAACAGGTGCCCAACACCACCCCCAGACACCTCTTGTACCTCAGGTTCCCCATCTACGAGACAGGAATGCATCTTCGCTTAAAGGGTCTAAGCAGCTCCTACCAGGACTGCACACACAGAGAACAGAAGGTGAAGGAACATCACCTGGTCACTCAAACACCCTGCCATCTTTTGTTTAAACACGGTGTAATTATCATAATTCACCAAGAATTCTGTTCCTTCCTGACTCCTCACCTTCTTGGGGCAGAGACAGGTGGTTTGAAAGACATTCCTATCCGTGATAGCCAAAGAAGGCGTGACTTACTGCCAGGGCTACTGGGTCTTCAGGTTGCCCCAGATACTCACAGACCCTACCGACCCTAAGGATCCATCCAGACCTCCACTGCTTCATGACAGGTCTGCAAATAGCTCTGGGAACGCCAGCGTGCACTTGGGTTTTGCTCCTGGATGAAATATGTGCTCAGGGTTGTGTTAGTTGGAACCGGATTTCCCCACAACATGTTGATGAAAGAGAATAAACAGTATTTTCAGTAAAGGGAGTTACAACCTGAATAATAAACTACCTGTTCAGTCATAAACAGATCACACTGGATTAATGACCTATATGAGACATAAATTAACCCTGAGTAGGTGTGGTATAAACTCCCTGAGGGCAGGGATCGGGCCTTTCTCCCCCTGGTTGCCCTGCAACACCTCACTCAGTGACTTACCCGTGGCAGGAACTCGGTATTTGTGCAGCTGCATGATTGTATAAATGAATCCAGGGCAGCATGGTGTGAAAGCTCATTTTTCCACAAGAATAAATTAGGGAAGGGTCATTCTCTTTGCAAAAGGACTTGAGATTATGTTCCAGTGTACAGGAAGATCCTCAGATGCCACCTCCCCTAGAAATTCCCAGATGCCCCAACCCTGAGTTGGGTACCTTTCCACCTCTGTGCTCTTGTAGCTCCCAGTGCTAACCTAACCTAACCACAGTGGACTGTAAGTCAGGCCCTTGAAGACAAGGCCTGCATTTTACTTGTCACTGTATCCCCAGCACATAATAATCACTCATATAATATTTATTTAGCTGAATTGAATGCATTCCTTTGAATAGCAAACTAAGGTGTTAAATATGTCTGTTCACACACACACACACACACACACACACACACACACACCAACTTCCATTTGCAAACAGCTTTTCAGGAATAAATCTGCTGTGCAAAGTTCAGAGCACATTCTCTCTGAGAATAAATAATGATATTTGACCTTTTAATCATGTCCACCCTCAAGCAAAAGCTAAAGCTTTACTGAATATGGGGCCAGGTGCACAGAGAATGAACAGGTCAAAGCAAGAGGTTGGAGGGGAGCGTACCTGAGTGTGTTCCAAAATTGCCAGATAAGAATCACCCAGTGGCTTGTTATAATATACATTCCCATGCCTTTCCATAGACTGCAGAGGACTGTATCTGTACTTTTCCCCAGCTCCTTGGGTAATTCTTGCTGTGAAACAGGATTGGAAGGCACTATTTATCTTACGGCTGGCCTGCATTGCATCCCTAATAATAAAGACCATTGATCAGGTACTAACTAGGCGCCAGGCATTACTCTAGGTACTTTACATCCATTATTTCTGCTCCTTACTACAACCCTATAGAATGGGTATCATTATCAATATTTTAGGAACAAAGAAACTACATCTCAGAGAGGCTTAGTTACTTACAGAAGATCACAGAGCTTCAGAGGGGCAAAACCAGAATCTGAAACCATACTTTTCTTGCCACTATGTCATGGTGCCCCTTCCCTTGACATTTGTAGATAATATAAAGTATTTTCTGTGTTGGCTGTTGTTATTACTTTTATCATGACTCTCTGGGGCCTCAGTTTCCCCAATTTTAAAATAGGCAGTGACAGAAGGTACAAGACTTTCCACTTCATCCCCCAAGAATGGGGAACAGGCAAGGCAACCATGTTTAATGAGAGGTCCACCATCCCAGCAGGAAGCAAGCCTGCTGGGCACCAGCCTGGAACCAGGTCACCGGCCCTGCAGGGAATCCATTTAGCCTGGCAACCCTCAGTTTATTTTAAAAGCCACCATGAGCAAACCATTCTCCAAAGCCCTCCTAAGCGGAATGGAATGTTTCTTGGGAGTCTGATTAGCTAATGTTGCAGGCATGGCTGCCCTGAGACCTTCCTGCCTCACAGACTTGAACTGAATCAGAATGGAAAGGAAGACTTTTCGAAAGTTCTTTTAAAAAAAAAAAAAGTAGCACTTCATCTTTACAATAGTAACAGGCTGTTTCCTGTGGACTAATAAGTGGGCTGTGGTTAGAACTCCATGTTAGTCCACCAGACCTCAGTTCCTCCTGAAACACTGCCTTAATCACCTGCCCCTCTACCAAACCAGGGAGGACCTTGGCAAGGCCTTTTTTTCTTCTTTTTTAACTTTTATTTATTTATTTATGGCTGTGTTGGGTCTTCGTTTCTGTGCGAGGGCTTTCTCTAGTTGCGGCAAGTGGGGTCCACTCCTCATCGCGGTGCGCAGGCCTCTCACTATCGCGGCCTCTCCTGTTGCAGAGCACAGGCTCCAGACGCGCAGGCTCAGTAATCGTGGCTCACGGGGCCAGCCGCTCCGCGGCATGCGGGATCCTCCCAGCAGGGCTCGAGCCCGTGTCCCCTGCATTGGCAGGCAGACTCTCAACCACTGCACCACCAGGGAAGCCCCGGCAAGGCCTTTTTTGTTCCTGACTTCAAGCACTTGCAACATTAAGCATGTTCATACTTCTCTGTGTGTGTGTGTGTGTGTGTGTGTGTGTATTGTGTGTTGTGTGTTTTATGTTGAGATAGGAAACCAAGTTTACTTACAAAGAAACTAGCACATGACAGATTTTTCAGAGTGTATAGAGCAGAAAGAGAGCCATTGCTCTCAAGAGTTCCCACCCTTTCCCAAATTTAGGCACCCACAGGGAGGAGCCCACAGGCTTCTGCACTTCCAACTGTTAGGTCCTGAGTCAAGCTCCCAGGGAGCCCAGTACCTTCAAGCTCCCAGGGAGCCCAGTACCAATCACATTGGGCCGGCAGAACGAACACAAGACCCAGGGTTTTGGGGTACCTGGGAACACAGGGAGTGTGTGGTAAGGAGACTTGGAGCCTAGGGCACAAGAGGCTTTTGTCCAGGGCTTGAGAACGACTTCCACACAAAGACCACAAGTGCCAGGTTGGGGGCAGGAGGGCAGTCAAGCCTGCAGCAGAAACATCACCTCCAACAAAGGAAGGGCTGAGAGGTGTAAAGACAAGAAGAGGGAGAGCGAGCAGGAGGCCCCGAGTCTCAGGGCTTCTTGGCAGCTGGGTCCTTCCAGCCTCGTTAAAAATAAATTAATTTTTTTCAGGTTTGAAAAGAAATGTTCTTTCTTCTTTCTTTTCAGGTTGAAAAGAAAATCTTAATCACATTGGGCTGGATGTGTACAACACCTGGGTTCCTGCAGTTAGGGTAAGAAATCCACTCGTGTGGGAACAATTGTATAGTGGAATCTTGCTAGTAGAGAAGAAAATACCCTGAAATCTAAATAAGCAAATAAAAATCATATATGGCACTATAGTTACATTATGTATATAAATGATATATAAACATGTGTACATATATATCATATTAGTATATACCATATTAGAGAGATACAAGCATGAGCTTTGCTAGTGGCAATAAAGTCTAGTGGATATGAGTCTGGACTCTGGAGTCAGCTGCCTGGGTTCAAATCCTGGTCCTGCCATGTATTAGCTGTGTGACCCTGGATAAGTTACTCAAGTTCTCCGTGCCTCAACATCCTTATCTGTAAATGAGGATGTTCTTGATGATAATATCCACCTCATAGAATTTTTATAAGTATTACAGTAGTTAAAGCACTGATAATACTGCCTGGAATAAAGTAAATACCATGTAAGTGTTTGCCATTATTAAATTATCTTTTTGGCAGATCTGAGGCAGGGTGGTGTAATGGGGGAGAATATGTGCTTTGGATCAGATGGTCATAGGTTCAAGTCCTATGCTTGCTATGTAATTTTGGCCTCCATTTCCTCACGTAAAGAATGGGATGATAGAGACTTCCCTGGTGGTCCAGTGGCTAAAGCTCCATGCTCCCAGTGCAGGGGGCCCGGGTTCGATCCCTGGTCAGGGAACTAGATCCCACATGCCGCAAATAAGAGTTCGCATGCTGCAGGTTAAGATCCCACGTGCCGCAACTAAGACCCGGCACAGCCAAATAAATAAATAAAATTTTTTTAATGGGATGATAATTCATCATTATGAAAATGAACGGAAAAGTCACATGCAAAGTGCCTGGCACATATTCCAGGAGATACAAGTGGTAAAGGCATAGTAACTGATAGAAAAAAAAAAAAAAGAAGGAGATTGGGAATGAATGGTACTAGTGAATGGTACTCATGACCATCACAGTGACAGAGCCTCTAAAACCTGGCAATTGAAAGTGTGGTCCACTGGGCAGCAGCATGACATTCCCTGGGAACTTGTTAGAGTTTCTGGCCCCACCCCAGACCTACTGAGATGGTTGATTTGATGAGTAGGCCTTGGGATGCCCAGATATCTGGTTAAACACTATTTCTGGATGTGTCTGTGAGGGTGCTTCCGGAAGAGACTCGCATTTGAGTTAGTGAGCTGAGTAAAGCAGATGGCCCTCCCCAATGTGGGTGGGCTTCATCCAATCTGCTGAGGGCCTGAATAGAACAAAAAGGCGGAGGAGGGTTGAATTTTCTCTCTGCCTGACTGCTTGAGCTGGACAACGATCTTCTCCTGCCTGGTGTTCCGGGTTCTCAGACCGTCAGACTCAGACTGGAATCTACACCATTAGCTCTCTGGCTCTGTGGCTCTCAGGCCTTTGAACTACACCACCAGCTTTTTTGGGTCTCCAGCTTGCAGATGGTAGGTCATGGTCTTCTCAGCCTCCATAATCACATGAGCCAATACCTTATTTTATTTGTATATATTTTTTAACATATATATTTTTTTTACTGTTGTTTCCGTTTCTCTGAAGAACGCTAACTAATGCACCTACTAAATCAGAATCTGCATTTGAACGAGATTGCCAGGAGATTCCTATATACCTTAAAGTTTGAGAAGCACTGACCTGGTCGGTTGGGTGGCAAGGCAGCATGCTCCTTAAGAGCTGGCTCTCAGGGACTTTCATGGCGGTCCAGTGGTAAAGACTCCGTGCTTCCACTGCAGGGGGACCGGATTCCATCCTAAAAGAAAGAAAAAAAAAGGGGGACTTCCCTGGTAGCACAGTGGTTAGGAATCCGCCTGCCAATGCAGGGGACATGGGTTCGATCCCTGGTCCGGGAAGATCCCACATGCCGCAGAGCAACTAAGCCCATGTGCCACAACTACTGAGCCTGCGCTCTAGAGCCCGCGAGCCACAACTATTGAGCCCACACACCTCAACTAATGAAGCCCGTGCGCTTAGAGCCCAGGCTCTGCAACAAGAGAAGCCACCGCAATGAGAAGTCCGTGCACCGCAACAAAGAGTAGCCCCCGCTCGCCTCAACTAGAGAAAGTCTGGGCGCAGCAACAAAGACCCAACGCAGCCATAAATAAATAAATAAATAAATTTATTCAAAAAAAAAAGCTGGCTCTCAGCCTTTATCAGTGATTTGGTTAACATGCTTATTTCTGGGCCCCTCCCCCTCAGAAACTCTGAATTCGGGTTCTATCTCTGGTTAGAATTAGAGCTCAGGACCCTGCACTAAGAAGCACACAGGTGACCCAGGTACCGTTAGCTTCCTCCAACCACTTTGGGAAAATACTCTCAAGTGTGTTCTGAGTCTATGTGATTTGTTTTTTCCTATGAAGCGAAAGAATTTTAAAAGGTCTAGACTACCACATGTAAGCAGAATATGTTTAAAGAGTTTCATTTTACTTACGTAGAAACTATAATCCAAGATCAAGAGACAGTAAAAACCTAAGTAATAACATCCACTTCCATTATTGGCAGCTAACTATGTACCAGGCTATGTGCAAGCTATTGTATACACTTTATCTCATTTAATCCTTCTTTATCTGTATATTTATACCCATAACCCTACCCCACAGGTGCTGTCATGATTCCCATTTTATGGTTAAGGAAATAACAGCACGTACAGTTTAAGTAACGTGCTCAAAGACACACAGGTGGCAAAACAGGAGGCGGACACAAGCCTGGCTGAAGCCAAAGCTTGTGTTAACCACTCTATGATTGCTTCCCAGGGCAGACATCCCTGGCCTAAGGAGGTCCTTCTGTAGAACTCTTTCCCTACCCTCAGTATCTCCCACATGGTCCTTTAAGCTTCAGCATCTTGCCAAGGACAGCATGTTACAGATACCCCTGAATTCCCTGCACATACACAATAAATGAATGATTTCAAGATAAGAACATATAGACAAATTCCTCTTCTCCCTTGTTTCTTATTCATCTGCTGCTGTCATTTTCCTCTGTTGTTACTTTCATCAGGCATTTTTTTTCTGAGACTTGCATCCACTCTGTTGAAAGGTGCTGTTGCTGCTCTCAGGGCTTATCATTCTGAGACTCAGGCAATTGTAAAATGTTACACACAACAAAGAACCTTGGAGGTCATCCAGTCCGACCCGCTCACTCTACAGATGAAGAAACCAATGAAGAAACTGAGGCTCAGGGCTTCCCTGGTGGCGCAGTGGTTGGGAGTCCGCCTGCCGAGGCAGGGGACACGGGTTCGTGCCCCGGTCCGGGAAGATCCCACATGCCACAGAAAGGCTGGGCCCATGAGCCATGGCCACTGAACCTGCGCATCCAGAGCCTGTGCTCCGCCACGGGAGAGGCCACAACAGTGAGAGGCCCGCGTACCGCAAAAAAAAAAAAAAAACTGAAGCTCAGGGAGGTTAAGTGACTTGTGAATGGTAACATATCTGGTCCATGTATCAGCAGTGCTTCAGCAACAAGGCTCTGTTCTGCAATATTTCTTGACATACTCCCTCTCCTCTATGTGACTCACAGGAAAGAAAGTAAGATCTCTCTCATTCTGGGCCTCCACCCTTCTCAAATAACCTCCATTAATTTCTGGGCTGTTAAGAAATGTCTATATGCTTGATTTAGCCAAGGCTTGAAATTTGCAGGCACCCAAGATGTACAGAACATGAAGCATTTTTGCCTTGAGCCCCTGGGCCCTGGGAAAGCAAGCTGGGCTGGGCTGATCCTGGGCCTGGTTCTGATTTGGCCATTGTCCGAAGCAAAGGAATCCAGCACAAAGAAGGAGTTTGTACACCAGCTGTAATCCCGGTGTAGGTAAGACTACAACCAGTGTCCTCAAGGTCTTGGCTTTTCTGGCAAAGCTAGATTTTCTTTACTCTGGTCCCTGCTGACACAGTGACAACCTGAAGACTCATTAGGCCTGGAGCAAGACATCCGCAGAGAAGAGGCATAAACAAAAACAGGGCAAAGCAGTGAAGGGATCCTGCCTGGCTTCCTAACTCGACCTGGCATTTGTTACCTGGGAGGATCCCTGGCTCCCAGCCTCCTGGCCTTCAGCACCAACCTGAGGCAGGTGTATTCTCCGTGCACCTAGATCATACCCAGTTGTTAGCCAGCCAGCTCGATCTTCCACTCCCAGAGCTAGAAGGGAGTTTAGAAGTCATACATTCAACCCCTGATTTTACCAGTAACCAAATGAAGGCCTCAAAGGAGGTCAGTGATTGTCTAAAGCCATGGAGAAGTTTGCAGAGAAAAGTCAGAATGGGGACTGGGATGGGAGTGGAATAGAGAGAGAGGTATACACACATGTGCACATGCACACACACATACACACAGTGTTATGTCATTTTAAAGTTTACAACATTCTTTCACATACAGTTAAGAATGATACTCAAGATAGTTTAACCTGTCAGGGCCACAGCCCTACAAACATTAATACATTTGGCCCTCTCCTGAGAAGTGGGCTCTGATCCTATTTCCATCTTACAGATGAGGAGATGGAGGCTCAGAAAGATTGATACTTAGCCCTGTTCACCATCGTAAGTTATATTTGTGTTTGCTTGTTTGCAGATTACAGAGATAGCTTAAGCAAAAAGGCGGCTTTTGTTATAACACTGGAGTGTCACAGAGCACCCCCAAGGCAGGAATACCCAGGGCCTCCCCTAGCCTGGCACCAAGAACTGGAAAATCACCAAAAGCTCAGGACAGTTGTCTCTGCCTCTTGCTTTTCTCCTGCAGGCCACCCTTCACTGCATCTCTGTGCACTTCTTTCCAGTTTTTCTCACCTCTGTTTCATGTCCTTACAGTGACTCGTAGACCATATCAAATCCCAGTTCTCAGAAGGAATCTGATCAGCCCAGCTTGGATCCCATGCCCACCCCTGGTCCAATCAATGTGGCTGAGGAGAGGGTCATATTACATAACGATCGCGACCAAAGGCCACCTCATTGGTAGGTAGATGCACAGACAGGGGTAGCAGTGAGCTGAGCAGACACCCCAAAAGTTGTCTACTATGGTCACACAGGACACACAGAGCCAGGGCTCAGACCCAAGTCTCCGGACTCTCAGGACAGAATGTCTTTCCATAGGACCACTGATCCCTCTGTCCCCAGGGCCATGTCCAAATACATGGCTGCTCATTCTGCACTAATCTTTGGATGCCAAGGGATGTCCCTGTTGCCCTGGAAGGATTTAGGCCAAGGACTGAGATTCAATTCCAGCTATTCCTGCACATAGATCAAGGGAGATCCCCTGATTGGCCCCTGAGATTATTGATGAAATTAGACAGAGAAGCAGAGGAAGGAGAAAACCTGTCATCAGCAGTGGAGTCCCAGAATCCTGCCTGCTTCTCATCCTCTCGTTGTCTGAACCTCTGTTTAGGGGCTAAGAGTGGTGCTGACTCTGTGGGGAGCACTGCATGGGGCCATGGCGGATGGAGGAAGTATCTGCAGGGAACCTCGAAATCAAAGGCCTGCTCAGAGGCTGGCAGGAAGCTACTAGGGTCATGGCACTAGAAAAGGGAGACACAAAAGGCCAGAGCTGATACTGAAAAGGCAGGGGGTATGGCCAAGGAAAAAACCCCAAACAGGGGGAGAGCAGAGAACGGATGCCAGACACACTGCTGGACACCTCCCTGCAGAGGCCGTCTGAAGTTGGCCCTTAAGGACCATGGTAGGATGGGGCCTGGGACATACATATTGCAGGTGGGAATGAAACCAATCCAGTCTCTCTGGAGTCAGTTTGGCAATATGTATTAAAAGTCTTTGATGGGCTTCCCTGGTGGCGCAGTGGTTGAGAATCTGCCTGCTAATGCGGGGGACACGGGTTCGAGCCCTGGTCTGGGAGGATCGCACATGCCGCGGAGCAACTAGGCCCGTGAGCCACAACTACTGAGCCTGCGCGTCTGGAACCTGTGCTCCGCAAAAAGAGAGGCTGCGATAGTGAGAGGCCCGTGCACCGCGATGAAGAGTGGCCCCCGCTTGCCGCAACTAGAGAAAGCCCTCACACAGAAACAAAGACCCAACACAGCAAAAATAAATTAATTAATTAATAAACTCCTACCCCCAACATCTTCTTTTAAAAAAAAAGTCTTTAATAATAATAAAAACAATAATAAAGGCATTTTTACCTCAGAAAACCCACTGTGGTTATTTCTCCACTGCTTAGAAAAGAGCCTAATACGCAGAAGGGACTCAGTAAAAACTACTGAACGAACGACTAGATGATTGACATGTGCATAAAGAGAGATATAAGCAAGGATGTTCAATACAGTAGCAAATTGCAAACAACCTAAATGCCCACCAATAGGGGACTAGTTAAGTAAATTATGGTATAGCCTTATAAAAGAATACTTTACAAATATTTAAAATGATGGCATAGATATATACCTATTGATTTGGAAGTATATTCTCAACATTTTGCCAGGGAAGAAAGCAGGATAAAAATAATGCCATTTTATAGAGAGAAAAACATTTTAATATATGCATAAAGAAAAGTTAATCATGTATGAAAATGATAACAATGGGAAATAAGATTTCAGATCATTAATCCTTTCTCTTTTAGTTTCTTTCTATCTTCTAAATTTTCTACCATGACCATGTGTTACTTGTATAATTAGAAATAATAGGAGAGGGAATTCCCCTGGTGGTCCAGTGGTTAGGACTCTGAGCTCTCACTGCCAAGGACCCAGGTTCAATCCCTGGTCAGGGAACTAAGATCCCCCAAGTTGCACGGCCAAAAAAAAAAAAAGACAGAGAGAAAAGAAAGTAATACATGAAAATATTTCTCGTCAAAAAAGGGTGAAGTGAGTCCAACAGGGGGATGAATACAAGTGATCAATCAACAAATGATTTCAGAGCACTGGTTGCGTGTGGTGCTGGGTGATTCAGCAAATATCAAGAAGTGTCAAGCAAAGTCCCTGCCCTCCAGGAGTCAACAGTGTGATGGTAGAAAATCACAGGGGAGGGTGGGAGATGGCTACAGGCTGGCACTGAGACTATGGTGGGCACAAGGGACACCGACAGTATGTTGCTTCCTGTGACCAGGGATAGAGCAAGACAAGGCAGGGGATGGCTATGGATAGGGGAACCTAGAAAGCCAGAGATGCAGCAAGAACCAGCAAAACAAAGACTGGCAATGATGAACAAGAGCCAGCGACATCAGTGAGAACTGAGTTTAGCAGAAAAAAAAAAAAAATTAAAATCCAACTGTGTGCTAGGTTCTGTGCTAGGGATCCCGGTGCTAAGGATAATCAAAACTAGCAAGGTCCCTGTTTTCCTGGATTTACAGTTAAGTGGAGGAGGGAAGAAATTGACTGATGAGTCAATAAATAAACATAGCAAGAAAAATACCTGACAGTGATAAGCACTATTCGTTTTTAAGCTGCATCCAAATATCCCCATTGTCTTACTTCAAACAGTAAATGTCATGGGGAAAAAAAATAATATAATGAACATCCTCATACCTATTACCGACATTTAACTGTTCTTAACATTTTGCCATGTTTGCTTCATCTATTTTTCTGTTGCTGTTTTTGTTGTGGATGTGTTTTAAAGTACAAACATCATGACATTTCACCCCTGAATACTTCAGTACACATCTCTAAAAGTTAAAGACCACTGTATACCTAGCCACAACATGATTATCACACCCAACACAATTAATAATAATTCTTTAGGGCTTCCCTGGTGGTGCAGCAGTTGAGAGTCTGCCTGCCAATACAGGGGACACGGGTTCGTGCCCCAGTCCGGGAGGAGCCCACATGCCACGGAGCAGCTGGGCCCGTGAGCCATGGCTGCTGAGCCTGCTCGTCCAGAGCCTGTGCTCCGCAACAGGAGAGGTCACAACAGTGAGAGGCTCGCGTACCACAAAAAAAAAAAAAAGAGGCAGGTGGGTGTAATGGAAGAACATAAGGAGCAAGACTTCAACTCTGGCTCCCTGACTGTGGAGCGATGTGGCCTTGAGCAAGCCATTTCATCTCTTTGAGCCTCAGTTTCTTTACCTGTAAAATGAAGATAGTAACCACCTTGGGGGGTTACTGTGAGGGTGAAATGAATTAATTTATAAGCATGCCCATCACAGTGCTTGAATTTCCCACAAAGCCTGGAGCAGATATTGGTGCCTGATCACCAAACTCCTCTTCCTCCCGGTGACACAGCTAGAGGACATTTCCCAGCCTCCCTTGCAGTTAGATGTGGCCATAGGATCAAGATCTGACAGTGGAATGTGAGAAAAAGTGTGTTGTGCAAGCCACCTCCAGGCTCAGCCCACGAAACCTTCTATGTTACAGGCCCAGGGGAGCCCTTGAAATGATCTGCTGAAACACAGAATCTATGTATCTGGATCCTTGAATGACCACATGAAGTGAAGCCCTTGCTGCCAATGAGGGACACCTGATTTGGACTTTACACGAGCAAGAAATAAACCTTTAGAGTGTTAACCGATGTGGTTTTAGGGTTTAGCAGCAGCTAGCATTGCTTTAACCAACACAAAGCTTGATGCTAAAGATGAAGCCATTACTTAGAAGGAAAACCTACATAGGTTTGATTTGAACCACAGTGGCTTTCGGAAAACCAAATAAGGAACCACACAACTGTTAGGGAGGACATTTAGATTTTAATATTGTATTCCATCAAACTTATGACCCTTTTTTTCATATTTTTACATCTCTGAAATAAGGCTGTATGTTGTAATCAACAGTATCTCAAATTGCAAGCAGCCAGGAGATAGTCGTGATATACTTGCAGTTGACTGCACATGCACAAACTTGGTCACAGTTCTCCATCTTGTCATCCTTTCCCTTGAGTTTTGTGCATTGTTAGCACCACAGGTGTTGGTTTAGTTGTCACTAACAATGTCTTCAAAAAGATTCCATGCTGATTTGGCACTGAAATGAAAAGTTATTGTGTATTAAAAAGGCAAGGAAACAGAGCAGCTTGACACATGATAAAAATCTATGTCTAAATAAGACTTAAAAGAGCTCTTTCAATATGTGTGAAATGGAAATTCTATGTGATAGGAAAGTTTTGTGTCATGATTTTGTATTTCTTAGAAATGCATCAGTAATGGTGTGGGTTATAATTGACAGATGCCTTTGATTTGGTGAAATTGTCAATACATCCAAACATCAGTGATTTCAACCAAGGAAGGCATCCAGTGTAAATAATGGCGTTAATAATATAACAATTTACACTTGCCAAGAGCCAAACATATGCCAGGAAGCTCTGTGCTTTACTCACATTATCTCATTTAATCATCATAGCACCCCTGGGAGGTGGTTACAATTATACATGATCACAAGTCGTCCTGAGTGTTATATGGGAAAGGAACATGGTGCTCGGAGAAGGAACATAATTCAGATTGGGTGGAGGTGGGGAGGGGACCCTCCCTGAGGAAGCAAAGAGACCTGAAAGAAAATACTAGGCAACATTTATTGAGCATTTACCATGTACCGGGTATGATTCAAAGTTTATTGTGTTGGGACTTCCCTGGTGGTTCAATGACTAAAACTCCATGCTCCCAATGCAGGAGGCCCAGGTTTGATCCCTGGTCAGGGAACTAGATCCCACATGCTGCAATTAAAGAGCCTGCACGCAACAACGAAGATCCCGCATGCCACAACTAAGACCCAGCACAGCCTAAATAAATAATTTTTTTAAAATCAATGGCCTTGGGCCTTCCCTGGTGGTGCAGTGGTTGAGAGTCCGCCTGCCGATGCAGGGGACATGGGTTCGTGCCCCGGTCCGGGAAGATCCCACATGCTGCGGAGCGGCTGGGCCTGTGAGCCATGGCCGCTGAGCCTGAGCGTCCGGAGCCTGTGCTCCGCAACGGGAGAGGTCACAGCAGTGAGAGGCCTGTGTACCGCAAAAAAAAAAAAATCAATGGCCTTTAAAAAAAAAGTTTATTGTGTTAACTCACTCAATTCTCACAAAAAGCCTAAGAACATTATTATCAGCTCCATTTTACAAATGAAGAAATCAAGACAGGGATAGAGAAGTGAAATGATTTGCTCATAATAACTCAGCTAAGGAGTGATAAACCTGGGATCTGAACCAGGGCAGTGTGGCTCCAGAGCCCATGCATCTTACTTACCACTTTCCTACCCTCTAGTGATGAAACAAATGAGTCTCCATTTTACCAAGAATGGCAGCAGTAAGTGACCCGGTTACAAGCAAAAGCTCTAGAGCCAGGCTCCCTGAGTTCAAAGCCAGGCTCTACAACTGACCAGCAAGGTATTTGACCTTCCTAAGCCTCAGTTTCTTCATTTGTTGTGAGGTTTAAATGAGATGAGACATATAGAGCTTAGATCAGAACCAGAATATAGTCAGCCCTCAAAAAAAATTACATAATATTGTCTTTGTACAACACACACAGTAACTCAGAGAAAACTGAGACTCAGGGAGGTTTAGCAATTTGTCAAAACCCACCCATTTCAAGAAAGGAGTCAGGATTCAAAGCTAAGTTGCTTCACTCAGAAGCCTTTGCTTTATGCATTACCCCATGGAGGTGCCCAGTAAAGATAAGTCAGTGGTTTAGATCTTCATCCTGAAGGCTTCCAGGAAAGGAGATTCTCACTCCCAATGTGATATCTCATTTTAACATCCCAAATCCCAGTCAATAGGAAGGCTCTCTCATTGTCAATCTGGATTTCATCTGGTATATTTTAAGGTCATTTCCTCTTTGAGAAGGAAAGAAGATGGAGACTCAGCAGTTTCTTCCTTTTTTATCTTTCATATACTGTACGTTATATTTCCTCGCCAACATAGAGAAAGCAGGGAACATTTCAGACTCTGCCACGAAGTAGATGCTCAACAGAAAAATGTGTTGCATGGAGAACAGATGGGTGGTGCCAGAGGCGGGGTGGGGGGAGTTGGGGGTGGGCTAAAGGGGACCAAAAGGTACAAACTTCCAGTTTTAAAATAAATAAGTCATAAAATGTAATGTGCAGCATGTTGGCTACAGTTAATAATACTGTTGTAGAGACTTCTCTGGTGGTCCAGTGGTTAGGACGCTGTGCTTCCACTGCTGGGGGCATGGGTTCAATCCCTGGTCAGGGAACTAAGATCCCACATCTCGGCGTGGCCAGAAAAAATAATAATAATACTATTGTATATTTGAAAGTTGCTAAGAGAGTAGATCTTAAAAGGTCTCATCACAAGGAAAAACAGATTTGTAACTATGTGTGATGATAGATTACTGTGGTGATCACTTCACAATATATACAAATATCAAATTATTATGTTGTTGGGCTTCCCTGGTGGCGCAGTGGTTGAGAGTCCGCCTGCCGATGCAGGGGACGCGGGTTCGTGCCCCGGTCTGGGAAAATCCCACGTGCCGCGGAGCGGCTGGGCCCGTGAGCCATGGCCGCTGAGCCTGCGCGTCCGGAGCCTGTGCTCCACAACGGGAGAGGCCACAACAGTGAGAGGCCCGCGTACCGCCAAAAAAAAAAAAAAAAAATATTATGTTGTACACCTGACACTAATGTTATATGTCAATTATATCTCAATTAACAATAATAATAAATAAAGGCAAAAGGAATGGGTTTTTTGGGGTGTTTTTTTTTGTTTTGGGTTTTTTTTTTTGCGGTACACGGGCCTCTCACTGTTGTGGCCTCTCCCATTGTGGAGCACAGGCTCTGGACACGCCGGCTCAGCGGCCATGGCTCACGGGCCCAGCCACTCTGCGGCATGTGGGATCTTCCCGGACCGGGGCACAAACCCGCATCCCCTGCATCGGCAGGCAGACTCCCATCCACTGTGCCACCAGGGAAGCCCTGACTCCCATTTCTTAACTGTAGTGTTTCTCAAACAAGGGTGTTGCAAGGCCATTCTGAGCACAATGTGGGGTTGAAGTGGCCTTAGTATGTGGTGACACCCTGGGTTTCCTCATTCCTCATTCCCTTGGGCCAGCTTTTACCAAGAGGGTAGAGATGGAGATATCTGTGTGTGTGTGTGTGCGTGTGTGTCTGTGTCTGTGTGTCTGTGTGTGCTGGGGAGGGGGTGCTGAGGTTGAGGGCGTGCAGGTGGATGACATGTGACTCACACACATCCTAACAGTCCGTCAAGGTCACAGGTGTTACAGGCAGAGGAAGGTTGGGAGTCCTGCGGAACATTTATCATCAAGATAGGAGACCTGGACCTTTGGTTACAAATAATAGAAACCCATCTCAACACGCATAAGGAAAAAAGAAAGGCATGCATTGTTCACATAACTTGGAATTCCAGGGGTAGTCCCGCTTTCAGGTATGAATAAAGACATTCACATAAGACTTCAACTTTTCTCTTTGTCTCTCTCCCTGCTCTGATGCTTTTCTCTCTGTTTTTGATGGTACGCTCTCCTCAGAAAGCAGGCATTCTCCAAACGATGGCTGCTGACAACCCTCAGTTGACATCCTTCCAGCTTGCAGAGAGCTCTAGCTGTCATGACTGTGTTTATCTTGGGGGCAGTGGGAAGGGTTTGTCATGGGACAGAGGCTGTTTTCTTTTGTCAAAAAATTGAGAGCTTTCTCAGAAGCCCCAGAGCAGACTTCCCCTCAGGTCTTATAGGCAACAACTGGGTCACATGGATACCCTAGCTGCAAGGGAGTCTAGAAAAGTGAGAAACAGGGATGTGATTGGCTTAGATGTATCATGATCCATGCCCTGGGGCTGGCCATGTGGTCAGCCTGAACAAAATTGGGGTTTCTTAAGCCAGGAAGGAAGGAGACTAGATTGGGTAGGTAACTAATGGTGTCTACCACAAGAAAGTGTTGTGAGGCAAACTGGCTAGATCGCAGAAGAAGCACAGGGAAGAGAAGCTTTGCAAAAGTCGTGGAAATGCCAGCTAGACAAAAACAACTTATGTGTACATTAGAATTGGGGAGGAAGGAGGTGAAGGCCAGGAAAAGATGTGAATCAGGGAAGGTGGGCATGGCCAGAGTGGAGAGGACCAGCCAGCCGTGGACAGCACATTCCTGGGAACATACAGGATATTCTGCAGCAGAGTTTCAACAAATACAGAGGATGCTTGGTGAGTAAGGAGCCAGTGAGGGATCTCACCACGCAGACAGTATGAGTTCTTCCCACTGTGTTTGTTCAATCTCCACTATTCATGCTCCAAGTTGACCCTAAACCAAAGCAACAAAGGTGTGACACCTCTGGGGCACCAAGGGGAAACATGATGGAACATCTTCAGTGGTTCCCTGCCGCTACGAACTCAAGTCCAAACTTCATAGTCTGGTCCCACTGGTCCTCTCCATCTTCATCCGTCACTATCCTCCTCCCTCCTCCCTCCTTTTGCTCCAGCTCCTCATAGCTCTCTAAATCCAGGCTGTACTTTTTTTTTCTGGCTGCGTCGCAGAGCATGCAGGATCTTAGTTCCCTGACCAGGGATCGAACCCCGTGCCCCCTGCAGAGGAAGCGCGGAGTCATTTTTTTTTTTTTTTTTAATTTATCTTTGGCTGTGTTGGGTCTTCATTGCTCTGCCTGGGCTTTCTCTAGTTGCAGTGAGCGGGGGCTACTCTTCATTGCGGTAAGTGGGCTTCTCATGGTGGTGGTTTCTCTTGTTGCGGAGCACGGACTCTAGGCGTGCGGGCTTCAGTAGTTGTGGCTGACGGGCTCAGTAGTTGTGGCTCATGGGCTCTAGCACGCAGGCTCAGTAGTTGTGGCGCACGGGTTCAGTTGCTCTGCAGCATGTGGGATCCTCCCAGACCAGGGATTGAACCCACATCCCCTGCATTGGCAGGTGGGTTCTTAACCACTGCACCACCAGGGAAGCCCAGAAGCACGGAGTCGTAACCACCGGACTTCCAGGGAAGTCCAGGCCTGTACTTTCTTGACTCCAGGATTTTATTCCCGCTGTCCTTCCTGCCCTTTCCTATGTGTGACCTCTCTGAGCCTCTGTTGTCTTTTCTGTACAATGGGAAGCACTTCCCTAACTAGGTGTTGTGAGAACTATGAAAATGAGATATACCATGGTTAGCACTTCGAAACTGCCAGGCACATAGTTAGTGCTCAGTCCATGCTAGCTACTGTTATTCGTCAATCCCTGTTTTGAAATCTTAACCAACTTGACATACTTGCTGTAGTACTTACGCATTCCTTCCTTGCTGTCTTCCTGAATGACGATGTCAAGAGGGTGAGCCCCAGGGCAATGTGTGTGGCTGCCCTTTGCATCTTGTTCTCTGTAGTGGCATGGCAAGCACACAGCTGTTCTAGAAGAGTTCACCTGAGATGAAAAACAGCTAGCCTGACGAGGGACAGGATGTGTCCATCCAGGACATGTTGGAGGATACAGAGCCAGGTTGGGCAGAAAGTCAACTTCCAGGAGTGTTCCCTCTTGCTGGCTGTGGGGTCACACCAGGAAATGGAGCCCACCCACAGTTCCACAACAGAGCTGTTAGGAAAGTCAGACGAACTTGTCCACCAACGATGTGTGGTTCAGGTCTGCTGCCAGGCATCTCCCCCAGCAGACAGGAACTTACCAGTGTGAGGAGGTGAGGCTTGAGTGCCACTCGACTCCTTTCATGGCCCATCGGCAGTGACTCAGCAGGAAGCCAGCCAAGGTCTGAGTCACTCCCTCCCCTCCCACCCGCCACACCCAGGGTTTTCCTCCAGGGCTTGGAAGGCTGCTTATAGCTGGAGGTGTAAATCTTCAGTACCTGGGTCTGATCTCTTTAAAACAGCTTAGTATTTAAAAGCACAAAATCTGAAGTTAGGCAGCTTGGGTTAGAAGCCTGGTTCCACCTCTTATCTAACCCACAGCAAGTTTCTTAGATTCTCTGGCCATAGTTTGCCCATCTGTAAATGGGAACAATAACGTTACCTCCCTCACAGAAGTGAAATAGCTTAGAACAGTGCATGGTATGTTGACAGGGCTACTCTAAAACCCCAGGCCTGGTCCCCCCCTCAGGACTTCTGCACTTGCTGCTTTCTCTGCCTATGTTTTTGCCCCCGATGGCAGCTCCCTCACTTAATTCAGGTCTTTCCTAAAGATTCATTTTCTCAATGAAGCCCACGATGGCCGCCCAATCTAAACCTTCCTCCTCCAAAACTTCTTACCTTCTTTCCCACTTTGTCTCCATAGTACTTATCACCGTCTAATACACCATGCATTTCAATCATGTATCTTCTCTACTGTCTGTCTCCCTCCACCCACACTGGAATTCAAGTTCCATTTTTGTCTGTTTTCTTCACTGCTGTATTCCCGAGACCTAGAAAAGTGCTGACACATAGCAGTTCTCAATAAACATGTGGAATGAATGGAAATGAATGTCAACTTACTCACCATTATTTATCACCAATTATTACTGTCATCAATAAAGATCACCATTATTATCTCATTCCAGTGAGAATCAGAGAGAAGTTCAAAGCTTAAAACCATTACCAGATTCTGCACATCTGCCTTTGGTTCGTTTATACTTGAATTAATAGACTCTCAAAACTTGGAGACATCCACTGTTAGGGTGGAAAACTCTGTTAGCCACAGGGCTGGGCAGAGAGCCGGTAATGTAAATCCATAAATCCGATGGGGCCAGTAAGAGTGGTGAGAACCCAGGAAGTTGGGAGTGCAATCCCCACCTAAAGGCATTTAAATTCAAATTAAAAAATAACCAAACACGTCTCTAAGCTGCATTTCCCTGATTCCAGACTCTAACTGTAAATTTATCTTACCACCCACTGGATCATCCTGATTTTAAACTATCCAAATATTGACACGACCCAGAGCCCCCATTCTCCCACCACCCTGACATCAAGACTCCAGGTGGGTTTCACAGGTCTAGCAGTCAGTTACAATCTTAGCTATCCTATTTTGGGCTGCTTTGCTGCCCTTTTAACTCTCCCAAAGTTCAGCTGGGGGTAACTCACCAGTAAATTCCCAAAGCCTAGCAGAGCTTGGGTGAATTAATGAATGACTGGATGGCTCAAACCAGTCACAAGGGTCCGCAATACCTTCCTCATCTCCATTATTCAATCTGCAAAAACCTCCCAAGGAGGCACCTCATGTCCAGTTGGAATCTCGCTCCAGGAAGATTATTTCTCCCCCATTCCTCAAGGGTGAAGGGTGGTTAAAAAGATTCACATCATTAAAGAGAACTCAATGCACTCCGCTCCATCTGCGTGGAGACTGGGGTGACCCCACCCCCTCCCCAAGGACAATGGGCGGGGACTTGCCTCATGTTTGTATAAAGGCTCATCCTGGTGAATTTCCCAAAGAGAGACAGCTCCAAAAGTATGGAGCCTTTACTCCTAGAAACGGAAATTGCCAGAGCCCTCCCTCCCACCTCCCTCCACCCTGCCCCCACGCCGCCCCGCGGCATTTTCTCATTAAAATGGAAGAAGGAATTAAGCCCCCACGCATATATACACTCACACACCCAACATAAAATGGGGAAATGGAGCTTAGACAGACTAGAGTTCTAACCTTCACTGGCTATATGACCTTGAAGTTCCCTGAGCCTTTCTTTGCTTTCTCATCTGTGAACTGGGAAGAAAATTCAAGTCACCTGACTGGGTGCTGGGAAGAGCCCTCCTCCTCCTGATTTAGCTCCTCCCCCAAGCTTTAGCCCACACTCTGACCAGAGTTGTCCCCTCTCTCTCTGTCTTACACACACACACACACACACACACACACACACACACACACACACACACACACACACACACACACACACCAGCCCCCCAGCCCCCCAGCCCCACCCCAGACATGCATACTCATCAAGTGTTAGCTGTTGCCGTTATTACTGTTGCTTAGGTTCACCTCGTGAATGCGAATTTGGAACCGAGCCCACCAGCGCACAGTCAGCTGGCACCACCACCACACTGCCTCTGGAAGCAGAGCTCTCTGAAGAGCAAGTCGGATGTGACAGGGGTCAGTTCATGCAGCGTACGAGAGAGCCACGACTATCTCAGCAGTGACTTTAGCATTAGCCCACCAGCTCATGGCTACTCCGTGTTATTGGCCCCAGACCTCCACCTACCCCGGCCATTCCCCTGTAGTAATCATTTTGAGAGAAGCCTTGAAAGATCACTGGTCTCTAGGCCTGACAGTTCTTCCTCTTCCTCTTTGTCATTGACTCTACAATCTTTGACCTCTAAGCCTTAAGGGGCTCAGAGAGTAGTGAAAAGATGTAGAAGTCCTGAGGCTGCCTTAGTCTATGAGCTTTGCTGCTAAGCTGCTTTGTAAACCTCAGGGAAGTAACTTCTTTTCTCTAAACCGTTGGTTTCTAATCTCCAAAGACAGAAAACCAACATCCATTCATGGCTACCAGGTGTTTAGGCACACGTTCGTATTGTTAACTCGTTTGCTCTGTAAAATGAAGGAGTTGGACTATGTAATTTCTGCATCTCTTCTGGGAAAGGTTTCAGCAGTTGCTTTCAAAACCACTCCAGCTCTCAGCCCAGGGAAGGGGTTGTGACCTCACAGAGAGAACACAGGATAAAGACCCAGGCTGGCCTGGGTTTATATCTCTGGTCTGTCATTTCTCAGCTATGTTGACGTTGGGCAAGTCACACGGGCGCTCTGAACCTCAGTTTCCTCATCTACAAAATGGGAACAATGATATCTCCCTCGTAGGGCTGCCTGGAGGATCAAATGAGATGGGTGTGTAGGAGCCTAGCGCTGCACTTAGGAGAGAGTAGGGCTGCAATGTGGGTTCCTGCCTCCTTCCTTAATTACCCAGATTTGAGGATGCCTTTATGCTAATTATTTCTGCTAACCCCTTTAAGGTTTTTGTTCGGGTTATGTTTGTGAGAAGGAAGCAGAAAGTTGCATCTGATGGTCTAAGAGAATGCTGATGACAAAGGTTTCATTTCTGCAGCCTACGCTCCGAGCCAGTGTCGGAGGGTCATCACCACAGATCCGAGCAAAATCAGCCTTTCCCTCGAGACTCTGATGCCCAAGAACAAGTATATTCCTTTCCAAAAATTTTTACTTTAATTTTAAAAGTTCCCCTCCACTGTGCTAGGTGCAGCCCAGAATCTGGGTCACTTTCTCTGAGAGGCCCTCTTTGACCCCCCTGTGTATAATTCTAGCCCCTCTCCCACCTCTGGCCACTCCCCATTCCCCTTCCTGCTTTGCTCCTCTCCATAGCACTTATCACCACACAACAAACACACCCACACACACAGTTCCCTAGAATGTAAGGACTGGGAGGATTAGGGCTTGTAGGGGCTGTGTGTTCACTGCAGTGTCTCCAGTGCTGGAAAGAGGCATTAGTAGGCACTAAATAGTAAGCATTAGTAAGCTCTAAATAAAATGTGTTGGAAGAATGAATCTGAACCTGAGTCAAAGCCAAGCTGGCAGTTATGTCCAGACAATAATAAAATATCACCCGAGCCCCTCATTTCACAGTTTGCAAAGCCTTCTCACAGTATCTATTTGATCCTGTGCAGAAGGTCCTCTGCATTTTCTAGGTGAAGAAACTCAGACATGAAGCATCTCTGGAAAACAGAGGAAGCTCTCCTGGCCTCCTGGCCTTGGGCAAGTCACTTCCCTTCTCTAATCTCATTTTTCCTTATGAGAAAATGACAAGATGTGGACTGGTTCCCTTCTGGGGCTCCAACTTTTAAATTCTTAAATCCTGTGACCTGATTGTTAACCCTTTAAGGACTGACTCAAATGATGTTACCCATAAACCATAATTGCAGAATCAGGACAAGTTGAAACCTCCGTCCATCTGATTCCATTTACAGTCTTCTTTCAGACTGCACTCCACTGGGGGGCATTGCAGGTGGGTCTGCTGAGACACAGAAAGTTCTATATACCAATGAGTTGTGGTAGTTGTTTTTGTTATATGGTCAAAGCAGGCAATGTATTTAGTTTTTATTTTTATTTTTTATTTATTCATTTATTTTTTTTTGTGGTACGCGGGCCTCTCACTGTTGTGGCCTCTCCCGTTGCAGAGCACAGGCTCTGGATGCGCAGGCTCAGCGGCCATGGCATACAGGCCCAACCGCTCCGCAGTATGTGGGATCTTCCCGGACCGGGGCACGAACCCGTGTTCCCTGCATCGGCAGGTGGACTCTCAACCACTGCGCCACCAGGGAAGCCCGTATTTAGTTTTTAAACTATTACTCTGCATTTGGCTGTGTTTCCACTAGTCTCCTAACTCGACTGCCCATCTCCAAGCTCTCCTCCCCAATCCATCTTACACACTGCTTGGAAACTAAATGAACAAACCTTGCTTTCAGGAAATCAAAAACTTTCAGTGGCTCCCTACTGCCTACAGCATACACATAGAGGGGTTAGCCTACCATTTGAGGCCCTCCTCAATCTTTTCCTGACCCTTTCAACATACTTCCCTACCCCACCCTGCTTTGTTGCACAAGAATTCCCTGCTCCAATCAATTCAACTCATTCATTCGTTCATTCATTCAATAACAATGCATTACATTTCCTACTATAAGCCAGGCACTCACAGCTCTAGGCGCTGCTGTGACGAACAAGTTCTGTCCTCAAGAAGAATATTTTCTAGAGGGGGAACGTTGGACAATAAGCAAGGAAACAAGTCAACAAGATTATTTTAGATAATGATAAGAAAATCGGCACTTGTGCTTTGGTAACAGTAGCATGCACAATAGCTCAAACAAAGCAGGATGCCGTGGTAGAAAGTTGGTGGCACGACCTTAGATCCTGTGATCAGGAAGGTCTCTTTGTGGGGCTACATTTAGGGAAGACTTGAGTGAGAAGAAAAGGATAGCCATGTGGTGACCTGGGAAGAGGGTTCCAGGCCAAAAGCGAGAGCAAGTTGCAAAGGCCCTAAGGTGGCAACAAGCTTCACATGTGCTCAGGGTGGAACGAAGGCCAGTATGGCCAAATCAATGTGGACAAGGAAGAGATTGGTGGGAGATGAGGTCAAGGAGGTAGGCAGGGGTCAGCTCAAGCAGAGCCTGGGGAGGAGTCTGGATTTTATTCTAAGTATATGGGAAGCCGTTAGAAGATGTTCATAGGAGAGTGACATGATGGATACATATTTTAAAAGATGACTCTGGCTGTCGTGTGGAGAGTGAGTTGCGGACAGTACAAGAAGAGAAGCAAGGCGACCAGTTCAGAGGCTTTTTAAGAGTCAAGGTGAGGGGTGATGTGGCCTGAGCCTGGGAGAGGCAGTGCAGATGGAGAGAAACACAGATGTTTCTAGAAGTAGAGCTAACTTGATCCATCTAACCCATCTAATGATGGATTCATTAGAGGGGACATAAGGGTAGCAGAGATAAGGGAGTCAAGATATTAGACTCATCGCCTTCCCAGCAAGACTTTGTGCTCTTCCCCCGCTATTTTCTCTCCACCTCTACTCTACTCTCTGCTTTCTCTTCACCATCTCTAAACCATCCATTTACACACACCACTCACCGCGCCCCCCACTATTTCAATGGCACCTTTCTTTTCTGCTTTCTTCAGTCCTTGGAGTCTTTCTTCACTTAATCTCTGGTTACTTGTGTGTGTATGTGTATCCATCAGTAGGCGCTGAGATAAATTTCTGTTTTGATGGCTGTGTTCTGCCTTCCCCTATTACGTGATTGATTCTTCAAGGACAAGGTAGGTGCAGCAGCAAAACTGTAGGACAGAATGGCATGTTAGCTATGAGCACCTCCAGAATCTCATTTATTAGTGACATCCATCAGATAAGTTACTGACTTCTGTGAGCCTCAGCTACATAAGTGGAAAAAAGAAAAACGATGGGGGTGGAGGTGTGATTAGCTAAATAATGCATGTAAAGTGCTTAGTACATACAGTTCCTGGCGTATAGTAAGCCTTCAATAAATCATAGCTGTGGTTATTATTTGCAAGGCTGTGGTGCTGCTGGTGGCTATGACTTTGGGCAAGTTTTTTTTCCCCTCTTTGAGTCTCAGTTTGTGCATCTGTAAAATGGGTTGCAGATAGACTTCAGCTCTAAGATTCTCAATGCCTCTGTTCTATTGGTAAACACTTTAGAATCCACTTTAAGTAATGTTGCCCAAAACCCATGTGATGTGATTTATTCTTCATAATGTTGCACCGCCCTCTGTTGGACATACTCTGCCAGCATACTTGTTGGATCCTTAAATCAGCAGATGCTTAAACAGAAGCCCAGACCTCCCTCGCCTATATGCTGACAACTGTCTCTTCTTGAGTAAGATCTCTCTCCATATAGCTACGGATTATTTTTAAAACAACAAAAATAAGGTGTTTTTTTGCATTTTTAAATTCTGTCCCTACTTTATTCCATTTTTAGGACTTTGTAAAAGTTTAGGATTTTAAAAATTTATCTATTTTAACACAATTTCAGACTTACAAAAAAGTTGGAAGAATTAACACTATATCTTCACCCAGATTCCCCAGATATTTACAATTGATCGCATTTGTTTTATTATTTTCTTTCTCTCTGCACACACAATACATACACACATACATACATATGTAATACATACATATTTTTTCTGAATCATTTGAGAGTAAACTACAAACATGAAGCCCTTTTATCCCTAAATACTTTATTGATGATGATGTAATATTATAAAATCTTCAGACTTTATTCAGATTTCTCAAATTATCTCAACAGTCTCTTTAGAGCAGAACAAAATCCTACATCCCATTTTACATTTGGTTGTGCTGTCTCTTTACTTTCCCTTACTCTGGAATAGTTTCAGATTTTTTCTTTTTCTTTTTTTTTCTTCAGTATTCTTGGCTCACTCTCTTTTTTTTTTTATTATTTTTATTATTTTTTTGGCTGCATTGTGTCTGCATTGCCACGCGCAGGCTTTCTCTAGTTGTGGCGAGCCGGAGCTTCTCTTCATTGCAGTGTGCGGGCTTCTCACTGCAGTGGCTCCTCTTTTTGCAGAGCACAGGCTCTAGGCGCACGGGCTGCAGTAGTTGTGGCACTTGGGCTCCGTAGTTGTGGCTTGCGGGCTCTAGAGCACAGGCTCAGTAGTTGTAGCTTAGTTGCTCCGCGGCATGTGGGATCTTCCCAGACCAGGACTTGAACCCATGTCCCATGCATTAGCAGGTGGATTCTTAACCACTGTGCCACCAGGGAAGTCCCTCTGTGTCTTTCAAGACATTGACATTTTTGAAGACCACAGGCCAGATATTTGGTAGAATATGCCTCTATTTGGTTTTGTCGGATATTTCCTAATAATTAGATTTAGGTCATACATTTTTGGCCAACCCAATACCACAAAAGTTTGGGTGTTTTTTGTTTGTTTGTTTGTTTATGTGGGATCTTAGTTACCCGACCTGGGATCGGACCAGCGCCCCCTGCATTGGCAGCCCAGAGCCCTAAACACTGGACTGCCAGGGAATTCCCCGTGGCTGCAGGGAGTGGCTGTTGAGTTTAAAAACAAAAAACAGGGGCTTCCCTGGTGGCACAGAGAATCCTGGTTGAGAATCCGCATGTCAATGCAGCGGACATGGGTTCGATCCCTGGTCCGGGAAGATCCCACATGCCACGGAGCAACTAAGCCCATGCGCCACAACTACTGAGCCCGTGTACCACAACTACTGAAGCCCACGTGCCTAGAGCCCGTGCTCTGCAACAAGAGAAGCCACCACAATGAAGAGTAGCCCCCACTTGCCGCAACTAGAGAAAGCCTGTGTGCAGCAACAAAGGCCCAATGCAGCCAAAAATAAATAAATTTTTTTAAAAGTATGTGCTTAGGAAGGGTATGCAATAATGATATACATTAGAAATTATTATAATCATGTATTTATTTGTTTATTTGCATAAACAAACACTTGGGCTCTTTTGAAAAGTACTGATGCCAAGACCCACCCCTAGAAATCTTTATTAAATTGGAATATTGTTTGCATATTAGTATTTTCTTAAAGCTCTACAGGTGCTTCTAATAGGCAATCAGGATTGAGAGTCATTGATTTCTACTCTGCTAACTCAAAAAAGAATATTAGACAAATTACAGAGATCCATAAAAATACAGTAAGATAAGATGAATTGCAAGACGGGAGGGACATTCAGTAGGAGAAGGACACACATGAAGTCTCATAGGCTTGCTTTGAATGGGCTATAAATTTGTTCTAACAAACAACATGAAGATAATGAAGTAACATTAAAGACAGAGACCCAATTTTAAAATGATATACACAAGGTAAAATTACACTGTGTCTAGAAAAAGATGAGAAGAAATAAACTGAAAAAGGTGTCAGTGGTTGCATCTGAGTGGTGACAATATGAGTGATCTTAATTTTTTCCACATTTTTCTTTTAAATTTATTTATTTATTTATTCATTTTTGGCTGTGTTGGGCCTTCGTGTCTGTGTGAGGGCCTCCTCTAGTTGCGGCAAGCAGGGGCCACTCTTCATCGCGGTGCACGGTCCTCTCACTACCGCGGCCTCTCTAGTTGCGGAGCACAGGCTCCAGACGCGCAGGCTCAGTAGTTGTGGCTCACGGGCCTAATTGCTCCGCGGCATGTGGGATCTTCCCAGACCAGGGCTCGAACCCGTGTCCCCTGCATTGGCAGGCAGATTCTCAACCACTGCGCCACCAGGGAAGCCCCACATTTTTCTTTAATGTCAAAATTTCCTTTAAAGAATCTGAGGTATTTTTAGTAATTAAAATGTTTTTAAAATATCAATATAATTAAAATAATTTTCTTTTGCATAGCACTTAATTTGCAAAGCTCACATTATCTCATAATAGTAATATGTAATAAGTAAGTGATAATAATGATTTATTGAATGCTTACTATGTGTCAAGTACTATACTATAAGTTTACATAGATTCTCTTTTAATCCTTACAGATACTCTTTGAGGTCGATACTATTATGAACCCCATTTTATAAGACAGAGAAACAGACTCAGAAAGGTTAATTCACTTGCCCAGTTTCAAACAGCTTCTAAGTGTCAGAGCAAGGATTTTCCTCTAAAGCTTTAACATCTAACCAGTAAGTACACTATTGTCTAATTGCTAGGAAAAACAGGTACTCTTATGCAAACTCCACTAAATTTAGTTATTTTGCATGCTATTTGTTAAAGGTTTTTTTCCATATCAGATGAATGTTTAATATGAAAAATGCCTTGGTATGCTTTGGTTAGTAGCTTTGAAAATGAAATGAAAACTCTTGCTATTACTTTGGTTCGTAGCTTTCCACCAACATTCACGCACAGGCTTTTTTTAAAAAAAGCAAAGTCACAAAATAAAATAAATGACAATCACCAGTAATTTTTATTTATAATAAGGATTTTAAACATGATGCAACATTTAAAAACATTTATAGAACAGTCGTTCTTCGTTCAAAAGGAATTCAAAGGATGTCTTTAATTCTTTTCCCATGCATCAAGACCAAAAACTTTTACTGAGATCTGTCTGAAAGGCTTAGGGATAGAAAAACAAAATCTAAAAGTCTGGTTTGGTTTAGCGTAGTTGAGTTTTAATTGCTCTTGTTTTTAAGGAAAAGAATTGGAAAAATATGTGGGCTGTCCACTGTGAGTTATAGAATAAGCAGAGAGCTAGGGGGTCAGGAGTCCCGGGTTTTGGTTGTCACTTCCCCTCTCTGGGTTTTTACTTCCTTATTTATAAAATGAAGGGATTGGACCAGACAATCTCTAAGGAACTTCTCAGCTCAAAAATTCATGATTTTACAACTGGATTGTCCTGCCTTGTTCTGTATTACCTGAATCTAAGGAACAGCAAAAGCGGCAGCCCTCTCCTAGTCCTGAGACGGTGGCAGTGTGTTGTTGGACAGCAGAAGAGTAATGAATCAAGGCAGTTTCCTCCCTGTCAACCCTCCATCCACTGAGGCTGCTCTCAGCTCTAGCTAGAGAATGGAGGCCCCAGAAAGAAAAGAAAAACAGGAGTAGAAGCTGAATAACTGGATTTGAAGAAGTAAGAGGAAGGAGAAAGCGGAGGAGCAGAAAGAAAGTGAAGGGAAAAGATGTCCCTTTTTGTTAAGGATTTTCGTATATTTAAACATCCCAACATTTTGTAAGCAAATCAAAGTTTACATGATATATTCCGGTATTCCAAAATGGATATAGTAAGTTTAGATCTGTAAAGAGCCCTTTAAAAGTACTGCATTTGGGCTTCCCTGGTGGCGCAGTGGCTGGGAGTCCGCCTGCCGATGCAGGGGACACGGGTTTGTGCCCCGGTCCGGGAAGATCCCACATGCCGCGGAGCGGCTGGGCCCGTGAGCCATGGCCGCTGAGCCTGCGCGTCCGGAGCCTGTGCTCCGCAACGGGAGAGGCCACAACAGTGAGAGACCTGCGTACCGCAAAAAAAAGAGAAATTTTAAATAAATAAAAATAAAAGTACTGCATTTACTTAAAGCTTTTTCTTCCCATCACTGGTAGTTTCTAGAGCTGCCCTGTCCAAAATGGTAGCTGCTAACTCCATGCGGCTGTTTAAAGGTAAATGTAAATTAATTAAAATGAAATAAAATGTAAAAGTCAGCTCTTCAGCCGTAAAAACCACGTATCAAGTGCTCAATAGCCACGTGGGGCTAGTAGCTACCATACTAGGCAGCACAGACATAGGGCATTTCAATTATGGAAGAAAGTTCTACTGGATAGCACTATTCTTGAGGGTTTGATTAAGGGGAAATGGAGTTCAGAACATTTGAGAGAAGATTAATTAAACAATAGGAAAATGAAAATGATGCAAATAGGCAGTTGTTAATAATTATAATAGTTCCAGCTACTGGATTTCCCAATTTATATGCATTCTGTCATTCACTCCTTAAAATTTCCTCATGAGGTGAATACACACATTATCCCCATTTTACAAACGGTAAAACTGAGGCTTAAAGAGATGAAATTGCCTGAGGTCACATAGCAAACAAGTGCACCCAGTTTACACAGCACCAGACTCTGTGCCTATTGCCTCCTTACCTCAAGTTTAAAGGGCAAGAACCGCTGGCTGGTTGCTGTAGATGTGATGCATGCTGTCCTAGGCACAGGGGACACGGTGTGACCAAGTCCCCACCCTTAGGGCAGGTGAGAAACAAGGAAGGAGTAAGCAAATAAAGGAATCATTTCAGCCAGTGACTGATGCCAAGAAGTTAATAAAATGGAGTAATATAGACATGGGGAAGGGGCTCCTGGAGGCTCTTTTAGGGGAGAGGCCTCTCTGAAGGGTGACGTTGGAGCTGAGACCTGAATGATGAGGAGGCACCAGCCCTAAGGAGAGCAGAGGCATTGACAGAGCCAACACCCTGCTGCAGGACAGAGCTTGGTGAACCAGAAGACCAGCAAGGACGCCAGCCAGCGTGGCCGTCGGTGAGGACACAGAGGAAAGCATGGGGGGTGTGCAAACGGAGAGTCGTCTGTCCCTGCCTCGAGGCTCCTGAGCTGTGGGGAGAGAAATAAACCCAAAGGGCCGCCCAGGCAACTCTCGTCACTCATTTCCACTCTGACCTCCCAGGTGGAGCCACCCTTCCCTTTCATCTTACCCTAATGGTGCTTAGTCTTCTAACTGGTCTCCCCGCTCCCACCAACACCCCCTAGAGTCTGTTCTCTACTCAGCAGCCACAGTGATCCTGTTCAAATGTAAGTCAGTGCACCCTGCCTCAGCTCATAGCTCTCCGAAGTGCCCCATCTCACTCACAGTAAAACCCAAAGCCATTGTGATAGCCGACAAGGTCCTAAGAGGTCTGCTCCCTGCTACTTTCCTGACCTCATCTCCTCCTATACTCTCCCCTGCGCATTCCATGCCAGCCACACTGGCCTCCTTGCTGTCCCCAAACATGTCAGGCCCCCTCCAGCCTCCAGCCTGCACTGCTGGAACGCTCCCTCCCAGACCTGCCAGTTCACTCCCTCGCCTCCTTAAGTTAGGGCTCTAATGTCACCTTCTCCATGAAGCCTTCCCTGACCACCATATTTAAATTCAAACCCCTCTTACCCGCACTACTTTTCTCCCCATCACTTATCCCCTTTGAGCATGCTATGTTTTTTCTTACATTTCTTACATGCATTTAGATTGTATGTTGTCTGTCTCCCATCTAGAGTTTACCCCTGCCCTGAGAGCAAGAATCTTTGCTTTGTTTCCTGCTGGATCCTTCGCCCCTAGAACATGCACATAGTAAAGAGCTCAATGTTTGTATTTTTTGATAAATGTAGAATGAACATTGAGCTCCACTCTCTTGGGAGTCATCTTCCAGATTTGGGGTCTATCTCCTGGCACAGTAAATGTGGTAGAACCCCTTTCTCCCTATGACCCCCTGATTTTTGTTATTGGTCACAGGTGATTGATATTAAAAATAGCTTTTTAAATATTTAAACCAGTGACAAACGTCTCAGTTTAAAATTTGCTGGCCTCTCCCCAGCCTCAGGCACAGACACTCTCTAGAGCAGCACGGACCAACAGAAATAGAATACAAACCACATGTGTAATTTTAAATTTACCAGTAGCCACATTAAAAGAAGTAAAAAAGAAACAGGTTAAAAGAGTTTTAATAATGTATTTTATTTAACTCAATAATCTAAATATTGTCATTTCAACATGTAATAATTATTTTTATAATTTTAAATTTTTACTTATTTATTTTAATGTTTATTTATTTATTTATTTTGCAGGTCTGAGTTGCGGCATGGGAACTCTTAGTTGCAGCATGCATGTGGGATCTAGTTCCCTGACCAGGGATCGAAACCAGGCCCCCTGCATTGGCAGCACGGAGTCTTACCTGCTGGGCCACCAGGGAAGTCCCCATCAACATGTAATAATTATTAATGAGATATTTTACGTTCTCTTTCCATACAAAGATTTTCACGTTCGGGGTGTATTTTACACCTATAGCACATCTCCACTTGGACTGACCACATTTCAAGCTCTCGAGAGCCACATGTGGCGAGTGGCTACAGCCAGCTCTGCAGTCTCTGGAGGAGAGGATATGGGGTCCATGGTACCAAAGCAAGAGCTTTGGGCCTCTCACCAAAAGTGTTGGTAAAAAGAAAGCTCGCATCAGCAAAAGCTCCAGAAGCAGCCAAGCCTCTTTCTTTCTCCTTCCCTCAACCCCTGACCTAGGCCACTTTAGGCTCTTGGATCTCCCTTGGGTGCTGTGGGTTCCTGCTCCTTTCAGGGCTCTTCCACTTGGAGGCATCCCCCTCTGTGACACTCGTGTGACCCACTAGGGACCCAGACTCTCTGCAGTGGGGAATGTCCAAGGTCAGCCCCGTCCATCAAGGGGAGGGACGCGGGAGAACAGATCCTCTCTCCCAGCAGCCCTGGGAACAGAATGCACACATGGGTTCCTCTTCTTCAGGGAAAGCAACTGCGCAGCCAGCCCAAGGAATGGGGGATGGGAGAGGGAAACAAGCCCTTCAGCTGGAATTTCTGTTCATGCTTCTCTCCAGGAAAAAAAAAAAAAATTCTGGAGCAATTTTGGCTTTCCTCTCTTACAAGTCAGGACAGTTGACCCTTTCCCAGAGTGAAGTTTTCTGGACTTCAGCCCCCCTTCCTATAAAGCTCTTCCCCCAAAGACTCTGCAACATGGTCCTGTTTTGCATCTGCAGCTTGCTTCAGCTTGTGTCCAGGCTGCCCAGTCCCCAGGCCTCTCACTTGCTGACTGTATTTTTATCACCCTCCCCTCAACCCCACATGCTTATTTCTGCCTTTTCTTTCAGCCCTTCAGGCTCTGCTGTGGTTTTTGATGATTTCCCCTTTGTTTAATCATTCTGGTGAAATGGGACTCAAAATAGAAAACAAGAGAGTGCTGACATGGATGGAAAATAGATCCGCTAGAACAACTTCAAGTAACAGCATGCTAATCGCTGTCCCCTAAATATCGCCAGCTCACATATTTCTGGACACGGTGTCACCTCACAAGCCAGGGGCAGCCCTTTCACTCCTCGGACAGCACACGTGTGTCAGGGTTCTACGAGGGACAAGATTCTATTGCGCCAGGCTCTGGGGGAGACAGAGGTGGGTAGGCTGTCAAGGCTTCTGCCCCAAAGGACCTTGTACGGAATAAAGACGATGCCTGCCCCGAGCTCAAAGCTTTCAACTAAGCTGTAAGGAGGCAGGGGTCTCATGGAAGAGGGGCACTTGAACTGGGACTTGAAGGATGGAAGGATTTTAAGAGGCAGAAACAACAAGGAAATGCCTATTTTGCCACCAGAGGAAAGGAAGTGTAGAAGCAGGGAGTGGGAGAGACACACCCATTTGGCAAAGCAACTGGCTTTTGCCTGATTGGTCTCTGCTGGTGCTGGACGGATGGCTCAAAGTTTCTGATATTATCCCTGAATGGAAGGGATATGCCAACGTCCATGCCCAGGGCTCCTGTCCATGTTTCCAACACTAGGGCTTTATGGCTCTGAGGGCATCCGAATGAGACAGTTGAGGGAGGAAAGCCTGAAGAACAGAGGGATGCCCTGGAATCCTCACAGCCAAGCTGCCATCACCATGGGCACTTCTGCAGCCTGTGGGCCACTTAGATGAGATGACAACCTTGAGCTCAGGTGGCTTGAATTACTGAGCTGAGGCCTCCCTTGAATTGTCCCAAGGCCACTGCCCCATGGTCTGTCCTCTTCAGTGTGAGGGGCAACCCTGCTTGTAGTGGATGGTTGAAGATTATTTTCTCTTTTACAAAACCAGAATTAGAGAGAGAGAGAGAGAAAAGAAGATGTCTCCAACCTCCCCACCTCAAGAAAGTAATTCCTGCTATTTAGGGAACCAACTGATGGGGAAAAACTGAAAGAGCTTCACAAATCACACAAATTCACGGCTGGGTTTATTTTTACCTCTTCTGGAACCATCCCCCCAAGCTCAACTCAGGCATCCAAGAGAGATCATGCCTGGTCCCCATTTTAGCGGTACCCGGCACATGCTCCGTCACACCACCTAGGTTTGACTCTTTTTTGTTTTTCCACAGCATTGATCACTATCTGAAATTCTCTTGTTCATTCACTTGGATTCTAGTTGATCGCTGGTCTCTTACCCCGCCCCCAACCAGACTGTGTCCCCAGAAGAGCAGGATCTGTCATGGCACTGCAGTATCCCCTGTGTTTTGCAACAGTGTTAGCTTGAAGTGGGCACTCAATAAATATTTGTGCAAGTCCACAGAGGGCCGAATATTAGTATCCAACAAACTTACAAATGCACATGCCCCCAGCTCACAGTGACTGAAAAATGAGATCAGGAGGGTGAATCTATTTTCCTTAAAGGAACCAAGAGAATCTCGGCACCTCAATCATCAAAATAATTCATTACACCACTGTTTAGAATAACAAAAGACTGGAAGAACCTAAATGTCTACTTGGTTATACAATAAGGATACCACGCATACCTATGAAAGAACAAGGACGCACTTGTGAACTAATATAGAAAGATTTCCTGAATCTAATCTTTTTTTTAAATTATAGTTTGATTTACAATGTTGTGATAGTTTCAGGTGTACAGCAAGGTGATTCAGACATACATACATATATTCTTTTTCAGATTCTTTTCCATTACAGGTTATTACAGGATATTGAATATCATTCCCTGTGCAATACAGTAGGTCCTTGTTGTTTATCTATTTTATATATAGTAGTGTGTATCTGTTAATCCCAAACTTCTAATTTATCCTTCCCCCTCCTTTACCCTTTGGTAACCATAAGTTGTTTTCTATTTCTGTGAGTCTATTTCTGTTTTGTAAATAAGTTCATTTGTATCTTTTTTTTGTAGATTCCACATATATCCAATATCATATGATATTTATCTTTCTCTGTCTGATTTACTTCACTTAGCATGATAATCTCTAGGTCCATCCATGTTGCTGCAAATGGCATTGTTTCATGCCTCTTTATGGCTGAGTAGTATTCCATTGTATATATGTACCACATCTTCTTTATCCATTCATCTCTCGATGGACATTTAGGTTGCTTCCACGTCTTGGCTATTGCAAATAGTGCTGCTATGAACATTGGGGTACATGTATCTTTTCGAATTAGAGTTTACATCTTTTCCTGGATCTACTCTTAAGGGAAAAAACAAAGTACAGGACAGTGTTAAAGTATGCTGTTAATGGTGGGAAAAAAAAAAAAGAGAGGCAGTGTATTTGTATTTGCTTGTTTATACAAACAACATTTCTACCAGTTATCAAAAAACTATTCAATAGTCCTAAGGACAATCTACAGGGAGGGAACTGGATTACTTGGGAGCAGGGAAGTTTTTGTAACTTTTGAGTTTTGAACCACAAGAATGTGTTACCTATTCAAACATAAAATCCATTAAATCCACAGCTATATTTATTTAAAATATATATTGATTGAATAAATTGATGACTGTAGTTCAGTTTCTCTTGGTGGCTCTCAGGAAATCTAAGCCAGTGTCCCTCCCACTTTCATTCACAGGCACAACCCTGGGCCTGCCCACACTCTTCCCCTCCATTCCTCTCCCCTCCACTAAAATAAAGCCAAATTCCTGAAGGCTGGGCCCCTGCAGGAGCTGTCTCACTTGCTCACTGGAGGTGTGTGAAGGACAGGTAAACAGTGGTCTGTGGTGGCAACAGAAATTCCCTCCGTACCAGTGTGTTCGTGTAAACAGAATCAAAGAATGTCATCATGTTTACCTTCTAGGAAGTTTTACAAAAACAACTTTCCTGCTTCCTTAAACTACTAGATAAGAGCAAATAAACTTGGCTCTGCTCTGAGTCAACTGGCTTAGTTCAAACCATGGAGTCTGGGGGAAATTTGGGGTAGAGAAGTGGCAGCAGCCTCTTGTATACCTGGTGTATCCTGGCTGCTGAGAGAGTCCTGTCTGGACTCTGTATCATTCTTGAGCTGATGGAAAAGGGTCTCTTAGAAGCCACAGTATCCAGAAAGATCAGGGCCAGCTCGGAGAATCCAAACTAATCTCCTGGCCTGCCTCTGAAGGCAGCAAGCAAGGCCAACTTCGTGGGTGTTCAACCCACACTTAGAAGGAGCCCTGCACTTGGTTTAATATTCTGCTGTCACCATCTTGAAATTCTTAATAATTTTTTAACAAGCAGCCCACCTTTTCATTTTGTACTGGACCCCCCCAAATTATTTAGTCAGTCCTGCAGGAAGTGTCACAAAAATCCTTGTCATTTCAGGTGTTCTAGTTTATTGTTTGTTGTGAAATAATAGTGTCTGTTCTCATTTGCCAGTATACCTGGGTTTGTCAGATCCTTTCTTGAAAGCCATTTTAGGAGAGGTTGAGGGTCCAGGTACTTGCAAAGGTGGACATGCAGGAGGGGTAGGGCATGGTCAAGATCAAGGGACAGGGTAGGCCACTCCAACAACTTGAGTACAGCCAGACACTGCCAGCATTTCTTTTTATTCCTGGCTCTCACAGGGTACCTAGAATTACCGGTTCACAGTGTAGCTCATCTGAAGAAAATATTCTGAAGAAGACACAGGGGCAAGGCCTCTAATTTTTTTTTTTTTTTTTTTTTTTTTTGCGGTACACGGGCCTCTCACTGCTGTGGCCTCTCCCGTTGCGGAGCACAGGCTCCGGACGCGCAGGCTCAGCGGCCATGGCTCACGGGCCCAGCTGCTCCGCGGCATGTGGGATCTTCCTGGACCGGGGCACGAACCCGTGTCCCCTGCATCGGCAGGCGGACTCTCAACCACCACTCCACCAGGGAAGCCCAAGGCCTCTAATTTTTGCATTTGTCCTTTCATTCCAGAAATATTTATTGAGCAAATAGGTGCTGGACATACAATAGGAAGGCATTTTCCCTGCCCTCATGAGCTTACAGTGTAATGGAGCTAGGCAATAAGCAACTAAATGAACACAGTGATAAATATGAATTGCAGTAAGTGCTACAGAGGAAACATAATGCCAAGAGAGAATAACTGGTGGGAAATGAGGAGGGGTAAAGGGACTAGGATAGCGTCATTAGAAGAGGCCTCTCTGAAAATGTGACCCTTTGGCTGAGACCTGGAGGATGAACAGAAGCAGCTATGTGTGAAGAAAGGAGAAATGGCAGACCAGGCAGGGGAACAGCCTGGGAAAGGACATTGGGATATTGGCATGTGCGGGAACCTGGACTGCTCATGAACCGGACAAAGGCCAGAGAACAAGGGGGAGAGTTCAGCGAGAGGGGGCTGGGGCTGGAGAGGTGGGCACAGGCCTGTTTCTGCAGGACTTGATAGAATCCACTGAGGATCTTGGCTTTCATTCCAAATGCAACAGGTAGTCTTTGAAGACTTGTAAGAGAGATAGCAATGCCATCAGATTTGCATTTTGGCAAGTTTACTCTGGCCTGATGTATGTCCCCCTTCACTGGAATGAGTGTCTCAGGAGTGTTAGTGGTGAGAATGGGGGGAAAATCCGTGTAAATGAAGTATACTTTAAAGGGCGAATAGACAGGATTGGATGATGGATTTGGGGGTGGGGGGTAAAAGAGAAAGGGAGATGTCAAGGATCCTGGCCCATAGGTATCTTGCATGGGAGACTCAATGGCTGCAAGTGATGTTTACAGAATTAGGAGTAAACAGATTTTGGAGGTGAGGATCAAGATTAAGACACTGATTCTGAACATATTAATTTGAGATGACTGTGAGATATCAGAGTGGAAATGGCTAACCCCTCCCCACTAGACAAGTGAGAGGGAGGCTTCTGTCCAACGGCCCGCTCAGAGGGACAGGATGGTCAGAAGAGAAGGACGGAGCCTGGCTTCCTACTCCCTGTGAGCCACTGGGTCCTGGTCCCCACACTGAAACTCCAGGACAGACTCTCCCTGCAAGATTTGGAATTATCAGTGGCCTCTCCCTCCTACCCCCACTCCACCCTCCCAGTTGCCTCAGTTTACCACCTGATACGGCACTCATGCGCAGAATAACAAGGTTTAGGACAAATGCTCTGTAAGCAGCAGACGCTTGCCTTGTGGAAGGGCTCATGCTCATTGAATGTGGGCACTAACTGTTTCTCAGAGCAGACTCCCTGAATCATACTGGCCTGGGAGGCAGGAGCCCTGGGTGGGTAGGCCCTCTAACTACACAACGCTTGAGGGCTTACAAAGCACTTTCACATCCACTGTCTTATTCTCTCAACAACCTTTGAGACCAGGTGGGGATTACCATTAACACCACTTTATATTAGGAGGTTCAGACAGGTTAATTAATTTGCCCAGGTCACACAGGTATTTGAGAAGTCAGTCTGTCTGATGCCAAGACTGAGGCTCCTTCTAGCAAGCTGTGTCATTTCATGGCAGGGACTGCCCATGTTTAGAGAAAGCTGCCTTCATTTCTGAGATACTGAAAGGCACTGGGAGGGCCCCACTGCCTAAGACACTGCCCAGAACCACAGCCTATTAGAGTTGCAAGCACCCATAGGGATCCTATCCAGTCTCCTCATTTTACAGCTGACAGGAAAAGAGCCTCGCAGAGGGAAGGAAATTCGTGGCAGAAGAGGACTAAAACCCAAATCTCTATCCTGGATCTCCTTCCACTTCCCTCAAGGCTTCCAGGGTTTGGCACCCTTCCATCTACGGAAGAGTCAGCCCTTGTGCTAGGAGAACTTTGTGGGAAAGAAGAGTAACCAGAACTAAAGGTAAAAGGTTGCTTGGCAACTAGAAATGTGGGCATGTGTGGCACCTGGCATCCATTTACCCTTCTTTCTTGTGTCCTCATCCCCAGGCTTCCTCCAGGGGGACCACTCCCAACCCCTCTTCAGGTTCTGCACCTGGGTGGAATTCATTTCCGGGAGTCCATTTCACTTCCTGCTTTAGGAGTAGGCATGTCACTCAGGTCTGGCCAATCAGAGCATCACATTTCTCTGTCCACAGTGATTGGCTCAGAAATGAACATGTGACCTAAACTCAGCCACTCACACTCTCTCCCTCAGGACCCTCAGTCTTAAGAAGACTGCCTCATGGACAGAAGAAATGCCTGGAGTTATTTGTTTTTGCTGCTGCAGCCTGTGCTTTCTAACCTAAATCTTTTTTTTTTAATAAATAAATAAATAAATTTATTTATTTATTTAATATTTGGCTGCGTTGCGTCTTCGTTGCTGCACGCAGGCTTTCTCTAGTTGAGGCGAGCACGGGCTACTCTTCATTGCAGCGCACGGGCTTCTCATTTCAGTGGCTTCTCTTGTTGCAGAGCACGGACTCTAGGCACATGGGCTTCAAGTAGTTGTGGCACATGGGCTTAGTTGCTCCACGGCACGTGTCATCTTCCCGGCCCAGAGCTTGAACCCGTGTCCCCTGCATTGGCAGGCGGATTCTTAACCACTGCGCCACCAGGGAAGTCCCTAATCTAAATCTTTAACCTTCCTGACAATTCATCCCAACTGAAGACCTCTCAGCAACGCTTTTAATAGGGTAATTAGGAAATCAAGTGATAATATCATTTCTTGTATCTCCTGACAAGAATGTTTTACTGAGATGTAGCAGCTTTGTTCCTGAGTATTTACTTGGAAAATGAGACTTAGTGCAAGAAAATTCAGTTAACACAAAACCTTTTAATGATTCCTTTAAGTCAGTGACTCTCTATACGTGGTCCCCAGATCAGCATCATCAGTGTCACCTGGAAACTTGCTAGAAAGGCTGATCCACATGTCACACCCAGATTTATTGGATTAGGAACTCTGGGAGAGAGGCCAGCAGTCTGGGTTTTCAGAGGTTCTCTCTGATGCCCACTAGAGCTTGAGAGCTATTGCTTTTAAATCATTGAGCTCAGTCCCATATGGGTTTACTAAAACATTCAGGTATGAAGAAAAAAGATGCTTTAAAGTTGTGCCTCATTTCAGACCAAACTTTACAGGATCATTTTATGTTAATCTAAGGAGTTGGAGACATCAGACTTAAGTTCTAATCCTCTCTGAGCTATTTGCTGGTTGTGTGAATTTGGGCAAATGATGTCACCCCTTAAGCCTCAGTTTTCTCATCTGAAAAACTTGGAATAATAACATCTCCTTTATAGGTTACTGTGGACATTAAATAAGATAATGACTATAAAACTGCTAGCATACAACAAGCTCTGGATAAATTTCAGCTCATTGTTATCATGTTTATGGAATTAAGGCTACTAATTACTTATTTAAAAGCACTGACTCCCTTTCATTATCCCATGGTGGCTGAGAACACATTTCCCATGTGTCTGAAACTGATGTCTAGCACACAGAATGGAACCAGAAGACCTATGTCTTAGGCCTGGCACTGCCAATAATTTACCATATGACATGCAGTGAGCCATCTCTGAACCTCAGTTTCCCCATGTGTTAAATAAGTTGGTTGGGACTGGATGGGCTATAATGTCCTTCCGGGCTCAGACACTCTGAAATTCTAAGTCTCAAGCCTGGAACAGAGTTTTTTTAATTGGTCATAGGAAACATAGTCTTCAGAGCCAAAATGCATCTGGAAGCAGCTATTTCTTAGGATATGTGAAAAGAGAACCACCCCCTAAAAGTGGGCATTAGAGGGAGGCAAATCTTCCCACACAGCAAATGTCTCTATAGATTTACCCACTTGTCTTGGGGACCACCCCATCCCCTGGGCTGTATCACCAAGGAGCTACCTCCTCACTCAGCCAGGAGAAAGAGTTTCCCTTTCTCTGTCTACTGGTGATTGCTTCATTGCTTGGCTTGAGTTGAGAACTCAGAAACTCTGGCCAAAGGCCCTCCCAAAACAGAAAACAGAGTGACCACTAGCCCTTAAACCTGCCAACAAGAACAAGAAGTTCAATCTCTGCTGGGTTTTAAGCCAGGCTGCAGTACATCTCACAAAGTCCCTGCTCTGCTTAAGCCAAAACGGCAGGGCATCAAATCACACCCATTTCATTTTCCTCTTTTTGCTTATCTACATTTTCTATGCCTGTCCCCCTAAGCTGGATGTTTATCATTTCTGTTTAATCCTCAAAGCAGTAACTTCAAATGGAGACTCTCATCAAGCCCAGTAATGGTTTTCCTTGGTGATAACAGTGCAGTGCATGGGGGGACCCCATTCTAATACCAGGGCAGTGGATGTCCTGGGAAAGTCACTTAGCATCCCAGGGTCTGCTTTTCACGGTTGTAAAGTAAGGGGAAGTTGGGCCAGTTCTTCACCTACACTACTTCCCAAGACTGTAACAAGCACCACTCAAGGTTTGGTAGCTGGTGAAAATACTGTGCAAAGTCCTGAGTCTGATCCTGCCCCCTCCATACTACAGGCCATTGCCTGGTTTGGGGCAGCTGTTTATGGATGTGAGTAAATAGGGAAAATGTGAATTGACTGATGCAAATCCATTAACAGTACAACCCTGATGTCCTGCTAAGGGATGGGGCGTGAATGGGGAGGGCTTGGAAGGCTTCACATACTTCCCCAGACTCCCAACTCATAAAGGACAAATTGGGAAGACAGTGGCAGAGCCCTGGATTCACCCATCTCCTCTATATTTCAGATAAGGAAACTGAGGTCCAAACTGGAGAAGTGAGCCCTTAAGGCCACACAGAGAGTAGGTGGCCAAATACTGAGCCAGAAACAGCCTCTGACTCTGCTTTTATGTTATGAAAGCTAGTGGGTCCAGGGAAATTTTTTTTACTACTAAGTTGGTAGATTAGATGCACCCTTCAGCACTGCAGATTGAGATGCTCGTCAAAGCTGAAGAACACCCTCTGGCACCCCTACCCCCTCAGAAGTAACAATAGAGGCCGTGCTGACCACGGCTGCATTTTTCCCAGGCTGTCTCAGACAAAGGGCTGGCCTGGCCTGGCCTTGTTATCTCTTGGTCTTAATCAGCTCCACTCCATTTTCTGTCATGGTTTATCCACAAAAGACTCTTTGGCTGCCCAACAGGAAAGCCAAGCCAAGGTCCTAGAGTTAATATGAAGGCCAAGCTGGGACTGGTTTGATGAGAGAAAAATACAATGAGTGTGCTAGCCTGCAGCCTGCAGAACCTTCAGAAATCCACATCTCTGCACAAAGAGGCAGCGTGGGGTAGTGAAAAGAGCCGGCAGACAGGCCTGGGTTCAGATTCCAGCTACTTCCCAGCAGCATGACTTTGAATAAGATATTCAGCCTTCTGAGCCTCACTTTCCTCATCTGTAAAATAGGGATGATACCACTGGCCCCACAAGTTGTTGGACTGTGTATGTAACATCTCTAGCTCTGGGCCTGGAAGAAGGGACTCTGAGTATGTTTGTTTTCCTGATGCTCAAATTATAGAGTTGTGCTAGTGAAGAATTGAGCCCTGACCTGTGGGCGGGCATGGCGTGACTGGCAGAGCCCATGCATTGGGTTTGAGGATGACTCTGATGTTCACCAGCTGCGGCAAATCCCTCCTCTAAGATTCAATTTCCTAGTCTCTAAGTGGGAAGCTTAATGCCTTTCCTGCACCCAATTTATGAATGTGTTTCATATACTATAAAAAATGCCAGCGTTACCTCTTCTCATTAGCACATACTGGTATGTAATCAAATCCTCCTGAGACCTTGGGCAAGTCATTAAACCTCTCTGGGTATATCAGTCAGGGTCCCAGCAGGCAACAGATGGCACATCCAAACTGGGTAATTTTCTTAGAGCATAATAACAGGGCTATTTACAAAGACATGTGCACAAATGGATAGTGGGTATCTCAGGGCTAGTGACCTCGAGGAGTCCTTACTACTGCTAGGCCATGAAGGAGCAAAGGAGAAGCAGTCACTAGGACCAGAGAGGGCAGATGTATTGAGAGGCCACCTGTTAGGATGCTATGGCCATCAGAGGAGGGATGCAGCCCACAGAGTGCCCTAGCAGGGGAGGGAGTTAAGGAAATAATACCCTTACCTTGATCTCCTCCTGCCGTCCGATCTCCTGTGTGTGCTTCCCTTTGGTCTAATCAAACTGGAGGCCAGGGCTTCCCTGGTGGCGCAGTGGTTGAGAGTCCGCCTTCCGATGCAAGGGACACGGGTTCATGCCCCGGTCCGGGAAGATCCCAAATGCCGGGGAGCGGCTGGGCCCGTGAGCCGTGGCCGCTGAGCCTGTGTGTCCGGAGCCTGTGTTCCACAACGGGAGAGGCCACAACAGTGAGAGGCCCGCATACCGCAAAAAAAAAAAAAAACACTGAATGCCAGAGAATAAGGGAACCCAGTGATACAGTACATCCAGGGTAGCCTCCCAGGATATAACACAAAGTGGAAAAGAGTGAGAAGGGCTGGAGGGGCATTTGGCATGTATCCAGCACACTGGGCATCAATGTCTTTCACAGTTTTTTATTTTTATTTATTTATTTATTTTGGGCCACACCATGCAGCTAGTGGGATCTTAGTTCCCTGACCAGGGATCAAACCCGGGCCCTCATCAGTGAAAGCACAGAGCCCTAACCACTGGACTGCCAGGGAATTCCTTTCTTCCACAGTTAAAAGAAGGTATTGAAGGAGACGACCTCTCCTTCTATCTCACCCTCTGATAGATTCTCAGCACTTTTTCTAAGCTTTCGATCCAGATCTAGAAGGGTTAGACCCTAGGAGGGAATCCAAGCCCTCTCCTAGGGTGATCTTTAGTCTTCCCAATTAATCAAGAGCAATGACATCCTTTTCTGGCAGCCCCAAATTTAAATTATTGCCTTTGAGGCCCATACTCAAAGCAGAGGGCAAGCCAGCCACAAAGGGAGTCCTTCTTTGGATTACTATGTTTTAATATTTACTTTTCTCTTTTAACCAAAGTGAGCCAGGTGCATGTCTCAAATACTAAACAGATGCCCTCTGCTTTCATTCACTGGAAAAAATATAATGCAGTAAGGTGTCTTTAGGCCTTATCTTTAGAAATAATAAATTGCATACAAGTGAACACACTGGAGCAATCTAATTTTTTTCCAGCACCTTCTAGCTGACAGTCAGTTTAGCTCCCAGGGGAGAAATCAAAGAGCTGAGTAATCTTGAAGAGACAACAGTTCCCAAATCCCCTTTTCACTCCATCCCATTGCAGATAGGTGATATAAATCATGTGCCTATAAAAGAAAAGATAAGAGAGACCTTCCCAGGGAATCTCAGCACAAGCAATCTGGGGCAATAGTTAAACCCCTGGGCTCTAGAATCCTTAAAGCTCAGATTCAAGTCCTTGCTCTGTCACTTACTGCTTATCTTTGTGACCTTGGACAAGTGACCTAAGCTTCAGTCTCCTCATCAGTACATTTGACAGATTATGCTCATTTAGAACAATAATAATGCTTTATCTACCTCATAGGGTTATTTCAAGAATTGAACGAAATAATACAAACACTTAGCACACAGTAAGCATTCAATAAATAGTGGTGGAGGGGAAATGGGGAGCTGCTGACACACCTATGACGCTGGATCCATAATAGTGGCTCTCCCCTGGTCATGGGACTTCGGTTATGCTTCTGCTATGGCCCTAATCATTTTCCCTTGCATTTTAGCCATCCATATTATCCCCCTGCTCTAGAGGTGTCAGTCACAGTGCTTGCCACACCCATAACCCCTTGCCATGGAGCACCACACTTCCCCCACTATTATAAATCAGAGATAGTTTTTAGCTCCTTAAGCAAATCATCATAATAAAATACTGTATTTTATTTAGTCCACTGTTATAGAATACAGCGCAAAGAAAGGCCATCCCAAATCTGTAATGCAGATGGTACTAGAATCTACTGATTTAACCATAAAAGCTATAGGAAACCTATCAAACAAGCTGTGAGAGCACAAATAGTACCTGTGGAAGGGCAGCCTGTAAACGCAAAGCATACCTAGAACAAAAGAAAAGGAGGGGGCTTCCCTGGTGGCTCAGTGGTTGAGAGTCCACCTGCCGATGCAGGGGACACGGGTTCATGCCCTGGTCCGGGAAGATCCCACATGCCGCGGAGCGGCTGGGCCCGTGAGCCGTGGCGGCTGAGCCTGCGCGTCAGGAGCTTGTGCTCCACAACAGGAGAGGCCACAACAGTGAGAGGCCCGCGTACCGCAAAAAAAAAAAAAGAAAGAAAAAGAAAAGGAGGGAGCACAGAAACATATTTACCTTTTATTTGTTATTTTTAATATTTTTATTTATTTTACCTTTTATTTGTTAGGAACTGGCAAGGAGTTTTCCTATGAGATCGTGAGGTAAGACTGCTACCCCAGGAAGCAGCTTTACCCTTCTTTTTTTTTTTTTTTTTTTTTTTTTACAGTTAAGTAAACCTCAGACAGGGTGATTTACCAGGGTCACACAGCTAGTTAGAGAAAAATTTCAAATCTCAACAAACTGATTTGTATGTTTTATGCCACCCCTTTCAAAAATATTTTGCTAGCACTGTCTATAAATATCTCCTGAAGTATGCTGGTGACCCAACTCCACAAGGTATTTTTCAATGTTGTAAAATTTTATCATGATCCATTTGCATTGTGACAAAAATCATACCTAAGCAGACCCTTCATCTAATCTGTTGTCTAATCTTTTACATCCATCTTTTATGGTGATAAACTACTGCCCTGGAGGAGCCATCCAAAATGTTTAGGAATGGCGCTCTTCCAGCCTTGGCTTGTGTGTCGGCACCCTCCTTCGCTCATGCAGCCTTAGAAAGTGACAAGATCTCACTCTGAACACTGGAATCTGTGTTCCTATTTTTCTGCACCTTTCTCCTCTTTCCAGCCCCACTGCACCTGCTCTAGTTCAACTCTTTAGATTATTACAATAAACTCTCAATGGTCTCCCCACCTGCAGCCCCTCTCCAATTCAATCTATTTTGCACACATTGCTGATTAATTTATCCATAACCCCACTCATATCACAGTAGCTTCCTATTGCCTATAGAAAAAAAAGAAGCCTCTTATCCCCTGTTCAAGACCTCAGTGATCTCTTTCCAATCTTAACATCCCTGCTCCAGTGCTCCCAGTGAATTGCATTTTTCACTATTGCCCTCTACTCCCCTTACGTTCCCAAAATGATGTGTCCAAGACCCAGTTCCTCTCTCTGTCTGTCTCTGTCTCTGTCTCTTTCTCACTTTCTCTCTTTCTATTAATCTATCTCTATCTCCCAGCTCTACTTCCTCAGTGAGTGTTCTGTTCTCAGAAGTCTCTCCTCTTGTTCCTGTAAGATAACTGCCAGTGGATTCGAAGACCGCGTGCTTCCACGTCGAATTCAGCGGAGAAGAGGAACGCCTGTTTCCTGGTAGATCTCATTGTCTGTGACTGGCCTGACCTTTGTCATACCCCCATCCTTTAATCAATGCTTGTGGCCAGACGGTGGGATAAGTTCATTGTAGAAACTCCCTAAAGTTCCTAGTCATGAGGTTTGGGTAGGACTGACCCCTGCCTTCAAGTCCAGGGATGAGCCCTGACTGACTTGGTTGTGGATAAGTTAATCAGCAATGTGTGCAAAATAGATTGAATTGGAGAGGGGCTGCAGGTGGGGAGACCGTTGAGAGTTTATTGTAATAATCTAAGGAGTTGAACTAGATGCTCTGGAGGTCCTTTCTTCCATGGAGCCTTTCCCCTACTGCCCTAGCTAGAAAGCAGCTTCCTTCTCCTCTGAACTTGCAAACCTCTTTGTCCGCATTTCTTTTATTGCAGTTACCATTGTCTACCTTGCATTCAAGCTCTCTGGCTAACCTCTGTGTCCTGGGCATCAATCACGGTGCATATCATACCCACAGTCTCCTATGAGGAATGGCTCTGTCTACAGTCCCTGGCTAAGCAGCCAGCCCTGAGTTACTTTATGTGACCATGTCCACCCTGTCTCCCTGTTGGCCATGCTGATTGGACCTGGGGTGGGCAACTGACCGACAGGCAGGCAACCATAGGCTAGCCAGCAGCTTCTGAGGGTCTGAAGTGAACAGTTCTACCCAGAGACCTCAGTAATTAGCCTTACAGCCCTGAGTGAACTACAGTGATGTGCAGGCAGAATCTCTGTATAAGCAGAAGCCAGAAAGCAGGGGAAAAACACAGCGAGCAGAGAATGAAGACTATAATCCTCAGGAATAAGGAAGTGGAGACTCAGAGAAGCTAACTAATCTGCCCAGCAAGTAGTCTAGTTCTAAAGCCTTCTCTCCCAACCAGTACACCACCCTCTCAAATGGCTACCCAAAGCAACTGCATTATATTCGATGCAGACAAACCCTTATTATACAAGCTAACAGATGGAAATGTTAAAAGGAAAAGAACAAAAGGGTCATTAGTGTTGGTTCTTTTCTCTGGGATGGTCACCCAGGGCCTCTTCTTGCCCGTTAGTCTTTTGGTCACTTCTTTTAAGATTGTCCAGCGGGCTTCCCTGGTGGCGCAGTGACTGAGAGTCCGCCTGCCGATGCCGGGGACACGGGTTCATGCCCTGGTCCAGGAAGATCCCACATGTGGCGGAGCGGCTGGGCCCATGAGCCATGGCCGCTGAGCCTGCGCGTCCGGAGCCTGTGCTCTGCAACGGGAGAGGCCACAACAGTGAGAGGCCCACGTACCGCAAAAAAAAAAAAAAAAAAGGAAGATTGTCCAGGAACCATTCCCTCACATCATACCCTGATCAGGAACATTTTTCATCTTCATTGACCCTACATATAATGGGCAGAAGGCAAAGCCCTGGAAGAAGTTCATTGTCGTAGCTCCCTTCGGGAGAGGCTACCCAGCCGGGAAGACCCCCCAGTTCTCAGAATGTTTCTCCACTCCCACCCAAGACTGGATCCCAGCAGCACTGCATTAGGTACTTCTATTTACATTGATCCGTCTTATTCTCACAATAACCTTGAGACGTAAAACTGAGATTAAGTAAACCATTCAAGGCCACAAATCTCTAACATGCTATCATCGTGATCTTAACACAAGTCTGGCGGGCTCCAAAGCTCATGCTCTTCCCACTGTTCGCTGCTGCCTCCAAAATGGAAAGTCAGTGGGGCTAGGATACAACCATGACATAGGAGCATAAGGTTTTTGCTTCATTTTCTTTTCTTTTTAAATACTAGAATTATTGGTTCATTTATGGATTCGCTCAGCACATTTATGTGAGTGCCAGGTGTGTCAAGTTTTTATCCCTGGAAATACAAAGGTTTATCTCTTGATTTAAGACATTCACTAGGCACATATGTGAACATGTTAAAAGCAAACTGTGTCACATTTTCCTCAGGTTTACAATAGGAAGGAAAAACACACATGAACAAAATTGTTTCAAGAGTTAAATTATGATCCAGATTCTTCCTATAAACCAGCTTTAGAGAGAACACTTTAATTCACTTGAAGTTGTTCACATTTCCCCTAACTTGATGAAACAACTTTTCTCTTTAGTGTGATTATCTACAGCTGTAATGAATGAAGCCTCTCAATTTGACTGCTTGGTGGAAAAAGCAATGAAGGAAACATTGTTCATTTTCTTTTTATTGGCATCAGTAGTATTCATAACAGATTGTTATCTTGAGCATTTATTTTGGCAATGACATATCTGTAAAACACCAAACAGACCCCTGACTTGCTTAACAAGCTGGTATCATGAGTATGAGGAGTTTGTGCACATGGTCATGCCCAGCCACGGGATACAAGTGTTGAAACTAGTGGCTGTCCCAGGGTACTCAGTCGGGATTCTCTTGTGATGAGGATATTACTGATGAGAAATTTTTAAAGGCCTGAGGGAAAACCCTCCCTTGATTATGGAACACTTCCAATATATCTGAGTGCAGTTGGAAATGTGTATGTAATATCCTGATGGGAGCTCTTCTCTACGTGTCCAAAGTTGTTTAGGCAAGTTCGTCCAGAAATACTCTCCAAATGTAGCTAAACTTCAAAATTTAAATGGCTCATGTCCTAGTTTCAAATTATTTCACTGTGGGCTTCTATTTGTCCAGTCTATTCAAATAATACCACACTGATTTGAAGGAAGGAAATATTTTATCTGTTTCATTTATAAAGTCAATAAATTTATTCTGAGTGCCAATATGTGGCAGGTACCAAAGACTCAATGATGGGTGAAAAAACACCACCTCCTCCATGAAGGAGCTTTAGTCTTTAAAGCAACAGGTGTTCCTGCAATTCTATACTAGTACAAATAAAAGCTTCTTTCCTCTGATTCATTACAGTTTGTTTGAGCATCACAATAATGCTGGGGTAGGCGAAGCTGGTTTTACAATCTCCGTCTGACAAATGAGAAACGTGAAGATGAGAGAAGTTATGTGTTTTTTCCCAAAGTCCCACAACTTATAAATAATAGATCTGAGATTCAAGCTCTCTTAGTCTAGGGGTCCCTTTTAAGTCTAGGGGTCCCTTTTATAGAGTCAAAAGTGCTCTTTGATCATATTTTAGACTTGATATTTCTTGAAGACACACAATTTTCTGCTTGCGGTAGTCCAGAGTAAGGGTTAGCAAACTATGGTCTGTGGGCCAAACCTACCGCAACCTGTTTTCCGAAATAAAATTTCGTTGGAACACAGCCACGCACATTCACTTGCTTTCATGCTACAACAGCAGAGCTGAGTAGTTGCAACAGAGGTTGTATAGCACAGGGGTCCCCAGCGTCCCGGCCACGGACCAGTACAGAAGGAGGTGAGCGGCGGGCGAGCAAGCGAAGCTTCACCTGCCATTCCCCATCACTCCCCACTGCTCGCCTTACCGCCTGAACCACTGCTCGCATTACCACTGCTCGCATTACCGCCTGAACCACTGCTCGCATTACCACTGCCCGTATTACCACTGCTAGCATTACCGCCTGAACCATTCTCACAACCACCACCCCCTGTCCGTGGAAAAATTGTCTTCCATGAAACCAGTCCCTGGTGCCAAAAAGTTTGGGGACCACTGGTATAGCACACAAAGACTAACATACTATTTCTGGCCTTTTATAGAAGAAGTTTGCTGACCCCTGTCTGCAATATTAACTTCTTTTCCCTTGATTTTTTAAAATTAATTAATTAATTACTTGTTCTTGGCCACTCCACGCAGACATGCGGGATCTTAATTCCCTGACCAAGGACTGAACCCTTGCCCAGTGGAAGTTCAGAATCCTAACCACTGGACCGCCAGGGAAGTCCCCCTTCATGTTTATCTTTGGCCAGGGTCATGGGTCATTCTGACACCAGGATCAGGGTTCAGCCTAGGGCTATCCAAGATGACAGTTCCACAAATTCTACCATTCATAAGGGTTTTCTCCATCTACTTGTCCTCAAATTTTGCCTCATGTCCCTACCTCTTCTGGTAGACTTAGGGCCCCAGAAGAGCATATGACTTCATATCCAAAGGAGGAAATATTGTGCATAAACAAGGACTTGATTTGCTGAAAAACTGCTCTCGTTAACTCTATCCTATAGCCATGGCACATCCTTTCTCTGTATGTAACGTCTAACTTGAGAAGAGGCTACCCAAGAATGCAGTTGGGTGTGCTGAACTTGGTCCAAAAGTCAAAATGACTCTCTAAGACCAATCCTGTGCTTTCCCAACTGTGCCTGAAATTGAAACAAGTTCTCCTTATTTTGCAGTTCCAGTGGAAGACCAAGCAAATGTGCATAATTAATGATCAGGGTTTCCATTCACACTGCCCATGCTTCTCCGCCCAACGCACCCTTTTTGATGCCCTCACAGCCATTTGAATCCATCAGTGAGAGTCTCTATGCCTGGCACCTTCAGTGCCCATTAATTCAAGAAACAGGTCCTATAGTATGCCTTAAGCTCTTTCTTTGACACTAGGCAAGTTGGGGAAAGAGATGAGAGCCAATTAATCCAGATCCCTACACTGAAAAAACCTCAGATGCACTTTTGGCATCATCTACAAAAGAACTTACACTTAGAGTCACTGTGCTACACCAGTGGAATTACACTTGATTCTGGACTATGGCACTTAGAGTCTACTTTGAATTAATATTGCTTTCTATTTCTGCAATAACTTGTGAATAACATTATAAAATTACATTTTTTGTGGTAAAAATATTAATGTTAAATGTAAGCATTTAAAATATACCACAATATGTATCACACTGATTTTTTTTAATGAATTTATTTATTTAAAATTTTTTTTTAATTTTTGGCTGTGTCGGGTCTTCATTGCTGCACACGGGCTTTCTCTAGTTGTGGTGAGCGGGGGCTACTCTTCGTTGCGGTGCACGGGCTTCTCATTGCGGTGGCTTCTCTTGTTGCGGAGCACGGGCTCTAGGCATGTGGGCTTCAGTAGTTGTGGCACGTGGGCTTCAGTAGTTGTGGCATGTGGGCTCAGTAGTTGTGGCTCGTGAGCTCTAGAGTGCAGGCTCAGTAGTTGTGGCACACGGGCTTAGATGCTCTGCGGCATGTGGGATCTTACCAGACCAAGGATCTAACCTGTGTCCCCTGCATTGGCAGGCGGATTCTTAACCACTGCTCCACCAGGGAAGTCCTGTATCACACTGCTTTAGACCTTCTTCATATTTTCATTTATCAGGAGCTACAAAAAGCAGAAAAATCCTGAGCTTCCTTTGACTTCCAGAGGCCCATATGCCTCAGTCAGGTTAATCTAATAAATAAAGGTGTGCTGAAAGTAGACACTGAGCTTTCCTAACAACATCCCCGAGTTTGGCCATAATTGGGTATGTTTCACTTCCTACTATCATGTTCCACATTATTTGTACATCTCAGGATCCATGTAGATCAATGAGGAAGAACTCATGCAATTATGGAAGTCACCCCCCTCTTCTGCACCTCCCTCCTGGAAAAAGGGAGAAAGATTAGCCCAGGGCAGGGCTTATTTTTATTTTTATTTTATTTTTTTTTGTGGTACGTGGGCCTCTCACTGCTGTGGCCTCTCCCGTTGTGGAGCACAGGCTCCGGACACGCAGGCTCAGTGGCCACGGCTCACAGGCCCAGCCGCTCCGCGGCACATGGGATCTTCCCGGACCGTGGCATGAACCCGTGTCCCCTGCATCAGCAGGCGGACTCTCAACCACTGCGCCACCAGGGAAGCCCTAGGGCTTATTTTTAAATCTCGGACATGGGACAACTCCAGAACTGTCTACTGCATCAATGAAACCAAAATGCAGACTTCCTGACACACAGCTATAACCTGATACATACACTTAAATATCATTAGAGCATGAGCAACCAGCAGAATTGTCTGCCAATCACCTCTTTAACTTGGCCCAGTATTGCCCACAAAGCTGATTTAATATACATGTGTATGTACACACATATACATTCATATATGTAATATATATATACATAGTCACACATATATATAATGAGTTGAATTAACACTAATTTCTGAAATTTTGCTCCCAGTTTCAGGTGATAGGGATGAAAGCTACTGTATCTTTACATGATGCAGTGAAACCCAGAGTCTAACGGGCCACTTGGGGGTGAGGTTATTATTCATTTAATAAACCTTCATTATGATGTCTAAACACCCAGGATCTAGGAGCTGAATAAGGAGCCCATGCCTATGAGGGGCTCACTGGGCGGTGGGATACACCAACTCCAATGTATGACCACAGAAAGTGCTGTTCTAGAGATATAAACCAGGTGCTGTTGTGTCTCCAAGGAGGAATGAATTGGGGCAATGACTGAGGCTGGAGGAAGACTTCACTTAGAAGTGATATTCAGCAAGGCCTTGCAGAATGAGAAGATTATGAAAGCCAGACATGAGGAAGAAGATTTTAATTCAATTTAACAAACACGACTTAATCACCTACTCTCTACACAAAATACTAAACTCTGTGCCTTTCTTGGAACAGATGCTCAGTAAACACTACCTTTTGTGTTGCTAGGTGCAGACAGGGCCAGCGAGCCAATAGAGCACCTTTATTTAATTAGAAAAGGCATCCTTCCTCTAGATATTCAGAGGTCAAAATCAGGGCTCATGACTTGGTGAGTCAGGCTAGATTTCAGAATCACTTACAGCTCCACTTACCCCTCACACTAAGGTCTTGTGCGGAGTGAACAACATTCTCAACTATAAGTGGTAACCCTGGGAACAGGAAACACAAAGATGAATAAGGCATGATCTCTGCCTTGAGGAGCTCATCTGGTAAAGGAAAAAAAAAACCACATATGATATCATATAAGTGACATAATAAAGGTATTTGCAAATATGGGAAGGAGCAGCGAAAGGGAGATGTGATCAAAGACTTTAAAACAGGAAACCTGGGACCAGTTTAGGGAAGGCTGAATGCTCTTGGGCAGGTAGATTTATTTCTCTACCCCAATGGTTCCCTAGCCTAGAAGATCACCAGAATCACTTGAGGAACACTTAAGAAATGACAAACTCCTGCCCAGGGTAGGTCTCGGGTGGAGCCAGGAATCTGCATCGTCACAAGATCCCCCAGGTGAGCGCTGGGTTAGGAGCCACAGGTGTGAACCAAGTCCCCACTCAGCCTCTACTCTCCCAGCACCCAATTTCTCTTGGTGAAATAATAGTGTTCAGAACTTTCTCCCTATGATAAAAAGGAAATGAAAGTTCTGTGGTTGCTTCAGCTGACTGCCCAGGTGAAATTTCAGTTCTGCTTTAGAAAGAGAAAGGCCACCTGAGAAGTAAGATAACTGACACATCCAAGGGGTGGGCTATACAGGGTTGTATGAGCACTTTCGATCCACTAATACAGCTGCTACGAGGATGCAGAGAGAGGGAAGGGGCAGCCTGACCCCAGGAGAGTGACCCATGGGCAGGAGTCCTGACGATGAACCCTCGGAGGAAACTGTTCTGGTGTCTCTGAACCTGACTATGATGCCCACACCCCCACTGTCAAGTCTTCCTTCCTGACATCCTTGATTATGACCTTGAGCTGTGTACTTGGGGAATTCAGTGCTTGCGTTACCGAGTTGGAAGATGAAGCATGCTCCTGGGATACCAGCAAGGCAGGCTCACACACAAACACACACACACACACACGCACACACACACAAAGAATTTGACATATTTTTTTTAAAAGCTCTGATGCCATCATAAGAAAAAATAATATTTCCCTTCAGGTTTATTATATGTTTTTTTGTGGGGTTTTTTTTGGCTGTGTTGCATCTTCGTTGCTGTGCACAGGCTTTCTCTAGTTTCGGTGAGCGGGGGCTACTCTTCGTTGCGGTGCGTGGGCTTCTCATTGCAGTGGCTTCTCTTATTGTGGAGCACGGGCTCTGGGCACGTGGGCTTCAGTAGTTGTGGCTCACGGCCTCTAGAGAGCAGGCTCAGTAGTGGTGGTGCACGGATGCTCCGCGGCATGTGGGATCTTCCCAGACCAGGGATCGAACTGTGTCCCCTGCATTGGCAGGTGGATTCTTAATCACTGCACCATCAAGGAAGCCCAGGTTTGTTTATTATATGTTGTTCTTAATTCAAATTACTTGTAGGAGTGGAGGTGGACCACGATTTTTTTTTTTGCTTTTTTTTTAATTAATAAACTTTACTTTTTATTTATTTATTTTTGCGGTACGCGGGCCTCTCACTGCCTCTCCCGTTGCGGAGCACAGGCTCCGGACGCGCAGGCTCAGCGGCCATGGCTCACGGGCTCAGCCGCTCCGCGGCATGTGGGATCTTCCCGGACCGGGGCACGAACCCGTGTCCCCTGTATCAGCAGGCGGACTCTCAACCACTGCGCCACCAGGGAAGCCCTAAACTTTACTTTTTAGGGCAGTTTTAGGTTCACAATTGAGTGGAAAGTACAGAGTTCCCATGTGCCCCCTTGTCCTCATACAAACACAACCTCCCCACAAGCAATATCCTCGCTAGATTTCCCTGGTGGTGCAGTGGTTAAGAATCCGCCTGCTGATACAGGGGACACGGGTTCGTGCCCCGGTCCGGGAAGATCCCACATGCCGCGGAGCGGCTGAGCCCGTGCACCACATGCTACTGAGCCTGCGCTTCAGAGCCCGTGAGCTGTGACTACTGAAGCCCCTGTGCCTAGAGCCCCTGCTCCACAACGAGAAGCCACCGCAATGAGAAGCCCGCGCACCGCAACAAAGAGTAGCCCCCGCTCGCCGCAACTAAAGAAAAGCCTGCGCACGGCAACGAAGACCCAATGCAGTCGTAAGTAAACAATAAACATTTTTAAAACGTTAAAAAAAAAATATCCCCACCAGAGTGGTACATTTGTTACAATCAATGAACTTACGTTGAATCAATGAACTTACATTGACACACCATTATCACTTAAAGTCCATAGTTTACATTAGGGTTCACTCTTGGTGTTGTATGTTCTATGGGTTTGGACACACACATAATGACATGTATCCACCACTGCAGTATTGTACAGAATAGTTTCACTCCCTTAAAAATCCTCTGTGCTCTGCCTATTCACCCCTTTTCCTTCCCCAAACCCCTGGCAACCATTAATCCTTTTACTGTCTCCATAGTTTTGCCTTTTTCAGAATGTCATGTAGTTGGACTCATAGTCTGTAGCCTTTTCAGATTGGCTTCTTTCACTTAGTAATATGAATTTAAGGTTCCTCCATGTCTTTTCATGGTTTGATAGCTCATTTCTTTTTAGAGCTGAATAATATTCCATTGTCTAGATGTACCATAATATATCCATTCACATTCTGAAGGATATCTTGGTTGCTTTCATGTTCTGACAATTATTGAAAAAGCTCCAAAGCTCTATTTACAATAGCCAGGACATGGAAGCAACTTAAGTGTCCATCAACAGATGAATGGATAAAGAAGATGTGGCACATATATAAAATGGAATATTACTCAGCCATAAAAAGAAACGAAATTGAGTTATTTGTAACGAGGTGGATGGACCTAGAGTCTGTCATACAGAGTGAAGTAAGTCAGAAAGAGAAAAGCAAATACCGTATGCTAACACATATATATGGAATCTAAAAAAAAAATGGTTCTGAAGAATCTAGGGGCAGGACAGGAATAAAGACGCAGACGTAGAGAATAGACTTGAGGACACGGGGAGGGGGAAGGGTAAGCTGGGACGAAGTGAGAGAGTGGCATGGACTTATATACACTACCAAATGTAAATTAGATAGCTAGTGGGAAGCAACTGCATAGTACAGGGAGATCAGCTCAGTGCTTTGTGACCACCTAGAGGGGTGGGATAGGGAGGGTGGGAGGGAGATGCAAGAGGGAGGAGATATGGGGATACATGTATATGTATAGCTGATTCACTTTGTTATAAAGCAGAATCTAACACACCATTGGAAAGCAATTATACTCCAATAAAGATGTTTAAAAAAAAAAGCTGCTATAAACATTCATGTGCAGTTTTTGTGTGGACATAAGTTTTCAATTCATTTGGGTAAATACTAAGGAGTATGACTGATGGATCATATATTAAGAATATGTTTAGCTTTGTAAGAAAATGCCAAACTGTCTTTCAAAATGACTGTACCATGTTTCATTCCCACTAGCAACGAATGAGAGTTCCTGTTGCTGCACATCCTCGCCAGCATTTTTGTTGTCAGTGTTTTGAATTTTGGCCATTCTACTAGGTGTGTAGTTGTATCTCATCGTTGTTTTAATTTGCAATTTCCTTATAGCATATGTTACTGAACATCTTTTCATATGTTTACTTACCATCTGTATATCTTCTTTGGTGAAGTGTCTATTCTGGTCTTTTGACCACTTTTTAATTGGGTTGTTGAGTTTTAAGAGTTCCTTGTATGTTTTGGAATAAAACCCTTTATAATATGTGTCTTTTGCAAATATTTTCTCCCAGGTTGTGGCTTGTTTTCTCATTCTCTTGACAGTGTCTTTCTCAGAGCAGAAGTTTTTAATTTAAGTAAAGTTCAGCTGATAAATTATTTCTTTAATAAAGCATGTCTTCAGTGTTATATCTAAAAAGACATTGCCATACCCGAGGTCATCTAGGTTTTCTCCTGTGTTATCTTCTAGGAGTTTTATAGTGTTGCATTTTACATTTAGTTCTATAATCCATTTTTTTGTCTGCTTATTTTCCTTCTGATGAATTTTTAGTTTTTTAAATTAAAATACTGAATTGAGGGAAAACTCCACATCCCAGACAGACTGACTCCTAACATATACAAAAAAATAATGCTCTTAAGTGTTACATGTCTGGCTATGGTGACGTTTTTATATTTATTTTCTTTATGACCCATTTTGAGTTACTTTTTGTGAAGGGTGTAAGGTCTGTGTCTAGATTAATTTTATTGCCTGTGGATGTCCAGTTGTTCCAGAACCAGTCTTTGAAAAGACTATCTTTGCTCCATTGTATTGAATTTGCTCATTTGTCAAAGATCAATTGACCATATCTATGTGGGTCTATATCTGGGCTCTCTCTTCTGTTCCACTGACCTATTTGTCTATTCTTTCACCAATACCACACTGTATTGATTATTATAGCTTTATAGTAAGTCTTGAAATTGGGCAGTGTCAGTTCTCCAGTTTTGTTCTTCTTCAATATCAAGTTAGCTGTTCTAGGTCTTTTGCCTTTCCATATAAACTTTGGGATCAGTTTGTCTTTATCCACAAATAACTTGCTGGAATTTTGATTGGGCTTACATTGAATTGAGCTGGGAAGAACTGACATCTTGACAATATTGAGTCTTCCTATCCTTCCACGGAATATCTCTCCATTTATTTAGTTCTTCTGTGATATCTTTCATCAGAGTTTCATTGTTTTCCTCATATAAATTTTGCATGTATTTTGCTAGGTTTATGCCTAAGTATTTCAGTTTGGGGGTGCTCTATAAGTGATATTATCTTTTTAATTTCAAATTCTACTTGTTTATTGCTGGTATAGAGGAAAACAATTGACTTCTTTATATTTACCTAATGTCTTGCAATAATCAAGATATTCACTTACTATAATCACTAACTAGTTCCATGAGGTTTTTTTTTTTGGTCAATTCTTTTAGATTTTCTACAGAGACAATCATGTCATCTGCTAAAAAAGACAGTTTTATTTCTTCCTTCCCAATCTGTATACCTTTTATTTTTTATTTTTGTCTTACTGCATTAACTTGGACTTCCAGTATGATGCTGAAAAACAGTGGTGAGTGGGGACATCCCCATCTTATTCCTGATCTTAGTGGAAATGCTTCTAGTTTCTAACCATTAAGTATACTAGATGTAGGTTTTTGTAGATTTTCCTTATCAAGGACATTCCCCTCTGTTCCTAGTTGCCAAGAGTTTTCATCATGAATGAATGTTGGATTTTGTCAAATGCTTTTTCTGCATCTATTCATATAATAATGTGATTTTTTCTTCTTTATTCTGTTGATGTAATGGATTACATTAATTGATTTTCAAGTGTTGAACCAGCCTTGCATACCTGGAATAAATCCCACTTGGTCATGGACTGTGAACTTCACCAGTGCTTTTAAAACCCACCCACCTGCCATCTTAGTTGGGCCAGGATGGCTGGAGGAGCTGGAGTTACGTATTTCCCTTTTCCCACACAGAAGGCTAGAAGGGGCTAGAGTTGGGTATTTCCCTTCCCCAAGGTAAATTAGGCTCTGATAAAACCCCAGTAGGTTAAGCTCTGGTGAAATAGTTTCTCCTGAGGGCAGGCCTTGTTAAGAACAGAATGCTTGGGCTTCCCTGGTGGCGCAGTGGTTGAGGGTCCGCCTGCCGATGCAGGGAACACGGGTTCGTGTCCCGGTCCGGGAAGATCCCACATGCCGCAGTGCGGCTGGGCCCGTGAGCCATGGCCGCTAAGCCTGCGCGTCCGGAGCCTGTGCTCCGCTAAAGGGAGAGGCCACAACAGTGAGAGGCCTGCGTACCACAAAAAAAAAAAAAAAAAAAGAACAGAATGCTCTAGCATATTCAAAGTGGTTCCTTTTTCCCCTCCACCTGCTGAACATATGAGTACTTTGCTTCCAATATTCACTGTGAGGAACACTGGTACAGAAGTGTGGGGGAGGACCCTTATGACTAGATACCCCTGGAGTTTTTAACTCTCAGATTTGTCCACACTGTGCCTCCAGCAATTTGTCAATGACAGGTTTTCCCACTGTTGGTTCCCCTGGTGGTTTCTGCTCCCTTAAGTTGTGAATCTGGGTACCTACTGATCTGTCCAGTGGTTTGCCCTGTGACCTCATTTCTTTGACAGAGCTAAGAAAAGTTGTTTTTGTTTCAGTTTGTTCAGCTTTTTACTTGTTGTTAGGACCCAGCAGCAATGTCTGAGCTTCTTACATGCCAGACAGGAAACTCGAAGTCCTCCACCATAATTTTTTCAATACTGAGGGGTCTCTAAAAGGTCTTACTCTGCCCTAGGAGAGCTGAATTTCAGTTAACATTTGTCAAGCACCATCTATGAGCCAGATGTTTGGTAAATACTTTCACATTTGTTATCTCACTAAGTCCTCAGAACAGCCCTGAGAGGTAGTTATTAAAATTATCCCCATTTTACAGATGAAGAAGCTGATACTCGAAAAATATAAATGGCTTGGCAAGATCACATAAACAGAAAGTGATAGAGCTAAGATTAAAACCAGGTCTTCTTTTAACTCCAAGGCCGAGGAGACAACTTTAGGAAATTAAAAGTCTTGAGTGATAATTTTAGAAAATTAAAAATCTCTAGTGATTTCCTCTTCCCTTCCTCCTCTGGGACCTTCCCTCGTGTTTGGGTTAGCATGGAGGTGGGGACATTGGGGAAGCTGAGGTCCACCCACTGAACCAATGTTGTAGCAGAGGCTTGAGCAACTATATGGCCAATATAATTCAGGTTTATTCTGACTTCCCAAAATGTACTGCCAGAATTAGCAGGCAACTGTCACAGTTCAATTTCAAAAAGCAGTTCTTCCATTTTTTTTCTTGACTGTATAGACCAGAAGCTCATAACCAGGGTCTAAGATTCCTCAAGGGTCCTCAGGGGCATCAAGAGGTTTGTGAACCTCTTGAAACTGTGTTGCATTGTGTAGGTGTGAGAAAATGAATTTTTCTGAGGAGAGGGTTTATCTTTTTCATCAAATTTTCGAAGAGCTCTCCAATGCAAACAAGATTAAAAAATAATTAATATAGGCTTTGTCCAACAAGAGTTTGTTTTTAAATTTTCTAACTCCCGCCTAGGGAGAGAACCAGATACTAGTAAAGAATGCAGCAGTTCATATCAGGAAATAATAATCACACTAATACTTCAGTAATTACTTTTTTCCTCTGTGCTGATGGAGACATAGATCTGGCTTTGGTGAAACCAAAAAAAAAAAAAAAAAAAAAAAGAAACCCCAATGGTTTGTGAGGAGACCAAGAGGATGCATCTGTTTCCTGAATCAACCAGATCAAATGAGCACTGAATCAAACGCTGCCTGTGCTGAGACTTTATTTTCTTGCAAAGAAAGATGAAGCAGTTGCACTCAAACAGGGGAAAGAAAAAGAAAAAAGAAGAAGAAGAAGAAAGAGAGAGTAAGCCTAGGCAAAATAAGAATTATAATCTCTACTTTGGAGTAATGCCAATGGATTTCTTGATATGGTACTTTCTCCAAACTAAAGTTCACACCTAACAGCTATTATTTCTATAGTACCTGTAAAGTAACTCTAGTCTCTGAAATTTTTTTTTTTTTTTGACCGCAATGCAGCGGCTTGTGGGATCTTAGTTCCCTGACCAGGGATTGAACCCAGCCCTGTCAGTGAGAGCACGGAGTCCTAACCGCTGGACCGCCAGGGAATTCTCTGGAATCTTTATACAATGGAGACTTTGGCTCAGTCTGCCTAGATTTATTTCAGCAAGTGCTTCATTGTATTTTGGCTCCAACTCCTGCATCTTTCCCAGTCTTCCAGATACTTGTCACGATACAGTCATGCTTTATTCTTTGACATGTTCTCGGTTGCCTCTGCACTTTGTATTTGCTTTTCCCTCTGCATTTGCTGTTCCCTCTGCTTGAAACACCCTTCACTCCCGCATCCCCCTCACTATCTCCTCCTCAGCCCTCAGGACATCTCTTCTAGGGAGCTTTCTTCAAGCCCTTAGGAGGAATTTTCTGTCCTTGATATCTCGTAGGATCCTGTGTGGACCCTTATCCCATCACCCAGTGCACCATTCCACTCTAAGCTCCTTGAGGGCAGGAGCCATGTCTTTCACCTGGGATCTCTAAGTGTGTCTGACACGTAACAAGCTTTTACCAAATATGTGTAAAATGAATGAGTGGTTAATTTCCCATCTGTGCCTAATAAGGGGCATTAAGTAATAGACTCTTGTGCAAATATTCTGCGGTTGAAAGTAATCAAAATATTCTCTGTTCCCTTTTTCCCCCTCTTGGAACCTGGAGATTTTAGAAATACTAACCTCTCAACATCAAAAAGCTCAATTTAACACCCCATGCATATCAAAGGAGCTCTAAGAAAAAAAGATAGTCTGATTTATTATACAGATTATGAAATACATTAAAACAAAAGAAAAGTTTTAGATTTTAGTCTCAAAAATACGGTTCATTTTTCTGCAGACATCACCATGATGTTCAGGGTACATGGCCATCATTGACCATTTTTTGAAATCTGCCGCGTGTGACATATAAATTCCTTTAACTGTTTTTCCAAGGGGCTGAATCAGAGCTGCTTATGTAGTCATAATGATACTCAACTCTAAGTTTGAGAAAGGCTGTTACAAAACAGAGAGACTATGTAAAGCTTTTAACTTCCCTCCTCTAAGAAAGGTAATACGTGGAGAGGAAAAAGGAAAACAGAGCAAAGATCAGTGACTTCAGTAATTACATCTGATTGGGAAGACCTGAGCCTGGTCTCTGATTGCTTAATGTGCTTAAGGCAAATGAAATTAATTGAATCACATACAAGAAGAAATACTGATACTTTAATCCCAGAAATGGGACTTGAAATAAATCCAAATTCTTTTTTTTTAATTTATTTATTTTTGGCTGTGTTGGGTCTTCGTTGCTGTGCACACGCTTTCTCTAGTTGCAGCAAGTGGGGGCTACTCTTCCTTGCGGTGTGTGGGGTTCTCATTGCGGTGGCTTCTCTTGTTGTGGAGCACCGGCTCTAGGCTCGCGGGCTCAGTAGTTGTGACTTGCAGGCTCTAGAGCGCAGGCTCAGCAGTTGTGGCGCACAGGCTCAGTTGCTCTGCGGCATGTGGGATCTTCCCGGACCGGGGCTCGAACCCGTGTCCCCTGCATTGCGCAGGCGGATTCTTAACCACTGCGCCACCAGGGAAGCCCAAAGTAAGTCCACATTCTTAAAGAATAGAAGAGCTTCTCTTTTTCGTGAAAGCGGGTAACTGCATAAAATGACGAGCTGATGCTAGAATTCTCATTCTTTTTTAAAAAAACATATTTATTGGAGTATAATTGCTTTACAATGTTAGTTTTTGCTGTATAACAAAGTAAATCAGCTATACGTATACATATATCCCCATATCCCCTACCTCTTGAGCCTCCCTCCCACCCTCCCTATCCCACCCCTCTAGGTGGTCACAAAGCACCAAGCTGATCTCCCTGTACTATGCAGCTGCTTCCCACTAGCTACCTATTTTACATCTGGTGGTGTATATATATGTCAATGCTACTCTTTCACTTCGTCCCAGCTTACCCTTTAGAATTCTCATTCTTTTTTCATGTTGAAATGGTAGGTCATACGCTTTTAGATTTAAGAGGAACTTTGAAGATCAGTTACTATAAGCTCTCACTCTCACCCATCCTGATCTGACTCATATCTCCCTGTCATTATACTCCTGGGGAGCACAGGTGGAATCCAACCTAAAATAGGCTTTCTCAGAAGGATTTGGTCCTCTGAATATTTGCCCCAACAATCATCTGGTCTAAACACCTTCATTTCTCTCACAAGGAAGATGATGTCTAAATATAGGCTCCCAACAGATGTGCCCAGTGCCTTATGATGTACAAAGCATGTTCTCATCACAGTATCTAATTCAATAAAGAATGATTCAGAGGCTCTCCAGGGTCACCCAGCTTGTTAATGGTGGAAACTGGACCAGGAGTCCTGGTGTAATACCCATTCTCCTTCACCGTGGTACTTACTGAAAATTATTCCAAAGTGCTATTTGTATGGTTCTGAGCAGGAGGATTTGGCCATATCCGGAGATAGTATGCAGTTAAAGATTCTGATGTTTTATAGTGAAATTAACAAATCCCTCCATGAGGTGGGCACACTGCACACAGCCCTTGAGGAAATGTGAAAGAGACATCTCAAAGCTGAGGAGAAACTGGTAACCCCAAACCCAGGGGTGTTTTGCCTCATTTTAAAGCATTTCACAGGATTATAGGGGAGGATGTGTTGTTAGCAGTGTTCTCAAACGTTAATATATACAGAGGCATCTCAGGATCGTGGCAAACACAGATTCTGATTCACAAAATCTTGGGTGGGGCCTGAGATAATGCATTTCTAACATTCTTTCCAGGTGTACCAATGCTGCTGGTCCAAGGAGCACACTGTGAGTAGCTAGTTGTACGGAAGAACATCAGTCTAGGAACCAGAAGAATGGGATCCAAGTCTCAGCTGTACCTTTTTGAACCACGTGAACTTGGGCAGGTCTCACTCTGTTTCCTCACCTGAAAAGTAGTGGTTATAAATCACATCTCTAGGGACTTCCCTGGAGGTCCAGTGGTAAAGAATCTGCTTTACAATGCAGTGGACACAGGTTCGATCCCTGGTAGGGAACTAAGATCCCACGTGCCTCAGGGCAACTGAGCCTGTGCGCCACAACTACTAAGCTCGTGTACCTCAACTAGAGCCTGCACGCCGCAACAAAGACTTGACGCAGCCAAAAATAAATTAATTAAATAAACAAATAATAAATAAATCTTTAAAAAAAATCATGTCTCTGTATGCACCAAGAGCCTTGAGACTGACTGTTGTGTGTCATCCCTTTTCTGGGACTCTATCCTAAGCATGTGTGCATATGTGTGGGAGAATATTTTTGACCATCAGAGATGTTTCTCACGATACTTTTTATAATAGTGAAAAACAAGAAGAAACCTAAATAGCCAAAATTAGGGAAACATTTTAGACTAAGCTAGGATAGATCCATTGAATTGAATATTAAGCAGCCATCTAAAATCGTGTTTAGGGAGAAAATATAAGAACATGGGGAAAAAAGTTCATGTAATAATGTAAAGTTTTTAATACAAAATTGTATATATGGACTAAATGCTACACTATATAAAATCTCTGCCCCGTCTGACTCACAGGAACACCAAGAATAAAATGAGACAGCAATTGATAACTCAGTATATAGCTATGAGGTATTATTATAACTATTTTCTAATGGTATTGAGAAAATCCAGGTCAGGGCTCATCCCCTGCTGTGGCAGCCTGCCCTAATTCTGCAACATAATGTTTCCTAGAAGGGCCAGCTTCTATCTGAACATTCCCTCTTAGCAGGAAGAATTCATTCTGACTGTGATTGAAAATATGAACCCAAGAAGCAACGAATGTGTATTTCCTGTTTCTGTTGTTACCCTACAGAAAGAGGAAGAAGAGGACTTTTTTTTTTTTTTTTTTTTTTTTTGCGGTACGCGGGCCTCTCGCTGCCGCGGCCTCTTCCGTTGTGGAGCACGGGCTCCGGACGCGCAGGCTCAGCGGCCATGGCTCACGGGCCCAGCCGCTCCGCGGCACGTGGGATCTTCCCGGACCGGGGCACGAACTCGCGTCCCCTGCATCGTCAGGCGGACTCTCAACCACTGCGCCACCAGGGAAGCCCGAGGACAATTTTTTAAAATGTTTCTGGGGCAAACTATTTTAAAGGTGAGGTTTAAAAGATAGAAGGTTATTTTAAGATCAAACTTGAGTTTGAATCCCAGATTTGTCACGTATTGGTGGGGGACCTTGAACAAGTCAAAACCAGTTTCTCTTAGCTTCAATTTCCAAATCTGTAAAACAGCTTTCATAGTATTCATCTCATAAGATACTTTGAGGATTAAATAGAATAATTAACGAAAAGTGCCTGGTATAGTTCCTGGTACACAGCAGACTCTCAATTAGTCACATAGCTAATTGTGGAGGACATGCCCTGGGTATAGGTGGGAACTTTGACTTGCTTGTAACCAAGAGAATGTGACAAATGCGATTAGAGTTACAATGATATATATAAGGTTCCGCCCTGCTAGCACACACTAGAGAGGTTCACTGTCCGTTACTGGCTTGGAAAAAGGAAGCTACCATGCTGTGAGAGGGTGGCTTGCGGGACCTTAGTTACCGGACCAGAGATCGAACCCAGGCCCCGGCAGTGAAAACGCCAGGTCCTAACCACTGGACCACAAGGAATTCCCTGTGAGAGAGCTTATGCAGAAGGCCACATGGCAAGGAATTGAGGGCAGCCTCTAGTAAACAGTAGCCCCAGCTTACAGCCAACAAGAAAACAGAAACCTCAGTCATACAAGCATAAGAAAATGAATTCTACCAACCACCTGAATGATCTTGGAAATTAATTCTTCCCTGGTGGAGCGTACAGGTTAGACTATGGAGCCCAGTTTCCACCTTGATTACTGCTTGATGAGATCCTGAGTAGATGACCCAGCTAAGCCATGCCAGTCTCCTGACACTTAGGACTGTGAGATAATAAATGCATTGTTTTAAACCTCTACATTTGTGGCAATTTGTTACACAGCCTTACAAAGCCAATACATAATATAAAGTAGATAACTAACCCTTATCTTTTGCCCGTTGCTTGCAATGAACAAGCTCACCGTCATTTCACCAATGTTTACTGAGCACCCACTATTCTGTTGGGGCCAAATCAAAGAATAGGAGACAGAGCCTGCCTTTGAGGAGGTCAGTGGAGGAGACAGAGAGGAAAACAAAAAATTACAATAAAAAACAATAAGTGCTATGATCGAGATAGTAGAGCTTCACATTTCAGCTAGATCATGAAGAATCTGGCTAAATTAGACATTAGCCAGACAGAGGAGAAGGAAAGGTATTCCAGGCTGATGGACTGGCACATGCAAAAGCATGGGGACGAGGGGGTACAAACGGTACCTCAGGAAACCCAAGTGGTTGACAAAGGAAATGTTCTCTGGACAGAAGTATTCTAAGGGGATTTGAATATGACATCAGCAGGGTCAGTGAGCGTTTCTCTCGGAGACTGATGTATGAACAATGGAAGAAAGAGAATCTCTTTTGGATGGCATCAGGAAGCTGGAAGCTGGAATGTTATAAGCCTGGAGCTTCCATCAGCCATCTTCCCATGGACACATAGAGGAAGACAGTTTGAGAGAGAATGAACTCCAAATACAGCAAATGGGAGCAGAGTCGAATTATGGAATTATGGAAACAGGGAGGGAGATAGAGAGAACATCATTTGATCTTTTTTTTTTAATTTATTTATTTTATTTTTGGCTGCGTTGGGTCTTCATTGCCGCCCACAGGCTTTCTCTAGTTGCGTCGAGCGGGGGCTCCTCTTCATTGCGGTGCACAGGCTTCTCATTGCGGTGGCTTCTCTTGTTGCGGAGCATGGGCTCTAGGCACGCGGGCTCCAGTAGCTGTGGCTCGCAGGCTCTAGAGCACAGGCTGAGTAGTTGTGGCGCACGGGCTTAGTTGCTCCGCGGCATGTGGGATCTTCCCTGACCAGGGCTCGAACCCATGTCCCCTGCATTGGCAGTGGCTTCTTAACCACTGTGCCACCAGGGAGGCCCCGCATCATTTGATCTTGATCAGCGCTGTTCAATAGAAATATAACGTAAGCCATAAATGCAAGCTGCCATATGCAATTTAAGTTTCTAGTGTCCATGTTAGGAAAAGTAAAAGGAAGCAAATGAAATGAATTTTCATGCTATACTGTATTTAATCCAATATTTCCAAAATATTATTTCAACATGTAATCAACACAAAAGATCATTAATGAGATAGTTTTCTTTTTTTTATGCTACGTCTTTGAAAGCCAGCATGTATTTCACATCACATTTCAATTTGGATAACCACATTAAAGTATTCAACAGTCACATGTGGCTAGTGTCTGCTTTGTATACAACACAGCTCTACATCCATCCCTGCTGAAGCCATTTCTTGTTCTGCATTTGTTTAGATTCTGTATTTGTCTATTTGGCATCCATTAGTCACAGGGACAAATTTACAGCTGAAGTTGTTTACATCTCCTCTGAGATCCAGAGCTCATGCTCTGAAATCACCTCCTTTAACTCTTATACATCAAGCCATTATTTCCCCTGCCTCAAATCAACCCAGGGCCAGATATGAGACAGCTAGGAACAGCTGCTATGCCCCAAAACCCAGCAGAATTATTCAAAGTAGCCAATCCTAAGCCGTTTACCCTACCCTGCCTTGCCTTTCCTGTAGACACCCCAATATAGGCTGTGGTCTACACATTCCCCTGGCTCTTTTCTGCTTTCTGACCAAAACTGGTGCTTCCCCAGGTGACCCTGCATGGCATGACACAAGCCTTGCTCTCTGGAAATGTAAGTCATAAATTCTTCTTTCAATGATATTGACCTCTCCATGTCATCACTCAATTGAAGTCCCCCATATATAATTGAGATAGCTTTATTCCCTGAATTTCCTAGGAAATAATGGATTCCTTTTTTGACCTAAGCTAGTTGGAAATGACTTTCTGTCACTTACAATCTAAAGAATTCAAACTAACATATACAGATGCCCAGGTCCTATTCCAAACTCCAGAAACTACATCTTAAAATACAGCTATTCTTTTATAGCCAACCATGCACAGACCCATGCATAGGCTGGAGTTTGGGAATGCTTGATGTGGGCCAAAAGGCCATGGCAAGTTCTTAAGTAGATGGAATGATCAGATTTCGGTTTTAGGACAATCACTATGACGGTTGGTTTGGAAGATGGACCAGAAGAGCGAGAGATGAGAGTAAGGCCACTTCCAGGCCTAAAGGGGCTACACACAGATTTGTGGTGTGGATTCCCCAAGCTCTTGTGCCATTCCCAGGCCACTGGGTGTAAAAGGAAAAGGAAGGGATGTGGGCATTTGCTGACGCTGAGAGCTGGGTCTGCTCCCTTTGTGCAGCTCGCTCAGGAGGGCGTATTTTTGGGAAGGGGTGTGTTCTGAAAGTAGGGAGGAAGTCGCCACCCCATTGGAAAGAATCTGCCACCCTGCCTTCCAGCTGAAATATCAGATAGAGTCTGTTCTTCTCCATGGGCAGCGGGGAATGGAATGGCCAAAGTTTTTTTTTTTTTTTTTTTTTTTAAGGATTGTATGAAAGAACATGATGTCTTGGGCTCACAAAGGGAAAAAAGATAAGGGAAAAGTGGCAAGTTAGAAAGTCCATTGTGCATGTTATCTCTGTTATTTTAGATTAAGAAAAAGTAAATATGGCAGACCAGGCTCACAATTTATGCCAGCCTGGTCCAAAATCATTGCTTTTATTTTTTCCCTTGATTTTGCATCTTGGCAGTGGGTTTTCCCTGGACGTTTTCTGGCGCTCAGCACCACATTACCTTGCTAAGGAAGAGAATAGGAGGTCCACCGAGTCAAGCAAGGGAGATGGGGGGTGCCGTGGGAAGGGGAAGGTCTCCCTAAACTCTTGAAGCAGAAACCTTTGGTGTGTAGGCACCACTGTGCGTAAAAACACATTCTTTTCTGGTGGGAATATAAAAAGCAGGGGTGGCCCTAGAACGCAGGAATTTCAAATGGAAAAATAATGGAGAGGTGGGGCATATCCAGGGAGGGCAGCAAGTTGGCTCCCAAGAAGCCTTAGTCCTCTGGTGCACATACGCCAGGCCAAGGCTGTCCTCAGCCTCGTTGTTCAGAAATAGAAATTGTCAGCTTCAGCTTCAGCTCTTAGGATCAGGCACACATTAGCTAAGATTGTAACACTGATGGATAAAACTAGAATGCCAATTTATTAAACAGTAGACTTTAAACAGGAGCTTCAGATAGCTGAGCTGGGGCTCGGACACGTAATGTAACCAAACTCTCCAGTACATAATCATACTAGTAAAAGTAATAATAAAAGCTAACATTTACCGAGCACCTACTACATGGTAGTCACTATGCAAAGTACTTTATCTAAATTTTTTCACTTAATCTGAAATAGGTACTTTTTTTTTTTTTTTATAAATTTCTATTTTTTTTTGGAATTTATGATCTAGTAAGCACTGTTGCATTTATTAATTTATTTATTTTTGGTTGTGTTAGGTCTTCGTTTCTATGCGAGGGCTTTCTCTAGTTGTGGCAAGTGGGGGCCGCTCTTCATCGCAGTGCGCGGGCCTCTCACTATTGCGGCCTCTCTTGTTGTGGAGCACAGGCTCCAGACGCACAGGCTCAGTAGTTGTGGCTCACGGGCCTAGTTGCTCTGCAGCATGTGGGATCTTCCCAGACCAGGGCTCAAACCCGTGTCCCCTGCATTAGCAGGCAGATTCTCAACGACTGCGCCACCAGGGAAGCCCGGTACTTTTTTTTTTTTTTTTTTTTTTTTTTTTTTTGGCTGCACTGCGAGGCTTATGGGATCTCGGTTCCCCGACCAGGGATCAAATCTGGGCCACCGCAGTGAAAGCACCAAGTCCTAACCACTAGACTGCCAGGGAATTCGCTGAAATAGGTACTTTTATTATCTTCATATTGCAGATGAGGAAATTTAGGCACGAGGAGGTTAAGTAATTTGCCCAAGGTCATATGTCTACTTCCCATCTGGCCCTTGAACTGGAATTGAACAGGACAGAAAGTAGACAGAAAACTTGAATGAGAGACTTTATGAGCACGAGTATTGCTGCTTTGGGGTATGGGTAGAGCACATTGCACTTCAGTGCCTCCACCCAGACCTAGCCCTGCTCCTCACCTGGAAGACAGGTGGTGTTAGAAGCCTGGGGAGAAGGCACTGGCACATACGTGGGTATTCTCACACTGAGACCCTCTAACCCCGGCCACAGTGAGGCTCCATCACCTGGTCTCATGGGTAGGGGATTTGGACAAGTAGAAGCCAGAGTCAAAGATGAAGAAGAGGCGGACTGACAGGCTAGTTTGAGAGTGTGGGTGAAGTCCTTCTCTGGCGTTATTTGGGACTACTTTAGTGGGGGAGGCTAAGTTCCTACTTGAGCATGTGGCCAGTATAATTTGAGCCCACATAAATGACTTCCATTTGCATATGCTGGTTCTAGAAGCCAGGTGATGGAAGGGACACACAATGATAAGGGATTCCATGGGGACCCAAATGCCCATGTCAGCAGGACCAGGGCATTCTCTCCCTGAAGATGGACCCACAGGGGATACCAAATTGTAATCCATTTCAGCATCACTTCCTCAGAAATGCCTCCTCCCTTCCCTTCCTCAGGTGCCATATTTACTGTAATATGCACACAGCACCCTCCACTTATGTTTTTAGCACTTATCAGATTGAAGTTGAATAAATTTGTTGACTGTCTCTCTTCTCTGCTGGACTGTCAGCTCCCTGAGGATAGAAACCACATCTGTTGGCTCTTCTGTTCCAACTTAGGCATCTTATAAGATGTCAGAGCATAGTGAGCATTCAATAAATAATATTTCTCCACTCTTGAGCATAACCAAGCTTCTCAAGTCATCTTTCTCCTTTACCACCCATTCACTCTTCTGCCTGCTCCCATCTGGTGACCCTAAATCATTCTGCTGGGGTTGCTGCGACCTCCACATTGCCAAATCCAATAGACACTCTCAGTCTTGATTTACTAGATCTTGGAGCACCTCTTGATATAGTTGACCACTCTCTTAGTCTTCAGATGCTTTCCTCTAATCACAATGCGATACCACTTCACACCCATTAGGATGGCTATTATGTTTAAAAAAACATTTTTTGAACAGAAAATAATGTGTTGGTGAGGGTATGGAAAAATTGGAACCCTTGTGCATTGGTGCAACTTCTGTGGAAAACAACATGGTGGCTCCTCAAGAAATTAATCATAGAATTACCATATAATCCAGCAATTCCACTTCGGGGTATATATCCCCAAAATTTCAAAGCAGGGTCTCAAAGAGAGATTTGTACACCCATGTTCATAGTAGCAGCATTCACGATAATCAAAAGGTAGAAGTGACCCAAAGTGTCCGTTGACAGGTGAAAGGATAAACGACATGTGGTATATACATACAATAGAATATTCTTCAGTTCTAAAAAGGAAGGAGATTCTGGAAAATGCTATAACGTGGATAAACCTTGAGGACATTATGCTAAGTGAAATAAGCCAGTCACAAAAGGAAAAATGCTATATAATTTTACTTATATGAGGTATCTAGGGTAGTCAAGGTCATAGAGAAAGAAAGTAGAATGGTGGTTGCCAGGAGCTGGGGGGAGAGGAGGGAATAAGGAATTCCCTTCTGAAGATGGATGGTGGTAATGATTGCAGAACAATAAGAATGTACTTAATTCTGTTAAGGTACTTAACAGAACTGTACACTTAAAAATGGTTAAAATGGTCAATTTTATGTTATGTATTTTTACCACAATTTTTAAAAATGCTTTCTCTCTAAGCTTCTAGTATACTTCCTGCTTCTGGTTTCCCTTTTCCTACCTCCATGGCCACTTCTCAGTGTCCTAGTCAATTCCTTCTCTACCTAAATGAGAAATGTTGGAGGGCTTCTTTTCTTGCTTCCTTCCTTCAGCAAATATTTGAGTGTCTACTCTGTGTTGGGAATCAACAGTGACAAAAGACACAAAGTTCCTCCTTATGGAGCATCTATTCTTACTGGATAGAAGATGATCCAATGAACAAATAAACAAGTAAATATGTAGTACGTTAGATCAGGGGGCCCCAATGCCTGGGCCATGGACTAGTACTGGTCTGTGGCCTGTTAGGAACCGGGCCACACAGCAGGAGGTGAGCAGTGGGTGAGTGAGCGAAGCTTCATCTGTATTTACAGCTGCTCCCCATCACTCGCATCACAGCCTGAGCTCTGCCTCCTGTCAGATCAGCAGTGGCATTAGATTCTCATAGGAGCACGAACCCTTCTGTGAACTGTGCATGCAAGGGATCTAGGTTGCACGCTCCTTATGAGAATCTAATGCCTGATGACCTGAGGTGGAGCCGAGGCGGTGATGCTAGCGCTGGGGAGCGGCTGCAAATACAGATTATCATTAGCAGAGACGTGACTGCACAGAGACCATAATAAATCAATTGCTTGCAGACTCATATCAAAACCCTATCAGTGAGTGGCAAGTGAAAACAAGCCCAGGGCTCCCACTGATTCTGCATTATGGTGAGTTGTATAATTATTTCATTATATATTACAATGTAATAATAATAGAAATAAAGTGCACAATAAATGTAATGCTCTTGAATCATCCAGAAACCATTCCCCACCCTCCCCACCCCTCGTCCCCAGAAAAATTGTCTTCCACGAAACCGGTTCCTGGTGCCAGAAAGGTTGGGGACCACTGCGTTAGATGGTCATAAGAGCTACAGAAAAAAATAAAGCAGGTTAAGGGAGATTGGAAGAGCCAAGGTGTGGTGGCGGGCTGCATTTTTTTTTTTTTTTTGGATACCCGGGCCTCTCTCTGTTGTGGCCTCTCCCGTTGCGGAGCACAGGCTCTGGACGCGCAGGCTCAGCGGCCATGGCTCACGGGCCCAGCCGCTCCGCGGCATGTGGGATCTTCCCGGACCGGGGCACGAACCCGTGTGCCCTGCATCGGCAGGCGGACTCTCAACCACTGCGCCACCAGGGAAGCCCCGGGGCTGCTGTTTTTTAAGGCTGGTCTGATAAGGTTACATCCGAGCAGTGAACTGAAGGTAGTGGAAGAGAAAGCAATGCTATTATATGGAAGAGTTTTCTAAACAGATCACAAGGCCCTGAGGCAGAAGAGTGTCTAATGTGTTTGAAGAATATCAATGAGGCCATGGCGACTGGAGCAGAATGAGATGGGGCAGAGTATATACTCTGAGAGGCAGTGAGGTGGAGACACAGGTCGTAAAGGGCCTGGCAGACAGTTTTGTCGAGTGAGATGGGAAGCGAATAGAGTGGGGCAGAGGAGTGCTGTAATGTGACCTATGCTCTAACAGGACCACCCTGGCTGCTGTGCTGAGAACAGATTGTAGGAGGAAGAGTGGAAGTGGGAGGCTACTGTAGCAACCTAGTTGAGAGAAGAAGGCGGCTCAGACCAGAGAGGCAGTTGTGGACATAATAAAAAGTGGAAAATTGTGAATATCTCCTGATGGGAGGGTCTGTTGACAGATTGGCTATGGGAGGTGAGAAAAAGAGGAGTGACCAGATGATTCAAAGTTTAGGGCTTGAGTGCCAGGAAAAATGGAGTTGTCATTTATAGAGTTGGAAAAGACTGTTATGAGGAAATTTAGGGTGAAAATCAGGGTTGGGTTTTAGACATTTGGTTTGAGATATCTATTAGATATCCAAGTGGAGATGTTGAATAGGCAATTGGAACATGCATCTGGAGTTCAGCATAGACACAGAATTTCAAGGTCAAGTCCTGGGTTTTCCTTCCTCATCCTTTTAAGTCTCTCTCTAAGTAACATTATCCATTTCCTTGGCTTTCAATACCCCCTATGGGCTCCATCGATTTTAACCTGTACGATCACACAGAACCCCATGTTACAGTTCTCTGAGCTTGGCTTTATGCTCTGCTGTCACCATCTTGAAGTTCTTAATAATTTTTGGACAAAGGGACCTGCATTTTCACTTTGCACGGGGTTCTGCAGATTAAGGAACCTGTCCTGCTCCCAAATGTGTAACTTTATTTTGGATTTCTCTTTTGAGCACTTTGTCTCATATGCCCAACTGTCTACTTGACATCTCCACTTGGATAATGTAAAGAGATCTCAAAACGAACATATCCAAAACTAAACTCTTAACCTTCTCTAATCTGCACTCATGCGTTCTTGCCCACCTTTCCAAGCAGAAACCAGAGAGCCATACTTCCCTTTCTCTCCCCATTCCCCCTCCCCCATCCAACCCAAGTCATAAGGATTGTACTTCAAAAATATGTTTCAAATTAATCCACTTCCACTGCTCCTAGCCTGGTCCAAGCAATGGTCATTTCTTATCTGGACTACTATAGAAACTCCTGGCTGGTATCTCCACCTCACAAGTTTTGCCCCTTCTCCAACATGAAAAAATGGTTTATTTTTCACATAGCAGCCTAAGGGGTCTTTTAAAATAAACCGCAATGTGATTACACCTTGCCCCTGCTTCAACCTTCCAATGGCTCCCGTTGCATTAGAACAAAACCTAAATCCTACAAGCCGCTGCGTGAACTGAGCTCTCGCCACCTCCTCATCTCTCCTTCGCCCCGTTCACCCCTCCCTCACCCCAGAAAATGGCACAGTGGCATTTCAGTTCCCAATGCTCTGACCTCTCCTGTGCCTTAGGACGTATGTTTTGTCTGCCTGGAAGCCAATGGCCCCCAACTCCCTCCAGCTTTTGCAACGGGGTGGGAGGAGGGGGGGTTGTTTGCGTTTTGTTTGTCTTTCCTTTTTTTTTTTTTTTTTTTTGTCTGCTGATACTCATCACTTTATTAGAGCAGAACTGTGTGTGGTCTGGGAAAGGGGAGCCTGGGAAGAACACGACCAGCACCCACCTCGGGGGATTTTCCTGGACATCAGGGGCTCCTCCATGCACGTTTAGAGGTAACACCTTCATAGATGAAATCCCCAGAGGGCAGCATTGTGACTGCCAAGCAGCAGGGGTAGGAGGGGTGCCTTGGGCATAGCTGGGCCCTGGGACAGCAGGGCTTCGATGTCAGGCTCCATGTGGATGGTCAGAATGCAGCGGCTATACCTGCGCCCAGGCACACGGCCCAGGCCACTTCTTTGCCACACACCAGAGACCAGGTGATGAACTTGGGGTTGGTCCCGAGGGCAGTGGCGGCGACACTGGGCGTGGGCAGAGCCTCGCGAAGGAAGGCAAAGAGCGGGTACGCCTGCGAGCCATTCCCCTCGCGCTTCTCCACTTCTCGAAGAGCATGAAGTTGGGCTCGAACCTGTTGCCTGGTCTGACGTGCTTGGGGCAATTCAGGATCTCGTTTTGGGCGTTTTCCTGATGCCCAAACCGGTTGCACGTGAAGCTGAGCACGGCCAGGCCTCGGGGGCCCAAGGCGCCGCCTCAGCACCTTCACCTGTGTGTCATCCTGGACCTCTGTGCCTCCGAGCGATGCCAAGTCCTCAATGAGCAGGGCCCTGCCCCGCAGGGCAGGTCCACGCGGCGTGGGTGTTGGAGAGGAGAGGAGAGGGGGAGAGCTGCGAACTAGAAGCGCCTGTTTTTGCATCTTACTCATCTGACAGGTCTCAGCTCAAATATCACATTTTTAAAGAAGCTTCTGTGTTCGGCTAAGTTTCCCAGAAAATGAAACCCAGGGCAAAAAGCTGCTGGGCTATTCTTTTAATAGGGAGGACAATCCCAGGGAGCAGGGAGGAAGAATTGGGAGAGAAGCAGGGAAAGAGGAAGAGCCAGTGTGTGATATGCTGGCCATCTCCAAATGCAACCGATCTCTTAATCTGCAGGACCACACCCCCAAGAAGTCTTGGGACCATCCTTCAGAGGCAGGCAAAGGGGAGATATTATCCTCTGTCTCCTACCTCCCAGCGCTCAAAGGTTCAGCCCTGGGATGTTAACTCCCCTGTATTTCTAGGCTGCATGTGGGCATTGGGTGCTGAGAAGCCTCCTGGTGGTTCCAACAGGGTGACACCAGAGCAGGAAGCCAGAGAAGTGAGGTACAGAGCAGAAGCAGTATACTGTCAGGTTACACCTATGTGAAATCGTTAGCGCCACGCAGAGCTACAACAAGAGACAAGTGAAGCTGAGAAGATTCAAAGTGGAGGAAAAACACTGAGACCTTTGCCCTGATCCACTCCAACCCCATCCAGGTCATCCCGTGTATTCATTCATTGGACAAATGATTTTCAAACGCCTCCTAAGAGCCAAGAGTATGCTAGTGACAGTGACGCAAAGAAGCATAAATAGACACCACTGCTGCCTTGGAGGTGCTCACATTCTAACGAGGTTGATGGCTAAAAAAGAAGTATAGGAGAAAAAAAAAGGTAAAAATCACTGTAATTATAAACTGTGACAAGTGTAGATAAGAAACAAACAAGGGGGGGAGAGAGAGAGAGAGAGAAAACAGGGCCAGTGGGCTGGAACTCATGGGAAGAGGGGACAATGGCATGAGATGATACAGGAGAGGTTGACAGGAGTCAAATCATGTAGGTCTTGCTAGTTTCTTCAAAGAAGAAAGCAGTTGATTTATTTTGGTCTCTGTGCCTGTTTTCTGTTTTCCTTCAGAGTATTCATTTATTTGAGTCTTTAATTGCTTTCTGTCTGCCTGACTAGACTAGAAGCCCCATGAAGTCAAGGACCAGACACCCTTCTTGTTCTCCATGGTATACCCAGTGCCTAATCACAGTGCCTGGAGCCTGGCAGCCTTCAGTAAATAATAATTGTTGAATAAATCTGTTGAATACAGGAATGAATGGATAGGAAAGCACTTGCTGTGGAGAGCAAGGACTTAAAGCTCAATGGCATCAGGCTCTCATAATCAGATTCATGCATCTCCACAGCAAGGGACCAGAAATCCTACAAGGATGTTGACCCAGTCTTCCTGGGCTGTGCTTGAGTGAGCAGGAAATGCTCCATTTTCTTATCTGATCAAGTCTTCATTTAATTAACACATCTTTATTTCTATTTAAAACTTTCAATCAGCTTACACTGAAGCCCTAGGAGCCATATTATTGTTTTAAGAATGGCTCCATAGCCTGGCTCTGATCCATTATGTTTCAGTAGTGTGATGTAAATTAATATTATTATTATGCGCTGCCTTGACAGCTGGTAAAATGCGGACGTCCTCAAATGGCCTAACCACATGGTCCCCTCACCACTCCGCCCCCCAAGCCAAATAGCCCTCCTTATCAAATGAACCAAGTGCAATTCTTTTTTCATAAATAAATTTATTTATTTATTTGTTTGTTTGTTTGTTTTTGGCTGCATTGGGTCTCCGTTGCTATGCGCAGGCTTTCTCTAGTTGCGGCGAGCGGGTACTCTTCATTGCAGTGTGCCGCCTTCTCATTGCGGTGGCTTCTCTTGTTGCGGAGCACGGGCTCTAGGCCCGTGGGCTTCAGTAGTTGTGGCGCATGGGCTCAATAGTTGTGGCTCGAGGGCTCTAGAGCGCAGGCTCAGTAGTTGTGGCACACAGCTTAGTTGCTCTGCAGCATGTGGGATCTTCCCAGACCAGGGCTGGGACCTGTGTCCCCTGCATTGGCAGTCACATTCTTAACCACTGTGCCACCTGCGATGCTTGCTTACTCCTGAGTAGCAGATTTCAATTCCCTGACAGCCCGTGGAATTATTCAAACACACCAGTCACATCCTCCCTAAGGAACCAAGGGGTACCTCACTCTCTTGATACTACAAAACTTGCCTCCTGCAGCCCCCAGGGAATTCACTCTTTTCCCGAATGCAGCCCCCATGTGGTACTGCATGGAACAGTGTCCCCTTCCTCTAGACTGTGAGTGTATGTACTAATAAACGGCTGTCCGTCTCATCTGTCCAGTGTCAGGTGTCATGTGTTTGGCTATCCCCATAACCCCAGGGCATCCCTCCTTCCTCCAAAGGGAGGGACTTAAATGTAAAATATGCTGGGACTTAAATGTAAAATCTTACATTGTGACATTGACATTGGATAGGAGATGATCAAAATAAGTAGTTTAACCTTTAGAGGGTATATTAGTTTGGTCTATCTGCAGGTATCAGAGACCAAACAGCATGGGGTTTTTTTGGTTGGTTTTGCTTTGTTTTGTTTTTATTGGAGTATAATTGCTTTACAATGTTGTGTTAGTTTCTGCTGTACAATGAAGTGAATCAGCTGTATGTATACCTACATCCCCTCCCTCTTGGACCTGCCTCCCACCCCCACAAACAGCATGGTTTAAACAAGAGAAGAGTTTCTTTCCCCACCCCAGTGTAGCAGCTCTCTTCCTCAAAGTCTTCAGAGGCCCAGACCCTTCTATCTTGGGGCTTCTCCACCCCTAGGGCATGGCCCTCATCTGTATGTTTCTTATGGTGGAATCAGTGCATTTTCCTGTTAGGATGTCCCACAAAAATAGCTGCAGATGCCCCCAACTCCATGACTTAGGACCAGCCAGCTGAAAATCTGGAGGCTCCAACACACCTTAAACTTTTAAACCTGAAAGCAGTTGGGACACCCACCTCCTCAAATGGAGTCTAGCAGAGGGACAATACAGAATCTTGGTTAAGAACTAAAATTCTAAAGCTTAACAATTCTGGGATCAAATGCCAACTTTGCCACTTGTTGGCTGTGTAATCTTCAGCAAGGCACTGACCGTACTTTACCTTTCTGAATTTGTTCCTGCAAATGTAAAATGGAGTTAATAACAGAAAGCACCTTAAAGGGTTGTTTTAGGGATTCCATGATATAACATATGCCTAGCAAAGCGCAGGCACAGAATAGGGATTCAGTGAATCGGCCATCTGGTACGTCCTTACCCCACTTGACCAAGGAATGAGCTCATAAATATACAGGCTCAGGGGAAATTTTTGACCTAGTGTATGGCAATGTTACGTACATACACACTTAGACATTCTGAACGTGGGAAAGCTTATATAGGGCTATCTTACATGACTACCTGAAAGGGAAGTGTTATGAGGATTAAATTAAATGAGTTAATATGTATTAAATGCTTAGCACAGGGTCTAGTACATAGTAAGCACCATGTTGGTATGAGCTATTATAATTATTATGATCATCATATCTATAAGAGGTCGGTATTACTTATTTGTCCTTGTAAAAGGCTATGGGCACTTAAATGTAAAATATTACAATGTGACATTGTCTCCCTTCCCTGAGACACTTTCTGTATATGAGGTAACTGGCAGTTTCACTACCCCCATTTGTACAGTTTTAGTGAAGTTGGCAATTGCTAACACAGTAAAGGGGACATGTGCTACCATGCAGCTGTACAAGGAAACAGAATCACATTTTTTGAGGGTTCCTGATGGTGCAGCACTTTTTTCAAAAGTTCTCTGTAGAATTTTCAGTACAAAAATAGGTGTGAACTGTGTGCCCTTTGGAAGGGAATGAGTTGGCCACTGCAGCACTAAGATTGGTATTGTTCAGAGAATGAAATTCCTGTTCACTGATGTTGTTTTGGGTTGGGCTGACCTTATGAACTGGATTTCTTTTCAGATGGGTGTATTTTTCCTTATTGCAAATTTCCTTCAATTCATCAGCAGAAATTCTAGCCACTTTGCTGGGAGCTTGTGACCCTGGTTTGGACGGCTTATGTACTCGCCTTTCGACAAATGTGGATTTATTTTTTATTTTATTTTTTTGCAGTTCCTGCTTGGCACTTCCAGCTTTCCCTCTGGGACGCCATCTTTAGCCTTCTGTCACCACTCTCTGGTTTCATCCCCTATGAATCACTTCCTCTGGGTCACTTGAGTTTTTCTCCTGTAGGAGAGTCTAATCTTTTTCAACAACTAAGTTAAAAAAGAATTTCCGTTCCTAGACTCCTGCTTTACCATTCATTCACTGATTCCTGAGCTTCATGGCTTAGTTGCAATTCATATATCCATTGACATATTTATCCATACCATAGGTGTGGCCATGTTACTCAAAGGGGCATTGTCTTTTCTAACACAATCCATGCCATACTGTGCAGTCCTAAGTCCTATCAAGGTTTGTTGCCTGAGAGAACTCATTTTCTCTGAATTTTCCTACCCACAAATGTTTATTTTACTTATTTATCTACAACTTATCTTCTTGCCAGAAGAATTTAAGGCTGCTTATAAAAATGCAAACACTAGGGGAAGATCAAATAAATTGGAAATAAGAAACATGAGGGAAAGCAAAGGTATAGAAGTAAGATGCAAGTTGTGGAGCCCTTGCGACAGATGGGACAAAAGTTGGCTCAGAGCCTCCCGGTAATCAACGCAAGAGAGAAAAATGATGGATTACAAAATGCACAGGGTCCCTGAAGGATAAACACACCAGTTGCATAGACAGAGCATAATTGTTCTAAATCGACAGTGTCTCCCATGGACCCTTCCAAAGAAGTTCAGTGAACAGTATCCTAGTAACATCTTTCTCAAAACCCAGTGAAGGATTGCCTGGGCCCTCCTTAACGATACCAAAGCCCAAGATAGCAGAAGTATTTCTACCTGAGGTTACAAAACTGGGCTAACCTCCTCTGACAATACCCAGAGATGAAGGCTGGATGGAATGACCTCCAGGAGGGCCTCAGAGAAGAAAAATGAAAAAAGTGCCTGGTGACAGCCCTCGGACTTTTGGGGCACTGTAAAATGCCAAAGACCACTCCGGAGGTAAGGATTCGATCAAATCTATTGTTTGGGGCTGTGATGACCACAGAACCTGTTTGTTTCATTAAACCCAGTGATCTGAATTCCACCGCCAACGCTTACCCCCGTCCTTGGCTTTGTTGGGTCCTTTTGTCCCCCAAGAAGAAAAATGGAAAAGGAGGAGGTCAGAGTCTTGAGAAAGGCTGAGGGGCAGCCCCAGGCAGGGATGCAAAAGAGGGCCTCGCCCATATAGGGCCGGTAGAACTTCAGGGGGTTCTTTGGCCCCATACTGACTTTCTTTATTGACTTTTTTTTTTTTTTTTTTAGTTTCTGCTTTATAACAAAGTGAATCAGTCATACATATATATCTGTTCCCACATCCCTTCCCTCATGCATCTCCCTCCCTCCCACCCTCCCCATCCCACCCCTCCAGGCGGTCACAAAGCACCGAGCTGATCTCCCTGTGCCATGCGGCTACTTCCCACTATCTATCCACCTTACGTTTGGTACTGTATATATGTCCATGCCTCTCTTTCGCTTTGTCACAGCTTACCCTTCCCCCTCCCCATATCCTCAAGTCCATTCTCAAGTAGGTCTGTGTCTTTATTCCCGTTTTACCCCTAGGTTCTTCATGACATTTTTTTTTTTAATTCCATATATATGTGTTAGCATACGGTATTTGTCTTTCTCTTTCTGACTTACTTCACTCTGTATGACAGACTCTAGGTCTATCCACCTCATTACAAATAGCTCAGTTTCGTTTCTTTTTATGGCTGAGTAATATTCCATTGTATATATGTGCCACATCTTCTTTATCCATTCATCCGATGATGGACACTTAGGTTGTTTCCAGCTCTGGGCTATTGTGAATAGAGCTGCAATGAACATTTTGGTACATGTCTCTTTTTGAATTATGGTTTTCTCAGGGTATATGCCTAGTAGTGGGATTGCTGGGTCATATGGTAGTTCTATTTTTAGTTTTTTAAGGAACCTCCATACTGTTCTCCATAGTGGCTGTACCAATTCACATTCCCACCAGCAGTGCAAGAGTGTTCCCTTTTCTCCACACCCTCTCCAGCATTTATTGTTTCTAGATTTCTTGATGATGGCCATTCTGACTGGTGTGAGATGATATCTCATTGTGTATTGTGTACTTTATTGACTTTTAGTTTACATGAAATTCAGTTGAATCCATTGTGCATGCTGACACTGCCGAGCAAAGATGGCAGTATTAGCCATGAAATTTGCTTTATGTGCTATCAAAGTTTGCATAATATCTTTTTCACTAAAAATGAGGTAGCTCTTTCCTATCAGGGCCCTTCAGTTTAAATCTCATAATATAACCCAGGAGATGGACAAATTATTTCTAACCGGAGAAAAAATTTTTGAATTTATGTCAATAAAGCTCAGCTTTTGTGGTCATTTCTTCATTGTTGTTAGTGTGAAATTATAAAGTGTGTTCACTCTGAACCTCAAAGAAATCAGCATGTAATTTTCACATGAATTTTCATAATTGTCCTGTGGAGTGTACAAGGGGGATCCACATTAATCCAAGAAAGCAACGCCCATATGTTTCTGTACCTTAGGAGAGGAGGGAGAAGGGGAGAGGGTAGGGGCAAGAATGAAAACTTAGAAATAGTGACAAATAATCATCAAAATTGAAAATCCCTCAAAATGAAGGATAATAATAGCTTTCTCTGAATCACCATTCAGTCTGCACAGAATATTATCACCAACAGGAATCCTGCATTTACCAAAAAAAGGAAAGAGAAAGCATTTTTTTCTAACTTCTTTTTTGTAGATTAATGGCTAACTTAACCTCCAGTATGGTAATTCAACATAATCTAGAGTTGATACAAATGCTCCTGTATAGGCTAGGGTTCACTAGTAAATTTAATTTTTTTTTGTTTGATGAAAAGATTTTTAAAAGTATGTGTTACCAAATTTAGAAACTGAAAATAAAATGTTAAGACTTTCAAAACTATATGTTACTAAAAATAACATTGACCCTTGATATTTGTCTGAGGAATCTCTGGAGAGAAAAAGATTTCATCCCTTGAAGATAAATGGGGCCAACTCATCTGCAGTCTTTGGTTTAATTAGCTAAACCCTTCCAGATGGAGAACATTCAAAGCAAAGGAATATTTCTGAGCCCCCTGGAATTGTTAATAAGCATAACAATATGTTACATGTAAAAGAAAATATGTGTCTTTTATCTTTGCCTTTAAAAGGCAAACGAGGAAGCACTTGGTAGCATTATGATTTTCAATTTGATTATTGAAAACGAAATGTTCTAATCTTATTCAATGTTGAACAAACATTGTTTGCTTTTCTCCTGTGCTAAGCGCTGGGGAGGGAGAAATAAGACAAGACTCCTTTCATTATGGAATCTATAATTTAACTAGAGCTTGTATTCTCAGTGCCCGGCACATAGTAGGGGCTGGATAACTCTTTGTTAAGTAAATGAGTGACTGATACGACACTTGAATAAGGAATTGCCTTAATAAAAGTCTGAACAAATTACTGTGGTCGGAAGGGAGCATAGGGGCCTCAAGTTGTCAGAGAGGCTTCACAAAGAAATTTGTCAGGTAGGAGCACAAAAGACTTCCAGGCACAGAAAACAGCATGCAGAAAGGCATGCAGAAAAGACAGAGTAACATGTACTTAGGCAACAGCCAGTGCTTTGGTGTGCTTGGAGTGTAATGTGTATATAGAATGTGCCTGGAAGACAGTGAGACCAGTGAGATGGGTTGGGCCTCATTTGAAGAGGACCCTGAAAGCCTAAGTTTGGACTTGATCCTTTAGTATGTGTTGGCATTTTAGAAAGATGGCGAGAGACACAGTACAGAGCGTTCATGGAAGGGGAAAAGGAAGTAATAGATAATGAATGGTTAAGTGCCCTGTTTGCGACTAGCACTAGGCTAGATCCTCTACATATTTACATTAAATCTCATCCAATCGTTGCAACACTCCCAGTGGGTATATAATATTATCCTCCAGTATGCAAGGGGGGAACTCAGAGAGGTTAAGCGACTTTCCCCAAATCACACAGTTAATAAAAGATGGGACTAGGATTTGAAACCAGGGTCCTAAAAATCTTGTTAGAGAATAAAAATACCACTGCACTCAAACAAATTAGAAAAAATATACAGTGGAAGTTTGGAGAAAGTTAGTGAATATGAAGAAAGACACACATGCAAGATACAAGAAAAGCATGACTATACAAAAGGATATTTACAGTAAGGCAGATACAACACAGGAAGTGGGAAGATAATCATAGAAAAACCACAACATGTGTTTTTAAAATGCAAAGCCCCAGGGAGGAGAAAGCCAACGATACAATAATGCCATTCACTCTGGCATCCTGTGCATTTGGTTTTGCTCTTTACTCTTTTTTTTTTTTTAACTTTAAACAATTTGTTATGAGAGTAACAAAGATACAGCTCATGATCTTGCAACTCTAATGCCCTAAATCAGAAACAGATGGTGCCTAGTGTACCCTGTTTCCTAGAAACTGCAGAATTTTGAGGACAACACCCTCTATGCACTGCACCACTGATTTCAGTTCCTTCACAGATACTAATACATGGCTAAATAATGTTGTTGCTGGGCATTGTATTGGAACATCTGTTTTCCTTGCTCCAGAATCTTTTTGAAGGTTAAAACTTCTCTCCATATTTATTGTATTTTTCTTTCTGATTTCCAAAGTAATTCATTTTTATTGTTAAAAATTTTGAAAATATTGAACAAGAAAGAAAATTTAAATCCCGTCTTTCCACCCAGCAATAACCAATGACCCGTTAAAATTTTGACGATAGTCTTCTAGTCTTTTTCCTACACATGCACACACACACACACTTTATTGAAAATAGGATGTATAGAAACTGTTTTTTAATATGTTTTGTGCACTGAATTTATCATTAGCATTTTTCCATATCACCAGATACTTATGATGACTGCTAGTGTTCTATCATATTACATACATTAATTTATATAAGTTGATCTCTTTTTCATTCAACAAGTTCAATTCATTGAACACCTACTATGTGTCAGAACTGTTCTTGGCACTAGGTGCATTGTGGTGAGTGAAACAGGCAAAGTCCCTGCCCTCATCAATTCTACAGTCCTATTATTGACATCTAGCTTGAAAAGTTTTATTGTTAAAAAATAGCATGGTGAGGGAATTCCCTGGCAGTCCAGTGGTTAGGATTCCGTGCTTTCACTGCCGAGGGCCCGGGTTCAATCCCTGGTCAGAGAACTAAGATCCCGCAAGCCGCGAGGGGTGCCCCCCCCCAAAAAAAATAGCATGATGAAACCTGGCAAACGCTACCTGCACTATGTGATTAACATCATTGGTGAAATTATGTAGACAGCTGGTACCCCTGATATGATGTAACAAGAATGGCACCTTAACTCTGCGGTCTTCCTCCCAGGAACCAATAACATCAGTCTATTCATGACTTTTTTTTTTTTTTTTTTTTGCGGTACGCGGGCCTCTCACTGTTGTGGCCTCTCCCATTGCGGAGCACAGGCTCTGGACACGCAGGCTCAGCGGCCATGGCTCATGGGCCCGGCCGCTCCGCGGCATGTGGGATCTTCCCGGACCGGGACACGAACCCGCGTCCCCCGCATCGGCAGGGGGACTCTCAACCACTGCGCCACCAGGGAAGCCCTATTCATGATTTTTTAAAAAATCAAACCAACCCAAATCAAGATACATTCTACAAAACACCTGACCAGTGCTCCTCAAGACTATCAAGGTCATCAGAAATAAGGAAAATCTGAGAATCTCTCACCAGCTTAAAGAACCTAGGGAGACATGACAACTAAATGTAATGTGGTGTTCTGGATAGAATCCTGGAACAGAAAAAAGACATTAGGTAAAAGTAGGGAAATATGATTAAAGTATGGATTTTAGTTAATAATAATGTATCAATACTAGTTCATTAGTTATGGTAAACGTATCCTACTAATATAAGTTGTGAATAGTAAAGGAAAGGGGGAGGGAGGGTAGATGGAGTATATGGAACTCTTTGCACTATCTTTGGAACTTCTCTGTAAGTCTGAAACTATCCTAAAATTAAAAGTTTATTTAAAAAAAAAAAAAGAACTTTGTGACAGTCATTCTTGTATCTTGAAGCACATCTCTGATTGTTTCCTTAGGATAAAGCCCCCAGAGTGAAACTGCCAAGTCAAAATGTATAGATATTTTTATTTACCAGAGATTATTCTTTAAAAATTATTCTTTTTATATGTAGATGTTTTGCTGACTTCTTGAACATGTTTTAGCCTTATGTCTTTATTTCAGCTTTTTCCTACGTGCAGACTTCTGAAGCTGGAAGAAAACCAAAGGGATCATGAAACCCAACTTCCCTGTTTTACAGATGAGTAAACTGAAGCCCAGAGAACTGAAGTGACTTGCCCAAGGTCAAGTGGCTAGTTAACAGTGGGAAGTAGATGGACTTCCCTGGTGGTCCAGTGGTTAAGACTCCGCCCTTCCAATGCAGGGGGTGTGGATTCAATTCCTGGTTGGAGAACTAAGATCCCACATGCTGCACGGTGCAGCCAAAAAATGAGAGAAAAAAAAACAACAGTGGGAAGTAGAACCCATATCCCTGTGGACTCTAATCTGTGCTAGGCTGTCCCTGGGTGTGTCTAAATGAAATAAAATTTTCTGACTCATGGTGGAATTAGCAATCAACACTCAGACCTGTGTCTATTTTCTGTAAGTAAATGGAAGTGTTTGCTTCCTTTGTCTTGGACGTGGCTGCTAGCAGCTAAAAGGATTTTTAAGTAAATTTAAAGAATGGATTCAGACACAACGAATAGAACTGCTTGACTAAATTCTTGGGTATATCAGTTTTCCTTTCTGAGCTATTGCTTCCCTATCAGAAAAACTAGAATTCCAACACCTACTTCTTAGCCTCTGACAGGGACCGTGTAGAAATTAAGTAGCTAAACGCGGATATATCTGCAGAAGCCTTAGAAATGTCATTTAAGGAAAAGGCAGTTGAATGAGAACAAAGGGCACATTTTCTGTTAAGTGGTCTGTCATATCCCAAGAAAGTTCATTTCCTTGCCTGTATAGTCTCTAGACAAGGAAAAATCCCAGACTTGGCATTGGTAAGGAAGAAGAGGGCTATGGAAAGGAAGGGAGAGAATTGTTAGACTTCTTGGCTGGAGTTCAGAAACAAATAGTTCCCGAGCCTGGCATTGTCAGGGGCCAGCGTCAGGACCAGCCCAAGAAGGCAGACAAGGAACATTACTGTTCCTGACTTGGCTCTGCACGCCGTTACTCAACAGAAACTGATGCGTAAGCAGGATCCTAGAGGATGCAAGAGGAGTATAAACAATCACTGGGTGCGGACCTGTGGTTGCCTATAGAAGCTTTGCCAGGCCCAAGATTATAGTCATACATTCTTACTTAATTCCCAGACATTTTTGCAGGATTTGGGCGATGACAAAAGCAAGCTAAAACAAAACTAAAGTCTGGGATTGAGAAAAGCATTGGCCTCTGACCTCGAACTGGAGCCTCTAATCAAAGTCCTAACACTTGCTCAGATCAGTGAGCATCCTTGCTTTGCGATATGGAAATGACCTATTTGCCTATAAACATCTGTCAGCACCTGCACCAAATTGAAACCTTGGCAGACAAAATGAGGAAGGGGTAATACTTCTTAAAACTCTATTTTTATGGTTTGAAGCTTTTTACTCTTTGAAGGACTAGAACAGGAGACAGAGTTAGAGAACTCACAGGAGGAGATGAAAGGAGAAAAGAATTAAACAGATGGCAAAATCTCCCAATTGTTATTAATTGCCATCATTGTTTTGCTGAGGAAGATGCAAAGACATTACCTATGACGAAAGAAGTGACAGCCCTGAGGTTTCAACAAAGGACAGAATGAGAATGGAGCATTTGAAGTGGGTGCGATGTCGCAAGAATCTAGACTCAAATGAGAATCTCTACTTAAAAACCTGAATCGCTAGATTAATTGTACTGTGTACTTTTACATGAAAAAGCAGCTCTGGGTTTTGTGTACATGCAAGTAAAACTGTTTACTGGATCAGCTTTGATCTTGGTCTTTAAGCTCAATATTAATTATATTTTATTGAGATGACTTAACTGTCCCTGTTAAGCCTGCCTACACATCTGGTTCCTTGTCGATGCCTCCAATTCCACCATTAGAGTTCCACGTCTTTGAATTAGATGGTAAATTGATTACTTATCACATGTTAATTCCAGTCAACTGAGAGCAGCTGCCTGAATCACTGTGTTGAAAGGATATTGAGGTAGGAAAGGACTCCCACAACTGATCAGCAAGATGAGCAAGAGAGGAAAGAGTGACAATGCTCTGTGGGTTAAGGGAATGTGTGTTGCAGCACCCATACCTCTGGGAAGGGCAATTTATTAAGCTTTTCTATCACTGGCATCTCAGCGTGAACTCATCTCAGATCATTTCCAATGCTGGTTTCAATAGGTATAGCACATATAGAAGCAAAATTCAGGACATACGGTTCAAGCAAGGACTTTCTTTTCTGGTTTTGTGAATTAAGTACATGCAAACTCTTACAAAGATATAAAAATAACATTTAAGTAAGCATGTAATGAATCACAACATATTGAAATTTATGGGAAATATTGTAGGAAAGGTGAAAAAAATCCAAGGCACATGGTCCCCACGGATGAGTCCAAAGCACAGGAAAATCAGGTCTGGGTGGGAACCCTGGGCTTTCAGGGGCCATCAGAGGACCCTGCTTTCTGAAGTCATGGTGGTTTTCTAAGCCGGTAGAAAGAATCATGAAAAGGGAAGTGAAATGTCACCGACACACTTTGCTTATTCCACAATTTTGCTTTTTAAAGAAACTTCTCCTGATGGGCTCTGCTCTGGGGGTTTCCTGGGGAGAATTTCAAAATTCTAGACAGAATGTTGGGGCCATTATTAAGAACCTACAATGTCATCCTGGTTTCCCCATGAGTTACCAACCCTACAGTGATGTCTTCTCTGTTTCAACAAGGCCCACGCATATTAAGGTTCTCTATACTGGGGTCGGATCAACCTTTCAAAAAATTTTTTTGAACTATTTACAAAGTTTGGTTTGAGATCCAATAAAATTCTTAGAGCAAATCTACAACAAGAATGTCTAATAGAGTACTTTAAGCACTGAGTTGTAAGGAAAGACATTTAAGTAAATCTAAACTCTTCAGTAAGAAAGGAAAAGCTCTCGCAAAAGGTCCCCAGCCTTCTAAAAACCACTCCTCACCCCAGTTCTCTCCATGCTTCTAAGACTTTTTGCCTGGAATGCTCTTTCTCCTTTTGGTACATATCTCCTTTATATTAATGAACATATTTTACTGTTATCTGTATTTCTCCTTTGTCTCTCTGTTAAACTGGCAGAGTCCCAAAAGCAGAGAGTGTGAAAGTTTTATTCTGTCCACAAATACTACTTCATGAACACTGCGGAAGTGCTGGTCACAATGCTAGGCACCAGTGATACAACAGAAAACGAGGCAGATAAGACCCCTGACTGCACAGAGCCTATATCCTGAGGGATCTTTCTAACCCCAGTGACTAGCACATGATAGGCATGCAATCAAGACTGCAAGGATAGATGAAGCCCCTGCCAGGAATTTGAAATTTAGTCGCTATGATTAACACAGCAACAGAGGCGAATGGCAATTAAAAAAAAAAAAAAAAGAACAGAAATAGAAAATCTCAAGTCATTTGCATTGTGGTTATATCCCAAGTCATTTCTGCTATCACTAACAGCTATTATTGAAAGTAACTGTCCAAACAGCAGGAAACCACATTCCTAGAACCAAAGATTTCATAAAAAATATTCAATGTGAAATAATGCTAATTTCAATTAAAGAAATTATTACCTAAAAATCAACTAAGATCCTTATAAATGTAAGGCATGACTATGACTTCTTACAATGCTCCTTGAATTCACCATGTCTAGAACATGGACATGAAGGTCAAAGAAGGCTTTGTAGTCAGGAAAACACTAAGCAGTAATCGTTTTTTTCAATTTTAGAATCTTTTATTAGTAAAATGTAGTAAATTAATCTTAGTGAATTTTCCCATACCTTAGTAAACCCAAACATGCTTCTGTACAAACACGAAATCCCCATACTCGCCAAAACAAAATGAAAAATCTGGGTATTTTTAACATACAGGGAAAACGACAACAAAGCAGTGTTTCCCCAATTTTTTCCCATAGAACACTGGTCCAATGAGTTGTTCCTTGAAAAGAGCATAGAGTCTGGGAAACACATCACACGTAAGGCCCAACTGGAGCTTTACAAAGCACACTATCATATTAATGTCTCTGAAAAGTTCTGCAGGAAAGAAATATGTTGAATTTCATTTATCGTCATTTCCCATGCTTATTTCAACCACTGATTTCTTCTTTTAAGGAATAGCTATTCAGTTAGTTTAGGAAAATCTGCTTTAAAGTTCAATTTACAATACCCTTCACTTATACTTAGTGGTGATCTAGCAAACCAAGACACTCTCAAGGCAAGCCAAGACAATAGTGTTAAGCAATAAAAATATTTTTCCTATGAAAGTATCTGTAAATAATACTTGCTGCACAAACAATAATCTTGGTAACATTCTGCATTATGTTTCTAAATGAAGTCACCCCCTAACCACTAGATGGCAATATAATTCCACTTATGTTACAACCATACCATGCCAGTATATTAATAGTTCAAAGGGTAATTGAGTGTTCTAAGAATGTATATGCGCATTTATTCATCTTTAGTCACTCTTTCAAACACTTACTAGGAAATTTTAAGTTCTGAGAGCTCTGACGGATGTTGAAAATAAGGGGAGGAATGAGACAGCTAACTGTCAAAAACTATAATTCCTGGATTCCTGGGAAACGAAGATGCCCCATCAATTTACCAACCACTTTTTTGGAAAAAAGAAAAAAAAGAAAGAAAGAAGGGCTTCCCTGGTGGCGCAGTGGTTGAGAGTCCGCCTGCCGATGCAGGGGACATGGGTTCGTGCCCCGGTCTGGGAGGATCCCACATGCCGCGGAGCGGCTGGGCCCGTGAGCCATGGCCGTTGGGCCTGCGCGTCCGGAGCCTGTGCTCCGCAACGGGAGAGGCCACAACAGTGAGAGGCCCACATACCGCAAAAAAAAAAAAAAAAAAAAAAAAAAAGAAAGAAAGAAGATGCCCCATCAATTTACCAACCATTTTTTTGAAAAAAAAAAAGAAAGAAAGGAAGAAACATGACTACATTAGGCATATTGATTGCATGACACATTCTTGCTTTTTTATCTTAAACATTTTATTAATTTTTCACAGTTAAGCCATTTATTATGCAACAAAAATTTTAATCTTTTTTTATCCTTTTTTTAATACATAAAAAAATTTTAAGTATACATCACAGAAGTGAGAAAATGTGGTGTATGGAAAGCACTGTGATAGACAAGTACCTAAGAAATTATAACAGTCTGAACTAAGTGGCACAAAGGTCACAGGTTGGGTGACTCTGAAGTCAATTTTGACTCAGGGAGGACATGCCAGTCCTCAGTCCCAGGGAGCATTCTGAGCCTTGAAATTTAGGAGAGATGAAGGTGAAGACCCAGCCTGTCTCCGACTTTTAGGCCACAGACCCTAGAGCTTTAGTGTCAGGAAAGAGCTTGAAGGTCAATAAGTACATCACCCTCTGCTAAGAAACTGATGCACAGAGATCTTGGGGGACTTCCCAAGTGAAAAGAGGTTAGCTAAGACAGAGCCAGACCTTGAACCCCAGTCTTCTAATGCCCGGCTGATGTTCTCTCCAATATTGCATCATCAATTTTGGAATTTAGGAAAGATCCTCGCCTAAACTCTTTCCAACTTCTTTTTCCCTGCTGGTTCCCAGCTGGCTGCCCATCCTTAGACAAGAGGTGATGTGTGACTGTCTCCTACAGGATTCCCAGAGGAACCACTCTGAGGCAGAGATTCGCATGCACGAGGTTTGTTGGAGGGTGCACTCAGGACGAGCACTTCGTAGGGACTAAGTGAGGCAGGACTGGGCAGAAAGAGAAGGTGAAGCCTCAGATGATCCCACTCAGTGCTCTGGAGCTGAAAGGTCCTTCACAGTTGTTCTAGATCCAGGCAAGGGGGCAGGACCTTTAGATTTTCCACAATGACCACTCACTGGATACAGGGGGCATAACCATAGGCAAGGCAGCTAAAAGCAAAAAAAAAAAAAAAAACAGCGAGCTAACATCAGGGTGTTGGCAGGGTTCCACTCCTTTCTGGAGACTTCAGGGGAGAATCTGTGTCTGTGTTTTTTCCAGCTTCTAGAGGCTGATCACATTCCTTGCTCATGGCCCCCTTTCTCCATCTTTACATGCCAGCCATTTCGTATAACTCTAACCTTTCTTCTGTCCTCACATCTCTCTCTTTCTGACCTCAGCAGGGAAGTGTTCTCTCCTTTTAAGGACTATGTGATTAGACAGGGCCCACCTGCATGATCCAGGCTCATCTTTCCATCTGTAGATCCTTACCTTACTCACATGTAGTACAAAGTCCCTTTTGCCATGTAAGGTCACAGGTTCCAGGGATTAGGAAGTAGACATCTTGGGGGGGGGGCATAATTCTGCCTACCACAATCTGGATTATATATTTTTTGCAAGAATACTTTATATGTTCATATCAGCATTATTCATAATAGCCAAAAAGTGGAAATAACCCAAATTTCCAGCAACTGATGTGTGTGTGTGTGTGTGTGTGTGTGTATAGTATAGGCAAATCTATAGAAACATAAGTAGGTTAGTAGTTTCCAAGGGCTGAGGAGGGGGGAATGGTCAGTGACTTTTAGGGTGATAAAAATGTTCCCAGGGCTTCCCTGGTGGCGCAGTGGTTGAGCGTCCGCCTGCCGATGCAGGGGACGCGGGTTCGTGCCCCGGTCCGGGAGGATCCCACATGCCGTGGAGTGGCTGGGCCCGTGAGCCGTGGCCGCTCAGCCTGCGCGTCCGGAGCCTGTGCTCCGCAACGGGAGAGGCCACGGCGGTGAGAGGCCCGCATACCGCAAAAAAAAAAAAAAAAAAAAAAAAGTTCCCAAATGAGATTGTGGTGATGGTTACACAACTATGTGACTATACAAAAATCACTGAATTGTACAGTTTAGAGGGGGGCATTTTATGGTATGTGAATACTATCTGAAGAAAGTTGGTTAAAACTGCCTTACAGGGAACTCCCTGGTGGTCCAGTGGTTGGGACTCCTCACTTTCACTGTCGAGGGCCCAGGTTCAATCCCTGGTCGGGGAACTAAGATCTTGCAAGCCACACAGTGTGGCCAAAAAAACCCAAAAAAAGCCTCACAGGTGATGTTGTATCCTTCATTTTATAGCACACCAGGAGGCACCTTATATCTGGTTGTCCTTATTAGTGAGTAATGCTAAGACTGAACTCTGGGTTAAGGTGATGACAACTGATGGAAATTATATTTTTAACAAGTGCTTCAGAAAAGTTATCTACAAGGATAATGCTGCTTTACAAGGATGCTATGAGAATAAAATTAGAATGTGACATGATTAGTAAATCATAAATATGGTGGGTAAAAAAAATCCGCCCCCCCCCAAAGAAAGATGTCCACATCCTAACCCCTGGAACCTGTGAATATGTTACCTTACATGGCAAAAGGTACCTTACAGATGTGATTAAGTTTAAGTATCTAGAGATGGGGAGATTACTCTGGATTATCTGGGTGAGCTCAACCTAATTACATGAGTCCTTAAACGCAGAGAACCCTTCCCTGAGATCAGAGAGAGATATGACACTGCTGGCTTTGAAGATGAAAGAAGGGGGCCACGAGCCAAGGAATGTGTTGGCCTCTAGAAGCTGGAAAAGAAACGGAAAGAGATTCTCCCTTACAGTCTCCAGAAAGAATACAGCCGTCCAGACACCATGATATTAGCCCCATAAGACCTGTATTGGACTTCTACGGAACTGTGAGCTAACAGTATTGTTTAAGCCACTAAATCTATGGTAATTTGTTCTAGCAGCAATAGAAAACTCATACGATAAAGCACCCAGAACTCTAAGAAGAAGATGACATCACAAGTGAAATAGTTCAATATGGTAAAACCCAAATTTCCCCAACCCATGGATAAAAGCACAGTTATATCAAAAATGTGAGCAAAGGGCTTCCTTGGTGGCGCAGTGGCTAAGAATCTGCCTGCCAATGCAGGAGGCACGGGTTTGAGCCCTGCTCCGGGAAGATCCCACATGCCGCAGGGCAACTAAGCCCATGCGCCACAACTACTGAGCCTGCGCTCTAGAGCCTGCGTGCCGCAACTACTGAAGCCCGCACACCTAGAGCCCATGCTCCGCAACAAGAGAAACCACCGTAATGAGAAGCCCGCGCACCGCAACAAAGAGGAGACCCTGCTCGCCGCAACTACAGAAATCCCGTGCACAGCAACAAAGACCCAACGCAGCCAAAAATAAATTAAAAAAAAATCAGTATGGAGTTTCCTTAAAAAACGAAAAATAGAACTACAATATGACCCAGCAATCCCATTACTGGGCATATACCCTGAGAAAACCGTAATTCAAAAAAAGTCATGTACCACAATGTTCATTGCAGCACTATTTACAATAGCCTGGTCATGGAAGCAACCTAAGTGTCTATCAACAGATGAATGGATAAAGAATGTGTGGCACATATATACAATGGAATATTACTCAGCCATAAAAAGAAACGAAATTGAGTTATTTGTAGTGAGGTGGATGGACCTAGAGTCTGTCATACAGAGTGAAGTAAGTCAGAAAGAGAAAAACAAATACTGTATGCTAACGCACATATATGGAATCTAAAAAAAAAAAAAGTGAACCTAGTTGCAGGGCAGGATTAAAGATGTAGACATAGAGAATGGACTTGAGGACACCAGGTGTGAGGGGGAAGCTGGGGCAAAGTGAGAGTAGCATCAACATATATACACTACCACATGTAAAACAGATGGCTAGTGGGAAGCAGACGCATAGCACAGGGAGATCAGCTTGGCGCTTTGTGACCACCTAGGGGGTTGGGATAGGAGGGAAAGGAGACGCAAGAGGCAGGGGATATGGGGACACATGTATGCATATGGCTGATTCACTTTGGTGTACAACAGAAACACAGTATTGTGAAGCAATTATACTCCAATAAAGATCTATTTTTAAAAAAAAACACGAATACAGTCTCGAAAAAATTCCAACACAAAAGGCCCCTCTGCCCTTCACTCCCTCTCCCCACTATCCCGACGGTCGCTTAAGAGTGAAAAGGAGACAGGGTGGAGATTCACTGACTGACACAGCGACGCAGGGAGAGGTGACCGCAAGCTAGGAATCCAGCAGAGGGCGCCCATCTGCTGGGCCTCCCCGGACCTCGACCCTCGCGGGAGACTGGGCCCCGCTGCCCTGGCGGGCGTTTTTAAAATGGAAACAAACCCGGCCCCGCCCCCTGCCCTGAGGCCGCCGGGAAAATGGCGCCGCGCCTTGGGGCTTCCTAGCAGGCCACGCAAAGGTTCCCGCAGGTAGAGTCTGCAGGCTTCCCCTACCCGCTTCTCATCTGGCTTCCTCCCTGCCCACCCTGTCTCCATCTAACTCGGTGGGAGCCTCACAACGCAGGGCCGGACCCGCGCTCGACCTCTGCCGGCTTCTTCACCTGTCCGCATCTCCGCCCGCTCCGCCCCAGGAAGTGACGACGTCCGCCGTGTCCTGCTGGTGTCCCGTCGGGCCTCGCGGTGGCGCGGAAAGATGGCGGCGGCGGGAGCAACGGAACGGAGCTTCGTGGAGCTCAGCGGAGCTGAGCGCGAAAGGCCGAGGCACTTTCGGGAGTTCACAGTTTGCGGCATTGGTACGGCAGAATCCCAGTAGGGCGCGATCCGATCCTTCGCCTCTGGCTTCTCCCCTGGATCCTGAGTCCACATGCCTATAGCCCCGGAATCAGAGCTTCTTTAGTGTCCTACTTCTTCGTCTTTTCTTCCCCTTCTTTTTGTATGGATTGTCAGTCCGTCACCCTCTGCTTTCTCAGCACCCTCAGTGCGTGTCATTCCCAGAGAACCACCTGTGCAGGCTGACCACTTTCATTTTGCAGGAACTGCAAATGTCGTGACCGGAGCCGTGAAATACGGTGAGAGCGCGGGAGGCTTCTATTATGTGGAAAGTGGCAAGTTGTTCTCCGTCACCAGAAACAGGTTCATTCATTGGTGAGTGCTGTTTGTCAGACCCCCTGGAAGGTCGGGTTGTTCGACGGCTGAATTTTCGCGGCTGTTCTCAAGGTGTCATTCATTCTCCGAAGTGGTTATCGACAGGAAAAGAGAAAGACTGTTTTCTATTCATATGTGAATCAGTGGAAAATTAAGGAGACCCAGAGTTCTAGAAGAGGTACCCTCCCAGGCAGCACTAAAAGCCGAAGAAATGTAGCTTAGGGGTTAAAGCCCAAAAGACCAGTTTTAAACATGAACCCATTACGTTTTTATAGTGTTTTACAGTTTCCTTCATTCTACAAATATGTCTGAGCCTTTATATGTCAGGCAGTGCTAGGTATGCTGGGGGTGAAGTGAGGAACAAAAACAATCACCATTTTCATCATGCAAGATGTAGCAGTGTAAGAATAGATGTGGACCCACCTTTCATGGGGCAGTTTTGAGAAGGGGGAAGACATTATATAGCTAATGACCACATTTATAAATACAAATTTTTCATGCTTGCCTCGGAGGAAAAGTATAGGGGCTTTGAGGGGCTATGGGAGTACCAAGTGTTATTGGTGGTGCTGGGAAGCCCTAAAGCAAGTCACATTTAAACTGAGATCTGAAGGATGAAAGGTTAGCCAGGCAAGGGGTTGAGGGAGAGAGCAGTTCAGCAAGTGGGATCAGCGTGCACAAAATCCATGAGGTGGAAAGAACGTGACAGGTTTGAGGAACTGACTGAAGGTCTGTGTGGCTTAGGTGCAGATGGGCAAAATGGAAAATGATGTGAGAGATGCTAAGACTAGGGAGGTAGGCAGGACTCAGATCAGGAAGGACCCTCAGGACCTTTTTAAGGATTTTGGATTTTATCCTGAGTACATTGAGCAATCATTGATGGGTTTTAAAGGATTACTAAAATGATCAAAATCACATTTTAAAATAATCAGTCTACGTTGTGGAAAGTAGATTTGGGTTGGATGGGTACAATACAAAAGAACAACTTGCTTATATGGTGGACCAAGTAAGATGTTAGTGACTCAGTTGTGGGAGTGGCTAGGAAAAGAGAAATACATGGATTCAAGATACACTTAGAAGTTAGCTTCATTTGGACCTGGAGATAGATTAAATATGGGGTGAGTGAGAGGTAGTAAGGGAAAAGGAGGGAGCAAGGACAAGCCCCTATTTTCTGGTGTGACTAACCAAATATTGGGTGGAGGGGTTGCCATCTAATGAGATACAGAAGATGGGTTTTGGAGAGATGTAAATAATTCTTTTAGAGGTACTATTGAAGTATCTGTGTAGTAGCTCTTTGGCAATGTCAAGTAGGCATTGAAATTTATAGGCTCAGAAGGAAGACCTGTGTTAAAGATGCATATCTCATTTATATAAGAAATATTTATGAGGGAGTTCCCTGGCGGTCCGGTGGCTAGGACTCGGCACTTTCACTGCTGTGGGCCCAGGTTCAATCCCTGGTCGGGGAACTAAGATCCCACAAGCTGCTCAGTGTGGCCAAAAAAAAAAAAGAAATATTTTTGAGTGCCTGATATGTTCCAGTCAACGTTTAGGGACTGAGGACCTAGCAGGGAGCAAAGCAGGCAGTCCCTGCTCTTGTGGAGGGAGCAGATCAACAACAATAACCAAAGATACCAAGTAAATATAATTCATCAGGTAATAATTGGAAGAGAACAGGGAAGAGGGAAGGGGAATTCTTCTTTTTAATATTGCACACAAGGTAGTACGGCAAGACCCAGTGATAAGTTGACACTTGAGCAGAGGAGGTAAGGATATCTGAGGGATGAGATTTCAGGTAGAGCCTTCCAAGAAAAAGGAACAAAAAGTGCAAAAACCCTGAGTCAGGAGCTTGTGTGTTGTTTTCAAAGAATGGCAAAGGGCTAGGAGTCTGCAGCTGAGTGAGCAAAGGATAGAGGAATAAGGTAGCCAAGAGCCAGATTAAGGCTTTGTCGGTTATTTTAAGGCTTTGACTTTTACTCTGAGTGAGATCAGAGGTTTTTAAGTGAAGAAATGGCATGGTCTAAGTTGTGTTTGTAAAGGTGGCTTGGCTGCTGTGTTGAGAACAGAGTGTAATAGGAAAGGGTGGGAGCAGGGAGACCAGTTAGAGATTGGTGCCACAATCCAGACAAAAAATGGTGGTGGCTTAGACTGGGGTTGGTGTTATTAGAGTCAGTGAGCAATGTTCTGATTGTGGATATGGTTTTTTTTGGGGGGTGGGGTGCCGTGTTGGGTCTTCGTTGCTGTGCGCGGGCTTTCTCTATTTGTAGCAAGCAGGGGCTACTCTTCGTTGCAGCCTGTGGGCTTCTCATTGTGGTGGTTTCTCTTGTTGCAGAGCACGGGCTCTAGGCGTGCGGGCTTAGTTGCTCTGCGGCATGTGGGATCTTCCCAGATCAGGGCTCGAACCCATGTCCCCTGCGTTGGCAGGCAGATTCTTAACCACTGTGCCACCAGGGAGGTCCCTGTGATATGTTTTAAAAGTGATTTTATTAGAATTTACTATTAGATCAGATGTAGGGTATGTAGAAAGAGGAGATTCAAGGGTGACCCCCAGATTTTTGGCTTGAACAACTAGAAGTTATAGAGATGTCATTAATGAGTTGGAAAAGTGCAGGTGAAGCAGGTGTTTTTGTTTCTTTGTCTTTCAGGTTTGCTGTGTCCTGGAATTCTGTTTTGGACAGGTTTAGTTTGAGATCCCTGTTAGATATACAAGTAGAAGTGTTGAGGCAGTAGTCAGGAGGTCAGTGGAGAGTTTGGGCTGAATAAGATACAGATTTAGGAATTGTAGGCATTCAATGGCATTCAAAGCTGTTATATCAAAGGAGATCATCTAGAGAATGGATTCAGGTAGTGTGGTAGATGAGGTGATGGCAAGTTAGGGCATTCCCAGAATAGTGCTTTCTATGGTTGCAAAGCTACCACATAGCAGAGTTGTGCCTCAAGAAGAGTCTTCCCTGCATCCTAGTAGGAGGAAGCTATAGAAGGGGAATTACCCACATTTATAAGGTCACTGTAGTTTGACTCTGTAGTAACATATGTAGAGGCCACATTGCACTATAAGTAATGAGGGTGTGTGGTGTGAATTTTCATTATAGTGGAGTTTAATTGTTTTGAATATTGTTTTTAAAAAATGGACTGTGAAGTTTGGAAATGCCTCCATTTAACAGAGAATCATATAATAAGATATGAATTTTATATAGTGCTGTGTTTTGTAGACTATATAATGTGGTGGTTTGGAATGTCAAAATTGGTCTGAGTTTGTTTATCCAAAATTTTCAAATTGGGAGAGTTCACCTGGAGATTATTGCCATACATTTCAATGCAACAATCAGAAAGAAAAGCATAAACTTTTTTTTTTAACAAATGTCTCTTCACTTTAATAGGAAGACCTCTGGAGATACATTGGAGCTGGTGGAAGAGTCACTGGACATAAATCTCTTAAATAATGCAGTTCGCCTCAAATTCCAAAATTGTATCCTCTTACCCGGAGGGGTTCATGTCTCTGAGACTCAGAATCATGTGATAATCTTGATATTAACCAATCAAACAGTGCACAGGTTACTTTTACCACACCCTTCCCGGATGTATAGGAGTGTAAGTTGGTTAAGTATAATATCCTTTAACTCCCAAGTTACTCTGACTGTCACAAATTTAGTAATAGAGCAGTGTCCTTTGGAATTGAAGAATATTTGGATTCTTTGCTGGCCCTAACCAAGCATACTATCATAGTTACTATTTAAAATGATCACACACATTTTAAGCTGCAAAAATAGTTTCATTAAAAAGAATAACTCTGGGGATTTCCCTGGCAGTCCAGTGGTTAAGATTCCATGCTTCCACTTCAGGGGGCTCGGGTTCCATCCCTGGTCTGGAAACTAAGATCCTGCATGCCATGTGGTGCGGCCAAAAAAAAAAAAAAAAGAATAGCTTTCTGGGAATTCCCTGGTGGTCCAGTGGTTAAGACTCCACACTTTCATTGCCGAGGGTGCAGGTTTGATCCCTGGTTGGGGAACTAAGATCCCACAAGCCCTGCAGCCCAGCCAAAAATAAAAATTAAAAAAAATAATGAAGTGGAGAGCCATGATTTAAAAAAAGAAAAAATAGCTTTCTTTTTAAGCTCAACAATTTTTTACTTTAAAAACTGATAGCGATTGGGAGGAACTGAGCAAAATCCGGTTTATTTTGGTTTAACAGATTTTTCTTTTTAATTACTCCACAGGAGTTGGCAATTGAAAGTCAGATGCAGTCAATATTCACTGACATTGGAAAAGTTGACTTCAGGGATCCTTGCAACTATCAGTTAATTCCAACAGTACCTGGACTCTCCCCTAATTCTACCACCTCGGCAGCCTGGCTTAGCAATGACGGGGAGGCTCTGTTTGCTCTACCATCTGCCTCTGGGGGAATCTTTGTTCTTAAACTACCTCCTCATGACGTACCTGGTAAGAACAGGAACTGAGCATGGATTTAATTTTAAACAAAGGAATACTGGCATTAAAACAGATGTTAGAAGTCCAAGGCCATCATCCAATCTAGGAATTGCTTCTATACTACCCTAAAATGGTCATTCATTATTGCTTGCATTATGATTCCCTAATGCTTTACTGTTTTTTTCCCAAGAGGGCGGGATTTTATATAGTGAACGAGGAACTGTCCAGCTTACTGGAGTATGGGAAAACAGATACCTGTAAGGTGACCTATTCTAAGGCCTTTAGTAGACATGAGTTGACTGGTTTTCTACCTTCACTTTGTGGTATTGTAACTAAAATAAGTTACCTGAAACAAGGAAGCTCAGTGCTGATACCCTGCTCCAAGTCACCACTCCTCTTACCTGGATTATTGCATTTGCTTCCTAAATAGCTCCCCAGATCCGTCCTTACCCCTCTGCAGAAACTTCTCAGGCAGACCGATACGTTTTAAAACCCAGGGTGAGTCATGTCATTCCACTGCTCAAAGCCCTCGGATCGGGGCTGTTCTTCATCTCACTCTGAATAAACCCAAAGTCCTTACTGTGACACCCCACTGCCTCTCTAATCTCATCGTCACATTCTTTCCCCCCTCCTCTGAACCGGCCACATGCCTTCTTGCAATTCCTTGAACATACCAGGTACACCTACCTCAGGGCTTTGGTGGGGCTAGTCTCCCCAGCTACCAGTGTGGCTCATTCCCTCAACTCCTTTAGGTTCTTACTCAGTGTCACCTCAGTGAGTGACCTGACGACCTTTTTAAAATTGTAGCACAATTTTAACAATAACACAATTGTACACACGCACCCCATCCCCGTTCACTATACCCTTTCTATGTTTTATTTTTCTCCACTCTTTACATTCTACTTAATTTGTTAACTGTCTCTGCTCCTCCCTTCCTGCCAATGGAATGTAAGTTCCATGAGGACAGGAGTGTTTTAATTTGTTTTATTTACTGCTGTATCTGTAGCGCCTAGAACTGTGCCTAGCACATGAAAGGTACTCGGTGTTTCTTTTGGAAAGAATGAAGTACTGCTTCTGAGCAGCAATATGGGTTACTGTTTGTAAATGGCAAAAAATTTCCCCTAGGAATATAAAAATGCTCTTGTTATTGTTCCCATAATGATTCAAAATATTTTAGGCATGGTATATGTGGAAAGGTACAGCCTAAGACTTCCTTAGTATAGAAATGTGGAAGCCTGTCACCTGTTACAAATTCCTTATTCATGGTTGCATCCTTCTTGCCTTTGGGCTTCACTAAGTATGATCAAGAGGTGCCTTGGATATCATTGGTCTGTTTTCAATCTTGTAGGGATGGTGTCAGTTGTGGAGCTGAAACAGAGTTCAGTAATGCAACGATTGCTTATAGGCTGGATGCCAACAGTTATCAGGTGAGTGGTCTCTGGTCTGTAAATCATGGGGCCCAAGAACTTAGTCTTTTGACCTGGTCAACACCTGTTAGTGCTTCCAGTCTGACTCCAAGGCAAATAAACATTATACTGGAAAGGAGAAGGGTCTACACAACGTTACATTCCATCTGAGAGGAGCTGCACTCCAGAGCCCACTTCATTTGGGACTTGACACTTTGACAACAGAAACTGGCTTACTATACTTCTCACAATATCCAGTTCAGTGCTCTGCCCTGACTTACCAAATCCAATTTTGTGTAATATTAGAAGTAGAAAGTTTGATGGTTAGAACAGTATTCCACTGATACCTAGAGCTTTTTAAAATTTATCAGAATAATGGATATAAATCAAATAGAAAATGTAGTTATCTTTTTTTTTTTAATTAATTTGTTTATTTTTGGCTGCGTTGGGTCTTTGTCGCCACACGTGGGCTTTCTCTAGCTGCGGCGAGCAGGGGCTACTCTTCATTGCAGTGCACGGGCTTCTCACTGCAGTGGCTTCTCTTGTTGCAGAGCACAGCTCTAGGCACGTGGGCTTCAGTAGTTGTGGCACGCAGGCTCTAGAGAGCAGTCTCAGTAGTTGTGGCGCACAGGCTTAGTTGCTCCGCGGCATGTGGGATCTTCCCAGACCAGGGCTCGAACCCATGTCCCCTGCATTGGCAGGCGGATTCTTAACCACTGTACCACCAGAGAAGCCCAGAAAATGTAGTCATCTTATACCAGCCTATAAACTCTTTTTCTTCTGTTAAGAGTGTGCATTTATAATTTTATTTTATCTCTTAAATTGCAAATTCTAATGATCAGGTAATTTGCAACAATAAAACTCTAACACTTGGCCTTATGTTTTCAGAGGTGATCAGGGGCCTTCAGATCGTCCCCTGAGTCTTGCTGTTCATTGTGTCAAGCATGATGCCTTCATCTTTGCTCTATGTCAAGATCATAAACTACGAATGTGGTCTTATAAGGTAAATGCTACATTTATAGTTACTGCAAGTTAAAATAGGATTGCAAATTGTAAGGGAATTGAAATAAATCTCGCTTCTCATAATATGATCAGATCTCTTAGTTTGGAAATTATGGGGCATTTCCAGATTCAGACAGTCTCATTTAGCTTTATTTTTCATACATTTGTTCCCTAACTTTTTGTATTTTTATTTTGAAAATTATGAGTCCTACAGATACATTGAAGTGGTACAGAGTATACTCTTCACTTCGGAACAAATGTATTTTTATTTTTATTTTTATTTTTTATTTATTTATTTATTTGTGGTACACGGGCCTGTCACTGTTGTGGCCTCTCCCGTCGCAGAGCACAGGCTCCGGACGTGCAGGCTCAGCGGCCACGGCTCATGGGCCCAGCTGCTCTGCGGCATGTGGGATCTTCCCAGACCGGGGCACAAACCCGTGTCCCCTGCATCGGCAGGCGGACTCTCAACCACTGCGCCACCAGGGAAGCCCAACAAATGTATTTTTAAAATGCAAGTTGGTAAAATAGTTTTCAACATTTGCAAACAAAACAGCTGATGATTTTATCTATCAGACTAAAGAGATATTTTCATCTCAGCCCTTTAAAAAAAAACCCTTAGGACCCTTCAGATAAATTAGATACAGTGCTAGATATAATGAATGTGCATTCTTTAAAAAGGGAAGGAGTTTGCTTTTCTATCCTGAATATTCTTTAATACTACTTACTAAATGTTTTCTTGGGCAGGACCAAATGTGCCTGATGGTAGTTGACATGCTAGAGTATGTCCCTGTGAATAAAGATCTTCGGCTCACTGCTGGGACTGGACACAAATTACGATTTGCCTATTCCCTTACCCTGGGACTCTACCTAGGGATATACATGCATGCACCAAAGCGAGGACAGGTATGAAACAAATAAGACACGTATCAAGTTATCCTGTATATGCTGATATGGGGAAGTAGGTATAGACTCATTGAGTCTATTTAAGCTCTTCACACCAACCTAGATGTATCTTGCATTGTTTCCGCGGAGATGGTAGGTTTTGTGCTAATATGTGAATTAAAAGATCTTGAAGGAAAAGTCAGGATGAAAGGGAGTAGAGAGTTTAAAGAGATATGGAAGGAAAGGTTAACCAAAACTAAGCAAGAAAGAGCCAATTTGAAAGTCTGGGTGAAAAAATGGAGTTGTGAAAGGGATGTAGGTGTTATTAAGAGGTACAAGGGAAGTTAATTTTTAGAAATAATTTTGCTCATCATCTAAACACTAGCTGTTGTATGTCAGTGAGGTATTTACGATACAATACAATGGTATAATATAAACAGCCACGGGAATTCCCTGGCATTCCAGTGGTTAGGCCTCTGAGCGTCCAATGCCAGGGGCCTGGGTTCAAGGGGGAGCTAAGATCCCGCAAGCTGCATGGCCAAATAAATAAATAAACAGCCGCTTGTTGGGTATTGTGTGTTTGGCGTGTTGCCAGGCCCTTTACGTACATTAATAGCAAACGCCTGGACTGTGCTTATTACTCACACACTACACATATCATCCATTTAATCCTAATAACATTCCAGTGAGGTAGGGTTTGTCCTCCTCACCCTGCCAGAGCCCTGATTCCCCATGCTGGGTGCTGCTCTGCTTGGTGCCCTCCTCGCTCCTGTTGGGCTCTGATATCCCACTCCAGGTTGCCCTTCCACATGGATGCCCTCCTCACCCCACTTGGGCCCTGACACTCTGTACTAGTCCACCCCCCACCATGCAGTGGACACCCTTCTCACCTACTTGGGCTCTAGTCCCCAGTGCAGGCTGCCACTCTCTGTGGACACTCCTCACCCTGCTTGAGTTTTCACCCTGCCCCAGACCTTCCATATATGTGGACACCCTCTCACCCTGCTTATGCGCCTCACCCTAAGCCAGGCTACTCCCAAATATGAAGACTCTTCTACATTCTTGGTTTCTTGATTCATTCTGCTATCCCCTCCTTGGGCTCATAATTTGTTAGAATGGCCCACATAACTCAGGGAAACACTCACTTACATTTACTAGTTTATTGGGTGATAAATGATGAAGAGGTATGTAGGGCAAGGTCCAGAAGGGTCTCATGGTGTTGAGGTGCACCACCCTCCCAACACATGGATGTGTTCACCAACCTGGAAGCTCTCCAAATCCCATACCTTAAGAATTTTTAAGGAGGCTTCATCACATAGGCATGATGGGTTACTAATTCAATTTCTAGCCTTTCTTCACTTTCCAGAGGATGGGAGTTAGGGCTGAAAGTTTCAAGCTTTTAATTAGACTTGGTCTTTCTGGTGACTAGCCCCATCCTGAAGCTATCCAGGAGTCACCTCATTAGAACAAAAAGTGTTCCCATAAGCCAGGATATTCAAAGGAATTTAAGAGCTCTGTGTCGGGAACCAGGGTCAAAGATCAAATATTAGAACAAAAGATGCTCCTAGCACCTCTATCACTCAGGAGATTGCAGGAGTTTTAGGAGCTCAGTGTCAGGAGCCAGAACCAGAGACCAATATATATATTTATTATTACTTCACCGATTCTGATAGAGGCTTGTTAACTCTGTAGATCATATTGGAAAGAATTGCCATCTTGGCAATATTAAGGCTTTTGGTTCATGAACATGGGATGCTTTTCCATTTATTTAGATTGTATTTAACTTTTTTAGCAGTGTTTTATAATTTTCATAGTGTAAGTTTTGCAGGGTTTCTTTAATCAGCTTATTTGTATATATTTTATTCCTTTTGATACTATTGTAAATGAAATTATCTTCTTAATTTCATTTCAGATTGCTCATTGCAGGTTTATAGAAATACAATTCATTTTTTTATATCAATCTTGTATCCTGTAACCCTACTGAACTCTTACTGGTTTTAGTAGTGTTATAGTGGAATTCTTGGGACTTTCTATTTACAGGACAATATCATCTGCAAATAAGATAGTTTTACTGCTTCCTTTCTGATCTGGGTGCCTTTTTTTTTTTTTCCCCCTTAAATTGCCTTGGATAGATCCTCCAGTACAATGTTGAATAGAAGTGACAAGAGTTGTCTTATTCCTGATTTAAGAGAGGAAGTTTTTAGTCTTTCACCATTGAGTGTGATGTTATCTGAATTTCTCATAATGCCCTTTATCGTGTTGAGGAAGTTACTTTTTATTCCTAGCTTGTTGAGTGTGTAATTAATGAAAGAGTATTCAGTTTGGTACCACTGCCTTGATTCACATTGACACCAATAATTTTACCAACCATTGCTTTTGCATTATCAGTGCAAATATTAACACAGTGAAAAGGGCAAATGATGTAGTATTATTATGAAAAGTGTTTTGACCTCACTAATCCCCTGAAACAGTCTTAGGGACCTCTAGGAATCTATGGACCATATTTTGAGAACCACTGCTCTAAACATTAGACTGAGATTGAATATGCTATTCTAGGAGTGGTATCAAACTGAGCTGAGCTATTACCTCCTTTGGTTTGAGCATTATGGTTCTGTTAATGAAGCCTAAAATCAGATACACTTTTAGCAGCCATGTAACACTGTTGTGCCTATTCAGAGTATAATGAAGTTGAGGTCTTTTTTTTTTCCTTCTTTTTTTGAACAAAAACTGCTCTTCAGCATGTTTTTTTCTCCCTAGTCTGCACATTTGAAGGTTTTATTTTTAATCTCTGTAATATTTTACACCCATCCCAATTTTTTTTTTAAATAAATTTATTTATTTATTTATTTATTTATTTATTTTTGGCTGTGTTCAGTCTTCGTTGCTGTGCGCAGGCTTTCTCTAGTTGTGGTGATCGGGGCTACTCTTCGTTGTGGTACGTGGGCTTCTCATTGTGGTGACTTCTCTTGTTGTGGAGCACGGGCTCTAGGTTCGTGGGCTTCAGTAGTTGTGGCTTGCGGGCTCTAGAGCGCAGGCTCAGTAGCTGTGGTGCACGGGCTTAGTTGCTCCATGGTATGTGAGATCTTCCGGGACCAGGGCTTGAACCCATGTCCCTTGCATCAGCAGGCGGATTCTTAACCACTGCGCCACCAGGCAAGCCCTACACCCATTCCTGTTAATTTCATTTGTTTCTTCTTGGTTTTCTTTTCATTCCTTGGGTTCTAATTATGTTAATAAGTGCATTAACTTAATCACTTCCAGCATCATGTCCTCAGTGTTATAAATATGCCGTCTGTATTTCCATCTAGGACACTAATAAAAATCTCAAACAGAAGTCCTGTAGACCTATGGTGTGGTCTGTGAAATGGTCCTGGGCCACAAATTATTTGTTACTGGATTGCAGTAAGATAGATAAATACAGAAAGTGAGAGAATGCATTAGAAGCTTTTATAGTGACATTGCCACAGACATTCAAGGTTTCTGTATTTCATAAAAGTGTCAGTCTGGAACAGATTAGAAATTAAAGAAAAAAAAAAACACTGTTCCTTTCCACAGATAGTTTGGGAAGCACTGCACTAGACCAGCATTTTTCCAACTTTTTGGCTAGAATCTACAATATTTTGCATTGCTACATACTTTATACCTATGTGGTGATGGGCATATAACAGAAAATAGTTTTCATGAAACATGTTTACCTTTACCATGAGTGATGAACTGATAAACTCTGATACTTTGTTTCTTTTTCTTTTTTCTTTAATTTTTTTTAATGCTGGTTGAGACCTCCTAAATTTGATTCATGTCCCACTAATGGGTTGAGATATGCAGCTTGTAAATACAGCTCTAGGCTAGAATGAATATGAGCATTACATATATTTCTCATATTTCATACATTCCTATTTTTCTCTCAAAAAGACTCTCACTGTATATTTTTCTTTTAGTACTTCCTTGTGAACAGTTGCTTGTGTTATAAGGATAGAATCTTCATCACTCTTATCAGTTTATAATACACATTCTTTATCAAAAAATTATTTAAAATATTGTCCATTAAATATTATTTCTGAGTTTGACATTTTTTTGTTTTGGCAACAGAGTTAAATACTAAACATGAATTATTTTATAGGGTTTTATTTTTAGTGACGATTGACTAGAGTTGATTTGTATTGTGTGTATGTTTTAAATTATTTTTGGTACTTTGGTAAAAATATAAACTTAAAAATAGGTTTCTCACCATAGTGAGATACCACCTCATACCCAAAAGGATAGCTACTATGGGGGGAAAAAACAGAAATACCAAGTGTTGGAGAGGATGTGGAGACATTGGAACCCTTGTGCATTACTGGTGGGAATATAAAATGCTGCAGCCACTATGGGAAACAACATGGCAGTTCCCAAAAAAATTAGCCATAGAATTTCCATAGGGTCGAGGAATTCCACTTCTGGGTATATACCCAAAAGAATTAAAGTAGGGTATTTAAGAGATATTTGTACACCCATGTTCATAGCAACAATATTCCCAATAGCCAAAAAAGTGGAAGCAACCTAAGTCTTCATTGATGAAAGAATGGATAAATAAGATGTGGTATATACATAAAATGGAATATTATTCAACTTTAAAAAGGAAGGAAATTCTGGGACTTCCCTGGTGGTCCAGTGGTTAAGACACTGCACTTCCAATGCAGGAGGCACAGGTTCAATCCCTGGTCGGGGAACTAAGATCCTGCATCCCACATGCCATGCGGCCGAAAAAAGAAAGGAAGGAAGGAAATTCTGACACGTGCTGCAACATGGATGAGCCTTAGAGGATGTTATGCGAAGTAAAAATACAGTCCCCAAAAAGACAAATACTGTTAAGATTCCATTATGTAGCAGTCAAGGTCATAGTAGAATGCTGGTTGCCAGGGGCTGTGGGGAGGGGGAATGGGGAGTTATTTAATGAGTACAGGGTTTCTGTTCTGAAAAAATGAAAAAAAGTTTTGGAATTCAGTTGCACAACAATGTGAATATACTTAATACTAATCTGTACACTTAAAAATAGTTAAGATGGTAAATTCTACATGTATTTTACCATACTTTTTTTAAAAAATTAGCTTCTGAATGCTAGTAAGTCTTGCATAGAAAAATAGCATGTTGGTTATTTCAAGTACTGAATTATCAACTTGTGTTTTAACAGTTCTGCATTTTCCAGTTGGTGAGCACTGAGAATAACCGCTATAGCCTAGATCACATGTCCTCACTATTCACTTCTCAGGTAGGTTGAGTCATCCTTTGCATATCATAGAAGTACAGGAAAGAAACATTGGCTAACTTAACTATGTTGTAATAGGATTGAAATCTTAAAATGGAATATTTAATGAAACTTTATGCAAAAAAGTTTCATTTGGATTTTACCAAGTTCACATGGTACTGTCTTTTGTTTTCATGCTTTTACCTCTCCTACTAATACAAGTTTAAGTCACCATAACTTAGTACCTTTTCTTTCTTGTTTTAACAAGAGTTTTTGTTTATTTGTTTCCCCCCTACATTTCCTTCTAGGAGACACTGATTGACTTTGCCTTAACCTCTACGGATATCTGGGCCTTGTGGCATGATGCTGAGAACCAAACAGTTGTGAAATATATCAACTTTGAACAGTACGGGTCCCTCACCTCTGTCATCCTACCTTACCCCAAGCAAATTCATACTTAGAAAAGAAGGAGAGCTTTTTATGTAGAACAAAAGTCAAATGTTCGCATTTAAAGGATTCAGACCCGTGTTTGCCTATTTTCTGACATACCTTCTTTTTCATTTTTTGTTATTTCTTACCTTATGATTTTAGGACAAAATAAGGATTCTTAGAGTTGGAATGAGGTGAAGAAAATACCATCTTTTGGGGGAGAGATAGCATATAACCAGAATACTACTTCTTTTTTTTTTTTTTAAACAAGCTCTGGCTGGTTTTATTAAAGAAAAGTTGTGCATGATTTACTTTTCACCAGTCTGTTCTGGCATGCTTCTGATGATATCAGAATCAGCTAGATCAGTGATAGCCAGTGTGCATACTCTGTAGTATTTTCCACACGCTGTGCCCAGTTCAGTATTATTGCCCCTGTAGTGATGGATACATGGCATAATACTCTATTTCAGATTTCCCCGAGGCTGGGCAGTTGTTGGCAGGGATGCCCAGTTTCACTTTGCCTCGTCTGATCATTTTCTAAGTCTTCTTGCACCCGAGCACATACTTTCCACTTTTCATAACAACTTGGAGCCTAGAGTTGGTCGACTCCAGTGACTTTTTTGTCTTCCTTGCGGGCACCATCTTCCTGCCTGAGGTGCAGGACACCCCCAACCGAGAGCAGCTGCCAAGATGCCCAGGGAGCGAGAAAGGCCCCAAATGCTTCTAATCTGTGCATTTTCTTTGTTTCTGTGCAAAGTCTATTTCTGATACCCACAACTTCCAAAAGGCACTGCAGCCCCTTTGGGATCTCAGTTTCCTCATGAGATGAGAAGTAGATTGGACAAATACAGTGCCTCTCAAACTTTTTTTTAAAGCAGGAATCCCTTTTTTTTTTTCAAAAGATAATGAACTCCAGGGCTTCCCTGGTGGTGCAGTGGTTGAGAGTCTGCCTGCCGATGCAGGGGACACGGGTTCGTGCCCCGGTCTGGGAAGATCCCACATGCCACGGAGAGGCTGGGCCCGTGAGCCATGGCCACTGAGCCTGCACGTCTGGAGCCTGTGCTCCACAAAGGGAGAGGCCACAACAGTGAGAGGCCCTCATACTGCAAAAAAAAAAAAAAGATAATGAACTCCAATATATAACAAAACCAGTATTTTATGAATATAAAATTACGACACAATTAACATGATAACTCTAATATTAGATATATTTGGAATATCTGATATTTTTAATGTACATAATATTCATTTTAACATTTTTAGTAGTTACGAAATACATTTAAAAACCAATTTTGAATCAAACACTTGTGTAGTCCCTGAAACACCTGTGGAGGATTCCCTGGAACATAGTTTGACGGCCCTGGAACTGCAGTTGACCCTCAAACAACATGGATTTGAACTGGGTGGGGGGGGCCGCTTATTACACGGATTGTTTTCAGTAGTAAATACTGCAGTACTGTTTGATCTGCAGTTGCTCGAATAAGTTATACATGGATTTTTGACTGCACAGAGGGTCGACACCTGTAACCCCCCCATGTCGTTCAAGAGTCAGCTGTAAACTAATTGAGCTCAAGCAGGTCTCTCATGACCCTATATTCTAGAATAGAATTCTAGGAGTGGTTGCCCCCAGATTGACCCTGAACCACACCTCAGAAGATAGGGAGTACTCCTTATAGATGGCATTCAAGCAAAGAATCTGCGGTCAGGTGAGAGTTTGAATCCTGGTTGTACAACTTACTAGCTTTGAGATACCCTAAACCTCACTTTTGACATCTTAAAAATGAGGGTAGTGTATCCTTCAAAGAGTTATCGTAAGTTATACATGAATAGTATCTAGAATTGCATCTAGTATAATGTGCAGCATATGGTAAATGCAGAATGAAAGTTAGCTATTGTTTGTAGATTTGTGTTTAGAGTTTTAATTTCAGGAAGCTGCCTATTAGAACAAGTAAGAGCACTTCTATAGTCCAGACTCTGCTATGAATATGTTTCTTTTTTTTTTTTTTTTTTTTGCGGTACGCGGGCCTCTCACCGCTGTGGCCTCTCCCGCTGTGGATCGCAGGCTCCGGACGCGCAGGCTCATCGGCCATGGCTCACGGGCCCAGCCGCTCCGCGGCATGTGGGATCCTCCCGGACCGGGGCACGAACCCGTGTCCCCTGCATCGGCAGGCGGACTCTCAACCACTGAGCCACCAGGGAAGCCCTGAATATGTTTCTTTTTTTGGAAACTTTTTTAATAGAATTGATCAAGCAGTAGTAGCAGAGGTTCAGTGATGGGACCCTCCCTGCCCAAATACTGCTAACAACATAAGCTTCATTTTTATTCATCATCTTTATGTAGACTGATGGACTTTTTCTCTCTGTAGTAATGTTGCAGGTCAGTGGAATCCAGTTTTTATGCAGCCTCTGCCAGAGGAAGAAATCATTATCAGAGATGATCAAGACCCCAGAGTAAGCAATGCTAAAATCTTATGTAAGGAGATGATTTACCCTGATCATTAGTTTGAGAAGAACCAGTTGTATTAGCAGAACTCTTTCAGCTGCAGATGAAAGAAATCCACCTCAAACTGACTTAAGCTGAATGTATTGGCTTGTGCTGCTGGGAAGTTCAGAGTTACCTGGTTTCAGCCATGGCTGAAACAATGCCTTCAGGGCTTGATCTCTCCTTTGTCTCAATTCTGCTTTCCTCCTTGTTGGGTTTATTGTCCGGCAGGCTTTCTGAGCCAAGCTTGCCTTCTGTGAACTTAGCAACCCCAGGGGAAAGACCACTTCTGTTCCAGGCCCTGGAGTTGACACTGGCCTGGCTTAAGTCATGTGCTAATTCCTGGCATAGTCACTCTGATCAGAAGGAATAGAATATTCTGGCTTGGCATGAGAAACATGTCCGGCATGGGCCTTGCTATTGTGGAGGGTGAAGTCAGTTGGGTATGGGTACGGGAGGAATGGTTCTTCAGAGAAAGGTAAGGGGTCAGTTGGGTATGGGTATGGGAGGAATGGTTCTTCAGAGAAAGGTAAGGGATTTGTTAGTAAAAGAAGGGGAAATGGATTCTAGGCAGGCACAGACAGTAGGTGTCCACTATACTAACCATGTGAATATATGCATAAAAACTAGACACAAGAGGTATAAGCTATGATGAACATAACTTTAAAAGGTAATGCAATATCAAAACAGGTCAATTTCCCTGTTTTTCAAGGACATCCTCAAGATAAATGGAAGAAAAACTTTCAGTTGATGCATTAGTATTAAAATGAGATAAAGGTCATGGGCTCTGGGTCTGAAACAATGACTCTTTGTAGGATTGGAAAACCCATTTTGAATATCTGAAATTGAATATTGCAAAAATTTTAATCCCAAGAGTTTATTGGCACTTAACTTTTGTCTAAAAGCCAAAATCACATGCTAATTATTAAAATTCTTGTTTTTCTCCATTTTGGTCATTTTATAAATATCTCCTAGAACCTCAGTAGAAGGAAGGAAACGTGAATGAAGGTCAGCCAGGTTTGCTGCTTATTGCCAAATTTGGTTTATAAAATTTGGTCAAAATGAGACCATAGGCAGTATAAGACTTTTCATTTTGTTCTCTCTACTTCATTTCCCCACTTGTGAGAGCTTATTGCAGGTTTTTTTGTTTGTTTTTTACATATAATACCTATTATTATCAATTCCTTTTCTTTTATATGTAAACCATAAAATGAGTTCTTTTGTGGATGGTGTAGAAACCACCTTAGTTTAATTATTCTCTTACCAGTGTTTGTCACTAATAAACTAGATACAACTCTTGCATTTAAGATTGGTATTTGACAAGCTGTGTTTTCCAGTGGAACCCACTGAAGTGCACCATGAGGAACACAGCATTCTCAGTGTAGTACATCTAGTTGACTCAAAGACACTGCAGGCTTCACAGTGTGAAAATATATGACTGCTCTGCCACTTGTTACTGCTCAAATGCTGAAGGGCACAATTTCCACATTCATGTAATAGGAATGCAGCCTTTGGTTTTAATGTGTTGAATTGTTCATTCAGATTGTTCCAAATTTTATCTTTTTTAGAATGATACTAATTCTTGTTTCAATGTTCTAACAGGAGATGTATTTGCAGAGTCTTTTTACACCAGGGCGATTCATTAATGCAGCTTTATGTAAAGCTTTACAGGTCAGTGAGAAAATACTTAGTGTTCATTTAAGACTCTCTTATTTTATTACTAATATTATATAATTAATGACTACTATTAATTTTTGTTGTTTTGCATATACTAATACCAAACATAGTTTTGCAACTGTATATACATGTGTTTATAAATGCTATTGTAATTTTTTTAAATGTTATTTCCACAAAAATAGCAAGAGTCCAGGCGGGGAGATAGGATTAAGGGCACTTTCCCAATGACTAGTGAAGCATGCCAGTAGTAAAAAGAGAAACTTGTACCTACACTATTGTAAAAAGATATACCATACTACACTGCATATAATCTCTATACTTGAAAGAAGTTTTCTTGGGTAGGTTTGATGGTATTGTTTTTACCCTTTTGTTAGTACAGTGAAGGTCTGACTTGGTTCAGGTTCAAGCAAATAATCTAAGCTTCAAAGTTACATGGTTTAAGAGATGCTTAACCTTTTCCAAAAGAATTCTTTGCTTTAAAGTCACTTAGGCTTTCTTAAATTGCTACTTAGCTTCATGAATTTAAAATAGAATAATCACTTATAGAATTGAAAATTTCCTTAGAATCTCCTGATCTGACCTCCACACAAAGCAGAAATACCTTCTGAGGCTTCTCTGACAGACAGCTATTCAGCTTCTAGTTGTGTCTGCCTTCAGTGACAAGTCTCTCACCAGCTCTTTTGTGACTTACTGTTCAAAACTGTGCCACTTAAAAGTTCAACCCTGGGAATTCCCTGGCAGTCCTGTGGTTAGGACTTGGCGCTTTCACTGCCCAGACCCAAGTTCAATCCCTGGTCAGGGAACTAAGATCCCACAAGCCGTGCGGTACGGCCAAAAAAAAAAAAAAAAAAAGTTCATCCCAGTATTGGATCAAATTTAACCCCCCATCATTTAGGTGGCATCTTTCTTTGGGAACTTCATAGAACATGTCTCTTCTATAAAGCAACCCTTCAAATATTTTAAGAATCCTTCCATGTTATCTTTCTGCAGGGTAAAAATATACCCAGTTCCTTAACTTTCTCTCAGGTGATATGGTTTCCAGATCCTTGACTTTTCTTCTAGGTACATTCTTAAATATCTGGCTATTCTATGTTTTCTGTTTTCTCTCTAATAAAACTCCAGGATGACATGGTCACTTTCTTCTAAGGTATTATTTCTTTCATCTCATCAGCCCTTCTTATTAACAGTAATCACATGTATGATTTCTCATGGTATCTCTTGCACACGGAGATATTGAATAATCAGTAAGGCATTCAAAAGCTTTGCCTTAGGAAAATTATTCCCATTAGAGTGACCTACCCCACCACTACTCTAGCTCACCTTTGTGCCAGTCAGGATGTATATGTTGGGCATCATCTTATATCTTCCTCCAGATAAGCAATAGCCATTATGTTTCCTTTTGCTTTTTGTAATGATCCAGATGTACCCAATTATAATTCTTACAGATTCATGAGCTTCTATAGTTTATTCTGGACTATAGAAACTATTTCAAAGTTGCTATGATTTCACAATTAGAAGTTATCTGCATACGACTTCCCTGGTGGCGCAGTGGGTAAGAATCCGCCTGCCAATGCAGGGGACACGGGTTCAAGCCCTGGTCCGGGAAGATCCCACATGCTGCGGAGCAGCTAAGCCCATGCGCCACAACTACTGAGCCTGCACTCTAGAGCCCGCAAGCCACACTACTGAAGCCCATGTGCCTAGAGCCCGTGCTCCACAACAGGAGAAGCTACCACAATGAGAAGCCTGAGCACCCCAAAAAAGAGTAGCCCCACTCACCACAACCAGAGAAAGCCCATGGGCAACAACAAGGACCCAACACAGCCAATCAATCAATCAATCAGTCAATTTATAAAAAATTATTTGCGCAATGTTAAGAGTAAATGTGTGTTTCAGGCATGTCCAGTCTCTATTGTATAGTATATTACCTCAGTATCTTCTGACCTGGAGTATTTTTCATTCAGTTTTTAGTATTATGTGATACTCTAAAGTGTCTCTTTGTGTCTGTTTTATTTTTAGATTTTCTGTCGAGGAACTGACAGGAATTTAGATCTCTCCTGGAATGAACTAAAGAAAGAAGTTACTTTAGCTGTTGAAAGTGAGGTGAGGTTTGGGTAAAGAAAGAATGATAATTTCTTTCATCTCCCTATGGAGTAGATTGGTACTGAGAAATTGTTCAAATTGTTCATTGGACCTTGTTATAAGAAATATAAATGTCTAAACCTTTTAATTAGTCTATGGCATGTAATGCATAAGGGATATTCATTTGCCTATAGCTTAGTAAAATGTTATTAAACAATTATGTTTTGGGGGGAGAAAGATCCCAAATGGTATCAAGAGGGTTTTTTTTGTTGTTGCCAGCTCCAAGGAAGTGTAACAGAGTATGAATTTTCCCAGGAAGAGTTCCGAAATTTACAACAGGAATTTTGGTGCAAGTTCTATGCCTGTTGTCTTCAGTATCAAGAAGGCCTTTCTCATCCTCTTGCCCTACATTTGAATCCACACACAAACATGGTGTGCCTGCTGAAAAAAGTAAGAGAGCAGAAACATAACAGAAGAACTCCTTTAGACTGTTCAGTGGGTCTTTCAGAATGTAATGTCTATTGTATATTGTAGTTCGCTTTTAGGATTTTGGTGGGTTTTTTGTTGGGTGGGGGTCCTAAAATTATAGTTCATTTTTGTTTAAATATTCTTCTGCATTATTTATACTTTTTTGCATCTTGTTTTGTATTGAAGTGATTTCTAATTTGAAAGTTACAAGAGTAATGCAGAGAACTTCTGTATACTCTTCAACCAGATTCACTGTTCATTAAATTCCATTGCTTCTTTTCTTTCTATAGATATGTTTTTTTCTTCCTGAGCCACTTGAGGGTTAGTTGTAAACATCATTCCCCTTAATCCTTACACATTTTAGCATGTATCTTAAGCACAAGGGTCTTCTTATATTACCACAGCACAATTTAAAGATCAGGCAGTTTGATATTGATATAATATAATACAGTTTATATTCAGATTTTACCAGTTGTGCTTACAATTTTTATTCTTGATCTGGGATCCAATCCAAGATCTTGCATTTATTTAGTTGTCAGGTTTCTTTAGCTTAATCTCCAGCTGTTGTCAGCCCTTCTTTGTCTTTCATGACACTGACATTTTTTTGAAGACTACACCTGTTGTTTGGTAGAGTGTCCCTTAATTTGGATTTGTCTGGGGTTAGCTCATGATAAGATTCAGGTTTCAAATATTTTTTATCTTTAAACATTCACTGAAAACAAATGTAACTGGAAGATTTGTATTTCCAGGGGTACCTGTCTTTCCTTGTGCCTTCCTCCTTAGTGGACCATTTATATCTCCTCCCTGATGAGAATCTTTTGACAGAGGATGAGACAGCCATATCTGATGGTAATAGTAATTGTTATGTCCATATTTAAGCCCTTTCTGCCATGAACCCTATGATTTCTTTCAAATGAATGCAGAAAACATTGATTTCCACTGTGGTTTTTCCTGGCCACTTTACCACATTGTAGATATTTTAGGGGAAACTGAAGAGGCCTAAACATCTTTAAGACCTCAGATAGATACCTGGCATTTAATTATTAATATTTTAATTTAATATAATATTAGCTAGCAGCTCTTCATTGGCTTGAGACATGAATGTCAACTTTCTCTTGCTTATAGATGTGGATGTTGCTCGGGATGTCGTATGTCTCATAAAATGCCTTCGGCTGATTGGAGAGTCAGTAACTATGGATATGTCAGTAATGATGGAAATGAGTTGTTACAACCTACAGTCTCCAGAAAAGGCTGCAGAACAGATTCTGGAAGATTTGATCACTATTGATGTGTAAGGAGAATTTAGGGTAAAGTCCATTTCCTAATGGAAATTTAGCAATTCTTAGTGCCAAAATCAGGGGGTTTTTTTGTTTGTTTCTTGCGGTACGCGGGCCTCTCACTGTTGTGGCCTCTCCCGTTGCGGAGCACAGGCTCCAGATGCGCAGGCTTAGTGACCACGGCTCATGGGCCCAGCCGCTCCGCGGCATGTGGGATCTTCCCGGACCGGGGCACGAACCCGTGTCCCCTGCATTGGCAGGCAGACTCTCAACCACTGCACTACCAGGGAAGCCCCCAAAATCGGGTTTTTAATGTACATTCAAGTGTGTACAAAGTAGAGGCTTAAAGTTAATTGCCGTGATTCTCAGTAGGTATTTCAGCTTTTAAACAGAAAATCTAATACATGAATTCAGGTTTGGAAACAGACTCATGAATTATGGTCTGGCTATTAACTGAGCTATAAATTCTAAAATGTAAAAGTATTTTTCTCACATTCATTTTGTCTGTCATTTCCAAAAATAACTGAGGGAAAAATTTCTACATGGAGTAAAAGTATCTTGTACACCAGAGTGATTATCTCTACTCCTTTATTATATGGCTGGTTTTCATGTTTCATAGAGCATTTAGCTTATACGGCATATAGAGTCTATCTCATATATTCTCGGTAGTAATAGGAGTTTTCTAATTTCCTTATAGAGACAATGTGATGGAGGATATTTGTAGTAAACTGCAAGAGATTAGGAACCCAGCCCATGCCATTGGATTTCTTATACGGGAAATGGATTATGAAACAGAAGTGGAAATGGAAAAGGGATTCAATCCAGGTAAATGACAAAACAACAAATGTACCTCTCTGATTTAGAGAAAACAGTGATACATTTAACTGTTTTTTTGTTTTTTTTTAATTACAGCTCAGCCTTTGAATATTCGAATGAATCTTTCCCAGCTCTATGGTAGTAGCACAGCAGGGCGTATTGTGTGCAGAAGTGTGTGTAAAATTGCCAGTACTCGCTTCCTCATCTGCCGAGACCTCTTGATCTTACAGCAGCTACTAATGAGGCTAGGAGATGCAGTAAGTACTACTTGAGGGAAAGCTTGTAACATCTGAAACCTCTTCTTGACCTACCGGCACATAGCAGAATGTCAGCTCTGAGAGCCACCAGACTCTTGTTGCCATACAACTGCCCTCTTCTCCCCCGCTACTGAATGTTTTATGTTCAAAAATTACCTTTCTGCCCACCATCAGAAGTCCCATTTATCTCACTCATCTGAACCTGACAAGGAAGCAGTCTAATTAAACTAATTCATGTTAATGTATAAATAGCTGAAAGTCCTTTGGGGCTCCCAGGGATATTTTTACTTTTTAAATCAGAATTTATTAAATAAATACGTTGCTAATGGCAGAATTTCAGGTAAAAATAAGGAAAAAACATTTAGGAAGATGATTGGTTTAGGACACCAAGGAGAAACAGGAACCTTTCCTGAGAGTCTTGTCACTTAGGGCAGCCCTTACTAACTGAGTTCTTTTTAATCTTTGTAGATTCTTCCATTTCTTCAGGTTTTGGGGGGTATTTTTGTTTGTTTTTTTGTTTGTTTGCCGCATGGCTTGCAGGATCTTAGTTCCCCAACCAGGGATTGAACCCAGACGCTGACAGTGAAAGCCTGAGTTCTAACCACTGGACCACCAGGGAATTCATCTGTAATCTTCTACCCAGTGATAACCACTATTACATTTTTTTTTCTTTAATATTTATTTATTTATTTATTTTGCTGCACCGGGTCTTAGTTGAGGCATGCGAGATCTTTTCGTTGCGGCATGCGGACTCTTAGTTGCAGCATGCCTGTGGGATCTAGTTCCCCAACCAGGGATCAAAGCTGGGTCCCCTGCATTGGAAGTGTGGAGTCTTACCCACTGGACCAGGGAAGTCCCACTATTTACATTTTGTTATACACCCATTTTTTTTCTCTGCAAATAGTTTTTAAATTTTATTAGGAAATTAGTATATGCTATATATTATTTTTCAGAATCTGGTGGTTTTTATTCTTCCACTTTACAAATCTCACCAGCATGTTCACATGTTACTAAGTATTTTTATACAACATTATTTTTAATAGTTACTTACTATAATTTTAATTTATTCAACCAATTCTGTGGCCATCCAGGTTGTTGCCAGTTGTCCCCTTATAGATAGAACTTTCTGCATCCCTTTGACTATATCTCCAGGATGAATTCTAAGAACTAGAACTGATTGGTCATAAGTTAACGCACATGTTTTTTTCTTTTCGGCCACTCCGCGTGGCATACGGATCTTAGCTCCCCGACCAGGGAATGATGAACCTGTGCACCCCACAGTGGAAGCATGGAGTCTTAACCACTGGACCACCAGAGAAGTCCCAAAGTTATGCACATTTTTAAAGCTTTTGGTATTCTTGTAAAATTTTCCTCTAATGGTCATACCTATTTTTACCTAAGACCAGAAGCTTAAGAAAGGACTTAGATTTCCCTGTTACTCTTCTTGAGTCCTGAACCTACAGATTTAATGAAAGTTAAGCTGTTTGCTGTTGTTTTCTTTTACACCATCAGCTCCCATGACATGGTGAGCTATTTTTTATTATTTTGTACTGTTAAATGGGTAGATATTTTTGCTGCCTGCTACCCCAAAATGTAATAGGTGTGTTGTTTTTATGTATGTGTGTGTGTTGCTTTTATTTATGCCCTTTGTAACTGTGTTATTTTATTCTACCTCCACCTGAACCTAAGAGTTATCATTACTAATTGCTATTTACTGTCTCACCCACCCACCCACCATGTATAGGTGATTTGGGGAGCTAGTCAGCTCTTTCAAGCTCAGCAAGACCTACTACATCGAACAGCTCCCCTACTCTTATCTTATTACCTCATTAAGTGGGGAAGTCAGTGCTTGGCAACTGATGTTCCAGTTGATACACTGTGAGTTTCATTGTTCTGATTATTTTAAAAATAAATTGTGAGCTTAATTATTTTTTCCATTGTCTGAAAGAAAAAAATTTTTAATATTATGTTATAGCACTGATATGCCTTTAAAATTCAGAGCTTTCAGGTACTCCATTTTATAAAGGTTAAAGGCAACTTCTAAGAATGAAAATAATAAATATATGTTTATTATTATATATGTGTATGTATAACGCAAAGACAAATCCTGTTGAAGGCAAAATAATAAGATGAGGTCATGGGGAAGGTTAGACCACACATAAAAATGTGCTAGTTATTAAGGGTAGGCTGAGATTCTTTATAGCCAAAAGAAGAAAGAAAATTCAATATGTACCTACAAGACTCACATTTCACTTAGATAAGCCATTTTGTTTTTTCTGGCAAGGGAAAGATTTTCATGGCATGGAGGTCTTAAGAAATTTCTGCTCTGGCTTCTCATTGACGGATCACTGAATGATACGATGGGCAACAATCTAAACCATGGCTCATTTTCCAGATTTTCTTGTGCTTTCAATGGAGCTTTCATGTGTAATTTGTTAATAAAATTGACAGTGTTCTTGATAGGCTAACTTGTTGAGGTAATGTTTAGCATAGGAGAATTTATTGAGCTGTTGTTTTTTTGTTTTCCTTTTCCTCACAGGGAGTCTAATCTTCAACATTTATCAGTACTGGAACTAACTGACTCTGTTGCTTTAATGGCAAATAAGTTCGGTAAGGACTGGACTGTGTATGCATTTGATTTCAAGTTTGGCATTTATTGCATATTCATTAAAGTGGTCTTTTGCCACCTTTGCTTTGGAAAGGTCGATTAGGCTGTGCTTTCACTTTGAGAGGGTACAAGCAAGCTGTGTCCTGAGACCTCTGGTTGTGACAAGAGGTTTGTGCAGATGTAACCCTAGATCAGACATAAATGAAGGGTATTGCGTGTGTTTATATGCACTGCTGCTTTTCCATTGTATATTGACACTCCAGTGATTAATTCAACAAAATCTTTTTTTTAATTCGCGAAGTTCATATAGCTTTTGTAATCTTGTCTTCATCAACAAATATTCAAAAGGAGCCCTCTCTCACGCTTGAGAACCATTCTGGAGAATTTATTTTCTATTGTTTTGGTATAAAACTTAGAATCTTAGGACTGTACTTACTGGAAGCACTTTCTAGAGAAAAGGAATGACTACAATGTTAAATGGGTATTTTATTGAATTTACATAGTACTTCATAGTTTACAGATTGCTTTTATTTATATTGGCATTGATTACACCAGTGATGCATTTTATATTTTGAAATAAAAAATGTTCTTTGTTACAGGCATAAAATGAATCGGTAGACTGTCTTAACTGAAAATTGATACTACTATCACAAGTTGGTGACTGTTAAAACTTTTTGTTTTTAAGTATCTAGCCCTCAGACAATTGTGGAGTTATTCTTCCAAGAAGTTGCAAGAAAACACATTATATCTCATTTGTTCTCACAACCAAAGGCACCTCTCAGCCAGACTGAGTTGAACTGGCCTGAGATGATTACTGCAATTACCAGTTATTTATTGCAGCTTTTGTATCCTTTCATTTAAAAGCCAGTTGAATGGTTTCTCTTATCCAAATAGTCTAAGATTCAGTAATATTCTGCCTGTGTAATGAAGATTTTTAATGAGGTTGGGTACTTATCCCCAACAAGAGATGATATTTATTTTCAGATATCCCAAATTTTATTTTCTTTTAATTTGTTTTTTTGCTCATGAGTTGAGCCAGATTTTATTGGTGCACACGCATTTGATACCTAGATCTCTTTTTTTTATAATTTATTTATTATTTTTTAATTTTTGGCTGCGTTGGGTCTTTGTTGCTGAATGCAGGCTTTTTCTCGTTGCGGTGCGTGGGCTTCTCATTGCAATGGCTTCTCCTGTTGTGGAGCACGGGCTCTAGGGTGTGCAGGCTTCAGTAGTTGTGACTCACGGGCTCCAGAGCGCAGGCTCGGTAGTTGTGGCACACGGGCTTAGTTGCTCCACGGCATGTGGGATCTTCCGGGACCAGGGCTTGAACCCGCGTTGCCTGCATTGGCAGGCAGATTCTTAACCACTGCGCCACCAGGGAAGCCCTAGATCTCTTCTAAAACATACATTCATAAAATATTTATTGAATGGCTCTGTATGCCAGGCGCTGTGTTAGGTACTGGGTATCCACTGGCATAGTATGCTTGGGCAATATACTAGCTTGAATTAGAAATGACCACCCAGTGATGAAATACATGCTTTAGTCCATTGTTAACTGAGCTATAATCTAGGTGACTAGGCTCCTAGTATCTAACCTTTCCACTCTGCTTGTCTAATATTAAAGTTACATAATTACATAGAAAGGACGTGTGCCACGCCACCTTCCCTTTACCTTTTTTTTTTTAATTATTAATTTTTAAAAAAATTTTATTTCTGGTTGCGGTGGGTCTTCGTTGCTGTGCGCGGGCTTTCTGTAGTTGCAGTGAGCGGGGGCTACTCTTTGTTGCGGTGCACAGGCTTCTCATTGCGGTGGCTTCTCTTGTTGTGGAGCATGGGCTCTAGGCGTGCAGGCTTCAGTAGTTGTGGCTCGCGGGCTCTAGAATGCAGGCTCAGTAGTTGTGGCGCAGGGGCTTAGTTGCTCCGTGATATGTGGGATCTTCCCAGAACAGGGCTCGAACCCGTGTCCCCTGCATTGGCAGGCGGGTTCTTAACCACTGCGCCACCAGGGAAGCCCCTCTTTACCTCCTTTTTAAAAATTAAGCCATTTCATGGAGTTTGATGCCTAACATGTATTGATATATTTAAGTTTTGCCAAAACAGTAAATAATCTCCTTAACCAATGACTAGATGGCCTAGCAATCCTGGTTGCCTCTTTCTAGAATGTTTGATGGGAAATTGTCAGTATGTACAATTGCAGGTGAGTACTGTTGAACATTTCAGGGCAATCATTCTTGTAAAGAATGGGGTTTCTGGGACTTTTTTCTTTGTAAATGTTTCCTGCATTTTAATTGGGCTAATAGTAAGAACCACAATAATGTACACTCATTTACACTGAAACATACCCCAGAGAGATTTCCTTTACTTCCCTCTTGGCAGTATCATTCCTAACAATTTTTTATAGAGTATTTTTTTGTTAGTTCTCTTTATTGGGTTCTCTTTATAGTAAGAAAACATACCATTGTCTTCATATAAATCCTTCACTGGAATCTAGTCAGTTGAACCAGTAAATACCAAAAGTTGGAAAATTGCTAGAATGGAAAGTGCATGTTTGTTTACATGTGTTAGTGTTATTGCAGTCCTGTTTGCTTTCTTAAAGTGTCCAATAACCTAGTATAAGAATGGATTAACAGGATTCGGTTTTAATCTCCAGATGATTTCTGGAAATACAACTTTTGTGTTGATTGACCACTATCTTCTCTCCCTCTGTGAAGAACTTGGAAATGAGTATCTCCTTAAGGAATATTTATTCTCTAATCAGAAAGCATCTTTTATGCCTTTAAGGATTATATTCAGCTGCTACATCCTTGGTGTCAAGTCAATGTTGGTTCCTGTCGATTTATGCTGGGACGGTGTTACCTGGTTACAGGAGAGGGACAGAAGGTAAACTGCATTTGAAAGATGAGCAACTGTTAAACCGTTACACTGTTTTTATTATATCTTTTTTTTTTTTTTTGGCCGCGTTGGGTCTTCATTGCTGTGCGTGAGCTTTCTCTAGTTGTGGTGAGCGGGGGCTACTCTTTGTTGCGGTGCACGGGCTTCTCATTGCAGTGGCTTCTCCTGTTGCAGAGCAAGGGCTCTAAGCGCATAGGCTCAGTAGTTGTGGCTCGCAGGCTCTAGAGCGCAGGCTCAGTAGTTGTGGCGCACGGGCTTAGTTGCTCTGCAGCATGTGGGATCTTCCCGGACCAGGGCTTGAACCCATGTCGCCTGCATTGGCAGGTGGATTCTTAACCCTTGCACCACCTGGGAAGTTGTATATCTTTTTTTTATTCTGGTTTTCTTCCTATTATGGTAGTTTACATTTCTAATTTTTTCTTGATATCCTGTTATGGAGCTTTTCAAACATAAAGAAAAGTTCAAAGACTTTCATACTAAATAATTATATACCCCCCACTCAAATTCTACAATTGTTAACATGTTGCTACAGTTGGTGTATCACATTTATCCATCAATTTTCTTATTAAAGTTTACTTTTTAACTAACAGCATTTAAGTTAAAAAGTTAGATAAATTAAAGAAAATATTAAATAATGCATCAGAGAGAATTTAGATATGACAGAAACTGCAAATGCAGTCAATGGTCTTAAATAATTTTATTTCTTTTTTGGTTTTCGTTGGTACAAGAACCCTTGACTTATAGCACCTAGAAGTGGAACAGTCTATCATAAGTCATTTTGTATTCTTCTATTTCTCCAGGCTCTGGAATGTTTCTGCCAGGCAGCATCTGAAGTGGGCAAAGAGGAATTCTTAGCTCGTTTGATCCGTTCAGAGGATGGGGAGATTGTGTCCACCCCCAGGCAGCAGTATTATGATAAGGTATATTCTGTCATGGTTTGGTCCTTCTTACACCACCCTGTGTACAAATGTAACAGGGCCGGGGGGCGGGGCAGATAAATTAGGAGTTTCACATTAACATATACACACTACTATATATAAAATAGGTAAACAACAAGGACCTACTGTATAGCACAAGGAGCTATACTCAATATCTTGTAATAACCTATAATGGAAAAGAATCTGAGAAAGAATATGAATATATACATATAGATAAATATGTATAACTGAATCACTTTGCTGTACACTTGAAACTAACACAACATTGTAAGTTAACTATACTTCAGTTTAAAAAAATGTATCTGAAATATATTAGTTTGGTATTTGGGGAGAAAAATAACATAAAAATTTAATCACTCCCTGAATCTCCAAATGAAGAGAAAAATGAATTTGCCTAGAGAAATTGAAGAAACATATATTTTTACATTTGATATATTTTTTTTGGTTTTTTTGGTTTTTTTTATTTGGTTGCACTGGGTCTTAGTTGCAGCAGGAGGGCTCCTTAGTTGTGGCATGCATGTGGGATCTAGTACCCTGACCAGGGATCAAACCCTGGCCCCCTGCATTGGGAGCACGGAGTCTTAACCACTGTGCCACCGAGGAAGTCCCTGATAAATGTTTTTAACTTAAATGAAATTCCCATCATGATATAATTTTGTTAGCTCTGTCATCATTAGAACTTTATTACTTAGTATTCATCTTGCTGATATCTCAAAGAATTAACTTGTAATGCTGTATTTAGCCTTAGTTTGTGATTTAGCCCTGGGTACCCCTCCTGACCTTTTTTTTCCTTCTACTCTTTCCTCTGGTCACTCACTCAGCTATAACAGTAGTGGCCTTCTTACTGTCTCATAAAAGCCAAGCACATACTCTCTTCCCTTCAGGACCTTTCTCCCTGCTGTTCCTCATCCTGGAATGGTCTTCCTCCAGGTAGTCAAGTTTCTAATGCCCTCATTTCATTCAGGTCTCTGCTCCTGTGTCACCTCCTGAGAGTTCCTCCCTGCCTTGCCTACGAAGAAGCAGACGTGCACGTGCTCTCCTGCACACCTGCTCCTTGTCTCCCTTAGTGCAGAGTGAGGCGCTGTGGGCAGTCTCTCTCCTTGCCCCACTTTATTTTTCTTTATGACATTTAGCCATGCTTGATGTTATATTTTAGATTCTATGGTTTTTTTTTTCACATCTTTATTGGAGTATAAATGCTTTACAATGTTGTGTTAGTTTCTGCTGTACAAAGTGAATCAACTGTATGTATACATATATCCCCATATCCCCTCCCTCTGGAGCCTCCCTCCCACCCTCCCTATGCCGTTCCTCTAGGTCGTCACAAAGCCCTGAGCTGATCGCCCTGTGCTATGCAGCTTCCCACTAGCCATCCATTTGACATTTGGTAGTGTATATACGTCAGTGCTACTCTCTGACTTCATCCCAGCTTCCCCTCCCCTCCACCGGTGCCCTCAAGTCTGTTCTCTACATCTGCATCTTTATTTCTGCCCTGCCGCTAGGTTCATCAGTACCGCTTTTTAAAATTCCATATATATGCATTAGCATACGGTATTTGTTTTTCTCTTTCTGAGTTACTTCACTCTGTATGACAGAGTTTTGGTCCATCCACCTCACTACAAATAACTCAATTTCGTTCCTTTTTATGGCCGAGTAATATTCCATTATATACATGTGCCACATCTTCTTTATGCAGTCATCTGTTGATGGACATTTAGGTTGTTTCCATATCCTGTCTATTGCAAATAGTGCTGCAATGAACATTGTGGTATGTGTCTCTTTTTGAATTATGGTTTTCTCAGGGTATATGCCCAGTAGTAGGATTGCTGGGTCATATGGTAATTCTATTTTTAGTTTTTTAAGGAACCTCCATACTGTTCTCCATAGTGGTTGTATCAGTTTACATTCCCACCAACAGTGGAGGAGGTTCCCTTTTCTCCACACCCTCTCCAGCATTTATTGTTTCTAGATTTTTTGATGATGGCCATTCTGACTGGTGTGAGGTGATACCTCATTGTAGTTTTTTTTTTTTTTTTTTTTTTTTTTTTTTTTTTTTTTTTTTTTTTTTTGCGGTAGGCGGGCCTCTCACTGTTGTGGCCTCTCCCCTTGCGGAGCACAGGCTCCGGAGCACAGGCTCAGCGGCCATGGCTCACGGGCCCAGCCGCTCCGCGGCACGTGGGATCCTCCCAGACCGGGGCACGAACCCGTGTCCCCTGCATCGGCAGGCGGACTCCCAACCACTGCGCCACCAGGGAAGCCCCTCATTGTAGTTTTGATTTGCATTTCTCTAATGATTAGTGATGTTGAGCATCTCTTCATGCGTTTGTTAGCCATCTGTATGTCTTCTTTGGAGAAATGTCTATTTAGGTCTTGCGCCCATTTTTGGACTGGGTTGTTTGTTTTTTTGATATTGACCTGCATGAGCTGCTTGTATATCTTGGAGATTAATCCTTTGTCCGTTGCTTCGTTTGCAAATAATTTCTCCCATTCTGAGGGTTGTCTTTTTGTCTTGTTTATGGTTTCCTTTGCTGTGCAAAAGCTTTTAAGTTTCATTAGGTCCCATTTGTTTATTTTTGTTTTTATTTCCATTACTCTAGGAGGTGGGTCAAAAAGGATCTTGCTGTGATTTACGTCATAGAGTGTTCTGCCTATGTTTTCCTCTAAGAGTTTTATAGTGTCTGACTTTACATTTAGGTCTTTAATCCATTTTGAGTTTATTTTTGTGTATGGTGTTAGGGAGTGTTCTTTTTTTTTTTTTTTTTTTTTTGTTGGCTGCAGCGGGTCTTTGTTGCTGCACACGGGCTTTCTGTAGTTGTGGTGAGCGGAGGCTACTCTTCCTTGTGGTTTGAGGGCTCCTCATTACAGTGGCTTCTCCTGTTGCGGACCATGGGCTCTAGGCGCGTGGACTTCAGTAGCTGGCACACAGGCTCAGTAGTTGTGGCTCGTGGACTCTAGAGCACAGGCTCAGTAGTTGTGGCGCACGGGCTTAGTTGCTCCGTGGCATGTGGGATCTTCCCAGACCAGGGATTGTCCCCTGCACTGGCAGGCGGATTCTTAACCACTGCACCACCAGGGAAGTCTGGGAGTGTTCTAATTTCATTCTTTTACATGTAGCTGTCCATTTTTCCCAGCACCACTTATTGAAGAGGCTGTCTTTTCTCCATTTTCTATTCTTGCCTCCTTTATCAAAGATAAGGTGACCATATGTGTGTGGGCTTTCTATCTTGTTGCATTGATCTATATTTCTGTATTTGTGCCAGTACCATACTGTCTTCATTACTGTAGCTTTGTAGTATAGTCTGAAGTCAGGGAGCCTGATTCCTCCAGCTCTGTTTTTCTTTCTCAAAGATTGCTTTGGCTATTTAGGATCTTTTGTGTTTCCATACAAATTGTAAAATTTCTTGTTCTAGTTCTGTGAAAAATGCCATTGGTAATTTGATAGGGATTGCATTGAACCTATAGATTGCTTTGAGTGGTATAGTCATTTTCACAATATTGATTCTTCCAATCCAGGAGCATGGTATATCTCTCCATCTGTTTATGTTATCTTTTATTTCTTTCATCAGTGTTTTATAGTTTTCTGAGTACAGGTCTTTTGCCTCCTTAGGTAGGTTTATTCCTAGGTATTTTATTCTTTTTGTTGTGATGGTAAAATGGGATTGTTTCTTTAATTTCTCTTTCTGATCTTTCGTTGTTAGTGTACAGGAATGCAAGAGATTTCTGTGCATTAATTTTGTATCCTGCAACCTTACCAAATTCATTGATTATTTCTAGTAGTTTTCTGGTGGCATCTTTAGGATGTTCTATGTATAGTATAATGTCATCTGCAAACAGGGACAGTTTTACTTCTTCTTTTCCAATTTGTATTGCTTTTATTTCTTTTTCCTCTCTGATTGCTGTGGCTAGGACGTGCAATACTATGTTGAATAATAGTGGTGAGAGTGAACGTCCTTGTCTTGTTCCTGATCTTAGAGGAAATGCTTTCAGTTTTTCACCATTGAGAATGATGTTTGCTGTGGGTTTGTCATATGTGGCTTTTATTCTGTTGAGATAGGTTCCCTCTGTGCCCACTCTCTGGAGAGTTTTCATCATAAATGGGTGTTGAATTTTGTCAAAAGCTTTTTCTACATCTATTAAAATGATCATATGGTTTTTATTCTTCAATTTGTTATATGGTGTATCACATTGATTGTTTTACATATATTGAAGAATCCTTGCATCCCTCGGAAAAATCCCACTTCATCATGGTGTATGATCCTTTTAATGTGTTGCTGGATTCTGTTTGCTAGTATTTTGTTGAGGATTTTTGTGTCTGTGTTCATCAGTGATATTGGTCTGTAATTTTCTTTTTTTGTGATATCTTTGTCCGGTTTTGGTATCAGGGTGATGGTGGCCTCGTAGAACGAGTTTGGGAGTGTTCCTCCCTCCACAGTTTTTTGGAAGAGTTTGAGAAGGATAGGTGTTAATTCTTCTCTAAATGTTTGATAGAATTCACCTATGAAGCCATCTGTCCTGGACTTCTGTTGGAAGATTTTTAATTACAGTTTCAATTTCACTACCTGTGATTGGTCTGTTTATATTTTCTCATTCTTCCTGGTTCTATCTTGGAAGGTTTTACTCTTCCAAGAATTTGTCCATTTCTTTCAGGTTATCCATTTTATTGGCTTATAGTTGCTTGTAGTAGTCTCTTATCATCTTTTGTATTTCTGTGGTATCAGTTGTAACCTCTCCTTTTTCATTTCTAATTTTATTGATTTGAGTCCTCTCCCTTTTTTCCTTGATGAGTCTGGCTAAAGGTTTATCAATTTTGTTTATCTTCTCAAAGAACCAGCTTTTAGTTTTACTGATCTCTGCTATTGTTTTCTTTGTTTCTATTTCATTTATTTCTGCTCTGATCTTTATGATTTCTTTCATTCTACTAATTTTGGGTTTCCTTTGTTCTTCTTTTTCTGGTTGCTTTAGGTGTAAGTTTAGATGTTTATTTGAGATTTTTTTTGTTTCCTGAGGTGAGCTTGAATTGCTGTGAACTTCCCTCTTAGAACTGCTTTTGCTGTGTCCCATAGGTTTTGGATTGTTGTGTTTTCGTTGTCATTTGTTTCTAGGTATTTTTTTATTTCCTCTTTTATTTCTTCAGTGATCTCTTGGTTACTTAGCAGTGCACTGTTTAGCCTCCATGTGTTTGTGTTTTTTACTGTTTTTTCCTGTAATTGATTTCTAATCTCATAGCGTTGTGGTCAGAAAAGATGCTTGATACAGTTTCAGTTTTCTTAAATTTTCCAAGGTTTGATTTGTGACCCAAAATGTGATCTATTCTGGAGAACGTTCTGTGTGCAGTTGATAAGAATGTGTATTCTTCTGCTTTCGGGTGGAATGTCCTAAAAATATCAATTAAGTCTATCTTGTCTGTTGTGTCATTTAAAGCTTGTGTTTCCTTATTTATTTTCTGTCTGGATGATCTTTCTTTTGGTGTAAGTGGGGTATTAAAGTCCCCCACTATTACTGTGTTACTGTCGATTTCTCCTTTTATGGCCTTATGTACTGAAGTGCTCCTATGTTGGATGCATAAATATTTATAATTGTTATGTTTTCTTCTTGGATCAATCCCTTGATCATTATGTAGTGTCTCTCCTTATCTCTTATAACAGTCTTTATTTTAAAGTCTATTTTATCTGATGTGAGTATTGCTACTCCAGCTTTCTTTTGATTTCCATTTGCATGGAATATCTTTTTCCATCCCTTCACTTTCAGTCTGTACGTGTCCCTAGGTCTGAAGTGGGTCTCTTGTAGACAGCATATATAAGCATCTTGTTTTTGTATGCATTCAGCCAGTCTGTGTCTTTTGGTTGGACCATTTAATCCATTTACATTCAAGGTGATTATCGATATGTATGTTCCTATTACCATTTTCTTAATTGATTTGGGTTTGTTTTTGTGCGTCTTTTTCTTCTCTTGTGTTTCCCGCTTAAAAAAGTTCCATAGCATTTGTTGTAGAGGTAGATTGGTGGTGCTGAATCCTGTTAGCTTTTGCTTGCTGTAAAGCTTTTGATTTCTCCATTGAATCTGAATGAGATCCTTGCTGGGTAGAGTAATCTTGTAGGTTTTTCCCTATCATCAGTTTAAATATGTCCTGCCACTCCTTTCTGGCTTGCAGAATTTCTGCTGAAAGATCAGCTGTTAACCTTATGGGGATTCCCTTGTATGTTATTTGTTGCTTTTCCCTTGCTGCTTTTAACATTTTTCTTTGTATTTAATTTTTGATAGTTTGATTAGTATGTGTCTTGGAGTGTTTCTCTTTGGGTTTATCCTGTATGGGACTCTCTGTGTTTCCTGGACTTGATTGACTATTTCCTTTCCCATGTTAGGGAAGTTTTCAACTATAATCTCTTCAAATATTTTCTCAGACCCTTTCTTTTCCTCTTCTTCTTCTGGACCCCTATAATTCGAATGTTGGTGCGTTTAATGTTGTCCCAGAGGTCACCGAGACTGTCCTTAGTTCTTTTCATTCTTTTTTCTTCTACTCCCTGGCAGTTATTTCCACCATTTTATCTTCCAGGTCACTTATCTGTTCTTCTGCCTCAGTTATTCTGCTATTGATTCCTTCTAGAGTATTTTTAATTTCAGTTATTGTGTTGTTCATCACTGTTTGTTTGCTCTTTAGTTCTTGATCCTTGTTGAATGTTTCTTGTATTTTCTCCATTCTGTTTCTGAGATTTTGGATCATCTTTACTATCATTACTCTGAATTCTTTTTCAGGTAGGTTGCCTATTTCATCTTCATTTATTTGCTCTTGTAGGTTTTTACCTTGCTCCTTTGTAACATATTTTTTAGTCATTTCTTTTTTTTTTTTTTTTTTTCTTTTTTTGATGGGTGAGGCTGTATTCCTGTCTTACTGGTTGTTTGGCCTGAGGCATCCAGCACTGGAGTTTGCAGGCAGTTGGGCGGAGCCAGGACTTGGTGCCGAGATGAGACCTCCAGGAGGCCTCACTCTGATTAATATTCCCTGGGGTCTGAGGTTCTCTGTTAGTTCAGCGGTTTGGATTCAGAGCTCCCACCACAGGAGCTTGGGCCCGACCTCCGGCCTGGGAACCAAGATCCCACAAGCCGTGTGGTGTGGGAAAAAAAAAAAAAAAAGGAGCAATACAATAACAAAGAATAAAAAACAAAATAAAATTAGAAAGATAAAAAATATATTAGGAAAAATAAAAATATAATTGAAACAACTGCAACAAGGTAAAATAAAACCACAACAGAAAAAAGGGCAGCGGCGGTGGGGGAGGAACAAGCCAAAAGGAGCAGAAAATAACAAAGTATAAAGAATAAAATTAAAGTAGAAAAATAAAAGATTTATTTGGAAAAATAAAAATATAAATGAATCAACAAGGTAAAACAGAACCCCAATCTAAAAGAGGAAAAAAGAAGAAAAGAAAAAAAAAAAAGCGTTGGCTACGGGGGCAGAGTTTAGGTGGGGGCGGAACTTAGGCAGTGGCATGGTTTAGGCTGGGGCAAGACCTAGGCGGGTGGGGGGTGACATCTGAGCATGGGGCAGGGCATGGACTTAGGACCCACGCAGCTGGAAAAGGCCTTGGGGGTGAGGCCTAGCCAGGGTGACGTTCAGTTGTAGGGTGGGGCCTCTGCTTAGGACTTGCGTGGAAGGGGAGTGGCAGCACCTCCCAAGGATGGCCTCTGGAGTGTGGGGTTCAGGAGTCAGGAGTAAGGCCTTGGGTGAGGGTGTGTGGGTGGGGTTTAGGCCCGGCGTGTTGGAGGGGGTCTCAGAGGGGGTCTCCAAGTGTAGAGGTGCGGCCCTGGGTGGGGGTGTAGGGGTGGGGCTTGGGCTCTGTGCTGCAGGAGGGAGGCTCCCCGGGCAGAGGATTGGGCCCCAGAGCCCAGCAGGCTCTCTGGTGCCTAAGTGGACAGGGAAAGTGCTGGCTGCCTTCCCTTCCATTCCTCTGTGCCCGCCTCTCCCTCCACAGTCTCCCCCAGGGTCTCCCCCGTCACCACTGGACCCCTAACCGTGGGTGGGTTCTGCTGGGTGTAGGAACTCCTCCCCTCCCCCAGCTGCCCCTCAGGGGTGTGGTCCCGTAGATCCAGCCTTTATTTTTGCCCCCCCTTCCCTCCCTCCCACTCCCTCAGGACCCGCACGGCTGGAGGGGGCCTAGGTGGGCAGAAGATCAGGCCCAGATCTCAGCAGGCTCCCGGGGCCCAGGTGGGCAGGGAAACCTGGCCACTCTCCCTTCTGATCCTCTGCCCTCCCAGTGGTCCCCCAACTTCCCCCTTCGGGTGTGGGATCCCTCCCCCTCCCCCAGCCGCACCTCAGGGGCACCAGTCCTGTCCCGCCTCCACTTCTCCTCCCCCCTCACTCCCCCCCACTTCCCACATCCTACCCGGTCGCTGGAGGTTCCTGCCATCCCCTTAGGCGTCCATGGTCCCCCCCGCCCCCCGGTTCCTGTAGGTGCCCTAGTTGTGAGGAGACTCAAATTCTGCGTCCTCCTAGTCTGCCATCTTGACTCCGCCCCTAGATTCTACGTTATTTGTTTATTTGGATTTCCTACCCAAAAGTAAATGCAACAAGAGCAGGCTTCACAGTTTGTTCATTGCTTGTTAAAGAGATAAATGAATTTATACGGAAGTAGATTTGTAACTCTTAATAATTGTCTGCCATTCTACTAATGAGAAAATTATTTTGAATTTTAAGTAAAGATTTTTAATCTGAGGCCAGATAGGTTTGAGGTATCAATACATCCCCTGAAAATACGTGCAAAGCGTTTTGTATTTTTTTCTGTGGAGACACTCCATAGTTTTCATCACTGGGGAAAAAAAAAAACCATGAAAAATCACTGCTCCAGTGGACTCACTCACAGAACAAATAAATTAAGATGTGCTAATGTTTAATATCAGAATTGACTGTGGTGCCCTTATTTGGTCCTTTCACCAGGTGGTCATTTGTCACTTAGTATCGAGGGAAGAGTGAGTCGCAGCGAGGGGCGGGGCTGCCGAGTGGCACTCTCACTCATCCACCTGGTTTCAGTATGTTTGCCTGGTTAAGCTGATTTACACATTATATTGCTTAATGTAATGAAAATCACCGAAAAAAAAAAGAGTGTGTATATATGTATAACTGAATCACTTTGCTGTACGGCAGTAATTAACACATTGTAAATCAACTATACTTCCATTAAATAAATAAATAAATAAAATTTTAAAATAATGAAAATCACCTTCACAGTATGGACTTGCTTTTAAAAATTCCTGTGAAGGGACTTCCCTGGTGGTCCAGTGGTTGAGACTCCATGCTGCCAATGCAGGGGGCGTGGGTTCGATCCCTGGTTGGGGAACTAAGATCCCACATCCCATGCGTGGTGTGGCCAAAAAAAATTCCTGTGAAGCAGCCAGATTGAATATAATATTAACAAAGTACATACGAACAAATGAGGATAAGATAGGGCTGGCACTTCTACTTTTGATATAGGCTCTTCATCAACCACATTGCAAGGTAAAAACAGTGACAGCCTATAATCAGGTCTGAGAATCAGCCAGGAATAATTGAACTTTTCAAGAATGCCACTTTAAAATCTAACTAAGTGTACCTTGAATTAAAATGTCAACTCAGGGGGCTTCCCTGGTGGCGCAGTGGTTGAGTCTGCCTGCCGATGCAGGGGACATGGGTTCGTGCCCTGGTCTGGGAAGATCCCACATGTCACGGAGCGGCTAGGCCCGTGAGCCATGGCCGCTGAGCCTGTGCGTCCGGAGCCTGTGCTCTGCAACGGGAGAGGCCACAACAGTGAGAGGCCCGCGTACTGCAAAAAAAAAAAAAAAAAAAAAAAAAAAAAGTATAACCTTAAGAAAAAAAAAACTGTAAGCATCCAGAAGAAAAAGATGTTTTTATACTGCTAATAAGATGGAAAAAACAAATAATCAGTAAGTACTAATAACTACAAATAATAATTTTTAAACTACCTTTATCTTCATCTTTAAGAAATTTCTATTTTGAAAGTGTTATTATACATATTTTTTAGAAATGTGTGTATATAGTATAAGTAGATGTCTGGGGAGTGTACTCAGACATTCTTAATAGGGTGGACAATCAAAAAAGTTTAAAGAGCACTATCCTATGTTGTATTAGAAATGGGTTATGTCAAATATTAATGTATTCCCTTTAGTGTTTTTACAAGGCTATGGTGCTAATTTACTAGGCTTTAAATTCATCTATGCCCTAAACAGTTAGTAGGAACAGTTAGTAGTGAAATTATATTTGCTCATTCAACAAACATTTACTGATAACCTATTACGTACTAAACACTGAGGGTACAGCTGTGCACAGAAAAGACCAATAAAGGGTTTTACACAGGTGTCTTATTTAACAGTAGAATCTAAAGGAAAATCTTAAATATTAACCAAATACTCTTGTCCATCTTATTGTCGGCACCTTTGATTTAATCTTTATCTTACCTACTTATCTTTCTAATTGATTTTAAATCGTATTCCAATTTGAAGTGCACTATACCATGTTAATATTAATGGAAATTTCTTCTATTTCCCCTTAGGTTTTGCGTCTGCTTGATGTTGTTGGGTTGCCTGAACTGGTTATTCAGTTGGCTACATCAGCAATAACTGAAGCAGGTGATGACTGGAAAAGTCAGGTAAGGACTAACTGTAATCTAGTTATTGCCCTTGAGGTTTATCGTGGATGTGGTGTTTTAATTTCTATTGTTCTTTTTTTCCCTATGTTTGATACTTAGGCTACTTTAAGGACATGCATTTTCAAACATCATTTGGATTTAGGTCACAATAGCCACGCATATGAAGCCTTAACCCAAATTCCTGATTCCAGCAGGTAATCAATCTCACAGTCTTATTTAGAGGAGGCAATTTACCAGCCCTGTGTAATCCACTAAGAAAATTTACCCTCGTATCACTTTCCTTCCTTCTAGACAGTTAGATTGTTTACGGCAGCTGGTGGTAGTTCTTTGTGAACGCTCCCAGCTACAGGATCTTGTAGAGTTTCCCTATGTGAATCTGCATAATGAGGTAATTTTATTTATCCACTGATGACTGGACACAGCTGTGGTGGTTGTTATGCTGGCTACTAACTTTGATATCTGATCGCCTCCTTTAGGTTGTGGGAATAATTGAATCACGTGCGAGAGCTGTGGACCTTATGACTCACAATTACTATGAGCTTCTGTATGCCTTTCACATCTATCGTCACAATTACCGGAAGGGTGAGCAGTTGAAGCATACAGTCTTTGTGGAGGCAACCTTATCAGTTGTATCGTGTTTTACAAAAAATATTATGTTTGACTTAGTAATTTTTACCTTATTTTTACCATTGGACAAGTGTTCTCTACAGACATTTGGGGAACTTATGTTTAAGTTCAAGGTTAGCTTCACCTTTTTGTGGATTACCTGTAAGCCCTAAAGATAGGCACTTCTCTTGAATTCCCTGGTGGTCCACTGGTTAGGACTCCCCGCTTTCACTGCCGAGGGTGCAGTTTCAATCCCTAAGATCCCCACGAGCCACTCGGTGCGGCCAAAAAAAAAAAAGGCACTTCTCCCATCCTAGAACATTCTTGAGGCATTTCTAGTTAGATCGCATTCTGTGTGTATCTTCCATCTAATTTTATTTTTTACTATTATTATTTTATATATATATATATATATATATTTTTTTTTTTTTTTTTTGCCTGCATTGGGTCTTTATTGCTGCCCACGGGCTTTCTCTAGGTGTGGTGAGCAGGGGCTACTCTTCATTGTGGTGTTCAGGCTTCTCACTGCGGTGGCTTCTCTTGTTGCAGAACATGGGCTCTAGGCGTGCAGGCTTCATTAGTTGTGGTGCACGGGCTCAGTAGTTGTGGCTCAAAGGCTCTAGAGTGCAGGCTCAGTAGTTGTGGTGCACTGGCTTAGTTGCTCTGCAGCATGTGGGATCTTGCCCGACCAGAGCTCGAACCCGTGTCCCCTGCATTGGCAGGCGGATTCTTAACCACTGGGCCACCAGGGAAGTCCATTCCATCTAATTTTAAAAGAAATGTTATTTCACTAAGGGCACTTTGAATTCTTGTGGCTGGTTTTAAGTTCCTGTACCATTTTGTTATTGGCCTTTCTTTTCTCTTATTTTTGCTGATCCTTTTGAGAGTAAGTTGTGGACATCATGTCTCAGTACATAAATACTTGCATCTCAAGGACATTTCCTTATATAACCTCAATACAATTATCAAATTGAGAACATGTAACTAATTTTGTGAATTAAATGTAAATGTGGTGCTCTTATCTGATGTGCTATTCATATTTAAATATTGCCAAACATAATGGGTTTTTTAAAAAATTTATTTATTTTTGGCTGTGTTGGGTCCTCGTTGCTGTGCACAGGCATTCTTTAGCTGTGACGAGCAGGGGCTACTCTTTGTTGCCGAGTGCGGGCCTCTCATTGTGGTGGCTTCTCTTGCTGCAGAGCACAGACTCTAGACGTGCGGGGCTCAGTAGTTGTGGCTCGCAGGCTTCAGAGTGCAGGCTCAGTAGTTGTGGTGCATGGGCTTAGTTGCTCCACGGCATATGGAACCTTCCCGGGGCAGGGCCCGACCCCGTATCCCCTGCATTGGCAGGCAGATCCTTAACCACTGCACCACCAGGGAAGACCAATGATTTTTTTTAATAGTACATTTCTCCCATACTGTCCTCACCCACTGATCTAGGATCACATCTTGCATTTAATTGTCCTGTTTAGTCCTTTAATCTGGAGCATTCTTTTAGCTTTACTTTGCCTTTGATGACATTGATATATTTGAAGAAGAAAGGCCAGTCATTTTTGTAGAATGTTTCTAAATTTGGATTTGTATGATGACAGTGAAGTCGTTATCAGGTCAGCTAAAATAAAGGGATTACATATCTGTTTTAAGATCATATTTTACAAGATAACCATTGTGGTTACCCTTTGGAACCTCTAACATTTTTATACCATTTTCACTCAAAATTTTTTATTAGGTTTCTTACTCATTTTCATTGGAAAGAATGGATGGAAGTAATTCATAGGCATGTTCTTAATATTCCTAATGGTAAAATATGTTTGCATATTCTTTTTCTTTTTTTTAAATAAATTTATTTATTTATTTTTGGCTGCGTTGGGTCTTCATTGCTCTGCAGGCTTTCTCTAGTTGCGGCGAGCAGGGGCTACTCTTCATTGCAATGCGTGGGCTTCTCATTCCAGTGGCTTCTCTTATTGCGGAGCTTGGGCTCTAGGCGCATGGGCTTCAGTAGTTGTGTCACGCAGGCTCAGTAGTTGTGGCTCATGGAATAAGTTGCTCTTTGTCATGTGGATCTTCCCGGACCAGGGCTCAAACACGTGTCCCCTGCATTGGCAGTTAGATTCTTAACCACTGCGCCACCAGGGAAGTCCTGCATATTCTTTGAATAATACAAGAAAGGAAAAATAGATGATTCAAGATCTATTACTGCTTTCACAATGACAACATCTATTACATCAACCTGATTAAGACCAGTTTAGCTAGATTAACGTTCAGGTCTTTCTGGAGCAAGGCTGTTTTTCTGACAAACTGTCTTACATATTGCAGGCACTCAAAAATATTTGTTGAGATGAAAAATAGTTTGATTTGATTTGGAAACTGACAGGGAATTTTAAAATCTGTTTAGTTTCTGGAGTCCCATGCTGTCTCAGAACAGTGTTTTTTCAATATTTCATTCAACCTATGTAACTAAAGCATTATAAAAATAAGATTCTGGGACTTCCCTGGTGGAGCAGTGGTTAAGAATCCACCCACCAATGCAGGGGATATAGGTTCGAGCCCTGGTCTTAGAAGATCCCACATGCCGTGGAGTGGCTAAGCCCATGCACCACAACTACTGAGCCTGCACTCTAGAGCCCGTGAGCCACAACTACTGAGCCCACGTGCCAGAACTACTGAAGCCGGCACGCCTAGAGCCTGTGCTCCACAACAAGAGAAGCCACTGCAGTGAGAAGCCCACGTACTGCAACGAAGAGTAGCCCCTGCTTGCCGCAACTAGAGAAAGCCCGCACGCAGCAACAAAGACCAAATGCAGACAAAAATAAAAATAAATAAATTTATTTTTTAAAAAAAATAAATAAATAAGAGTGTGATCTTGGGGGACTTCCCTGGTGGTCCAGTGGTTAAGACTCCACACTTCCAATGCAGTGGATGCAGGTTCAGTCCCTGGTCGGAGAACTAAGATTCCACATGCCACATGGCACAGCCAAAAAAAAAAAAAAGAGTATGATTTGGACAGAACACCCAAATCCTGGGTGGGGAATAGGTGACAATATGGCTGAGACTAGTTCTCTGTACTGTCTGGGAATGTAGTATCTAAACATCAAAAGTAACATTTTAGATGTTTGGGGGATTTTTTTTTTTTTTTTGGTGGTGGTGGTGGTGAAGTACATATACATAAACTTTACTATCTTAACCATTTTTAAGTATTTAGTAGTGCTAAGTACCTTCACATTACTGCGTAACCAATCTCCAGAATTCTTTTCATCTTGCAAAATGGAAACTATACTCCTTAAACAACAACTTCCCATTTCCTCCTCCCCCATCCCCTGGCAACCACCATTCTATTCTCTGTCTATAAATTTGGCTACCAGAATCATATAGTATTTGACTTTTGTGACAGACTTATTTCACTTAGCATAAAGTCTTTAGGGTTCATCCATGTTGTAGCAAGTGTCAGAATTTATAATATTCCATTGTATGGATATATCACATTTTTCTGGAAACTTGGATGTTTCCATCTTTTGCCTGTTGTGAATAATACTGCTAGGAACAAGGATGTACAAATAATCCTTCAAGACTCTGCTTTCAGTTTTGTTTTTTTTCGGGGGGGGTATATACCCAAAAGTGGAATTGATTAATTATAAGGTAATTCTATTTTTAATTTTTTGAAGAATTGCCGTACTGTTTTCCATAGTGGCTATACCAGTTTACATTTCCTGCAGCACTACACAAGGGTTCCAGTTTTTCCACATTCTCACCAGCACATGATTTTTTGTGGTTTTAAGTTAAACTCAATTTTGTTTTAAATGTTAATGTTTGATAAGTGTAACAAACTCTCTGTGTGTCTCTAAAGAGATACATTTTTGAAATTGTAATATCTATTATTGCCTCATAGCTGGCACAGTGATGTATGAGTACGGAATGCGTCTTGGCAGAGAGGTTCGAACTCTCCGGGGACTTGAGAAGCAAGGCAACTGTTATCTGGCTGCTATTAATTGTTTGCGCCTTATTCGCCCAGAATACGCGTGGATTGTTCAGCCAGCATCTGGTGCAGTGGTATGAAAACTTTCCATCTTGGAATTTGGGGATCATTTAATTTATTTGGTTTGGTCCTTTGAAAACTATTACCTCATTTTGCTTCATTTCATTTAAAATTTCCACTGGGATATTTGTGGACTTAATATATTTTTGTAGCAATTCATTTGTTATACGTTACTACCCCTTTAGTTTCCAAGTTCAGAATTATTGTCGGAATAAGTATTACAGTGTGGTTTTGGAGTTAGACAACCTAACTTCAGGCAAATTACTTAATCTTTTACTGTCCAGTTAGCCTCTTGGATAAAATAGGGATGATGATAATAATGTCTACCTTATAGGATTGTTTGGGTATTAAATGAGATAATTCATGTAGAGTGCTTAGAACAGTGACAGTCCCTGGCCTGCAGAAAGTGCTCAGTAAATGGTAGCTGCTTTTATTTCATTCATTTTTGTTAATTTAATCTATTGTTACTATTTTAGGGGAGGTGAACCGTGAGGTGTTTTTTTTGGTCATGCTGATGGGGTCATATACTCCCAGCTACTTGTATTGTATAGTTCCTGAATGTACTATGCTTTTTCCCAGGGTTATGGGTAGAGAATGTAACTCTGAAACCAAGGAAAGTCAAGTGGTTTATATGGAGATCAAATCTGTGTCCTTGGACTCAGTAACATATTTTAGCTAAGTGAGCCAAGTTGGCAAACAACTCCATTTCTTTGTCTAGTAGTTACAGAACTTTTGTGAGAAGAGCTGTGCTAGTTGAAATAAACATAATTTACGGTGAGAGAATTTAAGCCTGAAAGCTCTGGATCATAGTTAATGAAAAAAAAAAGGGTATATATTAATAATGAGGGGCTTCCCTGGTGGCGCAGTGGTTAAGACTCCGCCTGCCAGTGCAGGGGACACGGGTTCGAGCCCTGGTCTGGGAAGATCCCACGTGCCACGGAGCAACTAGGCCCGTGAGCCACAACTACTGAGCCTGTGTGTCTGGAGCCTGTGCTCCGCAGCAAGAGAGGCCGCGATAGTGAGAGGCCCGCGCACCGCGATGAAGAGTGGCCCCCGCTTGCCGCAACTAGAGAAAGCCCTCGCACAGAAACGAAGACCCAACACAGCAAAAATAAATAAATTAATAAACTCCTACCCCCAACATCTAAAAATAATAATAAAAAAATAGAAGTTCCCACACAGACAAAAAAATGATATGAAAATAAAATACTCATTTTTAAGGGACTTCCCCAGCGGTCCAGTGGTTAAGACTCCGTACTTCCACCACAGGGGCACGAGTTCAATCCCTGGTCAGGGAACTAAGATCCCACATGCCACACGATGCAGCCAAAAAATAAAATTAATTTTTTTAAAAAACCCTAATTTTTCACAGTTATATCTATTGTTTTGTCTTTTCAGTATGATCGCCCTGGAGCATCCCCTAAGAGGAATCATGATGGAGAATGCACAGCTGCCCCAAGTGAGTCAGGGATCTCATGCTGATTCTTTGTTGAGGAGCAATTATATTGTTATAGTAGTATTATTTATATTTATTTTTTGGATAGTAGTTGTAATACTATGTATAATTATATTGTAGTGTATTGTATATGTGTGGTAGTTATATTATTAAAATATTGTAAAGTTCCTTCTTGGTAGTTTATTTTCAGTATTGTGCTAAAGATTGTCTGGTAGCTCTTTGAAAACTTTGTATGCCTGTATGGGAAATGAAAATGCTTAAAAAGAGAGAGAGAGAGAGAGAGAGAGTGTGTGTGTGTGTGTGTGTGTGTGTTGTGTGCACGCATTTGTTGTTTGTTGTTTTTAAATCAGCTCAGTACCAAAGGTTTTTTTATCAGGCTCCTTTGGTATTACCATGGAGGCATGATTTCCTTCCTCAAAGAGCCTGGGCTCTAGAGTCGGGCACAGTTGGTTTTAATCCTGCCTCTCACTTTGGGCATGCTCCTTTCTTACTGATAAAGATAGCAGTGTTTCACAGTTGTAAGAGTTAATTGAAATTATTTGTGAAAGGCCTTGCAAGCGCCTCCTCATCTGCAGCTGTTGTCATTAGAGTCCTTTGATTTGACTCAGCTGTGGTGTGAGACTGGGATGTTGCTTTATTTTTCAAGTTAGCTTTTATTGAACCCCTTGTTTTCTCCCCACCTTCATGAAATTAAAACTGAATGTTACTTAATTTTTAGTGGATATTGACAGGTTGAATTAGTCTAATAGGCACTTCCTTTGTACTTTGGGAATTGAAAATGTTTTTCTTTGGCTTATAGCAACTAGACAAATTGAAATCCTGGAACTAGAAGATCTGGAGAAAGAGTGTTCCTTGGCTCGCATTCGCCTCACTCTAGCTCAGCACGATCCCTCCGCAGTCACGGTTGCAGGTAGGCATTCAGCACCAACAGCATATTTTAGGGCCGGGCAGTGGACATAGTATACTAGATGGGTATTAAAGCATGTCGTTGTTATTCTGAGGTATTCATCAAGGAAGCAGTCTTTGGGTTCAGTTCATTTCCATATGCCATTGGGTGCACTAAATAGCTCTTTTCCATTTCCGCAGGAAGTTCGTCAGCAGAGGAGATGGTCACTCTCTTGGTTCAGGCTGGCCTCTTTGACACTGCCATATCACTCTGCCAGACTTTTAAGCTTCCCTTAATGCCAGTCTTTGAGGGACTTGCTTTCAAGTATGTATGAAATTCTCTTTCTGTAATCTTAATTTTCTAATGCAAAAATACTCTACTGTTGCTTAGTGTGAAGCAGTAGTCACACGAGCCATACCCTATACCTTATAGGTATAGGATACCTATATCCTATACCTTATAGGTATCCTATAATCCTGCTTTAAAGAACAGTTTTTGTGTAATACACACAATGATTTTTTTCTTTTTTTAATCTTGATTTATAGCTTCTTTTGAGAAATCAGATCTGGCATTCCTGAGCCCACATGGCCACATGACAGTAGATAACCTGGGTTAAATAGTGGTGTACATTTAGATAAGGCATATGTTCTCTTCAATCCTTTAGGACATCTAGTGGCCCCTGCAAACATTGTTAAAAAGTACTTCTTATTGAAGTTACATTATACCTAAATATTAGTCAAGTTGTTTGTGAGTTAGAAATAAACCATCAGATTTTTTTTTTTTTTTTTTTCCTGGCTGCGTTGGGTTTTCTTTGCTGCACACGGGCTTTCTCTCTAGTTGCAGCAAGCAGGGGCTACTCTTTGTTGCAGTGAGCGGGCTTCTCATTGCGGTAACTTCTCTTGTTGCAGAGCATGGGCTCTAGGCGCATGGGTTTCAGTAGTTGTGGCACGTAGGCTCAGTAGTTGTGGCTTCCAGGCTCTAGAGCGCAGGCTCAGTAGTTGTGGCGCATGGGCTTAGTTGCTCTGCGGCATGTGGGATCTTCCCGGACCAGGGCTCGAACCCATGTCCCCTGCATTGGCAGGCAGATTCTTAACCACTGCGCCACCAGGGAAGCCCACCATCAGAATTTTTCATCATCAATTTTCTCTTGTAAGTAAATAATCTCAACACTTATTAATGGCCTCGTGGGTCATCCAGTTGTGTGGCTGTGAGGAGAGGGAAGGGCCAGTACCCAGAGTGAATTTAGTAATAGACCAGAGCTAAAGTTGTCCTCTCGTCTCCAGTTTCAGTAGCAAAATAATGTGGTGCTTTTCAGCAAATTAATTTACTCTGTGTGGAACCATTTTCATTGCAGATGCATCAAATTGCAGTTTGGAGGAGAGGCAGCCCAAGCAGAAGCCTGGGCCTGGCTAGCAGCCAATCAGCTCTCATCAGTCATCACCACTAAGGAGTCTAGGTACAGCCCTAGTCCTCATCCAACCCTGCAAGGGCTCACCCTCCATATCCTTCCCCAGTGTCTACCTGAATGCACTTCAGCGTCTTCAGAATCCTTCTCTAACAACCCTAACCCTCAGTAAACTTCCCTTTCCTGAATTGCATTTCTAATTTGTATTATGCAGCTTAGCACTCGAGAATTATAGCATTTTACAGTCTTGAGGTCCTCTGACATTATTTTTCAAACCCTAAATTAACACCAGAATTACTATCAAAGTACAGATTACAAGATATCACCCTAATCTTCTAAATCAGAACTACTGCATGATTCTAATGCGTGATCAGGTTTGGAAATAGTGGTCTGAGCCAATTTCCTTGTTTTAGAAATCTGGAACAAACAAGTAAAGTGAATTGTTTAGTTGAGTTAATATGTGGTTATTGGGAAATACAAGAATCCAAGTCATCTAGTTTCTAGTACCACCCCTAAGTCACATTGGCCCTAATAATGTTAGTTGTCATTTAGCTGTATTATCAATTCTGTTGTGAGTGTCTAAAGATTTTTTCCATGTAAATACATGTTTTGAATGGTACTATAATTATCTATTAAGAATCTGGAACTCATAAGTCCTTTCTCCTTTTATCAAGTGCTACAGATGAAGCATGGAGGCTATTATCAACTTACCTGGAAAAGTACAAAGTCCAGAATAACTTATATCACCACTGTGTAATCAACAAGCTCTTGTCTCATGGAGTGCCTCTGCCTAACTGGCTTATAAACAGTTATAAGGTAAGTGGTATCTTAACTTGTAGAGAGTAAGAATCTGGTCTTTATCGTCCTGAATAACTTCATGAGATGATTAAAAAGGAAAAGATAGAGTGACAATTTATGGAAATATACCGACTTATATACTTACAGCTTCTTAGTCTTAGCTAAAAACAGTTTACTTCAGTCCTGTGAAGTACTGGGTGTTTAGATTTAAAGTTCTCCCTGTTGGTGATTAAGTTAATGCATGCTTGTGTGCTCACTGAACAATGAGTATGTATTTAGAACAATGAGTATATATGGAACACAGCATTCACTATTCATTACTCAAAAAATTCACAGGAGTGAGTGGAATTCTTTTCAAATTCTACAACAGTGTTTCTTTCAGTTTCTGTCAAAATTGGGTCCTTGGGCCACCTGCATTAAATTATTTTGATGGTGGGCTTCTTCAAAATATAGATTCCTGGGCTCCATCCCAGACTTACAGAATCAAATTACCTTGGAGTTGGGATCCAGGATCTATATTTTAACAAGGTCATGATTGGATTTGATGCATGCTAAGTTTGAGAACTACTGTACCTGAAATACATTGGGCACAATAAGAAAAGAGAATATAAAGCTTAAGGTCAAGAAAGTTAACCTGTTTTTTTAAGTTAGAAAGTAGAGAAGGCAGCTAAGATGGTAAAAGTTAAGATTGTGATCAAATCAGAATATAGAAAGCATAATTGACACAATTAGGATAGGCCTTCCAAACTGAGGCTGTATCACTTTTCTCTCACCCTGAGTTAAATAGAAATGTAATTCAAGCATTTAAAGTTGGTGATTCTTTTAACTTCTTTCTCATTTGTCATTCATATGTTTCTGAGAATTAATGTGACTATGTTATCTCTGGTATTCAGCATTTCTGGGAAGGTTTGTTGACTTACTACTGTGGAAACGAAGTAGGAAAGAATTAAAATGTGTCTTAGATCACAGAACAGGTGAGGAAGGCCACTTAACAGAAGGGGCCTCACAGGGTGCCCAGAGGTAACTGGGCTCTTGGGAATCTGACCCTCATCCCAAGAGAAGTAAACCAAGGTGTTCGTTTATTTGTAATGAAAAGTATAAATGCCAGGGAATCAGACACTCAGCATCCTTTGGTCCATGCCCAGGTAAGATGGAAATTGGTAAATGTTCTTAATCACTAACTTTTTACAGAAGGTTGACGCTGCTGAGTTGCTCCGTCTCTACTTAAACTATGACCTTTTGGAAGAAGCTGTGGATTTGGTTTCAGAATACGTGGATGCTGTATTGGGAAAAGGACATCAGTACTTTGGAATTGAGGTGGGCTTGTATCCGCATTTCCTTTTAATTCTGTATTATCACACTTTCCTTTTCCAAAGTTTTTTCAGATAATTTACATCTAAATTTCAGACTGGAAATAGTATCGTTCATTGACAATTTAGAGAAGAGCTTTGTTGAGTGCGTTTATCCCTAATCAGCCTTAGCCCTACTTTAAGATAAAAGATGATATGAATTTAAAAATACATTTGATTTAACTAAGAAAAGGACCAGTTCCCCAGTTGAAAAGAGATGGGGGGGTTCCAGTCATGTACCGTGTGCACACGTGTGTGTGCGCACATGCATGCCTACACACACAATTTCTTGTTGTGAAAACAAGTAAAGCATTTCATGTTATCGAATCCTGTGGAAGTAGCTACCCAGAGGAAATGGTCCACTTCTCAGATTTTCTTCAAATAATAGGTATTTTTCTTTTCAGTTTCCACTGTCTGCAACGGCTCCAATGGTGTGGCTCCCATACTCTTCCATTGATCAGCTTCTGCAGGCTCTGGGAGAGAACAGTGCCAACAGTCACAACATTGCAGTGAGTAAATCCTCTCCTGGGGCATTTTATATAAGCCCTTGCACTAGCAGTTACACCTTAAAGCTTGCTTTTCTGGTTCTCAAGGATTAAGGAAAGGGCAAAAGCCATTTATTGCCCTTCACATGCTGCCAAATCCCTTTATGAGATGATTAGTTAAATCAGATATAACCTCTCTGGTTCTGGGAAGAGAGCTAATAAAGCTTTTATTAAAAATACTGGTATGATTTGCATATTTAGAAATTCGTTAGGGAAACAGGGTTGGAGTATTGTATATAGCAGAAAAGTCCAGTTATATCAGTGGAGTCACAGAGCAGACTCCTATACTGAATGGTGGTTAAATGAAGCACAATGGCTAACAACTTTATTAGGAGAAATCTGGTTGCTGAAGTCAAAATGATTGATAACTTTAGTCTTTTTCAGTCCTTGACCTATTCTCCAATGATTCCCTTCTTTTCTCCTACAGCTGTCCCAGAAAATACTTGACAAATTGGAGGACTACCAGCAAAAAGTTGATAAGGCAACACGGGATTTATTATATCGTCGGAACTTGTGATCTGGATGGTTGCCCAGCCTTTGTAACTGCTTGGTGCCTCTTAGGGCTTAAGACTTTACCCAACAGGGAACCTGTACTCCAGGCCGGTTTTTATACCTGTAAATGATGTCTGCAACAGTCAGGTCTGCATTCTGCACAAGAAAGAAGGGCAGATGAGTCACAGGACCTGTGCTTGCTGGTGGTGCTAACACACAGTTTCTGGTTTTCAACCTTGGTCTCAGACAGCTGCTTTTGTATATGATTCACAAGCTTTTTTAGAGTTTATATTTTTTTAAACTACCGAAGACATTCTTTATCTGCAAATTAAAACCCACCTACACTTTCCAAAACAGCTGATGGTTGTTGGTTCGTTGTAGCTGACCACCAAAAGCAGTCACTGCAAATCCTTTCATTCTTCCCTATCACTTTTTATATTTCAATGTAATTATTTTGGTCCAGAACTGACATGTATTTTCTGTATTGCAAACAGAGGCTAATGATTTTGCATACCCTTTTCATTATTTATTGTGGAGTTTTCTTATGATCTTCAATAAAGTATTAAGTAATTTGCCTAGATTAAGCCTAATGTGATGACCAGCTGTTAAGGAAGATATCTTTTTTTAAAATTATTTTTAAAGGAAGATATCTTGAATCTGGTTCTGAGGCTAAAGTGGAATAAACACTTAGCTAAGAAAAAATTGAAAATTTATCATCTGTAAAAGTAATAGATTTTCAAAGTAAATTCCATTAACCTCTATGATTTATGATAATCAAGCCGGACTTGATCATACAGGCAGTCTAGTAACGTATTGGACCAAAATATAAACTTTCCTGTTCAGATTCAGAGGCATTCATGGCCACAAATTTGGGGGGACGTGAAAAAATAAACTCTTGAATTTTATTCTGTATATTAAAATTTATCTTTTAAGGAAACCATCTGTATAGTACTTGCTTGTATGCCCTTTGATCTTTCTTGAGTTTTTCATAAGCATTTAATTTTTATGTCAATACCATATTTACATTATATATTTTAAATAACAGTGTGTTTCCCTGTGGTACTATTATTGGTAGATATTACGATATGTGACTTTTTTCACATTATCTCTGCCATGATAAATGCGAAGTGTTTGATGCAATTAGGGGCCGCAAGAGGTCTTGCCTTTCCAGCTCCATAAACTTGTGGCTTCCAACTGTAGCGAGAAATATATTTTGACCTGTATACACATATATAACCAAGAGAAAGCTTTCACAAAATAGGTATCCTCACTTGATATATTTTCATGAGTGACTAATGGATGATAACCTACAGCCTGAAAAATTTCAAACCCTGTTGTAGCCATTTCTGAAAGATAAGAAGTAGCTCAAGACTGGCCCTATTGCAGAAAGCTGTTCATTTGCATTGTTGATCAAAGCAGTGGTTTCCATGGTGGCAGTTCATAAGACACTGACCAGCTTTTCCTGTCCTCACTGTTTTGGTTCAAGACCTAGAACTCATGCTGGAGCCAGCCCAGCTCTTCTATCAATTTTCTTCCACCTTCCTCACTTTGAAATCCAACCAGAACAGAAAGAAGGTGCCCACGTTCTTTCACTTCACTTTTCTCATCACTTTGAGTCCGCAGTTTTGTTTTCTGGACCATGTGATGTATTAATAGCATCGTCTTTCCTTGTGTTTTCCAACTCTGGCAATTTTCTGATTACAAATTGTTATTAAAAGGGGTCCCTTCTTTTTTAGTGCTTAACTACCATTAAATAAAGGTGTGACTCTTGGAGGAAAACTTCATAGTTCTTAAATAATTTAGCATAATGTAACTAGTAAGGTTACACCTTTCCAGCCTGTGACAATAAAAGTAGGTACCATTTCTGTTAATAATAGAATTTATGGCACACAGAGTTTCATATTGACCATTCTTACCAAGTTTATTGTTATGATTTTTGTGATCTAAGAAAGCTCATTTGTTCTACAGAGCCGCCCGTCAGTGAACACATTCTAGGTAACAGAATTAACCTAATTTACCTCAACCTGATAATACTTGTTTTTTCTACTAGAACACTATATATTATAGAAAATTCTAACATTTCTTTTTTAAAATTTTATTTATTTATTTATTTTTGGCTGTGTTGGTTCTTCGTTTCTGTGCAAGGGCTTTAGTTGCGGCGAGCGGGGGCCACTCTTCATCGCGGTGCGCGGGCCTCTCACTGTCGCGGCCTCTCTTGTTGCGGAGCACAGGCTCCAGAAGCGCAGGCTCAGTAGTTGCGGCTCACGGGCCTAGTTGCTCTGCGGCACTAACATTTCTTTTAATCTTCACAGCTCTTTCCAATTTTGTACCTAAAAACAAAGATAGTCCTGCATTATTTTTTAACATAATCAGATCGTCATTAACCCTAAGCCACAAGAATATACCTTTCTGTGTCTGAACAGAACTCCAACATCGAAAGACATTTATTGTTCAAATGACCTATGCCAGTTTCTAGAGACTAAAAGTAGGTATTTCTTCCAGTAAATGAGGCTTCATGGTTTAAATGAACTTCCATGAAACACACAAGGTCAAATAATGTGGTATAATAGAGTATGTCTGGTCTTTTTCCCCTATTCCTGGCAAAGAGATTATAGAACCATAGAACCCTTGTAGTTTCCTGAGTGAAAGAAGTCTTTGTTATGCCAATAAGGTGACTCTTGGCAGGGGGGCCGTTAGATAGCTTCAGGATAGGGCTAGTCCCTAGGAAGACCCACCCTGTGATAGTGAATATAGGGTTAGAACTTTGGGCCAGAAGGACAGGGCAGGGGGCTTGAGACTGAGTTCAGCCACAGTCACAGTGGCCAGTGAGTCAATCAACCATGCCTATGTAATCAAGTCCCAGTAAAAACTGGACACCAAGGCTGAATAGAGCTTCCTGGTTGGAGAACACATTAATGTGTTGGGAGGGTGACATGATGACTCCACAGAGAGAGAGCATGGGAGCTCTGTGCTCCCTCCCACACCTCACCTTGTACCTTTTTCTTTTTTAATAAATATTTATTTGGCTGCGCCGGGTCTTAGTTGTGGCATGTGGGATCCTCACTGCCGCGTTCAGGATCTTTTAGTTGCAGCATGTGGGATCCAGCTCACTGACCAGGATTGAACCTGGGCCCCCTGCATTGGGAACGCAGAGTCCCAACCACTGGACCACCAGGGAAGTCCCTCACCTTGTGTCCTTTATAATAAAACTGGAATCATAAGTATAGTGCTTTCCTGAGTTCTGTGAATGCTTCTAGAGAATTAAAAAATGTGAGGAGGTCGTGGGAACCCCTGATATTATAGCCAGAAAGAAGTGTGAGTGGCATGGAGACCTCATGTGGAGCTGGCTTCTGTAGTAAGGGCAGTCCTGTGTGGGACTGAGCCCTTAAACCTGATGTTACCTCCTGGGGCTTATCCTCAGAACTGAATTGATCAAAGTACACCCAGTTGGGAGTGAGACAATAAATGACTGTTGACCTAAAAAATATATACTGCCAGTTATTTCTCCAGCAAAGATAGATATATTCGAAATCATCAGACAATTGCAATCCAGGGTCTTGCAACCATGGCATGCCATGTGCAAGTCCCCCCAGGGCAAGGAAAGGAGCCGGGGAAGTTGGGAGAGCTATAGTAAACAAAGCACATGGCTTTTCATTGGTTGAGACCTTGCTAGGAAAGAAGTTTTCTTCCTATTGAGCTCTGCTATCATCCCAGGGCATGAGAGCTCCCAGTCCTAGTCTCCCAAGACTATTTAATTGAGGTTTCCTTTTTGTTTGTTTGTTTGTTTATTTATTTTTGGCTGCGTAGGGTTTTCATTGCTGCACGAGGGCTTTCTCTAGTTATGGCGAGCGGGGGCTACTCTTCCTTGCGGTGAGCCGACTTCTCATTGCAGTGGCTTCTTGTTGCAGAGCACGGGCTCTAGGTGCACGGGCTTCAGTAGTTGTGGCATGCAGCCTCAGTAGTTGTGGCTCGCGGGCTCTAGAGTGCAGGCTCGGTGGTTGTGGTTCATGGGCTTAGTTACTCCGCAGCATGTGGGATCTTCCTGGACCAGGGCTCGAACCCGTGTCCCCTGCATTGGCAGGCGGATTCTTCACCACTGTGCCACCAGGGAAGTCTGAGGTTTCAGTTTATTAATTTCTTACATGATAAAATTTAGATGAATTAACACACACAACCCTAAAACTTCATTCTACACTGCTGAAGCTGGGACTTCTGTGGACCGTCTTCCTCTACAGCATACCTCGTGTTGAAGTTCCAAAAGCCAGAGCTTTAATATGGATTAGGAAGGTTGGCTTTTGAAATTAACATCAAATACAGAGTAAAGACATCGCCCACCAGTTGTGATTATAACTAAATATATTTGAAAATGCATGTTTATTTAAATGATTGTTCTTCCCAGGTTTCACTTGTCAAATGTAAGCTCTGATAATTTGATTTTACTAAAACAACATTATCACCACAACCAAAACATCCTCAGTAATTCCAGAGCTGCTTAGTTCCCTGGCAATCAAAGAGCAGGCCTAGGGCTTCCCTGGTGGCACAGTGGTTGAGAGTCTGCCTGACGATGCAGGGGACACGGGTTCGTGCCCCGGCCCGGGAGGATCCCACATGCCGTGGAGCAGCTAGGCTTGTGAGCCATGGCCACTGAGCCTGCGCGTCCAGAGCCTGTGCTCCACAACGGGAGAGGCTACAACAGTGAGAGGCCCGCGTACCGCAAAAAAAAAAAAAGAGCAGGAGTAATTTTTCTTTAAAGGGAGTGACTGACCATGTTTACTCACTCTGTGTGGAGACATAAAAAAAAAAAAAAAAGCCAGATAAGTAGTTTAGGTTTTGTAGTCTACACAGTTCTCTGTCACATATTCTTTTTTTAAATTGATTATTTATTGAAGTATAATTGATTTACAATGTTAATTGCCACTACACAGCAAAGTGATTCAGTTATACATGCATATATATATATATACCTACATATACACATTCTTTTTTTATATTCTTTACCATCATGGTTTATCACAGGATTTTTTTTTTTTTTTTTTTTTTTTTTTGGCTGTGCTGGATCTTCGTTGCAGTGCGCAGCCTTCTCATTGCAGTGGCTTCTCTTGTTACGGAGCACAGGCTCTAGGTGCAAGGGCTTCAGTAGTTGAAGCACACGGGCTCAGTAGTTGCAGCACGCCATCCCCAGAGCACACGGGCTTCAGTAATTGCCGCATGTGGGCTCAGTAGCCGTGGCACACGGGCTTAGTTGCTCCACGGCATGTGGGATCTTCCCGGACCAGGGTTTGAACCCATGTCCCCTGCATTGGCAGGTCGATTCTTAACCACTGCACCACCAGGACAGACCTCTGTCATACATTCTTTGTTTTGTTTTGTTTGTTCAACCCTTTAAAAGGTAGGCCTGGGATTTCCCCAGCGGTCCAGTGGTTAAGACACCATGCTTCCACTACAGGGGGCATGGGCTCAATCCCTGGGTGGGGGAAGTAAGATCCCATATTCCATGCAGCACAGCCAAAAAATGTATATATATATTTTTTGTTTGTTTGTTTGTTTTTTGTTTTGTTTTTTTCTGTACGTGGGCCTCTCACTGTTGTGGCCTCTCCCGTTGTGGAGCACAGGCTCCGGACGCGCAGGCCCAGTGGCCATGGCTCACGGGCCCAGCCGCTCCGCGGCATGTGGGATCCTCCCGGACCAGGGCACGAACCCGCGTCCCCTGCATCGGCAGGCGGACTCTCAACCACTGCGCCACCAGGGAAGCCCAAAAAATGTATATTTTTAATAAATAAATAAAAAGCAGGCATAATTTAGCCATGATTTGTCCATTCTTGGTTCAGATCCTAATACCTTCTCTGAGGCCAAAAACAGCAAAACATGTTTCTAAAGCCAGTGGTTCTCAACCCTGGCTAAGCATTAAAATAAAGAGCTTTTTAAAATAAAATTGATATGAGCCCTGCACTCTCACCCGTGATTCAGATTCTTATATTGCTTTAATTCCCTCCAGATGGTTCTCTAAACAGCCGGGGTCGAGAACCCTGGCTACAAACATTAACAGCTACCTCCAAAAATATAAATTTCCCCCAGGGAAAACAGCCTTTCATATTTCTATGCATTGTGGTTTAGCTCATAATCTCAACTTGTTTACAGCCAGTTTTATAATAGGATCTGGACTTTCATGTAAACAAAATGCTCATTAGTAGTAATAATAGCTACTATAGAATAATTGCTTATTTTGTTCCTGGCTGAATTGCAAAGAGCTTAAAACTATGATGTAATTTAAACTTCACAACAATTCTATGGGTACTGTCACTAACATTTTACAGTTGCAGAAACAAGTTTAGGGATGTTAAGAAACTTGTCATAGGGCTTCCCTGATGGCGCAGTGGTTAAGAATCTACCTGCCGATGCAGGGGACACGGGTTCGAGCACTGGTCAGGGAAGATCCCACATGCTGCGGAGCAACTAAGCCCGTGCACCCCAACTACTGAGCCTGTGCTATAGAGCCCGAGCCACAACTACTGAGCCCACACGCCTAGAGCCCATGCTCTGCAACGAGAAGCCACCACAACGAGAAGCCCACGCACCACAACTAGAGAAATCCCACGTGCAGCAACGAAGACCCAACGCAGCCAAAAATAAATAAATTTGTTTAAAAAAAAAGAAAAACTTGTCATAGCAATCACATCTGGAAGGTGCTGGAGTTGAGTTTTGAATCCAGATGTTTGGCTTCAAAACTCTTATGTACAACTACTGTATTTCAACGCTTCTTTTAATGAATAAATCAGAAAAAAAGAAAGGAAGAGAGAAAAAAACATTGGTGACAGCTTCAAAACAGCATAGTCTCCCCTGCTTCTAGCTGTTAATTTTTCAGAAGTCTTGGGAGTCTAATCTCAAAACACTCTAATCCAGATATTCCTCCCATAGGTAAGAAGAGGAAAGAACTCTTGCTACTTATTTCTAGTTTGTATATATTCAAGCACTGTATTCAGTAAAAAACTGAGTGCTTGCGTTCCAGAAAGTGCATTTCAATACTGGGAACAAAACAGACAAGTCACTGCTTTCATGGCTTTTGCACTCAGCACCCAATTTAAGGGTTCATCTATAAATGAGGAATATGATCTATAAATTAGGAATAATGATATCTACCCTATAAAGTTGTGAGAATCAAATGCAATTCTACATATAAAGTCCTTAGACGGTACCTGACACATAGTAAGTGGTCAATAAAATAAATGTTACATATTATTAGCATGCTCTAGCAAGAACTGAGTGAGCGCTGGGAATATAAAAATATATACCACTGGGGACCTCCCTGGCTGTCCAGTGGTTAAGACCCTGAGCTTCCAATGTAGGGGGCGTGGGTTCAATCCCTGGTGGGTGGTGCGGCCAAAAATATACCACTGGATTTCTTAAACTCAATTTAGAAGTGGGAGACGAGTATCAACGGTAAGTCAAGTTGCTAGGGAGGGGCTCAGCATTGAGATAAAAGGTTCAGAGATGTTATGCCTGCAATGGGTCTTGAAGAAGGAAAATAATTTTGCCACGCGATGCCGTAGTTTTTCCAACTAGTGTGAAGGAATAAAGTTGAGAGAACTGCTCCGAGTGGCTGGCTCCACAATGGGACAGGGGAGAGGAGAGTGCTAAAGGAAGATAAGTCTATTAAAGCGGCCACGTTGGGAAGGCTCCTGTATCCCATCACAATTTAGGCTCTACCCTCGTATGCACTATGTCTAGTGATATTTTTCCACGTGATAAGCCACACGATGAGACGTCAACTTTGTGCCCCAAGAAAAAATTAACAAAACCATAAAAGACCTACTATTTTACCTCATGTTCAATGTTATACCCAAAGTAAGCCACAATAATCAGGGTGAAACTTGGGGAAGGGCCTGGAAAGCAGCACAGCTTCCTAGGCGACAAACGACAAGAAACACATAGGCAAGAACGGGTACAAAATGGAGGACAAGACGGCAGAGAAAAGACTCCGCAAAAACCGCATGGGTGGAGCCTGACGTAATTGGAAGCAAGTCTAAACTCACATCCTTCCGTACTATTGGCTTGACTCTGACCCCTTTTCCTTGTCCATTGGCTACCGGGTTCTTCAATGTGTCAAAACAGCCAATCGCCTAGCCCCGTGGGTAAAGTCCTCCCTCCCCCCCGGGGGAGGAGCCAGAAGAGCGTACGGGGCCCAAGGCGCTTGCGCGGGCGCGCGCTCCGCCGGTTAAAAGCAGATCCTTCTAGGAGGCGGTGTCGCAGTGTATGAATATTGATTACGCAGCGCCGCGCCGAACGCCCGCCCCTCTCGGTTGCCCGACGCTCGCAGCTCGCGCTCGGGCTCGCGATGGGGAAGAAGTCCAGGGCGGTACCCGGCCGTAGGCCCATCCTGCAGCTCTCTCCGCCAGGTCCGCGGAGCAGCACGCCGGGCCGGGATCCGGAGCCGGAACCCGACACCGAGCCGGACTCGACGGCGGCGGCGGCGCCCAGCCAGCCAGCCCCGGCGGCGCCGACGACGACAACCGCGGTCACTGCCGCCGCGGCCCCGGACGACTCACCTTCAGAAGGTAAGCGTGCTTGAGGGGCCGCGGCGCCTAGGTGTGGCGTCCGAAACTCGAGCTCGGGGCTCGCGGCCTAGGCTTCTCGGGCGAGTCCTAGGAGGAAGAGGAACCCGGGCGGGCGGCGTCGGCATCCGAGGCCTGTTGCGTGCGGCCTGCGGTGAGGACGGCTGTGAGCCCAAAGCTGTGGAAGGGGCGGTGGAGCCGTGTGCGCCCGGCCGGAGCCGACCCAGAGGCGCCATCTCTGGTGCAGGGATTGGCCCGGGCGCGCAGTCTGCTCAACGTCTATTCTTGGCTTTGAATAACTTACGGGGTAAATGTGAGAGTATGCGTTGCCGCGTCCTAGGCTTGGTGACCGTGGAACCTGCCGTTTTCTACACGACATCGGCTTTTCCTTTTCGTTTTTGTTGAAATTGAGAGAGACCCTTTAGAAGTGAGCATACCATTTTTATTATGCCAGCTAAAGTGTAAGTAACTCCTAGTTGGCAAGTTTCCCCAAAATCCCTGGAGAGTTGGTGTTTGTGGGTTCCCAAGTACTTGTGTTTATCCCCAGAATGGTACTTGGGTTAAGAATAACCGGACTGTGCTATACTGCAGGGGCCAGACGCCGGAAAAGCCCCGACCATTTCAGGTGTTAAAAAAAAATCACGTTGGGTGGTTCTTGCGAAAAAAAATGCTCTATTTGTGCTTTTTGTAAAAGCCTTCAGGTAGCCTGGAGAAGATTTATTCTGTGTGTGTGTGTGTGTGTTAACTTTGGATTATTTCAGATGTAATTTTTAGATACGGTGTTTAAATTCTTAAAGCCACTAGGCAAATGGAAGATTCTAGTTATACTTGTTTTCTTGTCTCCCAGTTATTTGGGTCAGTGATGAATTATAGCTACCCTGTTTTTAAACTGATGAAATCTAGACTTGAGAAGTCACAGATTGTTTTGTCACCTGTATAGTTTTTTCTGTGTTCCATCGTCTAACTGTAGTTTTCTTTTGTTCGCTTTTTAAAATCCAGATGAACAGGAGGTGGTGGTGGCGGTTCCTAGAGTTCAGAATCCTCCCAAACCAGTCATGACCACCGGGCCCACTGCCGTTAAAGCAACAGGTATAGTTTTTTTTTTTTTTTCCCATCTTTTCTACATTAGGATCAAACCGTGTTTGTATATAGTGTTTTGATGAATGTTTCAGTGTTGCTAATTTATATGCCTCCCATAAAATGGAAATTTTAAATCTTTGTGAGGGCTTGTTGGTATATATACTTTAACCAATGTAAAAAAAAATTAATTTATTTATGGCTGCGTTGGGTCATCGTTGCTGCGCACGGGCTTTCTCTAGTTGCAGCGAGCCGGGGCTCCTCTTCGTTGTGGTGCACAGGCTTCTCACTGCGGTGGCTTCTCTTGTTGCAGAGCACGGGCTCTAGGCACGCGGGCTTCAGTAGTTGTGGCTCGTGGGCTCTGGAGCGCAGGCTCAGTAGTTGTGGCCCACGGGCTTAGTTGCTCTGCGGCATGTGGGATCTTCCCGGACCAGGGCTCAAGCCCATGTCCCCTGCATTGGTAGGCAGATTCTTAACCACTGCGCCACCAGGGAAGTCCCTTAACCAATGTAAAATTTGCTGTTCCCTTTTCTCTGTACCCAGATTACTTTGTACTACTTTTTCTACTGATACTATTTTGTAACTGGTTTTCTAGCTCCCCACTATCTTGGCATTCTTTAGGGACACCAACAGTGTCTTTTCATTATGTTACTTCTCTAACACACAGCTTTGATTGGTACCTAGCAAATGTTTGTGCAGCTGAAAATTGCTCTTACTGAATATTTTTTAAGCATGAAGGAATATTTGCAGTGATGGTTTTGTAGACAAACCTGGGTTCAAATCACCACTCTAGCATTCATACTAAGACCTCAGGACATCATTGATCTGTAAAATAGATCTTACAGCCCGAAGTTATTTTGATGATTAAATTGAACAATATATATAAATTTCTAACACAGCAAGTGCCAAGAATGTTAGTTTTCTCTACTCTTTATGTATCTTGAAAGATTAAAATATGCTTTGATACTAAATATTCTATAATTGGTAGTAATTTTATTCTTCTGAATTTGCACGACTTTTTGTACTATGTGACACCTGAAATAATAGATGCTTGTTCCCCCCTGCCCCCTATTTGCCACTTTAAAAAAAAAGTATGGGTTAGAAAAGGTAAAACCACGTTGTGAGAGAAATTTCAGAACTAGGAAATACCATTTTGTATTTGTAAACTACATATATTATTTCATTTGGGTCTTCTAAGAATCATGTGCGATGGATAGAATTTAAATGTTCTACGAGAAATTTCCTTGGTTGCAGTGTCAGTCAGCACTTCAGACTTTATGTGCCTTGTGAACAGAAATGTTTTCATTCTGTTCAGCTTCATCCTGCAACATAAGAATATATCAGCTTTATTCATTTCTTACCTACTAGTTGGTATAACGCATAGGAAAAAGTTTAACAAAAACAAAAGGGAAGCAATTTTCCATTATTATTTGCATGGCTTTGTGAAACAGTAGATACTCAAGAATTGATATATATATATATTTTTTTCATTAATTAATTAATTTTTTTTTGCTGCGTTGGGTCTTCGTTGCTGTACGCGGGCTTTCTCTAGTTGCGGTGAGCAGGGGCTGCTCTTTGTTGCAGTACGTGGGCTTCTCATTGCAGTGGCTTCTCTTGTTGTGATGCATGGGCTCTAGAGCACAGGCTCAGTATTTGTGGCCCACGGGCTTTGTTGCTCTGCGGCATGTGGGATCTTCCCGAACCCGTGTTCCCTGCATTGGCAGACGGATTCTTAACCACTGCGCCACCAGGGAAGTCCAATATATTTTTTTAAAGATGATTTTAGTTAAAGAATTTACTTTTATCACTATGAACATGCTGAATTTCTTTGCACAAAAATGAAATTTAAATTTTAAGTTATTAAAGTATGCTTTTGTAATATAGTAGAGAAGCATATCTAGTATTTTTATGCTAACAAATATTATGGTAAATGCATGTGAAATTATCTAAGGGAAAATTTAGAATAAGTTCTGCTAAATTAGGCCAACAGACTACCATGATAGTCAAGAGTATTTAGGCACCTTCTAGAAAAGGGTATTTAATGTGGTTCCATAGATGAGCGTCAGACGTCTGTGAATCCTCTGAAATTGCACACTAAAGTGTGTCTTCCTGAGAGAAGGTCCACAGCTTTTATCATTTTGATTGTTAACAGCTTTCTATGACCAAAAGAGTTAAAAATCGCTGTTCAGTGTTATGAGGAAATAATAGAGTTTCTAAGGGGCATAAGGCACAGTTACTGTTTGAAGCTTATCAGGAAAGTAAAGTATATATCTAAGAAATAAATAATTTACTGCCCGATATCATTAGTTAATTTGCAAATTGTGTGGCACCATCCATTAGAGGTAAGCATACTGAGGTTTGAGGAGTCAGTACTACTCAAAAAAGACTGCTAAGGACTGGCTCTGAAGAATGGCTTTGTTTCCTCCAGCTTCAAGTAGCAACAGCTTCTCAGTAATAGTCTAGAAGCCTGGTCCTGTGAGGCTTTTGGGTTTCTAAGATTGTGCAATTTTGTATAGTATTGTGAGATTTTTTTTGTGTGTTATTCTAAATGCATGCCTGTTTTTATTAATGTATAGACTAAATTTTCAGAGATGTAATTAGAACTTATTTCGTGACTTGATTTTATCTTTTATTCCTTTAGAGTTACCTTTTGTCCCCTTAACATTATTTTATGTAATCCCATAATGGTCTGATTAATCATAAAGTGATATTGCATCTGGCACTATGCTGTAATTTGCTTTTCCAGTCCCCTGTTTGAGAGCATTTGAGTTGTTTACAGCTTTTGGTTATTTAAATAAGGCTCCTAGGTTCCTTAAAAAACTAAAAATAGAACTACCATATGACCCAGCAATCCCACTACTAGGCATATACCCTGAGAAAACCATAATTCAGAAAGAGACATGTACCAAAATGTTCATTGCAGCTCTATTCACAATAGCCCGGAGATGGAAACAACCTAAGTGTCCATCATCGGATGAATGGATAAAGAAGATGTGGCACATATATACAATGGAATATTACTCAGCCATAAAAAGAAACGAAACTGAGCTATTTGTAATGAGGTGGATAGACCTAGAGTCTGTCATACAGAGTGAAGTAAGTCAGAAAGAGAAAGACAAATACCGTATGCTAACACATATATATGGAATTTAAGAAAAAAAATGTCATGAAGAACCTAGGGGTAAAACAGGAATAAAGACACAGACCTACTTGAGAATGGACTTGAGGATATGGGGAGGGGGAAGGGTAAGCTGTGACAAAGCGAAAGAGAGGCATGGACATTATACAGTACCAAACGTAAGGTAGATAGATAGTGGGAAGCAGCCGCATGGCACAGGGAGATCAGCTAGGTGCTTTGTGACCGCCTGGAGGGGTGGGATAGGGAGGGTGGGAGGGAGGGAGACGCAAGAGGGAAGGGATGGGAGAACATGTATATGTATGACTGATTCACTTTGTTATAAAGCAGAAACTAATAAAAAAAAATAAAAAAATAAAAATAAATGAGGCTCCTAAAAGCTTTGTGCAAAAAAAAAAGTTGTAATTATTTCTTAGGGTTATATACTCAGAGATGAGATTATCTAGCTATAAGAAACTTGGAGAGTTTTGTAGTTCTTGGTATATGTTACCAGATTGTTCTTAAATATTGTATCAGCTTATGGTGTCTCTAACAATATTAAGTACGTGTCATTCCCCCAAATGCTGCGTTTAATCATTTTCATTTACTTTGCTATTTAATTGTCATTATGTTATCAGGAGTTTGGAAGAGGTTTTAAGTGTGTAATATGAAAAGCTCTGAGTTGAAGAGAAAAAAAAGACTAGGTGGAGCCTTGGCTAAACCTTTTTTTTTTAAATAAATTTATTTTTTTTTGGCTGCATTGGGTTGCTGTGCGCGGTCTTTCTCTATTTGCGGGGAGCCGGGGCTACTCTTCGTTGCGGTGCGCGGGCTTCTCACTGCGGTGGCTTCTCTTGTTGCAGAGCACGGGCTCTAGGCGCACAGGCTCGGTAGTTGTGGCACATGGGCTTAGTTGCTCCGCGGCATGTGGGATCTTCCCGGACCAGGGCTCGAACCCGTGTCCCCTGCATTGGCAGGCGGATTCTTAACCACTGCGCCACCAGGGAAGCCCTTGGCTAAACCTATTGCCCGAGAGACCCACTCAGAGCCTGGGGAATTACCCCTGCTTGGGAATTTTGTAGTCAAAATTCCACACGGCTCACCTGGTTGGAACCTTTTACCAAAAGATACAGAATTAAAGAACTAAGGCCAGTGATTATTATTGTCTCTGAACTAAGAAGTATGTTTATATAAAAATATAAATTTCCCATCCTTTAGTATTCAGTGCTGAATACTAAAATGCAGATTTTTTCTGTACAGAAATGTCTTATGTAGTTCTACCTTTATCTCTTGTTCAGAAAATGTGGAAAATTGACTGGTATGACCCCACCCCCAAAATGAGATATAATATATTTGGTAACTGGAAAATGGAGATACTGTGAAATATACATTTAAGAATCTTCCTAATCAGTTTAAAATAATATTTTGGAAATAGCTATATACTAAAGAAATAATGAAGGTGAGATTTATGTGACTAAAACAATGAATGTGAACTTTTGTATGATTAAATGAAGCAATTTATGTTCATGTTTAGGTGAATCCATGAATTTATTTACAGAATTATGACAGAGAAAACTAGGTTTTACGTCCTGATAAATCTGTTCAGTTACCAAGGCACTGAAAAATTTAGTCTTATTAATAGCTGCAAAGTCTAGCTAGACTTAAATATTTCATATACCTATTATAATAAAATGATATATGAAGAGGGTATATATGCTCACTTAATTGTAACAGAGTAGCCACAGGTGATACAAAAGGAAATGGAATAAACATTGATCAACTAGTAAAAAAGTGTATAACTTCAGTTTTTTTAAGAAGGAAATTGCATTGCAGCATTACAGAGGCCATACCTAATACCATTTGAGTGGGAATTTTGGTTTTAGCTGGGTTTTTGTTGTTTTTTTTGTTTTGGTTCTAGCATGTTAGGTTCTGTTTTAATTTGTCACTTCTTGTTTGAGGAAAAAAATCATTGAAAAAGAGCTTTGTTTTTCACTTTGAAAATCTCCTTGTTTCGTTTACTAAACCCTAATTGGTTTACTTGTTTGAGACGGACACGTAAAACAACAAATTCTTTTCTTTTTTTTTTTTTTTTTTTTTTTTTTGGTACGCGGGCCTCTCACTGTTGTGGCCTCTTCCGTTGCGGAGCACAGGCTCCGGACGCACAGGCTCAGCGGCCACGGCTCACGGGCCCAGCTGCTCCGTGCGTGGCATGTGGGATCCTCCCGGACCGGGGCACAAACCCGTGTCCCCTGCATCAGCAGGCGGACTCTCAACCACTGCGCCACCAGGGAAGCCCACAAATTCTAAAATCAGGATATACTATGTGTTATTTTGACAGAGGGAGTATGAGGTTGAATAATTGAGCATATATTTTGAAAAGGATGTCAAGTTGCTATGCAGATTGATTTTATTAGCTCTAAGTGCATAGTCAATTTGTACCTGTTTTTGGTAGTTCATTGAAGGCTTTTTTGAGGTTCTATAAGTAAACTAAATGGCTAAAGAATCATATTTTCTCTTGGATACTTCCTAGGACTTTTTGACATTGTTATAAACGTTGCTTACCTTTTTGTTTCCAGGAGGTCTGTGCTTACTTGGTGCATATGCTGACAGTGATGATGAAGAGAGTGATGTTTCAGAAAAACCAGCACAGTCTAAGGAAGCAAATGGAAACCAGTCGACTGATATTGATAGTACATTGGCCAACTTCCTAGCGGTTAGTGGTGCTTTTGTTTGGGTTTTTAGTTATTGAAACCACTTTGGGATCTGAATTTCGAATGGTTAGCCTACTTGTCTATCTGTCTGTTTCTCCTCCTTTTTTTTTAGTCTTTCCCCATCTCTCCTCTTTTTGTGACAGTTTTAAGGAGAAAAATGGGGAAGAGGAGGGTTTTGACTTGAGAAGCTGAGACTTAAGCTTCTCAAGTCAAAACCCTGTGTGTATGGGATTTTTTTTTTTTTAAGTGTTGGCCATTTTTCTGGTTTAATGTGATTAATGCGTTTGTCACTACTTTCATTCTAAAGGAGATTGATGCTATAACAGCTCCTCAGCCTGTAGCTCCTTTAGGAGCTTCTGCTCCACCTCCAACCCCACCTCGGCCAGAGCCAAAGGAATCAACATCTGCCCTTTCTTCCACTACTCCAAATGGGACAGACTCAACCCAGACTGCAGGGTGGCAGTATGATACTCAGTGTTCACTGGCAGGAGGTAAACTTGATCCTTTGAGTTTTAAAGAAATCTAAAGTGCAGTTCTTAAAGGTGTTCTAGGCATTGAGGTTCCCAAAGGTGAAAGCCTGTATGCTTTAGCCCCAGACTTTAGAATTCTGGCTTCTTAAATACAGTATTTAGAAAATGAGAACTGCTAGGGTATATTTTTATCTACTGAAAGATAATTGTTTGCCTTTTAACCAGTAGCAGATTATGCTGGGTAAATAATAAAAGCCATTATTTTAAAAAGTATTTTGGGGTTCAAAATACATTTTTCAACTATCAAACTGCTTTTTTAAACCATGTTTGCAAAGATGACTGAGGAAGGGAGAGTGGCCCCCCCAGGGAACATTTGACAGTATTTGGAGAGATTTCTGGCTGTCACAGCAGAGGGTGGTAGTGGGTGGTGAGAGGAGGGTTTACTGCATCGGCTGGGGAGAGGCCAGGATGCTGGTGAACACTACATCGGACTGCCTCCACAACAAAGAAGTGCCCTGCCCAGTTGTTAACAGTGCTGTGTTAGCTTGTTACAGCTTTAGAGTTGACTTGAGATAGAAGGTCAGAGTTGTGCGGGAATATGTGCTTCTTAAAATTTGTTTCATTTTCTTCTAGTTGGAATTGAGATGGGAGATTGGCAGGAGGTCTGGGATGAGAACACAGGATGCTATTATTATTGGAACACACAAACAAATGAAGTGACTTGGGAATTACCCCAGTATCTTGCCACCCAGGTGCAGGGATTACAACATTACCAGCCCAGGTAAGAATAGACTTGAAAAAGAAGTTACTAGAAGGAAATCAGAGTCTTATCTTTTGCTGATAATATTTGCCTTCTGTTTCTCTTGCTAAGTATATTTTTTTTAGTTCCGTAACAGGTGCTGAAGCTAGTTTTGTGGTAAATACAGACATGTATACTAAGGAGAAAAATATTTCAGTTTCCAGTAGTAAAAGTGCACCGGTCATAGCCAAGCGAGAAGTTAAAAAGGTCAGTGTTACAACTTACCTCATCTGCTTATTTTCACATCTAAAGAACTTGAATGTTACTCTGTCACAGGTATATAAGCCTTCTGTTAATATTTTACAGCATAGATGTGAAACAGGATAAATTTTGTTTCTTAAAGTTTTACATAATCTGTTTCTGTTTATTATATGACATTTATAGCATTTACCCAGTTCAGTGGTTCTTTTGGAGCTTTAGGGTGCAATAGAGGCTCCTTGAGTTGTTGTGAAGGACATGGGAGCAGCCAAGCAGGCAGTGCTTCGGGTCCCCTTCTCTGCTTCAGAATAGTTGTATTTTGGGATTCCACCTTAGTTTTTTGGTTTTTTTTTTTAATAAAAAGATTGGCTACCTTAAAGACTACTACTAATAAATCGACCATTTTTATAATCTCATCAGTAAAAAAAGTAAGTTGTACTCTACAGAGAGGATGTGTTGAATTTTAATTTATCTTGAATTTTTGAATGATGAGGGAGTTGTATCAAAAAATGCTTTTACAGAATAAGTTCACCTTTACATCTCTAAGAGGGAGGTAGAATAAATATCCCAGTGGAGGAGGTAGACACTTTAAATGTAATCACACATTTCATTTTAGAAATATTTCACTTTCCTCTAAATCACCTTCACAGCATATTTGTGAAGTTATCTCATCATACAAGAAGAGGAAGGTGAAGATTTATCCAGTCATGTGTTGAACTGGCAAGATTCTGATCTTATTTAAATCTGCCTCTGTTTCTTACTAGTCTGCCTTTTGATGTACAGAGAATAGAAGAAAAGATATGTTTGAGTCCCACCCAGAACTGTAATACTGCCTTCCTAAAGTAGCAATGTTTCCATTATACATGCGTAAAGAAAATGGTACAAACATGTACACTAATCTGATGGGAGTTGGTGGTTTTTAAGAATATCCAGTGACTGAAAATTATGGTTGTTTTTAACACAAACAATTAAATGTACTGTATATTCAGGTGAGATTCTTTGAAAGTTAAGCGAAATTATTTTATTCTTTACAGGAAGTAAATGAAGGAATTCAAGCTCTCTCAAATAATGAGGAGGAGAAGAAAGGGGTGGCAGCATCACTGCTTGCTCCTTTATTGCCTGAGGGAATAAAAGAGGAAGAAGAGAGATGGAGAAGAAAAGTAATTTGTAAAGAAGTAGAGCCAGTTTCAGAAGAGAAAGAAACAAGTACAACAGAAGAAGCAACAATAGTAAAGCCACAAGAAAGTCTGTTGGACGGTGTGGAGGACCCGACTCAGGAGGATCTTTGCAGTGTTGTTCAGTCTGGAGAAAGTGAAGAGGAAGAAGAACAAGATACCCTGGAGCTGGAGCTGGTTTTGGAAAGGAAAAAAGTAAGTTTTTGAAGTTTTTGTTAGATGTATTTTCTCCCTTCGGAACTGTCATACTCTGGGATTGCTGTGCTCAATTTACAGCCATCATTGGGATTTTGTTTTTCTTATCCTTTTATCTAGATATGCTTATGTAATAAAAACTTGAACTATGGAGTTGTAGTTCTTTGGGTCCCTGATGATGCTTTTGGTAGTTGACAACCAATAAAGGCTAACGTTGTTATGATTTAAGGATAGATACAGTAAGTAAGGTATCTTTGGTTTAGCTTCTTAACAAACAAGCATTGCAAATTCTTGTGATAATTTGGTTTTTAACCCAACAGTTAAAGTACAAGTTGACTTCCAGTGATCACCTGTGGCATTGTGTGTATAGTTAAGTGGACCTTATGGGAATTCCCTAGCAGTCCAGTGGTTAGGACTTGGCGCTTTCACTACCTGGGCCTGGGATCCATCCCTGGTCAGGGAACTAATATTCCACAGACTTTTGTGTGGCCAAAAAAAATAAAAGAAAAGTGGGCCTTGTGAGAAGATAACAGGAGAATTTAAGAGGAACCCATTATTTCATGTGCTTTCCTTCTAAGATAAATGGTCCACAGGAAACTTTCCTGATTGAGAAGTTGATTTTTACTTACTTTCTGCCCTGATTTTTCTTGGAACAGTTTTATCTACTGCTGCCTTGACTATGAAGAAAAGTCTTAACAGGTGTTATAGCAGTAAATCACTTTGAAGCTTCCCCCTTTTGAAAAATTTGAAGCTATGGAGAGGGACCAGCGAAAGTTAAGCTTTATCCTTTGTGTACATGTATTAGAAAATTTGTTCGTGGATCTTTAGAACCTATACCCTTTAAATCAATATTTGTTAACTGTAATCATGAATAAACATTTATTGAATAACAATAGAATTTGGAGCATAGTGCTCAGTCCTGATGGAAAAATGTATTAAAAAATACTTATTGTCCTCAAAGGATTTAAATTCCAAAAACACGTGGCTGTCATTCTTGCTACTCACACAAATAAATGCTGGTAAACAGTTAATTCCCGTTCGTTGTAGGCAGAGCTGCGAGCCTTGGAGGAAGGAGATGGTAGTGTGTCAGGGTCTAGTCCGTGTTCTGATATCAGCCAGCCAGCATCTCAAGATGGAATGCGTAGACTTATGTCTAAAAGAGGAAAATGGAAGATGTTTGTTCGAGCTACCAGTCCAGAATCTACCAGCCGGAGTTCTAGCAAAACTGGACGAGAGACTCCGGAAAATGGAGAAAGTGGTAATTTGTGCTTTAATTAAACTTGAGAGTTGAAAGATGTAGAGGAGAAATCCCTCTTACTCTTTTTCTGTTTTCTCTTCAGCAAATAGAAGAACATAGCACTTTTACCCTTTTAGGGAAATGCGGGGAAGGAAACGTCTACCTTTTCCTGCTCCACCTCTAGTGGAGCAGTAAGAATTTGAGAGGCTAGAATCCATCAGACTGTGTATTCACTACTGATTTGGGGTAACTTCTCCCTCAAAGACAAAAAAATGAGATGGGGTCCCGCCCTCCCTTTTCTTTTCATCACTCACTACAGTAATTGTCGTGATAATCTGCATAAAGACCGTGGATTCTCTTTACCTCTCTATTTCCAGTTGGTAAACACGGCAGGCAAGACCCACCTCTGGCAAACCCAGCCTCATCTTCTCTCTCTGTGTACAAGTTGTCCAGCCTTTGGTTGGGTGTGTATATAGTCTGGTACTGTCGTGAGGACCCAAGTTATCTTCAGGGTAATATAGAAGAGAACCTGCTGCATTTTTCCAGCCTGTTACCAGAACTCACTAATTTTAATCACCAAACCTTAGTTGAGTGTACCAAGCAGAAGGTACCTTATAGGTTACAGTTTAAAAATAACAAGTAAACAAAAACACAGGTAATAAATAAATGCAAACATCCTTGAATTTTTCTTTCCAATCAACCATATAGAAGAATATGAAGTAGAATTCTAAAAATGCCCCTCCCCCTTCATCTTTTCACTGTTTTCATGCCCTACCCTGAGGTCCATTTTCTTTATTTTTGTATCTACATATATTCTTCTAGACCTTTTCCTCTTTTTTTATATACGTTGGTGGTCTTTTGTGTGTGTGTGTGTGTAATGTGCATATGTAAATTTTACCATAGGTGAGATTAACCATATGGATTGTTAGACGGCATACTTTTTCATTTAACAAGGTCTTGAAAATTGTTTTTAATTACTGAGTAGTATAGATGTCTTCATTTAACTCTTTCCCCATTGATGGACATTGGTGTCCTTGTTTCACTCTTAAAAGTAATATTACATTCATATTATCCAAAAAAAGTATAAATGTTAGCCATTCAAATGTTCATCAAAAGAGTAGTGGATAAATTGTGATGTATTCTTCCAATTGAATACTAAACAGCAGTAAAAAATGAATGACCCATTGTTATATGCATTAACGTGGATTAATGTCAGGAACAATAATGTTGAATTTAAAAAGCACAGAAGAATGCATATGTTAGTGCTCCATGTATATAAGTTGAAAAATAAGCAGAAATATTGTGCTTAAAGATCTATCCATGATGAAAGTAGAGGCATTTACTAATAACATCAGGGTGTGTCTGGTGTGAACATGTTGGGGGAGAGGCACAGGGAGTTTCAAGGTGTTATTAATAGTCTTCTGTTAAGCTGGGTTGTAGTTACTTGAGTGCTCATGTTGTTTTCTAAATATATTATACTCATTAGTTAATGATACTATGCAATTAAAATAATGCTGTAGTAAACATCTTGGTATATCTATCTTTATGCAGATTTTAGTACCATTACAGTGTAGATTCCCAGTGGTATATTGCTAGGTCAAGGGGTATGTGCATTTTAATTTGATAGATCCTGCCTAACTACCCTCCAAAATAATCAAGTCTTAGAGCTCTAGCAGTGCTTAAAATTGTCAAATTCTTAAACCTGCCATCAAATGTAAGATGTCTACTATACAAATGAACTATAAACTAGTAAGTGAGAGAGTAGAAAGATTTGGTTTTAGACAATATGAAATTGCAGAAGGAATATTAATGATCAAATAAAAACAAGGCCATTGTAGGATAAGGTTAAGTACTTAATCCAAAATTTTAGGCTAATGAAAGCTGTTGAGAGTGATATTAAAATCACATTTCTTCTCTAGATCAAATATTAACCAGCATTAAGAAAAGGTACTCAAATTTGTTTTTTTGTTTGTTTTTAGTCTGTGATCCTCCAGAGAGATTGATTTACATTGCATATGTGGATTAGTTTGGTAAGCAGGTGTTAAGCAAACATAACAAAGAGTTCATATCTTTTAGTCCATTTAAGTTAAGTATGTGGTAAACCTATACCTATTCTTTTTTGGAGATTCCCACTACCAGCAGACAGCACTAACCAGAAGAGTAGGTGGGTCCAATAAAGGCTGTCTACAGGTGTTAACCAGTTCAGGAAGGGAGTTATTTGGTAGTTTAATATGCTGCTCTGGTCTTGAAAGCCTTTTTGTTTTGTTTTGTTTTGGGGGTTTTTTGGGGTTTTTTTTTTTGCGGTACGTGGGCCTCTCACTGTTGTGGCCTCTCCCATTGCGGAGCACAGGCTCCAGACACACAGGCTCAGCGGCCATGGCTCACGGGCCTAGCCGCTCCACAGCATGCGGGATCTTCCCGGACCGGGGCACGAACCCATGTCCCCTGCATCGGCAGGCGGACTCTCAACCACTGCACCACCAGGGAAGCCCAAGCCTTTTTTTTTTTTAATGTTTATTTGTTGTTATTTTTTGGCTGCGTTGGGTCTTCGTTGCTGTGTGCGGGCTTTCTTTTGTTGTGGTGCACGGGCTTCTCATTGCAGTGGCTTCTCTTGTTGCGGAGCACGGGCTCTAGGCACATGGGCTTCAGTAGTTGTGGCATGTGGGCTCAGTAGTTGTGGCTCGCAGACTCTAGAGGGCAGGCTCAGTAGTTGTGGCACGTGGGCTTAGTTGTTATGTGGCATGTGGATCTTCCCGGACCAGGGCTTGAACCTGTGTCCCCTGTGTTGGCAGGCGGATTCTTAACCCACTGCATCACCAGGGAAGCCCTGAAAGCCTTTTTATCAAAACCCATTTGGTAAAGAACCCTTAGATATTCCAGGTTCTAGCTTTTGTAAATAATTGAAGCCATGGTTTTCTGGAAGAGAAGATTAGAAAAGATTAATAGATGAAGGAGGAAGGGAAAGCAGAAACTTCTTGGTAATGTGGTAAAACAAAGTAAATCACGTATATAGACACATTTTAAGAAAGGTGATTATAGGGGCTTCCCTGGTGGTGCAGTGGTTAAGAATCCGCCTGCCAATGCAGGGGACGCAGGTTCGAGCCCTGCTCCAGGAAGATCCCACATGCCGCGGAACAACTAAGCCCATGCGCCACAACTACTGAGCCTGCGTGCTGCAACTACTGAAGCCCGCATGCCTGGAGCTTGTGCTCCACAAGAGAGGCCACCGCAATGAGAAGCCTGCGCACCACAACGAAGAGTGGCCCCTGCTCGCCACAACTAGAGAAAGCCCGTGCGCAGCAACGAAGACCCAATGCAGCCAAAAATAAATAAATAAGTTTATTTAAAAAAAAAAAAAAAGAAAAAGGTGATTATAAAGGATTAAATTTTTTGGCTCTTTAGAGACAGTAGGTTGATAAGTCATTAGGGCTTCCTTAACATGTAAGGAGAAGACAGGCAAAGGAGAGCACTAATAACTTTCAGATATTTCTGCTACGGGGTGAGAAAATGTATTTGACGCTTTATTAATGTTGGTCCTTTTTTTTTTTTTATTGAAGTATAGTTGATTTACAATGTGCCAATCTGTGCTGTACAGCTAAGTGACTCAGTTATACACATATAGAGATTCTTTTTTTTATATTCTTTTTCATTATGGTTTATCAGAGGATATTGAATATAGTTCCCTGTGCTATAGAGTAGGACCTCATTGTTTATAGTCCTTTTGATTCAATTTCACATATTTTCTTTTTTAGCAATTGGTGCTGAAAATTCAGAAAAAGTAGATGAAAATTCGGACAAAGAGATGGAAGTAGAAGAATCTCCAGAAAAGATTAAAGTACAAACAGCACCTAAAGTAGAAGAAGAACAGGACTTGAAAGTATGTATACTACTTAATGCAACTTGACAAATAAGTATTTTTAAATTGGCGAACCATTTTAAATAGGCCAGCTACTTTCTTTTAGCAAGTAGTAAAAAGTAATCTTTACTATCTCCAAATATAAATCATTTATTTGGTTAGGTGAAAAGGTTATATTTAAGGCTGAAATAAGGAGCTATGAGACCGACTTGATGTAGAGAAATGGTCTAAAAATAAATTCTAAATGCTTAATTACTTACAAGTAAGTCTCCATTGGAAAACAGTAGCTTATCAAATATAGGCTTCTCTAGTTTGGAAGTACTAAAGAGACTAAAGTCACAAATTTAATTCCTGCATGAACTACTTGCCCTTACACAAAGGCATATTTGTTTCCAATTTCATTTCTGTTGCTAATGTCATGAGAAGAATTGAACCAAGTAAGTATGTGGCTCTTAAAGTGTGATCTGTTGGGAAAACCACTTAGCATATTCTTTTGACTTGAAAGAGTTTGTCCACTCACCAGCTAGTGTACAGCTGTGTAAATGGGACTGGGAGAATTAATTTTGTTCAGTGTGGGGCTAGTATAAGCAATTAGTAATGGGTAAATGATGGCTTGGACAATATTGGGGGTTATGTCATTTAGGACCTATTTTCAACTTCCATATCGTATTAGAGTAGATAGTGTGTCAAATTTCTCTTGACCTTGTCTCATTATTTAACACTTTGTTATGTGAATTATTTTACTGTAAATTAGGGTTTCATCTTGTACATAACTAGTTGCAGTATGTGAGAAAGGCTGTTTATAGGCAGACCCTTTTTTCTAGTATCTTTAACGATAAATGAAACATTTTACATAATAAAATTTTGCTGACTCTGTTTTTATTTTTCCTTTTTTTTCTTTCCTGCATTACAGTTTCAGATTGGAGAACTGGCAAATACCCTGACAAGTAAATTTGAATTCTTAGGCATTAATAGGCAGTCCATCTCCAACTTTCATGTGCTGCTTTTACAGACTGAGGTAATTTAGCCATTTTTAGTATAAACAGTCAATGTTTGAATGAAATGCTGTGTGTGTGAGGAATAGCCATTTTTAGTATAAACAGTCAATGTTTGAATGAAAGGCTGTGTGTGTGAGGAATCTGTCTTATTTATGTTTCAATCCTAAATTAAAATTTTTAATCTTGATGTATATTTGAACCACCAGCCCAGGAAATAAAAGTATGTATTAGCCAAAGCAAAACATAATTATGGAAATAAATACTGAGAGTTTGTGTATGATGAAGATACTTAACCCCCTTGAATTGGCATATGTTCTGTTTTTCTAAGAAATTAACATTCTGTTCATAGTGATGATGAGACCACATAATGTTGAAAGTACTTTATACGTGTTAAAGCATTATAGACATTTTTGGCGGGGTGCGGGCGGGAGTGGCACTCAGCTTTTGGGATCTTAGTTCCCCCACCAGGGATCAAACCCGGGCCCACGGCAGTGAAAGCGAGGAGTCCTAACCAGTGGGTCACTGGGGAATTCCCTATAGGTCTATTTAAAAAGAGAAGTTCTGGATCCTATATGTAACCTGTGTACTTTACAATAAATAGGTTAGGATTAGGTAAGGAATTCCTATAGGAAGTTGACTGATTTCCCTGAGAACTAAACCTTTAATTTTGATTAATAACATTACTTAATTGAATGAACTGTCTACCCAAAAAATAAAGTTACTGGGGAACCATCTTAATACAGTCCAAAGGGAAAAACAAAACTACTGCTACTCATTTTCACAGATGTTGGAGATTTGGCAGTACTGGGGTCCATTTTTGAGAACTCTGAAGAGCAAACAAGATTTTTTAGGGTGGGATTTCTTTTCCTGTTTGGTCTAGTCTGCTGCCAGAGTATACATCATGGACCAGAAGACTTAAGTTTCTTTTACCTCTGCCTCCTGACATAATATTAAGTCTTTAACTTACTGCTTTTTTATTTTAGACACGGATTGCAGACTGGCGGGAAGGGGCTCTTAATGGAAACTACCTTAAACGAAAACTTCAGGATGCAGCAGAACAACTAAAACAGTATGAAATAAACGCCACTCCTAAAGGCTGGTCCTGCCACTGGGACAGGTACGCACTCTTCTCCCCTTTTCACCTTTCACCTTTGACATCTCAGACTTGATTTGTGATCACCACCACCTGACGACCTGACAGCCTGTCTGGAGACTGAGAGCAGCTGCATTAGCGGTGCTGGGCAGGCAGAGCACCCCGAGCACTTGCAGAGTTTGGGCCAGCCACACGTTGGAGAAACAAAAAGCAATGTCTAAAGTGTTCCATGTAACGGATTTTTTCCCAAGATTGGACAAAGCTGGTTTTTACTCCAGAGTGTTGTTGCACGGAGTAGGGCGGGCTTGGGGGTTAAGCGCATGCGAGAGCTCTGTGCGCTTTACAGGACCTCTGGAAGCAACTACTCCTGATTAACCTCGGTGAAGTTAAGGAAAGCTTCGTGGCTGAAGATGTGAATGAAGAACAAGATTACTATCTTCTGCCAGCAGGTCAGATGAAAACATTTCTTTTTATATTTGGCTTTTCTTGATTTTTTTTTCGTTATTTGAAATCTTTGCTCTTTTATTTTTCAGCTCCCAGATCCTCTCCCTCTCTTTAGCTTTCACTGTGTTTGGTATCAAGAGTATGAAATGTGAATTCCACGGTTCAAGAGGGGAAGAGTCACCTTTCGCAAACTTCGTTCTCTTCTTTGGAAGGGAAATTAGTGTTCTAGGAGATTGAGTCCCTTTGCTAATGAAACTTGAAACCCTGTTAAGCATTGGCAAAAAAAAAAAAAAAAAAAATAGATGTGAGAGGTGTTTTTCTAAGTCATCTGTTGGAGTGAGAGGGCTCAGGGCTGTATTCACAGAGCTGCTGGCAGTGCAAATAGCTTTGAATTATCCTTGGTTCTCCATCCTCAATTGTCAAAGCTCTTTGTTGCCTTTGTGAATAGCAGTCCATTAAGAAGAGGTTCGTCCCTGTGAGAGCAGACTGCTGTCCTGGGACAGGACCAAATGGAAGTGTCTTTGTAGGAGAATGGGTCTTAAAACATGTGTTTTCTTTCTTGTAATTTAGGGATCATAGACGATATTTCTATGTAAACGAACAGTCGGGCGAGTCTCAGTGGGAGTTCCCAGATGGTGAGGAGGAAGAGGAAGAAAGCCAAGCACAAGAAAGTAGAGAGGAGACTCTTCCTAAACAGACCTTGAAAGACAAAACTGGCACTGACTCAAATTCTACAGACTCTTCCGAGAATTCCACAGGTGGGACAGTTTACCCTGTTTTAATTGGAGAGAAATTATTTTAGAGGGGAAAAAAAGACTTGTATTAACATGTAAAAGAAAATAATTTAAATCATAATCACATAAATTTCTAACTAAAAAATAATGGCTTGCCCTAAGGAAAAGAAAAAAAAGAATGCAGGGCTTATATTGAAGAAAACTAAGGTAGTGACTAGTTGGAAATAAGCATACTATTGATACCAGACTCTGCTAAAAAATAAAATTATGAGCCGGTATATATGGATTTTAAAAGATTGTCCTGTAGCTATTCTGTCATGCCACAGACGAAGCTGTGGATTTCCAATAATAGGAATTCTAATTAATGCTAAGGAACCAGTTATTTAAATTGTCGATATTTATGTGGAGTAATAGATTTGTTCTGCCTTTCTGTAGAGCACTTAGTCTGCTGATTTTGCAACCTCATTTTTACACTTCACTAATCTCGTAGGAAGTATGGTTGTTACAAACCAAAATGATCTGAACAAATGCTGTGAAACTAGGACCATACTTGTTTCAGAGAAGCAAAATAATTGATCAATGCAAATCATCAATATTCTAGTATAAAACAATTAAGATGGCTCAATCCAGTTAAAATACTCTAAGGGAACTTCAGTTTGGTTATATAAATTTTAAAAAGAAAAAAAAAGGCTTTCATGGTTCTTCATTTACTCTGAGAATCTGAAGAGCCATTGCTTGATTTCCTTATTATGGAAGAAGATACATTGTTTTTTTTCCTCGAAGTCCATCTTTCTTGGAATGACAAAAATAAGTGGCTAATGAAGCATAGTCAAGACTGTGATGAACAAACAGCCTTTCAATCTGAAAAACTGGTAGATGTTTGTTTAAATGATAGCATGTGAAGGTAAGAGTTGTGGAATGATTTCTAAAGTCATAAACCTTTGTGAACTATATTCAATATTTTGTAATAACCTATAATGGAAAAAATCTGAAAAGTGTATATATGTATAACTGAATCACTTTGCTGTATGCCTGAAACATCGTAAGTCAACTATACATCAATTTTTTTTAATTAAAAAATAAAGTCAGGGGCTTCCCTGGTGGCGCAGTGGTTGAGAGTCCGCCTGCCGATGCAGGGGACACGGGTTCGTGCCCCGGTCTGGGAGGATCCCACATGCCGCGGAGCGGCTTGGCCCATGAGCCATGGCCATTGAGCCTGCGTGTCCGGAGCCTGTGCTCCGCAACGGGAGAGGCCACAACAGTGAGAGGCCCACATACCGCAAAAAAAAAAAAAAAAAATAAAAAAAAAAATAAAAAAAATAAAGTCACAAACCTTTGAGGATAAAAAGATAGTTTTTTGTAAGATGGGAGTGAAGAGCTGAATTCTTACGTCCTCTGCTTATCAAAAATAATATTTTGTATTCTACTGGCTTACTAATCCCAGTAGAAAAGTTCTGATTGTGTACCAAATAAAAATGGTCATGTACCAATGATTTTGTTAACTTCTTAAATAGCCTAAGAATCATTATCAGGTCACTCAAAATAAGCACCTATGACTGCAGATAATTTTAGAACATAGCAAAAAAGTGGTTTTCTACTTCATATTTCAGAAAAAAATTTTCTTAAGTTACAGGGTGTACCATTTTCATGAAGAGATTTCCTTTACTTTCGCATTCTTTGGGTAGTGAATAGTAGATACATCTAGTAACTTGGTTTTCTTTACTTTTTAATAGTTAGTGAACTGAAGAGGCTTGATGGTGGTTCTGGTTTGGTGATTCCCTTCTTGACCACTGTCTAATGTCCCTCCTTCTATGTTCTAAAGCTGAATATTCTAGAATTGCTAATGCTGAGTGTTGTGTGAACACCTTAGAGTTAAACATTAAGTTACTTTCTCCCTTTGTTAATGACACACAGTTGGTACTGTCTGGTAAAGGAAAAAGCCACTGGTAAACCAGCTTATATTTTTGAGCCTCTTGATTGAGAGCTACTAAAACCACATGGTAAACTTGATCTAAATAAAATCCAAGTCTTGTACTAAGGTCTTTGGAATTGAAGAGCAATACCAATCACTATTTTAAGCCTGTAAAGAAAGTTTATAATGCTTGCTTTTTGTCAGCCCAACAGTGGTTAAAATCATCTTTTAAAGAAGAAAAACTATACACTGAGGAGCAAGGAAGTTTCAAAGTTCTGTTCATTTTTAATCCTTGTTCATTGTTCCATGTTTGTATTTGACATTATATCTCTTAAGATGAGTGATACTTCAAGATACCCAACATGTCTGTTTTGTTGGGCTTTTGTCAGGTTAAGTTAAGCTGCTTTTCCAAAAAGTCTGTGGAATTATTATTTGTATAATAATTTCTTGATATAAACTGATAAACTGGCCTCTTGCCTCAAAATACTAAGCAATAATACTTTTGGGGGGAATATAGGAAAACAGTAAAGGAAGCCTACCTTTATAAGAAAGAAAGCCTGATTTTCTATTTTATAGAAATAAGGATTCATAGAAAAAATATGTTCTTGGAGAATTCAACATTTGTATCCTCACAGTATTCTGTTTTTAAGCTTGATACTTTAAAAAATTTATTAGCACATAATAAAAGCTATGTATATACCATTTTAATCTCTCCTTGGACTTCAGACTTAATGTTCTCTTAAATGGCAAAATACCTCAACTGGGTTAAATTTAGAAATGAAGAGAAGCAGTATGTAATATGACATCCATGGATATTCAAACTAGGATTTCTCGAAATTCTTTGTATTTTTTAAGCTAAAGGAGATAATTATCAGTGTTACGATGCAGCTTTTATGTTTTGAGTAAACTTAGTTTAGGATTCAAATATTAACTCTAAAAGTGCTCCTTGTATGATCTAAATTTATCAAGTCTAGTTTGTTTCCTTTTTACAGAAAGCTCAATTATTTCTGATTAACTTTGTTGAAGGTTGTAAACCACATTATTAATCTTGAACCTACTGTGTTTTCTTGATTTCCTCTGCATAGCAGCTTCTCACCGTCATAAACATACCAGTATTGCATTATGCTTCTAGATGAGAAACCTACCAATATATAAATCTGACAAATTTGTTTACCTACCATATATTATGGTTGGTTTAGTAAAAGGAAGTTTAATAAGTTATTAATCCTCAACGTTTACTTCCTTAGTTCTAATGTAATCTTGATGTACTATTATGTAATCTAGTAGACTGCCTGCCCATACCCAAACTATCTACGAGTTAGTGTAGAAATTCATAAAGGTTAATGAGACACTTGAAGTCTTTCAGCTGGAAAACTGCATTCTTGTTTTCTGGTGAATTTTTTTTCAGTTCCCTTTTCCTTGGTAGTAAGCAGTTTCTCATAATAATTAGAGTAACCGTGTGAATTATGTTCTTAAAGTCTCTTACATAATGTATCATCTACCTGTTCCATAAAAAAGTGAAGCTAGGGGGCTTCCCTGGTGGCGCAGTGGTTGAGAGTCCGCCTGCCGATGCAGGGGACGCGGGTTCGTGCCCCGGTCTGGGAAGATCCCACGTGCCGCGGAGCGGCTGGGCCCGTGAGCCATGGCCGCTGGGCCTGTGCGTCCGGAGCCTGTGCTCCGCAACGGGAGAGGCCACAACAGTGAGAGGCCCACATAACGCAAAAAAAAAAAAAAAAAAAAAGTGAAGCTATTCTAAAAGCCAAATGGTTCATGGCTGCTTTGGTTTTACACTGTTGAGTGCCAGTGTGGTGTATTTTGAGCAAAGTAAGGTAAAAGGCCTTATCCTTGTTCTAGAGCCTTTTATAATAGAGTCGTTATTTAATCTACTGCTTTGACCATGGAATTTGACAGGTGACGACATCTGGATCTCTACTCCATGACAAGTGAAATTTGAGATTTCTAAAGCTCTTAGACTCCTGATATTTCACCAGGACATCTTGTTAAAATAGCACTAGGGGAGTTCCCTGGTGGCCTAGTGGTTAGGATTCTGGGCTTTCACTACTGTGACCCAGGTTCAGTTCCTGGTGGAGGAACTGAGATCCCGCAAGCAAGACGCACGGCTCGGCCAAAAAAATAAAAAATAAAAAAATAACACTAGACTAGGGGTCAGACTTGGCCACTAAGAGCTATATGATCTTGGGCAAGTCATTTCCCTCCTGGGTTTCATTACCTTTAAAACGAGAGGGGTAAACTAGACGATTTCTCATGTCTCTTCTACTCCTAAATTCTATGATTTTAGGGAGAAAATCCCCTTCAGCATTCCTGGGATATATATCTAATAGTCCCAAATATTGTGAAACTTCCCTATTGACGATAAAGAGGGATGGGGAAGGCTGCAAGTAAGTATATCTTCCTATTTTCTCTAATCTTTAAAGCTTTTCCCAGCAGAGAAAGGGCAGTAATTAACTATGACTTTTGCAAATTTTGAGGAAAGCTAACCCTGCAGCTCCTCAGCTGTAATTTCTTAACTTCAGCAGCCATTTCAAATCCTCCATATCTTCCAACACCTCTTCTCTGTGTTATATTTATCATTATCATTTACCTTGAAGATTCGTGCTTCCTGATTTCCCTTTTCTCGTCACAGGAATAAAAAATTACCCTCCCTGATTTGTTGCTGTGATTTAGCAAATGAATAATTCACACAAAGGTGTGAAGGAATGATAGGATTGACAATATCACCTTGCACATGGATTTTTGAAACTTAGTAACCCAAATAAATTGAAATGGGTAGAGTTTGTGTGAGTGTTTGGAATGTGTACTTCTCTGGGTCATCCTTAATTACTTATCTAGCTCACCGAAAGATACAGTACATGGAATCAGTATTGCAGATGCACATCATTCACTCACTTTTTCACTTTTGAAATAAAGAAGACCCCAGAATGTTGCCTTCTAGTTGTGTATCTTTGAAATAAAGAACTTCAGGTTCAGATGTCTGATTTCTCATTGAGTTGATGTGATGTGCTTCATTTACTCAGCCATAAATCTGTACCCAGAAAACAAGACTAGTATAACAGTTGGGGCGAGTGCTAACAGTAAATTCTATAAATTTATCTTTTCATGGAAGTCATTTTTGAACTGAGTTTAATATTTCAGTGACATCAGTGTAGAACAGATGTGTGTGGGACAGATTTTGTCCCTACAATCAGTTGAACATTTCTGTCTTCATGGAGTTTTAGTCTTGCTTTTTCCCTGACTCCTATTTGTTTTCATAGGTTCTCTTTGTAAAGAGTCCTTTTCTGGCCAAGTTTCTTCTTCATCACTCATGCCACTTACTCCATTCTGGACCCTTCTTCAGTCAAATGTTCCTGTGCTTCAACCTCCATTACCTTTGGAAATGCCACCGCCTCCACCTCCACCTCCAGAATCTCCTCCTCCCCCTCCCCCTCCTCCTCCTCCTCCTGCAGAAGATGGTGAGATCCAGGAGGTCGAGATGGAGGATGAAGGGAGTGAGGAGCCTCCTGCTCCAGGAACGGAGGAGGATACTCCATTGAAACCTTCGGCACAAACCACAGTTGTAACTAGCCAGGTGAGAAATGCCATCTGGCATTCTGAAAAGTTTTGGGGGACCGGGGCATGATTGACACGTTTTATTTTATTTTTTTAAATTTATTTATTTATTTTGGGCCGCGTTGGGTCTTCGTTGCTGCATGCGGGCTTTCTCTAGTTGCGGCGAACGGGGGCTACTCTTCGTTGCGGTGCGCGGGCTTCTCATTGCGGTGGCTTCTCTTGTTGCAGAGCACGGGCTCTAGGTGCGTGGGCTCAGTAGTTGTGGCATGTGGTCCCTAGAGCACATGGGCTTCAGTAGTTGCAGCATGCAGGCTTCAGTAGTTGTGGCTTGCAGGCCCAGTAGCTGTGGCTTGCGGGCTCTAGAGTGCAGGCTAAGTAGTTGTGGTTCACAGGCTTACTTGTTCCTCAGCATGTGGGATCTTCCCGGACTGGGGATTGAACCCGTTGTCCCCTGCATTGGCAGGCTGATTCTTAACCACTGCACCACCAAGGAAGTCCCTACTTCTTTTATTTTAGAAGAGGATACTTAACCAGGGGCTACAGCCACTGACTAGAATCTCTGTTTCAGAGTTCAGCTGACTGTACCATCTCTAGTTCTCCTTCCACTAAAGCAATAAAGAGAAAAGCTACAGAAATTAGTACTGCAGCAGTTCAGAGATCAGCTACCATTGGTAGTTCTCCAGTCCTCTACAGCCAACCAGCTGTAGCTACAGGTAAGCATTGTGATTAAAATGTATTTTCATCAGTGCATTATCTTTGTTTCCAGAATTCGATATCATAAATTAATGTTAAAGGCTTTTCATTGCAAAGACTGTTTATGTGCATTTCGTTCAGTTACTGAAAACCACTGTTAACATTGGCATATATCCTTCCAGATTGTTTTCTGAGCATTTACACAACATCAGTGATCTTGATGTTTAAGTACCTTAATGCTAAAATATTCAGAACGCCAGAAAATGTGACTGGGTTTTTTGTTTATTTTGGGGGTTTTTTTGTGTGTTTCTTGGCAGGGGGGTATATTAGAGAATCACTTTGTAGGTGATCTAACTCCCAGTTTCCTTTTCCTCCTCCTTCTTGTTTTTGGCTTTGTCACGATGTCCTTTTTTTTTTTTTTTTTTTAAGATGTTGGGGGTAGGAGTTTGTTTATTTATTTATTTATGCTGTGTTGGGTCTTCGTTTCTGGGTTTTCTCTAGTTGTGGCAAGCGGGGGCCACTCTTCATCATGGTGCGTGGGCCTCTCACTGTCGCAGCCTCTCTTGTTGCGGAGCACAGGCTCCAGATGGAGCGGGCCTAGTTGCTCCGCGGCATGAGGGATCCTCCCAGACCAGGGCTCGAACCCGTGTCCCCTGCATTAGCAGGCAGATTCTCAACCACTGCGCCACCAGTAAGCCCCACAAAGTCCTTTTTATAGTTTTATTTTATGTTTTCTGTTCTAGGTCACCAGGCAACAGGGATTGGACACCAAGCACTATCAGTTAGCCATCCAGCAACAGGAATGGGTCATCAGGCCAGAGGAATGAACCTACAGTCCAATTACTTAGGACTGGCATCAGCTCCTGCAATTATGAGCTATGCTGAGTGTTCCGTCCCAGTGGCAGTGACTGCTCCCACATTGCAACCAGTCCAGGCCCGCAGCGCTGTGCCTGCCACCGCCATTATAGAACCACCGCCGCCGCCGCCGCCTCCTCCTCCTCCTCCCCCCCCGCCACCACCACCACCGGCTCCCAAAATGCCAGCACCTGAGAAGACAAAAAAAGGAAAGAAAGATAAGGTAGAGTAAACCTCTCTTTAAATTTTAGTTTAAAATTTTTGTTTTATTGAGGTGATAGTTAAAGTATAAATTCAGTAGCACTTAGTATATTCACACTGTGGTGTAACCACCACCTCTCTCTGGTTACATAACATTTTCATAACTCCAGAAGAGAACCCTGTACCCATTAAGCAGTCACACCTCATTACCCCCTTCCCCTAGTCTCTGGGAACTACCAGTTAGCTTTCTGTCTCCACCAGTTTACCTACTCTGGAATTGTGCATATGTGAATTTGTGTGTCTGACTTGCTTCACTTAGCACAGTGCTTTGGGGGTTCATCCATGTTGTAGCTTGTATCAGTACTTTTTTCTTTTTATGGCTGTATGATATTCCATTGTGTGTATATACCACAGTTTGTTTATCCACTCATTCATTGATGGACATTTGGATTGTTTTATACTTCTTGGCTATTATGAACAGTATCTATGTAAACATGCATATGAGCACATGCATATTGAGTACTTATTTTCATTTCTTTTGTGTATATATATATTTAAGAGTGGAATTGCTGTATCATATGGTAATTCTGTGTGTAACTTTATGAGGAACCTTTTTTTCCACAGTGACTGAACCATTTTACATTACCATCAGCAACATACAAGGGTACTAATATCTCCAACTGTTCACCAACACTGGTTACATTCCACTTTCTAAAAAAATTATTATGTCAGTCCTGGCAGGTATGAAGTGGTATGTCATTGTGGGCTGTTTTTTTGTTTGTTTTTTTATTTGGCTGTGCCAGGTCTTCATTGAGGCATGCGGGATCTTCATTGCCGCATGCAGGCTCCTTTAGTTGCGGCATGCGGGATCTAGTTCTCTGGGATCGAACCCCATGCCCCCTGCATTGGGAGCACAGTCTTAACCACTGACCACCAGGGAAGTCCCTCATGGTTTTGATTTCTGTTTCTCTAGTGACTTATTATGTTGAGCATCTTTTCATTTGCTTTTTGGCCATTTGTTTATCTTTTTTGGAGAAATGTCTGCTCTCCTTTGACTCTCCAGTATTTTTTATTTGGGTTGTTTGTCTTTTTGTTATTGAATTGTAAGAGTTCCATATATATTCTAAATACAAGTCCATTATAAGATATAATTTGCGAATAGTTTCTCCCATCCTGTGTGTTGTCTTTTCACACTGATAGTGTCCTTTAGTACACTAAGGTTTTTAATTCTGATAAAGCCTAACTTACTTTCATTTTTTTAAATTTACTTATTTATTTTATAATTTATTTTTGGCTGCATTGGGTCTTTGTCGCGCAGGGGCTTTCTCTAGCTGTGGCGAGTGGGGGCTACTCTTCGTTGCGGTGCACAGGCTTCTCATTGTGGTGGCTTCTCTTGTTGCGGAGCACAGGCTCTCGGTGTATGGGCTTCAGTAGTTGTGACTCTCGAGCTCTAGAGTGCAGGCTCAGTAGTTGTGGCACACGGGATTAGTTGCTCCATGGTATGTGGGATCTTCCCGGACCAGGGCTGGAACCCCTGTCCCCTGCATTGGCAAGCGGATTCTTAACCACTGCTCCACTAGGGAAGTCCTGCTTTCATTTTTGTTGTGCTTTTCATCATATCTAAGAATTCATTGCCAAATCCAAGGTCATGAAAATTTACCCCTATGTTTTCTTTTGAGTTTTGTAGTTTTAGCACTCGTTGTTGGTCCATTCAGTTAAAACTTTTTTTCTTTTTACATCTTTATTGGAGTATAATTGCTTTACAATGTTGTGTTAGTTTCTCCTGTTTAACAAAGTGCTATACATATACATATATCCCCATATCCCCTCCCTCTTGCGTCTCCCTCCCACCCTCCTTATCCCGCCCCTCTAGGTGGTTGCAAAGCACCGAGCTAATCTCCCTGTGCTACCCAGCTACTTCCCAGTAGCTAGCTATTTTACATTTGGTAGTGTATATACGTCAGTGCTATTCTCTTATGTCATCCCAGCTTACCCTTCCCCCTCCCCGTGTTCTCAAGTCCATTCTCTACATCTGTGTCTTTATTCCTCTCCTGCCCTTAGGTTCATCAGAACCCTTTTTTTTTTTTAGATTCCATATTACATGTGTTAGCATATGGTATTTGTTTTTCTCTTTCTGATTTACTTCACTCTGTATGACAGACTCTAGGTCCATCCACCTCACTACAAATAACTCAGTTTAGTTTTTTATGGCTGAGTAATATTCCATTGTATATATGTACCACATCTTCTTTATCCATTCATCTGTCGATGGACACGTTGCTTCCATGTCCTGGCTATTGTAAATAGTGCTGCACTGCACATTGTGGTACATGACTCTTTTTGAATTACGGTTTTCTCAGGGTATATGCCCAGTAGTGGGATTGCTGGGTCATATGGTAGTTCTATTTTTAGTTTTTTAAGGAACCTCCATACTGTTCTCCATAGTGGCTGTATCCGTTTACATTCCCAGCAACAGTGGAGGAGGGTTCCCTTTTCTCCACACCCTCTCCAGCATTTATTGTTTGTAGATTTTTTAATGATGGCCATTCTGACCAGTGTGAGGTGATAACCTCATTGTAGTTTTGCTTTGCATTTCTCTAATGATTAGTGATGTTGAGCATCTTTTCATGTCTTTGTTGGCAATCTGTATATCTTCTTTGGAGAAATGTCTATTTAGGTCTTCTGCCCATTTTTGGATTGGGTTGTTTGTTTTTTTGATATTGAGCTGCATGAGCTGCTTTTATATTTCGGAGATTAATCCTCTGTCAGTTGCTTCGTTTGCAAATAATTTCTCCCATTCTGAGGGATGTCTTTTTGTCTTATGGTTTCCTTTGCTGTGCAAACACTTTCAAGTTTCATTAGGTTCCATTTGTTTATTTTTGTTTCCATTTCTCTGCGAGGTGGGTCAGAAAGGATCTTGGCTGTGATTTATGTCATAGAGTGTTCTACCTGTGTTTTCCTTCAAGAGTTTTACAGTGTCTGGCCTTACATTTAGGTCTTTAATCCATTTTGAGTTTATTTTTGTGTATGGTATTGGAAGTGTTCTAATTTCATTCTTTTACATGTAGCTGTCCAGTTTTCCCAGCACCACTTATTGAAGAGCCTGTCTTTTCTCTACTGTATATTCTTGCCTCCTTTGTCAAATATAAGGTGACCATATGTGCATGGCTTTATCCCTAGGCTTTCTATCCTGTTCCATTGATCACTATTTCTGTTTTTGTGCCGGTACCATACTATCTTGGTTACTGTAGCTTTGTAGTATAGTCTGAAGTCAGGGAGCCTGATTCCTCCAACTCTGTTTTTCTTTCTCAAGATTGCTTTGGCTCTTCGGGGTCTTTTGTGTTTCCATACAAATTGTGAAATTTTTTCTTCTAGTTCTGTGAAAAATGCCATTGGTAGTTTGATAGGGATTGTACTGAATCTGTAGATTGCTTTGGGTAGTATAGTCATTTTCACAATGTTGATTCTTCCAATCCAAGAACATGCATGGTATAGCTCTCCATCTGTTTGTATCATCTTTAAGTTGTTTCTTCAGTGTCTCATAGTTTTCTGCATACAGTTTTTTGTCTCCTTTGATAGGTTTATTTCTTGGTGTCTTATTCTTTTCGTTGCAGTGGTAAATGGGAGTGTTTTCTTAATTTCACTTTCAGACTTTTCATCATTAGTGTATAAGAATGCAAGAGACATCTGTGTATTAATTTTATATCCTGCTACTCTACCAAATTCATTGATTACTTCTAGTAGTTTTCTGGTAACATCTTTAGGATTCTCTAGGTATAGTATCGTGTCATCTGCAAACAGGGACAGTATTTTCAGTTAATTTTTGTATGGTGTCAAGTAGAGATCCTATTTCACTCTCTTGAGTGTGATACCCTGTTATCCCAGCACCATTTGTTGAAGAGACCATTCTTTCCCCCATTGAATGGTAGACCTTATCTAAAATCAGTTCACCATAAACATATGGGTTTATTCCATTGTTCTATATGCTAGCACCACATTGTTTTGACTACTATAACTTTGTGGTATGTTTTGAATTTGAGAAGTGTGAGTTCTCTGACTTAGTGCTTCTTTTTCAATATTGGCTCTTCAGGCCGCCTTGTAATTTCATGTGAATTTAAAGGTCAGCTTTTCCATTTCTACATAAAAGGCCAGTGGAATTTTGATAGGGATTGCATTTAACCTGTAGATTGCTTGGGTCTTATTACCTATTTAACAATATTGAATCTTTCAGCCTGTGAGCACAGGATTCCTTTCCATTTATTTAGGTCTTTAATTTCTTTCAGCATTGTTTTATAATTTTCAGTGTACAACTCTTTCATCTCCTTAGCTAAATTTATTCTCAGGTATTTTATTCTTTTGTGTGCTATTTTAAGTGGTATGATTTTACCCTTTTATCCTTATGTAATGTCCTTCTTTATCTCTTTTAACAGTGTTTTACTTAATTTCTGTTTTGTCTTGTAGTAATCCACTTACCCCTTCTTTCTCTTGGTTACAATTTTCATGGAATGTGTTTTTCTGTCCTTTCACTTTAAACTTGTGTATGTCCTTAGATGTAAAATGAATTTCTTATAGACGTGATCAGTTTCAATTGCATTTTGTGTTTTTAATCCATTCTGCCAGTATTGTAACCAAAGAAAGTGGGGGTCCCAGCTGATCACCACTCAGAAGCCAGTAAAGAGGCAAGGTTGGTGGAAAGGGAAGTTTGCTTTATTTTCGATGCTGGCAACCCAGGGTGGGGAGGACCTCCTGTCCAGAGGCCGATTCCCCCCACTTACAGTCAGTGGACAAGAGCTTTCATAGGTGAAAGGAGTGGGCTACAGGCAGAAACAGCACTGTCAGCTCTAACAGTCCATCTTGAAATTGGTCATGCGGTGGCCTGATCAGCATCATCGTGATTGTTTTAAGTACAATTAATCTACAGTTCCAGGGTCAGTTTGTTCCCATTTCCTTGAGACCAGTTCTCGGAATTGTGGCAGCTTATGTCATGGCTACAGTCTGGTCATCATGTAGTTAACTTCTTCCACCTGGTGGGGGTTTCAGTATCTATAAGACAGCTCACAGGATGTGGCTCAGAATATTATCTATAGCCCTTGAGAAGGAACTAAAGGTCCTTAATTATGCTTAATGACTAAACAATTATTACTTGGTCTCATTTGACTGTTTTCCTTTGTTTCTGCATTTTCTCATTTCTCCAATGAAACTTTCTTTTTTTTTTTGGCTGTGCTGCGCGGCATTTGGAATCTTAGTTCCCCAACAGGGGATTGAACCTGCACCCCCTGCAGTGGAAGCATGGAGTCTTAACCACTGGACCGCTAGGGAGGTCCCTAATTAAACTTATTCTTTGGCTGAAGTTTTTTCACAGACAAAAGGTAGGCCAAGGAAATGACAGGAAGGGACCATAGGGTCCTGCTCCATTGCAGTATGTGTTTTTTAGATTATAGAGTTAAATCTGTTTACATTAGTAAATTAATAATTTACTATAGTAATTACTGATAAGGAAGGATTTGGTATTCCTTTTGGTTGTTTTCTCTATGTCTTATTAGCTTTTTTGTCTCTCATTCCTCTCTTACTGCCTTCCTTTATGTTTAGTTGATTTTTTTCAGTGACACATTTTGATTTCTTTTTCATTTCCTTTTGTGTATATTCTATATTTATTTTCTTTGTGGTTATTGTAGGAATTACATATAATATCTATTTTAAATTGATACAGTCATTTGCAGACAAAAACTCCTATACAGACGCACCTCCACTCTGTTATGTTATTGGTGTTACAGATTATATCTTTATATACTGTGTACCCATTAATGTAGACTTACAATTATTTTTTATGCTTTTGTCTTTTAAAATCTGTAGAATAAAAATTATGAACCAGTATCACAATAATACTGGTTTTTATGTTTGTCCTTGTTTTTACCTTTACCAGAGAACTTTATATTTTTGTATGACAAGTTACTATCTAGCATCTTTTCATTTCAGCTTGAAAGACATGCTTTAGCATTTCTCATAAGGCACATCTAGTGGTAATGAATTTTCTCAGCTTTTGTTTATCTAGGAATATCTTAGTTTTTGTTCCTCGTTTTTTTTGTTTGTTTGTTTGTTTGTTTTTTACATTTATTTATTTATTTATATTTTGGGCTGCATTGGGTCTTCGTTGCTGTACGCGGGATTTCTCTAGTTGCAGCGAGTGGGCGTTACTCTTTGTTGCGGTGTGTGGGCTCTAGGCACACGGGCTTCAGTAGTTGTGGCTCGCAGGCTCAGTAGTTGTGGCATATGGGCTTAGTTGCTCCGCAGCACGTGGGATCTTCCCGGTCCAGGGCTCGAACCTGTGTCCCCTGCATTGGCAAGCAGATTCTTAATCACTGTGCCACCAGGGAAGCCCCATTATTTCTTAAATAAGATCTTTGCCCTTTTCTCCTCCTGAGATTCCCATAATGCATATATTGGTCCATTTCATGATGTCATATAAGTCACTTGGACTCTGTTCACTTTGCTTCATTCTTTTCCTTTTTGCTCTTCAGACTCAATAACTTTGAATGACCTATCATCAATTTTGCTGATCTTTTTTTATGCCTGTTGGAGTCTGTTGAAATAGTGAATTTTCAATTCAGTTGATGTATTTTTCAGCTCCAGAATATTTCTTTGGTTCTTTTTAATAATAATAGCTGTCTCTTTGTTGATAGTCTCATTTTGTTCACGTCATTTTCCCGATTTCCTTTCATTCTTTGTGTTTTCCTTTAGTTCTTTGAGCACATTTAAGACAGTTGTTTTAAAGTCTTTGTCTAGTAAATCTGAAACCTTTCTTTCTTTCTTCCTTTCCTTTCTTTTCTTTCTTCTGCACTGGGTCTTAGTCGTGGCACATGGGATCTTTTAGTTGCGGCCTGCAAACTCTTAGTTGCAGCATGCATGTGGGATCTGGTTCCCCATCCAGGGATCGAACCTGGGCCCCCTGCATTGGGAGTGTGGAGTCTTACCTACTGGACCACCGGGGAAGCCCCAGCATGTGTTTGTGTGCTTTGTGATCTTTGGTTGAAAACTGCACATTAGAGAAAATAACAAACTCTCCCAGTCTTTGCACACTGACTGTGTATGGAGGAAAACCTTCATTAATGAGTCCAACATGGAAGTGCAACATTTTTTCAGGCCTTTTCTGGGCATATGTGTTCCCTGGACATGTGCTTTTTTTGGTTTTCCTTTCCCCTTGTGTATTTACTTTCAGTTTCCCTAAGAGAGTCACACCTGCTTCTTCTGTGAGCCTTATACGTCCTGTTGTATTCCTCTGCCCATAATCTTTTGCCCCCATCTGTCCACATGACTTCTGTCCCACTGTGGTTTTCACATGCCGCAGCTCCTGCTACTGCCTTTCACGGTTTCCAACCTGAGACCCAAAATATGCCACCATTCCTGGCTGACCTCCAAGTTAAGACAGTATTGAAACCAGTCCCTAAGGCCACAGATAGTCTAGAACATATCAGCCATTCCAGTTATTTCCTTCCACCTGGAGAGGGAGAACTGAGAATTGGGCCATTTCATCCCAACTACATTGGGGAGGGTGTGGAACAAGGGCAAGCAAACATGCCACAAAATTTCCTGTTTTTATTGTGGGCTTTTCTTGATTGGGTGTTCCCTTGATTGCTCAAGATCTTTGACTGGTTTCCAGAGTTCCCACAAAGCCATTTTAGTCAGTCTCTATTTGTTTATATAATATTTCCATGGGGAAACAAGGGCTTGGAGCTTCATAATCTGCCATCTTTCTGACATCATCCTCATGAACACTTTGAATGCCCTAAATTACCTAAAGAAACTTTCTCATCAGCTTTTCCCCTCCCAAGTGTCATAAAAAATCAACAGTGACAGGATAATGTCTTGAATTAGATTCTTGTCAGACAACTTACTCTACCGCATACAGTTCTGAGCCAACATACTGTTGACCACCTACATGTCTTTACTTTGTTTACCAGTTCCACTACTGTTCATTCTTTTATAATTAGATTGTTAGAATGATCAGTGCTCAGGAATCATTTCTCTTACGAAGCCTTCCTTGGCGCCCTTCCTCCAGTCTTCCAAGAGAGATAATTACTTCGACCTCCATTCGTTCATCAAGTAATTTTTTAGCCAATCATGCTTTTATAGTCATATAAATAATAGTTTTGAAAATCCAGTATTCTACATTAATATGTCATTTTTATGTACCTGTTATCTGAAAACAATGATCCATCTCTTTAGTGTTACAGGCCATTTTTTAAAGAATATAAGAGGGTGGGGGTGTGCCGTGGGATGAATTGGGAGATTGGAACTGACATATATACACTGATATGTATAAAATAGGTAACTAATAAGAACCTGCTGTATAGCACAGGGAACTCCACTTCCCTGTACAGTGGAAACTAACACATTGTAAAAAACTATACCCCAATTTAAATGTAAAAAAAAGAATATAAGATATATACTCAATACCTCTCATGTTCAAGAATATTTAAGACCAATATATATTTTCAGTCTTTTTGCTGAAGAGTTTTGTGTGCAGTTTACTAGAAAATAAACTAGAAAAAAAGGAATTCTAGCCATTTAATCTTTATTCCTCTGGCTGCAGTGTACCCATATTAAAAACATGTTCAAACAGCCAGTGCAACACAGGATCCATGGTTTTGAATGTGATAGGCAGTACATAACTTCTGAAACATAAAGTACTTTCCCATGACAAATAGGAATGAAATGCCCTACAAATTTACAAAATCCTATGGAAGTCAGAATGAAAGCACAATGACTCTACCTAGATCTATGTTTTTTAATCATACTTGGAGATGTTCGGCAAGAGGTTATACCCCAGTGAGCCCTCTATGCACAGGTGACCGTTACTTTTTACTTTTTTTTTACTTTGTTACTTTTTACTCAGTTGGTTCCATGCTAACCCAGATGAGCTATGTTGGAGCTTGTTGGAAGGGTGTATATGCAGTGGGTCAGGTTGTACCACAGGTGAAATGACAGAATGGAATGTGGGAAGGTGTGTGGAGCAGAAGGTTTAAGCATTATAGATGGGCATTTCCCCAGAAGGTGAAAAACTGTCAGTGACAGTCAAAATAGGGTATTGAGCAGGGAGCCAAGTAATTTTAAAAGACTGAAAATATTAAGCTTATTTTCTCAACTCTTTTGGGGACTTAATCAAGAAATGTGTTTCTCTTTAAGTGCAGGCCGGAAAAAAAGCTTGGGTCCCTATACCCGATCCTCACAGGAGCACAGCACTCAGTCACACCTATCACTTGAGTGCCTGCTTGTCACGTTTAGAGTGTAACCTGGCCAAGTCTTCAAAACCGCAGGGATAAAAAGTGGTTCTTATCAATGCCTAATACAGTGTTTCTCTAAATTCAAAGAACTAATCACAAATATCAGCAGGTATGTTTTGAATACATACTGTGTCAGGCATTCTCTCTAGGAGCTTTGTATTCAGTAGCTAACCAACAAAATCTCTGCTTTTGTAGAGCTTTTCTGGTGGGCTTGGAGAGGGTACGGGGGGACTGGGTTGCAGAAACAGATAAGCAAATATATGTTCAGTGTTTAAAAATGCAATGAAAAAAAAATGTAAGAGGACAGAAAGTGACCTTTGAGAGGTGGTACTGTTTCACTATAGATAGGGTGGTCAGGGGTGGCATCTTTGCTAAAGAGTGCCATTGATCAGAACTCTGAAGGTAGTGATAGAGCAAGCCATGTTGGATATGTAATAAATATCACAAGCTTTTTGTACTGTGAGATTATGTTTATTATAGGCAATTTAGAAAATGAAGTTAAGCTGATAGAAAAATTTATTATTGTATCTCCTCTTAGAACTAATCTCATCATTAATGTTTTGATATACCTCTTTGCTTTTTTCATATTTAATAGTTGCCTTTGACTCTGTTGGCTCTTTCCAGCAAAGCTGGTCATTTGTTTCTCAGCACTGTGTTTCACTTGATGTGAACACTGCATCCATTTAAAATTGTAAAAAGGTACACTGTGATTCTTTTTTCCTTTTTCTTAAAAAACTATTTATTTATTTTGCCTGCGCCGTGTCTTAGTTGTTGCTCACAGGATCTTTAGTTGCGGCATGCACACTCTTAGTTTCGGCGTGCATGCAGGATTTAGATCCCCGACCAGGGATCAAACCCAGGCCCCCTGCATTGGGAGCATGGGGTCTTACCCACTGGACCACCAGGGAAGTCCCGGGTACACCATAATTCTGAGAAAATGAGACAAGGGCAAGAGTTTTGAATTTCATAGAATAAGGCTAAAGGAAATGTTTCTGACCTGATATCATAAAACACCACATTTACACTTTTTAGATTTTTAACCAAGCTTTAAGTTTATAGTTGGTAGAAATTTCTGGCAAGAACTTAGAATGGTATTTATTTTTGGTGTTTCTGTTCCTTTAATTTTGAAGTTCACTTATTCCTTAGAACTAAGGAAAAGATCCTGATCTCATGTGAAGGACTCATTCCCTCGTTTTATGTATTATATTCCTTTGTTACAGGCAAAGAAGAGTAAAACCAAAATGCCATCTCTGGTAAAGAAGTGGCAGAGTATCCAGCGTGAGTTAGATGAAGAGGAGAACTCTAGTTCCAGTGAAGAGGACCGAGAATCAACCGCACAGAAGCGAATTGAGGAGTGGAAACAGCAGCAGCTGGTCAGGTAAAAGAAAGAACCATAGATGGGGCGGATAGTGGTGGTTGTAGCTGTGGTTTTAGAGCCATCACGTTCTTAAAATCATAGCCCTTAATTTGATTCCTTTACAGACTTACCTAAGTAGTTTTTAGTTCATAGAAATGTTTATTTCCCTATAAAAATTATAGTCTAGCCTTTTTCAAAATCAGAAACATCAAATTGTAATACTTCCCACTGATTGTTCCTCTTAGGCAAAGAGCTATCTTAACCCTGAGCATATGGGGAAAAATAGTCATCCCCATTTACCATGTAGCTCCAAGAGACTCTTTTATGTGAAATGAGCAACTTTCTTTGAATGCAACTAATTGCTCAGTTGTCATGCATAACTTGGAATATACTCCTCTCATAAATGGTGCCAGATTTCAAGTTCATCTCTGATAGGTTCTAGCTTATCATTACTTCTGGTTCTTGCACTTGCAACCTCCATAAATGCAGTACTTATGAAAATATTTGGGGGAGTTCCCTGGCGGTCCAGTGGTTAGGGCTCTGCGCTTTCACTGCTGAGGGCCCGGGTTCAGTCCCTGGTCGGGGAAAGATCCTGCACGGCGTGGCCAAAAAAAAAAAAAAAAAAAAAAATGGGAGAGGATAGCCATCTTTGCTTCATAATTCAAAACAATAAACACTAATTGGAATAGTCATTCCAGTGAATTTTTTTGTTCCTAAAATATCTATTTCTCTCCAGCCACTACACACCTGCTTTCAGCATTTGTCCCACTTATGAACCTTATCAAATAAATTTTAGCATGTAGCAGTATAAAACTTGAAAGGTTTCTAAGGAAAATGTGATGGTCCCAGTTCTTGTTACAAAATATTGGGTGAAGGAGGTTGTTCAGATTTATTTATTTTATTTATTTTTGGCTGTGTTGGGTCTTAGCTGCAGCACACAGGATCTTTGTTGAGGCATGTGGGCTCTTTCGTTGCGGCGCGAGGGCTTCTCTCTAGTTGGGGCATACTCGTTTTCTCTTCTCTAGTTGTGGTTCGCGGGTTCCAGAGCACGTGGGCTCTGTAGTTTGCGGCGTACGGGCTCTAGTTAAGGTGTACGAACTCAGTAGTTGTGGCGCTCGGGCTTAGTTGCCCCGCAGCATGTGGGATCTTAGTTCCCTGACCAGGGATCGAACCCACATCCCCTGCATTTTAAGGTGAATTCTTTACCACTGGACCACCAGGGAAGTCCCAGGTGGTTCTTTTCAATGAGAATACTGTATTTCCTTTTTGACCTTACATTTCCTTACTTTTACAAGAATGTGTTGTTTTCCTTCAGTATGTTCACTCATCAGTCTTGAATTTGAGAAGATTCATCTAGATTATGGTCCTCTTTTCACTCATAGTCTGAGATTTTACTTATCCAGTCAATTTTACCATCACAGTTAGAATCTACAGTGCCTCTGTCTCTTTGCATTTATCTGATTGTATAATATTGGGAAGCGGTAGGGGAGACTGTAAAGATGTTGTCTCCAGACTTTTTTTTTTACTTCCTTGAAAGGAGATGCACTGTTTTGGGCAACACAATAAGAAAACTGAGGGATGGTATTAGTGATAATTTATTTAACTTTTGTATCATCCTTGTAGATGATTCCATTATTCTTCAGCTTTCTTACTATTTTAATCTTTTTTTAATATTGCTGGGAATTGAGTAATAATTAATTCCTACAATGATGAAATAGCAAACTATTTCAAGATGATCGGAAGTCACAAAGATTCTGTAATTAATCTTAGCTTATTTTAGGTTTATAAAAGAGCCTAACACACCCATTCTGGTAATTGTAAGTTACAATCTGAGTTTTTGTTTGTTTTTGCCGTGCTGCGAAGCTTGTGGGATTGAACCCAGGCCCTCGTCAGTGAGAGCATGTAGTCCTAACTACTGTACCACCAGGGCGTTCCCTAGAATCTGAGTCTTAATCGGTTTTATAAATGACTGAATAAGCCATGAGAGATCAATCCTAATTAGAACTGATCAAAAGAGAGTCTCAAAAACATTAGATCCAAGGGTCCCTGATGGTATGTTAAGAGTTAAATATATCTTCCTATGTGTTAAATGTATCTAAGGTAAAGAATCATAACTCGTAGGGGCCAAGAAATACTTTTACAAGAATGTGTTAATTTCCTTCAGTATGGCTTCAGTGGTTACTGGGGAGATATAAAAACAAATATGCACTTACATATAAATAAAACTGTAGAGAAGAGTGCTTTGTATGTGTTTGGTTGACCTATCAATTAAGAAATTTGATGAAGAATAACGCTGGTAGTTAGCTGAGAAACTTGAAACATTTTCATGAATATAGATAACATATATCACATTTTCGGTTTCAGTTAGCTTTTATTTGCTAGGAAATAAACACTTTTGTTCTTTTTCTTTCCAGTGAAGTAATTTAATCTGTACGTTGTTTTCACAGTGGCATGGCAGAGAGAAATGCTAATTTTGAAGCCCTTCCTGAAGATTGGCGAGCAAGACTGAAGAGAAGAAAAATGGCTCCGAACACATAGTTTTTTAAATTGTTTAAATTTTTATTACCGTTTTTTTTTTTTTTAATCATTTCAGAGTCTTAACCAGTCTTACTGTTGTCAATAAACTATAAATGTTATGAGGGAGAGCATATGAATTTCCTGGGCAAGAGTATACACGTACGAAATTGCCACATTTGTGAAATGTAATTTTTCTGTTTTGCTGAAAGGTGAGGTGACTGAATGCTTTGACCTGGCTGCCTTTATTCTCACACTGGCAAACTCAGCATGTTAGGTACATTAACCTCATCAATCTGGAACATGGGGCTCATGAGTATGACACCTCTGTAGAGGACTCACTAATGAAAAGTGAAGGATTTTCCTGCCTCATAGAGGCTCTTGTAGTTCCTAGTGTGGCACTCTCTCTCTCATTAACTTCTTCAGAACAAGTGCAATTAAGAAAGCAGCTCTATATTTTGCCTTGCTTAACTGGGATTATAGGAATCTCTTTCTGACCTCTTCCTCTAGTCTGCCACCCCTGAAGTGCTGAGATATATCAAGTCGTTCACCATGTGCTAACAGATGGCCACACTCTTCAGAGTATTCTTTCTTACAAATTCTAGAACCGATAAAGATAGCTCAGTCATTTCACATACTAGGTGGCATATTTAAATTACAATATAGGTGGCGGCAGCAGCAGGTGTTTGTGTCTTTGATTTTGAGAATTTCCCCCTCACATATGTGGCAGTAAATGTAACAAAAGCCACTGTATGTATTGATGTGTTTCCATTGTCTTACCTTGGTCCAAAGTTCACCTTCCATTTATGTGTGAATGTATTCTCCATAAAATTCCAGTATTTAAAAAGCAGTTTACTGTTCTGTACTTTCTATTGTATCACAATCAGGTAAAAGTCACTTTAAACTGAAGAAAAAGCAAATTGTGTTTTAAAGCTGTTTGTATTTCTCCAGTTTCTGACCTTGTAAATTTGTATATATGCACTAATAAAGCTTTTTTTATACTTCTGATTGGTTATTCTTTTGCTCCTGTTTTGCCTGTTAACTCCACGATTATGCAACCAAGACTTACTTTAAGTCAGTTGTTTTTTCTAATCAAGTATAGTGTAAGGTATGTGCAAACATTGAAGAACAGCTCCAGGAAAAAAAGCATCAGGATCTTGAGCCCGTTGTGGGGTGCGAGGACGGGTTTGGAAAAACAGCCCTCTAGTACCAGAAGGTACGGTGTGACTTAAATTTTGGAGCTTGTAGTCTATAATATTAGCTAGTGTTTGGCCTACTTAAATCCTGGAAATGATGTAATGTGGTTAATATTGTGAAAAAAATGAAGGTGCTTTATATTTTTTCCACTAATTAGAAAAGTTATGTATACTTAGAGTCATGTAAAGTTAACCAAAGACAACAATAGTTAAGAATTTTATTCTAGTATATTTATATGCATATAATTGTCTAATCAGTGTCATGTATGCTTGTGTTGTTTTTTTTTTTTTTTTTCTTTTTTGCAGTACGCGGGCCTCTCACTGTTGTGGCCTCTCCCGTTGCGGAGCACAGGCTCCGGACGCGCAGGCTCAGCGGCCATGGCTCACGGGCCCAGCCGCTCCGCATGTGGGATCCTCCCGGACCGGGGCACGAACCCGTGTCCCCTGCATCGGCAGGCGGACTCTCAACCACTGCGCCACCAGGGAAGCCCATGTGTTGGTTTTTTACCATTATGTATTTAGGTGACCGTTTTGTATATAAATTGTTTTTCTGGGCTTTCCTGGTGGTGCATTGGTTAAGAATCCACCTGCCAAGGCAGGGGACACGGGTTTGATCCCTGGTCTGGGAGGATCCCACATGCTGCAGAGCAGCTAAGCCCGTGCACCACAGCTGCTGAGCCTGTGCTCTAGAGTCTGCGAGCCACAACTACTGAGCCCTCGTACCTGGAGCCCATGCTCCCAGGGGGGAGGCCACTGCAATGGGAAGCCCACGCACTGCAACAGGGAGTGGCCCCTGCTCGCTGCAGCTAGAGAAAGACCACACGCTGCAGCGAAGACCCAATGCAGGAAAGATAATCAAATTCTTAAAAATGTAGCATAAAATTTTAAAAAATAAAATTGTTTTTCTTGTAATTTGCGTAGAGCATATTTCTGGAAATAGAGGCTGTCAACTAGCCATTAAAGCTTTTGCTTTAAGTGCCTAACAGTTTTCCAGACTTCTAGGAATCGGTACAGGGACGAAGTGCCTTTGTCCCTCTCCTGCCAGAAAGCGTTTTTTAGAATCTGACAATATGATAGTCAAAATGTGTGGTTTTAATTTACTAACTTGTATGTTTTCAATGTAGGAGGTAATTTTTCAATTCTAGCTATGGGATGGAGAGAAGGTGAAAGAGGGGAAGCGGCTCCGTTTGAGCAATACTCAACAGTTTCCTAAAGCTGAGGAACAGCTGCTTTTTTTTTTTTTTTTTTTTTTTGCGGTATGCGGGCCTCTCACTGTTGTGGCCTCTCCCATTGCGGAGCACAGGCTCCGGACGCGCAGGCTCAGCGGCCATGGCTCACGGGCCCAGCCGTTCCGCGGCACGTGGGATCTTCCCAGACCGGGGCACGAACCCGCATCCCCTGCATCGGCAGGCGGGCTCTCAACCACTGCGCCACCAGGGAAGCCCACAGCTGCTTTTTTGTTGTTTTGGGCCCGGCCACGGGGCATGCGGGATCTTAGTTCCCCAACCAGCGATCGAGTCCGTATCCCCTGCAGTGTAAGCACGGAGTCTCAAACACTGGACCACCAGGGAAGTCCCCATCAATGCAATTTCTAATCCCCAGAAGCCAGGCTACAATACTGTATGAAAGGAGGAATGAGTGAATCCTTGGTACCTGAACGCCAGTCTTCGACTTTTCTCCGGTTCCCCACCCCTTCCTCGGAGGCGGAGCGTCGCTCTCCGGAAGCGCCCAGCCGCCTCGCCCTCCCGCTTCCGTCTCGTGGTTGCTAGGCTACTGGGGCCCTAGTGGAAAGCAGTGTCCCGTGAGCGTGACGAGCGTGTCTTGTGGTCGGCGCGCGACTGGTTCTCTACCTGCGGACCGTGTCCCCCGCCTCGCTCACGCTCCTCTGTCGCCACAGGCTCCGTACGCACCCCTGCTGCCCCGGACGGGCCGGGGCGCGGAGGCGGTAGCAACCTTCCCTCTGCAGTTGTAGATCTCTACGCCACGTCCCGCGACTCTCCGGGAAACTGCCCTTCGCCACCTTCTTCCTGACCAGGAAGCCCTGAATCCCTGAATTCCGTTTTCAGAGCCCACTCTCCGGGCTCCTGACCTTTCTTTTCCACCCACCCCGAGACGACTGCGCCGGACCCTCATCCTCTTTTCTTTCACTTTCCTGAGGCGACCTGGTGGGGGGCATCTCCCTCACTGGGGGGGAAAGAAGAATGGGGCCAGCAGGGGTCCTGGCGCCCCTGGAGGAGGAGGCTGGAAGACTAGCCGCTCTCCCAAATTCTTCAGTTGCGCATCCGGGCCTCGTGGCGGGTCCTTGTTTATCTGAGGAGAGGTTGGGTTGGCAGGGAAGACGGAGCGGTACCGCAGGGTTTCCTAAAGTAGCGTGGGAGCTGCGAAGCGGAGGGAGGGGACGTGGGTGAATTTCTACAGTTTCTCAGTTGTCCTGCTCTGGTTTTTTAGCTTCTCCTGTGTAATCAACTGCCCTTTTGGAAATTGGGCAAGGATTGTTGCTGGATGCCGGTGTCACTGACTGGTCTTCAGCATACCATGCAGAAGTAACATGTTCCCAGCTTTGGAAACAGAGCTAAAGCAGCAGGTCGGTACACACTCCTCTCCAGGCACTCCACAGAAATCCAGTACTAGATCCGAAGGTATATTCTGGTGGCAACTTTTTCTGGCTGGAGATCTTGATCCCAAAGATAGAATAATTTGCACAAATGTCTTTCACATGGTTTGTTTACAGAAGTTCTCAGGTATAGTGTCCTCTGCAACAATGCTTGTGTACTTTTGTTAAGAGTCAGTATTATTGTTACAACAGGCTGTTATAATAATTCTCTACAATTATGAAAGCACTTTCCTGATTGAGATGGCCTGTCGTTTCACAGACTCTTTCTGAGCCCTATGAAGACTTCATGTGCCATCACCTCCAGTACTATGGCTACTTTAAAGGTAATATCTCATTCTTATCTAGCATCACCTGGGTTCATGAAGTAAATTGTTTGATCAACTGAGAGAGTTGTGCTTGGATAAACTGATGAATTTTCCCAGCACCACCATTAGTGAAAGAACTTCCTTTCCCTACTGATATGCTGTGTTACCTCTGTTGCGTGTCCATTTATACAAGGGTCTGTTTGTCTGTCCTTGCACCAATACCACCCTTTTTTTTTTTTTTTTTTTTTTTTTTTTGCGGTACGTGGGCCTCTCACTGTTGTGGCCTCTTGCGTCGCGGAGCACAGCCTCCGGACGCGCAGGCTCAGTGGCCATGGCTCACGGGCCTAGTCACTCCGTGGCATGTAGGATCTTCCCAGACCGGGGCACGCACCCGTGTCTCCTGCATCGGCAGGCAGACTCTCAACCACTGCGCCACCAGGGAAGCCCCCACCCTTTCTTAATGACACCACATGGCATTAAAATACTCTTGATATCTGGAAAGACATGTCCTCCCATATTGTCATTCTTCAAAAGTGTCTTGGCTATTCTTACCTTTTTATATAATTTTAGAATTGGCTTGTGATGCTTAAAAAAAAATATGGGAGGGCTTCCCTGGTGGCGCAGTGGTTGAGAGTCCGCCTGCCGATGCAGGGGACACGGGTTCGTGCCCTGGTCTGGGAAAATCCCATATGCCGCGGAGCGGCTGGGCCCGTGAGCCATGGCCGTTGGGCCTGCGCGTCCGGAGCCTGTGCTCCGCAACAGGAGAGGCCACAACAGTGAGAGGCCCACATATCACAAAAAAAAAAAAAAAAAAAAAAAAAAAAAAAAAAATATGGGATTACATTGAATCTATAGATCAAATTTGACAAGAAATGAGAATTTTCCGATACCAGGTTCTCCCATCTATTAATATAGTCTAATTCTCTAATTTACTTCAGTCCTCCTTAATGTCTCCCAATAAGATTTATAATTTTTTTCATAGAACTGCATATTTGTATGCTATTATAAGTGGTATCTTTTTAAATTTTGATCTTCTAACTTTGCTCCTGGTATTTAGAAATAAAATGTAGGTTTTTATATTGATTTTATTTTTATCAACCTTGTTAGACTTTCTTATTAACTATTTCATTTTGTAATTTGTTGAAAACTGAATTTCCAGTTCACCAGATTCAGCAGAGCCCTCAGGACAAAGCAGCTCCCACTCTGAGTGTTCCACTTTGACTCTGAGTACTTGCCTTCACTTGGTCATATAGCTGCCTCCCAATTTTCCACTTTACCATACTGCTTCTCAAGTCTTCTCCTCAGCATGAAATGGAGAAAATGATGTTTAATTCACATAAATTGGAATGTGAAAGCTCTTTGGAAAATGGGTTGTATTCATTGTAAAGTCCTGTGGTGGCAGGTGGTGACTAGGAGGAGGTTTGCTAGTAGTAGTGGTTTGGGTGTTGACCTACATGTGGGAGGTGATGAACTAGCCTTCCAGCACGTTTCATTAAACTACCTATTCTTAGCTGAGAGGGGCAGTTTACCAAACTCTGCTACGCACCAGCATGTTTGGAAGAAGAATACTCGATACCTGTTGAGTGGCTCTTTTGGGGAAACAGAGGATTTGATACTGGACCCCTTGCAAAAGGAGAAGAGTCTGTGTGAGTAATAATCAGTGTTGTATGACCCCCAGAACCCTCATGTCCTTGAGCAACAGCTCCTGGTGTTCAGGAGAACGTAGCCTAACGTGGGAGAAGCCAAGGGAGCAGCCTTGGCCACTGTTTCTGACATCACTCAAAAATGTTCTCTCTTGGGGCTTCCTTGGTGGCGCAGTGGTTAAGAATCCGCCTGCCAACACAGGAGACACGGGTTCGAGTCCTGGTCCGGGAAGATCCCACATGCCACGGAGCAACTGAGCCCGTGTGCCACAACTACTGAAGCCTGTACTCTAGAGCCCATGCCCTGCAACAAGAGAAGCCACCGCAGTGAGAAGCCCACGCACTACAATGAAGAGTAGCACCCGTTCGCCACAACTAAAGAAAGCCCGTGTGCAGCAACAAAGACCCAACACAGCCAAAATAAATAAATTTTTTAAATGTTCTCTCTTAAAAAAGAAAGAAAGAAATTTTTTAAATGAAAAGAAAAATAACAAAACAAAATATATTCTCTCTAGATCTGCTTTGGATTGTAGGTTTAAATTAAAATACTGTGCATTCTGGATGCTCTTCCTCCAAATTGTTAGAAAATTTGTTAAAACTCCTTGGTCAAGAGTAACACATTGATTTTTTTCATGCAGTTTTGATGGATATATTTGTTAAGGCTCTTTGCATAAGAGTGGTGGAAACCAATTACAACCAGCTTAAGCAAAAATAATTTTTTACAGGGATTCCACAAGTTTCTTCTGGAATCCAAGGGTAGGAATGCAGTTGAATTTCTCCCTCAGTACATATCCAACCAAACATCAGTTCACTTCTCTTTACTGCACATCCTTCCCCCACCCCATCCCTCCCCCAGCTACCATCATCTCACTATTGAAACAGCCTCATAATTGGTCTCTTGGCTTCTCTTGTTCCATGATGCCCCCTTCCAATCCATTTTCCACACAGCAGTGTTCTTTTTTATGTGCAAATCTGATTGTGTCCCTTTTCTAGTTAAAAATCTATGAATGACACAAGACCAAAAGCCATAAAATATAACACTGATAATTTTTACACCAAAAATTTAAATTTCTGTATAGAAAAAATACCATTAGTAAAGGAAAATAATTGGAAAAAATTTTGTGACAAATATGTCAAAGGATTAATTTCCTTAACATAATAACTCTTACAAATCAATATGTAAAAGATGACCAAATAGAAAAATGGACAAAGGACATGAGCAAGGAGTTCATAGAAAAGAAAACACAGTCAACAAGCTTTATGAAAAGATGCTCAGTTTCACCTCTAATTAAAGATACAAATCAGTATGTCAAGGTACCATTTTTAAATTATGAGATTTGGACAAAAAATATTTTTTTTTCGGTCAGGAGGTGGGAGAACACTCTCCCACACTGCTGTTAGGAATGTGAATAGATAAGATTTTTTAGAAAGGCAGTTTGGCAATAGGTGGAAAATGTAAAATGGTACTTAACCTTTGATGTAGCAATTCCATTTTCATTTACAAATATGTATCTTATATTTTTGCTCATCCCAGTGCCCAGAAGGCTTTTCCATTCTGTGTCCCAGAGCTCCTGGCAGGGAATAGAAAGGCAAGGGTTGAGCAAAGGAGACTGTTAGAATGGAATGGCTCAGGAGCCAGCTGACCACCCCCCTTCAGCTTCCTCCTGCCCCATTTGCTGACACTTGAAATAACATTGATAAGAAACAATTGCCAGTCTTAATATAATAAAAAACATAAAATGCAAAGTCAGCTGCTAGAGGTAACACAACAATGTAAATGAATTTTAGTTAGAGTATAACTGATAACCTAACACCTTTTTTCCCCCCTGTTTTGATCATTGGAGTAAGGAAGATATTTTTCTTTATCTTTGTAGCAAAGCATTTATTATGTTTATTGTTTTTTAAACCAGAAAAGTACAAAGGAGGTAAAAAGGAATGAGTTATAATGTGCTTGTTTCAAAAAAAAAAAAGAGAGAAGAGAAGGAAAGGAAGGAACAAACGAACGAAGGAAAGAAACCAAAAAAGAAAGAAAAGGAAATATATGTATAAGGTTAGAAAATTCAAATGGTAGGAGAAAAACACAAAAGGAAATTAAGAGCCCTCCCTGCCCCACCCTTAATATAGCCACTATTGTAATCCTTCTTTTCAGGAAAAAGAAAATGTATCCTCAAGTGTCTATATATTTTTTCTTTTTAATTGCTCATAGGGATCCTATACATAATCTTTGATTTTTTTTTGTTTAAAAATAGAGCCTTTTCATATGAGCACAAGAAACATCTACCTCATTCTTTTAGAGCACCTACAGTATTCCATCTCATTAACATGTCATAATTATTTTAACTTCTCTTTTGTTGGATGCTTTGGTTGTTTGCACATTTTTATTATTTGAACATTACTGCAGTGAGCATCTTTGTATATGTATCTTGACGAGCTTTTGTTAAGAAAATCTATAAAGTAATTTCTAGCAGTGGGATTGCCCAATCAAGGGTTTGGGCGTTTTAGATCTTACTAGACACTGCCAAATTTCTTTCCAGAAAGTTTGCACCAATTTGCCTTCTTGTCAGCAAGTTATGAGAGTACTTGTTTACTTACACCTTTGCCAGGGTGAGTGTGAAAACACATAAATGTTTTTCCTGTCTGTTAGGTAAAAAACTGTTATCTCCTTGTCATTTTGATTTACATTTCTTTATGAGTGAGATTGAGCCGCTTTACCATCTTTTCAAATGTTGCCTTTTCCCCCTGCATTAAACAGTGGGGGAAATATTTTAGACACAGAAATGCAGGGGCAGGAAAAAGATCCATCGGACCAACCATACCTCTTCCTTCCTCTTTCTAGGGCCTACCTGTCTATCTTCAACTGTGCACAGACAGATAGAAGCTGTGAGCAGAGGTATTTCCTGTCCTTCCAGACCAGAAAACGGAAACTCCTTTACGGGAGTGTCTCTCCCTCCTGCTCTCCCCACCAGAGCTGGGAGTTACCGCCCTAGGGGCCTTCAGCCTTTCCTTCCTCTTTCCCTTTCTCTTCATTCTTCCTCTCATTTCCTTTTTTTCCCCCTTCCTCCTTGAACGCCCTTGTTTTCCTCCCTTTTCTCCCATTCTTTATTTCCCAGGAACTCCTCTCTCTCTCCTGCCCCTGCTCACTCCTCTGCCCCTATCCACCTCCCTGTTTTGTAAGTCTCTCTGTCCTTTGAATGGTTGTATTATGAACTTGAAATTTAATTTGTAGATTGTTTCACTGTAGTTAATAAAGTTTTATGCACTTTTTTTCTAAAATGCTAGTGGTTGAATTGAAAGTTTTCTTTTTTGCCTCTCTCTAGACAAACATAATAACACACGTTAAGTAACTTTTATTTGTAACCCACTGTTGAAATGTCTTTGACCCATTAACGTTGATTTAAAAAAAAGAAAAAAGTTTCTTCTCACTTACTCTAAAGCTTTACATTTAAATGTTTAACAGACTAAGGCAGAATTTTAACTTAACATTTTATAGTTTTGATGCTGTCATCCTGTACTAAATCTCTTTGAAGGAGAAACATGTCATAGGATTGCGTATCTGTGCTAATATATTAATACAGTGCTTAAACTTACATATTTGTTATAGTTGAGCAGTAGAGTTCCCAAGGAAGAAAAGGAAGCTGTTCACTCATTCCCTTTCCCTTTGGCAGATTCCCTTATGCTGAGTTCACCACTTCTTAAGAGCAGACAGCTTCTTCATGATAACCTTGGTGAAGTAAACTCAGGTCTTCGAGAACCCCGAGATCTCTTTGCTTTTTTCTCCAGCAGTGGGCCACTGCAGGCTCCAAGATGGCCAATAGAATGTGAGGTCATCAAGGAGAACATTCATCATATTGGTAATGTGACTTACGTGTCATGGTCTTGCCGTTCTGACAGACTATATTACAGTTTTAAGTTCTACATACCAAAGTACAAGGCGGGACAGATTCACCATCTGTTAGCTCACTCTTAAAATGTTTAAGCTCTGGGAAACTGGTATACACTCACCAAAGTCAAAAGTTACACTAATGTATAAACTAGAATGCTTCTGAGTTTATTGGAATGGGAGGATACCTTTCTAGAGGCCAAAATATATCAATACTTAAATCTGTTTTCTAGATTATTCCCATTTCAGTATGTTTGGTTGCGTTTTATAAAAGTTCTATTTTTACCAGCTTTGGTATAATTGATGAACACCATGTATATAATACCAGAATGTAGTTTTTACTGGTTTTTTTCCCACAGTTTTATTGAGATATAATTGACATTAAACATCGTATTACTTTAAGGTGTACAATATATATTGCAAAATGACTTTCACAGTAAGTCTAGTTAACATCCATCAACTCACATGGTTACATTTTTTTTCTTGTGATGAGAACTTTTAAGATTTAACCTCATAGGGCTTCCCTGGTGGCGCAGTGGTTGAGAGTCTGCCTGCCGATGTAGGGGACACTGGTTCGTGCCCCGGTCTGGGAAGAGCCCACATGCCGCGGAGCGGCTAGGCCTGTGAGCCGTGGCCGCTGAGCCTGTGTGTCTGGAGCCTGTGCTCTGCAACGGGAGAGGGCACAACAGTGAGAGGCCCGCGTACCACAAAAAAAAAAAAAAAGATTTACCCTCATAGCAACAGAAGAGTTTCCAACTAACTCTATCAACCAAATTTTAAAAAAAATTTTATTGGAATATAGTTGATTTACAATGTTGTGTTAGTTTCAGGTGTACAGCAAAGTGAATCAGTTATACATATACATATATCCACTCTTTTTTTTTTTAGATTCTTTTCCCATATAGGCCATTACAGAGTATTGAGTAGAGTTCCCCGTGCTATACAGCAGGTCCTTATTAGTTACCTATTTTATGTATAATATGTGTGTATTGTGTGTGTATATGTCAGTCCCAATCTCCCAATTTATCCCTTCCCCCACTTATCCTCTGGTAACCATAAGTTTGTTTTCTACATCCGTGACTCTACTTCTGTTTTGTAAATAAGTTCATTTGTACCCCTTTTTTTTAATATATTCCACATATAAGCGATATCATATGATATTTGTCTTTCTGTGTCTGACTTCATTCAATATGACGGTCTATCCATGTTGCTGCAAATGGCATTATTTTTATGGCTGAGTAATATTCTTTTTTATGGCTGAGTAATATTCCATTGTATATATATACCACATCTTCTTTATCCATTCCTCTGTTGATGGACTTTAGGTTGCTTCCATGACCTGGCTATTGTAAATAGTGCTGCAGTGAACATTGCGGTGCATGTATCATTTCAAATTAAGGTTTTCTCCAGGTATATGCCCAGGAGTGAGATTGCTGGGTCATATGGTAGTTCTATTGTTAATTTACAAGGAACCTCCATACTGTTCTCCATAGTGGCTGTACCAACTGACATTCCCAGCAACAATGTAGGAGGGTTCCCTTTTCTCCACACCCTCTCTATATTGTTTGTAGATTTTTTATGATGGCCATTCTGACTGGTGTGAGGTGATACCTCATTGTAGTTTTGATTTGCATTTCTCTAATGATTAGTGATGTTGAGCATCCTTTCATGTGTTTGTTGGCAATCTGTATATCTTCTTTGGAGAAATGTCTGTTTAGGTCTTCTGCCCATTTCTGGATAGGGTTATTTGTTTTTTTGATATTGAGCTGCATAAGCTGCTTATAAATTTCGGAGATTAATCCTTTGTCAGTTGCTTCATTTGCAAATATTTTCTCGCATTCTGAGGGTTGTCTGTTCATCTTGTTTATGGTTTCCTTTCTGTGCAAAAGCTTTTAAGTTTCATTAGGTCCCATTTGTTTATTTTTGTTTTTATTTTTGTTTTTATTTCCATTTCTGTAGGAGGTGGGTCAAAAAGGATCTTGCTCTGATTTATGTCATAGAGTCTTCTGCTTATGTTTTCCTCCAAGACTTTTATAGTGTCTGGCCTTACATTTAGGTCTTTAATCCATTTTGAGTTTATTTTTGGTATGGTGTTAGGAAGTGTTCTAATTTCATTCTTTTACATGTAGCTGTCCAGTTTTCCCAGCACCACTTATTGAAGAGGCTGTCTTTTCTCCATTGTATGTTCTCGCCTCCTTTGTCAAAGATAAGGTGACCATATGTGCATGGCTTTATCTCTGGGCTTTCTATCCTGTTCCATTGATCACTATTTTCTGGTTTTGTGCCAGTACCATACTGTCTTGATTACTGTAGCTTTGTAGTATAGTCTGAAGTCAGGGAGCCTGATTCCTCCAGCTCTGTTTTTCTTTCTCAAGATTGCTTTGGGGGCTTCCCTGATGGCGCAATGGTTGGGAGTCCACTTGCCGATGCTGGGGGAGCGGGTTCGTACCCTGGTCCGGGAGGATCCCACGTGCCGTGGAGTGGCTGGGCCCATGAGCCATGGCTGCTGGGCCTGTGCATCCGGAGCCTGTGCTCCGCAGCAGGAGGGGCTGCAGCGGTGAGAGGCCTGCGTAGCACACACACACACACACACAAAAAGATTGCTTTGGCTCTTCGGGGTCTTTTGTGTTTCCATACAAATTGTGAAATTTTTTGTTCTAGTTCTGTGAAAAATGCCATTGGTAGTTTGATAGGGATTGCATTGAATCTGTAGATTGCTTTGGGTAGTATAGTCATTTTCACAATGTTGATTCTTCCAATCCAAGAACATGGAATATCTTTCCATCTGTTTGTATCATCTTTAATTCCTTTCATCAGTGTCTTATAGTTTTCTTCATACAGATCTTTTGCCTCCTTAGGTAGGTTTCTTCCTAGGTATTTTATTCTTTTTGTTGCAGTGGTAAATGGGAGTGTTTCCTTAATTTCTCTTTCAGATTTTTCATCATTAGTATACAGGAATGCAAGAGATTTCTGTGCATTAATTTTGTATCCTAGTACTTTACCGAATTCACTGATTAACTCTAGTAGTTTTCTGGTAGCATCTTTAGGATTCTCTATGTTTAATATCATATCATCTGCAAACAGTGTCAACTTTACTTCTTCTTTTCCAATTTGGATTCCTTTTATTTCTTTTTCTTCTCTGATTGCTGTGGCTAAAACTTCCAAAACTATGTTGAATAACAGTGGTGACAGTGGACAACCTTGTCTTGTTCCTGATCTTAAAGGAAATGGTTTCAGTTTTTCACCATTGAGAATGATGTTGGCTGTGGGTATGTCATATATGGCCTTTATTATGTTGAGGTAAGTTCCCTCTATGCCTAGTTTCTGAAGGGTTTTTATCATAAATTGGTGTTGAATTTTGTCAGAAGCTTTTTCTGCATCTATTGAGATGATCATATGGTTTTTCTCCTTCAATTTGTTAATATGGTTTATCACATTGATTGATTTGCATATATTGAAGAATCCTTGCATTCCTGGGATAAACCCCACTTGATTATCATATATGATCCTTTTAATGTGCTGTTGGATTCTGTTTGCTAGTGATTCGTTGAGGATTTTTGCATCTGTGTTCATTAGTTATATTGGCCTGTAGTTTTCTTTCTTTGTGACATCTTTGTCTGGTTTTGGTATCAGGGTGATGGTGGCCTCGTAGAATGAGTTGGGGAGTGTTCCTCCCTCTGCTATATTTTGGAAGAGTTTGGGAAGGATAGGTGTTCACTCTTCTCTAAATGTTTGATAGAATTCGCCTGTGAAGCCATCTGGTCCTGGGCTTTTGTTTGTTGGAAGATTTTAAATCACAGTCTCAATTTCAGTGCTTGTGATTGGTCTGTTTATATTTTCTATTTCTTCCTGGTTCAGTCTCAGAAGGTTGTGCTTTTCTACGAATTTGTCCATTTCTTCCAGGTTGTCCATTTTATTGGCATATAGTTGCTTGTAGTAATCTCTCATGATCCTTTGTATTTCTGTTGTGTCAGTTGTTACGTCTCCTTTTTCATTTCTAATTCTATTGATTTGACCCTTCACCCGTTTTTTCTTGATGAGTCTGGCTAATGGTTTATCAATTTTGTTTATCTTCTCAAAGAACCGAACCGGCTTTTAGTTTTATTGATCTTTGCTATCGTTTCCTTCATTTCTTTTTCATTTATTTCTGATCTGAACTTTATGATTTCTTTCCTTCTTCTAACTTTGGGGGTTTTTTGTTCTTCTTTCTCTAATTGCTTTAGGTATAAGTTAGGTTGTTTATTTGAGATGTTTCTTGTTTCTTGAGGTAGGATTGTATTGCTATAAACTTCCCTCTTAGAACTGCTTTTGCTGCATCCCATAGATTTTGGGTGGTCGTGTTTTCATTGTCATTTGTTTCTAGGTATTTTTTGATTTCCTCCTTGATTTCTTCAGTGATCTCTTGGTTATGAAGTAGTGTATTGTTTAGCCTCCATGTGTTTGTATGTTTTACAGATTTTTTTCCTGTAATTGATATCGAGTCTCATAGCATTGTGGTTGGAAAAGATACTTGATACGATTTCAGTTTTCTTAAATTTACCTAGGCTTGATTTGTGACCCAAGATGTGATGTAGCTTGGAGAGTGTTCCATGACTACTTGAGAAGAAAGTGTATTCTGTTGTTTTTGGATGGAATGTCTTATAAATGTCAATTAAGTCCATCTTGTTTAATGTATCATTTAAAGCTTGTGTTTCCTTATTTATTTTCATTTTGGATGATCTGTCCGTTGGTGAAAGTGGGGTGTTAAAGTCCCCTACTATTATTGTGTTACTGTTGATTTCCCCTTTTATGGCTGTTAACATTTTCCTTATGTATTGAGGTGCTCCTATGTTGGGTGCATAAATATTTACAATTGTTATATCTCATTCTTGGATTGATCCCTTGATCATTATGTAGTGTCTTTCTTTGTCTCTTGGAATAGTCTTTATTTTAAAGTCTATTTTGTCTGATCTGAGAATTGCTACTCCAGCTTTCTTTTGATTTCCTTTTGCATGGAATATCTTTTTCCATCCCCTCACTTTCAGTCTGTATGTGTCCCTAGGTCTGAAGTGGGTCTCTTGTAGTCAGCATATATATGGGTCTTGTTTTTGTATCCATTCAGCCAGTCTGTGTCTTTTGGTTGGAGCATTTAATCCATTTACATTTAAGGTAATTATCAATATGTATGTTCCCATTACCATTTTCTTAATTGTTTTGGGTTTGCTCTTGTAGGTCTTTTCCTTCTCTTGTGTTTCCTGCCTAGAGAAGTTCCTTTAGCATTTGTTGTAAAGCTGGTTTGGTGGTGCTGAATTCTCTTAGCTTTTGCTTGTCTGTAACTGTTTTAATTTCTCTGTCAAATCTGAATGAGATCCTTGCTGGGTAGAGTAATCTTGGTTGTTGGTTTTTCCCTTTCATCAGTTTAAATATGTCCTACCACTCCTTCTGGCTTGCAGAGTTTCTGCTGAAAGATCAGCTGTTAACCTTATGGAGATTCCCTTTGTATGTTATTTGTTGTTTTTCCCTTGCTGCTTTTAATATTTTTTCTTTGTATTTAATTTTTGATAGTTTGATTAATATGTGTCTTGGCGTTTTTCTCCTTGGATTTATCCTGTATGGGACTCTCTCTGCTTCCTGGACTTGATTAACTATTTCCTTTCCCATATTAGGGAAGTTTTCAACTATAACTTCAAATATTTTCTCAGTCCCTTTCTTTTTCTCTTCATCTTCTGAGACCCCTATCATTCGAATGTTGGTGCATTTAATGTTGTTCCAGAGGTCTCTAAGACTGTCCTCTGTTCTTTTCATTCTTTTTTCTTTATTCTGCTCTACGGTAGTTATTTCCACTATTTTATCTTCCAGGTCACTTCTCCATTCTTCTGCTCAGTTATTCTGCTATTGATTCCTTCTAGAGACTTTTAATTTCATTTATTGTGTTGTTCATCATTGTTTGTTTGCTCTTTAGTTCTTCTAGGTCCTTGTTAAACGTTTCGTGTATTTTCTCCATTGTATTTCCAAGATTTTGGATCATCTTTACTATCATTACTCTGAATTCTTTTTCAGGTATTCGGCCTATTTCCTCTTCATTTGTTTGGTCTGGTGGGTTTTTACCTTGTTTCTTCATCTGCTGTGTGTTTTTCTGCCTTCTCATTTTGCTTAACTTACTGTGTTTGGGGTATCCTTTTCGCCGGCTGCAGTTTCGTAGTTCCCATTGTTTTTGGTGTCTGCCCCCAGTGGCTAAGGTTGGTTCAGTGGGTTGTGTAGGCTTCCTGGTGGAGGGGACTGGTGCCTGTGTTCTGGTGGATGAGGCTGGGTCTTGTCTTTCTAGTGGGCAGGACTGCGTATGGTGGTGTTTTGAGGTGTCTGTGACCTTATTATGATTTTAGGCAGCCTCTCTGCTAATGGGTGGGGTTGTGTTCCTGTCTTGCTAGTTGTTTGGCATAGCGTGTCCAGCACTGTAGCTTGCTGGTTGTTGAGTGGAGCTGGGTCTTAGCATTGAGATGGAGATCTCTGGGAGAGCTTTCACCATTTGATATTACATGGAGCTGGGAGGTCTCTGGTGGACCAATGTCCTGAAGTTGGCTCTCCCATCTCAGGGGCATAGGCCTGACTCCCGGCCAGAGCATCAAGACCCTCTCAGCCACACGGCTTTTGGGAAGTCTGAGGTCTTCTGCCAGCCTTCAGTAGGTGTTCTCTAGGAGCTGTTCCACGTGTAGATGTATTTCTGATGTATTTGTGGGGAGGAAGGTGATCTCCACATCTTACTCCTCCACCATCTTGAAGGTCTCCCCACTAAGGTACTTTTTAAAACAGAAACCACTCCTTTGAGGAAAGAAGTTGGTTTTCATTGACCCAGTAGGTAATTTTCTTTGTTCACTTGCTTAATTTCTTCTAATCACTCTCAGACACAGTGACCCACTACAGTGAAAGTCAGGAAACCTGGTTCCATCTGCCCCTTGTTGATCATGAGTCACTGGGGAAAGTGCTAGACTTCTCTGAGCTGAAGGTTTATTTTCCCTCCAAACTCTGGAACTCCACGCTCCAGAGGCCCTCCTTTTGACATGCTGCCTCTCCCCTTCTGTGCAGGTCCTAAGAAGAAAACATTTTTAAAAAATTTTTATTGAAGTTTAATTGATTTATAAGGGCATGTTTCAAGTGTATAGCAGAGTGATTCAGTTATATATATATATATATTCTTTTGCAGATTCTCAGAAACGTTTACTATTTTTTAATCATATTTTGAGTTGATTGGAGTTTTTTGTGGGAACGGTGGAGACTTTTTTTATGACGTTGGCCATATCTTTGAGTTTTTGATGCAAGCACAATCTTTAGCATTCATTTTATGAAGGATTTTCAGAAGTGGGGACTTTTATGATTGCTGGAACACTCATGTCTCTGCTTAAGACTGCTGATAAACAACTGGGTGTTTCTTATTTTCTCATTTTCCTCTTATAATATTCATTCATTGTATATTCGGTAAGCATCTACCATATTCTAAGTATAGTGCTTGGTGTTAGAGATATAGTGATGAGCAAATGGAGACACTCAGAGCTCACAGACTAGTGAGGAAGTTAAAGATAGAACCAGGCAATTGCATAGCACTTGGTCCCTCTGGGAACACTTAACCCCAACCTGGAAGTTCAGTGAGGGTTTCCAAGAGAAGTTGACATGGAGGCTGAAATCTGAAGGATGAGTTAGAAGTGATCCAATTGAAAGGATCAAAGCAAAGTATTCCAGTTAGAGGAAACAGAAAAAGAACATGACATGTTTGGGTAACCATGGATCCTTCAACATGAAAGAAAAGAGATGAAGCTGAAGATACAAGGATTGGCTCAGTGTCTTAACTGGAGACAGAACTGCCCTTAGGGTATTTGGAAATTGTTGGGGGGCACATTTTGAGTTGGCACAATAGCTGAGAAGTCTTAAGTTTCCTACCCTATAGAAGTGGGGTTTTGCGGGGTTTTTTGTTTGTTTGTTTGTTTGGCTGCACTGGGGCTTCATTGCTGTGCATGGGCTTTCTCTAGTTGCGGTGAGCGGGGGGCTACTCTTTGTTGTGGTGTGTGGGCTTCTCATTGCAGTGACTTCTCTTGTTACGGAGCACAGGCTCTAGGCACGCGGGCTCAGTAGTTGTGGCTCATAGGCTTAGGTGCTCCACGGCATGTGGGATCTTCCTGGACCAGGGCTCAAACCTGCATTGGCAGGCAGATTCTTAACTACTGCACCACCAGGGAAGCCCCCATTTTTCAATTGGATTGTTTTTTTACTGTTAAGTTGTATGAGTTCTTTATATATTTTGGATGTTAGCCCCTTATCAGATATATGATTTGCAAATACTTTCTCTCATTCAGAAAGTTGCCTTTTGGGAATTTCCTGGTGGTCCAGTGGTTAGGACTCTGTGCTTTCACTGCCAGGGCCTGGGTTTGATGCCTAGTTGGGGAACTAGGATCCTGCATGCCTTGTGGTATGGCCAAATTAAAAGAATAAAGGGTTGCCTTTTCATTTTGCTGATGGTTTACTTTGCTGTGCAGAAGCTTTTTAGTTTGATTTAGTTCCACTTGTTTACACTTTTGTTGCTTTTGCTTTTGTAGTCAGATTCAAAAACTCATCACCAAGACCTGTGTCAAGGAGCTTACTGCCTGTGTTTTCTTCTAGGAGTATTATGGTTTCAGGTCTTACATTCAAGTCGTTAATTCATTTTGAGTTAATTTTTGTGTGTGGTATAAGATAGTGGCCCAGTTCTATTCTTTTGCATATGGCTGTCCAGTTTTCCCAACACCATTTATTGACGAGACTGTCCTTTCCCCATTGTATATTCTTGCCTTCTTTGTCATAAATTAATTGACCATAGATGCATGGGTTTATTTCTGGGTTCTCTATTCTTTATTTTATTTTATTATTTTTTTTTTTTTTGCTGCGCCACGTGGCATGCGGGATCTTAGTTCCCTAACCAGGGATCAAACCAGTGCCCCCTGCAGTGGAAGCACAGAATCCTAACCACTGGACCACCAGGGAATTCCCTGGTCTCTCTGTTCTGCTCCATTGATCTATGTATCTTTTTATGCGATATCATATTGTTTTAATAACTATAGCTTTGTAATAGAGTTTGAAATCAGGGAGCATGGTGACTCTAGCTTCGTTCTTCTTTGTCAAAGTTGCTTTGGCTATTGGGGATCTTTAATGGTTCCATACAAAATTTGGGATTGTTTGTTTTACTTTTGTGAAAAATGCCACTGGAATTTTGATAGGGATTGCAATGAATCTGTAAATTGCTTTGGGTAGTATGGACATTTTAATAATATTGGTTCTTCCAACCTTGAGCACAGAGTATCTTTCCATATATTTGTGTCTTCTTTAATATCATTCATTAATGTCTTATAGTTCTTGTTTAAATTTATTCCTAGGTATTTTACTCTTTTTGATGCAATGGTAAATGGGAATATTTTCTTAATTTCTCTCTTGAGAGTTCATTATTAGTGTATAGAAATGCACCGATTTTTGTGTATTGATTTTGTATTTTGCAACTTTACTGAATTTGTTATTAGGTCCAACAGTTTTTTGATAGAGTCTTTAGTGTTTTCTGTATATAATATATGTCAGTGGCAGTTTTAGTTCTTCCTTTCCAATTTGAATACCTTTTATTTCTTTTTCTTGCCTAATTGCTCTGGCTAGGACTTCCAGTACTATGTTGAATAAAGTGGTGGGAGTAGGCATCCTTGTCGTGTTCCTGATCTTAGAGGAAAAGCTTTCAGCTTTTCACCATTGAGTATGGTATTAGCTGTGGGCTTGACATATGTGGCTTTCATTATGTTGAGGTAGTCCCTCTATACCCACTTTGTTGAGAGTTTTTGTCATAAATGGATGTTGAATTTTGTCAGATGCTTTTTCTTCATGTATGGAAATAATCATATGATTTTTATCCTTCCTTTTGTTAATGTGATGTATCACATTGACTGATTTGCAAATGTTGAACCATCCTTGCATCCCTGGAATAAATCCCACTGATCATGGTGTGTGATTCTTTTAATGTACTATTGAATTTAAGTTGTGTCTTTATATATGCCCTTGGCTTTCATCAGTGGCTACTGTACTTAAAATGATATTGAGACGTCACCCAAGTGTCATATGAGAAATCTTTCAGAATTGAGTGTTAATGAAAAAACCTTGTTTCCTCTGAAGAAACTGATATACTTGTTCCTCTATATTAATAAAAAATATGTAGCTGATCATATTTTCCTGACTGGGAGCTCAGGGACAAATTTTGAAGAGTTGATGCAACAACTATATTGACCTTTCTGACTTATTTTTAGGTCTTTTATTTAAAGTTTATACTTCTGGGACTTCCCTGGCAGTCCAGTGGTTAAGACTTCACCTTCCAATGCTGGGGGTGTGGATTCGATCCATGGTCAGAGAGCTAAGATCCCACATGCCTAGTGGCAAAAAACCCCAAAAAACATAAAACAGAAGCAATACTGTAACAAATTCAATAAAGACTTTTAAAATGGTCCACCTCAAAAAAATCTAAAAAAATAAAAAATAAAGTTGATACTTCTGTTGTATATGCTTTCTGTTAAAAATTTCTCCATAGTCTTTATAGAAAGAAGCAAGACATAATTAGTTTACAAACACACTGGAAACTTAGGGTGAGAATTTGGTTTGATTCAACCATACTAGCCATTTGAATAATCATTATTATGATTTCATGTCAGTTCTAATAAAGTGCCTTTTGTATTATTTCTTATTTTGTACTTTTTAATGTCTTCTTTCAGAGTGGGTTCCACCTCAACCAGAATATTTCTATCAACCTACAGGAAATGAAAAGGTACCAGAAATTGTAGGAGAAGAAAAAGGCACAGTTGTCTATCAATTAGATTCAGGTATTGTCATCACACTGAACAGTGAGTGATTAATCATGACCAAATACAATAAACATATTTTCTATAATAAAAGTGATTTTCAAAAATTCATATTTTAGTGATAAAGAAACTGTCTTTTCCAGACCAACCTGAGTGGGAGCCCTGAAATCCATGACCAATCAGTTTTAAATTTTCAATCATTTTTTTAAAATGTTAGTATGTTTTCTTAATAGTTCTGAGTCCATTTTATAGTTTCTTCCTTGTTACTCCCCTTCCTGAAAATCAGATGTTGGATCTTTGGGGAATTTGCTCTTCTTTTCTCCACCTCCTGAACCGTAGTGAGTACTTTGTAGTATGTGCATACGACTGTCATTTACTCTGTGGTTTCCTGCATTAATTTGCAGGCATCCTAGTGGTAGAATTCCTGTCTTTTATAAAAATGTGCAGGACACTGTACCCAACAACAAAATACACATTCTTTTCAAGGGCACATGGTAAATTCCCCAGAATATACCGTATACTAGGTTGTAAAGCAAGTCTTAATACATTTAAAAGGATTGAAGTCATACAAAATATATTGTCTGATCACAGCAAAATTAAATTAGAAATCAACAACAGAATGAAATCTGGGAAATCTACAAATATTTGCAAATTGAACAACACATTTCTAAGTAACCCATGGGTTAAAGAAATCATAAGAAGAGTTCAAAAATATTTTGAACTGAGTGAAAATAAAACAACATATCAAAATTTATGAGATGCAGCCAAAGCACTGCAAGGTAAATTTATGGCTTTAAATGCCTGTATTTAAAAGGAAGAAAGATCTCAAATCAATTACATAAGCTTCCACCTTAATAAATCAGAAAAATAAGAGCAAACTACATCCAAAGTGAGCAGAAGGAAGGAAATAATAAAGATAAAAACAGAAATCAGGGGGCTTCCCTGGTGGCTCAGTGGTTGGGAGTCCGCCTGCCGATGCAGGGGACGCAGGTTCGTGCCCCGGTCCGGGAAGATCCCACATGCTGCGGAGCGGCTGGGCCCGTGAGCCATGGCCGCTGGGCCTGTGCGTCCGGAGCTTGTGCTCCGCAAGGGGAGAGGCCGCGACAGTGAGAGGCCCGTGTATCACAAAAAAAAAAAAAAAAAAACAAAAACAGAAATCAGGGCTTCCCTGGTGGCGCAGTGGTTGAGAGTCCGCCTGCCGATGCACAGAACACGGGTTCGTGCCCCGGTCCGGGAGGATCCCACTTGCCACGGAGTGGCTGGGCCCGTGAGCCATGGCCGCTGAGCCTGTGCGTCCAGAGCCTGTGCTCCGCAACGGGAGAGGCCACAGCAGTGAGAGGCCTGCATACCGCAAAAACAAAACAAAACAAAACAAAAAAAACACAGAAATCAGTGAAATACAAAAGTAATAAAGAAAATCAAACCAGAAGTTGGTCCTTTGGAAACATTAACAAAATTGACAGAACTTTAGCCAGATCAACCAAGAAAAAAGGAGAGGAGATACAAATTATAGAAATCAGGAATGCAAGGGGACACAAGCATCAACTCTACAGAAATCAAAACAATTACAAGGTAATGCTATTAACGACTTTATGTCAGCAAATTAAACAACATAGGTGAACAGGAGAAATTGCTAGAAAAACATATCAAAACTGATTCAGGAAGAAATAAAAAGTCTGAATAATTCAGATGATGACAAAGAAATTGAATTAGTAATTTAAAATCTTCCTGCAAAGAAATCCCTGGGCCAGATGGCTTAACAGGATTTGTTTGAATTGTACCAAACATTTAAAGATGAAATAGCGCTAATGCTTCAAAACTTTGAAAACAGAGGAGGAGGAGGAGGAAACATTTCCCAGCTCTTCTTATGAAACCAGTATTCAAAGCCAGACAAAAACATCACAAGAAAACTATAGATTAGTGTTCCTCGTGAATATAAATGCAAAAATCCTCAACCAAATACCAGCAAACCAAATTCAACAGCCTATGGAAAGGATTATATACCATGACCAAGGGAGATTTGTTCCAGGAATCCAAGGGTGGTTCAACATAAGAAAATTGATGTGACACACCACATTAATAGAACAAAGGGAAAAAAAACACAGTCATCTCAATCAATGCAGAAAAAGCATTTGACAAAATCAGGCCTTTCATGATAAGAACATTCTGAAAACTAGAAATAGGAGAGAATTTCCTCCGTTTAATAAAGGATATTTATGGAAAGGAGGAATCAACTTCAAACCCACTAAAATAGCTGTAACAGCAATACAGACAATAACAAGTGCTGGGAGGATGTGAAACAGATGGTAATAACAACTTTTAAGGCAGAAAAGATATATCATGTTAAAGAGAAGTAAGCTAATAGACAGTAATGATCAGAAAAGAAATCTATTTTATTGGAGGAGGAACATGTACCAAGTGTAATTAGTAAAAATGGGATGTGTTAAGTTAGTGAAATCAGGGGAGGTTTTTACAGAAGAAGTAATAGGAAGGAGGGACTGAAATGTGTTTACATTCCTACAACTAGAAAAATAAAATGAGCCAATTTTAGCAGAAAGGACCCATCTGAGATGTGGTTACATATGCTCCGCTCCCAGTTGCCTTGATTTTGAGCTCTTGTTACTATTTTGGCAAAAGCTGGTGAGGTAGAAAAGGTGAAGCAACTCATAGTCTACCTAGCTCCACCTTATGGAATGTCTGAGGAGGAGCTTGGGAGAATTTAAACTCAGATCATAGGTCAGTAGACTTTGGTTATAAATAGTAGGGGATGTACTGCTCCTGCAACCTCAAGAAATTCTTGGATATTATAAGCCTGTTTCACCTCTCGTTGACTTTGCTGTAGTCATTTTCAATAAACAAGATGACCATGAATCGCCACCGCTTCATCTGTTCTATCCAGATGTATTTCTACAAAGGAGGAAACCCTGGGGTTGAGAGCTCATTCTACTGATATGGCAGCTTTTGTGAATTGTCCTTATTGTCCTGTTACTACACATTTGTGGCAGCTGTCTTGATCTTCTTGTCCTTTGGATTCATCTAGGAGAGTTGAGCCCACACTGTTGGAGGAATGAAGAAACAGAAAACTGAGAAGATGGGGCTCCGGGGAGAATCTGGGAGTTTGTTAGCTTAGGAGACCTAGTGCAACCACTTGCTGTAAGGATATTGAGGGGAAAATAAGAAAGAGGTTTTGTTATTGAAAAATGTTACTGTAGGCTATGAGTTGGATCTTTTTTTTTGTTTTGTTTTTTAAATTTATTTTATTTTATTTACTTTTGGCTGTGTTGGGTCTTCGTTGCTGTGCGCCGGCTTTCTCTAGTTGCGGTGAGCAGGGGCTACTCTGTTGCGGTGCGCAGGCTTCTCATTGCGGCGGCCTCTCCCGTTGCGGAGCACAAGCCCCAGACGCGCGGGCTTCAGTCGCTGTGGTTCGCGGGCTCAGTAGATGTGGCGCATGGGCTTAGTTGCTCCTCGGCATGCGGGATCCTCCCGGACCTGGGCTCGAACCCGTATCCTCTGCATTGGCAGGTGGATTCCCAACCACTGCGCCATTAGGGAAGCCCCTGGATTGTTTTTAAGTTACCTTAAAGACTAAAGAAAATATTGAAATTCCTATATTAATGACATCTGGTTGCCGATCTGTACTTTGATTGTGGTTCCATGAAGAGATCGAATAACATGGGTCCCCAGCTCTTAAATGGATTACTTGTACTCCTGCTGCTGCTTCTGTTTTTACTTCCTCTGTGCTTTCACTCCTTTTTATGCTTGCTTTCTCCTTTGCTTTCATTTATTATCCAAATATTTATTCTCTAAGTCTCCAAAGTGGCAAGGTTGCATATAGAAGCAAAAGTCATCGTAATGTGAATATACTTACTAATGAACTGACTACTTATAAAATCAGACCTCATACATGTTTCTATTTGGTTAATTCTCGTATCTATCCTGCCCAATGGTCAGTATCTTTGTTGGTATCAGTCACTTGTTGATGGTGGATATTGTTAACATCTGACAACATAATGCAAGTACAGTAAAAAATTAATTGCAAAGTGAAATTATCCTGGGACTTCCCTGGTGGCGTAGTAGTTAAGGCTTCGTGCTCCCAATGCAGGGAGGCTGAGTTCGATCCCTGGTCAGGGAACTAGATCCCACATGCATGCCGCAACTGAGAGTTCACATGCCACAACTAAGGAGCCTGCGTGCCTCAACTATGGAGCCAGTGTGCCACAACTAAGGAGCCCACAAGCTGTAGCTAAGGAATCTGCCTGCCACAACTAAGACCCAGTGCAACCAAATAAATAAATATTTTTGAAAGTGAAATTATCCTTACAAGAGATGCAGGATTGTATGAAGTTGATGAATGTTAAAGAATTGCTTGCACCACTGCAAAGCCATTGACAACTGAGATTCTAGAAATTTTTTTATCAGTTAACAGTAAAAGAGAAAATCAACAAAAGATGACAAAATAGATTCTTCTGGACACAACTGATAAGAACAGTGTGGTACAAAGAAAGTCCTTGGGAGAACCGTAGGGCCTAAAAGAGTTTTGCAAAAGTAACTGCAAAAAATCAAAGGTGTCACATGGCATTCTCACTGAACTTGTCTGAAAAATTGTAAGCCCACCAAAAAAAAAAAAATTAACAATTGATTCTTTGTTATTCCAAGGATTAGAAAGAGGTTGTGATTATAATCTAAATTTTCCTAAATAAAATAATACAAATTGTGTAATGTTTTTTGTTTTAGCTTCATGTTACAGAAAAAATTTCAATCATAACCTTTTCTTTTCACTAATTACTATGATATTTTGTTGCCCCTCTTAAACAAATTGCACTCGTGCCAGTTCTTCTCACACTTCTATTTTTGTTATATTTAAATCTGGAATGATATACCAAAAAATGACATGGAGTGTACTTTATTTTCTCTCTTTTTTTCCCCCTTTATCGTCTTTTAAAATTAATAAATAGGTGCTATTTGGCTTTTTGTTTGTTCTTGTAGAATAAGATTGCAAATGTTTTCCGGTGCTCCACTTAGAATGTAATTTTTTTTTTTTTTTTTTTTTGTGGTACACGGGCCTCTCACTGTTGTGGCCTCTCCCGTTGCGGAGCACAGGCTCCGGACGTGCAGGCCCAGCGGCCATGGCTCACCGGCCCAGCCGCTCCACGGCATGTGGGATCTTCCCAGACCGGGGCACGAACCCGTGTCCCCTGCATCGGCAGGCGGACTCCCAACCACTGCGCCACCAGGGAAGCCCTAGAATGTAATTTTTTGCCAACATCCATTTAAATTAGAGTTTAAATGGGTATAAGCAGTATTTGAGTTGCCAAGGGTAACCAGGTAGCAAAAGGAAGTCCTCTAAACTACTTAAAGGTCTTCAAAGATATACATTTTTAAAAATTAAAAGTCTCAGCAAGGACAATTGAAAATTTAAACACTCATTGTTCTTAAGCTAGAATAGTGCTGAACACAGAGGGGCTCAATTAATATTTGCTGGATAGATGGATTCTGAGTGAAACTTGGACTGAATATGTCTGTCTCATCTGCAGTGCCCACCGAAGGTTCCTATTTCACCAGTTCCAGAGTGGGAGGCAAACGAGGGATTATCAAGGAACCGGCAGTCACGTTGCAAGGACCAGAAGATGATACCCTACTGTTTGAATCAAGGTTTGAGAGTGGGAACCTGCAGAAAGCTGTTAGAGTGTGAGTAACAAAGAGGAATTTCCCAAAGGGATGATGACTGAAGTGACTGAGAAATGTCTTCAGGAATCATGTTAGCGATCAGGAGTGTTTTTGTGAAAGAGAAAAGTGATGAGAGGTAATTGTGAGGACGATGAAGAAGAATAGAATCATTGTGACATACTTTTCAGAATGAAAATTTATCTAAATTATTTTTTCTACTTCTAAAAGAAATTAGTGCACGTTTGAAATTTGCATTGTTGACCTGAAATAAACAGACTGTCAGATATTTCTCCAGCAAAGATGCATTTATTCAGGATTGGCAGAGAACTGCAATTCAGGGTCTGCAACCACGGGGGGCGCCACATGCAAGTCCTACACTACAAGAGAGGGAGAACACTTTCACTGAGAGGAGAAGGAAGTTGGGAGGGCTCCAGTAAACAAAGGGTCCGTGGCTTTTCATTGGCTGAGTCCTTGCCAGGAAGGAAAAAGAGTCTTTTTTTCTTCCTTTTGGGCTCTGCTATCATTGCAGGGCATGAGAGCTCCCTCTTCTGGTCTCCCAACTCTATTTAATTGGGTTTCTGGTTATTAATTTTTTACAGTCTCAATAAAAATACCATAAAAGTTGCAGTTCTATAATCATACCTCCTGGATGCAGCAACTGTTTATAGTTTGGTGTATATGCATTAATTTTCTCTCTATATATATATAATATATAATATACAGCAATTATATATTTTTAAAAATAGGAAAGTGGTATACATACTGTTTTACATGTTGCTTTTTTCCACTTAATAAATTTTAAATGTTTTTCTATGGCCATATCACAGATGTTCATATTGTCCTATTGTATGGATACTCCAGACCTTATTTACCTTGTCCCCAACTGATGGGAAATTAAGATGTTTACAGTATTTTGCTTAATGAATTAATACCCTTATGCATTTTTTTTTTGGCCGCACCGTGCAGCTTGCGGGATCTTAGCTCCCCTACCAGAGATCGAACCCATGCCCCCTGCAGTGGAAGCGAAGAGTCCTAACCACTGGACCACCAGGGAATTCCCTGCATTTATATTTTTAAGTATATGTGGTTTTATGAGATAAACTCTAGAAATAAAATTGTTGGTTCAGGGTTTGATCACTTCAGTATGGCTAGTTTTTGCCCATTTGCCCTCCCGATGTGATTTCAGTCCCCATCAACAGTGTGTGAGAGTGCCTGGTTCCCAGCACTGGAATGTTGATGAGATGCAGGGGGAAAGGGCATCCTATTTTAATTTGTACTTCATTAACTATGCATGTGGGTGAATATCTTTCCATGCTTTTTGGCATTTTTATTTTGTCTTCTGCAAGTTCAACAAGGTGAAAGCATTCCAGAGATGCCCCTTCATCTTCAAATAAGTGAGGATCAGATATAAAAATAGCACAGAGGGCTTACAGGTCTCCTCTACAGTGATGATGTCCAGGATGTAGCTAACAGCCAACATGGGGCTTCACTACCGTTCAGTGTGTTAAAGAGAAATGTGTCGAAGTGGTTAGAAACTGCTATTGGATACTCTCAAAAGATACCAAGAAGCTCACAGTGCTCCCAGAAATGCTGTGCAGCAGTGTAAGTTTTGAGATTCTTCCTGTCCCACTCCGAATAAACTTTCTTTTCCCAAGTTCCTGCTAGCCTAATATGTGAGTTGGAAAACTAGGGAAACAAGAAAACAAACGTGTGATGTAGCAGGCTTTTCTGTTGTAATAAGATCTGTTTTTACCAGAGGGAAACATTGTGTGTTTTTTGAGGGGCGTGTGGAGTTATAGAGATATTCTTCTGTGTTCTCTATTACAGAAACACCTATGAGTATGAACTCACCTTGCGAACTGACCTCTACACGAATAAGCACACTCAGTGGTTTTATTTTCGAGTTCAGAACGCCAGAAAAGATGTCACCTATCGCTTCACCATCGTCAACCTCCTGAAACCCAAGAGCCTTTATACGATAGGGATGAAGCCACTCATGTATTCCCAATTGGATGCCAGCACCCACAGCATTGGCTGGAGGAGAGAAGGAAATGAAATCAGGTACTATAGGAACAGCACGGATGATGGGCAGCAGCCCTTTTACTGTCTCACGTGGACCATTCAGTTTCCACATGACCAGGACACTTGCTTCTTTGCACACTTCTACCCATATACATACACCGACTTGCAGTGCTTCCTCCTGTCAGTGGCAAACAGCCCCGTCCAATCTCAGTTCTGCAAACTCCAAACTTTATGCAGGAGCCTTGCAGGAAACACCGTCTACCTGCTCACCATCACCAACCCAGCCCGGACCCCTCAAGAGGCAGCTGCAAAGAAAGCTGTGGTCTTGACTGCCAGAGTGCACCCTGGGGAAAGTAATGGCTCCTGGATGATGAAAGGCTTTTTGGACTTCATCCTTAGCAACTCCCCAGATGCCCAGCTCCTCAGAGATATCTTTATCTTCAAAGTGGTTCCCATGTTAAATCCAGACGGAGTGATCGTGGGGAATTATCGCTGTTCATTGGCTGGAAGGGACTTGAACAGGCATTATAAAACTCTTCTGAAGGAGTCTTTCCCTTGCATCTGGCACACCAGGAACATGATCAAGAGGTGAGGCCTTTATCTGTTGGTCTTACTCCGAACGCTGTCAGCACTCTCTGATGGCATGAGATCTCTTCTCATAGCATAGGAATCGGGTATAGCTTTGTGGACAGTCTTCAACGTTCTCTTTGCAGCCACTTGGGTTTGTTCATTTTCAAACTTTAAATCATGTCTTATCTTTGGGTTGAAACTGAACATGCGAGATTTCAGCTAGAAGCATTTCACTTGTAAGTGAAATGATTGAATGGAAAAGGTCAAAAGTCAAGGAGTTCATAGGTCTTCATGATGAGACCTGTGTAACAGTAATAATATTAGTAGTACCTAACAATTAGTCAGTGCTTATGTACGACAGGCAGTATTACCCATGACCCGTTTAATCTTCACATTCACCCTGTGAGGTAGGCACAATCAATATCCCCATCTTGTATATGATGAGGAAATTAAGGCCCAGAAAGTTTAAGAAACTTGCCCAAAGTCATAGAGCTACTTCTCTGGTTGCAGAGTCTGAATGCCTTATTACCATCTTATATTGCCTCTTATGAAGAATGAATAATAATGGGACTTCCCTGGTGGCTCAGTGGTTGGGAGTCCCCCTGCCAATGCAGGGGACACGGGTTCGAGCCCTGGTCCGGGAAGATCCCACATGCCTTGGGGCAGCTAAGCCCGTGAGCCACAACTACTGAGCCTGCGCTCTAGAGCCCATGAGCCACAACTACTGAAGCCCATGCGCCTAGAGCCCGTGCTCCACAACAATAGAAGCCACTGCAGTGAGAAGCCTGATCACCGCAACAAAGAGTAGCCTCTGCTCGCCGCAACTAGAAAAGCCCGCATGCAGTAACAAAGACCCAACGCAGCCAAAAATAAATAAATAAATTTATTAAAAAAAAAAAGAACAATAAATCAATCTGCATTTTCCAAGCATATATAAAAGCAGTTGAAGCCTATGATAGAATAGCACCCGCCTTAAAGGAGCTTCCATTTCACTGGGCATGAAAGTGCAGCAGATATGAATATGTGAACGCACGCACCTTCTCACCATATCTGTGTGAATGGCTGAGAGTAGTGTTGGGTTGGTAGGCAGAACGGCTAAGAGCATATATTGGAGTCAGGCAGGCCTGGGTTTGAGACCTGGTTTTACTACTGGCTGGTTCTGTGACCATGGAAGTGATTTAACCTCTCTGCGCTTCAGCTTTCTTATCCGTAGAATGGGGATAATAATACCTGTGCTGGGTGGTTCCTGTGAGGATTCAATGAGATAATCCATGTAATCTGTTTACCACAGTACCCTGCACATTGTAAATGTGGGGCATTATTGTTACCACCATCATCATCATGGAGAAGGTGTTTGGAGGTGTCCTGGTAATCAGGAAACAAAGAAGAGCTGAGTCTTAAAGGAACTAGCCCTGGAATGTCAGAAACCAAGGCTTTCTTTGGTTCTTTCCCCTCTCTACCTCTCTCTCTCTTTCCACAGTTCTGCACCAGAGTGGGCTTTCCTTTAGTAGATTTTCTCCTCTTTCTTGTCAGCTTACGCAAGGCCTACCCATCTCCCCTTTCCACATCCCCTTTTCCATCAAGTTCCTCTGGCTGGCAGAGGCAAGGAGTGCTGGTGACATGTTTCCAGCAGGGGCTGAGGTTGGGCATAGGGTCCTTTGAAGGTCATTAGGGGCTGAAATTTTCTTAGGGGGGAAAGTATCAACAGACATCCTTAAGGAAGAGACTCCAAAGGATCCTTGATCATGCTCATGCCCTGTATATCCACTGAGTTCTTTGTTTGCCTCCCCCACCCCCAACAGACTTCTTGAAGAAAGGGAGGTTCTCTTGTATTGTGATTTCCACGGCCACAGCCGTAAGAGTAATATCTTCCTGTACGGCTGTAATAACAGCGATCGCAAGTTCTGGCTTCACGAGCGAGTCTTTCCTTTAATGTTAAGCAAAAATGCACCAGATAAGGTAAACATGTAAGGTAATTTTCTGTCCGTTGACTAAGGGGGAAGGATAACTCATTGCTTCCTCTATGCAGTGTTTGATTTGCCACTTTTCTGTCTCCATTATCTTGGGTAAATCCCAGCTACCTGGACTTCAAGAATTTAGAAACGTGTGGCTTTAAGAATTACTGTGTGTCCGATGAAAAGATAAGTAAAATGTAGTATATCCACACAATGGAATGTTACTTGGCAGTAAGAATTAAGTACTGGTATGCTAGGACACGGATGAACCTTGAAAACATTATGCTAAGTAAAAGAAGCTAGACACAAAAGGCCACATATTATATGATTCCATTCTATGAAATGTTCAGAAGAGGCAAATCTATAGAGACAGAAAGTGGGTTAATGATTGCCTAGGGCTGGTGGGGGGAGGATGGCATGGGGAGTGACTGCTAATGAGGGGTACTGGGTTTCTTTTCGGGGTGATGAAGATGTTCTAAACTTAGGTTGTGGTAGTGGTCACACAACTCTGTGAATATCTTTAAATCACTGAATTGTGTGCTTTAAATGTGTGAATTTTAAGGTATGTGAATTATATCTCAATAAAGATGATTTTTTTAATTGCTCTGGGCACAAGTTCAGACTCTTAGTAGGTAGAATTCTCTATCATCTTTCATCCTGTGTTTGGCAGTGGACGAAGGCACTGAAGGACAAATGCTAATATTATATGAGCCTCCACAGAAACGTTTATGTAACACAAGATCACAAATAACTGCAAGATATTAAAGGGCTAATCAAAACAACTTAAAAGTCTTTAATAGTTGGCTGAGTAACAGCTCTGTGACAGTTGTATCTGCATTGATTTAGAAGCTGGTTTTCAACAACCTAACTAGATTCACAAAATGTAACTGTCATTGGAAAGAAGAAATTAGGCTGGATTCAGAAAAGTATTTAAATGACGGTGTAAATTTTCTCACATAAAGGCATAGGACAAATATCTGGTCTCTGCTACTCTTATCTGTAAAAACAAAGAAGAAAGAAAAAGGAAGCTTTTTTTCCTTCTGCCCTTTATCCCTCCCTCCCTTCTTTCCTTTCTTTTTCCTTTTCTTTTTCCAATCTTCCTGTTTTTTCCAGGGATCTCTTTTCTTCACATGAAACCCCATCCAGAACCTAGCGTTTAAAACAATGAAAAGCAGCGCTGTGCTAGTTGAAGTGGGCGGAGGGCTCAGCACCACCCTGCCGTCCTGTATCCTCCTCAGTCCTTGCAGCAGGAGCGCCCTGGGGCTCCGCGGTAGAACCTCTGGATTTCAGAGAGCACAATTCAGAAATCACTGGTAGTGAGACGCCTTCCAACTCTAAAGCATTTTCAGCAGGACAGGATAGGTTGGGATAGTTGCGACGTATATTGTTTACAAACTCCAAGTGAGGAAAGAGAATTGGGGCTGTCATGAAAGGCAGTGGAGGATACTGAACTCCAAGCCAGAAACGTTAGTGATGAGGAGCAGAAGAGCTCTAGGCAGAGGCTGCAGGGGCGGGGCACACACAGCTCATAGATCGATAGACCCAAGGGCTCAAGTTGGGGAGGGGCAGAAGGCAAACCTTAGAAAGGCTGGCTAGTGCCTTGAATGCTAAAGGAAGCCAGCATTCCCAAACGGGCCCTCAAGGAACCCTATTCCTGCACAATGGCCCTGGGGAAGGTGGCAAAAGAAAGGAAGGGTTCACGGGCAATGAAAATCAGGATATACTCTCTCCCCTTTGGAGGGTCAGCGTTCACAACAACATATTAAATGCTCTGAGAAGTCCTGCAGAGGAGGCCTGTTTAGTCTTGTTAAACCTTCTTCTCCCTGACGAGCAGAACTCATTGTTTTCCTCTGTGACATCTAGTAACATCTCTTACAATTAGTATTTTATGGAACATACGTTAGGAAGTAATATATAGAACCCAAGGGAACCATTTTTTAAATTCATATTAGTGAATTTTAGACATCTTAACATTTGCCAGTTTATAATTAGCAGAGGGCTTGGATTTCTCTTTAGTTCTCTTTTCATAGTTGTAATTTTAAAGTCCAAAAGTGCAAAGAAGGAACAGGACGCGTCGTGATGTGGCGGATGGGAATCCTAAACAGCTATACCGTGGAGTCTACCTTTGGTGGGTCCACCCTGGGTAAGCTCTCTTTTGTATATCATAAGCCAGCATGGCAAGGGGACGCCAAGCAAAGCGTTGGGGAGATGAAATCTCCTTGATTGGGGAAATAATTGACCTAGAAGATTTTCTTGTTTGTGCCTTAATGTTAAATGTGAGAACCCAAAATATGAGTGTGAAATGTAATACCTGATGGGGCAGTATAGCATAGTTGTTGCTCAGGCCCTGGAAATCAGGCAGGTCTGGGTTTGAATTTCCGTTTACTGGCGATAATAATAGTACCTGCATTACAGGCACTACTTAATGAGGCAGTGCATGTAAAGCACTTGACATAGTGCCTACCACAGAGTAAAGCCTCAGTGACTGTAGCCATCATGATTGTAAACTTGTTCATTGTCAGAGATTCTCCTGAATCAAACTAAAACTAGAAGGAGAGAGACCCTGTCCAGAAGCGTAATAGCCTAGAATCATAGGTGGTGTTTCTAATGAGATATTCATAAATTAGATTTGCATTTGCTCATTAAGATTTAATAAGAAGTGTTATGGATTTTTTCCGCAGGCAACAAAAGAGACACTCACTTTACCCCTGAGGATCTAAAATCCCTGGGTTATCATGTCTGTGACACCCTTCTGGACTTCTGTGATCCTGACAGAACCAAGGTAAAAATGGGGTTTCAAGAAATATGGTGGGGCTTCCCTGGTGGCACAGTGGTTGAGAGTCCGCCTGCCAATGCAGGGGACATGGGTTCGTGTCCCAGTCTGGAAGATCCCACATGCCGTGGAGCGGCTGGGCCCATGAGCCATGGCCGCTGAGCCTGCGTGTCCGGAGCCTGTGCTCCGCAACGGGAGAGGCCACGACAGTGAGAGGCCCGCGTACCGCAAAAAAAAAAAAAAAAAAAAAGAAATATGGTGATGTTACTGTGATCGTTTTCACATGGATCCGAAGTCAGCCCGGTGGGATTACAGGCAATCTTTATTTTCCTCTTAATATTTTTCTGAAGTTTTTCTAATCAAAGAAAATAAGAAAGCCCCCAGCCTGCAGTCTCAGCAAACGATAAGACCTCATACTTCCCCAAGAACAGAGGCCATGGTGCCAGCTTCCCTTCAGCACACCTCTCCCTCACTTCTAGGCTTAGCTGTGGCAGCACCAATTCTTACTTCCCTTCCTCCTATTTCAGAAAATCAAGTGTCCTTTCTCTTCTCCAAAACTATCCCTGTCCTTCAAGCACTTGCCAACCTCCCCTGTGGCCTCCCTGAGGTCTTGCCTCAGTTACCTCCTCTCTTTTCTGTGCCCTCAGTTTTTTCCTTTTCTTCTTCCCCTCAACTGCAGATGTTCTCAAGCTGCCCCCATCCTAAATCACAAACAAAGGTTTCCTTTGGCCTTGTTGCTCCAGGAGATTATTTCTATTTCCCATCACCACTCGCCTTCTTAAAAGGGAGCCTGGGGGCTTCCCTGGTGGCGCAGTGGTTGGGAGTCCGCCTGCCGATGCAGGGGACGTGGATTCGCGCCCCGGTCCGGGAGGATCCCACGTGCCGCGGAGCGGCTAGGCCCGTAAGCCATGGCCGCTGAGCCTGCGTGTCCGGAGCCTGTGCTCCGCGGCGGGGGAGGCCACGGCAGTGAGAGGCCCGCATACCGCAAAAAAAAAAAAAGGGGGAGCCTGTACTCATGGTCTCTAACTCATCTCTCATACCCCCTCTGAAATGTCGGCCCTGGGAACACATGACGTGCACCACTCTGGATGCAACTGTTCAATTAAAAAATACTTAAAAGACACTTTGACCTCAACATAGGGCCTGTTAAATCAGATTTGCCATAGGCCAAATTCTGAACAACCCCATTCTAACTTTCCCTACCTTGCTACTCAAAAAAATAAGATAAATCAGACCTTTGCATTGTTCAAGAAGTGTATTATTGGCTTTAGCCAGGGAAAAGTGACTAAAGCAGTGTTCACTGATATTCTGCCCTAAAAATGCTTCAGTCGGTTCCTACAGCTCATGTAACTTATTGTTAACATGTCCTTAGTAGCAGAGGTTACAGCTTACTCATCTTGATGTCCCCAGCAATAAATAAAGTGCCTTTCAGCATATACTTAGTAAATATCTGATGAATAACTAAATGAATAATCAAAAATAGTTCTTTTTTTCACTTCCATAGTTCATGCAGTGTCTAGCAGAGCTTAAAGAGCTCTTACAACAGGAGATCCATAAGAAATTCAAAGAACTTGGACAAGATATGGATTTAGAAGGAAGCTGGAGTGACGTCTCTTTGTCTGACATTGAATCCAGGTAACAAACTTCATTTCAAAGAAAAACCATAGGGGTTCTATTTTTTTTTAATTGTCTTGCCTGCTCTGTTGTTTTGTTGGTTTTGAGCCTCAGGTGCAAAATATTGAATAAATCACGGCACATTTGAATGCACTTCATTCCTTCAGCAACTATGTATTGAGTGCCTGATCTTTGACAGCCTCTTTTCTAGGCTCTAGAAAGGGTTAGAGAGATGGGCAGGCAGTTTGTGTAGGGCCTCGTGGGCAATTGTGAAGCCTTTGTCTTTTACTTCAAGGGAGATGGAAAGCCTTTGGAAGGTTTTAAGTACACAAGTATCATGACCTGACTTAGGTTTTACTGGGGCTGCTATGTGGAAAAGAGATTGTAAAGAGGAAAGGTCTAAGCAGGACACTCATTTGGAGGCTCTTGCAATAATACAGAAGAAGGGTGATGGTGCTTAGGGGTGTAGCAGTGTTTGGGGGTGTGGAAATTGGTTGGATTCTAGATATATTTTGAAGTTTCAAACATTAAGATTTGCTTATGGATTGGATAGCGGGCATGAGAGAAAGAGAGAATGACTCTATAATTGGTTGGATGGAGTTGCCTTTAACTGAGCTGGGAAGATGAAGTGGGTGGAGAAGGTTAGGGGGGTGATGAAGATCAGGAATCTAGTGCTGGGCATGTCCAGTTTGAGGTGTCTAGTAGGTGTCTAAATGGAGATATGGAATAAGCAGTTGGATATATGAGTCTGGAGTTCAGTGTAGAGAGGTCTGATGGAGAGAGTCATCATGGATAGATGATATTTAAACCTTAAGTGTGGCAGATATCCCAAGGGAGTAAGTGCAGGTAGGGTAGAGAAGAGGGCTGAGTCTGAGCTGGGTACCATAGCTGTAAGATGTTAAAGAGACAGTGAGGAGCCAGCGAATAAGACTAGGAAGGGACCAGCTCGGCCAAAAGGAAACCAGGAGAGTGATTCTTTTAAAGTAAATCAGATCGTGTCATTCCTCTGTTTAAAACACCTCAGTGACTCCACCACTTCACTCAGATACAAAATCAAGGACCCTACAGTGGCCTACAAGGCTATAGGATCTAGCCATCTGCTACCTCTGTGACCTCCACCCTCACCCTCTCACACACTGCTACAGCTACACTGGCCTCTCCCTCTCTACCTCAGGGCCCTTGCACTGGCAGTTCCAACAGCTCTCCCCCAGATATTCACAATGCTAATTCCTTCACCCCCTTCAAGTCTTTGCTTAAACGTCAGCTTTTTCAGTGTGGCCTACCCTCATTACTCTAATATTGCAACTTGCTCCCCTGCCTTCACCCTCCTGCCATTCCTCATCCCCTTTACATGCTCTGCTTTTTTCCATAGCATTTTACCACCTTCTGTATCATTTGTCATTCTATATCACTTATGTCTTTGTTGTGTCTGTTATTTATTGCCTGTCTCCCCCTACTAGGGTGTACGTTCCACAAGGTCAGAGATCTTTGTTTTGTTCATCTCTGTGTCTCATTTACTTAGAACAGTACCTGGCACACAGGGAGAGCTCAATAAATATTTGTTGAATTCATTTAGTATGTAGGATCTCGGGCCCACTCTAATAGTCTCCACAGCTATTTTAGGAAGCCCCCAGGTAGGGGGTGGTTATTTCACAGGTGTGACAGAACACCTTATACTCGAGCTTACTGCCCCAGCTGTCCCCAGTCAGAAGGTTTCTGGGCAGCGCATGGCGGCCTTCTGCTAGAGACTGCGCTGTAGTCTGTGGTAGAAAGTGGGAAGGGGATGGCTCGCCCACCCACTCTATGTAGCACATTGATTCTGGGTCCTAAAGTAGTTCTGGGTCCTAAAGTAGTTCTGCTGGCTGAGTCTCCCAAATGTCTCTTTAGGAACCTTAAACCATACCATCAGCCCAGGTAGGGTGTCCCATTCAACACGTCGCCTCTTCCACTCTCCCAGAATCCTTTGCCTAACTCTCCAGGACCACTGCATCAAACCCTCTTCACTTTCAGCCTCAAAAACAAAATGCCCCCTGCGTATCATGTCATACATATAGGGCCCAGGGGGACCAACTCAGAAGCATCCTGACTGCATTCTGACAGGCTCAGCAGGGATACTCTGAGGCATTTAGTTAAGAACTACTGAAACCAATCTGCCAAGCTCTGCACCAGCCTCCATGGGCCTCCTCCTATCCATTCACACGGTTACACAGAAAAGCAGACTGTGTGTGCAAGCCCAGTTTGAGTTTGCTCTATCTGTGTGCACATACATGATTTTCGACATCTTCTGGGGCATACTGCATCTAATGCTTTTTATCCCATTTGTTAAAGTTTTCTATTACCTCCGAAAGGGACTTCAGAGGCTATTATCTAGTGGCCTCAAAGGCTACTCCTCAGACTGGAAAAGCCTTGTGAGAACAGGGAGTTGGGAATTAGATCAGAGAAGAGAGGGCTTTCTTCCCGCTGCCTTGCTGGCGGGCTCCTCACTGGGCACTGATGGGAGGGCGGGGGCGGCATGAGCAGAATGAAAGTGCTGAGCAAAAGAGTGGTTTGAAGTGCTGTCTTCTCCCAGGAGATTTGAGTTTTGTGCCTAAGACATTTTTTTATATATGGAGGACGTGTCATAGAGTGCAGCTTTCAGTTCTAGCCAACCACACCCCAGGAAAGGGGAAAATATAATGTGACACAGAAGCAAAGGACATGATGAAGGAAGAAAGGATGGATTATCTGTGTCTTCATTCCTCCTAGCCTTTGAAGAAAAGGGGATCCAAAACTTTTGAAGGGGGAATTGGGGTGATCAAAGTAATACTCCTAATCTCTGACCTACAGATTCTTTGTTATTAAATATATGTATTTGCATATTCAACACATTTTTGAAGAGTACCTAGTCAGATTCTTGCTCTCTGAACTGGTAGTGCCTAGACAGGTATGAGGGAGACAAAGCCCCTGCTTTCAGACAAATCCCAGTCCCCTGCTGTTCTCCAGGGCTGCTCATTCAGAATCCTGCAGCCTCTCACAATCACTGCCAAGGGCAGCTTTGCCCATCCGGCCAGTGTTTATTTTGCCACATGGTTCATCTCTGTTTCCTGTGCACTGCCTGGCATGCAGTAGGTGTTCAGAATGAATGAATGGATATGCTTATCAAGAATTCTTAGTAATTGAAACACAGACAAGGAGGGCAAATAGCAGACTAGGTGTCCTAATCCCATGTTACTGGTCTGCTAAGTGTTTTACATCCTAGACATCAATAACAGGTATTTCCCTTTTTCCTTTCCTTTTGGAAACAGCACCAGTGGTTCTGACAGCTCCCTCTCAGATGGTCTCCCTGTTCACCTACTGAACACAGCAGATGAGGTAAGATTATAGAGACTCTTGTACCCAGTAAATAGCAGCCTAAAAAAAGCATGACATTACTGGATAATTTGGAAGAATTTTCAACTATCCCAGGATCTGCAGAAAATATAGCAGTAGCATCCTAACTGGTTCCCCTGCCCTGGAGTCTTTCATTTTTTCCTTTATAACTTTCTTTTTTAAATCTAGGGGGGGAAACATGCGAGAACTCCATATTTATTCCAAAATTAATTAAAAGTGGGGAAAAAAATTTAACTAAAAATGAAACCCATGTTAAGAGATAGAGGTTATTAGAAATAACCCAGAATTTCCCTGGTGGCGCCGTGGTTAAGAATCTGCCTGCCAATGCAGGGGACACGGGTTTGATCCCTGGTCCGGGAAGATCCCATATGCTGGGGAGCAACTAAGCCCCTGCGCCACAACTACTGAGCCCGCGTGCCACAACTACTGAAGCCTGCTGCCTAGAGCCCGTGCTGTACAAGAGAAGCCACCGTAATGAGAAGCCCGCGCACCGCAATGAAGAGTAGCCCCTGCTCGCCGCAACTAGAGAAAGCCCGCGCGCACACAGCAACAAAGACCCAATGCAACCAAAAATAAATAAATAAAATATAAATAAAAATTTTTTTAAATGACCCATACTTTTTATTTTATTTATTTATTTATTTTTTGCGGTATGCGGGCCTCTCACTGTTGTGGCCTCTCCCGTTGCGGAGCCCAGGCTCAGCGGCCATGGCTCACGGGCCCAGCCACTCCGCGGCATGTGGGATCTTCCCGGACTGGGGCACGAACCCGTGTCCCCTGCATTGGCAGGCGGACTCTCAACCACTGCGCCACCAGGGAAGCCCAAAAAATGACCCATACTTTTTAAAAAAATAAATTTATTTATTTATTTTTGACTACGCGGGGGCCTTTCTCTAGTTGTGGCGAGCGGGGGCTCCTCTTCGTTGCGGTGTGCGGGCTTCTCATTACGGTGGCTTCTCTTGTTGTACAGCACGGGCTCTAGGCACGCGGGCTTCAGTAGTTGTGGCACGCAGGCTCAGTAGTTGTGGATCACGGGCTCTAGAGCACAGTAGTCGTGGCACACGGGCTTAGTTGCTCCACGGCATGTAGCATCTTCCCAGACCAGGGCTCAAACCTGTGTCCCCTGCACTGGGAGGCAAATTGTTAACCACTGCGCCACCAGGGGTGTCCCACAAATGACCCATACTTTTTAAAAAGTGTTTCTTTGTTTGCATGGTCTTAGGTAGTTTTTCTATATTTCCATATATAAGTAATTTTTCTTCTGCCCCGTCTATTAACAGACTTGTTTTTTACATAGATGGTATAAGAGCTTTAGAAACAGCAAAATGTTTGTGTGGTTCACTATGCACCTGATTTCCTAGTTGCATTAAGAAGTATCTTCATCATAGGGTGAGTTTAAGGCTGTGTCAGAAGGAACCAGTCATACCAGACTGGACCCTACAGTTTCTTCAGCTGGATTTACAGCAGCATCCGTATAAGCTTCACCACACCATAGGTACCTGGAAAATTAGTCCTGAGCTTCATTTGCTTAATTATTAAAGCCACCCTAGGGTAACAACCAAACTGCACCTATTAAGCACACATCTAATAATCAGTATTATCTGTACCTGCCAATATTGCCATAAGTAATGTGCTTTCACATTTTATATCACAGATGTTTGGTTATTGGTATAGGTGCCCCTTTGGCAGTATATCTGTAATAGGGGGATTTGGGCGGTGTTAAGTGGGGAGGGGTCTCTGGTAATGAGGTAACTGAACTGTTTTTTGATTCTCCAAACCAACAACAGTTCAACACTGTGAAGGCACACATACTGGGTTAGCCATTGTGTCCTGAGTGTTGTGTGAAAAGAGTGCTACATGTGGGTGGGCGTACCTCTGGAATCCTCAATGGCTAATTTCTCTGTACTTTCTGGAATAGTTGAATCAGAAGAAGAAGATGTATAAGAAGAAAAAAAGGAAGCCACTTCAGTCTAGGAAACAGCGAAATAAACAGTATCAGAAAAGTAATTTGATGCAGGAGTCAAAGTTAACAGAAGATGCCCCAGTAAGAAAGCTCTGCTGCCTACTTCTACTGTCCAGTTAGAGTTTTCTACAGAGGGAGCAGGACAAAGAGTTAAGGTTTACTCTAAACCAGAAAGGGAATGGGAAATGGGGCGGGGGAAGTTTTCTATTTGGATTTCAGAACTCTTCCATGGGTCCTCTGGATATCCCTAAGCAGATTTCAGCTTAGCCCACTAATCCTCCGCTACACTCTAGCATAGCAAGTCTGGGTTTCCACCAAGTCTGGATTTCCAGAGGAAGGAGGTTGTAATGGAAAAGTGGTGGCTAGAACTAGACCAGAGTTGCCCGGGTGGCTGAGAATTCAGGCCTGGTCCAGGCTAAGGACAGTTGGATACCTCCTTCCTGCCTGCCATGCCCACACCATACCCCCTGCTTTCTAAAGATGAAAATGCTTTCAGAGGTGGGAGTTTTACTCTTGGGTGAATTGGGTCAGTTATGAGTAGATTAATTGTAATAGAGCAACTGAAAAATATTCTCTTTGCAATCCTTCTAGGAAGGGGCAGGGTTTGCTTCTACTCTGCAAAAGCAGCCTGCTTTTTTCAAAAATTCAGAGAATACCAGTTCTTCAATGATGAAAAATGAAAAACCAAGGTTGAATGAGGTAGTATTTTTGCTTGACTTTTTTTTTTTTTACTCACTCATGGAAAATTTATTAAAAACCTTTTTTTTGGTAATATGTTTAAAGTGTACAACATGATGATTTGAGAGATATATATATATATATTATATATATATACACACATTGAGAAAAGATTGTCACTCTTTAGTTAACACATCCTTCACCTCAAATAAATATTCACTTTTTTTTTTTTAAAGACCTTATTCCTGGGGCTTCCCTGGTGGCGCAGTGGTTGAGAGTCCGCCTGCCGATGCAGGGGACACGGGTTCGTGCCCCGGTCCGGGAAGATCCCACATGCCGCGGAGCGGCTGGGCCCGTGAGCCATGGCCGCTGAGCCTGCGCGTCTGGAGCCTGTGCTCTGTAACAGGAGAGGCCACAACAGTGAGAGGCCTGCGTACCGCCAAAAAAAATAAATAAATAAAAAAAAATAATAATAATAAAGACCTTATTCCTTTTTTTAAAAATTAATTTATTTATTTTTGCTGTGTTGGGTCTTCGTTTCTGTGGGAGGGCTTTCTCTAGTTGTGGCAAGCGGGGGCTACTCTTCATCGCCGTGCACAGGCCTCTCACTATCGTGGCCTCTCTTGTTGGGGAGCACAGGCTCCAGACGTGCAGGCTCAGTACTTGTGGCTCACGGGCCTAGTTGCTCCGCGGTATGTGGGATCCTCCCCGACCAGGGCTCGAACCCGTGTCCCCTGCATTAGCAGGCAGATTCTCAACCACTGCACCACCAGGGAAGCCCTTGCTGAGAACTCTTAAGTCCTACTCTGTTAGCAAATTTAAATTATACAACACAGTACAATCAGCTATAGGCACCATCCTATACATGGTAATCTTCACACCTCATTCATTTTATAACTGAAAGTTTGTATCCTTTTACAACCCTCTCCCTATTTTCCCAAATCCCAAGCACCTGGCAACCACCATTCTACTCTCTGTTTCTATGAGTTTGGTTTTTTTTTTTTTTAGATTCCACATATAAGTGATACCATGCAGCATTTGTCTTTGTCTGGCTCATTTTACTTAGCATAATGCCCTCCACCCATGTGCATATATTTTGTTGCAAATGGCAGGATTTCCTTCCTTTTTAAGGCTGAATTATATTGTTTGCAAGTATTATCTCCCATTCGATAGGTTATATTTTCATTTTATTGATTGTTTCCTTTGTTGTGCAGAAGCTTTTCAGTTTTAGTCTGGCTTGTTTATTTTTGCTTTTATTGTCTTTGCTTTTGATGTCAAATCCAAAAAATCATTGCCAATGTCAAGGACTTTACCCCCTATGTTTTCTTCTAAAAGTTTTACAGTTTGGGATCTTGAATTTAAATTTTTAATCCATTTTGGGTTGACTTTTGTGTATGGTATAAGACAGGGTACAGTTGAATTCTTTTGCGCATGTGGATATCTAGTTTTCCTACCACCATTTATTAAGGATACAGTCTTTTCCCCACTGGTTATTTTTGGCTCCTGTGTTGAAAATTAATTGACTATATATGCATGAGTTTATTTCTGGGCTCTCTATTCTGTTCCATTCTTGACTTTTTGTCACACAGATTCTCTGATTTTTCCAATTAGTACATCTCTCTCAGAGGGTGAAGAGTGCAATAGCCCTCTGTCACTCTTACTGTCAGTGCCACTGGGAGCAGTGGAACATTAAAGTTGGTGGGGACACTGACACTGCTTTGGATTAGACACCACTGAAGTCTGATATCACATATTGGTGAATTGTGATTTTATACCTAAAACATAAGAGCGGGCTGCTTTACCATCCATCCATCCATCCATTCAGCAAATTGTATTGTGTAACTACTACATGCCAGGCTGTCTACTGGATGCTGGGAGTGCAACATTGAACAAAACGCTATCCCTGCCTCAGGGACCTTAGGGTCTGCTGGGTATTTTAACAAGTAAGCAGGAAGTTACATACAGAGTAGGATGCAGTAGGAAACAGAGGAGACAAATTCACCCAACTTTTAGTACTTTGGAGTGTGGCTATAAAATCCTTCATTCTTTTATGTATAAAAATAGGTTTGGGTACAGTAGTAGCCAAACAGGGTGCATGAGGCCCTCCTCATGTGGAATGCTGCCCTGTGGTTAGGAATGATAGAATAAGGTCCCACAGCATTACACGGAGGAGCCTGCACAAAGCACAGCTATCTCTGTTCAGTATTGAGGGCCATCTCGTGTCTAGTGTTATAATGGCAAGAGCACAAGCTATGGGGTCTGTCTTGAGTTCAAATTCCATCCCCACTATGTAGTTTTCCGTGAGTTACTTGACCACCCAGGGGCTTAGTTGCTGCATCTAAAATGTTGGGGTAATCATATCCACACATAAGGTTGTTGAGAATATTCAATGTGAAACCGTGTGTGAAGTGCCTGGCATATGGTAGGCATTCAATAAGTATTGGTTTCCTTCTTTTCTTCAAATTACTATCTGTTTGTGTTCTGCCTCTCTTTTCACGTTAGAGTGTCATAATGAATCAACATGCATGAATAAAAAATACTCTGTGAGTTTTATATAATCACACTTGTCCAAGTGGAAAATTTAGTGAGAATGTGTTCATCTATTTCAGTTAAATGGAAGAGACAAAGGCACCTCCCTGGGCCCATCAAAAATGACCACCTTGATTTTGACTAAGAATAAAGAGAGAATGCAGGTAATTTCACCTAATATATGTATATATATGCCAGCAATTAATTCATTTTTCAAATGTATTATGTGATTTGGAGGGGTGGTGATCTGCAATCCACACAGTATCACCTCCTTGGATTTGTTCTGCTGAGGTGAACATCTAATGTAGTTTGCACCCTCAGGCTACAAACACCTGACCAGCCACGGGCATAGTCCACAAAGTACTGCAGGATGGAGGAAGCCCACCCAGGGCTAAAAGCTTGCCACAGAGAATTTAGTTTCATTTCAATGAACATTTGTTAGGCAGCTATTATTTTGTAAACCCATGGCAATATTTCAGGTAAAAAGTGATGGCGAAGCAGTGGTTCTCAACCCTAGGAGGTGTTAACAAACCGGGGTGCCACCATCAGTTGTGAGGGGTGTTTCACATCCACTGTTACAGTGATCGTTCGGTACCGAGGTGTGTGAACGATTTGCTTTTTTAAAATAATAAGTTAGAATGAATTCATATTTATCCCTATAATAACATCTCTCTTGCTCATTTGCACTTGCATATTCTTTCCTGAGAGGGAGGAAAAAGAAGTAAAGAAACAGCTGGTGAGCTGTGGTTTCAAATAGCCCTGATTGTGTCTGTGGGAAAGTGCTGCTCACATGTGTCCGGGTGGAGCAAAGATTGAGGACCACTGGATTACTGTAGGTGCACTAGGTATAGAATGGATGATTCTCTCCAGGTGAAGTCCCTGCCGTCTTCCCAAGTCTGCTGCTAGGGAATTCTCAGGATGATGCTCTCATTTACCCGTCAGTATCTTATGGAGGACCTACTATGTGTGGGGCCTTTTGAAGACTGTATGGCATGAGCCCTCCCTTAAGGCCGTGATCCTCTAGGAGGGGTAACAAGGTAGATAGTCCAACCACCATGATATAACAGAAACAGAGCAGTGAAAAGAGAGATGTAGATAAAATCAAATCAAAGAGGATTCTGTCCTGACACACTGATAAGTGATGACTGTCCTCTTTCCTCATACAGCATCCACCGCAGGATGTCTGTGGGAGGCTAAAACCATATCCTACCACTGAAACATGCAAGCTAGGCTGTAACATGTAACTAGGGATTCAGTTAAACACAATGTAGTAGACGAATGCCATCCAAACCTTTACTTTTACTTCATTTTCTTTAAATTTCTAATTTAATGTTTCTGTAACAGAGATGTAGGCATTTAAATTCCGTGGTAGTTCAGATAAGCAGAGTTTAAAACAGGGGACAGTCTCCCAGCTTGTAAATTAAGCTCTTCTCTTCCTTTGCGTAATGTTTCTAGACAGCTTATAAAATGCAGTCCCTAAACTTCTCAGGGCAATTAAAATACTGCCCATGGACCTTTCTTTGGCTATCAGAGGGACTAGGACAAACGCTTGATTGACCCCTGCCTGCCCTGTAACAATGTCAGCTACTTTGGTATTTGAGGGGAAATGCAAATACTTCTCAATGACTCCTGCGAAACCAGCACCAACCCTAACTATAACTTCAGGAATTGCAGCATCAAGTGGTTCACCTTTTATGTCTTGTTTGCACAGAGAGAGAAGCCAGGATTTACAGTATCACGCTCTCCAAAGAGAAACACAAACCCCAGCCAAGAGCCAGCTCCAAATACGAAGCCAAACTGGTCCAGGAACAGATATCCTGCCACAAAGGGAGGCCGTACGACTGCGGTGGTATACCCATCCTTGCACATATACACCTACCCATAGGGTGCCTGGGCCATGCCACACAGGCGCTTCCTTGCTGTGTTTTGGGTTAGACACATTTTGTAACGAAGGGATTTGTATGCTAGGGAATTAACGTTCGTTTGTGGTATTCTGTGTTGTGTGTTCATCATGCACTGTCCTCACCCCAGGTGCTTACACTGTGTTCATGCTCTCAAGATGCATACCTCACAAACTAAATTATTTTTTCATAAAATGAAATTTTATTGTGATGTATCCAAAAGCTTCCCTTATCAGAAATTGAAGTGTGTGCTCGTGAAACTACAACACAGATATACCTCAGTTTAACCAATAGATATTCTCTCTAAAATTATGTGCAAATCAATTTTAAAAGTGCAAACTCTGTTTTAAACGTATCCTGGGAGTTTACTATGTTAAAAGTCTTGTGTCAAAGCTTTCTAGTGTTGAATGATCAGTCTGACTGGGGTATATCAGGTTTGCTCAGGGTGAGGTGTTCCCACATAGAGAAAACAACTCATATATTACCTGGAAGTCAATGTTGCATATATTATGTTCAGCATGGTTATGTAAGGTTTTTAACCCATTGATTAAAATTCTTTCTCTCCCACAGATTGTTCCCTTTGATTGGTTAACTGCATAGTCTTGTGTGAATAGATATTTTAGATTTTCTATCCCTCGCAAGCACCAAGCACCATCTGCCGGCTACAGCCTGCATGTCAACGTGCTGGAGTCATGTTAAACAAGGGTCACTCCAGTTCATGCCAGGCCTCCTATTTTGACTTTACCTGCTTCCTTTCACATTGGATTGAAAGTTTCCTAGTACGTTTTTTGTCATCACTTTTAAACTCTTTCAGCCACCACCACTACCTAGATGACTAGAGATTAGAACCAAATGGCAACACATTTTATTATAATCCCAGTGTCTGTGTCTTTTTTTTTAATTAATAGACTTTATTTTGAGAAGAGTTCTAGATTTACAAAGAAATTGAGGAAATAGTACAGAGAGTTCCCATATACTGCCCACCTCTCCCCACACACACGGTGTGCATGGGTTTTTTTGTTTTTGTTTTTGTTTTAAATTTATCTATTTATTTTTGGCTGCGTTGGGTCTTCGTTGCTGTGCGCGGGCTTTCTCTAGTTGCGGTGAGCAGAGGCTACTCTTTGTTGCGGTGAGCGGGCTTCTCACTGTGGTGCCTTCTCTTGTTGCGGAGCATGGGCTCTAGGCGCACGGGCTTCAGTAGTTGTGGCACGTGGGCTTAGTAGTTGTGGCTCACGGGCTCTAGAGCGCAGGCTCAGTAGTTGTGGCACACAGGCTTAGTTGCTCCACAGCATGTGGGATTCTCCCAGATCAGGGCTTGAACCCATGTCCCCTGCATTGGCAGGCGGATTCTTAACCACTGCGCCACCAGGGAAGCTCTGTGTATTTGTTTTTAAAGGGAATATCTGCCCATGCTCTTTACATAGGAGTTTGCAAATGGCCTTCTTCTATTCCACATCTTACACCCTAAAACTATTAGTCAACATTTTAAGTATCTAGAAATCACCCAGCCAAAACCCCACTTTTTGTTCCTAAAAGGATATCTTTAAAGGACAAGTCCCAAAACAAACCACTGAGAGCAAGCCTTGTTTGAAAGTTGTTTAGAAATACTTGGGTTTTGCTCCAAATAATTTTGGAAGAAGTTTATTAAAAGCACCCCAGTATGATATTTTTGGAATAAAAAACTGGAATACATGATCAGATTTTTTTTAAGTGCCTTTTGAGAGTGAAAAGCTTCCTGAGAGCTGTGGTTTGGCTGCTAAGATATCAAAGGGGCAAAAAAGGAGAGAATCCTATGCAATCCAGGCACAGCCTCCACATCCAATAATTGCCAAAAGGCCATGGCAGTTCAGTGTTGGGCCCTGCCCAGCTCACAGTCAGTCCTGTAAAGTAGTAGCTATTTGTTTTCTTTAGAAAAGAGGGGCAAGTTTGCCTGCTTAGATTAAGAGAAAGTGCCCTGCAGGACATTTACCTGCTACAGCATCTAAGCCAATATGCCTATCATTTCTCATTGTGCTTTTTTTTTTAAACATATCATTTTTAAATAAATTATTTACTTATTTATTTAGTTTTGGCTGCGCTGGGTCTTCGTTGCTGTGCACTGGCTTTCTCTAGTTGTGGCGAGTGGTCTTCGTCATGGTGCGCGGGCTTCTCATTGCGGTGGCTTCTCTTGTTGCGGAGCACGGGCTCTAGGCACGCGGGCTTCAGTAGTTGTGGCACGTGGGCTCAGTAGTTGTGGCTCACAGGCTCTAGAGCACAGGCTCAGTAGTTGTGGTGCACAACTATAGAGAGAAATAATGCTATGTGAATATGCCAACATCCTGCTGGCACTCCTACCCTAAGACATGGGCTCTTCCCCCAAATTCATCAGTCAGAAAGAGTGCACTCAGCAGTGACTTAGGAACTAAGGCGAATGCAGTGATGTGTCAGACTCCATTCCTGTGCTTAAAGCCCAGGTGGGAACAGACTAGTGAACCAAAGCAAGCCTGTCAGTAAGACACTCTGCTATAGCTTTAGAACGTTGTTGTGGGTTAAAGAGAGCCACCAACTGAAATGTGAAATACCTGGGTTTGAATCCCACCCAGGCTCAGGGGTGGTGGGTGCAGTTGCTTAACAGCTCTGGACCTTCGTTCTCTGACCTGAAAAGTGAAGTGACTATCCAGGTGAAGTGACCTCTAAGGCCCCTTCATTTTTACAAAATCACATTGGTTTGAATACTTCCCCCAGCTGTTGATCATGGATTGCAGTAAGGTGCCTAGAACAGCTTCCCTCTTGGGCCTGAACCAGCCAGGTCCTGTCACCCAGCCTCTGGTCCTCGGGGAAACAAAGCCACTTTGGTGGCTCTAAGTACAGCCCCCTCCCCTCTCACCCCTCCAATCTTGGCACAAGCCGTCTCTCCCCCCGGCCCCCTGAACCATTGGATTCAGTGACCAGAAATCAGTTCAGTAAACCCCTTCTCAGCTGAGCTCAAACTCCAGCCACCCCTCTTTCTTTCTCTTGGCTTCACTTCCTCCCCCATTGAGCCCAGACTCCAGGGCGCATTACAACAACCCCTTCCCTGCCAGCACCCCGGACTCCTCACCCTCTGTGCTTCTGCCACATCCACCTGGTAGTTCCCCAACTTTGGCTCCTTCCAGCCATCCCGACCATCTGTCTTCTCCACTCCTACACCCAGGCTGCCAAGATGGCTGCAGGAAAACCTGTCCTTGAGCAAACCAGGGCCGCCGCTCACGTGTCTCCTCCAGCCTCAGAAATGTATCCTCTGTTCCCGAAATGGAAGTTCTCTCACCCTTCCTTCTCCGTGGCTTTTTTTTTTTTTTTTTTTTCCGGTACGCAGGCCTCTCACTGTTGTGGCCTCTCCCGTTGCGGAGAACAGGCTCCGGACGCTCAGGCTCAGCGGCCATGGCTCACGGGCCCAGCCGCTCCGTGACATGTGGGATCCTCCCGGACCGGGGCACGAACCTGTGTCCCCTGCATCGGCAGGCGGACTGTCAACCACTGCGCCACCAGGGAAGCCCTCTCCGTGGCTATTTTACGCCTCCTCCCTTTCCTCAAGTCCCCTGCTCCCTCCCAGCAAACAGTCTTGTTAGGACGAAGTGGTTAAGAAGTTAGGCTCTGGTGGGGTGGGGTAGGGAGAAAACTACAAACAAATTCTGAACTCTTTTTAGTCGGTTTGTTTATGTACTTGTATTGGCAAAATGATTCTGAAACTATTTTAGGTGTATTACATGATCGGGCAAATGAGTACATGTGTTGATGTTGTTAAGAGCCAGGGTTCTCACTCTGGAAAAAGAAACATACAAATATTTAATGGAGGGAAACAAGAAAAAACCCTGTGGAAGTGGATTGGAATTGGAGATATCAGTGTGCACTCATGATTTCTAAAATATGTATAGGTATGTATATTCACATGTATATATATTCAGCTCTGTCTGCTAAGAGGGCCTAAAATCCAACACACTCCATTAGCAATAAGCATATTTTGCACTGAGATCTTGTACTCTCATACCGTTCCCCTCTGAAAGGAATCAGGGTTCATTAGAGAAATGGCTGCTTCCAGGGCTGGTACATTGCAAATATGAGATGAGCAGCCTGGAAAATTTTGTTATGCCCAAAAGTAAGAAACTACTTAAAAAAAAAAATTAGTAGCAGGCATTTCATAGGACCAAGGAGCCAGCTTGAAGGAGCTGCCACCAGCCAAAGCTGGGATATTAGGTACCAAAATGATTAAGGACATACATAAATTATAACCCATTGAAAAAATTAGGAATCAGTGAGTTCATATTAATGAGAAAGGGAGAGAGAGAGAGAAGAGAAAGAAAATAGAATGAATGCTGAGAGTCAAATGGTGAATGCAGATGGAGTGCTGGAGCTGGGATCAACATTTTGCAACCACCATAGTAAAATGGATCAGGCAAGAATCACCAATGGAGGCTAAATTTAGAAGGACATATGAGGAGCAGGATATTTGCATGGGTTCAAAGTGTCTCCACTCAGATTGTTTACTGGTTGTAAAGGAAAAAGTAGTTAACTATGTGATGAAGAAATTGGACAACATCTTGACTGAGTGACCACTGAGGGGTGGATTGACATCATGTAATTCTGATGTGGCACTGGAGAACACATCACATATGTAGTATTCTGGCTGGAAATGCATACCCTGAATCTAATCATGAAACATGAGACAAAGACAAAATAAGGAACATTCTACCCAAAATATAAATCTAGACTCTGGCATCAGAATGTCTGGGTTCAAATGCTGGCTTTACTGGTTTTATGACCTTAGGCAAGTTACTCTCTCAAAGACTCAACTTCCTCATCTGTGAAATGGGAACACTAGCAGAACCCACCTTTCAGCGTTGCTGGGGGTGCTGGATGAGAGAATGCATATAATGCACTTATTAGAGTGCCCTACACGCAAAATGCTCTCAGGAATGGTTAGCGGCCGTTACTCTTGTCCACCCTGCCTTCCTTTCCTTTGTTTTTAGAGAAAAAAGTGCCCAGTTTCAGGTTTAAGGCTAACCTCTCCACCTATGTTTCAATTCCATCTCCCCAACTTTTCTCAAACTTTCTGCTTTGCTTTATTCCCTCTTCTGTATTTCTCTCTCTCTACCAGCAACTTCCCTGTAGCCCAAAAACGTGCCAAGCCCTTCCCATCTTTAAAGAAAAGACAAAACCTTCTGTCATGTCCTGTAAAGTTTCCATTCCTTGCTGTCTCCACTCCCCACCTTCTAAAAGTTCTCACCTCCCATTTTTTGTAGGCCCACGATGTGTCAAGAGCTTTACCTTTACATGGGAGATATATACTATGCCCCTATTTCACAGATGAGAAAAGTTGGTCTCCCCAAGGATTTGAACCTAGATCTGCCTCAGTCTCGAATTGTCCAATTCGGCAGCCACAAACCACAGGTGGCCATGGAGCACTTGAAATGGGGCTGGTCCAGACTGAGATGTGAATACGTATCAGATTTCAAGGACTTAGTACCAAAAAAAGACTTGTAAAAATCTCATTAATATTTTTATATTGATTACATGTTGAAATAATATTTGGGGTGAAATATATTATTAATTAATTTTACCTGTTTCTTTTTACTTTTTTAATTTTTTTATTGGCTGCGCTACGCGGCTTGCAGGATCTTAGTTCCCCGACCAGGGACTGAACCCAGGCCCTCAGCAGTGAAAGTGCTGAAAGCAAAGAGTCCTAACCACTGGACCACCAGGGAATTCCCTCTTTTCACTTTTTTAATGTAGCTACTAAAAATATTGAAATTATATATTGTGGCCAGCATTATATCTCTATTGGACAGCCCAGTTCTAGAAGATTCATCTCACAACGCAACATGGCCTCTTGTCTCCTGAGACACCACTTATCTTAGCTCCCTGAAGGTGTCCCAGGGCTTCTTCCTCTACATACCCTACATGGGTGATCTCCACCCATGCTTGATGCCTGTAAGCCATGATGACACTGTGTCAGCCCCTCCTACACCCCCGACCCCTAGATCCAGCCGTCTCCCCTCCATCTCCACTTAGTTTCCCTCTGCACCTCAAAGGCAACATGTCCAAAATGGAATTATTCTGTTATCTTTTCCTTAAACAGGAGCCTCCCTCATCTTCTCTCTCTCGATAGAAGTGCCACTATCGTCACCATGTAACTCTACACCTCCACACTCATCAGGTACCAGTGACTCTACCTCCTAAGTAAATCCGTAGACTTCTCTCTACCCACTTAGTTCAAGTTGTCATTGTCCTCCTAAACTGTTAGATCTGGTCTCTCAGCTGACCTTTCTTTGGCAGAGCGGCCAAGATGAGCCCATTACAAGGCCAATCTGATCACGTTGGTCACCTTGCAGGGGCCCATCTCTGATAGGGCCCTGTTGCTGCCTCAGCCTCCAGCTCTGACTCCCTGTGAATCTGGAACATTAACTGCCCCTCCCAGCTCCCTCCCACACCCCCCCACCTCATTACTTAGCAAACACCTGTCACCTTTCAAGACTCAGCCCAAATAGTAGCCCACTCTGCAGAACTGTTCTTGGTGCCATTTCCCGGGCAGGGCTCACCAGTCCTTCCTTAGCCTCCTGGAGACTTTGACCTCAGCACCTGAAACACTTCAGTGCACCAATTTGTTTACTCAGCTGCCTGTGGTCTCTTAGGTGTGGCATGCGAACTCTTAGTTGCAGCATGCATGTGGGATCTAGTTCCCCGACCAGGGATCGAACCCAGGCCCCCTGCATTGGGAGCTCGGAGTCTTACCCACTGGACCACCAGGGAAGTCCCCCAGCTGCCTTTCCTAACTAGAATGATTTCAACCACAGTCCACAGGAGGAAAAACAAAATTCAAACAAAACACAGTTACTGCTTCATACAAATAAGAAGTCCAGATGTAGGGCAGCTCCAAGACTGCTTAATTTATTTAGCAGCTCACTGGCATCATCAAAGATTCAGGCCTTATCATCTTCCGTCTCTGTCACCTTCGGTGCCAACTTTGTCCTCAAAGTGAACTCTGCTCTGTTAGTCGTACGGCTGTAGCAGACCCAGTCAACCACCAGATCCAACAACACCCAGTGAAAGAACATCCGTTCCTGTGTGTCTTTTATTCTTCTTCTTCTTTTTAAAAATAACCTTTTTATTTTGGAATAATTTTTCATTTACAGAAAAGTTAATACAACAGAGTTCCCATATGCCCCTCGCTCAGTTTCGGTTTCCCCTAATGCTGTCATACATCACAACCAACAAAACATTGGTACATTGCTATGAACTGAACTCCAGACTTCATTGGAATTTCATGAGTTTTCCCTTTAATGTCCTTTTTCTATTCCAGGATCCAATCCAGACATCACATTGCTTTTCGCTGTCATGTCTCTTCGGTATCCTCTGGTCTGTGATGATTTCCCAGTCTTTCCTTATTTTTCATGATTTTGGCAGTTTTGAAGAGCACCGGTTAGGTATTTTGTAGAATAGTCCTCAAATTGGGCTTATGATTTGATTGGTGTTATGGGTTTTTGGAAAGAATGTCACAGAGGCCAAATGCCCTTCTCATCGCATTATATCAGGAGCACTTGTCGTCTGCATGACATCACCAGTGATGGCTAGGAAAGGATTTCCCCTCATGCCTTTTACTACTGTAAAACAATACAGATTTATTATAGAAAATTAGAGAATCAGTTAAGCAAAAATAAGGAAATCAAAACACAATATTGCTATCACCAGAGATGATCTTAGTTAACAAATTACTTTTAATCTTTTCAGGTCTTTTTCTTTTTTAAAAAATGAATTTTCAGGGCTTCCCTGGTGGCGCAGTGGTTAAGAGTCCGCCTGCCGATGCAGGGGACAAGGGTTCGTGCCCCGGTCTGGGAAGATCCCACATGCTGCAGAGCGGCTAGGCCCGTGAGCCATGGCGCTGAGCCTGCGCATCTGGAGCCTGTGCTCCGCAAGGGGAGAGGCCACAACAGTGAGAGGCCCGCCTACCGCAAAAAAAAAAAAAAAAAAAATGAATTTTCGTTAAATGAGGTCATATTGTATACATTACTTTACAACCTACTTTAATTAACAGTCCTCACCTTTCATATAAGTTTTTATTTTTGAATTATATAGAGTATTCAAAACATAGTATTAAATTGTAAAAAAAAGACATAATTCAATATACCAGCATTAAAAAATCTGCATATTAAAAGATCACACCTTCTCTCAGAAAAATTAACAATAACAACAAAAATAAACTGCACTAAGACATCCCTTCATAAAGGTATTGAAATTCAAGGTGAAATTAAGGCATCCAGGCAAGAAGATTAAAATCTTTAACATGATATAGTGAAGGAATGTATTTTCCATGATCCTTTTTTTTAAAATTTATTTATTTATTAATTTTTGGCTGTGTTGGGTCTTTGTTGCTGTGCGTGGGCTTTCTCTAGTTGTGGTGAGCAGGGGCTACTCTTTGTTGTGGTGCGCGGGCTTCTCATTGCGGTGGCTTCTCTTGTTGCGGAGCACCGGCTCTAGGCGCGTGGGCTTCAGTAGTTGTGGTTCGCGGGCTGTAGAGCACAGGCTCAGTAGTTGTGACTCACGGGCTTAGTTGCTCCGTGGCATGTGGGATCTTCCCGGACCAGGAACCCGTGTCCCCTGCATTGGCAGGCAGATTCTTTTTTTCTAAAAATAAACTTATTTATTTATTTGTTTTTATTTTTGGCTACGTTGGGTCTTCATTGCTGTGCGCGGGCCCCCTCTAGTTGCGGCGAGCGGGGTTCACCCTTCGCTGCGGTGCGCGGACTTCTCATTGTCGTGGCTTCTCTTGTTGCAGAGCATGGGCTCTAGGCACGCGGGCCTCAGCAGTTGTGGCGCACGGGCTCAGTTGCTCCGCGGCATGTGGGATCTTCCCGGGCCAGGGCTTGAACCCATGTCCCCTGCATTGGCAGGCAGATTTTTACCACTGCGCCACCAGGGAAGTACCCCATGATCCTTTTTTTTTTTTTTTTTTTCTTTGCGGTACGCGGGCCTCTCACTGCTGTGGCCTCTCCCATTGCGGAGCACAGGCTCCGGACGCGCAGGCTCAGCAGCCATGGCTCATGGGCCTAGCCGCTCCGCGGCATGTGGGATCTTCCCGGACCGGGTCACGAACCTGTGTCCCCTGCATCGGCAGGCAGATGAAAGAAGAAATCAAAACCAAAATTCCTAACTATTGAAGAACATATTAGAAGCTATGAGCTAAAGCAGTGCTCAAAAGGAAATTCGTACTTAAATGATTGGTGGGAACGGGGGGAACTTCCCTGGTGGCCCCGGGGTTAAGACTCTTGCTTCCACTGCAGACAGCACGGGTTTGATCCCTTCGTCAGGGAACTAAGATCCCACATGTTGCCCAGTGCAGCCAAAAAAAGAAAAAAGAATGATGTTCAATGCTTATGGTAATGAACATGAAAGGGTAATAATGAAAGAAGTAAGCCTCTGTAGTAGGCGGAATTCTAAAGGTCTCCCCCAAGATTCCTGTCTTCTGCTTATTTATTTATTTATTTATTTTATTATTTTTTTTGTGGTACGTGGGCCTCTCACTGTTGTGGCCTCTCCCGTTGCGGAGCACAGGCTCCGGATGCGCAGGCTCAGCGGCCACGGCTCACGGGCCCAGCCGCTCCGTGGCACGTGGGATCTTCCTGGACCAGGGCACGAACCCGTGTCCCCTGCACTGGCAGGCAGACTCTCAACCACTGCACCACCAGGGAAGCCAGGGAAGCCCTTCTGCTTATTTAATCAAAACACTAATCTAGGTACTGCTATGAAAGGGTTTTGCAGATGGAATTAAGGTTATTAATCAGCTGACATTAAAATAGGGAGATTATTCTGGATTATCCAGGTAGGTCAGGTGTAATGACATGAAATCTTAAAAGCAGAAGAGGGAAGTAGAAGACTTCATCAGCGAGATGGCGTAGAAGAAGAGGCAGAAGAGATTAGTAGGCAGGAGATCAGAGAAACCTGAAGCATGAGAAGGACTGGACCCACCATTGCCGGCTTATGAAGATGAAGTCAGGGAACTGTTAGCAGTCTCCATAAGCTGAAAAAACTGGCCAACAGACAACAAGGAAATGTGAACCTCAGTCCTATGACTATGTGGAACTGAACTTGAATTCTGCCAACAACCTGAATGAGCCTGGAAGTAACTTCTCGCCCAAAGCTTCTAGATAAGAACCCAGTGAGCCAATGCCTTGATTGCAACCTTGTGGGACCCAGAGCTGGATATCAGCCACTCCTACTGGACTTCTGACCTGAAGAACTGTCAGATAATAAACTTCTATCTTTTTAAGCCACTAAGTTTGTGGCAATTTGTTATGGCAGCAATAGAAAACGAACACAGCATCTAACTTAAGAAGTTAGAACATGAGTGAAGTAAGTCAGACAAAGACAAATATCATATGATATTGCTTATATGTGGAATCTAAAAAAATGGTACAAATGAACCTATTTACAAAACAGAAATAGAGTCACAGATGTAGAAAACAAACTTATGGTTACCAAGGGGGAAAGGCGAGGAAGGATAAACTGGGAGATTGGGATTGACATATACACACTACTATATATAAAATAGATAATAACCTAGGGAATTCCCTGGTGGCGCAGTGGTTAAGAATCCTCCTGCCAAAGCAGGGGACACAGGTTCAATCCCTGGTCCAGGAAGATCACATGTGCCACGGAGCAACTACACCCATGCGCCACAACTACTGAGCCTGCGCTCTACAGCCCAAGAGCCACGACTATTGAGCCCTCATGCCACAACTACTGAAGTCCGCGTGCCTAGAGCCCATGCTCCGCAACAAGAGAAGCCACAACAATGAGAAGCACGCACACCGCCAACAAAGAGTAGCCCCCGCTCGCTGCAACTAGAGAAAGCCCACACGCAACAATGGAAACCCAACGCTGCCAAAAATAAATAAATAAAATAAATTTCAAATAGATAAGAACCTACTGTATAGCACAGGGAACTCTACTCAATACTCTGTAATGACCTATATGGGAATAGAATCTACAAAGAGTAGACATAGGTATATGTATAACTGATTCACTTTGCTGTACAGCAGAAACTAACAACATTGTAAATCAACTATACTCCAATAAAAATTAATTTAAAAAAAAGAAGTTAGAAAAACTAAAGTCTAGGAAAGCAGATGGAAGGAATTACCAGAGTTAGTAATAGAAATGATTAATTGGGGGACAAACGGAAAGCAGTCAATACATCTGAGAGCTAGTTGAACTGGAATGACTCCTACATAACCTGGCAGGGAGTCCAAAGGGTTTTCTCAATTTCATGAGCCTCTGTTGGGCCAGTGGCCAAGGATAGGCAAAGCAGTAAAGGACAAAATGCATATTCTTAAACAAAAGTTTTTTTAAAAACAGGCTTGGCTCTAAAACTAGACACCTTTGTAATCTCTAAAATATAACAATTCCAACTAGTAGATGGGCTGCCAAAATAATTGTTTTCTCTTTGCTGTGAGAAAAGTTGTAAGTGCCACTCACTCTGCTACATGGTCTTCTGTCTTTCTGAGCATGATTATGGGCTCTGATTCTATCAGGTCGATCTGCTTAACTCTCTTTCAGTTTTTCTGTCTTCTGCATTAAAACGTTTGTTTTTATCTGCCAGCCTCAAGAGCTTTCATTTTCTCTCATTGAAATTGTCCAACAGTATATACTGATCATCTGGGGGGAAAAAAGCAATGGAAGAGTTAAAATGTTGGCGAACCTAACCAGGAAAGAAAAGGGAGAAGATACAAAGACACCAGATAACCAATGATTTTAATGGGAAATAACCACAGATTCAGCATATATTAAAAAGGAATCATAAACAAATGAACTGCTCTGCAAAACGGAAACAGACTCACAGACATAGAGAACAGACTTGTGGTTGCCAAGGCAGTTGGGCAGGGAAGGGTTGGAGTGGGAGTTTGGGACCGGCAGATGCAAACTATTATACACAGGATGGATAAACAATAAGATCCCATTGTATAGCACAGGGAACTATATTCAATATCCTGTAATAAACCATAACGGAAAAGTATATGAAAAAGAAAAAATATATAGGAGGCTTAAAAGAAAGGAATCATAAGAGGCTACGTTGCTTAGCTATATGTAACTGAATTTGAAAATTAGGATGAAATAATTTTCTAGACAATATAAATTATCAAAAGAGATGGAAAATTGAAACAAAGTGCCTTAAAAGAAATAAGGAATGTGTCAAAAAGCAACCCCCCCACAAAAGAGCACCAAGCCCAGATAGTTTCATGGGGTTATTCTACCACAACTTTAAGAAAAAGATAATTGCAACAATATTTAAATCTTCTAAAGGATTAAAAAAGAATAGCGTCTTTTTAAAAAAAAATCTATACTGTATTGTATAACATTGATACCAAAGAGAGCACCAGCACACAAAAAGAAAATTACAGACCAACCTCACTTGTATCAATGTTAAAATCCCAGATAAAATATTACAGAATCAAATCTAAGAGAATTTTAAAGAATAACATCCCTTAGACTAGGCCAGGATTTCTCAACAGCTGCACTACTGCTGCCTCCAGGTATTGCCAAATGTCTCCCAGGGGGCAAAATCACCCCCTGTTGAGAACCACTGGTCTGGGCCAACCATTGGGTCAGCGGGTGGCAGGTGACCCACTTTTGTCCAGTGATTCATGAGGAGAAGTCTACCAGGGGAGGAATCTGGGAAAAGTTTTCTTCCTCCAAAAAGAGAGCCATAGAAAAAGAACCCCCTCTTGTCCTTCTCTGACTGTGTTAGTATTGGAGAGAGAGCAAGATAAAAGTCTGGGGGAGGGCTTCCCTGGTGGTGCAATGGTTGAGAGTCCGCCTGCCAATGCAGGGGACACGGGTTCGTGCCCTGGTCCGGGAAGATTCCACATGCCGCGGAGCAGCTGGGCCCGTGAGCCATGGCCACTGAGCCTGCGCATCCGGAGCCTGTGCTCCACAACGGGAGAGGCCACAACAGTGAGAGGCCTGCGTACCGCAAAAAATAAACAAACAAACAAACAAATAAATAAATAAATAAGCTACAAGGATATATTGTACAACACAGGGAATATAGCCAATATTTTATAATAACTATAAATAGAGTATTACCTTTAAAAATTGTGAATCACTATGTTGTACACTTGTAACATATAATATTGTACATCAACTACACTTCAAAAAAAAAAAATCAGGGACTTCCCTGGTGGCACAGTGGTTAAGAATCCGCCTGCCAAGGCAGGGTACAGGGGTTTGATCCCTGGTCTGGGAAGATTCCACATGCCTCAGAGCAACTAAGCCTGTGTGCCACAACTACTGAGCCTGCGCTCTAGAGCCCACAAGCCACAACTACTGAAGCCCGCGCACCCTGGAGCCTGTGCTCCACAACAAGGGAAGCCAACGCAATGAGAAGCATGTGCACCACAACAAAGAGTAGGTGCCACTCTCTGCAACTAGAGAAAGCCCGTGCACAGCAATCAAGACCCAATGCAGGGCTTCCCTGGTGGTGCAGTGGTTGAGAATCTGCCTGCCAATGCAGGGGACACGGGTTCGAGCCCTGGTCTGGGAAGATCCCACGTGCCGCGGAGCAACTAGGCCCGTAAGCCACAACTACTGAGCCTGCGCATCTGGAGCTTGTGCTCCGCAACAAGAGAGGCCGCGATAGTGAGAGGCCTGCGCACCGCGATGAAGAGTGGTCCCTGCTTGCCACAGCTAGGGGAAGCCCTCGCACAGAAACGAGGACCCAACACAGAAAAAATAAATAAATAAATTTTTTTAAAAAGACCCAATGCAGCCAAAAATTAATTAATTTTTTAAAAATCAGAAAAAAATGTCCCCTTGCTAAATGATCTCTATGGTTAAATATCAAAATTTCTGGATTTAGTTAGAATCAACTTGTAAGTTTCTTTTAACTCTAAAAGCTACAATTTGGTATTATATTTCCATGTGCCAAGCTAGGTAGGCATATCATTTCATTCAATTTTCACAACAACAGTATGAAGTAGACATTACTATACTCATTTGTTTAAGGTTCAAAGAAGTCGTGTGACCTGCCAAAGGTCACACAGTTAATAATTGGTAGAGGTGAAATTTGGACCAGGTCAATTAGACTCCAAAGTCCAGGCTCCCTCCTGCTCTGTATACTGCCTCTCTAGCACCATGCTGAGTCCAGGACAATATTAATTAAAACTAACATTTGTATTTCAATAAACAGTTTTTAAAAATCTTATCCTATGCACAATTTCACTTAACTCTCATTAATAACCCTGAGAGGCAGGTAGTAGTGTAATCCTTAGATTTAGATACAAAAATTGAAAACTGAAGAAGCTAAAACGACTTCTGAATCATTTTGATACAAAAGAGAGCCAAGATTGAACTGCAAGTCTCCACTCTCACTTTATTCTCTGCACCAGGCTCTGCCTAAGCATTGATATAGAACGTGTGAGCTGGGACTGAAGGGTTGAAGACAATGCCATTTTCTTTTTGCCTCTAATAACCTGTAGCCTGGTAATCACTGAAGTAATTGTTCAGTTATGCAATAAATATTTATTGAGCACTTAGTATGTGCCAGGCACTGAACATACAAGGAACAAAGGCTGTCCCGGCTCCTGGATTCACGGGGTTTTACATTCTGGTGGAGGAGACAAAAAGATAAATTTCAGACAATGATAAGTGCTGCAAGACTATGGAGTAGGAAATAAAGGGGTGGTAAGTTTAAATAGACGTCAGAGAAGGCGTTTCTGAGAAGTTAACATTAATTTAATGAATGAGTGCATGTATAGCAACCCCCTGATGGATTCATTTTTCAAACTTATCTAGTTTTGTTGGCCATTAGATTGTTTATGATTCTGATGCTGAATACTCTTTGGAGCTTATGTTGCTGATGCCAAAAGGGCAAGGGCAGAGGCGAAGAACATGGACGAATCCTTTCCAATTCATTTCACTCCTGTGACCTTGCCTTTGCCGTCAGGGTCACTCCCCACCGCCACGCCCATTCTTCTGCGCCCGGATGCTTCCAGCCTGCGCAAGCGCAGGAGAAACTGCTGTTCCTAGTGGAGAGCGCGGATTCCACCCCAAAACGCATGCGCCCCGGGCTCGCAAGCCCCGCCCCGACCTCTGCGCCCGCTCGCGAGCCCTTGCCAATTCTCGGGGCGGGGACTGCGCGGGGAGACGCGCGCCGGTGCGTGCGTGCTCCCGGGCCGCGGGCGGGCCAGTGAAGCCGGCGGCCCTGGCACGTGATCCAGGATCGGCCTGGTAGCTTGGTGGCTCCGTCTGTCTGTCCGCCCGCGGGTGCCATCATGGCGGATGCGGCCAGTCAGGTGCTCCTGGGCTCCGGTCTCACCGTCCTGTCCCAGCCGCTCATGTACGTGAAGGTGCTCATCCAGGTATGAGTCGTCGCCTTTCCCTTCCTCGCCCGGCACCCTATTCGGTCGCCGCTGCCCAAGGCGCCTGAGAACCGGCTCCAACCTTCCGGGCCTTCAGTCTCCTGAGATGCTGCTCCTTCTTTGCTGCCCGCCCCTTCCTTTCCGGCAGGGACGACTTCCACCGCCCGCTGAGCTCCCACTGCCCGTGGGCCTTCCCGAGGTCTCGCCTCCCAGCCAAGCCGTGAGGCCCGCTCCTTTCCCGGTATCCGGCTGCCGCCCTGCCCTGCCTGATGGCTCCCCTGAACTTTGTTTTCTCTTCCCTAAGGTTGATCCTGGCTGGGCGCCGCCAAGGCTTTCCCAGCCTTTCCTTCTCCGCTGCTCTGCAATGAGCATCCTTCTCTCCTCCCCGGCCCCAAACGCAAGACGTGAAATCTGTTGAAGACAAATTTGAAATTCGAGGGGAGCCAACATTTTATTAGCTTTTGTTTTCTCTTTTTTTGTTGCTGTTACTACTGCTCTTCTGTTCTGAGATTTAGCACCAGATACCCAGAGAAATACAAGGAGTTCATTCAGAAGTGATAATCAAGCGGTTGCTGAGTCAAATTTCGGAAGGATCCACTGAACCCTCTTCAACGGCAGCCCATGTGGCTCATGACAGTGAAAAATCACATGTCAGAGTGATGTGAAATCAGTTCAGCCGAAAGTTTTATCGAGTTTAAGTATATATGTTAGTTTCTCATATACTGTGAAATAATTCTTAAATGGTATTTTATATTCACAGGCAAGTTTGCCCGGTTTTAGCTGACGATAGACCATTAGGTAGTATTGTTGAGTTGCCTTTCTGAATTTCCCTGTGACGGGCAGGTTATTCATTTTTTAAACTTTTGTTGAGAGTTGACGTAATTACATCATGCATAGCACCAAGGATAGAACCCCTGTCCTCACCATCTGCCTTTCTGTCAAGAATATGCAAGACACTAGGGAAGGCCTCATTTCTTATTTTTGAGTTAAAGATACTAATCCATATTATGTGTTGCTGAGTTGACCCTTGTGGATTCAGAACCTATATGTAAAAAACTATTGTAAAATAAGTTGTTTAAATTAAGAACAAAGGGAATTCCCTGGAGGTTCAGTGGTTAGGTAGGACTCCACGCTTTCACTGCTGAAGGCCCAGGTTTAATCCCTCATCTGGGAACTAAGATCCCCGCAAGCCACCAGAGGCGGCCAAAAAATAAAAGAAAGAAAGAACAAAATCTTTGAAATGTATTGTGACATCTGAAACAGAATTGGCACATTTGTAGCTAGATAATATCTGAGGTAAAAGCATTTTGCAGTAAATCTGATATAAGCCCATTACTCAGTCCTTATCCAGGAGACAAGGTTTTCTAATGACTTTCAGAGCTCTTGCCTCAAAAACTCCTTAATCCTGATTGCACAACATGCTTGTGTTGCCAAGTGTCTCAGGGATTTTTGTGAAATTCCCAAATACTCAGTTTTAAAAATAGTTGCACAGTACACTTTCAGGAGTTCTTTAATTGAACAGGTTGAGAATCACAGCAGGAGAATCAAAACCATGTCCGACAACGTTCATTCTCTCAAGTGTCCCTTTGGCACTAAAGAGTCTGAATATATTGTAGAAATAAAATGATGACATTAATTCTAAAATGACTCATTAGATTGTTCATGACAGTCTGCTCCTTTAACATGGACTTAGCTTGTAATTATTTCCCAAATGAATTATCCCCAGCTGTATCTGCATTTGCCTTTTGAGTGGTTTGTTTTGCTAGCCAAATATGAAGTTGATGCTGGCTTAGTCTTCTCACTTTGTCCAGATATTAAAAATATGCTTGATTTTCTTTAGAAAATATTTTTGAGTGTCCTCAGTAAACTGTAGCTTTGTTAACACAAAAATTCCCTTAGTCTGTTTTCAGATTGATGCCAGTCTATCTCAGCTACATGGTTTACTTTGTAGAATTTGAACCAAAAGAAAACTTGGAGTTTATTGAAACCAGTCTTAAACAAGTGACAAAACTAAAAAAAAAAAACAAAAAAAAAAACCACCAGAACTGACTAGGATGATACTTCATCACTGTCTTGGAAAATATACACTGCATTTTAACTTGTGTTAAAAATTGTAACTCTAAATTTGTTCTTTATTCAAGACCTTGCAACCCAGGCATTCCTGGGAATGTTGCTTAGTATTGATTTAGTCTCTTGTTTTTAAAGGTGGGATATGAGCCTCTTCCTCCAACAATAGGACGAAATATTTTTGGGCGGCAAGTTTGTCAGCTTCCAGGTCTCTTTTGTTATGGTAAGTGTCTTTGATTTATTTGGAATTGGAGGACATTGAAGGGTGTGATAGGAGTTAACTGAAAAAATATATAGAAAGCATGTTTCCTTGAAATTTCTATGTAACCATTACTTTCAACTAGAATGTAAATCTCCAACTTGTGTTCTTAGCTCAGCACATTGCGAGCATCGATGGGAAGCGTGGGTTGTTCACAGGCTTAACTCCAAGACTGTGTTCAGGGGTCCTTGGAACTGTGGTCCATGGTAAAGTTTTACAGGTAAGAAGAAAATCAATCCATCTTCCCGTAGATTTAGATAACCTTTTTTTTTTTTTTAACATCTTTATTGGAGTATAATTGCTTTACAATGGTGTGTTAGTTTCTGCTTTATAACAAAGTGAATCAGCTATACATATACATATGTTCCCATATCTCCTCCCTCTTGCGTCTCCCTTCTGTCCTCCCTGTCCCACCCCTCTACTCTAGGTGGTCGCAAAGCACGGAGCTAGATAACCTTTTTTTTAAAAAAATTTATTTATTTTTGGCTGCATTGGGTCTTAGTTGCTGTGCGTGGGCTTTTCTCTAGTTGCAGCAAGTGGGGACTACTCTTCATTGTGGTGCGCGGGCTTCTCATTGCCGTGGCTTCTCTTGTTGTGGAGCACAGGCTCTAGGTGCATGGGCTTCAGTAGTTGTGGCTTGCAGGCTCTAGAGTGCAGGCTCAGTAGTTGTGGCACATGAGCTTAGTTGCTCTACGGCATGTGGGACCTTCCCGGACCAGGGCTCGAACCCGTGTCCCCCGCGTTGGCAGGCGGATTCTCAACCACTGCGCCACCAGAGAAGCCCTAGATAATAAACTTTTACGTACAGTTTGTTCTACTGATCAAGAGCAGTTTCAAAGATATACGTCTTTACATCCATGGCCTTTCTTCCTCTTGAAAAACATTTACTTGAAATACCCATTCTTAATTCTTTCCTGGGAAGCAAGGAGAATTTGTATAAAATGAAGTAATTGATTTTGATCTACGCAAGCTTCTTCCTCTGGACCAGTTGTTCTGAGCAGAAATTAAGTACACTCATTTGAGCTCCTATGTAGCTCATATTATTTCTTTGAAGGAGGAAGGAAGCCGGTTAAAACATACATTTCTTTCTCATGTTATTTTCCTCTTATTTCTAGTGTTACTCCTAGTAAATATTTTCTGTTACAAACTTATTTTTTTAAAAACTTAACAAGATAAATGTTAAAGTCAGGATAGTGTTTATTTGTGACTGTTTATTTCAATAGTACTCAGTACAGGGAATTCCCTGGCGGTGCAGTGGTTAGGATTCCACACTTCCACTGCAGAGGGCATGGGTTCGATCCCTGCTCAGGGTACTGAGATCCCACACTCTGCAAGGCTCTGCCAAAAAAAACCCACTAACAATAGTAATTGGTACAATCCTCCACGTATTTTTTTAAGGCTTTAATGTTGCCCCAATTCTACTTTTTTATCATTTGATGAGCAAATCGTGGTGGTGTTAATCAGTTTCATGATCTGATTGGCTTAGGTTTTAAATTCTCTTCAGACTTTGTTGAATTAAGTTGGAGAGGTTTTCCAGTTAGTTCCTCACATGGAAGCAGTTTTGTTATTCATTGTACTTACTCTTGTCGTCATGCCTGTGGACTGAATGTTAGAAGCAGCATTTTGGGTGGCCCATGGGTCAGAGTGATGGAGTTTTAATGGGCTGATGTTTTTGGTGGATTGATTACTACTGTCTTTTCCAGCCACACGGTACTTTGGCTCAGTGAAAGTGTTCCTGTTACCTAAATGAGGTTTAGATTTTCATGTGGGAAAGTAGTTGTCATCTAGTTCAAAGAGGTTTATGTATAGACCAAGAGTGAAATTACTGCTTGAGATCAAGTTCCTTTATGTAAAGGAAAAGTAAGGCAAACTTGAGGTAACCAAGTACCTGGAATATGTGTTTCACATGTAGCCAGATGAAATAGAACAGGGTATTGGTACTATACTTAGTATCAAAAGCAACTAAGACAATCAAGAAGAAAGACCAGGGCTTCCCTGGTGGCGCAGTGGTTGAGAGTCTGCCTGCCGATGCAGGGGACGCGGGTTCATGCCCCGGTCTGGGAAGATCCCACATGCCACGCAGCGGCTGGGCCCGTGAGCCATGGCCGCTGAGCCTGTGCGTCCGGAGCCTGTGCTCCGCAACGGGAAAGGCCACAACAGTGAGAGGCCCGTGTACCGCAAAAAAAAAAGAAGAAAGACCAATTCAGGTCTTTCTGAACAAGAAAGAGTCTGTATATCTGAACAAGAATTAAATTGAAATCTGTTCAGAATAATGGTAGAAGAGACAGGTTGAAAATTTTATTAACGGAGTGAAAACCAAAATCTAGAAATGAGTGAGGATTTTAAAAAACTCCTGAAACTGTTAGAATTAATTCTGGCCAAAGACCTGGAATTTGACCAAAAACCATCATTTCGCTTAATCATGTTGTTTGTTCTCTTTCCTCTGATTTTATTTTAAAAATGTAATTCTTTTCATAAAAGACAGTGTTCTCTATTTTTTAAATCTGGTTATGACTAGGAGGTCAATTGTCTGGTTCTTGTATTTGACCTAGCCCATCTTCTGTTTCTGAAATATCCCACAAATAATATTTTCTCTTCCAGTGCAGTCTGAGCTCTGGCAGTCTCATGTTCTCTTCTCCAGAAGAAAAAAGCATCTTCTCTCTTGCTTGGTTTAGAAACAGTCAGATACAAAAGGAAAAGTGAGGTGGTTTCAGCTATTCAGACTTAGCACCAATTCTCTGTTCTTTGTACAGTGAAGAAAAGCATCTTGCCCTAATTTGGTATTAGACCTGCTTTTTCTGTGAAAAAGCCCTGAGGCTTTTTCCATAGCCTTAGTCCTAAGCTATATTTTGTGTTTTTGGGGTTTTTTTAATTTATTTATTTTATTTTTGTCTGCTTTGGGTATTTGTTGCTGCACACAGGTTTTCTCTAGTTGCGGCGAGCAGGGGCTACTTTTCGTTGCGGTGCGCAAGCTTCTCATCGTGGTGGCCTCTCTTGTTGCAGAGCACCGGCTCTAGGTGCGCAGGCTTCAGTAGTTGTGGTGCGCGGGCTTCAGTAGTTGTGGTACGCTGGCTCAGTAGTTGTGGTGCATGTGCTCAGTAGTTGTGGCTCTGGGGCTCTAAGCACGGGCTCAGTAGTTGTGGTGCATGGGCTTAGTTGCTCCGCAGCATGTGGGATCTTCCTGGACTGGGGCTTGAACCTGTGTCCCCTGCTTTGGCAGGCAGATTCTTAACCATTGCGCCGCCAGGGAAGCCCCTAAACTGTTTTTATCAATTTATTTTCTGGTATATGTGTGTGTTTAGTAAATAATGTTCTTGGATTTGGATCGTCGTGTTTGCATTGTCATTTGTCTATAGGTATTTTTTGATTTCCTCTTTGATTTCTTCAATGATCTCTTGGTTATTTAGTAACATATTGTTTAGCCTCCATGTGTTTGTGTTTTTTACGTTTTTTCCCCTGTAATTGATTTCTAGCCTCATAGCGTTGTGGTCTGAAAACATGCTTGATATGATTCAATTTTCTTAAATTTACTGAGGCTTAATTTGTGACCCAAGATGTGATCTATCCTGGAGAATGTTCCACGTGCACTTGAGAAGAAAGTGTAATCTGCTGTTTTTGGATGGAATGTCCTATAAATATCAATTAAATCTATCTGGTCTGTTGTGTCATTTAAAGCTTCTGTTTCCTTATTAATTTTCTATTTGGATGATCTGTCCATTGGTGTAAGTGAGGTGTTGAAGTCCCCCACTATTGTTGTGTTAACTGTCGATTTCCTCTTTTATAGGTGTTAGCAGTTGCCTTATGTATTGAGTTGCTCCTGTGTTGGGTGCATATATATTTATAATTGTTATATCTTCTTCCTTACTTGTCTCTTGTAACATTCTTTATTTTAAAGTCTATTTTATCTGATATGGGTATTGCTACTCCAGCTTTCTTTTTTTTTTTTTTTTTTTTTTTTGTGGTACACGGGCCTCTCACTGTTATGGCCTCTCCCGTTGTGGAGCACAGGCTCCGGACGCGCAGGCTCAGCGGCCATGACTCATGGGCCAGCCGCTCCGCGGCATGTGGGATCTTCCCGGACCGGGGCACGAACCTCTGTCCCCTGCATCGGCAGGCGGACTCTCAACCACTGCGCCACCAGGGAAGCCCTCCAGCTTTCTTTTGATTTCCATTTGTATGTAATATCTTTCTCCATCCCCTCACTTTCAGTCTGTATGTGTCCCTAGGTCTGAAGTGGGTTTCTTGTAGACAGCATATATATACAGGTCTTGTTTTTGTATCCATTCAGCCAGTCTGTGTCTTTTGGTTGGAGCATTTAATCCATTTACATTTAAGGTAATTATCAATATGTATGTTCCTATTACCATTTTCTTAATTGTTTTGGGTTTGTTTTCGTAGGTCCTTTTCTTCTCTTGTGTTTCCCACTTGAGAAGTTCCTTTAGCATTTGTTGTAGAGCTGGTTTGGTGGTGCTGAATCCTCTTAGCTTTTGCTTGTCTGTAAAGCTTTTGATTTCTCCATCGAATCTGAATGAGATCCTTGCCGGGTAGAGTAATCTTGGTTGTAGGTTCTTCCCTTTCATCACTTTAAATATATCATTCCACTCCCTTCTGGCTTGTAGAGTTTCTGCTGAGAAATCAGCTGTTAACCTTATGGGAGTTCCTTTGTATGTTATTTGTCATTTTTCCTCATTCTATGAGGCCACCATCACCCTGATACCAAAACCAGACAAAGGTGCTACAAAAAGAGAAAATTACCAGTATCACTGATGAATACAGATGCAAAAATCCTCAACAAAATACTAGCAAACAGAATCCAACAACACATTAAAAGGATCATACACCATAATCAAGTGGGATTTATCCCAGGGATGCAAGGATTCTTCAATATATGCAAATCAATCAATGTGATACACCATACTAACAAATTGAAGAATAAAAACCATATGATCATCTCAATAGATGCAGAAAAAGCTTTTGACAAAATTCAACACCCATTTATGATAAAAACTCTCCAGAAAGTGGGCATAGAGGGAACCTACCTCAACAAAATAAAGGCCATATGCAACAAACCCGCAGCAAAAATCATTCTCAGTGGTGAAAAACTGAAAAGCATTTCCTCTAAGATCAGGAACAAGACAAGGATATCCACTCTCCCCACTGCTGTTCAACATAGATTTGGAAGTCCTAGCCACAGAAATCAGAGAAGAAAAAGAAATAAAAGGAATACAAATTGGAGAAGAAGAAGTAAAACTGTAACTGTTTGCAGATGACATGATACTATACATAGAGAATCCTAAGGATGCCGCCAGAAAACTACTAGAGCTAATCAATGAATTTAGTAAAGTTGCAGGATACAAAATTAATGCACGGGGCTTCCCTGGTGGCGCAGTGGTTGAGAGTCCGCCTGCCAATGCAGGGGACATGGGTTCGTGCCCTGGTCCGGGAAGATCCCACATGCCGAGGAGCGGCTGGGCCCGTGAGCCATGGCCGCTGAACCTGCACGTCTGGAGCCTGTGCTCTGCAACGGGACAGACCACAAAAGTGAGAGGCCCGCGTACCGCAAAAAAAAAAAACTAATGCACAGAAATCTCTTGCATTCCTATACACTAATGATGAAAAATCTGAAAGAGAAATTAAGGAAACACTCCCATTTACCATTGCAGCAAAAATAATAAAATACCCAGGAATAAACCTACCTAGGGAGACAAAAGTCCTATATGCAGAAAACTATAAGACACTGATGAGAGAAATTAAAGATGATACAAACAGATGGAGAGATTTACCATGTTCTTGGATTGGAAGAATCAATATTGTGAAAATGACTGTTGCTACCCAAAGCAATCTACAGTTTCAGTGCAATCCCTATCAAATTACCAATGGCATTTTTTTACAGAACTAGAACAAAAAATCTTAAAATTTATATGGAGACACAAAAGACCCTGAATAGCCAAAGCAGTCTTGAGGGAAAAAAATGGAGCTGGAGGAATCAGACTCCCTGACTTCAGACTATGCTACAAAGCTACAGTAATCAAGACAATATGATATTGGCACAAAAACAGAAATAGATCAATGGAACAAGATAGAAAGCCCAGAGATAAACCCATGCACTTATGGTCAACTAATCTCTGACAAAGGAGGCAAGGATATACAATGGAGAAAAGACCGTCTCTTCAATAAGTGATGCTGGGAAAACTGGACAGCTACATGTAAAAGAATGAAATTAGAACACTCCCTAACACCATACACAAAAATAAACTCAAAATGGATTAGAGACCTAAATGTAAGACAGGACACTATAAAACTCTTAGAGGAAAACATAGGAAGAACACTCTGACATAAATCACAGCAAGATCTTTTTTGATCCACCTCCTGGAGTAATGGAAACAAAAACAGAAATAAACAAATGGGACCTAATGAAACTTAAAATCTTTTGCAAAGCAAAGGAAACTACAAATGACGAAAAGACAACCCTCAGAATGGGAGAAAATATTTGCAAACGAAGCAACGTACAAAGGATTAATCTCCAAAATATATAAACAGCTTGTGCAGCTCAATATTAAACAAACAACCCAATCCAAAAATGGCCAGAAGACCTAAATAGACATTTCTCCAAAGAAGACATACAGATGGCCAAGAAGCACAGGAACAACTGCTCAATATCACTAATAGAGGAGTGCAAATCAAAACTAGAATGAGGTATCACCTCACACCGGTTAGAATGGGCATCATGAGAAAATCTACAAAGAACAAATGCTGGAGAGGGTGTGGAGAAAAGGGAACCCTCTTGCACTGTTGATGGGAATGTAAAGTGATACAGCCACTAGGGAGAGCAGTATGGAGGTTCCTTAAAAAACTAAAAATAGAATTATCATATGATCCAGCAATCCCAGTACTGGGCGTGTACCCAGAGAAAACCACAATTCAAAGACACATGCAACCTAATGTTCATTGCAGCACTATTTACAATAGCCAGGTCATAGAAGAAACCTAAATGCCCATCGATAGACAAATGGATAAAGATGATGTGGTACATATATACAATGGAATATTACTCAGCCATAAAAAAGAACGAAATTGGGTCATTTTTAGAGACTGGACGAATCTAGAAACTGTCATATAGAGTGAAGTAAGTCAGAGGAGAACAAATGTTGTATATTAACGCATATATGTGGAACCTAGAAAAATGGTACAGATGAACTGGTTTGCAGGGCAGAATTTGAGACACAGATGTAGAGAACAAACGTATGGACACCAAGGAGGGAAAGAGGCAGGGCCGGGGGTGGTGGTGTAATGATTTGGGAGATTGGGATTGACACATACATATATATATATATATATATATATATATATATATATACACTAGTATGTATAAAATGGATAACTAAAGAACCTGTATAAAAATAAATAATGAAATTCAAATAAATAAATAAAAATAATGTTCTTGGATTTTTGCTTTGTTTTCCTTTTTCTTTTAGATAAGCACTTTTATGAGCTGACCAATCAGTATGTTAAACTTAGCAACAAGATCATCTTAGAGACACTTATTTCCAAGTGTTAATTAGAAGTAGAAATTAATTGGAGATTTACAGCCAAAAAAATCAACTATTTTAATTTCTGCCAATCAACAGAGTTTTCATTTTATGTTCTGTCTCAGTAACACTATGATAGCCCTAATCATCCTTTCTTTTCTTTCCTCTTCCTTTGTAGCATTACCAGGAGTGTGACAAGGCTGAGGTATGTTGGAGCCGATTTCTATGCATGAGTCCATTTTCCCTGCAAGCTACTGTTGCTCTTTGGTCCTCTTTAGGAAAAGGGACAAGCAGTCAGCTTTCCTTTCATCATAGAGAGTGTTGGTATACAGGGTGGCCACCAGTTTGAACAGTTCTATTAAAAACCATCAACATATCTATCTTCTTTCATTTTGATTTCCAGGAGTCAGGATCTGGAAATTTACAGAAAGAAGTGTCATCTTCCTTTGACCGAGTTATCAAGGAGGTAAGATGATTATGATTTCTCTAAATCAGAGCAAGCTGGCAGTTGTGGAATCAGGATCATCAGACCTGTATGTTCAGTGTCTGTTCCAAACAAAATTAAACTTTCAATTTAGTATGGGCTTTACTGCATGTAGAACATAAAGAGAGAAAAAAACATTGCTTGCTGTTTGGAATTTCAAGGAAACATAATTTGCCCAGTCATCTTTAAAATTCAAGAGGTACTGAAACCTCTTATAATAGAGTTGGAAATCTCTGGCCCAAAAGTATTAAAATAGTGGCCAGGGCCTTTGTGTGTTGGATATTATATATCCAGAAATGTTTTTACAACATTATTCTGACTTTGAGACGTCCTTATCGTCCATTTCCCACTCCTGTCTTCTACCATTGGAGTTTGTTGCATGCCTGACTTAATAATACTCTTTTATTTCTAGTCTTTACATTATCTAATTGTCTATAGAGACGTCACAATTTTTCATTGAGAGCTGCCTTCTAAAGTATATATCACTGAACAAACATCACTATAGGCCAAGATGTCAGATGAGTCAATTTGTTTTTTGTAAATTTTCATGAAGTGATTTTATTTAAAAGTAGAGATGCATGTATTAATATGTGTTTTATATTTTCTTAACTTTAGTTAGTTCATCGTAAGGCTCTTAGAACTACCATTAGAGTAGGGGTGAGAGATCTCTTAACTAAATGAAGATAATGTTTAAATGCAAAAACGAACGATGGACCTGCTATATTTACAGCCTACCTCCAAGTATTGTGAATGAATTTTTTACTAACCTCTTTACAGAGTCCTGGACAAGAAAGATAAGCTAGGGTAAATATAGAGCTCTAAGATACTGCAAAATTACGGAGCTGTGGTCGAAAAACAGATGAATGTCGTTGTGTTCTCCTTGAGACCTTGGTACATATTAAATAGAGCCTGACATTTGGCTAGTGTAGATATCAGAGTATCATAGTCTCTGAAATCACTCACAATGAGAGAGCAACTTAATAGTCTAAATAGAGGCCTTATAGTTGTTTGTTTTAATTTATATTTTTATTTATTTATTTTTGGGTGCGTTGGGTCTTCGTTGCTGCGCGCGGGCTTTCTCTAGTTGCAGCGAGCGGGGGCTACTCTTCGTTGTGCTGCACAGGCTTCTTATTGCGGTGGCTTCTCTTGTTGTGGAGCATGGGCTCTAGGCGCTCAGGCTTCAGTAGTTGTGGCATGTGGGCTCTGCAGTTGTGGCTCGCAGGCTGTAGAGCGCAAGCTCAGTAGTTGTGGTGCACGGGTTTAGTTGCTCCACGGCTTGTGGGATCTTCCCAGACTAGGGCTCGAACCTGTGTCCCCTGCATTGGCAGGTGGATTCTTAACCACTGTGCCACCAGGGAAGCCCCAAGCCTCATAGTTTTATTCCAGCTAGGTTACTGTTTGCTCGTGACTTTCCCTGTTTCTTTTTTTTGGCCGCACCATGCAGCATGTGGGATCTTAGTTCCCGACCAGGGATCGAACCTGCACCCCATGCACTGGAAGCGTGGAGTCTTAGCCACTGGACCTCCAGGGAAGTCCTTTTCCCTGTTTCTTTGCTTTTGTTTTTCTCATCTGTAAATTTGAGAAGATAACAGAAACCTGCTTTGCAGAGAAATTTTGAGAAGTAACTATAACAGTATTGAAAACCCTGAGCGAAAGCTGTGCTAGAATGCTAGTGTATTGTACTGCATCCCATTCAGGCTGCTCCTCCTGACTCCAGGAAGGGCAGGAGCGCTCTGTCCCTCACTCTCTTATTCTGCAGTGTCCACCCACACGACTCCTCTCAGGAATTTGAGTGTCATTTATTTAGATTTCACAAGTGTGTGTTGATTGTTTCTAGACAACTCGAGAGATGATGGCTCGTTCTGCTGCTACTCTCATCACACATCCCTTCCATGGTATGTTTGCAGTTGATAACTGAAATCTGATTTTTTATCTTTCTTTTATATCACTATCTCTCCTGACTACTTAGATAGGTTGACATGGGAGTTCACTAAAGTGCCTTGCCTGTGTGTTTTTTGTTTGCTTGTTTTGGCTTTTATCCAATTTATCCAGATAGCAAAGTGTCTTTAGATGGGAAAACCTTTTTTTTTTTCCCCCAGGGCTATTAAAATTTATCTTGATGCAGCTTAAAAATCTTTTCTCTGTGTTCTATAGTGATCACTCTGAGATCTATGGTACAATTCATTGGCAGAGAATCCAAGTACTGGTAAGTGTTTCTGTTTTCAAGTATTCAAGGAGATCTATTGAAGCCAAAGTATTAGAATAATAATACTTCACATTTTTATGATGCCTTAGAACTTACAAAACAAATTCATATATCTTATGTCATTTGATCTACACACACAAAAAAACAGTAAAATAGAAGAAAAAGGCCCAGACAGGTTTAGGAGCCTACCCGGGATCTCAGAGTAAGTTGCAGGACCACTGAAGCCAGAATTCACCCTGACTGCATGTGACTACACTCTTAGGTATTAATATCTTCACTTCTATCTCTAAATTCAACTGTCTTTGCAGAGTGAGGGTGGTAGAAAAGGGAGCAGGGGTGGAGGTATAAGTTTCACCTTGTCAAAAGTAGTAATTGAACATTTTTTTTTAATAGCTCCAAAATAATCTTAATGTATTTTATGTTTCTTTCTTCTGAACCTAGTGGACTTTGTGACTCCATAGCAACTATCTATCGGGAAGAGGGCATCCTAGGATTTTTTGCGTGAGTAAATTACTGATTTGTGCTTGTTATTTTTGTGTGAGTAGAACGCTTTAATGAGGACGAGGACATGACTCCTTGTGTAAACCTCAGAGAAAATGTACTCTCTGGGTTTAATTCATGTTAAACTCCATTTAGGCCCATCTGACTTAAATTCTCTTGTAGAGATCCCAAACTTCTGCTCTGCACATCTAAAATGTTTGAAATTAGGTGTTTGTTTTTTTTTTAACAAATAAATTCATTGAAGTTTCTACCCTTACAGTGAGTTCTCAATTACTATATAGTTGATAAAATGAGGAAAGTTCGTTTTTGAAAAATGGAAAGTTATCTAACATGTATCTTCCTTATCCTGAGAGCATACGTTTCTGCACTGTATTCGTTCCCTTGAATTTACTTTGGAAGAACTTAGGCTACTACTCTTGTTCTTCTGCTAACAACAAAAACCGCATTATTAACTAAATGGTCCTTTTTAATTTTCAGAGTGTTTCCGCATAGTTGATTTTATGCTTGAGTATCATAAATACTCTGGGAAATAGGCAAGACAGCTATTATTATTCTCATTTTAGAGATTTAAAAAAAACTGATGCTCTGGGAAGTTCATTTGCTGCCCGTCACATAGCTGATAAGTGGTAGAAGTGGCATTTAAACGCTGGTCTTCAGTCTGTGAGGTAATGTTTGTCCCACTCTTCCACACTGCCTCACCTCGGTTAACTAGGCCCTGGAAGCATGTTTTTTTGTTTGTTTGTTTGCGGTACGCGGGCCTCTCACTGTTGTGGCCTCTCCCGTTGCGGAGCACAGGCTCCGGACGCGCAGGCTCAGCGGCCATGGCTCACGGGCCCAGCCGCTCCGCGGCATGTGCGATCCTCCCAGACTGGGGCATGAACCCGTGTCCCCTGCATCGGCAGGCGGACTCTCAACCACTGCGCCACCAGGGAAGCCCTGGAAGCATGTTTTTTGATGCCTTTCACCTGTATCTGTGTTTGGGCCATTCATTTTGTAATTTTTCTCATCTTTTGCCCTGCCAAATTTGAATATCAAGTAGTTTAGCAATAATCATATTTAAGTCTCTTCTCCGAAATAGGCACATTTTTTGCCGCCCTGCTTATAGTTATTAATAGTAAGGTGAACCATTGGCCATATCTTAGAGGGGTACAGCCGACCTGCATTTTTTAAATGAGAATAAAAGTCATTAGAGATTAGCCTCAAGAACAGTTATATTAACTAGAATGAATTGGTTAGGTTCTCGTATTCAGTGTCTTTTCAGTTCTCTAGAGTGTTTTGAAATTAATTCTTTGAGAAGTGTTTATATTGAGTGAATTATCTTTTTGCTGATCACATTTCTTGGTGCTTATTTTCATTGTTTCTTCATGTAGCGGTCTTATTCCTCGCCTCCTGGGTGACATCATTTCTTTGTGGCTCTGTAACTCACTGGCCTACCTCGTCAATACTTATGCACTGGACAGTGGGGTAGGTTGTGCCCTTGATGAGATGTGCTGGTGCTGACTTCATTGTATCCACCTGGCAGCTAGGTTAGCTCTAAAGTAAGATGGCAGTTGGTTATGTGCCAGACTCATCATTATATAGCTATATATTAGTAGTCAAAATTTTAAAGGCTAATGGAATGACCTATAGTGTTTACTGTAGAGAGGTGCACCTAGAAAGTCCCTAGGGTGTGGCAGAGTGAGCCTAAGAGTCTACCTTTCTCCATGCTGCAAGGAGATCACTTCTTTATTGATGCCTAATGTTAGGGGACACCATGAAGCAGGATAGTTCTATAGTGTATGCAGGTGTTTCATCTAATCTGAAGTGTTAAGGGGACTCCTGTATTGGGCTTTCTAGAAACGTTAGCCTGGGGGCGGGGTGGGGGGTGAGAATCAGCCTTCCCTAAAAGCAGTGTTTCTCTAGTCTCAGCAGTTGTATACCTCTTTGAACACAGTTAGCCCCAAAGCATGGTGGGAACTGGGACACACCCAGGCCAGGGGTAAGACTAAAAATCCACGTGCTTGGTTTCTTGAGTACTGAGACTGATCTTCCCCACAGCATCTGGTACACAGCTAGGTGTATATGGAGGGAGTGACTTGTCCCTTAGTAGACCGACCGTCAGTGTTGTTTCCAGGGATTGTATCAATATTTCTAGGACATCGGAAAAGGTTACCAATCTCATTTCTGTTGTTTTTGAAATCCTGAGGCTATTACATTTGTTCCTAAGCCATCCTAGTCTAATATGAACTTGTCTGTTAATGTTGAATCAAGTTGATCATTTTGACCACTGCCTTTTTATGCTCATAATGTTTTATGTTTTCATCCTCTAAATTAATTTTCAAGTTGTCAAAGAAACTAATAATGCAGAGATAGAATATATTAATATGGTTGGGGACAATTAGCTGTTATATCAGCTTAATTTTCTTACTCGTTCTAATAAAGGTTTTCTTCCTGGTCTAGGTTTCCACCATGAATGAAATGAAGAGTTATTCCCAAGCTGTCACAGGAGTAAGTTTTTAAAAATCCTTTTAGCCTTTTAGGAGTAGGTTTGTTTGTTTAATATTTATTTATTTGGCTGTGCCGAGTCTTAGTTGTGGCACGTGGGATCTTCATTGCAGCATGCAGGATCTTTAGTTGTGGCATGTGGGATCTCGTTTCCTAACCAGGGATCGAATCCAGGCCCCTTGTATTGGGAGCGTGGAGTTTTAGCCACTGGACCACCAGGGAAGTCCCTTTTTAGGAGTAGTTTTCTTTTCTTCTCTTCCCTTCTCTTTTCTTTTCAATTTCTTTGTCGTCACTGCTTTAAAGCAACCAGCTGTCTCACAGGAAAGTCTCTCAAATTTATTAATATTTTTCAGAGGTAAGAATAACCCAGAGTCCCTGCATCACAGTAACAGTAATAACAAGCCTACATAGTTTGGTGCTGTTGGGCTTTCAGAGGGGGTAAGTGGGCATTTCTCATCACAGATCTGCCCCTGCTTCTCGCTGTATCATGCTGAACCTATATTGGAAACTTCACCCTCTTGAATCATGTGGAGTCTTCCAGTAGTTGACTTTTGAAGTAGTTTCCATTGTCTTTGGAAGGATGTTCATGTTGTCTTGTTTTCTTCAGGGCTATTTTGAAATGCTTATTGTATTTAGTTGTATTTACTTTTAAATGATGAAGTTCAGTTTTATTTGAATGAGGGCTCAATCACAGAATAAGAGAAGCCTTCTGGTCTTTGGTTAAAAGGTTGCATGTAGTGGTATGGTAAGAGGAGGAAACATCTGCAGGCTCAAAAATGTGTAATTTAGTCTCTCCTGGGATACTGAGAAAGCAAAACCAGTGTTGGAGTATTTGACCACAGTGGCACTAAGACTAAGGGAGAAGAATAAAGGAGACTAGGAAGGACTTAGTAACTTAGCTGTCTTTTTACTCTTTTACAGTTTTTTGCCAGTATGTTGACGTATCCCTTTGTGCTTGTCTCTAATCTTATGGCTGTCAACAACTGTGGGTAAGTGCCTTGCGTTTCTTATCTTAGTAGTTGGCTGCCTGTATGCCTGACAGGTAGGGCAGTCCTGGTAGAAATTTGGGGTGGATAGTACAGTTGATGCTGTTGATAGATTTCCTAACTTTTTTCTCTGTCTGCCCCATGTACCAGCAGTCCCATCAATTTGTATTATAAGCAGCCACTTCATATCCTCTTTTGGAATAGAGAAGGGCACAAATAATATTTCTCAAGCATTTATAAATAACGTGTGCTTGCCAGTAGTCTAGGTTCTTTTCTGAAAAGGGTGGGAAAATTACCAAATTACTCTACTTTCCCTTTTTTTTTTAAAAAAAAAAAGAACTTTTTAATTTATTTTTAGCCACGAGGTGCGGCATGCAGGATCTTAGCTCCCTGACCAGGGATCGAACCCATGCTCCCTGCATTGGTAGCGCAGAGTCTTAACCACTGGACCGCCAGGGCAGTCCCTCCTTTATTTTAAGTCCTTATCCTCTCTTTCGAAAGTTACAAAAGGTATCTCAGGGATTGAATGACAATCTGTACCTGTTTTTCCTCAGGGCTTCATGGAGAAAGTGAGTTTTCAAGTAAGAAAAGTAGGAAATTTGGTTGAAAATGGAAAGTTTCTTGACCTTTCATGTACTGGCTGGGGAAGGGGTGGGTGTAGTGTTGAACACCACTGATTTCCAGCTTCTAGGTGCCATCTGACTCTACCAGGTTGGACAGAAGTTTTGCCTCTGTTTTTTTTTTAATTAAAAAAAATTTTTTTTAGCCATGCTGCACGGCTTGCAGGATCTCAATTCCCCAACCAGGGATCAAACCCGCAAGCCCTGCAGTGGAAGCGTGGATTCGTTTTTCTTTTTTTTTTAATGTTTATTGATTAACAAATATTTATTGAGTATATATGGTGTACTGCTATAAAGTGAATGGTGTTTTTTGTTGTTTTTTTAAAATTTATTTTATTTTCGGCTGTGTTGGGTCTTTGTTGCTGTGTGCGGGCTTCTCATTGCGGTGGCTTCTCTTGTTGCAGAGCACGGGCTCTAGGCACACGGGCTTCAGTAGTTGCAGCACGCGGGCTCAGTAGCTGTGGCTCACGGGCTCGAGAGCGCAGGCTCAGTAGTTGTGGTGCACGGGCTTAGTTGCTCCGCAGCATGTGGAATCTTCCTGGACCAGGGCTCGAACCCGTGACCCCTGCATTGGCAGGTGGATTCTTAACCACTGTGCCACCGGGGAAGCCCAGAAGCACAGATTCTTAACCACTGGACTGCCAGGGAAGTCCCAGAAGTTTTGCCTCTTGATTTATTTCAAAACTCTGTTCCTCTGGAGTACCTGCCACAATATGCCATTATACATGTCATTGTTTTCAAACAAGATATCAAATTGATAGCTGTGTGGAGTTTGTTTTGTGATTTGTGGAGCAGCTGCCACATTTCAGCCCAGAGCAGGCTTGAAGGATTAGTTAAGTGTGTTGTTGTTGTCTTTGTTGTTGTTACTATTATTATTTGCAGTTTTTGAGAGAGGAAGTGATAAGGGGTTATACCTGAGTAAGAGCATGTAGTCACCACCATTTCACACCACTGTCCATTGTCATGTTTGGAGTCTTTTGAATACTACTTAGTTTTTAAATTCCCTTTCCCTGCTTTTTAATCATATAATTACTATGTTCTAGGATTTCATTTGTCCACAAATTTAAACCTAGGTGTTTTAGAAAGTACATAACTGGATGAAGTTTCTGTTTATGTTATGTTGATTCAAAACCTAAATGTAAGGGAGGGCGATCCGTTTTGGATGCTCAGTCTTTCCCCTGCTCCAATAGAATTTGTTTCTTCAGAACTAAAATTGCTTTTCAGGGAACTTTCCAGGAAGAATATTTTGACAAAGATTTACTGAGCTCTTGAGAGAATGTTTTATAAATGTTGACTTCAGTAGCTAACCTTGTATTCTATTTCAGGCTTGCTGGTGGATGCCCTCCCTACTCCCCAGTATATTCTTCTTGGATAGATTGCTGGTGCATGCTACAAAAAGAGGTACTTCTCTCTCATTCTCTCTCTCCCTCCCTCTTTCCCTCCCTCCCTCCCTCTCCCCTCCTCGTATTTTATTTTGTTTTGTTTTTGTTTGTTTTCTTAAATGTCTCTGGAATCCCAGGTTAATTCTTGTAGGTTATCCTTTAGTTATCAATTAATGTACCCTTTTCAGTGTTCCATATGTCACTCTGGCATAGTAATAAAATGTGCTGCTTGGAAATCAGGAGAGGTAGTGAAGAATAAAGAATTCCTAGATGTGATCTGGAAGCCATTTGAGTGATCACATTCAAATTACAAATAAGGTCTGGGTAGACAGTTATCCTGGTTGTTAAAATGATGCCCTTGATTTCAGATTATTTCTTCCAACCTCACCTTTTTGTAACTTTTCAGAATCTCCTAATATATTCAGGTGTTTTCCTACAGTATTTAGAGAAGCTGAGAAATAAAAAGTTATTTATTTATGACATTATTTGTCACAATGTTGTTGAAAGGGCTGATCTCTTACTTCTAGAGTCATGTTAGTGGATGATTTTGTCCAGACTCCAATTGTGAGGTGTAGGTCATCTCCAACCAAAAATTCTTGATGAATCTAGGTAGAGCTTTATTAGGAACCAAAATGATAAATGGCTGTGGGCTAACTTTAACATGGAATCACTAAAATGGCCATCAGTTGAAAGTTGTTTTTGAATGGGAAGCACTTTTTAAAGGATTGTAGAAGAAATTGTATGAGGAAGCTCTTTGTTGCATTATATTATAGCACTGGTGACACATACGAGAAAGGCCTTTGTTCACAGGGCTCAGGCTTCCCAGCCTGAACTCTGAATGCAAAGGCCTAAGTGCTGCTGGGGTTGGGGGGGGCTTTTGCTCAGCATGCCCAGCAGGCCCTTCTGTGAACCCGGGCCAGGACACTTGGATGGTTGCCAGACAGACCTAACATGAACATTCTGGGTTTCATTCTGAGTTTTACATTCTCGGTGTTACAGTCTCCTTTTGTGGTCCCCATTTAAAAGGAAAGGTGGCCCTTCTTTCCCCACTTCCTAACCAGCCCCCTGCTATAGGAAGAAAGCAAATAGAAAATTATTATTAGGGTATCAGACACCTTACCTAGGGAACGGTTAGTCCTTTAAATGCTTAAGACAACAGCAAATCTTAACTGAGCACTTACTGTATATGAGGCATTATGCTAAGAGTTTTTCATGTATCAGCTCACGTAACCGTCAGAACAGCCGTGTGAGGATAGGTACCGTTCTTTATCATCCCACCTCACATATAAAGAAACGGGGACTTTGAATGGTTAAATAATGCCAACTACGTACCCCAAGGTCACACAGCCAGTGTTTGGGAGAGCAGGATCTACATGCAGGCTGTCTAACTTCAGAGTGTACTCATTTAAACTCACAACATTACTACTTTAATTATAAGATTTTATAAGTACTCCCTAGAGATCTACCATTCCATTCAAAACAAATAAAAGCTGGCACAGGGACTTCCCTGTGGCGGTCCAGTGGTTAAGACTCCACACTTCCACTGCAGGGGACGCAGGTTCAGTCCCTGGTCAGGGAACTAAGATCCCACGTGCCACGCAGTCAAAAAACAAACAACCAAAAGCTGGCACTTACCTGTGTGATAGGACTGTTCCCAACACTTTATATGAATTGACTTGATAATCCAGCTAGCTAGCAAGTGGCAGAGCCAGAATCCAAACTGGGAATTCTGTCTAAATAGGTAAGAAATACTTGGCTTTATCGGTGTTTCAGAATTATAGTTGATTCCACAAAAGCTCAGCTTAAGTCAGAGAATACAAATTGCTACTCTGTAGTGATAGTCCCGGTTTTATCCTGGTCATTTTAGTCATGTTTCTCAGAAATATGTCCAGTTGTCTCTGCTGATTTGGACTGGCTGACCTCATTTTCACACTAGACTTTATTTGTTTTTGTTTTTTTTTGTTTTTTTCCAGGGAAATATGAGCCGAGGAAATAGCTTGTTTTTCCGGAAGGTCCCCTTTGGGAAGACTTATTGTTATGACCTGAGAATGTTAATTTGAAGATGTGGGGCAGGGACAGTGACATTTCTATAGTCCCAGATGCACAGAATTATGGGAGAGAATGTTGATTTCTAAACAGTGTGGCACGCTTTTTTAATAATCATTTAATCTTGGGAAAATGGAGGTGTTTGGTGTCTGCCTTTTTTTGTTCTTTTTTCCAGCACAACATAATTTACCACTGATGTTCCCCCTTTAATTATCCTGAAACATTTTTACTCCAGATTATTTTACTTAAAGAAAGAAGTTGCATTTACCTAAAGGTACAGGCAGGTTGTCATGCAATTTGAGTCTTAATTTAAGGCTTTGTAAAGTGAAGAGTACAGTCCTGTGAAGAAAGAGAAATAATTCTGTGAAACTTAAGAAAATTAATAAGGCAAATGATATGGGAGGTTAAAAGTTAACCTTTTTTTTAGTAGACCTTAAAAACTCAGCAGCATCCACCAGAATCTGTCTCCCAGTATATTCTTCTAAGCACATTTAATTAACCCTGTCTCTCATACTTCAAAGAAAGGACAATACACTGCTAATCTACCCTAGAAAATCTCTGCATGAGGCATCCATGCCTTCAGTCTATTATTGCAAAGCAATAAATTGTGTTGCCAACAACAACAAAAAAGGACAATTAGAATAAGCAAGATTTGAAAAGGAAGCATAATGGCTTTTTTTTTCCCAAAAGAAATTCTTATTATCATATAAAATATGAAAAGCAAATACTGCGGCATTAGTCCCCTTCTCTAAGAGCTAAGTCTTTGCCAATCCCTAAATTACATCATTATACAGTTCTAATTGTATATAATCTTTTGTGCTTCTGTTTGTTATTTTGTTTGCTTTTTGTTATTGCAGAAGGTGAGTAGTTTGTTTTTCATTCCTAATGACACACTTGGAAGGTATACTTGTAACTTCACGTCTGGTAATGCAGACGTTAAGTCCACAAGATTCTTAGGATATTGACCACCTCGCATGTCATACCCTCAGTTAGGCATGGTAGCATTCATAGGAGGGGGAAAAAATAATTTTAGAAGGGCATAAATTTCCACTCAAACATAAAGATCTTATTTACTCAGGCCTTTTAAAAGCAGGTTAAAATGCTCTAAAATGAGAAAGCATTTGGTTTCACTTACTTAAATCCACTGGGTTGTTGCCAAATGAACAAGCACTAAATTTGCTCTTTCTCAGAAGAATTTGCTACTTCCGTATCAAAGCTGCAGCTCCCACAATATTAGAGTGGGCGTGCAGGGTCTCCTCCCTCCCCCGGGGTTTAGGAATGTAGCCTGAAGCTCCTGAGTAGCTTACCTTGAAATGTCTTTGATGTCTCTTTGTTTTAAAAAGGAATGTAAATTTTATATTCAATATTATCTGCATTTGTTTTAATATAAAAATGTTTTGCATTACCTACTTTTTTTCCCCAAAAAAATCTTCAAGTAAAGATGATCTAGGAAAATGTGCCATGTTTATAATCCTGTGGCTTCTGTTCTCATACACGCTACTACGCCTGCCTAGTTGAGAAGCTTGTCTGACTGTGAGAACCAGTCTGCCACCAGCGGGCGCCAAGGCTTTGGTTTTGCCTATGAAAGTCGGGCTGTGGAAAAATTTCACCAAGGCCTGGCATTGATTCAGAGTACTGGCTGATCAATCTAACTGCATCCAAGCTATAAGTCCCATAAGAGTGCTATATCCGTGGTCCTCCAAAAAATTTTATAAGCCGTTAACATACTCAGAGTCTGAAATTTATTCAGGGGCTAGTAAATGCAGGTAGGTAGTAGGTACTCTTAAGATACACATGCAAGAAATACTGAACTGACTCATTATATATGTAAATCATGTAAACCTAGATAAGGATTATCTAGTAAGCTGCACTTGTGAAACTGGGCAGGTGGTTTGCTTTGGCAGTACTGAGCTAAGTTGCCAGGAAATATTCCCTCTGGGGACTCTGCTGGTCATTGAAGCTTGACTGAAGAAAAGAATGTGGGGTGTCCTGGAACTTTGGGGTGCTTGTAAAAGTATCAGTGTATACAGGCAACCTTAGGATGAAAGAAACTTTAAACATAGTCCTATATCCCAGCTAAACAGACCCTACCTTGCCTATGATTTCCTACTTGAGAAATGTCCTCCTTTCCCTCTCCCCATTGAAATTTTTCTTTTATGGTAAAATTCAGTTCTAGTGCCATCTCTTTGTGAAGTCTCTCTTAGTCCTCCCAACCAGATGAGACCTTTGCCTTCAAACTTCTCCCCTAAGTCTCGTAATTATACTGCAAACTAAACTGACAAAACAAACTACATCCAACACCAAGTTCAAGGCTTACACAGCAGTGGCATTACTTCTCTCTGATCTGAAAATCTGTGAAAAAAAATTATATTTGGCCCTTTAAAACAGGCCCACCAAAACAGCCTCACTGGGCTTTATAGGAAAACTAGCCGGTGAAGTAGCAGTGCATGAAGTCAGGTCAGTTGAAGGCACTATGGCAGGTAAGGGGGAGCAAGAAGAGAGAACAGTAGGGAGGAATGACTGCCACGCCTGTTGTATAAGCTTTAGTTCTCGTAATCTTTGGTAGAGTAGGTATACCCACTTTAGAAATAAAGAAAATGAGACTCAGATTAAGTAACTCATTCAAAATTATACAGCTAGTAGGTTTTAGAGGAGAGTTCAAACCTGAGTCTTTCAAATTCCAAGGCATGTTTACTGCTTCACAGAAGCAGTGAAATGCTGAGAATAAAGTAGCCAGTGAACCAATGATAAGTGATCCGTCTGAGGACAAAGGCCCTGCATTTTAGTCAGATCAGTGAACCAAAGAACAAGCCTCCCGCAGAATAAAGTAGAATGGTCTTCAGTCAGGAAAGATACACTTCACTTTTTGCCTCTGCAGAATGATAAGTAGGTGAAGCAACTGAAAATAGAGATGATCACCATTACTTCTCTATACTATTATGATTTATGCGGATGGAAAGCTAAGTTACTGTACGGGAAGGATTTTTTCCTAGGAGCACCATCAGTCCAATGTATTGCAACTCCTACTACATTTGGAGGTTAACATTTTTTGAAAGTGATTTATGTGTCAGCTCCTCAATGGATTCTTTTTTTATGGCCCTGCCCTGCGACATGTGGGACCTTAGTTCCCCAACCAGGGATTGAACCTGAACTGTCAGCAATGAAAGCATAACCACTGGACCACCTGGAAATTCCCTCAATGGATTCTTCTAGAACATCCTTGCATATTGGATGGGTTCATTCAGGCTGCCGCCCTAAGTGCCATAGTAATTTGTATCTTTGGAGATTTTTTTGTTTTTTTGGGGGGGGTGGTTTGGTTCTTTTGGCCATGCCATGTGGCTTGCAGGATCTTAGTTCTCTGACTAGGGATCAGACCCTTGCCCCGTGCAGTGGAAATGCGAAGTCCTAACCACTGGACTGCCAGGGAATTCCCATGGAGTTTTTTTTGTTTTTAAATACAGACAAAGTTGTGTGTTTTATCTCCCATGGAGAGATTTTTTCAGGCTTGTTTAAGGATGTCACATTTTATGTTTTCCACCTCCACTGATCCCTCGTCTTACCTCTTCAGACTTGAGAGAATTAGAATCTTGAACTCTGATTTTTGTCCTAGAGGGAAAGTTGCAAATGAAAGGTTCTTTTGCCACCGACCAAAAAACAAAACAAAACAAAAAAACCACAAAAACAACCTTTTTTTTCAGGAGAATATCTTAGAGAGTAACAGCAATCAATTTTCTAAAGCAACTAAAAGTGTTTCCCATGGGCTTCCCTGGTGGTGCAGTGGTTGAGAGTCCGCCTGCTGATGCAGGAGACGTGGGTTCGTGCCCCGGTCCGGGAAGATCCCACATGCCGCGGAGCTGCTGGGCCCGTGAGCCATGGCCACTGGGCCTGCGTGTCTGGAGCCTGTGCTCCGCAGGGGGGAGAGGCCACAACAGTGAGAGGCCCGCGTACCGCAAAAAAAAAAAAAAAGTGTTTCCCCTCCAACCAGTTTTGTCCATATGAGTCAGCTTCCTCATCTGTTTGCTGCCTCCCCAGGCTGTCTTGGGAGGCAAGTCTTCCACACACACTGCCATAATTCCATGGCCGTGAGATGAAATGTTGAAAAGTCCATTTGCCTCGCTCTCGTAAGTGGATTCCTCTGCAGTCGGGGCCCCAAATCTGTCTGGGACCAATTAGCCAGATTTTGTATTAAAACCACAGTTGTTCCAGAGCCGATTTACTGCCACCCTGAAAAAGAATGTTTTCAAATAGATTCAGATTAGTACCACTCCAAAATATGGCTGGAGAAGTGCTTTGGAGCGTGTCAAGGAAAAGGGGGAGAAACAAAAATGTGACCTGAAGGAGCTCTTGAAGACTTGCCAACTTCCCAAGAGGGAGAGCAAATAATGATACAAACCATGCCCCCTCCCAAACCCATTGCTGAGAGAACCTTTTCTAGCACCAGTTTTTAACTCACTAAGGCAGCCAGAAGAATGGACTGTTCCCTGGTAATGCCACATTTCCATGGAAAAATCTATTAGGCTTTGCAGTTTATTTCCAAACTGAGGAGCCAAAGGTGAGATAAGGACAAGAAACAGAAGTGCGCCTAGTCGCTTTCTATCCTGTCTGCACCCCTGCCCTCCTGGCATCGCAGAGACTGGTGAGAGTGTCCTTTGGCTGGAAACAAAAAAGGAGGGTGAAAATGGAAACAACAGAGCCGTACCTCACTTCAGACTGCTCACCTCCTCCTGGAATTCAGCATTTCATGCCCTTCCTCCCCTGAGGGGCCCACATTTAGAGTTTATAAATACAACCCTCAGTTACTGCGTGCAAAGCCCTGGGTTGTGGGCAGTGGAGGCTGCAATAAATCTCTGCGTCCTCCATGGCATTACTGGGAGCTGAGGAAGGGACGCAGTCTGGCGAGAACATAAAAACTAAGAATGTTGGGAGGATTAAATGGAACCATGTGTAAGAAAGCAAAGCCTGGTACACTGAAAGGGGTCTCACTGAGTCTCCCAGACACGTGCTGTGATGGGTGTTGGACAGGCAGGATGTGCCAGAAGTTAAAACCAAGCTCCCTGGGATCCACAAGAAGAAAAGCTGACATCCAGTTAGGGGAACTCAGGGAAGCCTTCATGAAGGAGTAGCACTTGAGCTGGTTTTCTAAGGACAGGGTACTGGGAGGCAGGATGCTGGAATGGGAACAATTTCCAGCCCTGTCACTTAGCAGCCATGCGACCTTGGACTAGTTATTTGATCGTATTAAGCCTCAGGCTCCTCATCTCTAAAGTGAGGGTAATACTTCTCTTATTGGGCCACTAAATTGAGTGCAGGGTCACAGCAGATATTTGGAATGTGGTAGCCGTTATGGTTATTTAAGAATTAGAAGGTAAGGGGATACTTTATAAATATAGATAATATGGGCAAAGTCATGGAACTAGTAAAGGCCAAGAGTTGAGGGAAGTGGAATTGCATCTCTAATGACAGTCCTAACATTTCTTCAAAGCTGTATTTCTGCCATATACTGAGCACCTGGAACAATACCTAACACATAGTTCTCAATAAATGTTTGTTCAGGATCCTCAAATTCAATTACATTGCAACCCTTCTCCCCAAGCCTGCAGTGGTGCTTGCATTCTCAAATTTTATTAAACACCTCATGATCACCCTGTTTCCCAAGCTAAAACCCTGGAGATGACTGAATCCTCTCTACCCTTCACTATTCTAAGAAGTCACTGCTAGATTCTCAGAAATGCCTCTTGAATTTGTCATCCTCCCTCCGTCCCCAATGCCTTGGTGCATCATCTCTGCTCAGCTGTTGCAGCAGGCTTCTATCTTGTCTTCCTGCCACCAGCGCAGGACAGTAGGCAGTAGATAAAGCTGGAGCTGTGTGGTATGATCTGGTTATGGAGGATGGCTACAACTTTTCTCTGCCTATACAAGCTTCCTACAGGGGATAAAATACTTTCTTCTTTTTTTTTTTTTTTTGCGGTACGCGGGCCTCTCACTGTTGGGGCCTCTCCCGTTGGGGAGCACAGGCTCCGGACGCGCAGGCTCAGCGGCCATGGCTCATGGGCCCAGCCGCTCCGCAGCATGTGGGATCTTCCTGGACCAGGGCACGAACCCGTGTCCCCTGCATCAGCAGGGGGACTCAACCACTGCGCCACCAGGGAAGCCCGATAAAATACTTTCTGACCTAAGTTTCTTAAGACTTCTTGCTCTAACATCCTTAAATCCATGCACCTTAAGTCATGCAGTCCCAGTTCTCCTCCTACAGCCTCCTCTGCTCTGCATATTTTACCTCATTAGCAGCTGCTCTTTGTTATCTTCTGCTGGAGCCTGTGCAGAAGGAGCCAAGCCGAGAGACAAGGATATTTATAAATAGAAAGTGGGTGTAAAGTTCTGCAGTTGCAAATGTTTTTTAAAAGGCTAATTCCATCTCTCCTCCATTTGAGCTTTGAAATTCCTGTCCACCTCCTCATCTTCCCTCTTTTCCCAAAAGTTCTTACCCTCTCCTTGGTCCCGGCCATGATAAACCTGGAAACCCTGGTGGTTAAGAGATGTCACCTGGGCTTCCCTGGTGGCGCGGTGGTTGAGAGTCCGCCTGCCGATTCAGGGGACACGGGTTCGTGCCCCGGTCCGGGAAGATCCCACGTGCCGCGGAGCGGCTGGGCCCGTGAGCCATGGCCGCTGGGCCTGCGCGTCCGGAGCCTGTGCTCCGCAACGGGAGAGGCCACAACAGTGAGAGGCCCGTGTACCGCAAAAAAAAAAAAAAAAAAAAAAAAGATGTCACCTGGAAAGTAGTGCATCTATAGACAACTGTGCAGAGTGAAAGCTATTGAGATAACATAAATGTACTTACCACCTAATAATAGAATATTTATTGGTGGCCTCCTACAGGACCTGCCCATATATCCATTAGCTCCAACCCATAAAACGGCCATATAAACAAAATATAATCCCATTTTTTTTTATAGAAAAGTGAAGTTCAGAAGGGTTAACCGATTTGCCCAAGACTGATAAATGACGGAGCCAGGATTCAGAACTGGGTGTGCAAGTCTGGGGAATTTCTAATATGTCATGCACACGTACTGAGTTCTGTTTTTCTACATAAAAATAGGGGAACAGATTTAAACAAGGAGGTAAAAATGCAACTTGGGGCTTCCCTGGTGTCGCGGTGGTTGAGAGTCCACCTGCCGATGCAGGGGACACAGGTTTGTGCCCTGGTCCGGGAAGATCCCACATGCCACGGAGCGGCTGGGCCCGTGAGCCATGGCCGCTGAGCCTGCGCGTCCGGAGCCTGTGCTCTGCAATGGGAGAGGCCACAACAGTGAGAGACCCGCGTACCAAAAAAGGAAAAAAAAAAAATGCAACTTGATGAGAGAGAATTTGATTTTATAACAATGAAAGGGTCAAGTTGTATATCATGGTTGCATACTCAGAAACCCAACAAACTGGCTTAATTAAGAAAAGGAATTTATTGGCTCAAGCAACAGAAATGGTCAGTTGTTAATCTGGTGGTTCAAACAAAGGCGTCAGGACTCCCACTCACCCCATCCCTTGGGCCCACCTCTGCCTGGTTTCCCTCTCAGACAGGCTCACTCCACTTGGCAACAAGATGACAAATGGCATCTTCACTCAATGGCTTTTTAGACCTTGGAATTTCAGAGAATGAGTAAATGTCTCTTAGGGAAGTTCCAGCAACAGTCCCCTGGAGGACTCTGGCTTGAAACACATCCATCTGTAAACCATTCCATTTGGTGTGTCTGGGGGATGGAGCACTCTACTGGCCAGACCTGAGTCAGGTCCAGCCTGAAGGTGTCAGGATCCAGGGTCAGCTCCACTGGAACCATATACAGTTGGCCCTCCATATCTGCAGACTCAACCAAACAGATTCAAGGGTCTACTCTACTTGGGGCTGCAGGGGCATGGCTCATCAAAGGAAGGTTCACCAGGCATAGACATACACTGCAGCATGTCCAAAAGAAACAGCTAGACCAGGAAGGGAAAGAAAGCAGCACAGTCCGCCAAGAACATAACCTGTGAAAACCGTGAACCTGAGGTGAGCACAGGGGTTGATGGGTCCTGAAACCTATGCACAATCACCCCATCAACCACATAATATCCCCATGTTTCAAGTGAGAAAAATGGAAGCACAGAGATTTAAACAACTTGCCGGGCAGGGGCAGAGCTGGAATTCAGACCTGGATGTGCTCGACTCCGAATCCTGTGTGCTTTCTGCTCTCCGCCGCGGTGCACTGCCGGCCCAGGGTGTGTGGGCGGGGGAAGCCTTTGGGTGAAACCGACAGGTGAGCGCTTGGAAACCACAGCCCCGCGGGAGTCCACTTCCACATGCCCAGCCGAGTTCTGAGGGCGGGCGGCCCCAGGCTGGGTGACTGCCCCCACCCTGCCCTGGCAGCCACAGTCCCACACAGCTTCACATGCATCAGCGACCGGTTCCTCTTTCAGTGGACAGACATGACTGCCAGGGAGCAGCTCCCCCGACCTTAGCTCTGACCGTGGGGAAGAACTGCCTGGAGCTGTCAGTGGCACAGGAACCACAGGGCAAAGTCGAATCAAGAAGGAAGGGCATGTTGGCCATGGAATGAGTGGGTGAGCGAATAAATAGTCCTAGAAAAATAACTTGAAGAGATTAGAGTTACTATCGCACGTTTAGAGACTTAGATGGGAATGTGGAACGTGAGACAGGAGGCTCTGAAATAGAAAATGAGGGCAGCCCATTTGCAGAAAATCCTTGGACAGGAAAAGGGGTAGAGCTGAAGAAACCAGCGTGGCTGTACAGAGAGCTCCCTGACAGGCTCACAAATGAAAAGGCAGGTATAAGAGAAGAAAGTTGGGCCTCCCTGGTGGCGCAGTGGTTGAGAGTCCGCCTGCCGATGCAGGGGATACGGGTTCGTGCCCCGGTCTGGGAGGATCCCATATGCCGCGGAGCGGCTGGGCCCGTGAGCCATGGCTGCTAAGCCTGCGCATCCGGAGCCTGTGCTCCGCAACGGGAGAGGCCACAACAGTGAGAGGCCCGCGTATCACAAAAAAAAAAAAAAAAAAAAAAAAGAGAAGAAAGTTGAAGTCCTTGATAAAATGAGACTCGGAAAAAGTGCAGACAGTAAAAGACGTTGTTGGTTATGTTCAGAGCAAGAGGAATAAAGACAGGATAGGGTTCCACTTGGGGAAAAGGTGCCAGGTTAGCAGTTGTCGGAAAGCAGAATACTCAACCCCGATTCTCCTCACTCTCCATCGAAGAAAAGCATTTCTAAACTGGAATGAGTCAAGCAAAACTTCAGATAGAGGACATTGAAACTCCAAAGGGAGAGAAGAGAAGTAAACCTAAGCACCCGGCCATTTAAAATGAGTTGCAAATCCCAAGGTGTTAAACCTTTGCAGAGAAGATTCTGGAACCCTTGCCAATGTAGCTGATAAAGCTGTGGACAAAAGGAAAGGGGCCCCAATGCCCGATGGCTGCAAATGTCCCGGTGTTATAAAAGAGGAAGAGGTAGATTCTGGAAACTCCAGGTGGGTATACTTCAGGTGAATTTCCAGATTTATTCTAGAATATCATATTAAACTGTGGGTTTGAGAACACCTAGAAAAAGAATTGGTACCTTCACTAAAAACAAGATAAGAGTAAATAATAATGTCAACAATAATATAGTTTGTTATTATTTATTTGGAAGGCCACTAGGAAAATTTCCTTGGACATAGCATACCCCGTTTCCAGTTAGACATCAGGTGCCTCCCAACTGAGGAGACAGCCAGGAAAACAGTGACCTCCAAGATTGCCCAGTCGGGTGGATTTCTAGCCCATTTAACCACTGTGCCCCTCCCCGCAAGTTGGTTATTCAGTTGATGTAAATCCGGGGAGAAGTCTTAAATTTCATGCTTCTAGATTCTGCATTTGGTCAGCTCAGTAGTTGATCATGTCTGCCACGCTCACAGTGCAGATGGCACCACTATTGGATGGAAAAGCTAATATTTGGATGTCAGAATCAAGATTGTAAAATACCTTGAAACAGTGGGCTGAAACCCACAGGATGAATTTAAAAGAAGTGGAAAGACCTGCATTTATACGTATTTTAAAACATCAGCTGCACCAGCACAGGATGAAAGAAGTTTGGCTTGACGGTGCTTGTGAAAAAGGCTGAGGGCTTTCAGCCGACCTCAGGTTGAATAGAAGCCAGCAGGAACCAAGCAGCTGCTCAAAAAGATACTGGTTCTCCCTGCCTTTTTAAAAATAAATTTATTTATTTATTTTTGACTGTGTTGGGTCTTTGTTGCTGCGAGCAGGCTTCTCATTGCGATGGCTTCTCTTGTTGCGGAGCACAGGCTCTAGGGCACACGGGCTTCCGTAGTTGTGGCTCATGGGCTCTAGAGCACAGGCTCAGTAGTTGTGGCACATGGGTATAGTTGCTCCATGGCATGTGGGACCTTCCCGGACCAGGGCTCGAACCCGTGTCCCCTGCATTGGCAGGCAGATTCTTAACCACTGCACCACCGGGGAAGTCCCTCCCTGCCTTTTTTAATTTTAGGTGCAAAAGGGTAAAACAGTGGAAAGTGTGTCTTTCTCCTATAACCATTGCTCTTCCCAGGAGGCAACTGTTGTTAATGGTTTCTAGAAGATTCTCTCAGAGGTATTCTATGCACATAAAAGCAAATGCATACTTTTTAAAAAAAATAGAAATGGTAGCATACTGTACACCTTGGTTTTTTTGTAATCAAATCAATATTTATTTCATAATTCATGAACCTGTTTGATTCATTACTTAAATTTCAAAGATGTGGACCCAGTGCATACTCCGAAATGGTCATAAGGACCTCTCTTGCCTAATAAAGTATTACTATTTACATTAGAATTACAAAAATAATTATTATACTAACAGTATAGACATAACTCTTACAGCATGGTGCCCTGAACTTAAAGCAATTCTCAAGTAAGTTTTGAATATAAAATGTATAACATTTAACAGATCTTCCAATATGTTGTAATGGATTGGTCCTAAACTCCTCTTCTTGTTTAAGTGTAAACTCAAGGGAACTCTTTCAAGAAAGCATCAATGGAAAAATGGAACTCTGGATTAAAAAATTAATTGTAGGGAATTTAAGAGGCAGAGGAGGGGGACTTCCCTGGTGGTCCAGTGGCTAAGAATCTGCCTTCCAATGCAGGGGACGGGAGTTCGATCCCTGGTCGGGAACTAAGATCCCATGTGCTGCCGGGCAACTAAACCCCCAGGCCGCAACTGCTGAGCCTGTGCGCTCTGGAGCCTACGTGCCACAACTACAGAGAAGCCCGTGCACCGCAACAAAGAGCCTGCACGCCGCAGCGAAAGATCCCACGTGCCGCAACTAAGACCTAACACAGCCAAAAATAAATAAATAAATAAAAGAGTCAGAGGAGGAAAGAGGTCAGCTTATTGGGAAAGCAAAGGAGGTAAACTTATTTCCTTCCATGAAACTTTCTTTTCTCCATCTATAAGAAGCTATGGGGGCTTCCCTGGTGGCGCAGTGGTTGAGAGTCCCCCTGCCGATGCAGGGGACACGGGTTCGTGCCCCAGTCCGGGAAGATCCCACATGCCACGGAGCGGCTGGGCCCGTGAGCCATGGCCGCTGAGCCTGCGCATCCGGAGCCTGTGCTCCCCAATGGGAGAGGCCACAACAGTGAGAGGCCCGCGTACCGCAAAAAAAAAAAAAAAAAAAAGAAGCCATGACTTTGAGGGCCAAGTACAGTTGGAGTGGACTTATGGAAAAAGAAGCCTGATGAGTAGTCTAGTCTGTATGGAAGTTTAGATCTTACACTACAGTGGCAAAATAAATTTTTCAAAGAATACATAGGAGGATTATAGAGCAGAAGACTAACCAACATTCTTTCAACAAATATTTATGGAGGTCATATTCTAGAGTGGATAGCTAAAAAATATGTTAGAATGATAAATGCCATAATAAATAGAAAATGTCAAGTTTTTTGCTTTTTTTTTTTTAGGGGAGATGGGACTAGAACTGGGTCATAGCCAGTTGTTAGGAAATATCCTCTCATATGGTGATATTCAAGCTAACACATAAAGGCGGTAAAAGACTCTCATGTAGAAAGCCAAGAGTAGAATAATAATGTATTAGACAGGGGAGTGAATTGTGAGGTGGAATAGAAAAGGTACATTTAGAATGAACCTGCTATAATCAGTGATTTGAGGAGTGCATAAAACATCTTTGAGAGGCTTCAGATGGCTACAGCTTGGCTGGGCTTTATTTCGGCTACATACCAATTCCCTCAAAACAAATGTACACCTTGTTTTTTTTTCACTTAACAGTAAATCTTAGAGATTATTTCATATCAATATACAAAATGACTCCTCATTCTTCTGTAAAGGGTAGGTAGTATTCTATGTATCAGAATTTATTGGATGGGTCCTCTATTGCTATTACAAACCATGCTGCAATGAATAACATGTCATTTCAGACATGTGGGCATATATCTGAAGAACAGCTTTTCAGGAAGTGGAATCATGGAGTTGAAGGGCATGCACATTTTAAAACTTGGTAGATATTGTCCAATTGTCCAACGGTACCAGTTGACCCTCCCACTAACAGGGTATGAATGTTTCTCCACCTCCTCATCAATAGAGTGTGTTATAAATCTATAGATCTTTGATAACCTGAGAGGTAAAAAAAACATGATGGCATCTTACTGTAATTGTCTTATTCTAACAGTTATTTGTATTTTTTTAATTAACTGCTTATATTCCTTACCCACTTTTCTACTCAGTTGTCTTTTTCTTAGAGCTCTTTGTGATATGAATTACAAATATATTTTCCAGTTTGTAGTTTGTCTTTTGACTTCGTTTCTGGCACTTTTGCCATGTTAATATGTTTTTCTTTTAAGCTGTAGTAAAAAGTATCCACCAATTTTTTTTAATGAATTCTGGATTTTATGTCATACTTCAAACTTCTTTACTCTGAAATTTTTTTTAATATCACTTGATTTCTTTTAGTACTTTTTTGGTTTCATTCTTACATTTAAATATGTGATCCATTTGGAACTTGTTTTGGTATCAGGTATGATGTATGGATCCAACTTAAAGTTTTCTAGATGGCTACCTAGTTGTTGCCATACAGTTTATTAAATCGTATCTTTTCTCCTCTAATTTAAGCTCCCACTTTTATAATATTCTAATTCCAATATGTATTTACATACATTTGAAAGAAATTAAAGTTTTTATTGATATTTCAAATTACTTTTCACATGAAAGGAATAAATATTCATTGTAGAAAGTTTGGGAAATAGAAAACATTTTACAGAGAAAATAAATGTCATCCCTGAACCTACCATAAATAACAATATTTTGGTGTTTATCCAGTCTTTTCCTGCATTTTGGTGTTTATCCTATCTTTTCCTGCATAATTATATTCTCTACCTAATTGATGACACTATGTAGGTCCCCCCACCCAGTTTTCCATCCCCCAAATCTAGTGTGATCTAAATGCCCAAAGTGGAACCAGTCATCATCTGACCCAGACTGAACATTCTTCCTTCCCCGTCCCCCCCAGATCCCAGTGCAAGAGGTGGAGTAAACACCTTCTGACTCTTCCAGTTCCTTCACTCCCCCCTCTCATTCTAGTCACCAAGTCCTCTGTATTTTCCCTCCAGAGGGCCTAGATGATGAAGTCCTCTCAATATACATCCGAAGAAACCAAGACCCAGAGAGGGGAAATAACTTGTAAAAGTTGGAGTGCTTTTAACTGCAAGAAACAGAGGATTCAAAATGGCTCCACCGTCTTCCATAGTGAGAGGTCCATAGGTAGGGTCTGGAGTTACCTGTTGCCTCCTCTGCCAACATGGGTCAAGGAGGACCAGCAACAGTAGCTCAGGGAATGAGCCTGGATTGGGGGGGAAACTCAGTAACTGTACTGCATCTTCAGTCCAGTTTTGACACGTTCTGTTTCCCCCAGTATTCCAACTATCTATTGCTGCAGTAACCCAAAAGTTTCTGGTTTAAAACAATAACAATCAATTCTGTCCCTAGTGGGTCTGGACATACACTGGGTTCAGCCAGGTAGTTCTCGTTCAGAGTCCTTCGTACAGTTGCAGTCAGACAGTGACTGGGCCCAGAGTCATCTTGAAGGCTTCCTCACTCATACTGCAAACAGTGGATGCTGGAATCTCAGCTGCGGTCAGGGCCAGCTTCACAGGATGCAACTTGTACAGCTACACAAGGTCCCACACTTAGAAGGGCTCTATGCATGGTTTAATGATGTTGTGACCCTCTAAATTCTTAATTTTTGAACAAGGGGCCCTACCTTTTCATTTTGCACTGGACCTTAAAAATTAGATAACTGGTCCCGACTGGGGCTGTTGGCCACAACATCTGCACATGGCCTTTCCATGTGGCCTGGGCTTTCTCACATCATGATGGCTGGATTCCAAGTGTGAGTTTCAAGAGAGAGCGCCAGGCAGAAGCAGCATCACCTTTCACGCCCAACCTAGGTCTTCCTCTTAGAGGGGAGTGGCATGGTATAAGAAGAGCAGGGTGGGATGGGAGATGCTATCACGCTGTCTTTGGAAGATGCAATTTGCCACATCTGGTCAGGAGCAGGCCACCTCCGCATTTCTGGCCTCAACCTCCCCATCTGCAGAAGGGACCTGGGGGTTCCCTTCTGGGAAAAGGGCCAACAGAGGGGAACTTGATCCTCACAGCCACTCCCAACTGCCCCCATTCTGCGTTGTTTACCAGGTGCTCAGAGGGATTGGAACCAGGGGCAGTGGGGCCAGGAGCCCAGTCCAGGAGCTCTCAATGTCTACTCCCCTGGAAAGCTGAAACCTCTAAGGAAGGCAGGGACTCAGCGCCCTGACATCTGCTTCTCCTGCCGGCATCTCTGCTTGGCTGACGATTCCTCCTCTTTCATTTCTCTCTGGGGCTTGTTGTTGTCCTTCTTATTAGCTTCCCTTCAACTCCGAGCAAGGTCCCTAGACTCTGAGCTCTGCTAATTCCCCTGTAAGCCCCTGGCAAGCCAGGAAGCTAATTAAATTGTGAGCTGGTGCGCGCGCACTCTCTCTGTCAGTCTCTGCAGCTCTTCTTAGTCTCTCTTCCATCTGTCTCTTCCCTTTCTCTTCCTTAGAGATCTCCCTGCCTCTCCTCACCTCTTCTGTCCCACACGTAGAAGGGCTCTGTGCATGGTTTCATGCTGCCTTTCACTCTGTTGTAGGAGTAATCTTTTTTTTTTTTTTTGCTGTACACGGGCCTCTCACTGCTGTGGTCTCTCCCGTTGCGGAGCACAGGCTCCAGACGCGCAGGCTCAGCGGCCATGGCTCACGGGCCCAGCCGCTCCGCGGCATGTGGGATCCTCCCGGACCGGGGCACGAACCCGTGTCCCCTGCATCGGCAGGCGGACTCTCAACCACTGCACCACCAGGGAAGCCCAGGAGTAATCTTAAATACTGCTCTGAGCCCTAACCCCCTGCTGCAGGATAAACCAAGTTCCTTAGCTCAGCATTTAAGCCCTACAACACCTCACCTGCCAGGCCTCCTTCACAAACCCCTCCCTCTTCAACTGAGCCACATACAGGCCGATCTATGCTACCTCCACACCTTTGCTCACACTCTTACCTTAGACTGGATCCCGTTCCCTTACTCCTTTATCAGCACTATGTAAAATCCTCACCATCATTTTTTTTTTTTTAGTTTTTTTTTTTCCTTTGGCCATGCTGCGCGGCATGCTGGATCTTAGCTCCCCAACCAGGGATCGAACCCACGCCCCCTGCATGGACGCGCAGAGTCTTAACCACTGGACCGCCAGGGAAGCCCCTCCTAATAACTTCTGCTTACATCTCACTGACCAGGCCCAGCTGCTGGAGACAATGGCTACATTGCCTCTCTTCAAGCTCAAGTGCCCATTCCTCATTTTACAGACGAAAAATAAAGCCAGAGAGGATCAGAGAATTCGGGAGGCCACAGAGCATGTGGTTAAGGACCGGGCTTTGGAGCCAGACAGACCTGGCTTTGAATCCTACCTCTGCATTAACCTCTCTATTCCTCATTTGTAAAATTGGGTTAGTGACATCTACTTCAGGGGATGTTAAGAAATTAAATAAGGAGACTTCCCTGGCAGTCTAGTGGTTAAGACTCCATGCTTCCACTGCAGGGGGACGGGTTCGATCCCTGAGAACTAAGATCCCGCATGCCTCACAGTGCGGCCAAAAATAAATTTAAAAATAAACAAATAAATAGAAATTAAATAAGATAACGGGCGAAATGAAAAAGCACTTAACACAGTTAGCGTTCATTGTCTCAGTTCAGGTTCCCCCCAAAAGGCGACCCTGAGACAGATTTGGATACAAGTAGTTTATTTAGGAGGTGACCCCAGAAGCAGGGTGAGAGGGTGGGGGAGTGAGACAAGCAAGAGAGGAAGGCAAGCAAAGCATACAGGGATAAGCAAGCTTTCCCCATGGACAACTTAGGTTCCATTCTGCTGGAGTCTCTGAGACTGGAACAGGCCTGGGAATTGGAAATTGTCCCACTTTCAGAGGGACTGAAAGCTAGAGGATTTATCCACTAACTCTGGGCCCTCCTTGGTGGAGGGTTACTCTGGGGGCGTTAACTCCCCACTTCCAGCCTGCCCCACACTCAACGTCCAAAGCTGGGAATGCCACAGGAGAGACAGAGGGAGCAAGTTCAGAAACTGTCTGCAGATGACCTCCGAGTAGGTCTGGGGGCTTGATTGGGGACACTGGTAGCATCTGCTACACCCAATGAAAGGAACTTGCTATGAAAATTAACACTGTGTTGTGGTAGGAGCAGACAGGAGCTACAGCCTAGCCCTAGGGCTCTTCTCTGAACCCTGCTGCCTCCTAACTTCATTCCGGTGCACCCCCAGCCTGCCCTAGATGCCCACCAGTACATGGCATCCTCCTGCTCTGTATGCCTTTGCCAGTGGCCTCCACCTTGTCCCATCCCTTGAAGCAAAAACCCTGCTGTCATCTGCCTCAGCCACCTGTCTCCAGAGAAATGAACATTTCATTTCTCTGCTGAAATGCTTTTGTGGACCCAGGGAAAGCGTCAGATGGCTTTCAGCCTGAGACGGACCCCCACTGGCATTTAACTGTTCTGCCTTGAGAGTCCTGCCTTCTTCCCATTCCTCCCACTGTTGGAATCACACCTTCAAAGTGCACCTTCAACATGGCAACCCCGATCTCCTTGTCCAGAAGAAGGCTTGTGGCTGCCGCAGATTGGCTTCCTGCCTTCCCCAGCCCTCCTAGGCCTCCCCCCACACCCCACCTAGGCCTTTACAGGCTGGTGAAGGAGGCAAAAGATGGTCCTGAAGGGCTAGACAGGTGCTTCACCCTCTGTCCCCAAATGCCCCCATGCCCAGGCCGAAACGCCTCCACCCATCCCTTTCTATTAAGGCACGTATCTATTCATTTTATCATTCCCTCAGCACCCTGGAGAACACTTAATGAGCTCATCATCACCATCAACACCTTCAGGAGGACTAACCCATGTTAGATTAACTGGGGTCGTGTAAGTTTTGAGAGTTCCAGAAGGAGAGCTCCAGGGGACAGGGGATTTCACGGGGCACCAGGCTTCTCAGAAACCACACAGAGGGTCTGTGGCAGAGCCAGGACTAGAGCTCAGGCCCCCTGAGTCAATCGGGGGTGGGGGGGTAGGCAGAGGGGTCCTGCTCTGGCAGCTGAAGAGTGGGGCTCTTCAAAAGCCATCCATTTGGTCAGCATCTACTGAGTGCCAGGCAGGTCGTCCCCTGCACAGCTGTCAGGAGAGGACCGCAGCCTCCCTGGTGGTGCCAGAGCCCAGAGTGGAAGCCATGGAAGGGCCTCGGTGAGTGCTGCGGTGGGAAGACAGCTGTTCCCAGCCCTGGTGTCCTGCTGGGTCCTGCCACCGCGGCCCAGCTAGGCAGGGTGTCAGTGTCCCTCTGCAAACAGGCCCTTGGAGCCCTCCCATTGCCTTCTCAGCCCTCTCCCTCCTTGCGGAAGCTGTGGAAGCAGCCTTTCTGCCAACACTCAATTCTGTCCCAAGGACTCCCCTCCTTCCTCACCCCCTCCCCGGGGGCACAGGCTGACCCTCTGATGTCTGGGGGTTTTGTCTTCCTCCTTCCTTCCTTATCAACCATAGGCATTTTCCGATTTGGAGGTGAGATGACGGTTAGGTCACTGTAAGCCCTTCCTTTACTGGCAGCATTGATCCATTTATCCTTCTCTTCCCTCAGACCCCCTCCCCCGGTGCCACTCAGCTTGGACATCTGTCCCAGCCAAACTCTCACCTTCCACTGTCCTTGCAGTCCAGAGGCTAGTCCAGTCTCTGCGCCCTGCTCCAGTCCCCTCTCCTCAAACCAGGGAGAAGGCTGGTCTGTAGAGTGCTCTGAGCCACCGCTAGTTTGGGCTCTGCCTCAGTTTCCCCATCTGCTAACTTGGATTAATGGTGCCTGCTCTCCAGACCCAGAGGATGAAGCTTTAGGGAGGTCACGGAGGAGGAAGAGCCCGGTGCTCGCGCTGCCTTCTTCGTGCGGTGCCCCTGGGCCCTGCCGCTCGGCTCCCCGGCCTCGGTGCGCCCCTCCCTCTCGCTTCCCCTCCCGCCTCTCCCCCTACCCGCCCCTACCCCGCCTCGCCTCGCGCGGCCCCGGAGCCTCGCTCTTCAGCAGCCCTTTTTCCCTCGCTGCCCCGCCACCCCGAGCCCACCCCGGGGTCCCAGCGCCCCGCCCGCCGCCGCCGTCCCCGCCAGGCCCGGCCCCGCCGCAGCGCGGGCGGTCAGTGCGCAGCCCAGCGCCCGCCCGGAGCCCAGAGCCCGGAGCCCGGAGCCGGATCGCGGGCTCGGAGAGAAGCCGACCGACCGCCGCCCCCAGCCAGGTGAGAGCTGCTCTGGGGCGCAGGGAGCCAGGCTTTCTCCTTGACTGGAAGCGGGGGCCGGGGAATTGGGTCCTTTTTCCCTGAAAGGAGGACCTGGGAGCTTTTTTTCATGAAAGAGCCTCAAGGGCTTTTACTCCGAAGGGATGGATAAAGGAAGGTCTGGGGGAGAGAGGGTCTGGGGTACCGTTTTCCGAGGGTTTTGGTTTTGGGGGGTTTTTTTGTTTTTTGGTTTTTTTAATGAGAAAGGATTAATTGGCTTCGTCTGTGAAAGGGGGACTTATCTTCTTGGGAGCCTGAGGGGTTTTCAAGGTAGGTGGGGAGGGAGGTTTGGGCAGAGCTTGAGGGAGGGGGTGATTGGAATTGAGGTTTGGTAGGGAGGGGTCTCTAGAATCCCCTTAGCCTGACATGGCTGCACCTCCACCCTCGGTTCCAGGGTTCTGGGTCTGTCCAGCGCATGTGTCCTAGTTTTTTCTCTTTGAGGATGATTATTTTGAGCCTCACCTGGATGGAGCTAGGAACAGCCATTTCCTTCCCTGGAGCTGTGATGCCCACCTGACACCCGCTACCTCTGACCTGCTCCGGGAAGGGGGTTTAGGGAAGGATGGGGACCCACAGATCTGAGAAATGGGCAGTGGTGGGTGAAATGGAGGCTGGGTAGTGGACACACAGGAGGACCCTCTGGCACTGGCAGGGTGCACCAGGCTTGGCAGGAAGATTACTGAGGGTCGAGTGGGCAGGTGCTCCTGGGGCAAGACCTGCTAGGAGAGCAGCAGTGTCAGGAAGAGTTGAGATGTTCCCAGAAGACAAAAACGTTAAGAATATTTTTTTGGTTGGTTTTGCTTTCTTTCCCCTTCACCCTAGATCTCAAGACTCATTCCACTTCTATTTTTGCGAAAGGTGAAACTGAGGCAGATGACAGGTTGGCTGGAAATAGCTGTGTTCAGAATGGAAAGGTGGTGGAGAGGAAAGCACACTGAATTTGGAGTCAAATAGACCTCAAGGCTTGCCTCAGTGCTCCATGAGTGGCCTTGGGCCAAAATGCTTCCCCTTTTTGGGCCTTGGATTTCTCCCCTATAAAACAGGAGAAGGCCTACCTGTCTCGCAGGTTGGCTGTGACACCAGACGTGGCCAAAGAGCTCTGTGAAAGGGATTGCACTGAATACTGTGACATGTAATCTTCACTACTGCACATGCCCCCCCTCCCTGCGTCTGCCCTCACCAAGGGTACTGGCTAGCCCGTGGGGCACCTTTGTAAGAATGAGAAAAGGTACTTCCTGTGTAAGGAGAGAATGTTCAGCTGGGCTAGGGACTTGGGGGTCTTACTATGAGAATTAGAAAAAGGCACACTTTCCCCCAGGGGCAGCAGTTCCACACAGTTGGGCAAGTAAAATGTGGGTTGGACTCCAGCACCCACCTACCCTCAGGTGAACGTCCTTGTTGTGTGCAGCACATCACAGCTGCACCTGGCAACCCTTCTTGGCAGGTCCCTGGTGTCTCTAAGAAACACAAAGATACACACACTCCCCGGGCATTTCCCATAGAGACCCACGGCCTAGGCTGTTACCAGCTCATTTTCTTTTCTGCTTTGCCTCCACTTCAGGCCCTCAGGGTATTCAATCCCCAAAGCCTATGCCCTACTAGGAAGCATTATGTAATCCTACCCTTGGAGAGTTAGTCCTCTGAGTTAAGTAGTGCCTTTACCAAGTTTCCAAGGGTAGGAATTACTGAACCCTAACCCCTTATGTCAAGAACTTGATCTTCAACTATACTCCAATATAAAATTTAAAATTTAATTAAAGAAAAGAACTTGATCAGATTGATTTTCTCAAAATATTGATTGCACTGCCATCCAACGAAGGTGTTCACACCTGCCTTCTCAGAGCATCCTCACAGTAAGCTTGTGAGGCAGGTCTCCTCCCCAATTACACAGAGGGAGCCATGCCCAGAGAAATTAAGGAACTTGCCTAAGGTTTCACAGCGTGTAACGGGTAGAGCCAGGACCTGGGCCCAGGTTTAGCTGTCAGTCCTCTCCACTCCACCACTACTACTGAGGAACCAAGCTGCTGACCTCACAGACTTGCCAAAGCCGTGCTGGAACTGTTGCTCTCCCACTCTATCCCCAGCAGCCCCTGGCTCTCTCTTTCCCCTCAGTGACCAGCCCACAAGCCCAGAGGAAGGAGTCTCTTTCTCTTACACTGATTTTACAGGGGGAGGGAACTACCTCAAAGCCCATCTGTTCTGGCCTCTTTAGTGCAAGAAGGGCCCCTGGAGAGTCCAGAGGTCCAGTGTGGGAGCTGACCCTTGACTGGGTCAGAGGGCAGGAAATGGGTCAGGGAGCGGCTATTTCCTTTCCTGCCAAAATGGGGGCTTAACCAGCAGCCACCATGGAGGATATCAGTATAGCGAGCCAGTGCCTGAGAGAGGGGCAGGCTAAGTAAGGACCATAGAATAGACACAGGAAAATGCAGCAAATCGGAGGCTGAAGGAAACTCAGAGACCCCCTGACCACCTTCTGCGTTTCCAGGGCCCCTGGGTGTCAAGGAGGGGATGTGTAAGCCCAGCAGACAGGGCTATAGGACCTCTGACCAGAGCATTTCTGCTTGCATCTATGGTATATGTCTGTGAGCTTTCACTTGAAAAAGGAGTTCGGTGGTTACAAAAAAAGGAGAGGAAAAAAAAAAAAAAAAAAAAAAAAAAAACTGGCCTAATCTAATGGTCCCCAAAGTGTGGCTCCTAGACTAGCAGCATCTCTGCATTACCTGGGAACTTGTTAGAAATGCAAATTCTCGGGCCTCATACTAGATGAGGTGGAGGTGGGAGCCAACAATGTGTGTTTTAACAGGGTCTCCAGGTGACACTGAGGCCCCATGAAGTTTTAAGAACCACTGACCTAGTCCAAGTGTGTAGGAAACTAGGAGTCCTAGTTGTGGGTCAAGGGCGGGTCTGTGAAGGGAACCCGTCTCCAGGCCGCCCCTGCCCAACCCTTGTCTCCTTCCCTTTGTGCCTCCCCTCCCAGGCGCCATGCTGCCGCTCCTGCTGGGCATGCTGGGCCCGGCCGCCTGCTGGGCCCTGGGCCCGGCTCCGGGCTCGACAGAACTGCGCTCGGCCTTCTCGGCAGCACGCACCACCCCCCTGGAGGGCACGTCGGAGATGGCGGTGACCTTTGACAAGGTGTACGTGAACATCGGGGGCGACTTCGACGCGGCCACAGGTCAGTTCCGCTGCCGCGTGCCCGGCGCCTACTTCTTCTCCTTCACGGCTGGCAAGGCCCCGCACAAGAGCCTGTCGGTGATGCTGGTGCGCAACCGCGACGAGGTGCAGGCACTGGCCTTCGACGAGCAGCGGCGAACCGCCGCGCGGCACGCAGCCAGCCAGAGCGCCATGCTGCAGCTCGACTACGGCGACACGGTGTGGCTGCGGCTGCACGGCGCCCAGCAGTACGCGCTCGGGGCACCGGGCGCCACCTTCAGTGGCTACCTGGTGTACGCCGACGCCGACGCGCCTGCGCGCGGGCCGCCCGCGCCCCCGGAGCCGCGCTCGGCCTTCTCGGCGGCGCGCACGCGCAGCCTGGTGGGCTCGGACGCGGGCCCGGGGCCGCGGCACCGGCCTCTAGCCTTCGACACTGAGCTCGTCAACATCGGCGGCGACTTCGACGCGGCGGCCGGCGTGTTCCGCTGCCGCCTGCCCGGCGCCTACTTCTTCTCCTTCACGCTGGGCAAGCTGCCGCGCAAGACGCTGTCGGTGAAGCTGATGAAGAACCGCGACGAGGTGCAGGCCATGATTTACGACGACGGCGCGTCGCGGCGTCGCGAGATGCAGAGCCAGAGCGTGATGCTGGCGCTGCGGCGCGGCGACGCCGTCTGGCTGCTCAGCCACGACCACGACGGCTACGGCGCCTACAGCAACCACGGCAAGTACATCACCTTCTCCGGCTTCCTGGTGTACCCCGACCTTATCCCCGCCGGCCCGCCCGGCCTCCGGCCTCCGGAGCTCTGAGCCACGACCCGGAGAGGAGCCCCGGGCGGCCCGGGGCGTGCATGCCAAGCCGGGACTTCGGCCCGAATGTCCCGCCGGCGCGAGCATGACGGCCCGCCCAGCGTGGCTGGACTCTGCGAATAAAGTGGGCCTGCGCTGGCGCCTGTCTGCCAGGGTTCTGCGCTTTGTCTTGACTGCGACGCTTTTGTCTCGGGTGGGGCGGGAGGGACTGACTACAGCTGGCCCCGGGTGGGGGTCGGAGAGCAGAGGGCAGCATTCGGTCAGGCCTTGGGAGGGCGAGGAGGTGGGAATTTGATTGAACCCGACTTGCCTAACCCCGTTGTGGGCCTCCCCTTCATGTCCCTTTCCAGTCAGTCCCTGTAATTCCTCCCCGTTGACCTACGACGTTACTTTTAGGGCCCATCTGGTCATTTTTTGTGACAAGGGACTTCACCCCGCTGCTTCACTGGGGCTACGGGATTCAAGGAAACGGTACATTCCTTTTCCCAGTAGGGCGTGCGCATGGGACGAGCAGTTGATATCTGGTTGCCCTGATTCCTGCCCTCCCGGGATGGGGAGGGTGGTTTGCCCAAGGCACGGGTTAAACAGCTTACTCTGACACACAAGGACACAGGGCTGCAGGAGGCTAGAACAGAACATTTTATGGGATGAGCTACACAGGATCAGGACTACACCAGCCAGCCTCAGTCCCCTTCCAGCCTTACTCCCTCCTCTGAGCCTTGTCGATATGGACCCAAAAACACTTCTCACTTCCCTGCCCCGCAGAAGATAATGTTCCTCCACCACTTCCCTCCATTCCTCCAAGAGACTGACCTAAAAGTGTCCAGTCTATTCTCCTAGCCCACACGGGGTACTTGGAGGCTTAGGGACCCCCAGAGCCTTGGCTGGGTTTAAAAGAGTTATCTACATTAGGACTGGGCACTGAGCACTTAGGAGTTTCCTGTAGATTCTGCCTCTCATGGGACTGCCAGGGTAGGAGTTGGAGGGTCTGACCTGGCCTTACTTGGGAGCTTCCCGTTCAGCATCTCTTAAACACACTTCTCAACCCTGACCCCTACACCCCCCGCCCCCCGCCTCACACACACTGCCTGCAAGTCCTGCCCTTAGGTCTGTGCCTGCTGCCTGGGACCCAGAGCCTGGGCCCAGGGAAGAAGATGGGGGAGGGGTAAGCTGGGGTCCGGGGTACAAGCCGAGCCCAGAGGCCCGAACACAGTGGGAAGAACCAGGTGCCAGATGGAGGCCCCTGGCCAAGATGGGTCTGGCTCAGGTAGGGGGCGGGGTGGAGGGGCCTGGGGTGGGGATGAGAGGCAGAAGGGGAGGGTTAGGGGAAGGGGTCAAGGGTAGAGGCCAAGGGCCCCAGAGAAGGGGGCTGGCCCTGGGGGCAGAAGCCCTTGCACAGGTCCCAGAGTGTTTCCTGTGCCAGGAGGGTGAAGACCTGGGCCCAGCGACCTCTCTCCTCAGCCTCACTAGCCACAGGGAGCCGGTAGACACAGGACAGGCCTGTGAGGAGCAGATGTTGAAAGTCCCAAGGGCTAAGAGGGGGTCCCTTCCGCAGGTCCTGGAACTGCTGCAGCCGCTGCTCAGCACCCTCCAAGTCACTGGGCACATGGTGCTGCAGGAGGAGACTGAGCCGGCGGCCTGGACGCGTGGATGCCAGTTCCTCGTCCTGGATGTGCAGCTGCCCCATGATATCCAGCTCCAGCCCAGACCAGAGCAGCTGCAAGGGGAGCCATGTAAGGGGTGGGCTGGGGCCTAGGGAGCGGGGCCGGGGGGGGCATAAGCAGGCAGTAGGACCCATGCTGGGTTGGCTCCCCTCCCCCAGCAGCCCCAGCTTGAGGCATCCCCCTTCCCAACCCTGAGCTTAGGGACATCTGGACACTCCCACCCCCATGTCCCAGGCTGGAGGAAAGACCTCAAACATCACTTCCGGGGCCTCTGGCTCCTGCAGGCCACCTCCCACGTTGGTGCTGTCCATGGGCTGCCCTGGGGCAGCAGAGAGGAGTCAGGGCCCTGCCAAGCTCCACCCTGAACACCCCAGCCTCCCAGGAGTCCCCTCAAGCTGCCTGGTAGGGGTGCCTAGAGGTTCTTCTATCTACAAAAGAACAGGAATGCCATCCCATGTCCACCTCCCCCTACACACATATGCACATTGACATTCACTCTCTCATTCACAAGGCATAGGCCTTGTGATCCCAAAAGCATCATCCCAAACCCAGATACTGTCTTGGCAAATGTCCGGGACTCCTCCTTGAACTTCTACAGTTCACTTGTCCAAGAGCTCCATGCCAACGGGTCACAAGACACTTCACTTCCCATTTCCCCTCCCTATAATCATCTAGGGAGTGTGACCTAAAACAGTGCCAGTGACCCTCCCCAAAGTTCGAGGACCCCGTTGAGAAGAACCTGTTTCTTTCCTGCTCCTCGGTAAGTGACCGTGTGCAAGGCAGGGAGGCCAGGCAAGGCAGGATGTCTGTTGCAGCTTCCTTCACCCCTCTTCTGGGGTGCAGCCTAACCCTTGGAATGATTGTCCTAAGCCCAGAGCAGGCTAAGAGGTCCTCCTTTGCACACCAGCCAGAATAAGCCCCAGGCCCATTGAGAGCACCTAGGGCTATCTCCCCTCACTTCACCCGGACCATTCTGGTTCTGGGTGGGGCCCACACCTTTCCCTCCCCCACCCCACAGCACAGGTCAGCCTGCTACCCATCATGCTCTCAGTTCCTAAGCCCTGCTAGGCTCAGATAGGACCAGGTGTAACTGCTGTCAGCCAGCAGCCTTCCTTGGCTCCTGTCCACCCCACCCTAAGGCCCCGGTACCTGTACGGTGCTGGGTTGTAGTCACCCCAGGGAGGAAGCAAATGGCTACCATTAACCAAGCCAGGAACTGCATCGTCCCAGCCGTGGCCCACCACGTCCTCTGAGTCTTATTCTCCCCGGCTGCTCTCTGCACCTCTGTCCGCCTGCCACACACCAGGGCTCCAACTTTCCACTGCAGGCTCTAGCCGTTCCCTGCTTTGCGTGTCATTCTTCCGTGCTTAACGGAAGGGAGGGGCTGGCTCTGGCTTCCTAGGGGCCCTTTCCACCCCACAGAAATGTGGAATCTGTGGTTGCTGGCAGTAAGAGCCTGGCTCCTGGCTTGTCGGGCCCTTAGCCTATTCCTGCCCAGATGGGCGGGATGCTTAGTTAATAGGAAGAAGGTGTTTGGTAGCAAACAGCTGTGACTTAGCCCTCCCAAAAGGTAGGCGAGAGGGGGGCTTCCCTGGTGGCGCAGCGGTTAAGAATCCGCCTGCCAATGCAGGGGACACAGGTTCGGGCCCTGGTCTGGGAAGATCCCACATGCTGCGGAGCAACTAAGCCCGTGCACCACAACTACTGAGCCCACGTGCCACAACTACTGAAGCCCGCACGCCTAGAGCCCGTGCTCCGCAACAAGAGAAGCCACTGCAATAAGCCCGCGCGCTGCAACAAAGAGTAGCCCCCGCTCGCCGCAACTAGAGAAAGCCTGCACGTCGCAACTGGAGAAAGCCCACGCGCTGCAACTAGAGAAGGCCCGCGCGCAGCAACGGAAACCCAACACAGCCAAAAATAAATAAATTTTTTTTTAATTAAAAAAAAAAAAGGTAGGCAAGAGCCCAGGCAGTTACACTACTATCTGTCGTCACCCCCAAAACATTCTGCAGCTGAGTCCAGCCCCTGACACCCAGTCCAGCCCAGCCCAGTCCGGCCCAGCCTCCTGGGAGCCCCTCAGTAGCCAAGAGCAACAGCTGCAAAGCCTGGTCTTCCAACTGCCTGGTGTGCTGGCTGAGCGGCCCACTGACAGGCAGAGAAACACTTCCACCTCAGGCATGCAGCCAGGGGCTGAACAGACTGCACACTGGCCGGGTGCGGAGTGCTGCTTCCTGGCAGACAGATCTGCAGCTCCTGATTGTCTTTTGCCCCAGACTGGGACCCCCTTTGCTTGCTTACAGCATTCTCAGCTCAGGCCAGAGTGCAGGAAGATTCCCTCAGCCCAAGCATGATGGGCTGTCAGCTTGCAGGGAGCAGGACACAGGGTTCAAAATGAGCTGAAGCTCTTCTTGGCTCTGACTGTTGGCCCATGGAACCCTGTGATTGTTTGCACAGGATGAGGATGAGGGTGGGTGGAGGTTGCCCTATTTCCACCCAGGCCCCTGGATCCATCAGCTGCCACCAGACAGTATGCTGTGACAAGGGGCTTTCTCCAGCAGTTAAGACCCCTCCAATTCTCAGGAGAGGCCCTGCCACACCCATCCTGAGCCCTGTGGATTGTGAGAACTTTCAATTTCAGCTCCAGAATCTCTCTCTCAGAAGTATATCCAGGCCTGCCGGTCACCGTGTCTGCAACTGCACTATTTAGTCCCATTAAAATAGACTCCCGGTTTGGAAGAGTCTCTCTAAGGGAGTTGGCAAAACCCCTGCCTGCACCTCCCCGCTCTCCTGAGTCAAAGCCTCACTTCTCATGAAAAGCACACAGGAAGGGCTTCCCTGGTGGCGCAGTGGTTGAGGGTCTGCCTGCCGATGCAGGGGACATGGGTTTGTGCCCCGGTCTGGGAAGATCCCACATGCCGCGGAGCGGCTGGGCCCGTGAGCCACGGCCGCTGAGCCTGAGCATCCAGAGCCTGTGCTCCGCAACGGGAGAGGCCACAACAGTGAGAGGCCCGCGTTTCGCAAAAAGCACACAGGAAGTGGTGAATCTAAGTAGGATTTTATTTACAGGGACACTCAATGATAGATATGGCGCTTTCTAGGATACACATGCCTTCCCTGAAACTACTTGGTTTCGGGGTTCTTGTCTCCAGCTTCAAGCCTGAGACTCTCAGGGGGCTGGCGATAGGCAGGGAAAGTCTCCCAGGGGCTGTTCAGATCAAACTTGCGGAACTCTTGGGCCAACTCCACCGGCTCGGCCACCACCCGCTTCACCTCATCGTCATAGCGTAACTGCAGAAGAGAAAGGCAGGCTTGAGCACTGAGGAAGACCTTGCTACAGCCACTAGAGGCCCACTTTCCCAAAGCCTTCCTCAGCCCCTTTACTTCTCTGTCCTTGACTCCTGTCCCAGCCTCTGTAAGTCTCCATCCTCATCTGTGTTACCCATCAGATCACAACCCAAACAGTCTAAAATGGCCTCTATCTCATGCCCTGCCATCACCCAGGCAGGCCCCCCTGCCCACCATCCCCACATCATGAGCTCTGAGCTCCCTTTTCCACCAGAACTGACTTTGCTCACCCATCCACACATTTTTTTTTTTTTTTTCTGCACTGTGTGGCTTGCAGGATCTTAGTTCCCCAACCAGGGAATGAACGTGGGCCTGTGGCAGTGAAAGCGTGGAGTCCTAACCACTGGACCGCCAGGGAATTCCCTCAACACACTCTTATAAATTGACGGTAAGCATTTGCCCACGATGAGGGAGCAAGTCAGTGGCTGGAAACAATAAACCTAAGCTGGCAAGCACTCAAGTTCAGGCCCTGCGGCCTTGGCATTATCACTGCCAAGATGCAAGGCAATAAATGTGGCATGGCTTTTCTTGTTATTGGACGATCAGCTGGATAAGGTAAAGACAACTGGGTGCTGGGAATGGGACCATGCTAAACACTAAGAAAACAGGAGCATTTGGGTATGAAGTGATGGGCTGGATTGCCACTATCCCAACATTTCTAAAAAGTTACTTTGCTACAAAATCACGTGTGTGTGTATACAATAAACCATCTTCCTGCTAATAACCTGCAACATGTTGCAATGGTAAAGTAAAGCACTGAAATCCTTTATAAGGCTCTTACAGGCAATTGTTACTGGTCTTGCCTCTGGCCATTCTCAAGGGCTGAACATGTAGTGTCTTGCCTTCTCAGAGATCCAGGGCAGGGTGAAAAGATACTCCACTTTCAGATCTTGGTGACAAACTGTGTCCTCAAGTCTGCCTTGGTCATTAAAATGACCATTAAAATATGGCTAACATCAACTGAACATTTACAATACTCCCCTTTTAAACATACATCAATTCGTTTTCTGCAAATCTACTATTGTTAAGTACTATTATTGTTCCTATTTTGCAGATGAGAAAACTGTGTCAGAGTGGAGCTAGGATGGAATCCAGTACTGATGCTCTTAAGCCACCACAATCCAATGGCCATAATTCCTGAGCAGGATCTCTACCAGGTCCTCCCTGCCCAGACTGCTGCCCAGTTCCAAGGCTCCTACCTCAACATAGCCAGACAGAGGGAAATCTTTCCGGAAAGGATGTCCCTCAAAACCATAGTCTGTTAGGATCCTTCTTAGGTCAGGGTGGTTAGCAAAGAAGACTCCAAACATGTCCCAAATCTAGAAAAAAGAGGCACTCAGGCAACCAGCCATCACAGCCAACACAGGGTGAGGGGCTGCACTGTATCCAGTAATTTCAATCAGTTCTGCAACTCCGGCCCAGAGGTGGGTCCACCACGTCCAGTAACTCACCTCCCTCTCATACCAGTTGGCTGCCTTGTACACAGACACAGAAGACTCAACGGGTGTCAGCTCATCTGTATAGGTCTTCACACGGATCCGGGAGTTGAAACGCAGAGAGAGCAAGTTGTAAACAATCTAGGGAGAATGGAGGGAGCTGGAGGACCAAGAGGACCACAGGCTGAGGGGTCTGGGACAGAAGTCCCCGAGTGGGAGCATAATGATGAGGATACAGGGTGGGTTAAAGTTCCACCCTGTGAACCTGCCTTCTGTCCCGAAGTTCAAAACCTCAAGATGCTCTTATACTCGCAACGACTTCCAAAGGCCTAAGCCACACTATAGCTCAGCCTGTCAGGATGCTTGTCTTTGCTCATGCAACTGGATGCCTCCCGACCTGCCCTCCCTCACTGGGCTAATTCCTGGTCTCCTAGTTATCCATTAAGATTCAGCACAAACTCTCTCTCTCCCTTCATAAAAGCCTCCTAGACAGGGCTAAGTGCCTCTCCTGTGTTCTTATAACATCCCATGAATTATATTATTACAGTAAACTGTTTTATGTGTCCTTCTTCCTCATTAGAGTGTGGGGGACTCCTGGAGGGCAGATATTGGGTGTTATTTCTCTCTCTATCCCAGGATCTGGCAAAAAGTAGATGACCATACTAACAATAACAATAGCTATATGTATTGAGAACTTATTGTGTGCTAGCAGCCTACCCGTACTATCTCATTTAATCCTCACAACCACCCTATCAGCTAGGGTGGTTTTACGCTTTTTTTGTACTTACTTTGCACATAAGAAAACTAAAGCCAGAAAAATCAAACAAAATGTTTGAAGCCACACAGCCTACTAATGGCAAAGCTACAATTCAAACTCAAGGTCTGCCTGATTCCGAGGCCCTGGTTTAACTGCTGTGTTGTATTGTTTGACCTGAACAGAAACTAAGGAGGCTATGGTTCCCAAAGGTAGCTATCACCCTAAAACTGTTCTGTCCCCTTTCCCTCCTTTACTCTCCAAACCTCAAATCTCCTGACTGACCTCAAAACGGTTCTGCCGGGTGGGGATATCCACCGCTGTCAAGTCAGCCAAGGATTTGAATTGTGCATTGGTGTGATCCCTGAGGAAAGTCAGCACTGGGATGACTCCATCAGGATGGATACAGATCTCTAACTCATTGAAGCAGGACACCTGCAGACACGGAACAGGAGAGGAGAAGGAACAAAGCTACAAAGGGAGCAGCTAACTTCAGCTGGAGTCTCCTGGTTTAAGGCAGAGAACAAAGACCGAGTTGGGATGGAGGAGTCTGTGGTTTGATTCCAGGCTGCCCACTTCCACATGCCCTGAGAACACAGTTCTTTCTTTTACTGTTTTTTGTTTTTGGCCATGCCACGTGGCACGTGGGATCTTAGTTCCCCAACCAGGGATCGAAAGTGCAGAGTCCCAGCCACTGGACCGACAAGGAAGTCTCAACATGGTTCTTTCTTGACCCAAACCCGAACAACAGTAGTGAATATTACCTGAACTTGTTGGACATACTTGGGCAGGATTTCAGCCACATACTCTCCAAAAGCTGAGAGCTGCTTGTGGGCCACATCATTCTGTGGTCTGACAGTGGCTGGAAAGAGAAGGCATATTTAAGAAAGGAAAGTAGAAGGCAGCAGCCAGCCCTGCATTCAGTCTCTTGAGCTTGTAAGGGGTGCTGTTTCCCAGTCAGGACTCCCTGCAGAACCTTGAGAAAGGTGAAGTGGAAGCTTCCTCTTCCATGGAACAGGAAGTGATGAAAACATAGGGAAAATGCCACCTACACAGTCCACAAAGACTCACCTTATTACTGCAGCTGGGGTGTTTGACTCTTCTCAAAACTACTCCATGGTTCTTCCTTCACAATGCCTGCATTTCTGCTAAAGCAGCATATGTCTCAGCTCTCTTACCACACTAGAAGCTCTTTAAGCATGAGAACCAGAACTTTTGCTTCTCTTTATCTCCTTAGCATCTGGCTCATAGCAGGTTCTCCAGCTAAGAACTTCAGGGCTGAAGAGCCATCACAGATTATGTAGTTGAAACCTTTTTTTTTTTTTTGGACATAGATGAGGAAACTGAGGCCCAGAAAGGGGGAAATGTCAGGTTTCTGACTCCCACTTGTATTATGTTGACTGTAACTTATCTCCGTACACTCATTCGTACAACACTAAATCACTGGGCAACCACACATCATAGGCTGCAGAGTAACCGTTAAGTTTTCTCTGCTTTTGGCAGCAGGCAGGCCTACTTTGTCACTTACTAGTGCTGTGATCCTGGGCAAGTTACTCCTCTGGACTATTTCCTGCTCTACAGTAGAAGAGCATAATACTGTCTACCTCATAAGATTGTTGTGAAGACTATAATCATTCATTAATCGCTTAGCAAGGTGCCTGGCACACAATAAGCATTCAAGTAACGTGGGCTACTATTATAACAAGACTCAGAGGCCCAAAGTTTATGTTTCCTGCTTTCAAAGAGCCGACAGTTTAATCAGAGAAAAAGGGAATCATGGAAATGGACAAGGGGCAACAGGACCATAACAGAGAAGCCTAAGGGCACAGGGAGGGCCCGATTCTGCCTGCAGAGTGAGGACCATTGGAGTCAGCTCTCTAAGGACAAACAGAGACTTGCCCGGAAACGCAGGGGAGGGCAGCCCAGGACAGGGGCAAACATCTGACAAAGGGAATGAACGGGGCCCCGCCTGTAGTCCCGAGAAGGGCCGGACCCGCACATACTCACGGCGCGTGTCTGCCGCAACGCTTTCCCTCCTCACCGGCAGCAACAGCACCAAGGGTCTCCAGGCCACTGCATGGGAAGATAGACACCGAAGCGCAGGGTGAGGTCTGAGGAACTCCCTGCGCTGGGCGTGTAGCCGTTCCTGCCCCGGGCCTCAGCCGGCTGTCCACTGCTCACCTCTGGACAGCTTAGCGGACCCCACGAGCCCCAGCCAACACCCCCGAGCCGCTGCCGCCGCCGCCGCCGCCATGTTCCCCGGATGCACTCCAGGTAGCCGAGGGCAGACCTATAGGACACGGAGCCCCAAGGGCACGGACCGGAAACGGAAGTGTGCAACAGATCTTCTTCCGGGCGGACGCGGGGTCGGAAGCAGAGGTTCCGGGTTCCGGATTCCGGGTTTCGGGCTTCGGGATGAAAGGAGGGAAGGCAGGTGAGAAAGCGAAGCCAGCAGGTGGGGAAATCGTGAGGTGAACGTGCCCTAGCTTGGTGTGACAGAGGCTGGAGAGAAGGCAAGGATCCTAAGGAACCAGACTGGTGAGAGAAGAAGGGGCGAGAGGTCTGGGTTCCACATTCCACACCCCTCCCCCGCTCCCTGAGCTAAGCTTTTGATGAGGGCCGGCGGGCAAGGCTAGGGGGAGGGGGAGAGAAGAATGGTTTCCCTAGCGACCGTTTCCCAGGCGCCTCCAGGTGGAGCGGGAACACTGCACGTGGCGACGGGCTTCCTCGGGCCCCGTGCTAGGACGGCTGGGCTCCGTCTCGAGTTCTGGGAGGAAGCCTTGGGCAGTCATTAGGACGAGCAGGGAAGTGCCGGGGAGAGGCTCAGAAAAGAGCAAATGTGCATCTGAGAGATGTCCCAGGACAAACCTCAGATTGTACGGTCTGGATTCCCTGCGCGGGGAAAGAGGGGCCTGGCCACAAGGACATGGGGATCTTTTTGTCAGGTTCTGCTGCCCCGAGCCTCACAAGTTTTATGCTAATAGTTATTTGGTTAGTAAGGCTTTTTCCCAGGCTTTTAAAATCATAGGCTTTCTCCTATCCCTCGCTTTCATGTGTTGACCTAAATACCAGGCCTTTTGTTACATAAAGGAAAGGAGTATTCCGTGTTTTCTCAGGGAAACACCCAGAGTATGAAATTTTTATTTCATTAGGAATGTGATGTCACTGCAAGAGAGTGAGTCCAGCTTTGGTTGAAGGAGAACATAGAGATGTCATTAACAGGGCCAGGACTAAGGCTAATCTGGGCCGACTGTGCGCTCACTTTTCCCTTCTCCCTCCCTGCATTGGACAATTGGATTCATAGACTGTGGCTATGGATTACTTAAATTATTCAGGGTGGTGGTGTTTTGCAGACAGCTGGCAGAGAGAGAAGTTGGCTACTACCATGGAATCACCAGAGGAGCCTGGAGCATCCATGGATGAGAACTACTTTGTGAACTACACTTTCAAAGACAGGTCACACTCAGGCCGTGTGGCTCAAGGCATCATGAAACTGTGTTTGGAGGAAGAGCTCTTTGCTGATGTCACCATTTCAGTGGAAGGCCGGGAGTTTCAGCTGCACCGATTGGTCCTCTCAGCTCAGAGTTGCTTCTTCCGGTCCATGTTCACTTCCAACCTGAAGGAGGCCCACAACCGGGTAATTGTGCTGCAGGATGTCAGCGAGTCTGTTTTCCAGCTCCTGGTTGATTACATCTACCATGGGACTGTGAAACTTCGAGCTGAGGAGCTGCAGGAAATTTATGAGGTGTCAGACATGTATCAGCTGACATCTCTCTTTGAGGAGTGTTCTCGGTTTTTGGCCCGCACAGTGCAGGTGGGCAACTGTCTTCAGGTGATGTGGCTGGCAGATCGACACAGTGATCCTGAGCTCTACACTGCTGCCAAGCACTGTGCCAAGGCCCACCTGGCCCAGCTGCAGAGCACAGAGGAATTTCTCCACTTACCCCACCATCTACTCACTGATATCATCTCTGGTAAGTTGAGAGAGGGGGAACATCATACCCAGCTACACCGGTATGATGTTCAGTGAACGTTCTAGTTTAGGAGAAGGGTACCCTCAGGCTTCCTGGTGTTAGCTTACATTATTATTCTTGATAAGAATTTAGATACCTTCAGAGAGAGAGTGAGTTGAGATTTAGTAGCTGATATCAGAGACAGAGTCCCTTCCAGACAAAGAGGCTAGGAAAACAAAGCAACATTTCACAGTATATACAAATATTGGATTGAAAAGAAAAAGAAAAAGCAGCACTTAGCCACAAAAGGTAGTGAGGAGCTATCTGCATTTATATTCTAATCTCTCTTGTGCATAAGTGGTCTCATCCATTCTGTACTTTGCATGTATTTGTGGGACTAGTTACATAAGTAAATTGACAGTGAGTCAAGATACCTAAATAAGAAGCTTCTCAAGTGATTTGCCAACTTTTAGGTAACAGTCCTGAGTCCACAAGTGAGGTATAACCATACTTCAAGTTTGAGTTTTGTAGCCTAGTAGATTGCTTCCATGGCAAGTAGGAGAATATCAAATCATCCATTTTGATTAAAAGAAACAAGGCAGGGACTTCCCTGGTGGCGCAGTGGTTAAGAATCCGCCTGCCAATGCAGGGGAGACAGGTTCGAGCCCTGGTCCGGGAAGATCCTACATGCCGCGGAGCAACTAAGCCTGTGCGCCACAACTACTGAGCCTACGTTCTAGGGCCTACGAACCACAACTGCTGAGCCCGCGTGCAACAACTACTGAAGCCTGTGCGCCTAGAGCCCGTGCTCTGCAAAAGAGAAGCCACTGCAATGAGAAGCCTGCACACTGCAACAAAGAGTAGCCCCTGCTCGCCGCAACTAGAGAAAGCCCGCATGCAGCAACGAAGACCCAATGCAGCCAAAAATAAATAAATAAATAAATTTATTTTAAAAAAAGAAACAAGGCAATTTTGGGGAATTCCCTGGCAGTCCAGTGGTTAGTATTCCACGCTTCCACTGCAGGGGGCACGGGTTAGATCCCTGGTCGGGGAACTAGAATCCCGCATGCCACATGATGCTGCCCAAAAAAACAAAAAAGAAACAAGGCAATTTTATGTTAATTTCTCATACACATACATATACATACGTGGTGGTAGTCTGACAAAGATGTTCACGTTTTTAAAGCCACTTGTTCTAAATTTCCCTTTTGGATTGTCAGATTGCCATTGACCATACCTTTCCTCTGGTTTTTACAGATGGAGTTCCATGTTCCCAGAACCCAACAGAGGCAATAGAAGCCTGGATCAATTTTAATAAAGAAGAAAGAGAGGCTTTTTCAGAGTCACTCAGGACTAGCTTGAAGGTAAGGCAGATATCTTTAGGGTTGGGACACCATGATATCCATGCATTCCAGCCATTTATGGGCCTGGCCTCTTTGATGCTGGTAAATAAGTCTCTGGCTTGAAACTGATAAGAGCTGGGGAGGAGGATGTGTGTGTGAGACCAGAAGCCACCAGGCTCTGGGCTCCAAAGCTCCTTGAGAGAACTACTCTCATCATTACATTAATAATCCGAAGTACCAGCTCATGATAATCATAAAAAAGGCTGGAATGAGTGTAACAGGTTTTCTGTTCCAGCATAAGATGCCTGGAAGTGATTAGAGGAGAGTCAGGATGACACACAGTAAGTAGAGCAGAGTAGGTTAGAGCAAGGTACAAGTGTGTGGCCTAGGACCTTAAGGATATGTGTCTCAAGTGAGCCTTAGCCTAGAACCGATAGATACGATTTATACCTTTAATTTCACCAACAGGAAATTGGGGAGAATGTACACATTTACCTGATCGGGAAAGAGTCATCTCGTACCCACTCGTTGGCTCTGTCCTTACATTGTGCAGAAGATGACTCCATCAGTGTAAGTGGCCAAAACAGCTTGTGCCACCAGATCACTGCAGCCTGCAAGCATGGCGGAGACTTGTACGTGGTGGGAGGGTCCATCCCACGGCGCATGTGGAAGTGCAACAATGCCACCGTGGACTGGGAATGGTGTGCGCCTTTGCCCCGTGACCGACTCCAGCACACCCTGGTGTCTGTGCCCGGGAAAGATGCCATATATTCACTGGGTGGCAAGACACTGCAGGATACCCTCTCCAATGCAGTTATCTATTATCGGGTAGGTGATAACGTCTGGACTGAGACAACCCAGTTAGAGGTGGCTGTGTCAGGGGCCGCTGGTGCCAACCTCAACGGGATCATCTACTTACTAGGGGGGGAGGAGAATGACCTGGACTTCTTTACCAAACCGTCCCGACTCATCCAGTGCTTTGACACAGAGACAGACAAGTGTCACGTGAAACCCTATGTGCTGCCCTTCGCTGGCCGCATGCACGCAGCTGTGCATAAGGACCTGGTGTTCATCGTGGCTGAAGGGGACTCCCTGGTGTGCTACAATCCCCTGCTAGACAGCTTTACCCGGCTTTGCCTTCCTGAGGCCTGGAGCTCTGCCCCATCCCTCTGGAAGATCGCCAGCTGTAACGGGAGCATCTATGTTTTTCGGGACCGATATAAAAAGGGGGATGCCAGCACCTACAAGCTTGATCCTGCCACTTCGACTATAACTGTCACTACAGGCGTTAAGGTGCTGCTTACCAATTTGCAGTTTGTTTTGGCCTAAAGCTGTGAGGGGAAGAGCAGCTGACTTTTGCCCTCCCTTTCTCCAGCACCTACCCATCCAAACTCAAAGTCCCAGAGGCCCCCATTCAGGTACTATGTTATTTTTTTGGCATATGTTAGAAAGGCAGCGCCTCAGCCCTTGAACTCATAAGGGTGTTCCGTTTGGGGCTTTTTAGACTGCTGCTTCTCAGCTGGCTGCTTGAACTGAGAGTAGGCCAGCCTGTTCGCCATCCCCTTGTAATCCTGTGCCTCCCTGCAGAGCACGTAGGGCAAGCCTCTTCTCCGCCCTTAGGCACAGCCTCCCCTCTTCACCTGATCAGTGTTACATAGAAGCACCCCTGATCCCGGGACAGAAGGAAAGATGCCCAGTCTTCCTTTTTTTCCGTAGCCTGTTAAGTGGCTAATTGGTCATTTTTCCACGAAGAATTAGGTGTTAGAGTTCTCCTTCAGGCTTTGGTTGGGAGAATGGACTAAGCTGAAGGTGTCCTTCACCAGCAAGAGTCTACCCTAGAATTCAGGACGTTCGTCTATTGTTTTTCATCTATCTGTCAAGAAATGTATATTTTGGTTTTATTTTTGACTTATTCCAAGGAGTAAGCCAGAAAGAAGTAGAAAGGATTATTTCTGATTAATCGCAGAAACTTTTTTCAAACTCAAATATATGTCTCTACTCTTTTAAAAACTCTAAGCTAAGCCAAGAGCTAGGAACTTGCTTATTTCATACAAATAAAAGTTTTTGAAGGGATATGTGTGTCTGTTTTGAATTCTGAAGGGGTGACTTCCTAAGGGAAACTAATTACATACCTGCACATTTCTAAGTCAGTCACAATACTGATTGAATCCCATACTTCCTTGTCTGCATACAGGATGACTGCTCCAAGTGAGGAGAGCCCCATAGGGCCAGTGAATTAGGATTCTTACAGTGGCAAAGAGCCATAGCTGAGTATTTCTCTTCTCTTTTCCTAGTGTTAAATGTCTTTGAGTTGTGGGGGTAAATATCATTAGGCACAACATCAGGTGCACGACAGATTTCTTTGACCTTTGGAAATAAACCCTTATCCCTGTCCCATATCCCCAGGCCCCACGAATAGAAGCCACACTAAATCTTCCTAGTCACACAACAGTGTTATTTCAAGAAAATGAAACAAGACACAGGGAGTGAAATTAACCATTACTTAGCACATTTCTATTATGTCAAGTTTGGGCTTATGCCCCTTTGGTCCTGTTAAACATTTTCATTCTGTAGCAAGCCAGGGTTGTCCTGAGTTCTTTCTAATCCATGTACTTCACATCTGTGATGTGTGACAAGTCCCATTCTTTGCTGCTCCTGCAGTGATCACCTTGTGGAACTCTTTGAGAACTTCCAGCTGGCCAGGTCTGATGTAGATGTGTGACCGGATATTGGTGATGGCTCTTACGGCCTCCTCTGGAGTCCAGTTGTACACCTGAAGTGCAGGGTTGGGAAATCAAAGAAAGGACCAGGTGTTAAGGTGTCCCTGACCCAATAATAAGTGCTAAAGGGCTCTCAGAATTTCATTTTTTTAAAAATTCCACTTTGCGGGGAGTTAAAAGCCATGCCCCGCATATTATAAGTGGGAGAGCACTTTAACCCCTTCAATCAAAGTCCCACAATTCGATGCAATAGGCTGGGGGAGGTAAGGGGGGACACAAATCAGTCTTTCTATCTGATTTTTATTCTGCCAAACCCTGGAAATAGAAGGTTGAACACATGAAGCTGAGATCCTAAATTCAAGCGGGCCTAGGCCTACTAGACGTCCTCTCTGAGCTAGGCTGTTGGTTACAAGAGTTTCCTGGAAAGAGTACACAGTCGATGTTTTTATGCAACTTGTCACCATGTCTAGAAAAGAGTACTTTTAAAATTTAACTAGGAGGGCTGGCTATCTTTGTGTCCTCAGGATACTTACTGGTTTAGAACTCAATAGAACCAAGAAAGTATAGATTTTTAGCCTGCTGGTTCAGTTCTCACTGCCCAAAATATCTCCTGACACCCAGTTTCCAGCAAAACAGAGTCCTAATGACCAAAGCTTTAGTATTGTTAAATCATATATTCACCGGTCCACAGTAACACAAGGCCAGGCTGTTTATCTTTACATTTCTTTTTTTCCTTAAACTATCTATATTACTTAGTAAATGCTCTGCAGGGGCCTCACAGGTAACAAAAATGAGCCGGGGGTTTGTAAAAGGAAAGGATGAACTAGAGTACTGGCTTCTAAAAGTTTTTAAAAGCAACCCACCTGCCGATCATAACAAACTGATAGGCAAAATTCTGTTGGAGCCACTGTTTCTAGAAATTAATGTCCAGAACTTTACTCTGAAATACTTAAAGAAAAGTGAGTCGTATAGAGCTGTAAGTGACCAGCACTATTATCTACAGAACTAGATTTCCTGACATGTTTATAACAAGTGTTTCTAGGCTTTTGCTGGTATTAGCATCCTTTGCAACTCCATTTTTTGAGTGCTTGTTCTAAGTCAGTGCTTGACATACTTTCTCATTCAAGCCTCACAACACATTTAGTTTGAGGAAATTGAGCAATGGAGAGGGGAAGCCACTTTTGCCTAAGGTCACACAGCTGGCCGGTGACAAAGCCAGAGATCAGCCTGTCTGCAAAGTTCAGGTGCTTTCCACCTCCCAACAGCCTGAAATTGGGAACATGACTCCTAGCAAGGTCTGCCAGTAGACTGGAGATCTGCTGTAAAGGGGACCGGTCCAGAAAGACCTTTTCTACCTGAATCAGATATGCTGCCACCATAGTGGCACTTCTGGAACGCCCAGCCTTACAATGCACGTAGACAGACTGGCCTAGCGACTGGTACTTGAGAGCAAACTGGACTCCTTTCCAGAGGTTAGCCAAGGTTGGGACTCCAGTCATGTCTATCGTGCTGAGCCGCAGCTGCTCGACTCCTACATTCTTCCACTCCTGGAACGAGGTCCACCAGCATAGAAAAGAAAATGAAAAAAGCCTGATGTGAATGGTAGGAAGATGGGCTCCCAAGAGGCAGCAAAACAACAAGGAAGCTTCACGGTTTACAACAATGTGAATATACTGTTTACTGTTTGCCTAAAAAGAAACTTCTTTTCAGAAATGTCTTTAAAATGGCTGACCTACATGGCTGGTCTTTCAGCACACAACAGCAATGCTACTGAGTTAGGATTATGTCCAAGATTTAAAGTGTTCTTAAAGTACCATTAGTAGCTTTAGTACCAAAGCTAAAGTATTTGAATCTTTAGCTACAAAATACGAGCTGTATAAAATTCATCTACAAAAGCTGTGTAACTATTTTTGCATGATCCAGCTGCAAGGCTGGACTACTACGTTTTGCAAGAACTTTCTGTTTGTCCATAAGCCTCCTCTTTTTTACCACTTTTTTTGAGAGGGTATGTGGTAGAAAATAGAGTTATTTTAAAATTAAAATAATGCACCTACTTTTGTTAGTGAAATATTATCACTTAGAAGGAAGAAAAGAATAAACAGGAGAAATAAGGCCTCGGGCAAACTGGGCAACTTTATTTTTTATTTTGCCTTAAGACTTCAGGTAGGCTGCAGCTACTCTTGATATTAATCACTTTAGCAAACCAGAAACGTATGACTCTGAACTAGGGTCAATATTTTATACAGCTCATGAAATTAATAAAAAACAGCAAAATCTGGCAGCATGGGGCTTATACATCAATTACATCAGAAACACCTAGGGAGCTTGCTAAATGTTCAGATTCCTGGGATCCCACCCTAAAGTTCCTGAGTCAGAATCTCTGGGGGTTGTACCTAGGAATCTGCTAGTTTAACAAGACTGCCAGGTAATTCTTAGGCATATTAAAATGTGAGAACCACTGCCTTGGAGATTTCTCTAGGCTAGTGGGATAAGATAGCTGCTCACAAATGTCAATTGCCTCACACCCAGAGACGAGCACTTTCTGTGACTTGCTCCACAGGACGGACCACGTTAAGGAACATTCACCATTTTGGCTAATAACTCCTGAGGTCTTGTGGCAAAATACTGTGGGAAATCCAAGGAACTGTTACCCATTCTTTAAAAATGTATACCATCACTGATCAATATATTTTAAATGTGAGTCACAATTTTTTCAAGATTTCAAAAAAATCTACAGTTGAAAAAACTGCATGTTCATTAGGCTCTATCAGTACAGTAAACAAGAAAGATAATTGTGCAGTGCTAATAGAAGTCAAACACTATAAAGATAGGGCAACATCTAATAACCATTATGAAGAGCTCCACAAATAAGCATTCACATCTAATGAAAATTATGTTTTAGGCCTGAACTTTATTTATGGCAGTTCTTGGGAGTTCCACTATCATCTCTAACATATATATAAAATTCCCTCAAATCAAAACCAAATGAACCCTATGCAGTTTTTGCAATGGGTTGTTTTATGATAAATTTACAGGGGATTGGCCGTAGCTTTTCTTTTTACAGTTTATAGGGCCTTCATCTTGAATATCTAACAGTGTCTGATCCATACTTCGTGCTGAGTAAGTGTCAAATGAATGAAAGTAAGGCATAGAAAAGTTGCCTTTCAGTCCTGGTTACTGATTTGAGTTACCGAAATTAAGAATACATTTGTGCACAAAGGAATAATCAAAGTTTGTCAACTCTACTTTTAAATGCCTTTCACATCAGTTTTTATTTCACAATTAATTTCTACCCCCAGCCGCAGCCATTTAAGCTTAGAGGACCAGATCCTCCTCCTGAGGAGGCAAAAAAGCCTGGGACGCCTGCCTCTGCGGCAAGGTCACCTACAGCACCCCCTCCCCCAACCTCCTCCGGCTCGCCAGGCCCTGGGTGGTGGGCGAGGCCGGCGGGGCGCCTCGGCCCCAGTTCTGCCCACGGGCCCCGGCGCCTCACCTTTGGGGAGTTGCACAGGAACCTCGTCTCATACTCCTCGTTCATGGTGATCAGCCCTCGCACGTTCTCGTCCTGTACCAGCTGCCGAGGCAAAGAAGGGGCTCAGAAAGGGCCGCCGAGGCCCGGGCGGCGCTCGCCTAGCTCCCAGCCCAGGCGCAGCCCGGCCTCCCGGCCCGGCTCACCCGACGAGTCATGTTCCGCAGCGGCAGCGCGCCCAGCAGCACCGTGTTGTCGATACGGTTGTACCAGTCGCGGTGCGCCGGGCCCGGCATCTTCCCGCGGAACAGTGTGTACAGCAGCGTCGGGTAGAAGAGCACCCGGGCCAGGCCGGCTTCCAGCAACGTGCCGGCCGCCATCCTGCCCTACCCGGCCCGGCGCAGCGACGACCTGCCCACTCCCGGGCTCGCGGGGGCGGCCGCGAGGAGGGCCAGAAGAGCGACGAGGCCAAGGACTGCGAGTCTTCCGCGGCCTCCAGCGAAGGCGACACGGCCGGCGCGGGCCTCTTGAGCACCGAGACCTCGGGCCCGGCCCCCAGGGACACTTCGGGAGAGCCTGGGCCCCGTGGGACCGGCACCATGTCTCGGGAGGAGGGGCCGCTGGCCTCGGGGGAGGGACCAGGGCTTCCCGGGCGGGAAACTGGGACCCCTGACGAGGGAGGGCGCGTCCTCGGTCCAAGGTTGTGAGTCTGCCGCGTGTGAAACTGTAACCGCTGCCTGTGCCATTGACCCCCCCTCCCTCGGGAGGGGGCTGTGACTCCAGGTGAGGAGGTCTCTGACCCCTGCGTGTGAAACTGTGACCCCGATCGAGGGAGGCGGGGCCCTGGCCAATGGCCAGTGGGCCTGTGACACCTTCCCCAACTACCGGCCAGAGGGAGGGGACTGTTATCCCAGGTGAGGGTGTGACCCACCAAAGGGGAGACATGACAAGGAGACACCCTGGTAGGGGGAGCCCTGAAGGGGAGAGTGGAAGGGACTTTGAGCTTTTAAGTAGAGAGGCTTGTTGGAGAGGCCCTGATCCTGGACAAACAGGGGACCTGGGTTCATCTGGCCCTTCCTTCCCAACCCATCCCCCATCTGCCTGAATTCATGGCTGCCTCCTCCTGCACAAACTGCAATCAGTATGTGTGTGTGTGTGTGTGTGTGTGTGTGTATAGTGAAATATATATATATATGTTATCTACACTATTTATGAAAATATATTGATATTAAACATATTATGATAAACTTAAATATAAAACCCATAACCTGCAAATAGGCGAGAGGAATACTTGTAATGCTGATTATTTATATTTAACTAGTACTCTGAAACGTGCATCTTGTGCTTTTTAAAAAGGTTTATCTCCTTATAAAGTAATACATATTCATAACAACTGGAAAATACAGGAAAGTAGCATAATCCTACCACCTCAAATACATTTGTTTTTTCTTCCAGTTTTCTTTTCCATGTGTACCATTAAAATTTTTTTATAACAGCTTTATTGAGATATAATTCACATACCATACAATTCACCCATTTATAGTGTACAGTTCAATGGTTTTTAGTATATTTGCAGAGTTGTGCAGCCATCATCACAATCAGTTTTAGAATATTTTCATATCCTCCAAAGAAACCCCATACCAATTAGTAGTCACTCTCCATTTTCCCTCAACCCACCAGGCCTAGGTACCCATTAATTTACTTTCTGTTTCTATAGATTTGCCTGTTTTGGACATTTCAAATAAATGGAATCATATAATATGGAATCATATAATCATTCAAATAAATGGAATCATATGTGTCCTTTGTGTCTGGCTTCTTTCACTTAGCATAACGTTTACAAGATTCACCCATGGTATAGCAATATCAGTACTGTATTTCTTTTTATTGCCAAGTAACATTTCTTTGTATGGATATACCACATTTTGTTTCTCCGTTTATCAGTTGATAGGCATTTGGGTTGTTTCCACTTTTTGGTTATCTTGAATAATGTCCCTGTGAACATTCATATACAAGTTTTTGTGTGAATTTATATTTTCATTTTTCTTGGATATCTATCTAAGACCACTGCGCCACCAGGGAAGTCTGGAAACGGAAATTTAAACCACAGTAAAGTATCACTCCACTTCTACCAGAATGACTAAAATTAAAGAACTGATAATACCGAGTGATGATGAGGATGCACGGTTAATATTTTAATAAATATTCTTTTTGGGTTTTGTCTCTTTCAACGAACACATTCTCTAACAAAAATGGGATCGTTCTGTACCTGTTAATTTGTTACCTGCTTTATTCACTAAGCATGTGTCATGAACATTTGCCCACAATTAAATATTTTTCTGTATCATTATTTGAAAATATATATAATATTCTAGGCTATGGCTATATCATATACTTTATCAAGTATACGATATATTTGATAAAGTATATCAAGTATATACTTTTGTATAAGATTTTATGCTATTCCAACAGTGTTATGATCCATAATACATCAGTACATCTCTGCTTTTTTTTTTTTTTTTTTTTTTTTTTTTTGCTGCATGGTGTGGTGTGTGGGATCTTATTTCCCCGATCAGGGTTGGAACCCATGCCCCTGCATTGGGAGCATCCAAGTCTTAACCACTGGACCGCCAGGGAAGTACTAGTACATCTCTGCTCTTATCCTGATGATTTTTCTTAAGAAAAGCTCCTAGAAAGATATGTAAACTTTCAAATTCCTCCAAACAGACTATCTGAATTTTACTCCCACCAGCACTTGGAAAAGGCTTGCTTCCCTGAACCCTTGTTAACATTTTTAAAAACAAATCTTAATCAATTTGGAAGGCAAAAAATGAAGCAGGAAGCTTTTCATACTCATTTATATCTCACATCAGGCTTTTTTGTATTTGGACTGTTTAGTGTTTTGTCTATATTGGGAAGCCCTTTGAAGTTAGAAGAACCTGTGTTCTTCATGTAATTGTTCTTCCACCCGACTCTGGGGTAATGGACTCTGGCCTTCCTTGGTAACTAGATGCAAGAATGACACTAGCGCCCTGCAAGGAGTGGCCCTAAGTCAAGGGGCAGGTAAAATGGGGAAAGTTACTGGTCGCCCTTTGAGAAATATCTGTTGAGCTGGACACTGTGAAAAGCATTGGAGAGACAAGAGGATAACAAGACAGGTGTGGTCCCCACTCTCATTTAGCTCATGGTAGGTTGCAGGAAGTTTCTGGATGCTAAACAATTCATTCTCTTTTTTCATACTCAGCACCAAGATATGTCTATTCATTAATTCAACAATATTTATTGATGAATTGGGGAGTTGGATGAAGGTAGTCAAAAGATACAAACTTATTGTTATAAGATAAATAAGTACTAGGGATGTAATGTACGACATGATGACGATAGTTAACTTAGCTTTACGATATATTTGAAAGTTGTTAACAGAGTAGATCTTGAGATTCTCATCACAAGGAAAAAAGTATCTGTATGAGATAATGGATGTTAATTAAACTTATTGTGGTAATCATTTCACAATATATGGAAATCAAATTCAAAAAAACCCCAGTATTTATTGAGCACCTACATGGCATTATTTTAGGCCCGGAGGATATAAAACAGACAAGATCCCTATCCCCATAGAGTTTACCTTCTGGTGTGGGAAGACTACAAATAAAATATGTAAAATACGAAGTACAAAATATACTATGTTAGATGGTGATAAGTGCTTTGGATAGAAACAAAGTGGCAAAGGGGGACTGGAAACACAGGTGTATGTGTGTGTAATTTTAGATAGGGTGGTCAGGGAAGGCCCAACTAAGAAGGTGACATTTAAGTCAAGACCTGAAGGAGGTGAGGAGGTGAACCACATGGATATCTGGATGATTCTATGGCACAAAAAGAACGGGACAGATTCTCTGCTTAAAAGGTTTGTACAGTCTACAGCAGCTGGGAGACAAATATAAAATTAATTGTGGTAATGTATGTGACAACATTCTATAAGCTATAATGGTCTATAAATGTAAGATGTTTTCAGTAAATTACACATAAAACTATTAACAAGAACAAGAGCATATATCAGCATTACAAATGTATATAAAATGATAAACTACACAGTACAACTAAGGAATATGATAGTGTACAATTTAGGGGCTAATTGTTCAGATTTATATGGTACCAGAAACACTGTGGTTAGTTTTTTTCCCGCCCGACAGGGGAAAGAGGTGCTTCCAACACATGGGAAAGCCTTTGAGGCTTCTGCTTGGGAGTCCACTTATTTTTTTGTGGTAGGGTTGGGTATAATCAGTATTTGTGGGTAGAAGAATTATTTGCTCTGAGAAGCCAGATGTTACAGAGAAATCATTTGCAAACCTATGAGTTATTTGCATGTTTGGGGCCAAAAGGTCCCTGAACTAAGTTTGCTTTCTCTGTCTGCATTTTACTGTCCCACAAGGTGTAGAACTTGTGGAATAAATGACCTTTTAAACGAACGAACGAACGAATGAACTACTGTACTGTTTGCATTCCACCTAGATCCTGGGATTCCTGGGTCACTCTGAAGGAGGTCTTCAGGGACCTAACCTCGGTTATTGAATTTTTTTTTTTTTTTTAATTCGGGGGAGAAGCAGGTTAGGGCTGGAATATCAGTCTCTTAACAGAACCCTTATGAGCTTCCGGGCGCTGCAAGGATTTTTGCAAGGTTGTTAGTTCACATAGGTGATCATGCTGCTAGAAAGCATTCCCCTAACTCTGAAAGCTTGCAATACACTCACATTCCACATCTCAGCAGAGAAGGAAGGCCTGGATACTGTTGCTTATCTGCTGGGGTAGAAAGGAGGGTGTGTCATGTGCCCAGCGCTGGCCAAGCACCATCCCATTCACTCATTCATTCATTCATCAAATATTTTATTATGCGCATATTCAGTGCCAAGTAGAGGTCCTTGCCCACTAGTTCATCCAGAGCTCCTGTGGAGAGCCGAGAACTTCAGGGTCTCAGGTCGGGGGTCTTCCTCCAGCAGAGCTCCGAGACAAAGAGTTGTGCCCTTGCCGCTCCTTGAGCTGAGGTTTCCGCCCGAGGCCCCGGGGGCTCCTGCGGAGCTGCTTCTTCACTCCCCAGCCCGAGGGGGCGCTGCAGCGCCGGGCGCTCGACCCGCCCCTGAGCATTGCTCCGCTCGGATCGGCGCTGCCGGCCGCACCACGGTGGTACGTTCCCTCAAGCCGCCCTCCCCCTCCTCGTCGGCCCTCCCCGCCTGTGGTAGGTGCCGGAAGTGCCGCCATTTTGGGGTGTTCTGCTCGGGCGGCAGCGGCAGCGGCAGCGGCGGCGGGACGCGGAGGCTCCCCCGGGACTCGGCCTCAGCAGTGAGGAGGCGGCGGCGGCGGCTGCGAAGGCGAAGGCAGCAGCTGAGGCAGCGGCGGGCTCAGGTGCAGCCGCTGGTGAGTGCGGCGGCCGCGGGATAACGGGCCGCGGGTGGGAGGGAGGGAGCGAGGGAGGGAAAGGGGCAGGAGGGAGGCGCCGCGGGGCGGGTCCGCTCCGGGCTGCTGTGGGTCACAGGGCCCTCTGGGCGCGCCCGTTCCTGGTTCCCCGCGCCTCGGAGGCAGGTCAGCGATCTCCTGCCTTGTGTCGGGGTCCTCAGCTACCCGCGTCCCGTCGCGCCGGCCTGGCGCGTGCCCCCGCGCCCAGGGAGACCCGCCCTCCTCGTGGCCTTGCTCCTCTCTCCGCGCCCTTTGCCTTCATTCTCCGGGCTCTGAGGGCTCCGTTCCCTGCCCAGGGATAGCTCCGTCCTCCTTTTTCCGGCCTCCGTGCCAGACACAGGCTGCCTGCCCCGGACACCCCTTCTGTGCTCCTGTCGCCCCACGTGTTCTTGGTGCTTACCCTTGGAGGGGGTCCCCAGGACCCCCGCCTCAGGAGGGCTGCGCTTCTCCTCGGGAGCTTCGAGAGCCCCCCTTTCCTCGTCCCACATCCGCTAGGGCCTTGGCTCGCCCTCCCCCCCACGTCAGGTGCTCACCCGTTATGGCCTAGTAGCGGGGCTGGATTCTCGCACCCGGGAGCGCGGAGAGCACGGTGAGGAGCTTTCTTCGCTAAGGACCTGGTTTTGGATTTAAAGCCGCTGGTGTCTTGGTTGTGGTCCTCGGAGCAGGATGTTGTTTTAATTCTCTCAGACGGTTGCACTGGCTCTGAGCAGCTTCTCCTTGGTTTAGGCTCATCCCCGTAGTTGAGGGGAAGGTGGTGCGATTTTGGTCGGAGCCTGCTTTAGCAAAATGGAATCTTTTTCTCGCCAGCGAAGTTAATGCTGTAGTTTTATTACCTTCGAGGCAGAAGGCTGTATAATAGTGTCCGATGGTGTGGAGTGCTTTATAATGTCTGCAGTGTAAGAGGTAACAGGTACCCGATGAATTGTTTACAGGAACTTCACCCTTAAGAAAGGTCTCTTCGCTTTCTTTGATAATCTGTAGATCGAAGAGGTTTTAATTTCATTCTTTCACCTTTTCCACAAGTGTTGGGTTGGCTCTTTTCCACAAGTGTGGCATCTCTCAGAGTGGTACGCAGTTTTCAGTTTCTCCTTAAATTCTCGCTGAGGAAGAGTCGTCTCTGAGAATCACCAAGGGTTTTTTTCTGTTTTAACATTAATGAGTCCACTTGGAAAATCATCCAGTTACCATAGCGTGCATAAACTATTGCTACAGATCCCTCCCCTCCCCCCGTGTCTTTATATTCTTCTAGCTTTACTTGCAGTATGTGGTTTCTAATCATGAGTTAGCCAGGATTGAAGCATTGCTGTTAGGAAAGCGAAGCAGGAGCTTTCAGCTGTTGTTTTAACCTGGAAGTTTATGGTTTCCCCAGCGGTTCTTTCGTCTTGACTGTCCACCACCTGTTTCCATTAAGAATGGCCCTTGGCCCAGAGCATAGGCCTCAACTTCTCTCCAACCATTCATTTTTGCCCGCGGGGTTATTTTCTCCTCAGATTGTATCTAGACTTAAAATCCATTAGCTGGTGAGGCTAGATTAGCTGGTGAGATAGAATATCTTTTCCAACCACTTCACTTTTCAGATGAGGAAACTGAGGCTCCCGAGGTCATTTGCCCAAGATTATGTAGCAGGTGCTCTTAAAACAGTTTCAACATAGGGTTTTTTTTTTGGTTTTTTTTTTAATACAATATCATGAACAATAATGCAAATTGCCCTTTAAGATGTGATGGAATGGAAAAGGCCCCAGGCTTGGAGTTGAAGGCCTGAATTGTAATCCTTGGTCTGTTACTAGCTATAAAACCTTGACCAAGTCACTGTTTTGAGCCTCAGCTCATTCTCATCTGCAAAATGGAGGAAATCGTGTCTGTTTCACATGGTGCCAATTCAGCTTCAGTGCAGTAATGTGTGAAAGTGTCTGTAGTATAAGAGGTAGTGAAATTTTGAGCCAGAATGATTTATTTTTCTGAAGATTTCCTGTTATTTTTGTTATTACAGAAGTTACAAATTCATTATTAAAAATGCAGATAAGCCAGAAGAAAGAGAGAAACTCACCTTTAGTCCCACCACTCAGAGGTGATTGTTAATATTTGTGGTCTTTATCTTATTATCCTTTTTATATGCTGTAGAAATGTTTATTATTTTAACAAAATATGCTTATCCTAGTTACAGTTTTATGATATGTTTTTAAGTTTAGTAGTAGGTGATAGGCATTGACAACCACATTTTAAATGATGCCCTGTGTTTAAGCTCCTAACATATGAGTTAGGCCAGTGGATATCCCAGCATGGGAGCAGAGAATTTGCTGTTTTAAACATGCTGGGCTTGAAGAAGAGGAGAGGAAGGGCAGAGACCTAACGTTTATTGTACGTCTACTGTGTGATTTTTTTTTAATTTATTTAATATTTGGGCTCTGCTGCTAAAAACGTGGAGTGTGAGTCGTGAATTCCATGCCCCCTCCTGTGACTGCCACTGCAGCTTCTTTAACTTAATTTTCCTGTGAGGCCAGATGTAATAAGGAACTGGGAAGTTACAAGGTGGTGGTGGTGTGCCTTGGAAAGGGAAAGAGAAGAGCTGTCACCTGGAGGCCAGGGTGAAGAAGTTGGAAGAAGTAAGAGCATAGGCTCCTCTGCTCAAGGCTTTGGGTACTTCCAACAAATTGCTCTGTTTTCTGTAAACCAGTGAGTGAAGCTCACTGGATTTGGTGAAACTCTGTGTCCTCTGCCTTTTTTTTTTTTTTCCTCCGGTATGCGGGCCTCTCACTGTTGTGGCCTCTCCCATTGCGGAGCACAGGCTCCGGACGCACAGGTTCAGCGGCCATGGCTCACGGGCCCAGCCGCTCCGTGGCATGTGGGATCTTCCCGGACCGGGGCACGAACCCATGTCCCCTGCATTGGCAGGCGGACTCTCAACCACTGCGCCACCAGGGAAGCCCCTCTGCCTTTTTTTTTTAACATTTTTTTTTAACAGCTTTATTGAGATATAATTCACATACCATGCACTTCAACAGTTTTTGGTATATTGCTTAATTAATTTTAAAAAATTGTGGTAAAATATATATAACAATTTTCCATTTTAACCATTTTTTAATATTTACATTTTTTAAATGTAAAAAACACATAACCTAAAATTTAGCATCTTAATTATTTTTGAGTGTACAGTTTTGTAGCATTAAGTGCATTCATATTAATGGGAAACAGATCTCCAGAACCTTTTCATCTTCTAAATCTGAAACTCTGTACCCATTAAACAACTCTCATTTTCTCCCTCCTCCCACCCCAGCCTCTTATAACTACCATTCTACTTACTGCTTCTATGAATTTGACTACTTTTAGGTATGAGTGGATTCACAACAGTATTTGGCTTTTTGTGACTGGCTCATTTCACTTACTGTATCTTTAAGGTTCATCCATGTTGTAGCATGTGACAGGATTTCTTTCCTTTCAAAGGCTGAATAATATTCTATTGTATGTATATGCCACATTTTGTTTATCCATTTATCTGTTGATGAACACAAGTTGTTTGTACCTTTTGGCCATTGTGACTAGTGCTGCTATGAATATGGGTGTGCAGATATCTCTTTGAGACCCTTCTTTCAATTCTTCTTTCTTTTTTTTCTTTTAGTATTTATTTAATTAGGCTGCTCCAGGTCTTAGTTGCAGTGTGCGGATCTTTAATTGCGGCATGCATGTGAGATCTAGTTCCCTGACCAGGGATCAAACCCGGGCCCCTCTACATTGGGAGTGTGGAGTCTTAACTGCTGGACCACCAAGGAGGTCCCCCTTCTTTCAGTTCTTTTGGATAATATTCAGAAGTGAATTGATGGATCATATGGTGGTTCTGTTTTTAATTTTTTGAGGAACCTCCTCCATACTGTTTTCCATAATGATCCCACTATTTCACAATACCACCAACAAGTGCACAAGGATTCTAATATCTCTGCATCCTCACCAACATTCGTTTTGTTTCTTCTTTTTTTTTTTTTGGCCGTGCCACGTGACATGCAGGATCTTTGTTCCCCAACCAGGGATCGAACCCATACCCCCTGCAGTGGAAGCTCAGAGTCCTAACCACTGGATCACCGTGGAATTCCCTTTTCTTCTTCTTTATTTTTTATTTTTATTTTTATTTTTATTCTTCTTTAATAGTAACGGTCCTAATGGGTGTGAGGTGATCTCTTGTGGTTTTGATCTGCATTTCTCTGACTAACGATGTTGAACATTTTTTCATATGCTTGATGGCCATTTGTATGTCAACTTTGCAGAAATGCCTATAGAAGTCTTTTGCCCATTTTTAATTTTTTTTTCTTTTTTTTTTTTGTGGGGCTGCATTGGGTCTTTGTTGCTGTGCGCGGGCTTTCTAGTTGCGGTGAGCAGGGGCTACTCTTCGTTGCAATGCGCGGGCTTCTCATTGCAGTGGCTTCTCTTGTTGCGGAGCACGGCTCTAGGCGTACGGGCTTCAGTAATTGTGGCACGTGGGCTCAATAGCTGTGGCTCGCAGGCTCTAGAGCACAGGCTCAGTAGTTGTGGCGCACGAGCTTAGTTGCTCCGCGGCATGTGGGATCTTCCTGGACCAGGGCTCGAACCCGTGACCCCTGCATTGGCAGGCGGATTCTTAACCACTGTGCCACCAGGGAAGCCCCCTTTGCCCATTTTTAAAAATTAGATTTTTGTTGTTGTTGTTCTTGTTGAGTTGTAGTTCTTTATAGATTCTGAATATTAACCCTTTAATAGATATATATGATTTACACATAGTTTCTCCCATGCCGTTTCACTCTGTTGTGTCCTTTGATGTACAGAATTTTAAGTTTGATGGAGTCTCATTTGTCTGTTTTTGCTTTTGGTGCCTGTGCTTTTGGTGCCTTATCCAAGAAACCACTGCTTAGTCCAGTGCCCTGAAGCTTATACCCTGTTAAGCTTCTAGGAGTTTTATAGTTTTAGGTTAAGGTCATTTTAACCCCCCCACTTTTTTTTTTTTTTTTTTTGGCCATGCCATGCTGCTCGGCTTGCAGGATCTCAGTTCCCCCAACCAGGGATTGAACCTGGGCCACGACAGTGAAAGCCTGGAATCCTAACCATGAGGCCACCAGGGAACTCCCCCATTTTAACCGTTTTCAAGAGTACAATTCAGTGGCATTAAGTACGTTCACAGTGTTGTGCAGTCATCACCACTCCTCTGTTTGGAAAATTGAAGTTTTCTTCACCCCAAACAGAAACTCTGAAACCATTAAGTAATAACCATCCATTGCTCCCTCCTCCTAGCCCCTGGTAACCTCTGGTCTGCTGTCTGTCCCTGTGAATTCTGGATATTTCATGTAATTGGAATCATAATATTTGTCCTTTTGTGTCTGGCATAGGTTTGTCCACGTGTAGCATGTATCAGGACTTCGTTCCTTTTTGTGGTTGAATTCCTCTCCTTATTGAGGTCAGGGATGACTCTTTCATCTTGGTATCTTGCCCTCTCTTGGTGCTCCATAAAGGCTTTTGAATTGGTTAGAATTCATGCCCTTCATGTGGATTGCCAATTACTGGGGGATGTCCACTGACATGCTCAAATCTCTGGAAAAATTCAAACGTATCAGTGTGCTTAAAAGTATGTAACAGTAACGCAGATCACGGTTAACAGCATCATTTCTGATTTCTAATCTAATGATAATTTCTAGTCATTTTCAAAATACGGATTATGTACAGAAGTGTCACATAAAGAGAAGGTATAGGCAAGTTTCTGCTTTTGCTGTATAATTAATATATGAGTATTATACAGCTTTTGCTGTATAATTAATATATTTTTTGTTAGAGGGGTGGAATGATATCCAGGTATTCCATATTGTATAAAGTTTATAAACCTGGCATTTAATGGCCTGCTTAGAATTAATAACGAATACTTTGAGGGTAAGAGCATTTTGAAGGTTATCATAAGCCTCCCAGTTTGTTTCAGTATATTCAGAGTATTCTCGTGCATGAAAGGCTTTCTTCTCTTTTTTTTTTTATAAATTTATTTATTTTATTTATTTACTTTTGGCTGTGTTGGGTCTTTATTGCTGCACGTGGGCTTTCTCTAGTTGCGATGAGCGGAGGCTACTCTTCGTTGTGTGTGGGCTTCCCTTGGGGAGCACAGGCTCTAGGCACGTGGACTTCAGTAGTTGCGGCACACGGGCTCAGTAGTTGTGGCTCACAGGCTCTAGAGCACAGGTTCAGTAGTTGTAGCACATGGGCCTGGTTGCTTCGGGCATGTGGGATCTTCCCGGACCAGGGATTGAACCCGTGTCCCCTGCATTGGCAGGCAGATTCTCAACCACTGCACCACCAGGGAAGCGCCTCAAGGCTTTCTTCTTAAGGTGAGCTTTTACTTAATTTTTTGGAAGTTTATAACTGATTTTGAGCTGCTTGATTGTCTACTTTTCTTTGCTTTTTGGACCTAGCCTCCAACTCCCATTTTCCTCCTCCCCAGTAAGTAATAAAGGGAGTTTAATATTAATCCTTGGGACATGGGATGAACTGAAAGTTTAATTTGGTTAACCCTCTTGTCCCAAAGAAGTTTAGTAAATTCCCTACATACGAACGAGTTCCATTCTGAGAGCACATTCGTAAGTCCAGTTTGGTCCTAAGTCTAACAAAGTTAGCCTAGGTACCCAGCTAACACAATTGGCTATACAGTACTGTACTGTAATAGGTTTATAATACTTTTCACACAATGCATAAAAAACAAACACAAAAAACATTTTTAATCTTTCAGTACAACACCTTGAAGAGTACAGTGGTAGAGTACAACAGCTGGCATACAGGGGCACGTTCGCATCTTTGAAAGTTCGCAACTTGAAGGTTCGTACGTAGGGGATTTACTGTATTACAGGCCTCACAGTACTTAGCACATGGGATTTTATTTTAGTGTTAGGGAGGACTTATATACCTCTCTTTTTTTTTTTTCTTTTTTTGGCTACGTTGGGTCTTTGTTGCTGCATGCAGGCTTTCTCTAGTTGCAGCGAGTGGGAGCTACTCTTTGTTGCGGTTGCATGGGCTTCTCGTTGTGGTGAGGTAGCTTCTCTCGTTGTGGCATGCAGGGGCTTCAGTAGTTGTGGCTCACGGGTGTAGTTGCTCTGCGGCATGTGAGATCTTCCTGGATCAGGGATCGAACCCGTGTCCCCTGCATTGGCAGGCGGATTCTTAACCACTGCGCCACCAGGGAAGTCCCTGTATACCTCTTTTTCAAACAACGTGAACCATTCTTTTGTCCAGAATTATTCCTTGATTCTTGATTATTTATGGTAATTAAAAGTAGAATGTATCATGAAAGTTCAAGTATTTCACTATACCTTTTTTTTTTTTTTTTTTTTGTGGTACACGGGCCTCTCACTGTTGTGGCCTCTCCCATGGCGGAGCACAGGCTCCAGACGCGCAGGCTCAGCGGCCGTGGCTCACGGGCCTAGCCGCTCCGTGGCATGTGGGATCTTCTCGGACCGGGACACGAACCCGTGTCCCCTGCATCGGCAGGCGGACTCTCAACCACTGCGCCACCAGGGAAGCCCCTCACTATACGTTTGAAACAAGAATTAACTTTCTATGTACGCTTTGTGAGTGGAACTTATACAGATTCTGCTAGTTGGTTGCCATTAATATAATCCTGTATTTACCTGCACACTGTGCTATGGCATTTTGAAATGGTCAAAGAGCAAGTAAAATAGAAACAAGAAAATATTTTATGCTAATTTCTTTATTGGGGTATAGTTGATTCACAAAATTATATAAATTTCAGGTGTACAACATAGTGATGCACAATTTTTTAAAGGTTATACCCCATTTATAGTTATTATTAAATATTGGCTATATTCCAAAACAAGAAATTTTGAACAGAACCTACAGAATTAGTCTTCCCATAATTGAGAGTTGATTCTAGGATTTTCAAGTTCTTAAAATTGGTTTGAAACCTGTGGTTTGAAAGAATGATGTGACTTGACTGGGGTTTATAAGCATTGCTTGGGAGGGTAAGTTTGACAGCTCCAACCTTTGGGCTTAAAAATTGGTAATATCACTGAGTGACCTTAACATTTCTGAGTCTTTTTTTCCATCTTTAAAATGGAGATAACCAACTTGGAATGTAATGTGAGAATTAATTGAGATAACTTAAGCTAGGCAGTGAATAGTGCCTGGTACAGTGTTGATAATGCTATTTCCTTTTTTCATCTGTAAAAATGGGCCTGCTACTTATCTCATGGGTCAGTAATGCAGTTCAACCAAATAAGAGACACTGTTAAAATGAGTAGCAGTGCCATACATAGACAGTAGCTACTGTCAGTGTTCCTTTCCTTTCCCCTTTTAGGTGTATTTTGTTTTGCGTTTTCCTTTGTCCATTGTGGCTTAGGGATAAGATTGTTTCCTGAAGTCCAGTTCTTGCATCTGAATTGTTTTTGTTTTTGTTTTTATTTTGTGGTACGCGGGCCTCTCACTGCTGTGGCCTCTCCCGTTGTGGAGCACAGGCTCCGGACGCGCAGGCTCAGCGGCCATGGCTCACGGGCCCAGCCGCTCCGCGGCATGTGGGATCCTCCCGGACCGGGGCACGAACCCGTGTCCCCTGCATCGGCAGGCGGACTCGCAACCACTGCGCCACCAGGGAAGCCCCATCTGAATTGTTTTGCTATGAAGAGTGTCCTTTCCCATAGAACCTTTAAGCTCGTTGTTCCCTGTGGAATGCTCAGGTAATGTGGTTTCCTAGATTAATCTTCACTGTCTACACTTCACGTGGGAGTTTGTTGATAGGGAGTCTTCTGTGTTCATAGGAAACTGAAAAATACAGATGAATATATTACTGGATTTGCTGTAGGGACACCTGGGTCTCTTCCTAGTTATAGGTAACTAGTTTTAGGCTTGGAGAGAGGGTGGGCTCTAATATTTAGAGTTGTAAAGTAGATGAAAGAGTTAATCAGTTTTACCTATTTGCTTTGTAAACTATATTGTATCAAGAATCTTTATCTGAGCTTTGTAATTTGATAAAGACAGTTTTCTTGATGAGATCTTTGTAATTGTAACTTGTCCTCGTCATGAAATTGGCTTTAGAATCTCCTTGAAGTACTGGTTTCCTTACAGAATTAATCAGCATAGCTGTTCTGTAGGGTTCTTTTTGTTTTGTTTTGGTTTCTTTTGGCCGCACCACGCAGCTTGCGGGATTTTAACTCCCCAACCAGGGATCGAACCAGGGCCTGCTGCAGTGAAAGCGCCAAGTCCTAACCACTGGACCGCCAGGGAATTCCTGTGCTCTGTAGTTACTTTTTTTTTGCGGTACGCGGGCCTCTCACTGTTGTCGCCTCTCCCGTTGCGGAGCACAGGCTCCGGACGCGCAGGCTCAGCGGCCATGGCTCACGGGCCCAGCCGCTCCGCGGCATGTGGGATCTTCCTGGACCGGGGCACGAACCTGTGTCCCCTGAATCGGCAGGCGGACTCTCAACCACTGCGCCAACAGGGAAACCCTGTAGTTACTTTTTTAACCTCTGCTATGCTATGGAAGCCACGAGCATAAATTTGTTTATTTTTAACTTCTTTGAGTTCCAGACCTGTAAAAAATTTCAAGAACGTTTTATATTCATCATAAACTGCACATTGACTTATTAACACATTCTTTCTGCTAAGGAAATCTTTAATTCTTCTAAAAACGTTATCTCACAGGCTAGAAGGATAAATACCAATATTTTCTCTGAGCCTTGGGACGTGAGCAACTTGTTTTTCTTCATATTTGCCATTGTTTTTAAATTTTTATACAGAGAACATGAAATTCATAAAAGTTACATTAAAATTAGACTTTGTGCTCAAGAGATAAGAAAGCCTAGTTAGGGGAGACTGTGATTATAAAATATCTTAATAAACGATTTAAAGCATTTTAACTCATAGAGCTTTGTGAAGTTCTGATGTGACCCTCAGTCAGCCAACCTTTTCCCCGCTTTACAAGGAATGGACTCACTTTCAGAACAGCTTACGGATTGTAACGTTTTGATTTTTCTGTTCCTCCACTTAGAAAATTTGGCAGCAAATATGAAGAGGAATGGTGAGTTCTGGTTTAGAGGCTGCAGTGCGATCTCACTTAATTGATTTTAATATGCCACTTTTGGGATGTGTTCATAGGTTAGGAGTGTAGCTTTAGAAAGAACTGTTCACTAACTTTCTGACTTCCATAGCTATGTTCAGCTTTGACAAAATGGAGTTAAAATCGCTCCCGCCGCCGCCCCCCCCCCCCCATGTTGAAACTCCATTGAAATTATGTTCCCAAATTGGGAAATGTCTTTAGTTTGGGGATTATACAAAATGAAGATTTTTGGTTCTAAAGCCGTTTAATTTTATAGTGTTATACTTTTAATTTTGATAGGTCAGTAGTTTTCATTTACATAACATTGCTACTTTTCAGCAAAGGAATCACTAAATTAGAAACTGTCACCACTTTTCTCATTGTTCTTTTTACCTTTTTGCTTCCTGTGAGATTGAAGCAGGCTCTTGCAGAGACTGTGGGAATGTGTGATATTTTGGTGATAATGTGGGGTAACTAATTGTCTACTGTGAGTAGACTGTCTTTTTTAACCCAGTATTATTTGGACATCTGTTCAGTTTTTGCTAGTTTCTGTTTTGTACAGATAATTTACTGTAGGCTTTTCCCAGTTTTTTTGTGCTTGTAGCTTTTGTGTGTGGGAAACATTCTTTTCTGCTCCAGTCCCCCCACCCCACCCCCCGCCCCACTACTATTACATAGCTTAGCTGGTGTTTCTCTCTTGCATGAGTTGTCTGCATGATGTTGCTAACTTAACCATGCTAGGTTGGGTGGGATATTACCAGGGAGAAACACCTTTGCTATCCCTGCTGGCTGCCTGCCTGATTCTGAACGCTGCTGTCTGATCAAGAGTCTTAGGGGGTCCAGGGAGTGAAAGGAAGTCAGGGTGGTGGTGACAAGCACCTTGAAAATGTATGACTGACGTTCATCAGCGAGTTGGTTATTCCTGCACATGGAAACAGTACTGCTTTGTGGTTATATAGTCATTTTAAACCTTATAGCAGGCTTCCAACTAGGTATTTCACTGGAAGCTGTTTATGTGGTAAAAAGACTATGTATTCCTTAGGTCCATAATTCTTAGATTTATGGCCAAAGCAAGAGGAGCAGGCATTGCATTTTGTGTTCTTCAGCCCTTCCCTGCTCATGGTTCAATTTCTGTTTACCATTTAGTGCCTAGCTAATCTTTGTCATGAAGCTTTTCATGTCCATTCATTCTAATACTGTATCATAGGATGTTATTTAGTATTAATGATTTTTTTTCATTTCAGTGAGATTTTAAGGTTTTTTTGAGGATGGAGATTGCCTTATTGCTTATTTAGTGTATTATGTATCTTTTAAGGAGTCAGGCATGCAGTCCCTACCCTAATTATACTCTGTGATCTAGCCCTTCTTGTAACAGTTCGGTGGGCCATGGCCCAAGCTGGGCACATCAGTTTCTTCTAGGAATTTGAGATTAGAACTGAGAATCGTGTCTTTAGGGAACAAACAGATCACCTCTATTCAGAGAACTTGAAACATATAGACTCAGATGCTGGGGCACAGCCAAGTTCAGGCTTAATACATGCGGAAGCAGTGAAGGCCAGTCTGCAGGGAAGGAGAATTAAGTACATTTATCCAGAAAGAAGCATTGATGAGAAATGTAGCTCTGGAGAGAGGCAGACTAGAAGCACATGCAGAATAGAAGCCTGGGTGCAGAAAGGCTTTGCAGGTGTGGCCCTGTTGTACTTTCTGCCTTTGGGTTCTATGAGATACTCCAGTATCTTTTCAATTGATGCCTTTTTTTTTTTTTTTTTTTTGCTTAAGCTAGTTTGGAGGAAGTTCTCTTAATTACAACCAAAAGAGCTTTTAATAAAATGCTTAGTGCAGAACTCTGCCCAACGTTGCTTAAATTGATTTGAATTTTAGAATAGTCAAGTCTGGGATCATGGCTCTTTGGAAGATTGCCCTTTTCCCCCAGCAGCCTCCTCACCCTCAGGCTTAGGCTGCTTGGGGTTTTGGCTTCTCCATCTGTAGTGTAGACATTCATCTGTGTTCTCCCTTTTGGTGCACAGAGTGCTTCTCTCTGGTGCTTTGCCAGCTCAAGATTGAGGGTTGGGGTTTTTTTAAAACAAGTTTCTAATGATTATCTGTGTACAACTAGTTCTTTTTAGGCATGTAAGACTGATAATAAAGTAATAATACTATTTCAGGTAGGAAATTTAAAGCGAGCCATCATTTTTAAAGAATTTTGTGAGGCATGTGAATTAGGTCCTTTCTTTATTTCTAAAGTAGCACATTTGCTTGTTTCCTGATTGTTTCCTCTTTAAAAAAAGTTGATGGACTTGAGTGGAACACAATAATGTGGGTTGAACGGCAGTTGAGACTTTAAACAAAGGGTAATGGTGAATGGCTGTGTGCCCAGTTGATGGAGTCTGTCTGGTCTCAGCTCAGTTAGTAACTTCATGAATGATCTGTAATAGGAGCATCACAGTGGTGTTTTTCTCTTTGAGAAATGTTAATGAGGGAGAGAGGGAAGCTCTGAGAAGGACAGTTTAATGCTTCTAATTTGATTTTTTTTTCTTCCTGTGATCATTTGGTTTCTGTTAAGTTGAAAGACTTTATTCCAGAGAAATGTAAAATTTCTCTGTAATGTTAAAACAGGAATTAAAAAGAAATGTGGATTTGTATACTACTAGGAAGGAATAGATTTGCACGGTAGAAAAAGCTGGAAGTCGTTATTTTACATGGGAGGTCAAATTGTTGAGAAAATAAACCTAAACAGTGTTATGCCTTTGTACTGTACTGTAGTGTGTATATAGTATTGAACCAAGGGCTGTTCATGGAAGAAGTTATATGTTTTTACAGTCCATAGTGTTTACTGGTATGGGGCCCTTGCACAAAGTAAGTAATTGATAAATATTTCTTGAGTACTATATGTTGAATGGCACTTAATTTTATGTTTTGAGACAGTTCAGTACTAAGGACTAGGAATAGGAAGAAAACTTTTAAAATTGAAATTCTGTGAATCCATTTCTTCAAATCATTGTCTTTTGAAAATAATCAGTACTTTAAAGCTCCAAGGAGTTTTCTGGGGAATAAAATGTAAGCAGCTTTCCATTGAAAGACATTAAGTTGGCTAAGATTTGTACTGTAAAAGCCTTCATGTATTTTAAAACCTCATATTGTATATTGCCTGGACAAAATCAGAAGGCTCCTAGACAACCCTGATTCTGGCTCTGTTTTCTGTAGCTCCAGAAAATAAGAAAAGGAGAATCTGATACTACTGGCAGTCTATGCTCTCTTGCTTTTCTGGGCCAAGACATGCATTTAAAAATAAAATCAAGGAAATCGTAAACCAGTAGTAAAAACAAATAAAGCACCCAAGAGTTGGCCTCTTCTAATGTCCTGTGCCCTGAGTCTCTTAGACTGTCTAATATTAAACTAAAGTGACAAAACTATGCTCTGGGCTTGTCCTCTGCACTTCCTATTTAAAGTTTATGGGAAATAATCATGAAAAGACACCATATTTATTATATCATTATGATTTTTATCATATGTCATTTTTGTTTAATAACGTCTGCATACATTTACAACTCCAATTTTTTTTTTTTTTTTTTAAGCTTGCAAACTTCTTTACTGAACTAATTTGGGTTATAGATTGTGGTGATGGGATTGGGAAACTACTTAAAAATAACCCTTTGGGACCTGCTACAGGAAAGCTTAGGTGAGTAAATATATGAAAACCAGATACAATATTTCTATGGAATATCTTTTTTTTTGATGTGGACCAATTTTAAAGTTTTTATTGAATTTGTTACAATATTGCTTCTCTTTTGGTTTTTTGTCCGTGAGGCATGTGGGATCTTAGCTCCCTGACCAGAGTTAGGAATAGAACACGCAGCCCCTGCATTGGAAGAAGTTTCTCTCTCTCTCTTTTTTTAAAAATCTTATCTGTCTATTTATCTGTCTGTCTGTTTATTTTTGGCTGTGTTGGGTCTTCGTTGCTTCACGTGGGCTTTCTCTAGTTGCCGCGAGGGCTTCTCATTGCAGTGGCTTCTCTTGTTGTGGAGCACAGGTTCTAGGTGCATGAGCTTCAGTAGCTGTGGCTCGCGGGCTCTAGAGCGCAGGCTCAGTTGTTGTGGTGCATGGGTTTAGTTGCCCGGACCAGGGCTCGAACCTGTATCCCCTGCGTTGGCAGGCGGATTTTTAACCACTGTGCCACCAGGGAAGTCCCTTTGTGGAATATCTTGATGCCTGTTGTTTACCTTTAGCTGACAGTATATCTTGTCTCCTTAGGTCCTTTTTTTTTTTTTCTTTTTAGACTTGTGAATTTGTGATTTGTCTTTTACTTTTATAGTATGGTTATGAATTCGGTTTCAACACGTTTTATCTTAGTGGCATTTATATTTAGAGTTTTCAGTAATTATTAGTTTGAGATCAGGGAAAGATTTTTATGAGCACAGAGACACTTCTTGAGCTTTGTTCCACCTGCTTTCTAGCTCTCAAGTTATTGTGGATCAGGCCTAGGAAAGCTGAAGTTTTAGATTATTACTATGAAATCAAGTTCTGTTTTTATTTATTAATGTTAATTTGTCTGGTGTAACTTTGCTCTGGGCTAAGTAAGACATAGAGGAATGTTTTCTTTTGAATTCTGACTGTTCCACTTCTCTGAACAAACCAGATCCACAGATTAGACTTGTAAATGATCTGTTTTCTTAAGGTATCTTCTAACAGAATGGGTCTCAGGGGAGCTGAGCGCCAGCACACATTTAGCTGGGAGTGACAGTTCATCTCCCTGAATTACATCCCCTTTGTCCATACACAGCAATTTTGGAGGCAAGACTTGCAATTTAAACTCTGTTCTGGTCTAATCAGTGTGATTTATAGTCAGTTTTATTTATTATAATTATTTTGTGTGATATGTTTCTGACATAATCATGTAGGGAAGCTGAAATTTCTTGAGTAGAAACTTGCTTTGGAGAACTTTGAAGTCTTGATAGGAAAATACTGAATATAATTTATGCTGTATCATGATCTGGAAAGATACGGAAGCATACATAAGTCACTGAAACTTTATTGAGCTGTATTTAATTGTTTTTATGAATAGGGAGATTAAAACTTGAATATATTTAACTCTTGCAAGAGAGTCACTAAAACAGTTAATATTTCTTCAGAATTGTATACTATATGGGAAATAATCATGGAAAGACACCAGGTTTATTATATCATTACTGTTTTTATCATATGCCATTTTTGTTTAATAGCCTCCGGATGATGCATTTACAAGTCCTTTTTTTTTTTTTTTTTTTTTTTTTTAAGCTTGCAAACTACTGAACTAATGTGGGTTATAGATTGTGGTGCTGGGATTGGGAAACTACTTAAAAATAACCTTTTGGACCTGCTATATTTCTTGAAGGCAGCTTGCTGAAGAAAAATTAGATCAGGCTTTCTGGATTGCTAGATCCAGACCATCAAAAAATGCTCTGACCGGGCTTCCCTGGTGGCGCAGTGGTTAAGAATCCTCCTGCCAATGCAGGGGACACGGGTTCGAGCCCTGGTCTGCGAAGATCCCACATGCCGCGGAGCAACTAAACCCATGCGCCACAACTGCTGAGCCTGTGCCCTAGAACCACAACTCCTGAAGCCCGGGCGCCTAGAGCCCGTGCTCTGCAACAAGAGAAGCCACCGCAATGAGAAGCCCGTGCACCGCAACGAAGAGTAGCCCCCACTCGCCGCAACTAGAGAAAGCCCGCGCACAGCAACAAAGACCCAACGCAGCCAAAAATTTAAAAAATGCTCTGACCAAAAGAAAAAAAAGCCTGCTGGATCCACCCCCAGGAATCCTCGTGGGTCCCCATGGTAACAACCTCCTTGCTTACAACTTGTCACTGTGTAACTGTCACTGGGGTTCAAAGAAAAGCCAGTATATCAAGAACTGTGTGGCATTAACTACTCCTTGGTAAAACGCTGTTGCACATTTGCAACAAGCCAGAAATAGAAAGTTAAAGTTTCTGTGTTCCATTAATTAGATGCTTTAAAAAGCTGCCTAATTGTGGTAAGGTGCAGTAGTGGGAAGGTGGTGGGTGGCCAAGGCAGGCATAGGAAGAAGCCATAGGCTCCGAATGTTAGGACCTTCATTTTCTTCTCTAAACCTTTCATTTTGCAAATGAGGGAAGTGAAATGTGTTACTTAAGTTCACATAGAAGCAGAAGCAGGATTCCATCTCAGATCTTCTCATTTTCCAGGACGGTTCTGCTGTCTGTGGACGGTTCTGCCCACACCACATTTGCCGTGCCTCTACTTTTCAAAAACCAAGTATCAGTTTCTGAGGTTAGGAAAAGACCTTAGAGGTCATGCAGGGGAATTTTCTATCCAGTGGAGGAATCCCTTCTATAGCATCCTGGGCAGGTGCTCTCTGCCCCTTCCCTCAGGTGGGGGTTACCTATCTAGTTAACAAAAACCCCACTGCCTGACTTCAAAGAGAAGGTAGTTTTACATTGCTTTCCCATTTAAAAGCTATAAGCTTTGTTTTTCTCCCCTTATAAATTAGCAATTGAAAATCAGACCGGAATGTTTTTCATTAGCCTGTTTATCTCCGTTTAAGTCATGCTTGTCAGTCATGACAAGACAGATAATTCGTTAAAAGAATTATGTCATGCCTAAACTCTAGAACTTTGAAAAGATAATGCCATATTTGGAACAAGCTAGTCCTTTAACAGCTGGGAGGAAAGAGATGATAAATGCTATATTCAGCTTAAAGTATTTTATAGCGTGCTTAATAAGATGAGATGATGGTGAGCTAAAGAGTATCAAAAGAGGCCTCAAGGGGCTTCCCTGGTGGCACAGTGGTTGAGAATCTGCCTGCTAATGCAGGGGATACGGGTTTGAGCCCTGGGCTGGGAGGATCCCACATGCCGCGGAGCAACTAGGCCCGTGAGCCACAACTACTGAGCCTGCGCGTCTGGAGCTTGTGCTCCGGAGCAAGAGAGGCCACGATAGTGAGAGGCCCGCGCACCTCGATGAAGAGTGGCCCCCGCTTGCCACAACTAGAGAAGGCCCTCACACAGGAACGAAGACCCAACACAGCAAAAATAAATTAATTAATTAATAAACTCCTACCCCCAACATCTTCTTTAAAAAAAAAAAAAAAAAAAGAGCTTCCCTGGTGGCGCAGTGGTTGAGAGTCCGCCTGCCGATGCAGGGGACGCGGGTTCGTGCCCCGGTCCGGGAAGATCCCACGGTCCGGGAAGATCCCACATGCCGCGGAGCGGCTGGGCCCGTGAGCCATGGCCGCTGAGCCTGAGCGTCCGGAGCCTGTGCTTCGCAGCAGGAGAGGCCACAACAGTGAGAGGCCTGTACCGCAAAAAAAAAAAAAAAAAAGAAAGAAAGCCTCAAAAGCTCAGCGGCCATGGCTCACGGGCCCAGCCGCTCCGCGGCATGTGGGATCTTCCCGGACCGGGGCACGAACCCGCGTCCCCTGCATCGGCAGGCGGACTCTCAACCACTGTGCCACCAGGGAAGCCCTCAAAATATTTTAAAAACAAAATCAAAAGCCAGATAGGCAAGCTATTTTGTATTTTTTGCGGTGCATTTGTGACTGTTTTTGTCATAGTTTAGAGTAGGTTCATTTACACAGAAGTGAGCTTTGGATTCAAAACCAACATTATTTTGGTAATTATTAATTACACGTACCAAAAAAGAATTTTTTTTTAGGTCCATTTCTTGGATGTCATTGTTGCTCAATATGCCAGTCATTTAATGTCCCTTCAGTAAGTGCTTCAGCTTTTATTAAACTTTTCTTCTTTCCTAACTGCTTGAAAGGTAGTAACAGGTAAACATTTAAGATTATTAGCTTGAGGGTTTTTTTTGTTTTTTTTTTTGCGGTATGCGGGCTTTTCACTGTTGTGGCCTCTCCCGTTGCGGAGCACAGGCTCCGGACGCGCAAGCTCAGTGGCCATGGCTCACAGGCCCAGCCGCTCTGCGGCATGTGGGATCTTCCCGGACCGGGGCACGAACCCGCATCCCCTGCATCGGCAGGCGGACTCTCAACCACTGCGCCACCAGGGAAGCCCTCATGAGGTGTTTTTTTTTATACCTTTTAAGCAAAGCATAAATGCATATTTTCTAATAAGGTATACAGAAATGTTTTCAGTTTCTTATAACCACAGATACTTTTTCCTCGAAGAATTTACCATATTTAAAAATGGAGAATTTGGCTCCAATGTTAATTTTTCTTTCTGTCTTACCGGAAAGTTAAAGTGAAAATGCTGTTGGCAGTCTTTTGCTGTCTTGACTTCAACACAGTAGAGAATGCTATAATGAAAATGTGGCTGAGTTTTTAATATTCTGGAATTTCATGACCACCAGCACTTCTTGTTGTGCAGCCAGGGTAATTAAGGTAATCAAATATTTTAGTCATTAGCGGGTGTGGCCTGGTGCCCTTTTCCCTCATTTACTCCAAAACATATTTATTATTTTTTGTCATTATTCTGGTTCTTAATTTGACCAGTGAATTTTTGCTTAAAAGTTCATCATACAGTTTTTCTTGATAAGAAAGTATGCTGAATTACAGTGTAATGACGGAAACTAGCTGTTAGACTTCACGTTTTGGGTGGGAGGTGTGGGGAGTGAGAGAGAGAAACGAAAAGGAAAGGAAGGGAGGGAATGAGAGAGAGGAAGAGAGAGATGGTTTCATCCGTACCATTTTGTAGACAAGGAAACTTGAGGTTAGGAACCTCAGGGAGGATAGTAACTTATTGGGGGCATCCAGCTATAAAGTGGTAGGTCAGGGCTGGGCTTTGAGTCCACACTCCAAATTCTGTGCTATTTTCCTTTCCTTTTCTTGCTTTTAGAGGCTAAGCCTCATAAAAATAATGAAATAATTGGGCTTCCCTGGTGGCGCAGTGGTTGAGAGTCCTCCTGCCAATGCAGGAGACTCGGGTTCGAGCCCTGGTCCAGGAAGATCCCCACATGCCGTAGAGCCACTAACCCCGTGCACCACAGCTACTGAGCCTGTGCTCCAGAGCCCGCGAGCCACAACTGTTGAGCCCAGAGTGCTGCAACTACTGAAGCCTCGCACCTAGAGCCCGTGCTCCACAACAAGAGAAGCCACTGCAATGAGAAGCCTGAGCACCGCAATGAAGAGTAGCCCCCGCTCGCCGCAACTAGAGAAAGCCCGTGTGCAGCAACGAAGACCCAGCACAGCCAAAAATAAATAAGTAAATATTAAAAAAAAGAAATAATTTATTTTTGTAACCACTCCTTTTCATGTGGTAGTATAATTTTTAACTGTTAATCAGTAATGTAAATTCATTGTCTCATTTTAGAAGTTCTTACCTTTGAGTTAGGAAAAAATGGGCATATCTTTTAACTGCCCTGGTAAGATACTGTTTGTGTACCTTACCTAAACTGTTTACCTGTTTTCTTGTTGAAAAGTAGGAGTGATTTAACCCTAACGAAAGTGGCATGGAAATGTGGTTTTAAAGTATGTAGCATTCATAGCATCTTCTTGTCTTTAAAAAGAAATTCATGGGGCTTCCCTGGTGACGCAGTGGCTGGGAGTCCGCCTGCCAATGCAGGGGGCACGGGTTCGTGCCCTGGTCTGGGGGGATCCCACGTGCCGCAGAGTGGCTGGGCCCGTGAGCCATGGCCGCTGAGCCTGCGCGTCCGGAGCCTGTGCTCCGCAGCGGGAGAGGCCACGACAGTGAGAGGCTCGCGTACCGCAAAAAAAAAAAAAAAAAAAAAGAAATGCATGGAGTTCCTATGGGCAGATAGGTGGGGGTATCCCTCCCACAGGTCATTTAGTAGGTGAGAAAACTGGATGTTACATCTTTATTTGGTTCCTTAGTGAGAAATGATGTGACATGAAAGACTGCCATCTCCCTTTTTTCACCCTTCTTCTTAAAGTCTGGTCCCCATCTTCCAACCAATTCCCATGCCCCACAGCCATCCTTTTGGCTCTGACATTGCTTCTTAATTCCAAACAGCCATATTCCATGAGCTCCTAGAAAAGAGAGAGAAAGAAATCACCAATCTCTTTTGGCTGCCTTGCAGTCAGTGCCATTTTTACCAAATGGTCTGCTCTGTGACCATGTCCTCTTTTGACTGGGCCCACATTAAAGTGTGTCCCAAATGCTATCTTGATATATGTCCTCACTAGCAATCTTGTTTTTTAAGTCTCCATTTACAGGTTGATTCACAGTGGGAGGGAGAGCCATGTTCAGAAACTTTCTGATAGCCTGATTTTTCTTGTCTTTTATTTCTTTGCTTCTATTTATGTTCTTTGTACCTCTTCCTTGAGCTTGCACCTTCTGCATAGATGACTGTATTATATCATCTTTGAGGCTGCAAAATAAAAGTTGGAAGATTTTAAAGTTCCCAGAATAATGTTGTCGCCCACATTGCACATATGTCACATTTTGAGTTTACTAGTTAAGCCTCTAAATATGTACTTTATATACAGTATGTGCAGTGTGATGACTTAGGTTGCCATGAGAACCTAAAAATTTTAGGCTTAAATGGTTCAGTAACAGACACATTTTTTTTCCTTTATTGTTTTAGAGGAAGGCTAGGTTTTTGTTTTATCTAATACACTTTTTACAAATTGAGATATTAGGCAGTGGATATTCTCAGATATCACGTCTTGCTGACAGGATGGGTAGCTTCTTTGTTTGCCTATTATCGGTCTTCTTTATTCCAATCTTCCATGCTCTAGTTTTTTCCCTCTCTACCTGTCTCCTATTACTTTCTGTGCTACAGGATAGAATTAGAAGTAGGAAACTGGAGGCCTTAGCTTCTTAAAAAAACAAGTACACCTGGTAAGAGAGGAAGTATCTAGTGGGATGTTCCTAAGCACATCTACAGAATTCCACTCTCCTGTAAGCCTCCTGAGATGAGCTGTAGTAGTAAAATTTGCTTGGGAAAAAAAATTTTTTTTCCTGAGGCTTTTTTTTTTTTTAATTGAGGTTATGGTTGATTTACAATAGCTTGAGAACTTTTTTTGAGAAATACTTATTTGTTTATTTAGGCTGCGCCGGGTCTTAGCTGTGGCACATGCGATCCTCATTGCCACGTGTGGCCTCTTTAGTTGCGGCACGGGAACTCTTAGTTGTGGCATGCATGTGGGATCTAGTTCCCTGACCAGGGATCAAACCCAGGGCCCCTGCATTGGGAGCTCGGAGTCTTACCCACTGGACCACCAGGGAAGTCTGAGAATTTTTTTTAAAAGGCATTATGTTAGTCTGCATCTAAAACAATTCAGGTTCTTTTGAATTGGGATATATTGTTTTGAATAATTTCTTGGCCAGGGTGACTTGTTTATTCTTGACTAGGTTTAGTCATGAAGACTCCCTTCTTATTGGACTAGGAAGTGCAAGAGGAGATGACAGAATGTTAGAGATGAAACAAACTATATATTGTTTAGTCTTTGGTTCTTAAACCTGTTTTGGATCATGAACCCCCTTTGAAAATCTGTTAAAAAGCTATGGACCCATTTCCCTATAAACATAAATTAAGTACATAAATATATTTTACATATATATAAAATTTTGCACATAATATAGTGGGGTTTATGGGATCCATGAAATATCCGTGAATTCTATAGGTCTGTGGACCCTAAATGTGGACTCCTGATCTGGTCCAATACCATTTTTCACTTGAGGAAGCAGGTAACAGGAAAGAAATGACTTGCCAGTGGCCATGCTATAGGTGTGTATAGCCATTTTGATTTTGTGGTTATACTTTAACCACCCTTGGTGTATACAATTGTGGTGTTTTGCATTGTGTTGTTTATCTTTACGTAAGTAATCTTAATGGGTAATTAAAGCTGTGATCTCACCCAAAAAATAACATAGTAGTCCACAATAAAATACACTTTGGGAAATCAAAGTTGCTATAACAGGCCTGCTCAGAAAAATTAAATGTATTTTAAAAAATGTATAAGACACTAACACAGTTAAGAGATTTTAAATAAAATGTTGAACACTTGCATGTCTGTGTTTTGTGGGACATGAAAATGCCTCTACTGCTGGAATTCTGCTGTGCTCTTTTCTCTCTTTTTTTTTTTTTTTTTTTTTGCGGTACGCGAGCCTCTCACTGTTGTGGCCTCTCCCATTGCGGAGCACAGGCTCTGGACACGCAGGCTCAGTGGCCATGGCTCACGGGCCCAGCCGCTCCGCAGCATGTGGGATCCTCCCACACTGGGGCACGAATCCGTGTCCGCTGCATCGGCAGGCGGACTCTCAACCACTGCGCCACCAGGGAATCCCTCTTTTCTCTTTTAAAAAAAAAAAAAAAATTTAATTAATTTTTGGCTGCATTGGGTCTTCGTTGCTGAGCACCGGCTTTCTCTAGTTGCGGCGAGCGGGGGCCACCCTCTTCATTGTGGTGCGTGGGCTTCTCATTTCAGTGGCTTCTCTTGTTGCGGAGCACAGGCTCTAGGCACGTGGGCTTCAGTAGGTGTGGCACTCGGGCTCAGTAGTTCTGGCTCACGGGCTTTAGAGAGCAGGTTCAGTAGTTGTGGCTCATGGGCTTAGTTGCTCCGTGGCATGTGGGATCTTCCCGGACTAGGGCTCGAACCCCTGTCCCCTGCATTGGCAGGCAGATTCTTAACCACTGAGCCACAAGGGAAGTCCCTGTGCTCTTCTTTTTCAGCACGTCAAACAGAGTGTGGACAAGGCTCTGCCTTGCACCATGAGATCTAGGTGGTGGGATTGAGAGATCAGTTTTGCTATAATTTGGCATCCTTTGCTCATCATTACTACATTACCTACAAAAGGTAAAAAGAAAATTTCAAATGGTCAATTTGCCTATAAAATATACTAAAGTAAATAATTATGGTGAACCAATTAATTTTAAGAATTTGAAGAGTTTTCTTTTTTTCAGTTTTAGAGAAAGCGTTTTGCTGGGGTGCAACCTAGTATGTTTATTTATGTCCCATAAGCTGGAGGATTGTGCACACACATACACCAGACATGTCAGTGATGGAAAGGAACTAGGCAATGCTCTCCTCTCTGGAGCTCCCCTTCGCGACTGGGTGACTTAGCAAGTATTTTGTAATCAAAGATCTCAAATGCACAGTAAGTATTGGTTGATTCATTGAGAACTAAAGTACAGAATCATTTGAGCCCATCAGCCACGTATTTTCTTTCCTTTTTTGATTCCCTGCCTGCCTTTTTTTTTTCTTTTTTTTTTTTTAAACCATGCATGTCTTATCTTTGGAGAGTTCACTCTGGCCAGAAATTAAGCTTTTCATATATTTCACATTGAGATGAATCTGAATGAATTGTTCCAAGCAAAGTAATTTTTAGAACATAAACATTTGACTTCTGATTATATAAGCCAGCATCCTGGGAAATATATTTTAAAAGTTGTATCAAATTTATTTTAACTTGTAAATCAGAAGAAAAGAAAAAGAGAGACCTAAAACTGTCAGAGTTGGAATGAGACCTTCATTCTGAAAGCAGCAAAGGGCCCGTGAAGTCTAGGACCCTTCACACACATGCGGAATAACCTTTTTTGCATGTTAAGTCCCAGGATTTAAATGATAAATTAAGCCTCATGGATGCTGCTGGCCTGGTAAGAGTGCAGCCTGCTGAAGTTCTCACAGTGTCTTTCCTGTTTGCTGTGGCAGAGGGATTCTTGGTGTAAGTGACTGAAATTATCGGGAAGTTCCTTGGCCAAAATAGAATCTCAAACCTTTCTTCAAGTACCAGCCTGTGTGTTTCTGTTTTTTGTCTGGAGCATGTGAACACAGTGCATGTGTGTGAGATAATTGGGCTTTCACTAATGGCCCCCTTTCAGCAACCATGTATGGATAAAGCTGTTCAGGTCCCTGCTCCTCCCTCTCTGAGCAGGGAGGAGGACCTATTTTGCTGAAGCTGCTGTTCCACTTTTCAGCTTTCTATATTTGTACAGCAACAGCAGGAGCAGCCCACTAGCTCGGCCGCGTGGCTGCCCTGTGCGCCCATCCTGGCTCTGGCCTGCTCAGGGCTCAGCCAGGGCTTGCAATTTGTGTTCTTACGTGCGTCCATCTGTCTGTCTGTGTACATTGCTGTGGAGGACTGAGGTTTTCAAGTTGAAGAGGTGACCCGTTTGTCTTTTTTGTTTTGTTTTGTCAATTATAAATGGTAAAGAATGTTTCAGAATCTTGGGGATGGGGTGAGGAGACAAGATTTGTATTATTTAACAAAATATATTTTAGGGAGAGGATGCCAAACTGGTAAACATAGTGTCAGAAATGGTCTCTGGGTTCTCTTAGAAACTTTTCTCATTGAAGTAGTAGTGTTTTTTCCCTTTTGTTTTTCACTTGTCACAAAGCCCAGTTCTTAGGGGTGGAAATGAATTCCTTTCCTGGCACACAAATTTCCTGATGTAAGATTTGAGTAGAAAAGGCTGAGACACGTTTACCCCCTTAAGAAATGACCTCATACACATCTTTTTGGAAGAAGGTACAGTAGGGGCTAAGCCTCTTCCCTTGGCCTTTTGCTGGGAAAGGAACTGTGGGAAATGCCCCGTTGCTTTGGGCTTTGCAGTGGCCTATGCTGTTTGCACAGATTCAGAGTGCTTTGTAAAGTTTGGCCTTACCAGAGGGCTTGTAATGTTTTTTGGTGTCATGTCTATTTAAGGAATAGTAGGGGACATGACATGCAGACAGATTTCAGTTTATTTCCGAAGAGTATTGGATTTGTTACATATTTAAGGAGTACTCTCGGGCTTTGTTATGAGATATTCTGACTAGACAGAAATGAATTGCTCGATCTTGATCAACTTAGGTCTAAATTCAAGTTGGTTTCTTTGTTTTACCCTTTCCTTTTACTCCCCTCCCCCATCCCCCCCATGAGTCATAAGCATGCTTAGTTGGGAATAGAACTTGTCAGCTGAGTAGGGATGAGACAGTTCTCTGCACATATTTGTAACTGTGGCCCATGAGGAGAGTAAAGGACTTAAAATGCTGGAGAAATACATTCACTGAGACAGCTTCTTCTGTGGCTGTGTGGTATGGTTGCAGGGTTCCATGTGACCATTTACTGATGTATTCTCCCTTTGAATCACTTAGGAGTCTGTTGTTCTGTGACTTGTCCATTGTTGGCTTCAGGTGTATGTGTTTGTGTAGGGCCTAGGACCTGGTGCTGAGTCTCTCATGGATCCTACATACTTGATGACTTTATAAAATACTGTTGAGTGTGGCATTAAGTGGGCTTCAGCTTCCCCTTGGCAACTCTTAGTGCCTGTCTCATTTTGCCATTCTACTAATGTTTTCTCATTTATACCATGAATCACTATACACCCTCTTTAGGGGCTATCATTGGAGATTAAAATCAGTGGCAGCTCTGATTTTACTGCTCAACCTCAATAAAGGACACTGTGCTTTAGCACATCTCTATTTCAGCTTTCCCTTTGTTCTTGATCTTTAAAAAAATTTATAATTTTCCTGGTCTCATTTGTTGTTATTTTTTTCATTGTGTGCTTTTTGAAAGCTTCCATAAATCCTTTTTTGATATGACGCAGGAGGGTAATAAATAAATGTTTATAAATAAATAAGTGCTCTTAGAACAAGTGGTTCAGTATTTCGTAATGAAGGTTACACTTACACTGGACGAGAACAGGCCCAGTTGAAGATTTATCAGCCAGTCATTGCCTTCTTATCTACACCCCTCCCTCTCCTTCTAATAGGAAATATTTCTGTATAATCTTAGGTACTCCATTTTGTTGGGATTGACATCTACACACTGCTGTATTTAAAGTAGATAACCAGCAAGGACCTACTGTATAGCACAGGAAACTCTGCTCAATATTCTGTAATAACCTTAATGGGAAAAGAATTTGGAGAAGAATAGAAAAAAATTAAATTAAAGTCTTAGGTACTCCTTTTTGAAGAGAAACAATCCTCTCCCACCATAGGCACCAACCTTAGTGCCTGGAATAATAATGACAGCAAAAGTTTATTGAGTGGTTTCTGTGTGCCAGGCACTGTTCTAAATGCTTTTACATACATGAGTTTTAAAATTCTAACAAACATCTTCTAAAGTAGATACAGTTACCATAACCATTTGGCAGATGAGAAAACAGGTATAAAGAAGTTAAACAACTTACCCAAAGCTAAACCTGGCTAGTAAGCTCAAAACTGGGATTCAAAAGCAGTGGTGTGGGAACTTCCCTGGTGGCGCAGTGGTTAAGAATCCACCTGCCAATGTAGGGGTCACGGGTTCGAATCCTGGTCCGGGAAGAGCCCACATGCCACGCAGCAACTAAGCCCATGTACCACAACTACTGAGCCTGCACTCTAGAGCCCACGAGCCACAACTACCAAGCCCGTGTGCTACAACTGCTGAAGCCCGCGCGCCTGGAACCCGTGCTCCGCAACAAGACAAGCCACCACAATGAGAAGCCTGCGCACCGCAACAAAGAGTAGCCCCCGCTCGCCACAACTAGAGAAAGCCTGTGTGCAACAACGAAGACCCAATGCAGCCAAAAATAAAATAAATTAAAAAAAAAAAAAGTTGTGTGAATCCGGAATCTGAGTGTAGGGTGTATTATAGGCTTATAGTCAATATTTGACTATTAATTTTATTAATACATTCTGAATTTTATTTGGGGATTTTTGAATCATGAATCAGTTTAACCCGGTTTCATTTTAGAATTTCCTTCTGAAAATGACTACAGTATATGACTTTGGTTTTGCAGGTCTCTGTCAACTAATTCATTTTTTGATGATAAAAAGCTGGAAGGCAAATAGTCTGTGAAGCATTCCCAAAATTACTAATTTATCTCTGCTAGTGCCAGACTATTTACTGAAGATATTGAAAGCAGAGTTAATTTTAGTTTCTTTAACTCTTGGTCCCTGTGCTACACATCTTCAGGAGAGGCCTTCACAGGGGAGCATGGGAAGGGAAGACTGGCAGATTTTACCTAATCCACTAGCTGTAATCTGTGTGAGTGTAACAGGATAATAGGGAGATGTGTTTAAAAGAAATGATGATGGGACAATTATTGGTAGGGCCAGTAATTTCAGTGGAGGGTAGCAAAAATGTTATTCCATCTTAGACAATGTGATTAAATAGCACAAAAGTTTGATTTAGACAGGGAAGAGTCAGTTCTTCTAAGGTGTTTGTCTCTCTCAAATTGATGACAGATTTTCTCTAACCATAAGTGCTTTCCCTTGTGTATATGCTGTCCTATGTTTTTTGTTTGTGTAAATCTTGTCTTCTGAACAGGGATGGGGATTGGGCCTTTTTTGTACCCTCTGCTTCTAGGTATAGAGTTGGATGTTCTCTAAGTGTGTTTTTTGATGGATAGATCTCCCATTTTACAGAGAGCTTGTTTTTGTAAAAATGAAATCAAAGCACTGACAAGTTTAATTTTGTGGAACAGTGGGATTTTTTTTTAGGAGTGATTTGAAGGAGGTGACAGAGATCATATAAATGGGTATTTAAATGTGAGAAGCACTTTTAGAAGCACAATTTGAGAGTGATGAAAGCATGGTAATTGAAGTCACTTTTTTTTAAAGTGACAATATTAAAGAGATATTTAGAATTTGCCCTAGGACTGCACATCCTTTGGGATGAATCAAGTCATGCTGAACATGCGCCCTGATTGGCTGAAGCAAAGGTGTAATTTTTGTATTTTCTGGCATAAAACCTAACTATCTCAGGAAGCGTCTCTACAGAAGGAAGTGGTTTCTGGTTTTGTAGAATTATGACCTTAAGAACAGAAAGAGATTGAGTAGAGTTTCCTGCTTTTCAACAGAATAGGACAAACCTCCTGAGACAAGACCATATGGAAGCATCCTGCTGAGTGCCCATGTGTTTAGGGTGAGGTTGGGGCAGATGGTACAGGCAGGGTTCCTGGCTGCTTGGTCAAAGATTTTGGAGATGATAGAAGTTAGATGTTAGGTACTGTGGAAGAACTGTTGTATGTTGTGTATATTGGGCATGTTAGCCTAAGAGTTGGAGTGAGCTCAGTGAGAGGATATTGATGTATTTGGTAGTGTTGGGGGTAAGATAAGGGAAGAGGTGGGGATATGCTGACCTGGAATGATAACCTGCAATTCAGTCTTAACCTCCTACTGAGATTAAGGAGGGGGACACAAGATACGGTGTGAGAAACAAGATTCCAGATCCTTGGCCTCTTCTGTTCTCTAGAGCCTTCAAGTAAGATATTGCAGGACTGTAGGATTTTTCTATTTAAGCTTGAAGCTGTTTTGATTCCTTTTTGAGGTACTAGGCCAAAAGCTGTATTTATAGAACTTGTTTTGACACATTATCTCACCCTGTCCTTTGCCTTCCTTACTGGAATCCAGCTAATGTTGCACTCTGCCTGGCAGGAAAGGTTGATTGAAGAAATGTACACATAGATATACAGCTGAGTGATTGAAAATACCTCCAAACTGTGTAAATAGTCCAGCTGTAACGTTTGCCGTCAGTTGAGTTGCTGGGATAATTTCAAATGGTATAATATATTTACTCAGCTCACATGTGGTAGGTATACTGCTGGTTAACCTGGACATTGCCTGTTTCCACACACAAGTTTCTGGCAAAGCAGGAAAAAAAATACAAAACAACGTGCTTGTTTTGTAACAGAGCTTGAATTGGGATTTTTCTTTGTCCCTCATAATTTCAAGAGTTTTCTTTAAAAAAAAATTTCTGTAGAATAGTTAACATATCCATATGTAGACAATTCAGTCAGTATTCCACTTCTGCAACCTTGTTAGCAATTTTTTCTTTATCCTTCCAGAGATATTCTATTTGTGTACAAGCCATGTGTAAACCCTTTCTTTCTTTTTTTTTTTGGCTGCTCCACGATGCTTGAGGGATCTTAGTTCCCTGACCAGGCATCAAACCCGGGCCCCGGCAGTGAAAGTGCTAAGTCCTAACCACTGGACCGCCAGGGAATTCCCAATCCTTTCTTATATAAATATATCCTCCTGATCAGTCCTTAGTGGTACATTGGAACTGCCTTTTTCTCTTTACTAGCTACAGAGTGTTCTGTTATGTCTCTGTACTATAGTTTATTTAACCAGCACCCAACTGATATGCATATATGTTTCCAGTTTTTGCTATTATAAACAATGTTCTTATGTATGCCCCTTTGTGTACATCAGGTGCAAGCTTATTTGAAGGCTGTATTTCTAGAACTGGAGTTGCTGAATTGCTGGATTCAAAGGGCATGTGCAGGTTTCAATACTGATAAGATATTTAAGATCATTTTTTATATTTTGCAAGTGCTGTTATCAATTGAAGACTAGAAAGATTTTTTTTAATTTTATTAAAGTATAGTTGATTTACAACGTTGTGTTAATTTCTGCTGTACAGCAAAGTGATTCATTTATACATATATAAATTCTTTTTCATCTTCTTTTCCATTATGGTTTATCACAGGATATTGATTATAGTTCCCTGTACTATACAGTAGTGCCTTGTTGTTTATCAGAATAGAAAGATCTTAATGCAGTGGCAGTCAAACTACTACCCCAGGGCTTCCCTGGTGGCGCAGTGGTTGAGAGTCCACCTGCCGATGCAGGGGACACGGGTTCGTGCCCTGGTCCGGGAAGATCCCATATGCCGTGGAGTGGCTGGGCCCGTGAGCCATGGTCACTGAGCCTGCGCGTCCGGAGCCTGTGCTCCGCAACGGGAGAGGCCACAACAGTGAGAGGCCCGCGTACCGCAAAAAAAAAAAAACAAAAAAAAAAACTATTACCCCAAACAGTTACTGGAATGAATATATGACCTGAAAGGAAAGACCTACAGAGACTGTCCTGAGATAAGTTGAACTATCAAAACCAGCAACCATTATTGCTGGAGAAGAGGCATGTTGCCTAGAGTAAGGAAGAGTAGCCCCTCCTTTTAAAAAAATTTTTAGGAGACGTGGTGATGGTAGCTGAATCTGCAAGCCAGATATATTTCTTTTACTCTCAAAATGTTAGTTCCACCCATTTATGATCTCTGCCTTAGAAGAACATTTGTGGTCCATGTCTCATTCAGTCCTTTGCCCTTAAAACTACTCAGATGGATATCATGAGACCAGTCATCAAAATCAGCCTATAAATTCCAAGTACTTGTTATGCCTAAAGTTTAATAATCACCTCAGAAAAATAAAAGCAAACTAATATTTTGAGTTCCCCTCCAAAAAAGCATATTATAGACTGGTTTATTTTACCAAATAGAGTGCTGTGACTCCAGAAAGTAAAAATCTTACTGGCTGCTTGTGGAACCTGGGTCACTTAGTCCGGTGTCTTCACTTTAGTTCCCTCATCTGGAAAATGGGAATGAAAATGCTGAAGAATCTCCTTTGAGCACTCAGGAGAATAAAGTCATTTCCAGAAGGTTATGTATTATAGAAATGACTCTTCAGAGACATCAAGATTATAAGGTAATTTTAAAAGTAACTCTGACAGTGTTTTAGAAAAAAAAATTAGTCACATTCTGCCTACATGGTACTAACATATGGTGCAGCCCTGATGAGCTGCACAAGTGGGCTGAAATCAAAATGCATTTGGAGAGAGGAGCAGTAGTGACTCACTAGATGAGACAGATTTGGCCTTATGGCCGGGCAGTGAAACTAAGGCGGAACTGGTGGTCTTTGAACATGCCAAATTTTAGCAAATGATACATGAATATTATGGGAAATTGGAATGACTGAGCCCTTGGGTGTGGATTAGGAGCTTTGTCAGTGTCTCAATCCTTGTAGCCCTCTGTATCTTTAGAGCCCCCACTTCTGCCACACAGTGGGGAACCTTTGCTGCCTCTGACTTCTGTGCATGGTTCCCTGTGTCTTTGGGAGGTAGAAGCTGCTAGGCAAATATTTAACACTGATATGCCTGGAACATTGGGTTCAAACTAGAAAGATACATAGGACAGTTAGCAGTTCTTCCCAGAGAAAGCTGCACATTAGCTTAGCTACCATATGTAAATTGCTGCTGCTACATCCAGCAATTTTGTTGCCCAGGGCTGACAGTGCTGCCAAGGAAACAGGAGGAGCTAAAGACAGAATGAGATTCCTACTCCCCTCCCCCCACAATAGAGAGCTGTATGGGGAGGAGAGAGGGAATACTTAATGGGGATTTGAGAATTACTTGGAAAGTATAGGCATTTTGGGAGGAAGTAGGAAAAGAGATTTTTTTAAATGTATTTTGCATTCCCTGTCTGCCTCACCTGAGCACCTCCAAAATGGAATGCCTCTTAGGTGAGATGAACTCTTGTTTAGCTGTGTACGTAGTCATATGGAAAGATCATATAACTAAACAGGAGATGGCAGATCAGGGAAAGGAAGAAGAACAAAGTCCAACTCACCACAATTCAACTTTGTGAACCACTTTTTGTAGCAGTTTCAGAGGATTTAATAATTATGTTGGGGCTTCCCTGGTGGTGCAGTGGTTAAGAATCCGCCTGCCAATGCAGGGGACACGGGTTAGATCCCTGGTCCGGGAAGATCCCACGTGCCACGGAGTTACTAAGCCTGTGCACCACAAGTACTGAGCCTGCTCTCTAGAGCCCGCGAGCCGCAACTACTCAAGCCCGCGTGCCTAGAGCCCAGGCTCCACAACAAGAGAAGCCACCGCAATGAGAAGCCTGCACACTGCAATGAAGAGTAACTCTCCACTCGCGGCAACTAGAGAAAGCCCACGCCCAGCAACGAAGACCCAACTCAGCCAAAAATTTAAAAAAAAAAAAATTATGTTGGCTTTGTCAGATAGGTGTTATATTTATTGTTTGTGATATACAGATAAGGATGATATTGGCAAAGTCAGGCTTTATGCCAGTTCTGACTCTTGATTTTTTAAATAGATTTATTTATTTAATTTATTTATTTTTGACTGCGTTGGGTCTTTGTTGCTGCACGCGGGCTTTCTCTAGTAGGTATGCGGGCTTCAGTAGTTGCAGCACGCGGGCTCAGTAGTTGTGGCTTGCACAACTAGCCACAACTGTGGCTCTGGAGCACATGGGCTTAGTTTTTCCATGGCGTGTGGGATCTTTCCAGACCAGGGCTCGAACCCCTGTCCCTTGCATTGGTAGGCGGCTTCTTAACCACTGCGCCACCAGGGAAGCCCCCTGACTCTTGATTCTTAAATATGGGCTGCTCACAAGAAAATGCTTATAATTGTCACATGAAGAAAGTGTTGTCATTTTGCATAACAGTGTTAACACTACTGAACTGTACACTCACAAATGGTTAGATAGTAAACTTTTCTCTCTTTTTTTGGCTGCACTGTGTGCAGCTTGTGGGATCTTAGTTTCCTGATCAGGGATCGAACCCGTGCCCCCTACATTGGAAGTGTGGAGTCTTACCCACTGGGCCGCCAGGGAAGTTCCTGTGTATTTTTAACCACAATTTTTTTTTTTTTTTAAAGCTGGGGAAAAATTGTTGCCTCTAAAGAGAGGATGAGCATACTGGCCAGTGGCGAAGGAGATGAGGTTGAGATCTGTTTATAATCTTCTCTCCTAGGGTCAGGGAGAGAACACACGTATATGACTCAGTCAGTAAAGAATCAGAGGCCCCAAACTTAAGTGTGAATCATGGAAATAGTAGCCACAGAGCAAGTGTCGGAAGATGGGGGGGGTGGTTTTTATATACCCCACAGAGGCAGTGTCACGTTTTATCCCTGCTGACCAAGACAAATCAGAGCTAAGCCTGATGTACAGGACTCAGGCTGTCTAACATGGAACAGTTTACTACTGTGGAAGGAGATGCTCTGGGAATGATAAGAATAGAAGAAGGGCATTTACTGTGTGTTTCAGTGTATCTGTTTAATCCGCCTAATCACCCCCATTTTACAGATGAGCAGGACAGTTAGTGGTTAGTGTTTCAGCCTTGAGTCCACCTATTTGTTGCTGAATACTTTTACACATTTTATTTCATTTGATGCTCTAGTCTTTGAGTAGATTTTACTCACTATTAGTTGTGGAATCTGGTGGCAGCTGCCATTCCCTGGCTGCAGGTTCCTAGGGAAAACAGGTAGAGTGGCTAATCCAGACAAACTCAGCTGGATTTAGCACTAATCCCTGGTGGAGTTCTGCATCATGAAGAACTTGGCTAGCTAGGATAGCTTCCAAAGTTGATCCTTTTATCTGGTTATTTGGCTTTCTAGGGTATGGGGGTGGGAGGACATGCAGTTTTCCAAAGCAGTAAGCCCAACCTTCTTATCGAGCCAGCCGTATAACAGGAGGAAAAAGAAAGAAGTGAGGGCGTTGCAAGGTAACAAACTTTTTTTTTTTTTTTTTTTTGCGGTATGCGGGCCTCTCACTGCTGTGGCCTCCCCATCGCGGAGCACAGGCTCCGGACGTGCAGGCCCAGCGGCCATGGCTCACGGGCCCAGCCACTCCGGGGCACGTGGCACCCTCCCGAATCGGGGCACGGACCCACGTCCCCTGCATCGGCAGGCGGACTCTCAACCACTGCGCCACCAGGGAAGCCCCAAACATTTTTGAAAAGCACGATTTTCCTAAGTCATTCCTATTATTTGTCTCCTCTTCCAGTTAGAGATTTGTACAGTGGCTTGAGTGTATTCTGGGCATGCATTTGGTTCCTTTTGAGATAATGTGTATAGTGAAGTCCCCTTTTACAGGTGAGGAAATTGACACTTAAGAGATGTTAATGAACTTGATCAGAGTCACGCATCTACTGAGTAACAGCAGGAAGTTTTCACTACCTTTAATCAGATCTCTCTCAGGACAGTTGAGACTTTGGACATTTACCTGCTTACAAGATTTGCCTAAGAAAAAAGGTCAGATTCAACTTTATGGCGCTTAGCATTTTAAACAGTCTTTTCTGTGGTTTGTGTGCATGATCTTCCTTATAGACAATTTTTAACCTGATGTTCTACAGGACCCAGACTGTTCATTGTAGAGCAACTTATTACAGTGTAAGGAGATGCTCTGGGAAAGATGTGGCTAGGAGAAGGGAGTTTACTGTGTGCTTCAGTGTATCTGTCAGGCTTTCAACCAAGGTTCCAACTGCCTGGCATTATATTCATTCCATCCAACTCGTTCATTGCCTGGATTTATGTGATCTTGAGAGTTACTTCATTGTGTCTTTTCTCATCTGTAAATGGAGATAAAATAGGTAGGAGCATTAAATATAAAGGACTGAAAACACCGCATGGCTTACAGTACTCAAAACATGTTAGCTTTTATAATTGTAGCCACTTGTAAATGACTGGACATTTCTCCCTACTTTCCGGTGATAAGGTGTGCAGATTTTAAATACCATATACCATCAATTTGAGGATGCACGCATTTACCATTGATGGCATCTTAAATTCCTTGATTTGTGATAACCTGTTAGATTCGAAGAGAAAAATCTGCAAAAAACTATTCATCTCAAAGCTGGATATAGGGCTTCCCTGGTGGCGCAGTGGTTGAGAGTCCGCCTGCCGATGCAGGGGACACGGGTTCGTGCCCCGGTCCGGGAAGATCCCACATGCCGCGGAGCGGCTGGGCCCGTGAGCCATGGCCGCTGAGCCTGCGCGTCCGGAGCCTGTGCTCCGCAACGGGAGAGGCCACAACAGTGAGAGGCCCGCGTACTGCAAAAAAAAAAAAAAAAAGCTGGATATAAAATCAGTAAATTATCTATTATTTTGAATTATCCAGGCCTGTTTTCAAATTTCCCAGGAGACCTATGGTTACCCTGAGGGCCAGGAGAGGCAAACAGGTAGGATCTGCCTTGCCCCGCTCTATCTTCAACCTGAACAGCTTCACCTTTGTGTTTATGGGGAAAACACTGCATTTAAAAACATTTCAAAAACCTCTCATCTGGATAGTTCAGTTCTTCTTTAGCTCCCTGCTTTATATCCAGGTATTATTGAGAGCACTTACTAACAATTGTTAGTAAGTTAGTGAGTCATGCTCATGAGGCTAGGGTCATGGGTTCAGGCCTTATGTAGGTCACTGAGAATTACTGTGCCTGTTACCAGCCTCTGTATCTGGAGTTTGGTTCAGTGCATACTATGTAAGAGCTGTTGATGGTGACTGAGTCAGTGACCATCTATCTTCCTGTAAAGGACTGTGTTTTGTTATTTACTCAAGATACAGGCCAGCAGAAAACTCTGAAAAATAAGAAAGATTCATTACCTTGCCTATACTAAGGGAGGTGTGTAGGAGATCTGAGACCTTTCCTATCAGCCCTGAGAGATGATACCGTTCATTCACTCTTACATCCTTGAAACATGTAAGTTCCAGGATATATTCCAAAACCAAATATAAATTATTTCCAGATTATTTATTGTGGCATAGGTACTTTGCCTTTCAGAGTCCCCTGTACCATTGACTTGCGAAGTACAATTTTAATACATCATGGCAGGTCATGTTTGGAACATCTAAACATATCAGGAGCAGACAGTCCTGCTCGTTTCCCTCCATCCTTGTCTGTTGCGTTGCTCCCCACCCCTCCTAACTTTTTGGTGCTCCTTTCCCCCCCAACTCTTTTCACCCCTCTTTGGAACCGCCTTTATGCTTCCACACACAGTGATTAAGAACATGAAGATAAGATTAATAGGAATAGACTCTGTGGAGCTCCAGGGAAGTACAGGACAAAGGGAGTTCAGGCTTCCTCACAGATCTTAATGCATTTAGTTTGGTTCCCCACAGAAATGAAAGATGTAAAAAACTCAAACCTGAAGCTTTTAGTTTCCATTTAGCTTTCCTCTCTTCCCAAAGCATTTCTGTTTTCTTACAGACAAGGCAACAAAATTTAGGAAAATTAAAACTGGAATGACAAAGCTTTTAAAGAAAATACCTTCTTGGGACTTCCCTGGTGGCCCAGTGGTTAAAAATCTGCCTTCCGGGGCTTCCCTGGTGGTGCAGTGGTTAAGAATCCGCCTGCCAATGCAGGGGACACGGGTTCGAGCCCTGGTCTGGGAAGATCCCACATGCCGTGGAGCAACTAAGCCTGTGCGCCAGAACTCCTGAGCCTGCGCTCTAGAGCCCGTGCTCTGCAACAAGAGAAGCCACTGCAGTGAGAAGCCTGTGCACTGCAACGAAGAATAGCCCCTGCTCACCGCAACTAGAGAAAAGCCCATGCACAGCAAGAAAGACCCAGTGCAGCCAAAAATAAAATAAATAAATTCAAAAAAACCAAAACACCATTCACTTAAAAAAAAGAAAAAGAATCCACCTTCCAATTCAGGGGACGCGAGTTCGATCTCTGGTTGAGGAACTAAGATCCCACATGCCGCAGGGCAACTACTACTGAGCCCGCGTGCCTCAATGAAAGATCCCACATGCCGCAACTAAGACCCGATGCAGCTAAAAAAAAAAACTAAATTAAACTTTTTTAAAAAGAAAATATCTTCTGTGTTGTGTATTAGTCTTCCCATTGTCCTCTGCAAGTGACCTAGGGCCTGTGTGGAGGAAGACGGTGTGTCCTTTTTTTGTGTGCTTAAGTTTTCTTTAAAAAGTCTTTGGGTGACTTAGTAGGGTGATTAATATCCTACTTATGTGTTTGTTTTTTAAATAAATAATTCACTTTCCTTTTTCTCTTGGCTATGCAACTAAGGTTGTTCCTTAGCCCCCTATATATAGGGCTGCTGTGTTCTCTGGGACTTCGATGTGTGTCCTTCATACTTAATATAATGGCCCTTCTTAACAACCCCAAGCCTCTCTTTTGCTCTTTGTATCCTGGAGATTCCCCAGCTAGCATGCAGTATGAGTCTGGTCTCACAGGGTCACACACTAGCAGTGTTTCTCAACTGTTCCATGCAACATATTGGGAGACATGACTCCTTGTTCTTTTATTTACCCTTTATATCTTCCAGAATAAAACTAACAAGTAGACATTTAACTTGTTCTCTACCCTCCAAGGTAACAACTACTTCAGAGCCCTCTCAAGACACACTGTCTCAGTAAAAGTTTATACTGCCTAGATGGTCACATTTCTCAGGAGAGATAGACCATGGGCTCTGGAGTTAGAATCCCTCATGTAGATTATTTTAGCATCTAAATTCGTAGAGTAATCCCCACCTTAAATGGTTATAATGATACAGGATTGAATGAGGTGTTGTGAATTTAGAAAATGTAAGTTCCTTTCCACTTAATAACTTGATGATGTAGGCAGGTCCAAGAAAGTGCTTGTAGAAGTTTTTTTTGTTAGTGTAGACTTTGCATTAAAATGGTTGGGAGCGTCATTACTTCATTAGCAAAATTGAAGACCAATTAGGTCCATATGAAAAGTCAGATTAAGTACTCAAGCACCCATTTTATGTCAGTCAAGAAATGTCTTTGTGTTCACAGAGGGTAGGTAGAGTGCAGTGTCTCACAGTGAGTTCTGGTTCTAGCTTTGTCTTTGAGAATTCTTAAATTTTCCAGAGTAGACTTGGTGACTTTCAGCAGTTCTCTGTAGACAGGGCCAGGCAGAAAGTACAGTTGGCAGGAGTTGTAGATGGAAGTTTGTAGGAATTTGGGCAGCTTTTATAGAATCAATCTTGCAAGATTGTTCAATAATATTTAAAAATGAAACAGACTGGTTATATGGTTCCTCTGTTTGCTTTTACCTTCAATTAACTTCCCCATCTTCCGATTTTTTGTTGGTTTCAGTGGTTCACCACCGTCCTGGGGCCACCAATATGCATTTACAAGGCAGGAACTTGGGGTTGGCTTTGAAGAGCTTTATGCCTGGCACCAGCCTATTTCAGGAAGGTTGGTTTGGGGAAATATAGCCTCTTCACATTAACAATATCATCGTTAATTGCTAAAAGGATTATACCTTTAGCTTTATTGTAGTTTCCCACCCAAAAGCAGATGCTAAAAAATTATTGTTTTGGTGACCTAGCTGTGCTACAGTTCAACTTCATAAATCCTAGTTAATGTTTTGCTGTTTGTTGTGACATTTTGTGGTAAGCCTCTTCTTAAGCCTTTTAGTACTTTAGTTCTCCATTTTTAAGTTGATGGTGTTCTTAAATTAACTTTGAGATGTGAAATGTAATTTATCATTAAGGTATTGTATACTTTAAAAATGGGAGAGGGAGAGTTTGTTTTTTATCTTCAGTCTTGGTGACAAAGGGGCTTTTCCTTGGAAGGAAGCTACATATCTGGAATTATGAGAAGTATAGGCATGGGCCACTTATTTTTCTTTCCTTGGTTTTTTAGAGTGAAGACAATAGTCCAGAGAGGGAGGTGGAAAGCTACAGGTATGGGCTAACTGCTGGATGGGTGTGCTCTGTGGTTTTCTTTTTAACCTTCTTGCATGAGGCCTGTTTTGCAGAAGTGAAAGAATTGCCTTCAGAAAGGTGATGGCTTTTTTCCTACATTATGGGATAAATTTCCTGTTCCTAGGAAGCTAGATTTTTTTTTTTTTTTTTTTTTTTTTTTTGCTCTTTTCGAACTCTTTCTCCTTAGCTGTTTCCCAAGGCAGGCTTATCTCCCATTTGAACTAGCTGCTGCCTAGTTCTAACAGCTGGGGCTGGACAGAGGGTGGAGAAGGAGAGGGGAGAGGGGAGGGGAGGGTATGTATGTGTATGTATGTGTATGTATGCACATCTACACACAGCAGCTGCCCAGCTAGCTTTCTTTCCCCTTTGCACTTCATAGCTGGAAGATCCCAAGTAAACAAGAACAAGGATGAGGACGGAACGTAGTGGATTTCACACAGATAATATTACCCTCCTGGAACCAGAAGTTGTTCAACATACTGATTTTTAAATCAGCACTGGAGCCTAAATAAAGCTTAAGCTTACAGTATATTGTTATCAACTAACAATTACACTTAAGTTCCAGAACTAGTTTGGGACCTGAAAATATGACTTGATTTGAATGGTGGTCACAATTTGACAGGACAGTTTATTTGGTCAGGGTTAGTTAGTCCCAGAAGCTCCAAGGAAGGCTCTGAGCTTAATTAACACTTTTGCTGAGAGCACTAAGCATGGAAGAATGTCTTTCTGCTAGTCCTTTGACACTGACTGGGGAGAAGATAGTAGTGATTAAGGATAGGGAGAGGAAATGGAAAACTTAGAGTTCAAAAAAGGTAAATTTTCTTCCCTTCAACCTTGTTCTATCTTCTCATATACCATATATGATAATTTTACAGGCAAACCAACTTGCACACGATTACTAAACTTAGTGCTTTTTGTCTTACAGTGGTTTTAGATTTGGAATGGAAGTTTTTTTGTTTTTTTTTTTAACTGGAAACTTTATCCAGAGAAGATACGCTTTACAATTCTTGGAGGTATCTTAATAACCTAGAATGAAACTCCTGTCACAGAATTTGGATGCATTTGCTCACAATCTGGAAATAACATAAGCCCTAGGGAAGGAGGAAGGGGGCTTTCTGCCCACCTCCTATCAGCAGGCCTTAATTACTAGAAGTGGTTGAGCCTAGCCAGCAGGGCACACAAGACCAAAAAGCAAAAAATGCAGGCGGGAGGCCCAGGAACAAAATCCAACTCGCAGAGATCCTTGGTGGGCACCAGTGTTTTTCAAAGTTTTTAATTTATTGCCAGGTTTTAAACATGGGGGGATTTCAAATAGAAATGGAACTTTAAAAATAATAATAATAATAATTCTATTCCTTCTTTTCTTTAAAACCCTCTCCCCGCTTTCAGGAATTTTTTCATTGTCTAGATTCTCATGGAAACTCAACAAAGGTTTTTTGTTTTGTTTTAAATTATATTTAACTGTCACATTTTTGCAAAAAGTCTCCCACAAAGTGAGATGTCACAGAGATAATTAGCAATTTAGGTCAGTATATTTTTGCATATGCAAGGTACTAGCTTGGGAGTTTTAGGAGACCCACTAATTACATTAGAAGTACTAAATTTTGGAAATGAAATTCAAGTCCATAAAGGTTTTAGGCTAAATTTTAAGTTATTCTGGTTGGTTATTTTCAAGTGGTATCAATTGGTTGCTTCTTTTCTACATCCCTTATGTACCATTTAACTGCCAGAAGCTCGGGGCGGGGGGGTTGGGGGAGGGAAGCCAGTCTACTTAACTGCCTTAGATAACCTTATGACTTTTCCCTAGGTTTTTGTACTTTTCCTTAAATAGACTAATGATGGGGATTTTTAATGACATAGGCTCTCTTTTCTAATTTAGTAGTAGGCTCTAATTTCCTTTATGCTCATATAACCAGACTTCAGATTTTTGCCCTTTAAAACACATTTAGATTATTGAGATGGAAGTATAAAATCCCTTCACCTGTCACTGAATTCCCTGGTTACATCAATCAAGATAGACAGCCTGTCGTTTGCACCTACCACCTGGGCTTTTTTGCTCACCTGTGCTTTACTTTGCTCTTTCACTCTTTTAACAAAACAAATGCTGTGATTTTTAGCATTTCTCTCTTCTAATCCAGTTTTTAAACTGTTTATTCCCTTCTGATATTCTTTATTTTTTGGAATTTTTGAATTTTATTTTTATTATTATTATTTTTTTTTTGCGGTATGTGGGCCTCTCACTGTTGTGGCCTCTCCCATTGCAGAGCACAGGCTCCGGACGCACAGGCTCTCAGCGGCCATGGCTCACGGGCCCAGCCGCTCCGCGGCATGTGGGATCCTCCCGGACCGGGGCACGAACCCATGTCCCCTGCATCGGCAGGCGGACTCTCAACCACTGCGCCACCAGGGAAGCCCCTTATTTATTTTTTATACAGCAGGTTCTTATTAGTTATCTATTTAATACATATTAGCGTATATATGTATACACTATGTACATGTATGTATATATGTATACGCAATCTCCCAATTCACCCCACCCCTTCTGATATTCTAAATGCAGGGTGTGCTATTCTTTTGAGGGTTTCCCTTATCCTCTGATCATTTTTAATGATTTGGGTTATTAATGTTGCAGCAGGCTGATTGCTCCTACCCTCATACAATTAGACTTTAAATTGTTTCCCTTAGAAAAAAGTAGAATATTCAAGGCAAAGAAAACTGAGCCAACCAGGGACAGAAGAGAAAACCATGACTGTAAATTCACAGACATGTGGTAAAAAGAGACTGAGGGAAAGTTAAGGCCTTCTTTTGCAGTGGACCCTGGGTTATAAGCCTGGAATGTGTTTCTGAGCAAGAAATTTTAAAAAACAACTACTTATGGACAGTTTTCTGTGAATAACTTTTTAATTTCTGCCTAACAGCTGCATTTTTTGTATTTCCATAATTGTTTTTTTTATCATCACTTAACTTTGTAACCCTTTTCTAAAATTGAGTGACTTGTGATTAATTTCTGTTCTTTCTTTTCACACAAGCATGTTGAATTTAATTATACTGAGATAATTCTTGTGACCTGCCTAAAGAGAATCGCCCTCCCTCATGTAATAACATTTCCATCTTGTAGGTTTTAAAAACAGTGCAGCCATATAAATCGTAAAATGAATTTTAAAACATTACAACCTTTGGCTTGGTAAAGATTACTGTAAGGAGCGCACATCTTTCCTACACTGAGCAGTGCTCTTGTTACAGATGTGATTCTGATTAAAATAGAGATGTAATTAGTAGTCATGTATTTTTAGTGAATAATAAAAGCATAACAACCAGTGGCCTTCCTGAAAACTTGATTCCTTTTTAAAGGAATCCTTGAACTAAAAAATCTAATTTGGTTGTTAACTGGCCTCACAAAGTTGCTCCTTAGTCTAGGTAGTTTTCTCTAGGAAGAGGCTTGTGATCGACTCCAGTGTACTTAGAAACAAGGACTAGCCTAACCAGTAACTCAGCCAGCCCCAGCTTGGGTTAACATCTTTTTGTCTGGCAATCAGGGCTTGGTGAACTGTGTACTGTGTGCCAGTTGCACAGTCTCCTCTCACTTGCAGCCTGTTTTTGCTTCCTCTTTTAATAGGGTGGAAGAGAGCTCCTGTCACTTCTGTGTCTAAAGTAGTAGATCACATGGGCAGGGTCTCTGAAAAAAACAGAAAAGCAGTTATCTGCTATTTTAGTTCTAAATTTTGCGTGGTTATGTCTGGATATTGGACAGAAGACACAGTTTCTACCTTCCTCAGTCAGATGCAGACAGGTGTCAGCCATCGTTACACAGACTAGAACATTTAGGCCTGTGCCATGACATTACTGCCTTTCATTATTTTTTGTTAAAGTCATTCTGTATGTTTAGGAGTTCATCTGTTTACCTCTTTACAGGCTGAACATAACTTCTTTTTTTCAAAGTTCCCTGTATTGTGAACTGAGCTTGAGTGAAGTCTTTGAGGTAAGGCAACCCTAATGATAAAAATGGAAAGAAGGCTTGTGAAATTTGGGAGCCTTCAGAGATACAGTTTTAGAGTCACTGCCTAAATATTGAAATGCCACCATTTGTTGTTTGGAGGGATGTGGAGCTAAATTGAGAATGGCAGTACCACATCTGCCTTGACTGCTAAATATATCCATCTCTGCTGCTCACCCATAATAGAATTTTTATGTGCACATTCATTAATCTTGGTTTTAGGAACAGTTTAAAAGAGGGCAGCCACTGAAGAGACTAGTCTACATTCCTGTTTCCTTCCTTTAAGTGTTTGAGTATTTGTCCCTGGTAGGCCCCAGTTCTTTTTCATTATTATCACTGTGGTGGCTTTTGTTTAGTTTTCTTTTGTTTTTTGTTTCTCTAGAAAGGTCAAACTACTGAAAGAACAGTGTTCCTTAGTACTTTATCAAGAGGCAGAATATACTATTCCATTTTTTCACTTTTTAAATTTTCTGGCAAATTAAGATTCAGAATTAGTAAAGAAGTTTTGCCCTGTGCTACCTAAATGAATGTCAGTGAAACAGCAATTTTTAAAGTTTTCACTGTGATGAGGAAGCATTAGGTAGCATACTTTGCTCTCAAGACCATCAAGAAAGCAAGGCTGGTCCAGTGCAGGTAGTAGTATAAGAGCAGTATGTTTCTGGTGGCCAGTTCTTCAGCCAGCTTGCCTCTGGCCTGCTTCTGATGGATGGTCTGAACCATTAAATGACTCTTCTGAGTTTAGTTTGGCACCCAAATAGTGCGTTCGTTGCTGTCTTTGGCACGTCGAAAATAAGCTCAAACTAAGGCTAACGACCCAGTTCTTTCTAAAAACATTTTCAGACCACATGAAGTGAACTTTTTTCCCCCCCTTTTCTTTTGCTTCAGGTAGTTTCAGGCTTTGGGGGTCCTCAAAAACTGATTCTGAGGGAGGAGTTTGGAAGATGTGAAACAAGCTTGTGTTTCTTCTGCTCTGTTAGCCACTGCTATCTTCATGGATCTGACACTATTTATCTGACAGTGCACTTAGTACTGCTTCGCCAGGGAAAATCACACAAAACAAGCCTGGCGCATCAGCACTTTCATTGTGTGCTGGGCTGAGCCTCCCTTCACATGGTCACATCCCCCTTTTAATCCAATACTCCCTTCCCCTTCCCCAGTCCTGCCTGTTTCTGTGGCACTTATTGCTGGTTTCCCTGAGCTCCTGTTTCCACTTTGTGTTTTTTGTGGGGCCCAGGAAGCTAAAGCTGTGTGTATTTGTGGATCAGACAAGTGCAGCAAGTTAATAACATTGGCTTCTGAAGGGGAGAGTGAGGTGATGGCTGCGTTTAAGTTGGATTTCCTTCCAGAAATGATGGTGGATCATTGCTCTTTGAATTCCAGTCCCGTGTAAGTATTTTTGTTGTCTCATTTTTATCATAAGTAGAGGAACTGGGCTGTTTTCTTTGTTATTTGATAAAACTGGTCCCTTTCCTTAAAAGAGGGAAGAAAAAATTGGGTGAGGAAGCCAAAGTCCACACTATTGTTATTTTCTGTTGTAGTCTGATTCTCTCTCATTACTGCTGATTTCCTCTAGCTATAAAAGTTTTGTACATAAGGATGCATTTGATACATGACCAGCAACATCAGCTCAAGTGTGCTGGCTCCAGTCCCTTTAAGCTGTAGTTTTCCCATCTGATAGATTACAAGGTATTTTTTTAAACCATAGTTTTATTACTTTGGGTTGGGTATACAACTTCAGATAATCTTTTGGGAAGCTATTTATTTGTATGTTTGTTTATTTTTAATGATCAAATTCTTAGACTCCTATCACAGAGGACTGGTAGCTAGGGTGTATTTAGTAGTATATACAGAATGCTGTATTGACATGTAAACTAGTCCTGAACCTTGACTTCCACACCCCCCAGTCTAACTGAAAATGCAACACAATACATGATTCTGGGGACATCAGATGGGCCCCCCCAAAGGGGGACAAACTGGATTAATCTTGATTGGGAATTTGCCTTAATAAATTTTGAATGTGGAAATGAGAAACCTAATCAGTTTGCGGTACTGCTGTTCAAGAAGTGACACTGCCATTGTATGCAGCTAAAACGCCAACCTGGCTCTGAGTTATACCTATAGGAGGCCTGAATTCTGGGCTTTGTAGAAAAGAACACACTTCTAACTCTTGATTTCAGTTTCTTTAACCAGGCTTCATAGTACCTTGGAACCTAAGTAAAAGAGCCTTAGGTTATTCAAAGCCAAGAAGAATATTAGATGGTAGACTACTCCCTAGATAACAGTAGTGCAAGTCTTTGAGATTAGGCCTCCATGTGCAAATCAGTCTGCCCTGGGATTAGGTGTAACAGGTGTTGTAATAGCAGATTCTCAACAGTTCTTTGTGGAATAGTTTGTGCGGGGGGGCTCAAGGTTAGGTGGCTTGCTGATTTGGTATGGATCCTATGCCTTCTCTATAGTCTCCAAAATAATGGTAATTTAGATGTGTCTTTTTATGAGAGTTCTATTTATTGCTAAAGTAAAACTTTAGCAGTAGATTACAGGTGAAATCACAATGAATCCCATCATAAAGACTTAATACATAATAAAAGTATTCCCATGTACCAGATATATGGTCCCTAGAAATAGGACTTTGTGGCTCAGATTATCTTTCATTGTAACACTTTCTTTCTATGCATTGCAACTGCCTAGTGTTCAGTCCTTAGATACAGCATTTTTCCTCAGCCTGTTTCTCATCTTTTACAAGATCGACCTAATTCAGTATCCCATGAAATCTGGATCATGGACCACTGTGTGAAAGTCACCTGGAGTATAAAAATGCAGGTTCTGGATCCATGCCCAGATATTCGCATGCTAGAATGGGCCCAAGAATCTATTTTAACAATGTCCCATGTGGTTTTTGTGTACACTTAAGTTAGGGAACTAATGGACTGAATATAATGCTCATTCTGAATACAAGTAATCAGGGAGTACACTGTTGTATTATTTTTTCCCAAGAGCTTTTGCATTTGTTTTAGTCATCCAGCTTCACAAAAGCTTTGTGAGGTTAATTGGGCATAAACTATTGCCCCTATTTTACAGATGAGAAACCCAGTTGAGAGAAGCTATACCTGACTTGACTGAGGACAGTTGGTATCAACCTTGGGCCTAAAATGCAAGTTTAATGATAGCCTCTTTATTTTTGCCCCCTAGACCTGGCTGCCTCAGGTGTCACTAAGCAGTTAACCATCAACGCTTCTCATTATTGCAAGTCCTCTGGCCCACTCCTATGGGCACCACACACCCAAACCCCACAGAGTTGGGAAGAAGAAAGTTCTACAGAGTAGTGTGGGCTTGCCACCTCTTTCTTGGACTCTCAGCCCTTCTTTTCACTCTTACTACTTGAGCAGTAAGCTTGATAATTATTAGTTTTCTCTCTGAAGTGATATTGCCTGGGAATATGATCTAGCAATGTATCTATTCCAAAATTTCTTTACAACAGAGAAAAATTGCTGGAGGAGCTGTGGAAGGGCTGAGGGGACCTGATCCCTAGTTCCCTTTCTTATTTATAATAATAGATATTACAGATACTTATTATTTGTAATAAATAATACTCTTCAGCTTCCACTGGTTCCTTTTACTTTGCTTGCACACTAGGTCATAGGTGTTCTCTAGGGATTGTATCTCAGACCTTTTCTTCTTAGCTTTCCCATTGCTTAAGGGGGCACTGATGTGCTTCTCTGATTCTCAGATCTTTATCTATCCCCCAGATGTCCCTCGAGTTCTATGACTTTGTTCTAAATACTGCCCATTGGATACCTCCATCTGGAGGTCTCCCCATGTAAAAACAATTCCCCACACTGTCTGTAGTAGAATCCAAGAGTGGTCAGTAATTTCTTTTCCTCGTCTCCTTTATCGATTATCTCCAAGTTGTGGTGAGTCCTGCCGCCCAAATTTCTCAACATTGCGGGAATGGTTCCTAATCTTAGGATCTGGTTTGTGCAAGAGCCTCCTGATCTGCATATTTCCCCACTTTATTCATCCTCTCGATTATTGCCAGATGTCTTTTAAAAGACAAATCTAATCACCCCTTGTTTAAAAATCTTGGAATAAAGTTCAGGCCTATCAGTATAACATGGAAAGCCATTTCCTGGGTCTCTCCAACCTCTTTATTCTCATCAATTTTCTCTAATTTTAAAAAAATGTTTTTATACTCCCCCCCCCCCGCCAACTTTCTCAAGTCCTTTTCCTACCTTTCTAATGTTATCTCACTCTTCTCTCCCTTCTGAGTCCTTACCATTTCCTCATCACCCCTGAGACTTTCATACCTCCATGCTACATAGCACTTTTTCCAGCTGCTTACTCCATTCAGCTTAAATCCCTGTGCACACACACACCGTGCCCCAAATAAATTAAACCATATTAGCCACTTTTTTCACAGAACTTTTATAAATCTGTTAAAGCATTTGTAGCATATTGTAGTTGTGTCCTTCCACTTGTTCAGTGCCATTGTCTACAGGGCCGGTATTGCTCAGTCCACTTTTATAGCCCCTATAGTTTGTAGTATCTGATACACAGCAGGAGCTTAGGAAGTACAGTTGAATGAATGATAAACCCTATGAGGAGGTTTTCTTTCTTAATAATTAGAGATGATTACTGAGATATGGTCTTCAGACGTTCTCTCTCTTCCTCAGGGAAGAAGGCTGAAAACCTTCACAAGCAGATTGTTACTGTTCTGTTGTTGAATGGTGACTTAAAAATCTTTTATTGATAGCTTTTTCTAGTACCTAACACCTCAACTAACAGGAAGATCTCCCTTTATTCAAATTAAAATTCCTTCCTTCCTTCCAGCATAGATGCATCTAGTCTTGTTCCCCTAGAGAACATCTGGTAAGTAACTTAGGCCAGGGTTTCTGGGTCCTTTTCATTCTGATGTTCTTCTGTGCCAGTTTTTCCACGGCACATTGTGAGCCAGAGGACCTGGTAGGGGTGGGTGGTGGCTGGAGATTGGGATGCAACAAGTATTTATGCCTGCTGGGGAGGTGGAGGGGTTGGTAAGTATTTGAAAATTTTCTGTTTGTATAATGAGCAAATGGAGGTCAACAAGTAATGAGAAGGGGAGAGTTGAAATGAAATGAAAAAACTGAGTTATTAAAGGTTTTGGAAATGATTTTTAACCAGATGTGAAGGTAGTATTTGCCAACCCGTCTGACTGCAAGGAACAGATACCACTCAAGCTAGCATATATGAAAGGGTTTTCTTGTAAGGACACAGGTGGACTGGACTATAATATAATCAGGAACTCTACAGCTGAAAGACCCGGAAACTCCATCTTTTTGACCCAGGGCACACGTTCTGCTCTGTCTGCATGTGCTGCTGCTTCTATTCTTCATCTACCAGATAATTTTGGTTGCAGCATGACTTGGCTTTGCCATTGCCCTTCCAGGCTGTCTTGACATCCCCCCAGAGCGTTTTCATCCCACAAAAGAAACCCTGTACCCATGAGTAATCATTCCCTCCCTTTCTCCCTACCCCTAATCCCCATTCCTAGGCAACCACTAACCTACTTTCTGTGTCTATAGATTTGCCTGTTCATTTCACATAAATAGAATCACACAATATGTAGCCTTTTGTGATTGGCTTCTTTCACTTAGCATAATGTTTTCAAGCTTCATCTATATTGTAGCATGACTCCTATTATCTCTTGCCACTGCCCTTTCATCTTTGTCAGCTTAACTCGTGCTGTCCCGAGTTGCAGCTTTTCCTCTTCCAACTTCACCGCTGACTGCCTGTTTCTGTTAACCCATTCTAGATTCTGTAGAGCAGTCCTGTGCAATAGAACTTTCTGTGATGTTAAAAATGTTCTTCTGGGAATTCCCTGCTGGTCCAGTGGTTAGGACTCTGGGCTTTCACTGCCGAGGGCCCGGGTTCAGTCCCTGGTCGGGGAACTAAGATCCCCACAAGCCATGTGGCTAGAAAAAAAAGAAGAAAAAAAAACTTGTGTCTCTGCTGTCCTATGCAGTAGACACTGGTCATATGTGGCTAGTGCAATCGAGAAACTGGATTTTTAAAATTAAATTTGAATAGTCACGTGTGGCTAGTGGCTATTGTCTTGCTCACTGCAGCTATAGAGGATCTTGATTAGCCAGGCCTATCTTTCTGTTTTAAGCATAGGCCACAGTCTTAGGTTTCCAGCCAGCCAGTGAATCAGCTTGTTGGGTTAAGATCCACCTCCTGGTCTAGTCATCTGGGGCCAAGGAATGGGAAAGAAGTGGGATAGAACATTAACTCTGCCCTCTGAGCTGGGCCTGGTGCTGGGAAGTTTTGAAAGGAGAAAGAGAAGAGAGGGTTTAAGAGTTTTGAATGGAAGTGTGCTTTGAAAATAAAGCTCTTTGTTTTCTCTCCCCTGTCTCTTCCAAATTGGTTGTTTCATTTTCCTATGGCCTGTTCCATCGAGAATCAGGTAGACAAGGCAGCCTCTGGTCCTGATCCCTCATAGTTTCTCATTCTTAATGATTTGCCAGTTGCTGGGTCAGAAACATAAAAAGAAGTGGGTTGGTGTCATTCCTCTCCCCTAAAGTACTTGCTGCCTTCTCATCTCCCTTCTTCCCTCACTGCTGCAGGCCATGCTTTTCCTCTCTTCCATCCTACTCCCAGTTTAATACTTCACTGAAGTACTGGCAGTACTTCCACAGAAGATAAGAATTTCCACAGACTTGTCCCTTAGGAATGACAGGGACAGTATAGATACTTCTCCAGGGGCTGCTGAATTCATTGGTTCTTGAGTGAACATAATAAATGTATATAATTTATGATCACTGACTGAGGAGCTCTCCATCAATGGGGAGGTAAGGCACAAATTTGAGAATGTGTCCAGTGATACGTAGGCTGAATGCCATACCCGGATGTTGTGGGATCCTTGGCATATCACACTGGGAGTCTTGTCCCCAGGTGACTCTTTTATGCAGTGGTTACTTTTAAGGACAGCATGCATACTGGAAGTATGTGTGGAAGGTTCAGAATGGAAGAGCATTGTTGCTCATCTCTTCAGACACAATAACAGTTTATGAGAAAGTTTGTGACTGCTTATTACATATACATAGGTACACATATGGTTGCTTTTCTCTTTTTTATCTCTAGCTGATATTGGCACTAACTGTGTCTTCATGTACTCCAAAGAAATACCCCATGTTTTCCTTATTCACTGATATATACCACATCTAACACAGTGCTTGGCCTGTATAAATAAGAGCTCAGTATTAACTGGAGGAAGAAATAAGTCAGTGCGTAACTCCAGTTGCATGATGTCCACTGCACCTTGAGCCTGGCCTGATCATTTGCTGTGCTGTAGAAGTGCTTCTTAAACTGGTGAAGGACCATGTCCTGTCCCTCCCGCCACCCAACTTGTTAAATACAATACGATAATTTCTTAGAAAAAATAATGAGGTGTAAGCTTGCATTTTGCGTATCTTTTTAATATTCGATTGAACATACGTAAAATTATGCAGTGTGATTGCTGTAAAAGTTTCTAATGGTTAAGTTTGAAGATTGCCCCTGGTCCTTGGGGGATTCTTCTGGCTCTTGAATTGGTGTACACGGCGGGAAAGGGTGATTCATGGAGTAGGTGGACGTGAAGAAATGGAGAGGGATTTGGAGAGTAAAGAGAGAAAGGAAAGGCACTTGTCTGGAATGCTGAGTCTCCACTGAACTTTTGGGTAAATCACAATTCACATATATTGACTGTGTTTATGCTTTTGCACTAAACAGTGATATATTTAGTTTAGAAACAGCACACGAATACAGAAGGAAGGGACAAATTGAGCGCGGTTGCCTCCAATGTAATACAAACTAATAAACTCCTGCCTCTTTTCAGAAATAACTGTCTGTTTCCTTTATAGTCAAAACATTCTAAGCACCATTTATTTGGATTCTGTGTTAACCCTCCCTAGAATAAAAATCTGATTAAACTTAGCGACATTTTAATAAAATATTAAAACTGGTAATTAAAGTTGTTGGGAATGGGTTGTAGGGAGTAACTCCCATTTTTTCACTAGTCATAGGACTTTTTAAAAAAAATTCATGGTAGAATGATTTCTGTTAGAATGTTGGGATTAAGCTTCTAGAAGCAGCTATATTGTATTTGTGCAACAACTTACCATACATGGTTTTAAATTAATAAAGGAAAACCAATAAAACAGTGTATTCCAAAATACTTAAAAAGGAAAAAAGAGTAGGTTCATCTTGTGACAGTCAAACAATCATAGGAGATAATATCTGCTCTTTAATTTGTGAGCCCTCTGTGCACAGCATTCATTTTTATCAAGGTTTGTTGCTTAAATGGGGGAATTGTTGAGAACAAGAAGTTCTTCCCACCCCACATCTGAGTAATTACTTTGAATCAGGCCACCATACCAGGTGTGGCTATAAGAATGAATAGGAAATAAAACAGTTTCTGCCTTCAAGGAGCTCTCAGTCTTGTTGGGAGAGGTAGACAGAGGCAGATTATGCTAAAATGTGTTAAATACTACAGTGAAGTTGGAAATTTAGTACTATTTGAGTCCTGATGAAATTGACTAGTTAACCTGAAAGAGTATGAGGAACCTTCACAGACTTAGCAGCAAGGGTTGATCTGTATGACATTTGTCTTAAAGCTTTTGATGTTTAGTTAGTGCTAGATTCAGCACAGGTGACATGAGAATAGCCCTGTACTCAGTTACAAGAGATTTAGGAATTTAACGGAGGTTGAACTACTGGATTCAGCATTCTCAAGGATCTTCAAATACTATTCAAAGGATAGCAGTGGTGAAAAAACTATTGTTTTTCCTTTAAAGAAAAGTGGCATTTTATTTGGGATTGAATATTAGAACATGGCACATTGGAACATGATGATATGATGTCTGGATTTAGCAAACACTAACAAAAGTTAAACATGCTAACTATTTGGAATTTAAGTTGTTATTGGTTTGGATACATGCTAAGAATAAGATCATGAAAGGTGGTAGGCGAAGGACTTTGATTCATTCTGAGTGGAAACATTTACAGTGCAGGAGTTCCCCATGGTTCTTGGCAGTGGCAGGGGTAGGAATGAAGGTATTTAAGTAGGAGTGTTAACAGGTTTGATGTGATGGGATTGGAGGAATTTGTGGACATTATAATGGTTACAGTTGGTAAGGGAATTAACTGGTAAAATCTTGGAGAAATAGCAGTAACTTGGATAACTTAGACACAAAAAACCCTAGAATGATGACATCATTGTTTTTGTTTATATAACAGTCATTTGTGAAAGTTTAAGAGGCAAAGCTTTGTTTTGATTTGGGGGCTCACTCAAGAGCATCAGGATTATGCATGAGACAGCAACATCCAAAGGCTAACATTCTAGTCAGTTCTTAGCTTAGGCCTTGGAAATCATGTGCTTCTGCTCTAACATCTACTGAAAGAAAACTTTTCACCCATCATCGTGTAGATTGAGAATCCTGAATCTTATCCATAAGCAGTAGTTCTTTGTGATTTTATGGACATTTTAAAAAGTTTTATTAGCTGTGCTTAAAAATGATTAAAATTTGCTTTAGGAACTTTACTTCTTAAATTCTTCTGAGACTTCTCTAGCTAGACAAGGAATGACTGACACGCAGTTCCTTAGTTAAAGCCCAGGGTGTCCTAGTCAGAATGGTGACTTTAGTTTGGGAATCTAATGGAAGGGGTGGCGTAGTGAGGGAGGACCAGGGAACTCTGGTAAATTGAATGGAAGTAGTGAAAGGAAGTAGAATTTTTCCCCCTACTTTATCAGGAAGTAGTTGAGACCTTTAAGGAAAAGAAGATTCTCTAGGAAGCAACATGAATACATAATAGAAGTTTTATTTTATTTTACGCAGCTCAAAGAAAATGAACGGCACCCTGGACCACCCAGACCAACCGGATCTTGATGCTATCAAGATGTTTGTGGGCCAGGTTCCAAGGACCTGGTCAGAGAAGGACTTGAGGGAACTGTTTGAACAGTATGGTGCTGTCTATGAAATCAACGTCCTAAGAGATAGGAGCCAAAACCCTCCTCAGAGCAAAGGTAAAGTGCTTTGACTTTTATATGTATTTTCAATCATGTGCATGTTCTCTCTCATTGCCAGATACTCTTGTGGTCATATAGGGGGGGAAAAAAAACCCTGTCATTTTGTTGTAGCTATATCTCCGAGTCCAAACACGTTTAATGGCTTAAAAGTAAAAAATTATGGTGACATCATGAGGATAATTTGTAAATTGGATCTTGGGCAGTCCTTTTTGAGATCTGTAAGTTCAAGAGACAGACTCATGTGAGTCTCTCATTTGTTCTTGGGAGTGGAATGACAAAAATAAAGTTGAAGTAAACCGACCACATAGGTTTTCTTTAGTATTTTGGCTAGAGTAAGTGGAAAGAGAAAGACTGTCCAGGTACCCGTGGGTTTCTGTTAGTGTTACAGAGGCCTTCTGGGATGCCTTAGCAACTAGGAGCAACTTGTTTGTAGGTGACCTGTTATAGCCTACAAAATGAACAGGAGGACTTCCCTGGTGGCACAGTGGTTGAGAGTCTGCCTGCCGATGCAGGGGACACGGGTTCGTGCCCCGGTCCGGGAAGATCCCACATGCCGCGGAGCAGCTAGGCCCGTGAGCCATGGCCGCTGAGCTTGCGCGTCCGGAGCCTGTGCTCCGCAACGGGAGAGGCCACGACAGTGAGAGGCCCGCGTACCGCAAAAAAAAAAAAAAAAAAAACGAACAGGAGAAGAAAGGCAAGCTGCTTCCAGAAATACCCAGCAGAGTGGAAGTTTTATAGGCCTGATAGTAGATGTGGTGTTAGCTTTGCCCCATACCACATAGACATACACTTGTTTTCCCAAATGACCCATTTCAGAGTAATTTTCTGTGAAAGCTGTTCTACAGTGCAGATGTTCGCAAGCATGATTTTATGTTTGAAACCAGCTTAATAGCAGAGGACCTAGAAGCTGAAGAATTATTTTCTCTTTGTGGCATTGTTAACCAAAAATATAAAGTATTATAGTCTCTGAAAATGACTGTCAGTATAATATGCAGTAATTTAAAATCTTAATTGCAGGGTGATTTTGAAAGAAATCTGTACCATATCTTATGGGACTATGGACTATGGACAAGACATACTTGCCCCCTCCGATCCCCAGTAAAGATACAGAGCACAGAATCTCCAGATCTCCTCAGTCAAGTGCCATGTGCTGTTAGACATGTGATTATATTTGATGAAAACCAGGAGTCCAAAAAAAGATATTGAGGTCCTTGCTCTTAAGTCATTTTATAATTTAATAAATGATAATTATATTTGAGGCATATGGTAGAAATTGGCCACAGTGTAAGGCTTGTTCTGAGAAAGAAAGATTTGTAGACTACAGGCTGCAAGAGTGCAAGACCTCTGTCTGTCTGGTTTGTAGCTCAGTCTTCTTGCCCAGCACACTACCTGGTGCTGCAGGTAGGGCAGGTTGAATGGCATGGTGCTGTGACCTTTGTAAGGAAAGTCATCTTTCCCAAAGAAGTTATAAGAGCAGTTAAAGAAGAATTTTAATAAAACCAGGAGACTATAGTAATGAAGAAAATGATAGAAAATCTTTTTCCCCCCCCACTGCTAGGTTTTCTGTATCTCCCTCCCTCCACCCCCACCCCCCAAATTTTAATAAACCCAGCCCTCTCTTTTAATTTTCAATATATACCTGGAGGAGGGAGTTCTCTAGGAATTATCTGCTTTCAAAGGACTGGTTTGATTTCCTGAAGTGTTGTTTATTGCAGGGTGCTGTTTTGTTACATTTTACACCCGAAAAGCTGCATTAGAAGCTCAGAATGCTCTTCACAACATGAAGGTCCTCCCAGGGGTAAGAAAGCTCCTACTAGTAAGTGGAACTGTGGTGGTTTTGACATATGGAACATACTTATACATTTCAGGCACACACTGAAAACCATTTGGGGAAAAGGGTGACTGCCACAGGAATTGATGTAAAGGAGGACATAAAGGGAATGTTTCAAAGAAGATAGGCTGAAAGTAATTCTCTTTCAACCAAGAGAATTTTGACTTGTTGACTCACATTCTATTTTGATATTTTGTGGAGGGGAGATAATGAGGCAGGCGAGAGTTCAGAGACAACTCTTAAGGTCAGTTTTGGTATTTCCTTTAGAGTCTTCATTTATGTTTCTGAATTCCTTTGGTGTGTTCAATAGTAATATTCATGTGTTTTCCTTTTTAGATGCATCATCCTATACAGATGAAGCCTGCCGACAGTGAGAAGAACAATGGTAAGCAAGTATATAAAGCCCTCCCCTTATAAGGTTTCTTCTTGTGTATTTGCTGTTCTCATGGCATTTGGATTTTATTGTGCTCTAATTAATCTTTTGAGATATAATTGACATGGTAGTTTCAGTTATACAAAATAATGGTTCAATGTTTGTATATATTGCAGAGTGACACTATAGTAAGCCTAGTTAACATCTGTCGCCATAAATAGTTACAAAAATTTTTTTTTCTTGTGATGAGAACTTTTAAGATCTACTTTCTTAGCAACTTTTAAACATGCAGTACGGGGCTTCCCTGGTGGCACAGTGGTTAAGAATCTGCCTGCTAATGCAGGAGACACGGGTTCGAGCCCTGGTCTGCGAAGATCCCACATGACACAGGGCAGTTAAGCCCGTGCGCCCCAACTACTGAGCCTGTGCTCTAGAGCCCTCGAGCCACAACTACTAAAGCCCACGCACCTGGAGCCTGTGCTCCTCAACAAGAGAAGCCACCGCAATGAGAAGCCCGCGCACTGCAATGAAGAGTAGCCCCCGTTTGCCGCAACTAGAGAAAACCTGCGTGCAGCGACAAAGGCCCAACACAGCCTAAGATAAATGAATAACTAAGTTTATTTTTTAAAACAACAACATACAGTACTGTATTACCTGTAGTCACCATACTGTACCTTATGTCCCCATGACTTAACTTACTTTGAAACTGGAAGTTTGTGCCTTTTGACCCCCTTTACCCTTTTTTGCCTACCTTCTTTCCCTTGCCTCTGACAAGCACCGGTCTTTTCTCTCTGTCTCGGAGTTCAGTTGTTTGTCTGTCTGTTTGTTTGTTTGTTTGTTTAAAAGAGTCCATATTTAAGTGAGAGCAATACAGTGTTTATCTTTCTCTGTCTCTCACTTAATTCACTTAGCATAATGCCTTCAAGGTCCATCCATGTTGTCACATATGGCCAGATTTCATTCTTTTTTTATGGCTGAATAATATTCATGTGTGTGTAAAATACCACATTTTCTTTATCCATTCATCTGTTGATGGATACTTAGGTTGCTTCTATGTCTTTGCTGTTGTAAATAATGCTGCAGTAAACATGGGGGTGCATAGGTCTTTTCAAGTAAGTGTTTTTGTGTTCATCAGATAAATATCCAGGAGTGGACTTGCTGGGTCATATGGTAGTAATTTTAATGTTTTGAAGAACTTCTATACTGTTTTGCACAGTGGCTGCACCATATAGTCCCACCAACAAGTGCCCAAGGCTTCCCTCTTCTCCACATCCTCACCAACACTTGTTCTTTCTTGTCTTTTTGATAATAACCATCCTAACAGGTGAGATGATATCTCGTGGTTTTGATTTGCATTTCCCTACAATGCAAATGATTAGTGCATTGATTAGTGATATTGAGCATCTTTTATGTCCCTGTTGGTCATCTGTATGTCTTCTTTGGAAAAATGTCTTTTTAGATCCACTGCCCATTTTTTAATCAAGTTGTTTTTCTTTTACTGTTGAGTTCTGCAAGTTCTTTATACATTTTAGATATTAACTCCTTATCAGACACATGATTTGCAAATACTTTCTCCTATTCAGTAGGTTGCCTTTTTTTGTTGTTGACAATTTTTTGTTTGTTTTTTTGCTGTGCAGAAGCTTTTTAGTTTGATATAGCCCCACTTGTTTATTTTTTGCTTTTGTTGCCTTTGCTTTTGGTGTCAAATCCAAAAAAATCATCGCCAAGACCCATGCGAAGGAGCGTACCAAGCCTTATGGTTTCAGGTCTTATATTCAGTTAATCCATTACTTACTCAGAATTAATGCATTTTGAGTTAATTTTTGTGTATGGTGCAAGGTAGTAAATCAGTGCTGTAAATAACCTGTCATCTAAATTGTCTGTCCTTTTCTTTAAAATAAGTATGGCAAATAAGTCAGAGTTGACAGGGAAATATTACAAGAACATTTTAGAGTGAACTGGAATGCCTTTGATCAACATAATTTCTTTTGAACTGGAGTGAAATGGGGAACTGAACAAATTAGGAAGGAAAACTTAGTCCTCAAGAGAATAACCAGAAAATGAAAGTGGACAGTTACATTCACTGAGATGTGTGTTCTGTTTCTCTTGTCATATCAATTAAGTATGAAACCTCGTCCTTTGGTACAATAGTATTGCTAATGAGAGCAAACTTTGCTAAGTGCTAGGCAAAATGCTGAGTACTTGGCATTTAATACCTACAGCTACCTTTGAGGTAAACTCAGTTATCTCTATTAATCACATGAGGAAACAGGTACAAAATGGTTAAGTAACTTTCACAAGATCATGAAGCTACTATATTTCATCTAAATGGTTCCAATTATAATTTTAAGATACCATTGATTGTAAGAGTAGGTGCTAAATTATGGGGGAAAAATGTGTATCTTAAAATCGGTGAAATCTGGTATAAAGGCACAGAGCTCTGTGCTGCACTACCTCTTGTAGTAGTAATGTTCAAGCCTTTTGTTTTTTACTGTCTTAGCAGTGGAAGACAGGAAGCTGTTTATTGGTATGATTTCCAAGAAGTGCACTGAAAATGACATCCGAGTCATGTTCTCTTCATTCGGACAGATTGAAGAATGCCGGATATTGAGGGGACCTGATGGCCTGAGCCGAGGTGGGTACATTTTTAGCCTTTAAAAGTACTCATCCTAAATTTGGAGTCTCTTTTTAATTGGATCAGTGGAAACCAGTGATCTCTAGCCAACATGGCACTGTCATGATGGAGAGGGTTGGGTTTGGTGTTGTATATTTAGGTCCTGTCACAACTATCAGTTGATCCCAATTCCCTCAAGGAGTCTACATTCTGCACTTAAGTGTCATGTATTAAAAGTCTCTGCTTCAGTCCTTGGAGAGGTTCTCCATGCCAAAACGGAAACACTTCTTTCACAAGAGAAGCTAGAGAATATGATTCCTCCTTTATCCCTCAAGCACTTTTTCCCCTGTGTGCATCCCTGGTTTCTCATTAAAGCACTTATCACTCTGTCATAACATATCTGTATTCTCCACTGGATCATGAACCCCTGAAGGCAGGAACCATGTCTGTATTGCTAGCATGGTACTTGGGCACACAGTAGGTGCTCAGTAAGTGTCAGTCAGATAAATAATTAAATAAATAATTAAACAAATGAATGGATGAGTTATTGATTCTTCTCTTACCAGGTTGTGCGTTTGTGACCTTCACAACAAGAGCCATGGCACAGACAGCTATCAAGGCAATGCACCAAGCACAGACCATGGAGGTAGGGGCAGATGAATGAAAGGGGGAAGTTCCTTGGACCGAGAGCAGTAGGACAGTTGACAATCGAAGCCCAGTAGCATGTATAGCATTTGATTGCCCTAAAAGTTAAGAAGGCCAGACGTCTTTAATTTAAAAACTGGTGCTTTCTTTAAAATTAGCATATTGGAACTAAACTGAATTATATCTTGCCACTTGTGCCTATCACGAAGAGAATCATTTGACAGTGAATGGAATTAGAATGCAGCCGACGTGTCACTAGAAAGGAGGATTTTTCCCTTCACCCAGAATGAGGATTTTGACCCTTTGATTTTGGTGTTTTCATAGGGCTGCTCTTCCCCCATGGTGGTAAAATTTGCTGATACACAGAAGGACAAAGAGCAGAAGAGAATGGCCCAGCAGCTCCAGCAGCAGATGCAGCAGATCAGCGCAGCATCTGTGTGGGGAAACCTTGCTGGTCTAAATACTCTTGGACCCCAGTATTTAGCAGTGAGTCTTTGTGGTTTGCTTTCTGCAGGCTGTGCAAGCTCCCAGCTGTTTCTTCTTCTGCTGTTCCTAGCTAACATACATAATGGCAGTCACAACTTTCAGCATATCAGAATTTTACATAAAAATTCAGGCAATGAAATGTTCTTTGTCACGTTAGTCTTGCGTGCACGCACATGCTCTCTCTCTCATCGCATATCTTTGGTTATATCTTGAGCTTCTGCTCAAATTACAGTGAAATCCTAATTTTCTAATAAAAAAATTTAGAAACATCTCATATGTCCCTGCCCCCAAGAAAAAAAATTCCTGAGGAAATCTTAGCTACCAAATATTCTTTCTCTATATCTCTTTCTAGTAGATTGTAGAGGGCATCCTTAAAATCCTTATTGAGCCTTCCCTGTAGAATATGATAGTAAATGTTTCCGCTGACTGAGAGATCAAGAGATTAACGTGGACATTATTAAATGAGTATTACAGGTGTATATTTGAGTTCACTAAATAGTAAATAGATTTCCTTTGATTTCTGTCTTGTTGAGTTTGAGTCATGGAATCCAAAAGACGGGCAGACTCCAATTGGTTAGATTTATTAGATCTGCAATGTATATTACGGGGGATTATCACTGCTTTAACCCTTAAAAGAATTGCAGATAGCACAAGACACTTAAAACTGTCTCATCTTTGAATCAGAAAGAACAAGTCATCTGTGAAGTTACCAAGGAAGGAAAATAAATGGTGAAACTACTAGATTAGTATGGATAGTTAGAAATATACACATAGAAGTAATTATAGTCATTCACTCCTCATCCTTTAAAATATTATTTTATATGGAAACAGAAGAAAGGCAATGTTTTCTATCCCCCAGTACTAGGTTTTGGCTAATTTGATGCCCTCTGGTTTCCATGTTTCTAAAATGTTAGAAGAAATCCCAGTTTACCCTCACTAGTAATTCTCTGAAGTCAAAAAGTATAGATGGTTGTTATATTCCTAAAAATTAAATTGTTTCTCGGTGCTAGAACATTGCTTGTAAGTTGAGAAAATTCAGAGAGATTTTAGGTCTTCTGCCAAAATGATAATGCCTTGAAAATTACCTCCATGATGCGCATTTGCTTTTGGAGCGTTTTGGAGCCTTCTTTTAGGGAAGACCCCCCCATTTTGTTGTCATTGCCACATCTAGCAAGCACATGATGGTGTATGTTGAGAGCTGTGGTCTCTTCGTTTCAGTTAGACATGATCCCCTCCCCAAGAGCTCTTCTCATTTAGGGAGGAAGTGAAGTGCCTAGTACAATATGCACAGTCCACCAGTTGGGACTGAACTCGTTGCCCAAGGTATTTAAGAAGACAGAAATGAAGACATGTGAGTGCTAATGGACTGTGAAAGTGATAGTATATCATCATTAATTATGAGGTACTGGAATATGTGGACTTAGAACTAGAGCAATTAGTTCTTAATCTTTGAGGTAGCAGACCCCTTTCAGAAGCTGGTAAAAATTCTGTGTATGGACATTTATTCATTCTGCCTCTGGAGGTTTGTGGACTTGCTGAAACACATTTGGAATAGAGAGATTCCTGATGACAGAGGAACCAGGTCAGATGTTTATGGGAATGAATAACAGATTGAATAAAGAATCCAGAAACAAGAATACCAGCTGTTCATAAGGAACAGTGATTGGGTTTGAATGGAACAAAAGGTTTCAGCAGGTTGGTTAGATGAGGGTTGCAGTTTGCTAAGGTACAGAGTAAGGTCATGGAGGTCATAAGCTCATGGACAGGTCCTCTTGTTTTATTTGTTATGGAACAACCATTGAAAGAGAATGTACGCTGAACGGATATGGACTGATCCAGCACTCACTTGGTCATCTGCAGCAGTGAGATGAATGGGGCTAGATGAATGTGTAGCATTCTAGTTACGAAGAGATTGATCTAGTCACAGGTTCATTGTGGCTGGTAAAGGATGACTCCAAGAAATACTCTGAAATGGTTAGGTTTGGTATTTTAAATAGTTGTGTGAAGCAGAAATTAGGTCTCCAGGTGGGAACAAGTTACAAAATAGGATGTGTGGACCTAACAAAGGAGAATTTGGGAGAGGAGCTAGAAATGGCAGTCACTAATATGCAGACACTCCTCTAAGTGGACTACATGGCTGCTTGAGTTGAGTTGAGTTCTCTCCTCTACCTCTGTCCTCTGCTGTGCTGCATTCTGTTGCCAGGGACTCGAGCTTGGCTTTGTACTCAACAAACACAACTGTCTTCTGGGCCAGGGCTTTAGCTGTGTTGTGTTGTCCTGTGCTGTCATAAGCCTTATGTTTTTGTTGTGTTGGCTTGGGTTCTTGTCTTCAACTTTCTTCTCTGGGGGCCTCTGCACTCTCGCTTTGCTGTGCTGTAGAGTTACCCCAGATGCAGAACCAGCCCTCACTCTCACTCTTGTTCTGTTTTTGGTGTAATGTCTAGCTTTATTTGCAGCTCCTTCAGCAGACTGCCTCCTCTGGGAACCTCAACACCCTGAGCAGCCTCCACCCAATGGGAGGTAAGTGTTTCACTGCTGCGGAGGAGCAGCAGCAGCCAAGCCAACAGACCCGGCTGACAACAGTCTGAGGGTTTTCTACCGTTTGTGCAGAAAAAAAAGTTTTTTTCCACCCATTACATAAACCTGACATAAGATGAACATCCTAGGATTCAACTACCTTGTCTGTAGAAGGTGGCTCTTTTAGCTGTTGATGTCATATTGCTCTGCAGTTGTCTGCTGCTCCCTACCCCCTTAAGTCTCTATTAAGGAGGAAGATGGAAAAGAGCTGTTAGCATCTGCAGACTATCTGCAACTACTTTGATAAGGAGAAAATTGCAGGAATTCTTTATTTCCACAATAAAGTAACTTTTTCAGTGACTCTCTGAGGAAAAGTCTAAGATGGCTTCTATGTGCATGGCTTTCCGTGAAGCTGCTAGAACCCAGGCAGTTAGTGTCTTACACATGTTATTTCTTAGGTGAATTACCTTTTTTGGTGTTAACATGCACAGATAACTTAATTGGCAAATACCTGAGTTTATAACAAAAGGAGGCTCCACAGACAAACCTGAGCCAGGGGCTGTCAGGAAAGTTAAGGAGGCAGGGAGGGGACCGTTCCAGAGCTGCCTGCCTCTGCCCTGCTGCAGCGAGATAGGGCTAGGCAGGTGCATCTGAGGAAGGGATGATCTTAGGAAAACTGCATTGTGCCATTGAGAAAAGTTTGACAGTGGTTCATTTTTGTCCCAGGGACTTAAAGTTTGCTGTGTTTTCAAAAAGTTGCTAGGTTGTAAATCTGTGTTGTAGCCTTTTTATTCTCATTAATTCTCCACCCTCACCCATCTGCCTTTCCATTATCTAGTAAAAAGCTTGCCACACATTGTCAGTGCAGTTCAGATTTCTTGCTCTCCTTCTATCTGTGTTGCCTAGGTTCTACTTGGAAGTCTTTTCCTCAGTGTTTTTTCTCTCTTCTTTTTCTGATAATTAATCGACTATTCAGGTGGTGGTTTTTTCTTTGTTCTCTCTACTATTGCTGTTTTCACGTGTATCCCCCTGTCATCTCCTCCATTGCCTTCTGGATCTCTACTACCGTTTCTGCGTTTTCACCTCCATTGCAGAGAACAGATCCCCTGTAAAGTGTGAGCGAGGGGCTCAGATGCAGACTCGTTCTCTGCCACAGGGTTTGGCATTGCTCTCTTAGATACCGGGCTCCATGGTAGAACACAGAATCCACCCCTCTTTTCTGGTTTCCTAATTGCCCATCCACTTGGGCTGGCATGCTGTTGGATTAGACATCTGTTATCTGAGGAAATGTTCAGTTTCTGAATGAGTTGAGTTAGATCTGAATCTTTTTGGAGCTTTGTAGTATTGCCTGTATCTAGGACAGTTCCTCTTTGGGACCAGCCTTCTGCCAGTGTGCACGGTCATTGCTGGAGTGGATATGAGGCACCCTTATCTGCTGGCTGATCTCTTGCTTTGGATGTTGCAGGGTTAAATGCAATGCAGTTACAGAATTTGGCTGCACTAGCTGCTGCAGCTAGTGCAGCTCAGAACACACCAAGTGGTACCAATGCTCTCACTACATCCAGCAGTCCCCTCAGCGTACTCACCAGTTCAGGTAAGCATGTATAATAGGGGCCAGTGTGCCCTTGTGTGCCTTGGGCAGAATCCCAAGAGAGGAGTATGTCATTCTGGAGAGTAGTTAACGCCCATTTCCAAAGGGGTCAGATCATGAACAGTAAATTTTCAAATGTCTTTTTTTTTTTTTTAATTAATTAATTAATTTTTGGCTATGTTGGGTCTTTGTTGCTGCACTCCAGCTTTCTCCAGTTGCGGTGAGCGGGGGCTACTCTTCATTGTGGTGCATAGGCCTCTCATTAAGGTGGCTTCTCTTGTTGTGGCACGCGGGCTCAGTAGTTGTGGCTCACGGGCTCTAGAGCACAGGCTCAGTAGTTGTGGCGCACGGGCTTAGTTGCTCTGTGGCATGTGGGATCTTCCCGGACCAGGGCTCAAACCCATGTCCTCTGAACTGGCAGGCGGATTCTTAACCGCTGCGCCACTAGGGAAGCCCTCAAATATCATCTTCTGACTTAAGAGAAATCTAGTAGTTTTTAGTTTGTTGTAATCATCACTTGCTTCTATGTCGTGCAGGGACAGTTATCAAAATCAGTAGCTGGGGGGAAATATCAGTAACTGAAAAACCTCTTTATAAAGAGAATACTTGAGTAACATAACTTGTGCTTTGGTTCCTGTTGACCTGAGAAGGTAAGTGTTGGTCTGAGTTTAACTCGTGGATGTCTGACAGCAGGGTCCTCACCCAGCTCCAGCAGCAGCAGCTCTGTCAATCCCATCGCCTCCCTTGGAGCCCTGCAGACACTAGCTGGAGCAACAGCAGGCCTCAACGTCAGCTCTTTGGCAGGTGAGGGCCAGTCCCTGGATGTCATGGAGCCATTCTTTGTGCAGATAGCACATTTTAAACAACTCCGGTAGGGGTGCCGTTAGAATGAATGATTGGGGTGGCCCAGTGAAGTTAGAAATGATCATGGGAGTTTGAGTCAGACCCGAGTTAAATCCCATCTCTGCCCCTTAACTACCTGTAACTTAAGACCACCTTTCTAAGGTCATTTTCTCATCTATGAAGTGGGAATAGAATACTTTGAGCGTTATTAAGTTAAATGAGAACATAGGTAAAGTGCTGAGCACATTACTTAGTACAGTGTCTGGCAACTAGTACATGCTCAATAAATGTTAGCAGCTATTTTGATGATAGGATTTGCCCACATCTTGTCATAGACTATATGTATCCCTTTTAGTCTCCAGTCCTGGGACTCTTATTTTACCACATTCCAGCTCTTTGTGAGAAAATGGCAGCAAAGCCAAAGAAAAAAATGGGGCAAGTTGTATAAGTGGTATCACTTCTCGCAGTTTGGAAGAAGATATTGGGGAGAGCCGCACCTGGGTGTGGCATTTTTAAATGTCCCCATTAGCCACAAGGCCTGGTGAGTGTCCTAAAATCTGACCAGTCAGAGGAATATTCCTCCTCAGGGAGAAGCTAAGGAGATGAAAGGGTGTACTTTGGCATTTGTCTTTGGCATCACTTGAGTCTTCCCAATCTGTTAATCCTGCTCTTCCCCCCACCCTCACCCCAAGGGATGGCTGCTTTAAATGGTGGGCTGGGCAGCAGTGGCCTTTCTAATGGCACTGGGAGCACCATGGAGGCCCTCACGCAGGCCTACTCGGGAATCCAGCAATATGCTGCAGCGGCGCTCCCCACTCTGTACAACCAGAACTTGTTGACACAGCAGAGTATTGGTGCTGCTGGAAGCCAGAAAGAAGGTGAGTGCCAAGGGAAACTGGAGTCAGGGACATGGGTGGGTGCTCCATCTGACCAGCTCTGAAAAGCAGGGCAAAGCCCCGGAGAGCCCTGTAGGTGGTCAGGCCAACACTTCTCTCTTTTTGTTTTAAACACTTCTCTTTGGCAGTGTCAAGGGTAGAGTGAGAAACTGTGGTCTGCTTTCTGGATGCGGCTCAGGTCAGAACCTCTGTATTCTCTCCTGAGATGGGGCTGCAGTTCTTAGATGAAGAAACATACTGGCTTTATTGTGTCTGACACCATTTGGCAGTCTGCAGTCTATTTTTTTGTTTGTTTTTGTTTTTTACTGGGGTGTAGTTGCTTTACAATGTTGTGCTAGTTCCTGCTGCACAGCGAAGTGAACCAGCCATATGTAAACACATATCCCCTCCCTTGTGGATTTCCCTCCCATCCAGGTCACCACAGAGCACCAAGTAGAGTTCCCCGTGCTGTACAGCAGGTCCTCACTAGTTATCTGTTTCATACCAAGCGGCGTACATATGTCAATCCAAATCTCCCATTTCATGCCACATCCCTGCCCCGCCCCCCCCCAACCGTGTCCTCACATTTGTTCTCTACATTTTGTCTCTATTTCTGCTTTGCAGATAGGTTCATCTGTACCATTTTTCTAGATTCCACATATATGTGTTGATATACGATATTTGTTTCTCTCTTTCCGGCTTACTTCACAAAAATGTGGAACACTTCACGAATTTGCGTGCCATCCTTGCCCAGGGGCCATGCTAATCTTGTCTGTATCATTCCAGTTTTAGTATATGTATTGCCAAAGCGAGCACTGGCAGTCTGTTTTTGTTAGGAAGTCTTCTCTGTGGATTATAAATCTGTCAGAGGATATCTTCTGTCTAGGTGTCCCTTTTAGCTCTGTCATTTGGCATTTTCCTCACTTTCTGATCTATGCTTTTCCTAACTGAGGACAAACTGAAGGGTGATGAGACAGGAAGAGTTATGGCCCAGGGGTTGATGGAGTGGGAAGTGTGTGCTTTGACATAAATGGTATTAATTCAGGAGAGGCTTTTTAAGCAGAAAGAGGCCTGAAAGTGGTTTGTATGAATAGAAGGTGCTGCCAACATCTCTGTGCTCATATATGACTGGGTTTTCTTAACCAGGAGCTGGCAAGATTTAAGCACTAATGTAGGAAAAAGACAAGTATCCTCTCTTGCTTTAGCAGCAAGGAGCCTTGGTGCAGTGCATCCTTACCGGCTCTGAATTGGACATTTATGTGCCCTAGGATGTGGTAGTGGGGGAACTGATGGAACTCTGGAGATAGACAGTAAACAGAAGCATGAGGTGTTCCAAATGGTGCTCTGGAGAATGATGAGCAGGAAGGAGGAACAGAAAGTGCCAGAAAGATAGCATTTTATATAGAGAAGGAGGTCTCTCTAAGTTGACGTTTAAGTAAAGACCTGAAGGAAGGAAGGAAGGAAGCAAGCCATGCATGTATCTAGAGGAAGAAGAGTAATGGGGCAGAGGAACAGCAAATGCAGAGACCCTGAGGCAGCAGTGTTCTGTATGTGTTTGACAACAGCAGGGAGGCCAGGGTGGCTGGAGACTGCCTGGACTGCGATTGTAATAAAACTTTTTTGAAGATGTGCTACATATATACAATGGGATATTACTCAGCCATAAAAAAAGAATGAAATAATGCCATTTGTAGCAACATGGATGGACCTAGAGATTATCATACTAAGTGAAGTAAGTGAGGCAGAGAAAGACAAGTATCATGTGATATCACTTATACGTGGAATCTAATAAAATGGTACAAATGAACTTATTTACAAAACAGAAAGAGTCATAGATGTAGAAAACAAACTTTATGGTTACCAGGGGGAAAGGGGGTGGGGAGGGATAATTTGGGAGATTGTGATTGACATATACAGACTATATATAAAATTGATAACTAATAAGGACCTACTGTACAGCACAGGGAACTCTACTCAGTACTCTGTAATGACCTATATGGGAAAAGAATCTAAAAAAGAGTGGATATATGTGTGTGTGTGTATATATATATATATATATATATATAACTGATTCACTTTGCTATACAGCAGAAACTAACACAACATTGTAAATCAACTATACTGCAATAAAATTTTTTTTTAAAAAAGGCCTCTTCTTTGGTCAGGAAATCACTGAGTGTAAATGGTTGAAGAGGAAAGCATATTCTAGTTTTGAGCTTAGTTGTTTATCATAGGCACATTTAAAAAATATGTTTTTACTGAGGCACAATGGTAAATGGTAAATGGTGGCACGTAACTGCCACCACAGATGTAGAACATTTCTATCACCCCTAGAAATTCCCTCATGTCTCTTTGTAGTAGGTCCCTGCGCCACCTGCCTCTGGCAATTACCAATCTCTTTGCTGTCCCTATAGTTTCTAGGCACAATTTTGAAACCTGTTTTATTTAGAATCTCTACCTCCTTTTCTATTGTTCCTCTACAACCCTGTAGTCTCTGGTTTTATTGCACCACACGCAGATCTGCCTACTTACTGTCCCAGCACGCCATCCTCCCACAAGGTCGAATTCTGACCTTTGTCAATGAGACAGAGCGTGAGAATGGTGAACGGGAAAGAGGGCAGGAACCTGTTTCAGTGATCGCCCTTCAGCTCCCTGCTTTGTATTTAGAGAATCTGTTTAGTTCTCCAGGTGAATTTCTGTTTGTTGGGATGCTGAGAGTTTTAACATAGGTGGAAATGAGAGTCGGTGCAGGGGATGAGTGTGCTTGACACTGACCTGTTCAATCAATGGGGATTTTGAAGGTCCAGAAGGAGCCAATCTGTTCATCTACCACCTGCCCCAGGAGTTCGGAGACCAGGACCTGCTGCAGATGTTTATGCCCTTTGGGAATGTCGTGTCTGCCAAGGTTTTCATAGACAAGCAGACAAACCTGAGCAAGTGTTTTGGTATGTTGGTGTTTCTTCTGGTGTCGGGAGGGTTAAGTATTTTTACCAGCTAGAAAGAAAGAGAAGGGGCTGATAGCAGAAAGAGCTGAGTTTGAGTTTATAGTTTAACTTAGCCTTTGGCAGGTTACATTACCTCGTTTTGAGCCTCAGTTTTTTCATTTCTGTAGTGGGAATGATGATTTCTACCCACACTGTCACTCCAGAGGTAAAAATAATGTATGGAAAATGGCTTGGCCAAAAAAACTTTAAGGTACTGTGTAGATGTCAACTGCCACTGTTAGGAACCTGATTTATTTCATGTGATATAATTTCAAGAATTCTTGTCCCTGCTGAGAAAAATTGGGATTTGAGACTAAGCTCATAAGGTATCTCTTGCATAAGGAAGATTGAGAATCTTCCTGCCTCGTTATGCCCCTCACCTAGGCTTCTGCTTGGACACACAGGTTTTGTAAGTTACGACAATCCTGTTTCGGCTCAAGCTGCCATCCAGTCCATGAACGGCTTTCAGATTGGCATGAAGCGGCTTAAAGTGCAGCTCAAACGTTCGAAGAATGACAGCAAGCCCTACTGAGCGTGCTCCCCTCTGAGACTGGAGTGAGAGGGTCTTCTGGTAAGTGGGGGAGGAGCACCCTTAATGATTCGAAGCCCTAAGGCTGTGTGTTGACAGCCCTGGACCCTGATCCCTGCCACTCTCGCAGGCACAGCTTGCCCTGAAGACTCGGCTACTGCCTTCTGTGGGAATTTCGCTTCGTACAGAGGACAAGTTTGTGCTTTGGTTTCCAGTGTTTTACTTTGGAGTTTAGGTGCCATATCCTGAGTTTTTTTTCTTTATTTAAAAGTTTGCTGTGTTTGTAACCAGTGTGTTGAGAAGGACCAACATCAAACTGCCCTGGGGCAGGGGAGGGGGAGTGGAGAAGCATTAAAGAAGAAGGTCGGAATTTGCCCCAAACTACCCAAAGAGAGAGGACTGAGCGAAACAAAAAATTGACCCCCAGAATCTTCCTGAGCACGAGAGTGGGTGAAATGAGAACTGACATCCAAGAGCTTTTGGGGGGTGGAGGAGGTGGGGTTGGCTTTGGAGAGTGACAGTGACTTGACACCCAGCAGCCCCGGGAGCTGGAGGCTAAAACTCCTCCATAGCTGCCTTCTGTGGAAATACTGAGTTCTTGCCACCCATTTTTTAGATTCTTGTCTGGGATTTCTGCCCCTCTTTCCTAAGAAGGGACTAACAATTCTCTGGAAATAAAGCACCTGTTAAATTAGCCTGACATATGCAAAAAGCAGGGATATATCACCCATTATCAGCTTTCCCAGCCAGCTGTTGGTGTTGGATTGGCCCTGCCCTCCTGGCTGGTGGCTGTTAGGAAGCAGCAGCCGGTCAAAGAGGTCGTTTTTAGTTTATTTCAACACCAAACTATTAGACCGTGGCCCATTTCTACCAGGTCCCTTTAAAGAAGCCCTCTGGGGAAGACACTGTCTGGTCTCTTCTTTATAGTTGACCACAGCAAGGAATGTCTCTTCCATCCCCGGCCACAGGTTTCTCACGAGGGTAGATCCAAGAAGGGTTTACAGCATCTAGTTGAAGGGAGCACCTCTCCTGAGCAGAGTGATCAAAAGCCATCAAGCTGGGGGAGGAGGAGCCTGCTTCTTGGTGTACCTGAATCCTAAGGTCCCTTTAAGCCAGTGCTGCGTTTACCAGTGGCCAGCACTCAGTACTTAAAAGGATTAAGAAATCCATGTTTGCCTCCTTGGTTGAGATGTCCCAGATGTAGTGTCAAAACGGAGGCAGGCCCCTCTTCTGCCCGCTCCAGCCCCACCTTCTGCTCTTGTCGACAGAGGAGACAACAGGACGTTTACAACCTCCATATGGATTTAGTGTTCATTTACCTCAGCATCACCTTGTTCGTTTTTGTCCTTGTGCTTACAGTTAGCTCCCTGCTGCCTCCCACAGGTCTCACTGCAGCCCTTGCCTGTGACCCACACAGCCTCTGGACTCTGCCTCTGCTCCCAGAAATGCTGCGGGAGTGGAGAGCCAGAAGGGACAAGCTGTTGGGAATGTGTACCTGGGCAGAGGTGGCCCTGTTAATATACGATCTTAGCCAAGGCCAGGGGCCAGGTCCCTGGGATCTTAAACCTCACAGACATCAGTCCTGACCCCTAGCAGCAGAGGTGAGATTAAAGGGGTTGGTTTGCTATTAAGTCAGATGGGGGCTCTCTCCTTGTCATGCTGTCCATTTGGGCCACAGACAGGGATTGACTGTCTTGCTGTTGTGCAGGTAGTTGGTGGTATTGGATTATCCCATTGAAGCTGGGACAGCTGTTCCCTTCTCATAGTGATAACTTGGGTCTGTTGTCCTCTAAGAAACATGATGAAACATACTTCTTAAGCTGAACCACGTAAACTTGAATTCCACGCATTGGGAGAAATGTGTCCTGTGTTTCAAGGATAAAACTGTTCCAAAGGCTTCCAGGGTCATGATGGGATTTTTTAAATAAATGCAAAAAATAAAAATAAAAAAGAAAAAAGACAACAAAAAAAGAAAAAAATGCTAGGTTGGGGAGGCGCTGTTCTGAATCCCAACCAGCTGGAACCAAGAATGTCGTTTCTATTTTTATAGAAGTTTTATACAGCTCCGGGGTGGAGAATATTTATTACCTAAATTATATCTCTGGAAAAGGCCAGGATTTTGTAGAATCCAGAATGTGATTGTTGTACACACAGGGTGCTGTGTATGATTGAAACTACTGACTTTCTGTGGCCGTTTGCAGCCCAGCTAATCTGCCAGAGGGGGAAGGAGTTAATGCTGTGAATTGGCGGAGGAGAGAGCTGTGCTCCCCAGGGTGCTGCCGGTGCTGTGATCGCTAACCTGTTCTGTCTTCCTCCTTGGCCACTGTGGGGTTTTCCAAAGCCCAGAACTCCACTCTTCTTCCCACTTTCTTCCCTTTCTCTCTCCCCTCCCCCAGTTCACTATTATTTGTACACGGATTTGCCCTGGGCTCCGGGACCTTATGAAACCCCTTCCCTATTGACATGAAAGGTAAAGGTGTAATTAGCCCACTTTGATACCACACTTTGAGGTTTCATACCTGCTTGTGGGTTCTTGTTTCTAAAAGGAGCGTGCACCTCAGCAGGGCCCTGGGCTGCCACAGCGGCCAGCTGGTGAGCCCAGCCACTTCCCTCTGTTCTCTTGTCCCCCGCCCAGCGAATTCCCACAGCAGTGCTGCCCTTGAGCACAGTTCTCTCCCTAGGCCAAAGATGGTTTTGTGAAGAAGCTGCTTCCCTACAAGTTTCATGGTGTGAAAGCGTCAGCTCGGAGAGTGGAGACTCGCAGTCAAGTCTTAAGCAGCCCTTTTCTGTTGTGTGGGGGTCTCACGCGTATAAGTGTGTTTTCTGCTGTAGTTCTGTTTCTTACTTGGGTTTCATCATGAAAGTGATTTGCCTTGAATGCAGCCAGACACTGTCTCCTGGGTCCAACATGAGCGGCCAGGGCCTGCGTGGAAGTTAAGAGCTTGGATTTCTGGGAACAAAGGGCCATCCCCATAGGACTGAGGAGAAATCCTGGCCCTCTTCCCTAAAGAATTCTCCCCAGCCCAGCCTGCAGCTTTGACTTTCTCCCTGAGTCTTGACCAGGAGTTGAGGGAGAGGCTGAGGCTCTGCTCCACCAGAGAGACCTTTTCGGATGTGTTTGGGCGCTTCTGGGGAAATCCAAGCCTTAGGTTCCCTCTGTCTCTGGCAGTTGGATGTTTTCTTGGTGTCCTCCATGTCCTTTTTTGACTTTTCCCTGTGTCCATTGTTAGCATGTGCAAAAGTTCCCTGTCATTACCCAGCCCCTACCCCGCCCGCCTCCTCATTTCAGGGCTGTACAACAGTGAGTGTTCCTGTTCTCTCTCTCTTTGTTTGGATGTATTGCTCTGTGTAACTCAGTGGGTCTCCCTCTTTCTGGTTTGTTTTTTTTTCTAGATTCCTGCCGTTTGTTCATCGTTGTGCCTAAAGCATGTCGATGTGGCGTCAAGTACATCGTCCAAATCCCTGTCTCTTCAGCTTCTCTGATGCTTGAACTCTCACCTTTGACCTTGTGTTGACCTTTGATGCTGACGTGTATTTTTATTATGTTTGTTTCTTTCTTTGTTTTTTCTTTTTTCTTTCCTTTTTTTTTTCTTTTGTGCTGCCAAATTGGTTTTGCTAGAACGACTGCTGAAGGGGAAATATTTAAACTTGCATTTGAATATAAAAAAATCTATTTTTCTAGAACTTCATAAGATAACCACTTGATTTTGTGATTCCAATTCTTTGTAATTGTCTTCAGAGCAGCCCTACTAGCACATACCGCGTGGTGTTTGTATTTCTGTGAACACACAGCCAGTCTGTTTCTAGGCTTTGTTTCTCTGTGTGCTTAGTTTTAAAGACAACTTTGAAGTAAACAATGAAATAAAAGATGTCACTAAAACCTTTGAGGCTCCTGAGCACATTTTGCTGATATAGTTTGTGGGGCTTGAGGAGACCGCATGTGTTCCTATTTTTGTTTTTCTGAGTTCTCAACTGCAGAAAACACCTGAACCCTTTTTGACCACCGGCTGCAGTTTGGGCCCCAGCCAGCCCTTTTTCTTTTGTGGTTCTTCCCTGGAGCAACCCTGCCGGGAGTCTGCAGATCCCTTTGGCCCCTTCCCCTCAGCCCTGCTGTGCCCACCTCCATGCTTCTTCCTGCAGTCTCCACAGCAAAATGTGATGCTTTGATTTTTTTGTTTTTGTATTGTTTTTGTGTTTTTGTTTTGAATTTTTTCCTTTCCTACTAAGATTATGCCCAGAAAAAACAAGTTTTGCATGTTTCCTGCTGTTTCTTCACACCTTCGTATATATCACCTTCACCTCTCTGTTTTCTATAGCTTGTGCAGAAACTGACCGATTTAAAAGGGTTTCAAAGAAGCTGTTTTAAATTGATGTGGGGTAATTTTTTTTTTCCAAGATTGTATTATTTTTATTTTGAAGTGGCAACTTTCTCCTCTATTGCCCTTAGAGCGTTTGCCTGTGCACTTAGACTGTCACCTCATACGGCCTCCGGGTCTCGGCGGGGTCTTCAGGAGGCCGGTTGCTCTGCTCAGAGGCGGGTGGGAAGGGGGTCCAGAGAGGCACAGGGGCAGAGGTAGAACTCAGAAGGCGGCTGTGGGTGGGCGAGAGGCTAGTGAGCACCCTCAGCGCCGAAGAAGGAGGGCGCTCTTAGCCACTCGCAGGAGGCCGTCTGCGCCCGAAGTGGCAGTACATCTGCAGCGCTTCTCCTAGGTGACAAGCACAATACTACAGTCTTCACACTGTTTACAGCCCTGGGCACCAGCCACCCCACACTGGCTCCTCACTGCAGCTCGGCTCTTGGCTCAGCTAGTGGGGTGGGGGTTAGGGCAGGTTTGGTTTTGTTTTTTTGTTTTTGTTTTGTTTTGTTTTTTAATTGGGTGAAGAGCCAAATAGCTACTGTCCCTGGGTGCCAGGCAAGCCAGTTCCTTGGTTCCCTGAGGGGAACTTGCCCTCCTCTCTTGTGGCACCATCCAGCCTCAGGGTCTTAGGGACTTGAGTAAGAATGTGAAGGGCAGAGGGAGAGGTCAGAGGAGATGAGAGGTCACACGATGGATCTGTGGAGGTAAGAGGTTGCAGAGGGAGGAGTTTGGGATAGATCCCACCCAGGCCTAAGCTGCTGGTGGGTGAGAGAGCTGCGAAGTAGGATTTCCAGGGAAGGATGGAGAGGGGTAGCCGAGGGACTGGGGGGAGGGGGGTGGGAAGGTAGAAGCACTGTTAGCATCATCCATGCTGGAGTTGATAAAGGAAGGGATCTCGGCAGAGTTTCTGCTCTGGGACCTGGCGGGTTGCCTAGTATTATGCTTGAAGCCACTCTTACTAGAAGGAAAGGGCGGCCAGGTGGAGACCCAGTGTATGGTAGGCTGCTTAATTTCTTCGAAGGGGTGATTGGATGGAAAGAGGCCAGGAACCCCAGCCTGAGCGAGACTGCCGTGCACCCCACAGTCTGACTGCACAGAGCTGCCTCTGTTGGCAGAAGGCGCTGAGGCTCCCCTTCCCGTGTATTCAGAACCCATGTTTGCCAATATATTTTGCTTTCAATTCCAAGAGGAGCTCTGGGAAAACCTGTGGATAAAACCAAATGCCAAACGTTGGACGTTGTTTCCTTTTCCTTTTCTCTCTCTGATTGTTTTAATTGTTCTGTGGTGGTTTTAATGGATTTGAGACCCTGGAGCGGCAGCTGCCTTTCTGATTTCCAGCTGCTTTTTGTGAATAATTTAAAAAGAAAAAAAAAAAGAAACTTTACATTTTGGAGACAAACCTGTGTGAGTTTTTTATTGGTACAAACGTTGTATTTAACACTAGGGGTTTTGTACAGTTTTTTGCCTTTTCTACTAGAAAACAATGTAAAGTGATTTCACAATGTGAAGAGAAAAAAATTGCCACTATGACCAAACGCACAGTCTGTTCTGCAGCAACAATGGGATTCAATCAACTCAAAGTCGTGATTCAGCCGTAGAAATGCTTTTTCTTTACCTTGTTTGAGCTTTTCCTTTCTTTCCTGTTTTGATTTGCAAAAGAAAATGTCTTTTTTGTGTGAACTTGTGTTGTACTATGTAGAAAATTATGAGTTTTACTTTAATGGTTTTAAAAAAAAAAAAGGCAAGAAGAGCCCTTGTCGCTTTTCTGACCTGATCACAGAGTTTGTGTAGTGGATTAAAAAAGAAAAAAAATTGTTACCAGTTTCGAGCAAGGGAGTATGTGTCTAAAAGGAATCTCCTTCCTTTTCTGTGTGTTTTTCCTTTTGTCCCAATGGGGAACCTAAATCTGTTTTAATTGCACAGACACACGGACAAAAAGTCATTTTGTATCTGCCAAGTGTGGTACCTTCCTTTGTTTATTTGCTATTAAACTGTTTGAGAAGAACTGACGTTGTCTTCAGAGTTACTGATTGTTGGGGTAGGTGGCAGCCCGGGGCTGGAGGGGTCGGCGGCACTCCTGAAGAAGGGGTGAGCGCCCCGGAATTACCCGTTAACATGCAGTGGGGCCACCCCAGGCTCCCGAAAGAGCAGAATTTCTTCTGCTGGCCCAGGGCTGTGAGTGCACGTCCCTTCCTGCTGTGGAGTTCCTGCACCTGGGGAGGCAGCCAGCCAGCACTGAGGCCCAGAGCGTGGGGCTCTTCCTCTCTAGGTTTTCAGCGCTCCAGACCAAAGTGCTGCAGCTCCTCTCCCCTCATTTGGACCTCAGAACAGGGTCACAGAAGGGCATTTCTAAGATTTCTTGGGTTTACAACTCAGTAATTCTAGGTCACTCTCATTGAGTGAGGCCCATACTTGGGCCTCCTCAAACCTCTCTGAACTGCAGATTCAGTCAGCCCCTGGGCCAGGAGTCCCAGGCCCTCTGGCTGAATTATAAGTTTGTCTGCTCCTTACCCGCCACTGCCATCCTCGTCCTCCGGGAGGCCAGTCTTTGTGAAGCTGGTGCCTGTCTAAGGGCATGCAACCAGCAATGGCCTGTGGGTGGGCCAGGCCTCAACCTTCTCATCAGAGTCGCTCTTGTGTGGGGTGTGTCTGGGGTAGCGTTTCCCAGTGGGGGTTGTACTGGGTACTAGCCCATGAAATGTTTATGCAGTAATTGTCCTAGCTAATGTTCATTGACTGTTCACCACCATCCTAGTGCTGTGGGAAACACTCGATACACATTATATGCTCTAGTCTTTATAACGCCCCTGGGAGGGAGCTACGGTTTTCATCCCCATTGAGCAGATGAGCAAGCTGAGGTTAAAAGAAATTGGGTTGTGGAATCCCGTGGTGGTCCAGTGGTTAAGACTCCGTGCTTCCACTGCAGGGGGCACGGTTTGATCCCTCTGGTCGGGGAGCTGAGATAACCTGCATGCCGCATGGCATGGCCAAATAAATAAAAAAAAATAATAAAAATACTTTATTTGAAAAAAAAACGGGTTGTTTAAAAAACATTAATCCCAACCTCCCCCCAAAAAAATAGCCAAAGTTACTATTTTTTTATGCCGTAAGTTTATTTACAAACGTATCTAGTATATTGAGTTCAACAGTTTGATCCTTTTTTCAAAGAGAGTGCACCTCTTAAAATGCTCCTCTTCATATCTGTCTCATGGATTCCCCGCCCCCCATCCCCACCCCCCCACCCAAGGGCTTGTGGGATCTTAGCCCCTGGACCAGGGATTGAGCCCCAGGCCCTCGGCAGTGAAAGCGCGGAGTCCTAACCACTGGACCGCCAGGGAATTCCCTCATGGATTATTTTTTAAGCAGTTGGTGTCTTACTATAAGGGTGCAGGGCTTCCCTGGTGGCGCAGTGGTTGAGAGTCCACCTGCCGATGCAGGGGACACGGGTTCGTGCCCCGGCCCGGGAAGATCCCACATGCCGCAGGGCAGCTGGGCCCGTGAGCCATGGCCACTGAGCCTGCGCGTCTGGAGCCTGTGCTCCTCAAAGGGAGAGGCCCGCGTACCGCAAAAAAAAAAAAGAAAGGTGCAGTAAATCGAGATCCAAAGTACAAAGTCATCATAGCCAGTAACCGCCACTTGTCTTCCACTGAAAATGGCAAATTCTTCCCTGGACTCTCCTCCTAGTGGCTCCTATGGACCACAGAGGTTGTGAACCTCCAGATGCTGTATCCCAGGCGCGGAGACTGAAGGCAGAAGAAATGGCGGCAGCACACCAAGACCTCCTTCCCTCACGACCTTGTTTCCGTGTCCAAAGTTACTATTAGATTTCATTAAGTCTTTTTCCTACACACATTTTAAAAATAAGACTGGGATCAAACTAAAAAGAAGAAATTGGGTTGCTCCTGGAAAGTGGTGTGCACTGAGAGTGAAAGCAGGTCTGCCTGACTTCCAAGCCCTTTCTCTTAAGTACTTACTCCCAAGGAGAAGTAACTCTGTAAAAGCAAATCAGTGTGCTTTAGTTAACCTACACAGTCTCATCGCACACGGTTTACGTGCTGTCCTCTAGGCTCTAGGGAAGGGACCTTTGAGGGAGCTTACAACTCTGTGGCTCCCTCGGTGGTGCATCGTTTCAGCTTTGCCCTCAGAGTGACTGTCTCGGTGCTAAAGGGGTAGCTCAGTGCTCCCAGTTGTTGGTGTCATGGTGCTCCTGCAAGGTGCCACTTCCCGTGAGGACTGGAGTGCTTCTTAAACGTCACTCCTGCCACACAGTTCTTTCCTAGATCTGTTGCCACCGAAGCTGTTCTTTACCTCGTGTTTATTTTAATTTTTTTTTTTTTGCATTGTGGTAAAAATACATATAGCAATTTTCTATTTTAACCATTTTTAAGTAAACAGTTCAGTGACATTTAGTACATTCAGTGTTGTACAACCATCACCACCTAATGTTTTAAATCAACTTGAAATCCACCTTTTTAAATTTCACCTCATTCTGACCATTAGTATTTGTGAAGTTACAAGTTTGGTGTCCTAATTGTAAAATACACATTATTTTTAAATACACATTGGGGCTTCCCTGGTGGCACAGTGGTTAAGAATCCGCCTGCCAATGCAGGGGTACACGGGTTCAAGCCCTGGTCTGGGAAGATCCCACATGCCGTGGAGCAACTGGGCCCGTGTGCCACAACTACTGAGCCCGCGTGCCACAACTAGTGAAGCCCACACGCCTAGAGCCCGTGTTCTGCAACAAGAGAAGCCACTGCAATGAGAAGCCCACGCACCACAACGAAGAGTAGACCCCGCTCACTGCACCTAGAGAAATCCTGTGCACAGCAACGAAGACCCAACGCAGCCAAAGATAAATAAATAAACATTTAAAAAATGTAAAATAAAATACACATTAAAGGACTTCCCTGATGGTCCAGTGGCTAAGACTCCACACTTCCACTGCAGGGGGCACGGGTTCGATCCCTGGTTGGGGAACTAAGATCCCGCAGACTGAGTGGTGCAGCCAAAATAAAATAAAATACACATTAAGCTGCATGACCATCAGTATGTATAAAATTTCCATGGGGTGGCTTCTCAGATCTGTTTCACACTTTGGGGAATTGGGTCAGGGTGGAGAGTCAGGGGCTTCTCCATGGACTCCCTTCCTGTACCTGTTTCCTCTATGAGTAGAGGGTGGTTGAACCAGAGATTGTCTCCCACTTAGCACAGATGTTCTGTAACTCACGATTGAGGTGGTAGATCTTCGTCTTAGGACTCCTGTATTCCTGAGATAGAACTTGATATAAAAATAGAATGAGGACTTCCCTGGGGGTCCAGCGGTTAAGACTGTGCACTTCCAGTGCCGGCGACACAGGCTCGATCCCTGGTCAGGGAGCTAAAATCCCACATGCTGTGTGGTGCGGCCAGAAAAAAAAAATGTTAAGTACAATTTGAATATCTTCCAGTTTAACATCATACTTAAAGGCCGTTGTTTCTCTTTAAAATTTACCCCAAAAAAGGGACTATGCCAAAGGTACTATTTTTTTTTTTTTAATCTTTTTTTTTTTTTAATGTTGGGGGTAGGCGTTTTAATTAATTTATTTATTTTTGCTGTGTTGGGTCTTCGTTTCTGTGCGAGGGCTTTCTCTAGTTGCGGCAAGCGGGGGCCACTCTTCATCGCGGTGCGCGGGCCTCTCACTGTCACGGCCTCTCCTGTTGCGGAGCACAGGCTCCAGATGCGCAGGCTCAGTAGTTGTGGCTCACTGGCCTAGTTGCTCCGCGGCATGTGGGATCCTCCCAGACCAGGGCTCGAACCTGCGTCCCCTGCATTAGCAGGCAGACTCTCAACCACTGCGCCACCAGGGAAGCCCAAAGGTACTATTTTTAACCTCAAAAAAAATTTAGACTTATGCATCTTTATAATCATATATCTGTGTCTTAATTAAACTATTTCTTCTAAAAACCCACATGCAGTCACCTTTTATTTTTGAATAGATTCCTTAGGCACCTAATTGCCGCACTCCTGGTTCCCGGCTTACTGGCTTTCTCAGTCAGCCTCCCTAACTCTCCCAGGTACTTTACATGCTGTGCTCACCTGAGCATCTCAGTCCCTGATGAAGAAAAGCCATCAGGAAGGAAATGAAAGAGCAGGTTTGTTCCTTCACCTCTGGGAATGTCAAACTAATGTCTGATAACATTGTCCTTCCAGGAGGGATCATAGATGGCTTTTTTTTTTTTTTTTTTTTTTTGCAGTATGCAGGCCTCTCACTGTTGTGGCCTCTCCCGTTGCGGAGCACAGGCTCCGGACGCGCAGGCTCAGCGGCCATGGCTCACGGGCCCAGCCGCTCCGCGGCATGTGGGATCTTCCCGGACCGGGGCACGAACCCGTGTCCCCTGCATCGGCAGGTGGACTCTCAACCACTGTGCCACCAGGGAAGCCCCATAGACGGCTTTTTCTTGCACCTTCTGCCTTTTTCAAGCTCTTTCCTTCTCTCTGGGGAGTCCTTTCCAACCCCCTCTGCCACCATCTGGTGTTTAATTTTTTTTTGCATACATTGGCTTTCTCTTTACTGGTAAAGGCTCCAGCTGTTGAGAGGACTGTTGTTCTTTTCAATCAAAGTCAGATCTTGGGATGGGGAAATGAACACATTTCAGCCGGGAACGGCTGTCCCAACACTCCTGCAGCCAAGTCTGTAGGACCTTGACCCTGCTTCCCTCCCCACACCCCCATCCCCCCATGCAGGGTCCCAGTGACCCCATCCCCCCATGCAGGGTCCCAGTGACCTGAGGCCTCCTGAGGTTTGGGGTGTTCTTATACTGTCTGATTGAGGTATAATTCACACACTATACAATTTGCCTACTTAAAGCATCCAGGTCTGGTTTTGAGTGTTGTGCAACCATCACCACAACCTAATTTTAGATCATTTTCATCGTCCTAGAAAGAAACCCCATACTCATTAGCAGTCACTCCCCTTCCCCCCTCATCCCCATTCCCAGCCCCTGGCAACTACTAATCCTTCTGCTCTGTAGCTTTGCCTGTTCTGGATTTGTCATATAAATGCAGTCATACAGTACATGCCTTTTGTGTTTGGCCTTCACTTAGCCTTACCTCCTGAGGCATTTTCTTCTTTTCTCCCCATGCTTGAAAACTGCTCACAGCAGTAGCCTCGGACCACCTGCTCCTGCCGTTTCTAGCCCTTTTGAGCTCGTCTCCTTGCAGTCCAGCCGTGTTTCTGCAGCGCCCTGTCCCTTCTACTTCTCCCAGCCCCTCCTGTTACCTGCTGTGTCATCTGCCTCTCCCTGAGTCTGGCAGTCTTCTAGACCTACCTGCATTGTCCAGTACGATTACCCATTAGCCACTGTAGCTACTAATTAAAATTAAAAACTTCATCTCAGTTTCACCATGAAGCCACATGTGACTAGTGGCTATCATGTTGGACTGCAGGACAAAGAACATTTCCATCATCACAGTCGGTTATGGTGGTTGGGACTGCTCTGGAGAGTTACTTTCCTTTTAAGAAAACAGAACAGCTACCATTTATGAGTTGTAGCCCCTGTACTAGTGCACCCAGCAACTGGCAGCATAGGGAGATGGAGACTGAGACAGAGACACTGCAGTTCTTCTCTGTCACAGCTATACTAGGAGAGTTGGATTTTAACCCAGGTCACCCTGACTCCTGCAGAGCATATTCCTCTGGGAGTGAATGGTGGACCTTGGGGGCCCTGGTTTAAATTCCACCTTTAGAGTGGAGCTTCATGAAGGCGGGAACCATGTACGTATTGTTCTTCACAGGAGCCTTAGGGGCTGGTAGATAATAAGCATCAAGGAGACATTTAATGAGTGAGTAAATGAACAAATAAATATCAAAAGATGACAGTTGCTTTTGTCCAAGAGCTTCCGGACATGCTTTTTCCCCCAACTACATGACATTCGAGTTTTATTTAGAAATTTCCATCCACTCCAGAAAGAAAGGGAATAACTTATTTTCACGCCTGTTTATAGATTACTAGCTACCAGCCAGTACCCAAATTCTCTATAGGCCCTCCGTGGCTGTGAAACAAATGATGGCCAAGTCCGTTAGAGCCACTTTACAAGAATTCTGCTAATACAGCTTCCTGCCCCGTGAGGAAATTGGTGGAGGGGCACCTACGTGTGGTACTCCAGCCCTGAGAGTGCCACCAACCTGGTCATTCCTGAAGTGGACAGTGCCCAGAGCCTGGGGCTTACATGACACAATGACTTTTTTTTTTCAAGTTAAGGTTTGAGGGTTTTTTTTTTCCCCAAAGCATAATGTTATAGACGAGGACTTAGTGTGTGGTGGGAAAAGCTTGTGTTTAGGAGTCTCTTAATCTGATTATAATACCAGCTGTGTGACCTTGGGCAGGTGACCTGATTCAGCCTCAGATTCCTCACCTGCCAAATGGAAATGAAAACACCCACCCAGCAGGGCTGGGAAGGTGAGAGAGTGTCTCCAGCGTTTAGCACACTGCCACCCTTGGCAGACATGCTCATTCAAGTCGCTAACAGCCCTAAGTACATCAGAGTTAGCAGTGAGCGTTTCCCCATCCCGTAGCCCGTTGATAACTGTCAAACAGGTGGGGGAGTACGCTTCCAGAATTTCTCTCTATATACAAAAATATGTACACATATAATGATGTTTGCTAATAAAAATGAGATCATGCCTTAATGTACAGAATGTTTGCATTTTTTTTCAGTTACTTTGTCACGGGCACCCTTCCATCTGGACATGTACACTGGAATCTACCATTTTCACTTTTAGAGACTACATAGCATTTCATGGTTTCTCGACTGTCCTATTGGACACAGGTTATTTCTAGATTTTTCACTATTATAAACTGTAAGAGCCAATTCAAGGAAGGTTCGGGGACTTCCCTGGTAGCGCAGTGGTTGAGAGTCCGCCTGCCGATGCAGGGGACACAGGTTCGTGCCCCGGTCCGGGAAGATCCCGCATGCCGCGGAGCGGCTGGGCCCGTGAGCCATGGCCGCTGGGCCTGCGCGTCCAGAGCCTGTGCTCCGCAACGGGAGAGGCCACAACAGTGAGAGGCCCGCGTACCGCAAAAAAAAAAAAAAAAAAAAAAAGGTTCAGGAGTTCCATTAGAGGGGCATTAGTGCAACATCTTGTTTTCAAAGCAAGTTCTTATTTTATCGTCTCATTTGGTTTTCACAGAAACTATCAGAAAGGTAAAGCTCCATTTACAACTAGGAAAACGAATTTGTCGAGAGGGACAGATGTCCCAAGGATCCCGCTAATCGTGACAGAAGGGGCCTGGGACTGTCCCCTTCAGTTACATTTGTTGTGCAGGGGCTATAAATGCAGGGGCCTGCAGGGGCCAGGCAGGTGATGCAAGCCTGCGAAAGGAGACCAATCTAAGATGACAAGTGACAATTGGCTCAGTGTCAAGGCAAGAATAGCAAGAGGTGGGGAATGTGGACGAATGAGAGACATTCTTGGTCTCTTGAGGCCAGACACCAACCATTTAACTTTTTGACATGCAGACTCATGGGCCCGGGGATTGCTTGAGCTTCCAGTCTTCAACAGAAGCAGGAAATGCCGATTCTTATATGAAATCTCCCAGATAACAAGTGTAGCCAACCAACTTGGAAATCATCAGCCCTTGCACGCCGGATTGTGAGCCCTGCTTCAGGCCCAAACTTCATTTTCTACTTTCGATTTTAAAACGGGAATCTAAAGTGTACCAGGCCGCGTAGCTGGTACCTGACACAGCGGTCACTTGGAACAAGCCCCCAGGCTCCTGCTGTCCCATTACCCTGTGAGGTTAAGTGGCCCAGAAGAGACTCATTTTGTGACTCGCCCTCCCGGTTCCGGGGGCCTTTTGTCAGCCTTCATTGCTGGGCTTTGGTGAGCAGGGCTTGATTTTGTTCACCTTTTCCTTAGCCTTCTTTGTATACATTTCTCCTGCTCACCCAGGCCAGAGCCTTGGACAGCATTCCCCGTGGGCTTGGGTGTGTCCGATGAAAATCACTGTGATTCCTGGGCTTCCCTGGTGGCGCAGTGGTTGAGAGTCCGCCTGCCGATGCAGGGGACACGGGTTCGTGCCCCGGTCTGGGAGGATCCCACATGCCGCGGAGCGGCTGGGCCCGGGAGCCATGGCCGCTGGGCCTGTGCGTCCGGAGCCTGTGCTCCGCAACGGGAGAGGCCACAACAGTGAGAGGCCCACAAACCGCAAAAAAATAAAAAAATAAAAAAATAAAAATCACTGTGATTCCTGAAGACGGCTGTCCAGTTCCCCTTCACTTTTCTCCTTCTCCTCTTTTCCGGGACAGTGTCATGGTTAAGAGTAGGACCACTAGAGTCACACTGCTTGGGTTCAGTCTCTGCTCTGTCTCTAGGTCGCAGTGTGCTCTTGGGCAGGTCACTTTACCTCTGCGCGCCTCCCAGTTATCTGTAAACTGGAAGAAATGCTCAGCTTAGGAAATGTTAGTTGTTACACTTCTGTTGGTCTCCTCTCACTTTGCCAGGGGCTGTGCAGGTGCTGGTGGTACAAAGACCACACCGTTGCCCTAAAGGAACATGACCTCGACCTAACTGTGTGCGGTGGTCAGCAAATTGCTGACTCTGGGGCAGAGGAAACTGTCAAGTTTTTGAGTTTTGCAATCATTCGCGTTCCCAGGTACCCGTAAGGCTGTGGTTCCAGATTCCTTTGGGATGCTGAGGCAAACTGCCCACCTCCCTTCCCTCCTGTCAAAGACTCGACTCGAACACGTGGCTGGACTATATCTGGTCAACAAATGGGAGAGAATCTGCTGGCTCTTCAGCACTTGCCCTGTGTGCCCAGCTTCCTTCCCCTCTGGAGGTTAACTTCAACCCAGGACCCACCTTCCCAGCTGAGAGGAAGATCCCAGCCAACTCTCCTGTGCAAGTGGCTCCCTGACTCTCCCTCGCTTTCCCATCTTCCTGTGGTTCCGGTTCAAGAGCACTTCCCCTGGGGCATCCCGGTATCCTTGTCCAGTCCCAAGGGCCCCTCCTCCATCCCCTCGACCTATGCTGAGCATGCACCCCCGCCCCACTCCCAGATTGCCCCACTCTGGACCCATTTTGCTCACAGTAAACAGGAGTCATCTCTGCCTCTACTCAGGACGAGGCGGACAGGGCAGATCGGCTGTAAGCCTGGAGCGGTTGCTTTAAATTTCAAAATTAAACTTTCACTTCTCCCCTTTTTCTCCCCATTAATTTAACATATTTATTGAGTGGCCACTGTGTGCCAGGTCTTGCTCTGGAGACATAGTGATGAATGAGATGAAGTCCCTGCCCACACATCTGAGTGGGGGAAACAGACACTAAGCCAATAACCTCATTAATGAATATGATAAATCTTGTATCAGAATGGAATGTAATTCTCTATGAGTGTAATAATAAGCTGATCCACCCCAACTAGGACTTAACTGGGCAGAATGTCAGGGTAGGGACCACGAGGGGCAAAGGCCCTGGGACAAACAGGTTGGCAGTTCCTCACAAGTTGAACACAGAGTTACCTATGACCCAGCAATTCTACTCCTAGGTATATACCCAAGAGATATGAAAACATATGTCCACATGAAAACTTGTACATGAATGTTTATAGCATCCTTATTCATAATAACCAAAAAGGGAAACAAACCAAATGTCCATTGACTAATGAATGGATAACAAAATGGTGTATTGAATACTATTCAATGAATAGTATTGAACCTTAAAAACATTATGCTGAGTGAAAGAAGCCAGTCACAAAAGGCCATATGTTGTACGATTCCATTTATATGAAATGTCCAGAATAGACAAGTCCATAGAAAGTAGATTGTGGTTGCAGGGTGTATTCGTTTGTTCAGGCTACCATAACACTGTGCAACAGACTGGAGGGCTTAAACAATAGAAATTTATTTTCTCACAGTTCTGGAGGCCAGAAGTCAGAGATCAAGGTGTTAAAAGGGTTGGTTTCATTCTGAGGCCTCTCTCCTTGGCTTGTTGATGACCCTCTTTTTCCTCCTGTGTGTGTCTATGTCCTGATCTCTTCTTATGACACTAGTCATATTGGATCAGGGCCCCTTCTAATGACCTCATTTTACCTTTTTAAAGATGGTGTCTCCAGGAAATTCCCTGGCCGTCCAGTGGTTAGGACTCCATGCTCTCACTGCAGAGGACCCGGGTTCGATCCCTGGTCAGGGAACTAAAATCCCACAAGCCAGGTGGCACAGCCAAAAAAAAAGATGGTATCTCCAATAAGGCACATTCCGAGGTTGGGGGGTGCGGTCTACATATCAACACCAACCTATGAACGGGGGCACAATTCAGCACCCCATAACACAAAGGAATGGGGGGTGACTGCTAATGAGCACAGGACTTCTTTTCAGGGTGATGAAAATGTTCTGATGTTAGAAATTTGTGCTGATCAATGCACAAATTTGTGAATACAGGCACACCTCGAAAATACTGCAGGTTTGGTCCCAGACCACCACAGTAAAGTGAACATCACAATAAAGCAAGTCACATGAATTTTTTGGTTTCCCAGTGCATATAAAAGTTACGTCTGTGCTATATTGTAGTCTATTAAGTGTGCAATAGCATTATGTCTAAAAACACAATGTTCAGACCTAAACTAAAAAATCTTTTATTGCTAAAGATACTAACCATCCTCTGAGCCTTCAGTGAGTCATAGTAGTAACATCAAAGATCACTGATTACACCTCACCATAAGAAACATAATAATAATGACAGAGCTTGACATATTATGAGAATTGCCAAAATGTGACACAGAGACAAGAAGTGAGCATACGTTGTTGGAAAAATGGTGCCGATAGACTTGCTCGATGCTGGTTTGCCACAAATCTTCAATTTGTAAAAAACGAAATATCTGCAAAGTGCAATAAAATGAGATGTGCTTGTATACTAAAAGCCAGTGTCCACTCTGAAAGGACAAATTTGCCCTGGGGCAAGAAGGAGTCTGGTTTGCAGAGAGGGAAGAGAAAGATGGGGTGAGTCAAGCTGGTGGGGATGGCAGGAGCCTCTCTCAACCCCATAAGCCCCAGTACTTCACTGGTCTGCTCCCTATATAAGACTTTGCCCTTCTCCAGTGTGTCTGGCATTAAAACTCATTGTAAAGCACTCTTTCAAACTGGGACTGGGATTGGAATTGGGTATCTTTTAAACCTTCAAAGACCAACTTCTGTTCCTCATGGGCAGTTTGCCATGGAGCATACGGACGCAGCTCTAGATAACCTCTTGCTTATTGTCACATAGTGTTTCCTGTGTGTCAGGCAGGCACTGTTCTAAGTCCTTGTCAATTACTAAGTCATTTAGTTCCAGCAGTCCAGTAAAGGGACTTCCCTGCAGTCCAGTGGTTAAGACTTCGCCTTCCAATGCAGGGGGTATGGGTTCGATCCCTGGTCAGAGAGCTAAGGTCCCACATGGCTCGTGGGCAAAAAGCCAAAACATAGGGCTTCCCTGGTGGCGCAGTGGTTGAGAGTCCGCTTGCCGATGCAGGGGACACGGGTTCGTGCCCCGGTTCGGGAGGATCCCACGTGCTGTGGAGCGGCTGGGCCCGTGAGCCATGGCGGCTGGGCCTGCGCGTCCAGAGCCTGTGCTCTGCAACGGGAGAGGCCACAGCAGTGAGAGGCCCGCGTACTGCCAAAAAAAAAAAAAAAGCCAAAATATAAAACAGAAGCAATATTGTAACAAATTCAATAAAGACTTTAAAGAATGGTCCACATCAAAAAGAAAGAAATCTTAAAAAAAAAATCCAGTAAAGTAGGAACCATTATTCTCCTGCCCAAAGTCACACTGCCCATACAGATAATAAACGGCGGAGTCAGAATTCAAACCCTGGCAGCCTGGCTCCAGGGTCCACGCTGTTACCCACCACACTGTGGGGCTCATAGCAAGCCTGTGGGTTAGGGTTTATTAGCCTATTGCAGCCTCAATTTACAGATGAGAAAACTGAGGCCCAGAGAGGTGAATGACTTGTTGGCTGGGGTCGGACTGTGAGTTAGGACACGTTGGGATGGTGTGGGCATGTGCACGGGTAAGGGACCTCGGCGCCCAGTGACTCACAGGAACAGAGCCTGGGGTCGGTGGGTCTGGGGGGAAGGTTGTGATGGGGAGAGGCCCCAGCCTCCTGCTGCCTGTGTGCCCAGCCTCATCCCTGATTCTTCCAGCTCTCAGCCCACCCCTGGAGGCAGCTCCTTGGCAAGGCTGCGGGGACGGCCTGCCTGGCCAGGAGGCTCAGGGCCAGTGTCAGAGGTGCTGAAGAGACGCCCAAGGGGATGCCTGGGGGGGCAGGCACCTTCCTCCCAGCTCGGGAGTGGGTGTGGCAGAGGCCCCGCGTGACCTTGTGGCTGACATTCCTTGGCGGCCACGTGGCCCCAACTGGCAGGGACAGCTGCGGACAGCGACGGACCAGCTTTGTTCGCAGGGTGGCGCCTGCTCTCCATCCAGGCCCTGCGCCTTCTGGGGGCTCGGTGGGCAGCTGGCGCCGTGGGTCCCCCGCCATGAGTGTCTAGAGGCACGGAGCCACCAGGGTCTCTCTGGAGGGGGCTCAGGGCACTGGGAGGATGGGGCAGGACCAGACGAAGCAGCAGATCGCGAAGGGGCTCCAGCTGTACCAGTCTAACCAGACAGAGAAGGCGCTGCAGGTGTGGACGAAGGTGCTGGAGAAGAGCTCGGACCTCGTGGGGCGTTTCCGCGTGCTGGGCTGCCTGGTCACGGCCCACTCGGAGATGGGCCGCTATAAGGAGATGCTGAAGGTGGGAGCGCCGCGGCCGGGCTGGGAGGGCGGGGCCGGGGCGGGATTTCTCCCAGGCCTCCCAGCCCCCCTCCCGCCTCCTCAGGCTCCCCTGTATCCCACAGGCTAGTGGCTGGGGCCTGAGGCTCTGAATCCACTGGGTCTCGGCTTTGGATTTGGGCCTGTGGCCTTGAACTCCGGTGTCTGAAGCTCTGAGACTGAGGTTCTCAGCCTCAGGGTTCGGGGAGCTGAAGGCCAGGTCTCAGAGTCGAGGTTCCAGCCTTCCTATTCGGGGTTCTGAGTCTGAGTCTAGGGGGCGCTGGCTCCAGGTTTGAGGCTGTGGATGGGTGGGTGGTGGAGACTGCAGACCTAGGCTCAGGATGGAGAGGTGGAAGCTGTGGGTCTGGGTTTGGGAGGTGGAGGCTCCTGGGCTGCAGCTTCTGGGGCTTCTGGGACTGGGGAGCAGGGAGCGCATCTGAGGCCAGGGCTGGACGCTCTGGGCCTGAGGCTTTGGGCTGTGAGGCTTGGAGGGACGGAGGCTCGGGTCCCAGGCTCAGGGTCCAGGCTGACGCTCCCGGCCTGCCACCCTGGCGGGCAGTTTGCTGTGGTACAGATCGACACGGCTCGGGAGCTGGAGGATGCCGACTTCCTCCTGGAGAGCTACCTGAACCTGGCGCGCAGCAACGAGAAGCTGTGCGAGTTTCACAAGACCATCTCCTACTGCAAGACCTGCCTCGGCCTGCCCGGCACCCGGGCAGCCACCCAGCTCGGAGGCCAGGTCAGCCTGAGCATGGGCAACGCCTTCCTGGGCCTCAGCCTCTTCCAGAAGGCCCTGGAGAGCTTCGAGAAGGCCCTGCGCTATGCCCACAACAACGATGACACCATGCTCGAGTGCCGTGTCTGTTGCAGCCTGGGCAGCTTCTACGCCCAGGTCAAGGTGGGCCCGGCCCCCCAGGGAGGGCGGTAGAGTCTCGGGCTCCCTGAGAGTCTCCCGTGAGCCACGCTCCCTGTTGCATCACCTCGTTCAATCCTCCCATTTAGGTAGGGATGAGGCAGACGGAAGCCTGGGAGGGAAAAGACAGCCAGGAAGTAAAGACATGGCCAGGCAGGGCAGAGCCAGAATTCAAGCCTTGATCTGTCTGACTTCCTGGGGGAATGGGAAGCTCCTATGTGAGGACAGGCCGTGAACCTGTACTGCCACGTGTTTGTTGTGTGATCTTGGGCAAGTCACCTCTCCTCTCTGAACCTATGAAATGAAGGAGAATGGAACCCACTTTACAGCGTGGTTGTAAGGATTCATTCATCAAATATGTACTGAGCATCTATGATATCCCAGACACTGTTGGCCTAGGGTGCAACAGTGAAAACAACAGCCAAGTCCCTGGGTTCATGAACCTTGCATTCTAGCTGGGAGAGAAAGACAAATAAATGCAATCAGCAAATCAAGTATACAGCATGGTGGAAAGTGCCTAGGAAAAAGGCGAGCAGGGAAAGGGGGTTGGAAGTGCTGAGGATGAGGTGTTGCAATTTCCAACAGGATGGTTGGAAGGCCTTGTAGAGGTGATGTCTGATGTCTTGGAGGAGGTGAGAGGGTGAACCATGCAGAAATCTGGCAAAAGAATGAAAAAGAGGGAACAGTTAAAGCACAGCTCTGCCCTTGGGGGACCTTACCCAGTATGTTCCAGGAAGGATGGAGGCCAGCATGGCTGCAGCAGCTGTGTGAGAAGAAGGTAGGTGGTGGTGGGGTCAGAGAGGTAAGGGGGAAGGGAAATGGCAGACTGAGAAGAAACTGACGGGGTCAGTGACCTCAGGCTTTTGGTCCTGAGCATCTGCTCTCTTTCCCCCTAGGCATCTAGGCTGTGCTTGGCCCATGGGGGATGTTAGTGCCTGGCACATAGTAGATGCTTAAAAAATCCTGGAGAGTGTAAATGCTGATGGATCAGAGGTGGAAGTATGAGGAAGTGAGGGTCATCCACGACCACACTGAGGATTTTGTTTTCAGCAACTAGATGTATGGGGAAGCCATTCAGTGAGATGCAATAGGATTGGAGAGGGATAGGGGTGTTTTATAACCTTTTTTATTATGAAGAAAATTAACCATGCAGGAAAGCAGAATAATATAATGAATCTCCATATACCCACTACTTAGATTTAACAATTATTAATATTTTGCCATATTTGACTTACATATTTTTCACTGAAGTGATGTGATGCAAAATTATAGACATCATGATATTTTACCCCAAAGTAATTCTGTATGCATTTCTGGGAAAAAAAAAAAAAAAAAAAAAGACCGTTTTATATATATATAAATATAAGGACACTTTCTTACACACTTTCTTACATAATCACAATACTATTTATCACACACACCATATTGAACAATTATCTCTTAAATTTCTCTACTTATCCTGAAAATATGCCTTTATCCTCGGCTTGTTTGAATTGGAACACAAACAAGAACCACACATTGCAGCGGTTATTATGTCTCCCGAGTCTCTTTCTATAGAGAATTCCTACCCTTCCCTTTATTTTCCATGGTTTATTGAGGAAGCCGGATGAATTGCCTTGTAGAATGTTCCATCTCATTGTCTCATTGCTTCCTCAAGGAGTCATGTAAGTTGTTTCTTTGTCTCCATTACTCTCTATGAACTAGAACTTACATAATGACTTAGTAAGATTTAGGTCACGCATTTTTGGTGAGAATACTATACAAGCGAGGCTGCGTGCTTCATGTTACATCATATCGGTAGTTAAGAGAGTAACCACCTGATCCCACTGTTTTCAGCTTTGCTGTCTTCCTTTCACGACCGGTAGGTTAACTTGTGGGGTGATACTTTGGCTGTGAATATTCAGTTCTGCAACAACATTTTCCGTAATGGTTTGAGCATCCATTGATGTTTGTTGCCTGAATAACTTCTTTCATTTCAACTCTCATGAAATGGTGATTTCCAAGTTCTATCATGACTTCTGCAATTACTAGCTGGGATTTTTTCTATAAGGAAGAACTTTCCCTCTTTAACTGGAGCTAGTGGATTACTCTGAAATACAGTTCCTTAAGGAAAGGCAGAATAAATACTTTTTCCTTTTCCTTTAATTACCACTTTCCAGAATAATGAGTTGATGTGATAGTTGCCTTCAATGATCACACTTACTTGTTTTGCTTCCTCTTTTTGTAGTATCGTTGTGAAATCATGGATTTAAAAAAATATTCAGAAAAAAAATATTCAGTACTTGTCAGTCAGTTGCAATCATTGTTCCTTTTGATGCTCATATTATCTTAATTTTAGTCAGTGGAATTCTCTTCAATATGGCTACTGTGTCCTATTGACGAGACTTCATTTAGTCTTTAAAAGAAAACATTCTTGTTTTCTGGCACAATAGCCTGTCCCACACTCGTTTTGTATACTGTCGTCCCTCGGCATCTGTGGAGGATTGGTTCCAGGATCCCCCAGGACACCCAAATCCGGGAATGCTCAAGTCACTTATATAAAATGGTGTAGTATTTGCATAAAATCTACATACATTCCCTCCACCCCATACTTTAAATCATCTCTAGATTACTTATAATACCTAATACAATGTAAATGCTATGTAAATATAAACTGGTGTGTGGCAAATTCAAGTTTTGTTTTTTCAGAACTTTCTGGATTTTTCCCCCCAATATTTTCAACCCTCAGTTGGTTGAATTCAAGGATGTGGAACCCTCGAATACAGAGGGCCCACTCTATTTCCTGCTCCAAACCTGGAGCCAGCCATTCCTCCGGGTCCTTTTTTTAGTAGGAAATGGTATTTAAAGACCAAACATGGGCTCTCAGGATGCTCGTGGCTACTGGGTTGTTGCTACTAAATCTCTTCCGCTGTGAGGACAACTGGACTTTATACTGATATTTCCAATTCAAATCCAATGTTTCAGGACTTTCCTTAATTTATTTCAGACTTGATTCTCTTTTCTCTTAGACTGAAAATCTTGGTTTCTAAATATTTACTTTATCCTACAAAGTACATAAAATAATTTCAAAAGACAATACCAATATTGTCTTACTCAAAAAAAAAAAAATGATGAATGAGGTTTGATTTCTTTGCCATTCTTTTGTCTTTATAATATATCCCACTATGGCTGAACTGTTCAAGTATATATTTTAAGGTCCTTTGAAATAATAACTTTTCTGTATGGCTATATTAATATATAACATATATAATATAATATATAATATATTAATATATATTATAAAAGAATCATAATATACTATGATAGAATATTATAATATACCTTGATTGTATTATAATATATACTTATGATTAGAATTGATTATAATATTAATATAATGATATACATTAAGGTCATTTGTTTCCATTTTCTATTTTTAGGGTTTTTAAAATTAAATTTAATATTTTAAAGTCTGTAAAACATTTACATGGCTTCAAGTTAAAAAGTACATAGTAGGGACTTCCCTGGTGGTCCAGGTGAGACTCTGTGCTCCCAATGCGGGGGCCCCCGGGTTCGAGCCCTGGTCAGGGAGCTAGATCCCGCATGCGTGCCGCAACCGAGAGCCCGCATGCCCCAATGAGGAGCCCACGTGCCACAGCTAAGACCCGGTGCAGCCAAAAAGAAATAAATTAGTAATAAATAAGTTAATAAAAAGTACATAGTACAAATTAAGTATGTTAGGAACAGGTTTTTATTGGGGTTACTGAGAGTTCTCTTTTGGTCATATTAGCTTGTTAAATATTAAATAAAAATTCAAATAGGTTTTCTACAAAGAAGAACAGAGAAGTGGGGCTGTAGCTAAATGGGACATGAGATCAAAGAAGGTTATTTGATTTTTATTTTTGTTTTTGTTTTTCAAATGAGATAAGAAATGCCAGGCTGTGATTTTACATTGATAGGAATGATTCAGTAGAAAGAGACTGGGGAGGGGGTTCCAGAGCCCACATGGAGGGGGTCATATTTAATTTGTTAGGAGCAGGGAGTAGCAGGAAGGAGGCAGTGTGGGAACAGATCTGGTGGGTTTGACGGATAAGGTGGATAAGGGAGCTCCTCTCTGATTTTCTTCTCTTTTTTAAAAAATAATTAAGTTATTTATTCATTTATTTTTGGCTGCGTTGGGTCTTTGTTGCTTCACGCGGGCTTTCTCTAGTTGCAGCGAGCGGGGGCTACTCTTCGTTGCGGTGCACGGGCTTCTCATTGCGGTGGCTTCTCTTGTTGTGGAGCACGGGCTCTAGGTGCGCAGACTTCAGTAGTTGTGGTGCACAGGCTAAGTAGTTGTGGCACGCGGGCTCAGTAGTTGTGGCTCGCAGTCTCTGGAGCACAGGCTCAGTAGTTGTGGTGCACGGGCTTAGTTGCTCTGCAGCATGTGGGATCTTCCTGGACCAGGGCCCCTGCATTGGCAGGTGGATTCTTTTTTTTTTTTTTTTTTTTTTTTTTTTTTTTTTTTTTGCGGTACGCGGGCCTCTCACTGTTGTGGTCTCTCCCGTTGCGGAGCACAGGCTCCGCACGCGCAGGCTCAGCGGCCATGGCTCACGGGCCCAGCCGCTCCGCGGCATATGGGATCCTCCCAAACCGGGGCACGAACCCGTATCCCCCGCATCGGCAGGCGGACTCCCAACCACTGCGCCACCAGGGAGGCCCTGGCAGGTGGATTCTTAACCACTGCACCACCAGGGAAGTCCCTCTTCTGTTTTCTTAATGGTGCATAAGGTGAGCTCATGTGCTAATAATGGACAGGTTCAGAAGACATTTGGAAATTTGAGGAGAAAGAAAGGTGAGAGGATGATTTCTTTGCCTTAGCGAGTCTGTCCCAATGTTCTTTCAGCTGACTGTGCTGGCAGTCACCGAACATTCAGTGATGACTGGGTGCCAGGGGGCAAACTCCAGTGGGGTTGGAGTGGGCTCTGATATCCCCACCACCCCCCTTCTGTGTGTCTCGGAAGCCGAGGGGCCCAACTGGGACTGGGTGAGAGGAGGAGCCAACTGTATTTTCTTCCTTCTCATTCATCCGTTCATTCATTCATTCAATAAATACTTACTAAGTGCCAGGCACTGTGCTAGGCTCTTGCCATTCATCGGCAAACCAGATGGAAACCCCTGTGTTCATGGAGCCCACACCCGTGCACTGGCTGTTCCCTCTGTCTGGATCACTCTTTCCCTGGACACCAGAATGAATGAATGAATGAATGAATGAACACGCAGTGGAGCGTTCCACTTAGGGGCAGCCCCTGCCACTCTGTGTGCCCCCTCCCATCCCACCCCCTCCCTGTGTCCCCTGCAGGACTACGAGAAAGCCCTGTTCTTCCCCTGCAAGGCTGCAGAGCTCGTCAACGACTATGGCAAAGGCTGGAGCCTCAAGTACCGGGCCATGAGCCAGTACCACATGGCTGTGGCGTATCGCCTGCTGGGCCACCTGGGCAGTGCCATGGAGTGCTGTGAGGTGGGGCAGCAGGGAAGGGGGGCAGTTAGAGGGTGGGAGAGTAGGTGGGGTCTGGGCCCAGGGCCTCTTCCTGCCAACTCAGCCCACTGAGGCCCCCAAGCCTTGCCCCTGGCCCCTCCTCTCTACAGCTGAGCCCCTGAAGGATGTGTTTGTTCCCCAGTCCCCGTGCCCCAAACCTCATTCCCTTCTAGTCTGTTTTCAGGGGAGGGCACTTCCCTCTGCCCCCCCACCACTGCCAAAAAAAGTGCCCTTATGGGGCACTTTAAGTAGGAAGAGAGCCAGTCTCTGGAGTTCCACTGATCTGGGTTCGAATCCCAACTTTGCCACTTAATAACCTGGTGACCTTGGTCAAGTCACTTTTGTTCTCAGAGCCCCAGTTTCCAGTGCTGTCAGACCTCAGTGGTTCAGTGCATGGGCCTCAGCACCATGAAAGGTGTATTGGGCTCTGAGGATGTTGGTGACCCTGGATTGCCCATCAGAGGGGCCCAATGGGTGAAGGCACCCCAGTGGTGGGGGGCAGACGGGCAGGTCTGAGTAACCGGCCTCTGTCACAGGAGTCTATGAAGATTGCACTGCAGCATGGGGACCGGCCACTGCAGGCACTCTGCCTCCTCTGCTTTGCTGACATCCACCGGAGCCGAGGGGACCTGGAGGTGAGGTCACTGGGATGCAGGGGGAGGTGGTGCGAGCCTGGCCTGGCCTGACTCCACCCCTGACCTGGCTGTGCAGACAGCCTTCCCTAGGTACGACTCTGCCATGAGCATCATGACCGAGATTGGAAACCGCCTGGGGCAGGTACAGGTGCTGCTGGGTGTGGCCAAGTGCTGGGTGGCCAGGAAGGCGCTGGACAAGGTGAGGTGGACCCCTTTCCTGCAGCCCACAGCTCTCCCCAGTGCTCCCACTTGAGGCCAGTAGGTCAACCAACAATGTGTGGGTCTGGTTCTGGGCTGGACTCTTTCAGACACTTTGTCTAACATCAGCCTCACCCCAGTCCCATGAGGCCAGGGGATTCCAGATCATTTTCCAAGCTCAGAGAAGGTCCATGACTTGCCCAGTCAAACAGTTAGTAAAGGGCCAGGCCTGGGGTTTGCACTCAGGACACTTTAACTGCCTCCTGTGATTTCATGACACCTCGTGAAAGAGGAATGTTCTTCCCATTCTATATCTGAGTAAACTGAGGCAGCTCTGGTGACTGTACCCCAGCCTTTTCCTCTTACCTTCACACACAGGGCAGCTGCCCAGAGGTGCTGCCCTCCCCAGACCCACCCCTCCCTACCCCTTCCTTCCCTGTGAGCCAAGGCCTCTGTCAGACAGCTCTGCCTGCAGCCCTGGCCTGTGCTCACCTTCCAGGCTCTGGATGCCATCGAGAGAGCCCAGGACCTGGCCGAAGAGGTGGGGAACAAGGTCAGAACTGAGTCCGTCTGCTGGGTCTGGAGTCAAGAGCCCAAGGTGGGATCTTGGGAGCGTGGGGAGGCCCCCCTGAGCCTGCTCATGCCCTGAGCCTCTCCTGATCTCCAGGAGCTGCCCCCATCATCCCCAGACCCTGACTGTTTCTCTTCCACCCAGAGAGCACTTTGGAGGGCAGGGCAAGAATTCCATAGCTCAGGGGATATCAGAATTCCTCAGAGGTTTCTTGATGGTCATTAAAACTCCTAACAGTGGCCTCCACTCATACAGAGGTGGGCATCACAGGGCTCTTCTAGGTATCGGTTCCAGGCCTCACTGGCTCCCTGCAAGGTGGGTACAGCAAGCCCCATTTTACAGATGAGGAAAGTGAGGCTCAGAGATGTGCTCAAGGTCCCACACCTGGTAACTGGTCTGTCTTAACTCCAAAGCCCGTGTTCCTTTCATAGTATACGTGGCCTCTCCAAATTTGATAATCCTATCCAAACCTTTAAATGTTGAAAATAACCTCAGTGTTTCTCAAAGTCTTCTAGAAGATGTGCATTTCTCAGGGGTCAGGTGCACAGTCCAATTAACATGCCAAACATATGTGCCTTGGCTGGATGATACCTGCTCCGGTTTACTCAGATATCTCGGGCTCTTTAGAAGCACTGATGAGCTGCTGTGTGTATTTAATTAACAAAAACAAGAAAGAAAATTAATTATTATGAAGTCAATGCAGCAGGTTTGGTCAATAAAATCCTTCAAAAACACGGAGTCCCCAGCGGGTTCTAGGAGTAAGGATCACCCGTCTCACCTACCTCCTTTCTGCATGAGGGGAAACCGAGGCCTAGAGAGGGCAGGACGTTTTTCCTAGGCCCACCAGCAAGGCAGGAGTGCAGCCAGGACGGGACCCCTGTGTACGGACCACCCGGTGGCCCCGTGGGGACAGCTTCTTGGGCTGGGCAAGGAGGGAAGCAAGGCAGCTGCTCACTAGCACCGACTTGTCTCATCCCCACGTCCCACTCTCCTGGCCGCACCGGCCCCAGCTGAGCCAGCTCAAGCTGCACTGCCTGAGCGAGAGCATCTACCGCAGCAGAGGTCTGCAGCGGGAGCTGCGCGCCCACGTTGTGCGCTTCCACGAGTGCGTGGAGGAGACGGAGCTCTACTGCGGCCTGTGCGGCGAGTCCATAGGCGAGAAGAACAGCCGGCTGCAGGCTCTGCCCTGCTCCCACATCTTCCACCTCAGGTGAGTGCCCCACCGGTGGACACGAGGCACTCGGGGCCTCTCTGGGGCCTAGTCACAATAGTCATACGAACAGCAAAGACCTACACAGTGCTTTCGGCATCCCATGCCTGTTCTAAGCGTTTCCTATTAACTCATTGAATCCTCCCAGTAGCCCTATGAGGTGGATGTTCTAGTATTCTCCCCAAAGAGGACCAGAGAGGCATCTCAAAGGTCATGGGATTTAGATGCCCAGGGCCAGAGCTGCCTCCATCACAACCTCCTGACTTCCAGCCCAGGCTCTGCCCTGGAGGCCTCCCCAGGCAGAGTGCGAGGGGCCAGCAGGGCTGCTGGCAGGAGCCTGGGGGCTGTGGATACCTCCTGCACCTGCAGAGGAGGGGGGAGGAGAGAGGGCCAGGCCCAGGATGGGAGGACAGGCCCGCTGAGTGGACAGGGCCCTTTGCTTCCCAAGGTGCCTGCAGAACAACGGGACGCGGAGCTGCCCCAACTGCCACCGCTCATCCATGAAGCCTGGCTTTGTGTGACCCCATCAGGTCGTGGGCTTCTGCCTCGCCTCCTCTGCTCCTTCTCTGGCCTCACGCTGGAGGCTGCCCTGACCGGCTGTGCCTCCAGCACCTGTTTACTCCTGGGGCAGCCTCCAGGGCCTCCTCTGGCCTCAGCCAGGGCCTGGGGCCTGCCCACTGCTGCTCCTCCAGGCCCAGCTGCCCTCCCCCACCTCTTTTTACTTTGCTCTTTACAGAAAAATAAACCGTTTGTACCTGGTCCCAGCAATTCTGATTTTCCCTGCCCGGGGTCTGACGGGTGGAGGAGAGTGGGAGTGAGGCTCCCCACGTGAGCTTCCTCAGACACACGTGTCTCTGTGCCTATATGTAGGAGTTCCTCCAGCTGCCCTTCCAGGTTTTGGGGCTGCCACTGTGAGCCAGAGGCAAGATCCTGCAGGTGAGGAACACCTTTAAATGCTGACATGCAGGGCTGGAGAGGAAGATGTGATGAACAGTAAACATAGTAAACCAGCAACGTAGAAAGCCTGTTAGAAAGATGTTATGGATGGAACTGTGTCCCCCAGATTCATGTGTTGAAGCCCTAACCCCCAGCATGACTACATCAGGAGACAGGGCCTTTAAGGAGGTAATTAGGGTTAAATGAGGTCATGAGGATGGGGCCCTAATCCATTAGGACTGGTGTCCTCATAAGAAGAGGGGGAAACACCAGAGAGCTTTCTCTCTCTCTGTGCTGCACAGAGAAAAGACTGTCTGAGGACACAGTCTTACCGCAAACATCTGCAAGCCAGGAAGAGAGGCCTCACCAGAAACCTGATTTCCTGGCACCTTGATGTTGGACCTCCCAGCCACCAGAACGGTGAGGAAATACATTTCTGTTGTTTAAGCCACCCAGTCTGTGGTATTTTGTTATGCTGAAACTAATGGCAGAAACCAGCAGACTAATACAAAAGTGATAAGTGCTTTGGAACAATAAAGAATAGAGCAGCATTCCTCTTCCTCATCTTCATTCCCTTCTCTTCTTGTCAGTCCTAAAACCATTAGGTGGGACAGAGCAAGACAGGCATCCATGTGGAGGGGTGGCCTGGTGTGGGATATCGGAGCCCAACTAGGTGAGGAGAGTGTCCACACAAGGGAAGCCCCAGTGTGGGGAGGTGGATCCTGTGTGGAGAGAGAAGGGTCCCCACGCATATGGGTGCCTCATCCTGGAGTGTAAGAGCCCAAGTAAGGGGAGAAAGGAGTTCACATGAGGACAAGGCTTGGTGCTGGGTATTGGGGCCAAGAAAGGTGAAGAAGACATCCATGCAGATGGGCAGTCTGGGAGCTGGAGCCTGAACAGGGCAAGGAGGGCAGCTATGCTCAGGGCAGCCTGGTGTGGTGTGTCAGAGTCAGAGCAGGGTGATGAGGATACCCTGGAGGAGAAAGGCCTAGCATAGGCACCTGAGCAAAGTGAGGAGAGCATCCACATGGTGGTGGTGGGTGGAATATGGTCCAGTGCAGAGTGTCAGAGACCAAGTCAGGTAAGGAGGGCAGCTGGCATGGGCTGTCGGGGCCTAAGTGGGCTAAGGAGAAACCCAAGTGGGAGAAGGTTCGGTGTGAGGTGTCAGAGCTTTCTTTCTTTTCTTTTTTTTTTATTTAACTTTTTGGCTGAGCCACGTGGCTTGTGGGATCCTAGTTCCCTGACGAGGGAGCGGACCCGCACCCTCAGCAGTGAAAGTGCAGAGTCCTTACCACTGGACTACCAGGGAATTCCCTGTTAGAGCTTGAGTAGAGCAAATAGGGCATGCACATGGGGCATTTGAACAAAGACGGACTGAAGAAGGATCTGTGCCTGGAAGGGAGTGGCAATGAGAATTTGATTACATAGAAGGGTTGATCAAATAAGTAAACATATTAAAGGTAATGGGTGGCAGGTCACTATTGAAGAAGAGAGTTACAAATAAGGAAAGGGAGAAAACCAAAGGGACCCAGTCATATTGAATTGGAATTGTAGAGATTAGTGTGAACTATTGGATTTCTAAATATATAGCTTAATAGAGAAATAAATATAGTTACAAATGTGTGTGTGTGTTTGTGTGTACGTGCAAACACTCGTGCCTGGGAGTGACATGCCAGTAGCAATGAGCACATCTAGCGCCCAGATATTGGCTTCTAAATACCATGTTCCACTAATAGAACCAAGACTCTTTGGAGAAATGGCTGATTCTAGGCCTGGACCAGGGAAAGTACAAGATGAACCTGGAATATCTTATGTCAGAAAGCAAAGAAAGCTGAAAGAATGATGAAGATAACCCAAAAGGACACAGGAGCAAGAATGAATGGGCTCCCACTGGCCCATTAATAATGACTGTCTTAATCAGCTCAGGCTGCCATAACACAATACCATACACTGGGTGGCTAAAACAATTGAAATTTATTTTCTCACAGTTTTGGAGAATGAAAGTACAAGATCAAGGTACCAGCAGGGGTGGTTCCTGGTGAGGCCCTCTTCCTGGCTTGCAGACAGCCACTTTCTCACTGTGTCCTCACATGGCGTTTTCTCTGTGCTTATGTATAGAGAGGGAGAGAGCAAGATCTTCCTCTCGTCCTCTTCTTATAAGGTCACTAATCCCATCATGAGGTCCCCACCCTCATGACCTAATTGAACCCTAATTACCTCCCAAAGGTCCCATCTCCAAATACCTTACATTGAGGTTTAGACCTTCAGCATATGAATTTGGAGGTGGGGATACAAACATTCAGTCCATAGCAATGATTTATTGGATAAAACAAGAATCCATACTGATGTAAATAAATAAATGAATAAATTAAAAATTTGATGAATAAGAATGGGATATTTACATAGTTCCAAAGTACTTCCCCACAAAATACTTATTAATTTCAAGGGGAAAACAATTAACCTCACGGTGGAGAAGGTTTGCAGATACGAGATTAATCAAGTGAGAAAGGTTAACATCTCCAGTAATGGGACAAAATGAAATCAACTGCTACCTGAATGAATGGAGTGAGAAACTCAGTATCTCTTTTGTGATATTCCTGCAAAGATGAATCAGCTGAATGTAAAATCATGAGGAAACACCAGATAAACACAAATTTAGAAATATTCTACAGAATAACTGTAATCTTCAAAAGTGTCAAGGTCATGAAGCCAAGGAAAGACTGAGAAACAACTCCAGACTGAAAGAAACGAAAGAGCTACAACTAAATACAATGCCTAATTCTGGTCTTGATTCTGGACTGGATCCAAGTCCGGAACCAGTATGTCCTTTAATGCTGTGAAGGACATTATTGGGACAATTGGTGGAATTTGAATGCAGTCTGAGGATTAAATGGTAGAAACAAATCAAGGTTAACTTCCTGATATTGAAGGTTGTATTGTGCTTAAGTATGAACATGTCCTTGATTGTAGGAAATTCCCACCAAAGTATTTGAGGTGATGTGGTATCCCGTCAGCAATTTTCCCTCAAATGATGCAAGAAAAAAAATTATTTGCAACTTTTCTTTAGGTTTGAGATTATTTTCAAACTAAAAATATATAATTAAAAAAAAAAAGAGCAGCACAGGGTAAGGGGTTGAGGAGCGTGGGGACAGGAAGGACCCAGCAGGGCAGGCTGCACCATTAAAAGGCTGTGAGTGTGGGTCTGGACGAGAAGGAGGTATTTGAGCAAAGACTTGAAGGAGCAAAGGTAAGGGAGTGAAGCAAGAAAATATCCTGGAAAGAACATTCCAGGAGAATGGAACAGAGTCCAAGATAGGAGCTGGCCTGGCCTGGTCACGGAGCAGCAAGGAGCCCTGAAACTGTGAGCAGGGAAGAAAGGAGTGGGAGTCGAGGTCCTGGAGAAAATCGTGGGAAAGCAAAGACCTGCAGGGCCCTGGGCCTTTGTAGGGACCTGGGGCCGTTGTAGGGACTTTGGCTTTTACTCTGAGTCTCACAGCTGCTGCAGGGTTTTGAGCAGAGGAGTGACATGATCTGATGAGGCTTTAAAATAATTCCTTTGGTTGCTGTGTTGAGAACAGACTACACAAGACAACTGGCCTGGATGCTTCAAAAATGTTGATGTCATAAAAGACCAAAAAAGGTTGGGGGACTGTTCCAGACTAAAGGAGGCTAAAGAGACCTGACAACTGAATGCAGTGTATGATCCTTGACTTGATACAGGATTTTTTTTTAAAGGCTGTAAGGGATGTTTTGGAGATGACTGGAGAAATTTTCATATGGATTATATATTAGATATTACTGCATCAATATTAAATTCTTTAGGTATGACAATATATTATGCTATAATGTGTTGTAGTTACATATTAGAAGGTCTTTACTCTTAGGAGACACAAGCTGAAATATTAGAGGTGAAGTGTCATGGTGTCTTCAACTTACTTTGAAATGGTCCAGAAAAACACACATACACAAACAGAGCAAAAGCAAATGCAAAATGTCATCAATTAGTGAATCTAGGTGAAAGATGTACAGGTACTCATTGTCTATTCTTTCAACTTTTTAATATATTTAACACTTTTCACAATAACAGACTCTAAGAAGTATATTCATCAGGGTTCTCTGGAGGAACAGATCCAATAGGAGTCATATATAATATATATAAAGAGATTTATTATAAGGAATTGGCTCACACAATTATGGAGTTGGGAAATCTCCATGGTCTGTAGGGTAAATTGGCAAACTGGAAACCCAGGAATGCTGATGGTTTAGTTCCAGTCTGAATCAGAAGGGCTGAGAGCCAGTAGAGCTGATGGTGTAAATTCTAGTCTGAAAGCTAGCAGACACAAGACCCTATAAGAGATGATATTTCAGTTCAAGTTCCAAGCCTGGAAAAGACCCATGTCCCAGCTCAAGGCCATCAGGCAGGAGGAGGTCCCTCTATCTAGGGGGATGGTCAGGTTTTTCTTCTATTCAGGCCTTCAACTGATTGGACGAGGCCCATCCACTTTAGGGAATCCCCTAATTCCTAACTGGGCCAGATTTTGAGGTTGAAAACCCCCTTCAAAAGCACCCTTTCAGTTACCCGCCAGATTAGGACTACATTTCCCAAGGGCCCTGCGGGGTGCTCTCGTCTTTTCTCCCTCCCCTTTCCATTTGTTACCCAGGCCCCGCCCCGCTGCTCGTGCCAGCCAATAGCGAATTCGCCTCTCGCGCCGGCATCAACAGGACGGGGGCGGGAACGTTTCAGGAGCCGTGGGGGCGGGTCCTGTGGCCTCGGCTTCATCTTTTAAGTCGGAGAAGCAGTTTCGCTGTGGCAACTGGCCCAAGCTAATTCCGTCAAGAGTCGGACTTGGAGAAGGAGTCTGGCACTAATCAAGAGCAGGCGTGAGTAGAGATAATATTAACCTTTCTCCCCGGCTAATGCCCAGTCTGATCTTCGGCCTTCTCCTGCAGGGGGTGAATCTGCTGCCGAAACTCGAGAGTCCAGTGACTCGGCAGGAGAAGATGGCGACCGTGTGGGATGAGGCTGAGGTGCGCGCCGGGAGAGCTGGGGGCCCTGGAGCCGGGGCCAGTGGAGAGACGCACGTGGCGGAAGCGGAGGCGGTGGCTGGGGGGGGATTCAAGGTCTAGCCCGGTCCCGGGGTTGGGACCGCTTGGGATGTGGGCAGGCGTCCCGACTCCTCCATTCTGGTTTTATGGGCGGGGAGTGGGCTAACTGAGGCTGTGAGTGGGCTTACTCACAGTCCTGAGTTAACTAACCTGACTTTAAGAAAGAAAATTTTGTTTTTCACAGCAAGATGGAATCGGGGAGGAGGTACTCAAGATGTCCACAGAAGAGATCATCCAGCGCACACGGCTGCTGGACAGTGAAATTAAGGTGGGCGCACAGCCCCTATGTCAGGCAGTGAAGCCCTTACACAGCAGGCCCTGGTGATCCACCTGCCTCGCTCACGTCGTTCTCGGCCTCCCTAGGCGAGGCGTGGGGACCGCGGTTTCCTTCTCGGACCAGGAAAAAAGAAAACTAAGCTTTAAACGGGACCAGAGGAGGGACAGGGTGATGGGAAACCAGGCCTGAGAGAAGGAATCATCAGACTGCCTTTCCCAGCAAGGTCTTTAAGTATTCCTCTCAAGAATCCTTTTAGGAAATCCCCATTTTACAGATGAGGAAACTGAGGCTCAGAGAGTTTTTGTTTGTTTGTTTTACTGTGGTGAAGTACGCAGCCTGTAACAAAAGGCAGAACCTAAAATCTGTGTTTGCGTGACTCAAAGTCTTGCTCTTTTCCCTTTAGTACAACTAATACTTCACCAGGAGGTTTCCACACTGGCCTCCTCTTCTGACCTCTGCTGGTTGTGGACACAGGCGCTGAGCATTCAGAGAGCCTTAGAGCTGAGTGAAGGAGGGCAGGAGGGTCCCCCAGGCAGCCTGGATAAGGCTCACCAATTACAAGGCCCTAGGATAAGCTGAGCTATAGCTGAATATTTGCCTCCAATCACCCTCATCCCAGATCATGAAGAGCGAAGTGTTGCGAGTCACCCACGAACTCCAAGCCATGAAGGACAAAATCAAAGAGAACAGTGAGAAAATCAAAGTGAACAAGACTCTGCCGTACCTGGTCTCCAACGTCATCGAGGTGTGTGTGTATGTGGAGGGGAAGAGAGGGGTCAGTGGGGCTTGGGACAGCCTGCGATGGGCCCACTGGGGAAAGAGTGGATGGGTGTTTTGAGGCCTAAATTGCATGTAAGAGCTAAACCTCCTAGGGTTTCCTCTCCAGTGTGCATTTCCAGGGAGATATATAGGGCCTGAAAAAGCCTTGGAAGGCTCGCATGTTTCCTTTTCTACTGGTTATTTTTTCCTGGGGGTAGATGAGCTCTGCAGAGAAGCAACACCTGAGCAGAGATCTTACTAATCTGGTTTATTAACCACACCTTTGCTGGGCTCAGGGCTAGTCTGAGGACTGAGGTAGGGATGGCCAGCCCTGCCAGTGTTGAGATTTTCTCAGCCTCAGAAGCACTGGGCTCTGGAGAGTTCAAGGAACTGAGCTGGGCTTGATCTGAGCTTTTTCCTTTCCCAGCTTCTAGATGTTGATCCCAACGATCAAGAGGAAGATGGTGCCAATATTGACCTGGATTCCCAGAGGAAGGGCAAGTGTGCAGTGATCAAAACCTCTACACGACAGGTGAGGCTGGCCCAGCCATAGGAGAACTGAGGAGGGTGAGGGGTGGATGTGGGACAGGGAGCCTTACTAAGGCAGTAATTGAGGCTGCACCTGGAATCTCTCCTACAGACATACTTCCTGCCTGTGATTGGGTTGGTGGATGCTGAAAAGCTGAAGCCAGGAGACTTGGTGGTGAGTGGTGTCCCTGAGCCCAGGCAGGGCTTTTCCAGCGAGGTTTCTCCCACTGATTAGCTGAGCCCCTGCCCCAGGCCCAGGTCATTGTTGGTCCTGAATGTCTGCAGAGCAGCCTGCAGAGTCTGAGAGCATGTCTGCTGCTCTTTGATTCTTGTGTTGCCCACTCTCATATCTTTCCTTTCATTCTGTAGACACCTGTCACCCAGCCACTCAGGTAGGCCTTGAGCTGAGACAAATCTGAAGTCTTTGTGCTGTGTCCCCAGGGTGTGAACAAAGACTCCTATCTGATCCTGGAGACCCTGCCCACAGAGTACGACTCGCGGGTGAAGGCCATGGAGGTGGACGAGAGGCCCACAGAGCAATACAGTGACATCGGGGGCCTGGATAAGCAGATTCAGGAGGTGAAGGAGGCATGGCAGCCTGACCAGCCTTTTGTATTTCTCTACTTCAGTGACCAGAGCACTTTCCCCCAGTTTGCCTCTTACCCTCATAGCATCCTAGGGAGGCAAGGAGGAGACCATGTAACAGTTGAGGAGACTGAGATCTCCTCAACTGAATGACTTGCCCAGGATCACAGAAGGTTAGGGCCAGAGCCAGGACTGGAACTCAGGCTCCTTTTTCTTGGCCCCGTGTCTTTTCTGCCATATCCATCTGTTCCTGGGGAGTCCATAGCCAGCCTTGGTGGGAGCGAGCATTCTGTGTCCTCTGGATGTGGGGGAAGGAGAGGGCAGTGTCTCTGTACTGAAGTAGGAGGGTTACAGATCGGGGTTGAAGCTATTCAGGGTTGGGCTGTAGGAGCCCACAGGGCTTCACTGTCCTCACCCCGGACTTCTTTCCGGCAGCTGGTGGAGGCCATCGTCCTGCCAATGAACCACAAGGAGAAGTTTGAGAACTTAGGGATCCAGCCTCCAAAGGGGGTGCTAATGTACGGGCCCCCAGGTACGGGGAAGACCCTGCTGGCCCGGGCCTGTGCTGCACAGACCAAGGTGAGTGCTTCGGGAGGGATGAGGAAGCTAAAGCTCTGCCAGTGGGCTGAGGTCGAAGGGGCTTCTCATCGTGCCTTTGGCCTGATATGTCAACCCCACCCCCGCCCCAGGCCACCTTCCTGAAGCTGGCTGGCCCCCAGCTGGTGCAGATGTTCATTGGGGATGGTGCCAAGCTAGTCCGGGATGCCTTTGCTCTGGCCAAGGAGAAAGCTCCATCCATCATCTTCATTGATGAGCTGGATGCCATCGGCACCAAGCGGTAAGGGGGTGCTGAGTGCCACCAAGGGGATTGTTCTCAATTCCAGCTCTCCCACCCTGTTCCCGACTCCCCCTGGGATGGTGGAAGCTCTGTTCTTGTGGTTGTACTTCTTAAATTCTCTTCTAAGTAGCCTCCCTGCTTCGTTTCTTTTCCCCTGACCATCCTTTCTCCTCACAGCTGCCAGCATGTTCCTTTCAAAACTTCACTCAGCTGCACCCACAGTCCCTCACGCAAACAGATCCTGCTTTCCCTTCCTGGGCCTCCCCATTGCTTCTTGGGATAAATGCTGGGCTTGCCGTGGCCTGCAAGGCCCCTGTGTGGCTGCCCCTGCTCCCCTCCAGCTTCATCCTGTCCCTGCCTTCCCCTTCCCCTTCCCTCTGGACTCCCTCCACAGTGTCCCCTCAGTTTGCAGGCCCAGTCTGGTGGGAGAGATTTTGCATCTGCTGTTTCCTCTCTGGAATGTGCTTTTCTTTTTCCCCTGTTCTCCATTGGCTGGTTGCCCAGCCGATGTGTTTTCAGCCTTCAGATCTCAGCCTGAGGGGACACTTCCTCAGAGACGCTTGCCTGGGCTCCCTGTTATGTGCCAAGCCTGGGCCAGATCTCTGTATTTCTAAGTTTTAGCTCAGATATGATGACACGTCCATCAGGGGCATAGGCCAGGCAGTGGGTTTTGCTCACTGTTTTATCTTAAACCCAGCACCTGATCCCAGGAGCTTCTCCAGTCCCTGACACCATTTCTGTGCTGGTCCCTGGGCTGGGGGCCCCAGGTTGAGTGCGACTTTGCCCTGCCCTGGATGGGTTGGGTTGGGCTTCTGGTGGTGGAGGAGAGGAGGGCTCTCCCTGAGCTGTGTCCTCACTCGTGTGTCGTGCCTCCTGTGTGCCCCAGCTTTGACAGTGAGAAGGCCGGGGACCGGGAGGTGCAGAGGACGATGCTGGAGCTTCTGAACCAGCTGGACGGGTTCCAGCCGAACACCCAAGTGAAGGTGAGTATTGTCACTTCACAGGTGAAGAACGTGGGGCTTAGAGTTCAGGGGATCTTCTCTGTCATCTAGCTGATGGAGCTAGAATTAGAATTGGGGTCGGTCTTGAATATTCCCTGCCGTTTCATGTGGACCCTGAGCTACCTCTTTGCCCGTCGTGGCTATGACTGTTGCCTGTCTGTGAACGCTTCCTTCTCAACTCAAGTTTCCGCTTCTCCTGTTGCTCAGGTAATTGCAGCCACTAACAGGGTGGACATCCTGGACCCTGCCCTGCTCCGCTCAGGCCGCCTGGACCGCAAGATCGAGTTCCCGATGCCCAACGAGGAGGCCCGGGCCAGAATCATGCAGATCCACTCCCGAAAGATGAATGTCAGGTGGGCAAAGACACAAGCAAGGCGCTGAGACCTAAAGGGGCAGCAGCAGAGCTGTCTCTGGCCTCTTTGTACTGACCTTCCCCAGGCCTAGGTTCTCCCCCTCTCCATGTCCCTTTCACAGCGAGCGCTGTTCCACACGCTGGCCTCCATTTCTCCCCAGGTGCCCGACAGAGTCGTGCCGGGGCCCAGGCCCCGACTGCAGGTGCTGTGCCCCTTAGGGCCCACCTGCACACACACACCCACAGCCCTCCCCCATGGTCAGAAGGTGTGCAGGCTGGAGGCCCTGTTTCCTGGCCACCCCTGCCCCAGCAGATGAACGCAGCCCAGCATGGCCCAGGGCAATCCTGCCAGGGGCCAGGTGGACCTGGGTTCAGATCTGTGTGACCATCAGCAGGTGGCGTGACCTCTCTAAGCCTCTGTTTTCTCATCTGGGACTTGGGGATAAGGGCTCCGACCTCACGGGGTTGCGGCAATGTCAAGTGCAGTACTTGGCGCATGAGATGAGTAACTGGCAGCAGCAGTGCTGTGCTGATGCAGGGCCCGTGCTGCTTGGGAGGCAGAGGGATGGCTCTTTTGTCTCCACAACCTCCTGTTCCCCTGCCTCAGGCTGAATTCCCGAGTCTCAGGTGCAGACTTCCAGAATGCTAGCGCTCAGGAGACACTAGGAGTAACTTGGTCTAATCTGCTTTGACCTACCTCCGTTCCTCTCCCCCTCTTGTGTGGAGGAGAGAACAAGGCACAGTGGGGAAGGGAGTCGCCCGTGACGGCGGCGAGTTGACCTCGCTGCTTGACGGAGGCACGTGGGAGGACGTGGGCTCCCCCGCCCACTCCCGTCAGTGGCTGAGCCCTGTGATACCTCCCCACCTCCCAGCCCTGACGTGAACTACGAGGAGCTGGCCCGCTGTACAGACGACTTCAACGGGGCCCAGTGCAAGGCCGTGTGTGTGGAGGCGGTGAGTAGTGGGCCGAGCGGCTGGGTGCTTCATGCCTCCTCCCCTGGACAGGCTGCTAAGGGGAAGAGGCTGAGAAGGTGGAGGCCTCTGGGAGCCGGGCTGGGGGTCTGGGGAGGCACCCTAGAGCCTGTCTGTCCTGGGTGCAGGGCATGATCGCGCTGCGCAGGGGCGCCACAGAGCTCACCCACGAGGACTACATGGAGGGCATCCTGGAGGTACAGGCCAAGAAGAAAGCCAACCTGCAGTACTACGCCTAAGGGGTCGCCTGCCACACCTGTTCTCTGGCCTCTTGCTGGTTAAAATTCGTAATAAAGGATGGTTTCAGGTTCCCGCCACCACCTGTCTGGCTCGCCTTCCCTGGGCTCTGGGTAGAGGAGTGGGGGCAGATGCAGGAGGCCCCTTCCCCAGGTGCTGCTACCCGAGACAGCCGAGGGCCTCAAATGCCTTGTCGGGGTGAGGCCTTGGAGGGGTGGGCGCGTGCCACAGCTGTTCCCGGGGGTCTTCTGCCTCCCCCATCATGTCCCTCCAGACCTCTCTCTCCACACTCCCTGACCTGCCTCTCTGAGCTTTTGAGGCCCGTGGTGCTGCAGCTCTAGTATGAGGGGCCTGAAGGGAAGCCAAACTAGTTTTTCCCTTCTTTTTTGAATTTTGGTGCTCTGGCCCTAGGCCTCGCTTCCTTATAAAGCCCCGGCTCTGGGTCTTTGCTCCCTTGTTTCCTGGCCCCCAAGCCTCCTGTTTCTCTACACGTTCCTTTTAGCTGTTGGCCCGTTTCCTCTGGCCGAAAAATGAACGTTGAGCAAGATCTACTCTGAGAGCCCTTCTAGGCCTAAGCGTGGTCACGCTGTGTTCTCTCCCACCCCCCAGTTCTGCTGTCAGCCCCATATCCCATCAGCTTCCTTTACCATCTTGCTGGTCCTCTTCTGTCTACCAGCCTTCCAGCTCCCCGACCTGGAACCTGACCTGGTGGTTCACCGTTCACTGAGCCCTCACCCTGAGCCACGTGCTATGCAGGTCGTGTGCATGGTTTTATTGAGTTAATCACAGTAACTACCAATAGGGTGGCCCCGCTTTATAGATGCATTTCGAGCAACTGGGCCAGGATTGCACAACTCTTAGACGGCATAGCTAGGTTTCAAACCCAGGACTAAGAATAAAGCCCAGTTTATGTTGTGCTGTTTTAGCAGCTTTAACCACCCCCTGAATGGCCTTTCAAAGCAGGAGCCCTTTAGAACTCTCCATCAGCTCTCGCCCCCTGGCAGAAGCCCTTTATCCTCCTTTTCCCATCACCTCCCCTGAAGGGACATGCCCACAGTCAGAGAGCTACTGACTGCCGGCCTGTCTGGAGTTCCCCTCTCTCTAGTCCCACCGCCTCCAAGCCGCCATCCTGAGTGTCAGGGTGCACCCCCATTGCGCTCTCCTTGGTGATCCCACTGACTTCCCATCCCCCGGAGGAGCCCCAGCACAGCCTCGGAAGTGCCCTTGTTCTGGCCCTCTCCTGGGCTTAGCTGCCCCGGCTCCCGCATCTCTCACCCCGACCCCCCGCGCCCACCTGCGTGAAGCTGCAAGCACCAACCTCACCCCTGACCTTGGGGTCCTCATTTATACATGGGGCGCCACTGCCTCCTTCAGCGGGCTGAGTGCCATGACTGCACGTGCATCTGTCATCCAACACACGAGGAGCCCCAGGGCCTGCTCGGGAGGCGGGGACTGCCAGGACAGCCCTGGGTTCCTTCCTCGCTTCTGTCAGGCCTGGACCCACCAGGTCCTGGGTGTGTCACAATCAGCTGAAGCAGAGCCCTTTTTGCTGAAAACACTGAGTCAGGCACTCCCAGCTGAGGATACAGCCCATCTGGGCTTCACAGCCCCCGTATCAGCCTCCGTGACATGGCGCGGATGCGCTGTCCGCCAACAGCCTGCTGAAGTTAGGAGAGGAAGTGGGACTCCACTTCCCGCATCTGCTCTCCTAACAGCACTGGGGAAACAGCTCCCCCCGTGCCTGAGGCTGTCTTCATTCTCAGCATATTCACTGGCGGTGAGGGTATGGTTTAGAAAAAAGATCTCATTTTTTCTTTCTTTCTTTTTAATGAAAAATAACTTTCATGGAGGCCAAACCTGGAGATGACTTTGTGGATGGAGCTCCCTTCCATGGTTAAAATTACTCAGGGGGCAGGCCAGGAAAAAGCCCTTGGTTCGTAGGTCTATGAGGACACCACCCTTGGGGGTGACGCGGGCTGTAATGGCCTAGAGCCAGGCTTGTTTTATTGGCATAAAAAGCTAACAACAAAATAAACCAGGGAAACATGAAATGTATACCCTGTTCTGAGAAGCACCCCAAAAGTAACAGCTCAGAGACGAAGCAGAAGGCCCAGAAGGCGGGGATGACAGTGGAGACCAGCTGGGCGGCCTGCAGGAGCTGGGGCCCGCAGAGCAGCCAACCTGGCTGGAGCACAGGGTGGCCGGAAAAGCCCTGCTTGACCATGGGCTCTGGTATGCAGAACAGAGGCAGCCAGTTTGTGTATATTTATTTGCATCTCATCTATAGAACAGGTATTTACAGATAAAAATGGAACCACAGCAAAACTGCCGTAAAACCATTCAGACCCTCTTGATGGCTACTTCTCAAGACGCCCACGGTCAAGCAGCAGGGCTGGAGCCTGGTTGTGGAGTGGGCCAGCTGAGTACCTGGGCGTCAGCCAAGGGAAATAGCTGGGGATTATGGCTTCAGCATCCCCAGAGCACATTCCTGAGTGCTGACAATGTGGAGCCCTCGCCACCCCCGCCTAGCCCCACCCACAGTGGGACAGGAAAAGGGGCCCGAGCCGGGGGCGGGGGGGTGGGGGGGCAGCCACTGCTCACTCTCTTCCTGCCCCCAGAGTGTCTGCCTGGACCCTGTGCTGGCACGAGCATCCCTGAGCCGACTGGGAAGCCTCTGGCCCGGGGCTGCTCGCTGCCCTGTTGGCTGCTGTTTGGCAGCTGGAGGTGGCAGAGCCGCGGGCGTTGCCAGGGAGCATTCCCTGGGGGAACAGGAGCTGGGCCAGGGCAAGCAGCCACGGGGAAAAGGTCTTAGAAAGCATCTCCCGGCTCCATGCTGGGAAGGGTAGGACTGTCAGTGCTGAGTGGCGCTGGGGGCTACACGAGCACCTGCCTCTCCTTTCTTTGGCCTTGGAGCTGGTGAAGGGCGGGCCAGGACACTGGACACAGCAGAGAGGAGGCGCCCCAGCCTCGGTTCCTGGCTGCCCAGGGCTGGGTGCATGTGCAGAGAGGCCCCCAGCAGGAGACAGCTTTGGGGCTCCCGGCAGCCCTGGGCTCCTTGGGCTGCTCTCACTCCTCCTGGCATCCTGGTGGGCAGAGGCCTCTGCTTGGGACCAGTGTTCTGTTCCTCACTGCCGACTCCAGGAGGTGCAGGGTGACAGGGTGGCAAGGAGAGAAGACCACAGTGTGGCTGGAGGCAGGTGTGGGCATCGGGCCCTGGGCCCAGTACACGAGGGATCACAGTGTCGGTCCTGCACACGGTCACATGTGCACACCACACACACACTCCGTCCTCTTGTCAGGTCGGAGGACTCGCTCGCTCTCTGCCTCACACACACACACACACACACACACACACACACGGTCACAGAGTGGATCTGAGTCTCTTATTGCTGTGCAGGGGGTGGGGCGTCAGGGACAGTTACTCGACGAAGACCGAGAACAGCACCATCACCACAATGCCCGTGCAGAGCAGAAGCACTTGCTGCAGGGAGCGCCTGTGGGGAGAGGGGCAGGGGCTCAGGGGGTGGCGATGGCCGAGATGCGGGGGGCAGAGGCCCTGCGAATGGCAGTGCCAGTGGGTAGCTCACCATGGGTCATCTTCCTCCAAGAGGTCGGGCAGCACGTTCACCAGGGCGATGTAGAGAAAGCCGCCAGAGGTGAAGGGCAGGATCCAGGCCACAGTCTCCTCTGCAGCAGGAGAAGCCCTGACTGGCTGGGAGTCCAGGGGAGCCATGTGTACTACACTCCCTCCCGCAGGGTGGACCGGGGGCAGAACCTGGCCTGGACACCAGGGTCAGGGCAGCTGTGACCTTTGGCTGGGGCCCCTCTGCTGACCGCCACCACCCACCACGCCCGTACCTACTCCCTTGGGGGACTGCGTACAGATGGCGAAGCAGGCACCCAGCAGGCCCCCCAAGGCCGTTGAGAGCTGCAGCTTGGCTGCGCTCCATCGGTCAAAGCCGGCCCGGAGCAGGATGGCAAAGTCGCCCACCTGAGGGGAGGTCCAGACGATCACTCTGGGCCCCAGTGGGGCCAGATCCCCTGAGCATCGCAGGCATGGACACGCACACCGAGCCCCTTGCACCCGCCCCATAGCTGGGACCACCCCGTGCCCCAGCCCGCATCCCCTCGGCTGGGACCCCCGTCCCGAGGATGCTGGAGCACAGCTGAAACGGTGGCTGCAGCCTATAGGCTGAGCAGCTCCAGGCCTCTGTGGTCCAGCCGCCCAAGCCCACCATTGCTGGGTAGTCCCACCCCGAATCCCTGCCCCCAGCTCCACACCCACATGGCCGATCATGGGAACCCTCTGGCACTCACCTCATGGGGGATCTCATGCAGGAGGATGGCCATGGTGGTCAGGAGCCCGATCTGCAGGGAGGGGAGGGAGTCTGTGGGGTCTGTGCCGAGGGCTAGGGCACCCACTTGTCTGCTCATTCTACAAACATTTACTCTGCTCTGGGTGCCCTGGCTGGGTACCATCTGGCTGCTAGAAATATCGTAGCGAATAAAACAGACAAGGAACCTGCCCCCAAGAAGCTAACAGCCTGGAGTGGAGAGGCAAGGACTGAGTAAACAGACAAAGAACCACGTGATTCCACACCATGACAGGTGCTGTGGGGAAAGGATGGGCTGGGTGCTGTGGGACATGATGGGCCTGACTGAGATGAGGGGTCAGCAAAGGCCTCTTTGAGAAAGTGCACTTTAAGCTGAAGCCTGAAGGATGAGGAGCCAGCAGTTCAAAGAGTGGAAGAAAGAACATTCCAAGCAGAGGCAACAGTGAGTTGGAGGCTACCAGAGGGGAAAGAGGTTGGCCAGTTCAAGAGTAGGCAGACCCTGGGGCCAAAGCGCAGAGGGCAGAGGGAGGAGGTGGGGGGGAGAAGCATCTAGAAGCAGGCAGGGGCCAAGCACAGCAGCCTGGCAGAGGCCTGTGGTCCCAACAAGGAGTGTCCGCAGCAAGAACAGACCAGTCGGTGGTGGAGACAGGAGGCTGTGTCCAGGAGAGCAGCAGGGAGGCGTAGATGAGGGTGCTGTGATGGACGGGGCAAGGAGGAGACGCCTGGGACCTATTCTGGAGGCGGAGCCCACTGGTTAACGCAGGCACCACCCTTCCCACCGGACGGCCTGGGTCCCACTGCCCCAGCCCCACTCACCTTCTTGCTCACGAGGAAGCTGGCAGCCACAGCCAGCCCGTGGGTGAAGTTGTCTATGGTGTTGGCCAGCAGGTTGAGATAGCCACTGACCTGGGCGAAGGGAGAGAAAGCTGGGTTGAGCTGGGTGGGCAGGGCTGAGTTGGGCCGGCCACTCGGGGTGGGGCGGCTGCAGGAGGAGGGGGCCCTGGGCGGGCCACTCACTTTGATGTTCCGGACCACGGCGCTCAGGCCGGGCCCTGCAGCTGGCTGGGCCAGATGGTGGCCTCCACTGAGCGCGGCCGCAGCTGCAGGGTCTTTGCTGGGGGCCTAGGGCCAGGAGAAGGAGGGAGACGTGACATTAGACGCCCCCCACTCGGCCAGGGTGGACAGAAAGGGAGTGAAAGATGGAGAACAGATACAAAGGGAACACCCCTTTATCTGGCTGGACTCTGCTGCTCAATCAGCCGGGTGCCCCCGGACCCAGCAGACCCTCTGCCTCCCACACTGCTCTCACTCTTAGTCTATGACAACAAGCCACGGCAGAAGCTGATGCCCAGATCCTTCCAAACAAGCTGCCCCAGCCTCCCAGAGCTCCCAGGAAAGGGCCAAGAGACACTCTTTTCAGGGCTTGACTCAGAACTTGGGCCTCCAGGCCCTGGCACCACCACAGAGCAGAGGCTGACCTGTGTAGGCTCTGGGGTTTGGGGCTCACCTGGCTAGTCTCCTCCTTGCTGTCCAAGAACATCTTCTCCAGCGCCAGGAAGATCAGGAAGCCAGCAATGACCCACAGTCCCAGCTGCTGTTGCTGCTGCAGGCTCTGCCCCTCACCACCTGCAGGGGGCAGCACTGATACACCAGGCCAAGACAGGGCCACAGAAGCGGGGCTACCTGGGATGGGACCTAGTCCAGGGCAGTGACAGGGGCAGGGTGCCAGGACTGGCTGGTGGGGCAGTTGGGCCCCAGGAACTCCCACAGGGACCAGGGCACTGGGACCAGGACAAGTTCCCTGCCAGACGTCCAGAACCCCCTCACAGTCATTCTACAGAGCAGGCAGGGTCTAGGCCATCCCTGGGCATGGGCACCAGTTCCCACCTATCGCCTGCCACCCTCCTGCCCCCGGCCTGTGGTCTCACTCACCAGGGCTGGCACTGTACGTGTAGGCCCACGCCTCGGGCAGCAGGTGTAGAAACACATTGCCCAGGAGTCCCCCCAAGGCAAAGCTGAGCAGCTGCTTCAGGCGCCGGGCCCCAGCTACAAGGCAGAGATGTGAGACCTGGGAGCTGGGGCACCAGAGCCCCTGGCCTGACCTCTGCCTCACCCAGCTTACTGGGCTCCTAGTGTGGTCCCAACCAGACTGCAAGTCTCCGGAAGGCTGGACATGGGCTGCTGGCCTTCCTGGGTCCCCAACCCTTCAGTCCCAGCAAGGGCTGGTGCCCAGCAGGAATACACCACGACCTGCGGGCCGACTGTGGAGCCACTACTGCTTCAGGGTTAAGAGACTGGGCTTGGGAGGCTGACAGGTCCCAGCTCCCCAACCCACCAGCTGGTAACCTTGGGCAGATTACTTCTGGGACTCAACTTCATCATCTGTAAACTGGGGACAACTGTATCTATCTGACAGGGATCTTGTGTGAATTAAACCAGCGGTCCCCAACCTTTCTGGCAACAGGGACCGGTTTAGTGGAAAACGATTTTTCCACGGACGGGGGTGGTAATGCGCGCGACGGGGCGCGGCAGATGAAGCTTCGCTCGCTTGCCCACCGCTCACCTCCTGCTGTGCGGCCCGGGGGGTTGGGGACCCCTGAATTAAACAACAATACATATAGCAAGTGCTTATTAAGTGGGAATTTTTCTCTTCTCGGCCACTGTTACTCTCAGAAAAGTGGCAGAGATTTGAGGACTTGTGCAGACGTGCAATATCCAGAGTTAGAAGTGCCCTAAGGGGGCCATGTCGAAACCCTTGGTTTGATAGACAAACTGAGGCCCAGAAGGAAGAGGCAGCTTGGTGGTGGGGTGGGATCCCAGGGGGAAGCTGCTGCTTCCAGGCTGTGTGACCTTGGGCTCCTCCAAGAACTTCCCTGTGCCTGTGCTTCCCCATTTGTAAAATAGAGCTAATAATCCAAGTCCTCCCTAGGTTGACCTCTCAGGGATGCTATGAGAGGGGCTGAACTGATACACAGGCAAGACAGCAGAAGAGGGCCCTGTTCACAGCTAGGGCACCAGCCCTCAGCCCAGTGCCTGGCACAGTTGCGTTCATAACCATCGAGCCCCTGGGGGACCCTCATTTCAAAGACTCCCGGGGCCTGGTCCAGACCTACTATGTCATACTCTTGGGTGGGGGTGACAGGCACCTGCATTTTTAGCAGCTCCCCATCTGATCTTCTTTATCTTTCATTATAGCATGTCACCTATGGACACATGCACAGCCAAGGAAAAGCCTCTGCCAGGCCTGCACCCATCTCCCAGCCCCCCTCTCCAGAGGCAGGCCAGCTACCAGCCTCTCGTGTGTCCTTGGGTGAGGCCGCCCCAGGGGCTCTGGGTCTGAGCGCCCTCTTGCACTGTGAGCAGGGACTGAAGGGAGAGGCAGCACGACGCCCAGCACTGGCTCGCAAACATGGAGCCCCGTCCCTGCACCGGGGCCGTCTCCTAAGTGCTTTGCCGACGTTAGTTCATTTAATCGTCACAATAACACCTGTGAGGTAGATACTATTATTATCCTCATGTTTAAGGTTGGGAGCTTAAGGCAGAGAGAAGTTAAGGAACTTGCCCAATACCACCCAACTGGTAAGTGGCAGAGCCAAGATTTGAACCCAGGCAGCCCGGCATCCTATTTCCAGCCTTGTTTCTTGCCTCACAGTGAATGTTTGCTGACTTTCATCTTTCAGAATAAACAGATGCACAAACGAATGAACAATTGAGCACGGCGCACCCTGGCTCACTGGACCAAGGTGAGGAATTGTGCTGGGTCCCCACCCTCCACCACAGACACACTGCCACTTGGGATCAGAGACCCGGCTCTCCCAGGAAGAGCAGCAGCATGTTTCCCGCGCCATCGGCTGCCCCTTGGTGCCAGAGGAGGGTCACCCACCTTCTGAGCGCAGCATGGTCCCCATCTCCAAGGGAATGATGAGTAATGGGAAGACCCCGCTGAGCCCCACCATGAGTGAGCCCAGGAGGGAGCAGATCCACGTGTCTAGCCTCTCTCCGCTCAGCAGGGCCCCCCAGGACTCGCTTTCCTTATTGTCCAGGCGACAGGCTGCTGCCACCCCCCGGCTCCGGAAGGCCTGCTGGGAACCCCCAGCCCCTCCCAGGAGCTCCAGGGCAAGAGCAGCGAGGAAGAGGAGCCTCTGTCCCGCCATGCCACAACCAGGGCAGGGACATCCAGGCATGCCACGTGCTGAAAAACAAAGTTCACTTACGTGAGCTGCCACCCTTGGCCGCACACCTGCTTAGGAAACGTGGCATCTTAACCCTCCCCCCACTCCCAGTGGCCATGGCACCCGCCCTCCTGCTTGCCTCCCCCAGGGCCTCTGAGGATCCCAGCGATGGGTGCACAGAGCAAAAGGGCTCTGCTCCGCCACATCCCACTCCCGAGGAGCACACATTTTTTCCTTGGGAGCCAGTTCCAGGCTGTGTGTCAGCCTGTCCGCCTGAGGCTAAACTTTTCTTAATGACAGGGTGAGGCGCTGGCTGGGTTCCCCTCAGGCACCGGTAGGCCTGGCCCAGCTGGGTGTCTGGCTGCCAGGAGAGGCTTTGCTGCCAGGATGCGCCCCAGTGAGGACACCCCCAGGGATGGCGGCCAGCACAGTCTAGCTTGATGGGACAATGTTAGGAGGTGCAGGTGGGGAAACCAAGCAGCTGAGATAGGTCAAGACCATCAGGGCTTCTTCCTAGGAAATGAGTCCAATATCCCTGGGGCACGGAGACAGAGAGGAGGTGGGAAAACCAAGCAGCTGAGATAGGTCAAGACCATCAGGGCTTCTTCCTAGGAAATGAGTCCAATATCCCTGGGGCACGGAGACAGACAGGAGGTGGGAATAAGAGAGAGGATTCTTCAGTTAGGAGCTGCCTCACAGATGTGCAGAGCACAGGCTTTGAAGACCCGCCCTTGACTTTGTGCTCTGCATTTACAGCTGCTTGACTGCGGACAAGTCCCTAAAGCCCATCTCTGAGCCTCAGTCTCCTCGTCTGTAGCAGGGAGATAAGTATTGCCTCCCTCACACAGTGGTGAAAATGAGATGAGCTTGCTAATCAGGTGAGCGTGCCTGGCATGGAGGAGGCACAGAGAACCCTCCTTATGTTGCGGGAGCCCAGGAGCACCAGGCAGCAGGAGTGTACCCAGCAGACGGATCACAGGATCTGGATGTGAGTCAACCAAGACGGAAGTTCAACCTGGAAACTCAGGCATGAGGTTTAAATGTGGTCTGCCCTCCCTCATGCTGGCTGTGACCTTGAGCCAGTGATGTCCTTGCCTCAGTTTCCTCATCTGCTGATGGAGGTGGGAGGGAGGGAAAGCAGCTGGAAAAGATGCTCGGGTCTAGGACCTCCAGGCCTTAACGGGACCCTGATGAAACCCTCTGGGCTCCACTGGGGACCAAAGGCAGGACTGCGCCAGGCCGGACTTGGGGGCAGAGGCGGGTCAGGGGACAAGTTTGAGGACAGGAGAGGTGAGGGGACAAGTTTGGGACAGGAGAGGGGGTACCGAGAGAGTCGGAGAGCAGAGGGAAAGCAGAAAGCAAGAGCGGGAGAGCCAAGAGTGAGAGAGCCAGAGACGGATGCGGAGGCGGAGAGAGAGGGAGAGATGGGGAGCGACGCGTGGGGAGACAGGGGAGAAGAGCCCAAGGAAGTTTAACTCCCGGGCTCTGGGCGAGAGGCCCAGGTCTGATCTGGACAAGCCGGGTCGGGGGCAAGGGGATCGGCAGAGTCCGTCTCGTCAGGGGCTCTGGCCCTGGGGGTGCGGCGGTCACTCACCGTGCGGCGGCGACGGCGGCGGAGGCGCTCCGGACGGCCCCGGCCATCCAGCTGCGGCACAGCGCCCCGCCCCGGCTCTGCCCCGCCCGGCCTGGCCGCCCGGCCCCCGGCCCGGAGCCGCCCCCTACGTGCGGCCACGTCACACGGGACCTGTCCGGAACCCGACGCGCCGAGCGCCGCGGGGTCGTGGGGAGCGGCGGTGGGAGAGCGCTTCCGCCTCGAGGCCATGGGGGACCCGGGAGGCTGGCGCACTTCCGCTCGGGCGGGCCCGGGACGGCGGGGAGGGTCGGGCGGAAGTGGGGGCCCCGTGGGCACCCAGCACAGTCCGGCTGCGCAGGGCGGAGACGGCGGCCCTGCGGGGACCGCGAGCAGTTGGGTGGCTGCGCTTGCGGGTCTGCCCGCCGCTTCCTCTCTCGGGCGGCAGTCCCAGCCGCGGCCGCACGGGGGCGCGCTCTGCTGCCAGACTGCACCGTCCCGGGACGGGGTCGGGGTAGGAGGATGGCTGCGGCGCTCCTGCTCTGAGTCAGCCCGGCCTGGCTCCTCCATGAGCAAGGGAAAGGGGAAGTGCCTGCCGCAGGGAGGGGCCTAGCCCCGGGAACCTCAGAAGAGGGAATTTTATTCTTACTCATCGAATTATTTTTATGCTTTGGTTTTTCACTGGGAACCTCAGGCCTTTGTCTCCAGGCTTGTAACCCTTTGGAGTCGAGTCCAATGCACGGTGGCCTGACACTGCTGCTGGTAACCCCAAACCTGGGGGAGCAAAGGCTCTGTGCTTCCCTCACCTCAGACTGGGGCAGCAAACAATAGCATTATTATAACTGCAATTTACTGAACACCTACGAAGTGCCATTCACTCTGCGTGTATTGTCTCCCTGAATCCTCAGTCTATCCCATTGAGATGGATACTGTTAGCCCAGGGTCACACAATAGCACAGATGGCAGAAGCACGATTCAAATCTGGGTGTCCTTGAACCCAGAGCATGTGATAGCACCTCTCACTTATAGGGTCATGGGAATCTGCCTTGGCATTTACACTTCGCATTCTTCTCATCCAGGACCATATAATACTCAACAAGGGGCACTTGGGTACTCACTGGGGCAGAGATTGTGATGGGGTGGGAGTCTCCCAGCCTCTGACCCTCATCTGCCTCATGCAGTAATTCCTTCATCTGTCCTGTGTCACTCTCCCTTACCAGGGGCTCTGAGGGCACAGGGCTCTCACAGGCTGCACCAGTTGCCCGATTCCACCTCACATTCCAACATCTGCCCTTCCTAGACCCCCAACTCCTACCAGGCGGGATCAGCTTTCCTCTGAAAGCCTCGTGTCTGCCTCACCCTCCAGGCCCATAGGTCTACAGGGACGCCCTCCTGTTCTGCTCCCTGAGTTCTGAAGTGGAAGCCCTGAGCTGGTTACTTTGCAAAGGGAGGAAAACATTCAGGGATGCTGCTCAGGGATCTCTAAGATGCGCCCCCCCCCCATATATGCAAATCACTCCATCATATGCAAAGCAATTCACAATATACAAATGATTTCACAATAACACAGTCAGCATTCCTGCCTCTAGGAGCTGAGGGCTGCTGGCCACCAGCAAGCGGATGGGCAAGACCCAGCTAGAAACACCACTTGCTGCCTTCTCACTGCCCTTTCCTCTCACCTGGCCTGGAATTTCCACCATCAGACTCCCTAATGTATTGGGGGGTGGGGATGGGACTCTAGAGGATGACCATGAGCCGGGAGGGCCAAGTAGAAAGACAATGGGTGGACTAGCGTGTGGCTGTTAAAAACAGCGAATTAGGGGCTTCCCTGGTGGTGCAGTGGTTAAGAATCCGCCTGCCAATGCAGGGAACACAGGTTCAAGCCCTGGTCTGGGAAGATCCCACATGCTGCGGAGCAACTTAAGCCCATGCACCACAACTACTGAGCCCCCGTGCTGCAACTACTGAAGCCTGCATGCTCTAGGGCCCTGCGTGCCGCAATTACTGAGCCCATGCGCCACAACTACTGAAGCCTGCACACCTAGAGCCTGTGCTCTACAAGAGAAGCCACTGAAGTGAGAAGCCTGTGCACGGCAATGAAGAGTAGCCACCGCTCACCGCAACTACAGAAAGCCCGCGCACAGCAACGAAGACTCAACGCAGCCATAAATAAATAAATAGGTAAATAAACAAATAAATAAATAAAAAGAAGAGTTCTGGAGGAAAAAACAAACAAAGAAAACCAGTGAATTAGATCTGCCAGGGGCTTCCAAATATGGACGAGTGAGAAAAGAGAGATGCAGAAAATTTTTTTACTATAATCCACTAGTTTAAAATAACGACAAAAAGGAAACTTGTATAGGTACATGTGATTATAGGTATTAGCATATATAAGTCCATTTATAATTGTGAGTAAATAAAAAATATAGAAGATCTCACGTCAGCATGGTAACATGGATTCCATGGTGGGGGGAGAAAAATATATAAAAATATTACAGGAAAATTTGTGAAAACATGTTAAAACATGTATATGATCATAATTTATACAATTATGTAAAAAAAGATATGTAAAAGCTTTTATATATATCATATGTAAATTAAATATATGATATATATATTAATTGACTCCCTATGCCTCAGTTTCCTCATCTGTAAAATGGATTGCTATATCAAGTAGTTGTGCAAATTGAATGAACACAGAAAACACTTAGAACAATGCCTGGCACATGGGAAGTTCTACTTAAGGGTTAGATGTTATTATTATTTACATGTGTGGACACGTGTATAAAGAAAGTATTACAGTAATGAAAAGAACAGATAAAGACACAGGGTGGGGGCCACCCCTCTCCACTCCTTGCTGAGCACAGATGAATGTTTTCCAACACATTTATCAACTGGTTTGAAGGCCTCAGGGTCTTCCTGGGTCGTGGCACTGGGCAGACAAACCACAGCAGGGCAGGGTGAGCCTGGACACTGCTTGGCTCTGCGTGGTTGGGAGGCATCTGGGATTGGAGGGGCTGCAGACCAATTTCTCTGATCTGGCCCTTCTCAGCGACCAGGTCTCAGACCCCTATTTCTAGAAGGTGGGACTGCTTCTGGGCCTACTGACCAGGCGACGGCTGTGAGGCCAGCACAACCTGGCGTTGGCATTGCCGATGCTCTGACAACCCTCCCCCTCCTCTGGCGGTCAAGGGCTAGAGGCTCTGGGATGGGCACATTACTTCTGCTTCCAGAGTATGGCCTTCTGTGAGAAAGCAGGCCTTCACCTTCTCAGGGCTTTCCGTGGGGGTCTGCAGGTAGGCAGCAATCTCCTGTAGAAGGGCATCTGAGGCTCAGGGTGACCAAGGTCGCCCTGAGGAGGGGAGGCAGAGCCGAGTGCTCACCCAGGGCCCTGCTGCTTTTACTGTGGCCTCTCCAAAGTGGACCTGCCCCTCTGGAACCCCTGACCCTAACCCTCTCTCAACTTGTTCTTCTCAGGGCAGCCTTAGCTCCCTCGTGAGTTCCCGGGGTGGTTTCTCCCTTGAATTTCCAGCCCTGGCCTGATGATGCCCCAGTGACTCCACAGCAGCCCCCTTCCCCCACCCTCAGCAACTCTTCCTTGGGCAGCCCAGGCTCACTACGTTCTGTCTCTGGCCTCTCTGCCTTTACAACCCCCTTTGTAACTCCCACCCCACCCCTGGCAGGCCTGGCCTGTTCTTCCCCTTCCACCGTCTCTGTGGATTGAAATCCCGCCCGTTTACAAGGCCGCTTCCTCTCTGAAGCCTTCTGGGTCTGTCCAGGCCCTCAGTGTTGTGTCTTTGGAGCCGTGAGCCCTGTACCCTGAACACAATGGGACTTCTTCACCCTCCCAACCCCCATTCCTGCTGTGGGCTTCTGGAAAGAAAGACAAGCTCTTGCCTATACCCTGAATAGAAGTCTGTCCAAATGAATTTAATGTCTCTCTTTCCTCTCTCCTGCCTCAGGAGCACAAAGTGGGGTGAAATTCCTGTGCACTATGCACAGTAATCTGTGCCTTCGCAGGGCTCTCTTTTATTTAATTTATGTGTATTCACAGATTTGCTTGCTTGTTACCCCTTCCCCATCCCATCTCACTGCTTCCTTCTTGGGAGAATCGGAATGTTAACAGTCCTTTTTTTCCCCTAATAAACAGACAATATTCTGTCCAGTTTGGCCTTTCTTTTTAAATAAGGAAAAAAGCTCTTTTAAGGTTTTCTTTTACGTTATTCAGTGATGTTTACAATTGCTCTCATATAGGTCCTGCATAACTCTTTTTTTTTTTTTTTTTTTTTTAATGGTACGCGGGCTTCTCACTGTTGTGGCCTCTCCCGTTGTGGAGCACAGACTCCGGACGCGCAGGCCCAGCGGCCATGGCTCACGGCCAGCCGCTCTGCGGCATGTGGGATCCTCCCGGACCGGGGCACGAACCCGTGTCCCCTGCATCGGCAGGCGGACTCTCAACCACTGCGCCACCAGGGAAGCCCCTGCATAACTCTTAATAAGTTTACTTTTAGGTATTTTACATTTTGTGGGTATTTAAAAGAACATATTTCCCATTACATTTTAAATGTAGTGCACAGGAAGGCAAATTATTTTTACGTATCCCTTTGATACCTGGTAAGCCAACTACATTTTCTTACTGGTTCTAATCATTTCTCAGTATTACTCTTGAGTCTTTTAGGTGGGTAATCATGTCAGCTCCTAATAACAAAAGTATGAAAAGGAAGGAACCAACATTGTTTTTTGTAGAGGTATGGTTTGGCTTGGTTTTGAACTTCATAGGAAGTATTTGTCTTCTGGGACTGGCTTTTTCACTAAACGATACGGGTACTAAGATTCATTCATGATACGGGATGAAACTGGTTCATTTGCTTGCACTACTGAACGATGTGCCACTGTGTGAATGAATCCTCTGTAATTTACTTACCCATTCTCTTGTCCATGGGCATTTGGGTTATTCTCTAGATTTTTGCTGTTCAGAGCAGTGCAGCTTTGAATGTTCTCGTTTCTGTCTCTTGGAGCACGTGCCCAAGTTTCTCGTGATTTTAAGCCTAGAGGGGGATCTGCTGGGCCTCGGCTTTATAAGGCCAGATTGTTTTCCCCAGAGGTTGTAGGGAGTTGCACTCTGACTAACAACGCACTGGAGATTCCGTGGCGCCACCTCTTCTCCAGCACTTGGTGCTGTCAGACTCGTTAATTTTTGCCCGTCAAACGGTATAAAATAGCATCTTATTGTGGTCTGCATTTGCATTTCCCTCATCACCAATGAGCTTGTGCATCCCTTACATGTTCATTGGACAAATGGGTTTTCTTCTTCTGTAAAAAGGCCTGTTCACGTCTTTCATCTGTTTTTCTGTTGGATTACTTGTTGTTTTTTTCCCATGGATTTCCAAGAGTCCTTTATGTGTTTTTGATGTTTATCCATTGCGGGTTGTACACGGCAGACGTCAGACGTCTCACGTCTCCTCCAGTTTGTGGCTTGCATTTCACTTTCTCAAAGGTGTCTCCACTTCTCTCTTCCCTCCCACGCTTGGGCCTGGGATGCTAGTGCGCGTGTGTGTGGATGGGGGGCGGTTCGTGCCCCTCAGAACGCCGTGCAGAGCAACCCCACCGCTCCTCCTGTTCCTTGGGGCTTTAAGGGACCCTCATCTCCCTCCCAGATTTGGCTGAGGCGGCCTGGATGGGGAGCCCCCGTCTGGTCTGCTTGGGGTGGCCACGCTGCGACAGGGAGGGCCTCGCTGCGATGGTGCCCCCCTCCCAGGAGTTATTTATCACTTCCGGCTCCTCACCTGGGGGCCGGGCGCCTCTCTGCTCGGCTGGGCAGCAGCCCGCGGCAGCTCGGGCGCTCCCTGGGGGCGGGCGGCCTCGGGGGAGGGGCGCTCCGGGCCGGCCCCTCCGGAGGCGGAGGCGGGGGCCAGGCCTGCGGCGGGGGCTGGGATGGGGGGCGGAAGCTGCCCGAGCAGATAAGGGCCGAGGTCGGTCCTGCGGTGAGACTGTGCGGGACGCTACCTCCGCCGAGCCCGCCCCCGCACCCTCTGGTCCCAGCTCCCTGAGCCACGGTCGGCGCAGCGGCCCCCTCCCTGCAACCCGGGGCTCGGCATCCTGGGTGCTGATCCCAGAGAGCAGTGAGGGATGATGCTCGTTCCGTTCCCAACCTCAGTCATCGCAGCTGGAACATGGGGGTAGGGTCTCCAGTTACGCCCCAGGGCCGTTAGGGATGGAACAGGTGCAGGCTGGTGAAATCCCTCTGTAGATCTGGGCCTTTTCTAAAGGATGGGTACCCTGAGTTCCTCGCATTGCCCCTGCTGTACCCGCTGACTCTCCAGGCTTCATCCCCGTTGTACAGATGGGAAATTGGGGGAGTCACAGAGCCAGCCAGCAGGAAGCAAGTGGGGAGAGGAATGGAACTCTACAATCTGGGGGCCCTCTTTAAGAAAAAGATTACAAAATCACAAATACAAATTTGCTGAGGCCTCTCCCAGGGCCTTGGAAGAGGCCCAAGTAAGTGAGAAGCGTAAGTCCAACTTCTTGGTTTCCTGGCCTCACCCTGCAGGCCCCCTGGAAGGGCTTACACCCCTCCTCCAGGAGAGGGTCAGACACCAACATAGTTGCAGGGTAGGCTCAAGGTAGTACAGCAGGGGCCTGGAGGAGTCCCCACTGCAGCTGGGCCCAACCCCTTGCATATGCCTAGGCAGCCCTCCGCCAGCCCAACCCAAGAGCAAGAGCAGTCAGGCATCTGGGGACTGCACCACAGCTGGGCAGGGCCAAGCCCTTGAGGACCAGCCAGTCAAGGTTCACTTGCCACTCAGGGCCTCTGACCCTGTGGGCTGGCAGTGGTAGGGAAAATTCCTAGGAAAAAAGGAAGGGGGAGCCTGCCTGAGGCAGTGTAAGTGCATCTGACTTGGAGTCACACGGGACTGAGGTTTAAGCCACTGCAAGGCCATGTGACCTTGGGAAGACTCCTTCATTTCGGTTTCTTCATCTGTAAAATGGGAGTAATAATAGTACCTACTTGTCAGAGCTGTAATGAGGCTTAAATGAGGCCATGCATGACGAAGCTTGGCTTTTAGAAGCAAATTTCCCTTCTGTGAAATCTCCAGGTCAGGAGAGGCATCTTTCTCTCCATATTAGGATTAAGTCACTTACCCAGGGGGTGGTCTCTTGATTGCAAAGTTGAGATTTAAACTCATGAATGTCTGGCAGCAATGCCCTGGTTCTAACCATCAGGGAACACTGCCCCCTTGGGCCTGTCTCCCCCGGGAGTTAAGTGCCACTGCTAGGTGTGCATGCCCAGGGCAGGGAGCCAAGGGGAGCATTTGATTCAGGAGGTTGCCCACCTTTCTGGATTTTATAATCTCTTTGCTCTCATGGGCACCTGAGGCTGGAATTTTTCTAACTCTGGCATCCTACAACCTGGACCAGGAGAAGCAGGAGACTCTGGTGATGGAGACAGGGCAGGGGAGCTGGGAATAGGCCATGACCATGAGCCTGGGCAGCAGTGGCATCCCAAAGGACTCAAAGTCTTCTTCCAAACAAAGAGGTGCTGCTTTGCCTCATGGTTTGCATGGGATTTCTCCTGGGTTGGTGGACAAGAGAACTGAGTTCTCAGCTCAGAGATGCCCCTCTCTAGCCAGCTAACCCCACACCAGTCACTCCTCCCCTCTGAGCCTCAGTTTCCTCGTCTGTGAAATGGGGATAAGAATACCTGCAGCTGTGAGGATTACAATATGTTGTGTACGTAGAGTGCCTGGTAAATGTTACTAGTTGTTAAAACAGGCGGTCTGAGGATGGAAGAGGGTGTCTTGGGAGGGCAGGAGGTATGCAAGCAGAAGTGGGGAGTCCTGTCAGGGCAGGAGTTTGGGCTTCTAAGGTCTCCGTCTCACAGATGGAGTGCCTTGGGGTAGGGCTGGGAACCCCAGCTCCAGTACTCTCCCAGATCAGGACAGGTCAGAGTGAGGTCAGGGGCCCTGGGGGTGCAGAGAAGAGCAGGGAGCAAAGGTTCTCAAGCAGGTGAAAGGGAAAGGAGGGAGGAAGTGGGGGCTTCTGGGAGGAGACGGGAGTGGCGGTTGCTGGGTGATGCCGGCCACACAATCGCCCCGAGGCCCCATTCCATGACCTCCTTTGTCCCTCATTGCAGACTTTCAAGTTAGGCATTTCCCACATGGGGAAACCGAGGCTCAGAGAGGTGAGATCACTTGCCCAGGGTCACACACTGCAGGCTCCCCAATCTGTCTGGCTCTGCAGCCTGGACTCCAACAGTCACAGCCACTTTCTTATCTCATCTCCCTGACAAGGTTGTGAGTGAAGCAGCGTGATCTCAGAGGCTCAGAGGGATCCCAGACCCTGCCGCTGTCTCCCAGGAGCCCCAAGCTCTAGGCTGGCAGCTGTCCAGGAGACATCACCAGGAGACGCGGGACGGGGCCCAGGAGGATTTGCTCACGGTGAGAGCAGAGACCCCTGGAGTAAGGGAGCGAGCACGCCATCTCAGGAGGGTTCAAGTAGAGGCATCCTGTGTCTCCCCAGCAGCTGGGAATCTGGAGGCATGACTCATAATGGGGCCAAAGCTAGCCAAAATATTTCTGAAATTCCTTCTTTTTATCTTAAAAATTCATACAGATTTGTACCCTTTTAAATATGTGGGCTTCCCCCTCCCCTTTTTTAAAAATAAGTTTCCACTCTCGGTCTCTATCTGAATGGACACTCCAGGAAGACGTGGGGCCTCCACTGGCTGTGTGTATCTGGTGCCTGCACCGTGGACCCCATGCCCTGGGCCTCTGGCCTGGTTTGCGAAAGTTCAGGGACAGAGTTGCGGTCAAGGCCCTGCCTGTTTTCCGTCTAGGGCCCTCCCCACCCCTGCTCCACGCTCCTGCCTCTTGCTTTGGCTCTCCCATCTCCTCTCACAGAGGTTTGTCCATCCCAGTCCAACTCTCCCACTGGGAGTTCTCAGAATGTCTCACCCCCCTCTTCATGCCCTGAGGGTCCTGGTCCGGAGGGACACTACTCGTCTTCAGCCCTCTCTGCTGGCCAGCCTGACCCTTCACCTCCCCAGAGGAGTACTCGACTTGGGGAATTTCCATGCCCATTTGGAAGAAACGGAGGCACAGAGCTGAGAGATGCTGGACCTCCAGGATGCACAATGAGAAGGGCTGTTGGATGCCCAGGGGGATCTCTGGGCAGGTGGGGTGCCTCAGCTTGGGGAGAGGGCACCAGATCTGGGCCCCAGCCAGGGATGCAGGAGGGAGGAGGGAAGGCCATGGGGTGCCGGGGGCTGCCGCCTGGCAGGTCCCTGTGCCCAGGGTAGGGAAGTTTCTTATTTCTCCTGCTCCGACTTCCCCCTTTGATTTATTATAGCCATGAAATGCTCTACTCTCTTCTCTTTTCCTTGCTGTCCCCGGGGCTGGAGGAGCACAGGCCTCCCAGGCACGGGGCCTTGGCCTTGTTGGACTCCCATCTCCTTCCAAAGGTTGAGCCTGGGAGGCCCAGAAGTGAGAGGTGAGTCAGGGCAGGCAGGGTGGGACGAGGAGGGGCCCCAACCCCCCAAAGGCTAGCCTGGGCAGGACCGCAGGGGCCGGCACAGTCTCGGTTGGGAAGGGCTGGGGCCGGGCAGAGGCTGTGGCAGGTGTGGACTTGACAGCAGACAGCTCCCTGGGGTTGTGGAGGTGGCAGGCTCTGGGCCAATGGCCTCTCAAGTCCTGGCAGGTCTGAGGGCTGCTTACAGAGTCCTCGAATGCTACCCACCAGGTCAGAGAAATGGCTTCTCTGCAACCCCTGATGCCATCTTCGGATTTAATGGTGGCCAGAGCAGGCCTGGCCCAGGTGCGTCTGCGGATGGGGCTGAGAACCCAGAGGAAGGCGTGAGGGCCCCGTGCCCAGACCTGGGGCTCCTCAAGGCCACCGCTGGACCTCACCTCATGGCCTAGTCCAGGCAGGTGAGGGCTGGAGTCTGTCTGTCCGGCCCCTTGGCGGACCTGGCGGCCAGAGCGTTCCTGGCCGCTGCTGTGCAGCGCCTGTGGTAACGGGGCTGTTGGCGTTTTGCAATGGCCGGGGGTGGGGAGGCTGCACACACATGCTTCCTGTGGTGACTGGGCGCTTCCTGTTTTCTCAGGCGCCGGACTTGCTACTGCCGATGTGGAAACAGGGGCAGCTGCAGCCTGGGTGGCTCCAGGTCGGGCGCCTCGACCTTGCCCAGAGGGGCCTAAGTGGGCCCATCACCCCAGGCCCCGACCCAGGGCAGTGGATGGCCCGAGTTACCCCCCCACACAACCAGGCCCCCATCCTTCCTGTCCCCAACAGCTTCCGCCAAGAGGAAGGGGCCAGGCAGGGCTATCACTCAAGGCTGAGCAGGTGGTCCAGGAGGTCAGAGGTCCAAGGGTGGAAGCTCTGGTCTCAGCTCTGTCCTTTGCTCACGGAGTACCTTTGGCCATCCCTGACGTGATCCAGGCCTTGATTTCCTCTTTTGTGTGGTGATCATGGCACCCGTTATCTAAAATCCCTCACCCATTTCTGCCCCAGTTCTGACCTCCCTTGATTTTTCCATCCCAACACCCTCAGCTTTGGGGACAGGGTGAGCACTAAGGCTGGGACCCTCAGAGGGGGGCTTGGCATAGGTCTTGACAGAGACGGGCTTGGAGAGACTGGGGAGAGGGAAGGGCACACCAGGTGGGGGAACCAGACTTAGAAGAAGGCATGGAGGTGGGAAGGCCGGGACCGGGTTTGGAGATAGGGTGTTGATGGGACAGATGGAGAGTGGTAGGCGACAAGGTTGATCTGGAAGGATTCAAAGCAGGAGGAGAATTTTAGGATCCTCTTTATTCCTGAAAGCGTTAGGAAAGTGTCTGATACCCCCTCACATTCCTCCTCAGAAGAAAGGCAATGGGGGTGGGGGGCAGGGCCAGCCCTTCCCATCCATTCACCAAGGAGATGGGTGCCCATCTGTTGTGATGCCAGGGACTCAGGAGGGATGCGAACCTTTCTCCAGGTGTCAGGTGCCTGGAGTTCCACCATCAGGGCCAGGCCTTAGGATTTGGCACAGCCCTGTTCCCGAACAAGTTTTGTTTTGTTTTTAAGCTGCTATTGCAAGAAGGGGAGGGGAGATGACTTGGCTTCTTGTTGAGTATGTTGACAGCATCTGACCTCTGGAAGAAGAGTTTCTTTGCAGGAAGGCCAAGGCCTGAGCCCCCTGGGAACTGACCAGTCCACAGACTGAGTTCAGCCACACGCTTGGCCCAGGAGGTTCTGAGGTGCCCACCTCACAAGTGGCTCCTCCTAAATCTCTAGGCCTGCCCATCATGGACAGCCAAGGACTGGTTCCAGCCAAAGAGGCCTTGAGGATCCCAAGACCCTGAGGCCCAGCCTGAGGGGCCATCAGGCCAGCCTGGCCCCCACCATCCTGTCCCCTGCCTTGGTGCCTTGGGTCAGCCTAAGTGCTGAGTTGGCGGCTCAGCAGCTGCTTCTGCCCACGGAGGCCCAGTTATAAATAAGCCCAGTGTGGCCAAGTCATCAAGTTCTGTCCCAGCTGCATTACCTCAGTGACCACAGGTTGGGGCTGCCCAGAACCAGGCCCACCAGAACCTGCATGCCCAGGCCAAAGGCTGGGCCAGCCTTGATGCCTGCAGGGGTTCTCAAATCCAGGGTTGGGGTGTCTGCAGCTACTCAGACCTGGACCGCCCTGGACACAGGCCACAGAAGGGGCAGGGCCCATCCCGCCTGCCTGGAGCCAGCCGCTATTTACAAACCGAAACCGGGAGAAGTGAAGCGGCTGTGGCCAAAGTGGCTCCAGGCCCCCAGCCCCCAGTCCCGCTCCATCCCCGGCAGGCCCATCCCCCCTCCTCATGGCTTCCTCTTTCCTTTCCCACACAGCTCCCCGACCTCCCACTGCCCGGCCAGGTCTCTCTGGACAACCTGCCAGTACTTCATGGTGACCCCCGGCCCCATGGCCACTTGCCTGGGGAGGATCCCCTTCTACTACTCACCCCCAAGACCCCATCAGTCTGGGCTCCTTGGAGCAGCCTCCTCCCACCCGGGCCCAGCCCACCGTGGCCTCCCCAAAGCACATTCCCACAGTTCTCAGTTCCCCTTCGTGGCTGGAAAAGCTCCAGCACCAATGGCCACCATGACGCTGCCCGGCCCTGCCTGAGGGTAGCTTCTCCAGGGGACCTTGACCTTCAAGGGGGTCGCCAAGTAATCTGGGGAGCTGTGGTGGAACTTGGGGGCACCTGGGGCCTTAAGGGGGCATGTTTCTGGGCAGGAGGCCCCAGCCATCACTCTCTTTGAGTTCGGTTTCGGCCCACTCATCCGGCTGGCATGGGTCACAGGCCCTTGTGCAGGTCAGAATGGAGCTGAGACAGACGGACACTGGGCCCGAGACCACGGCACACGCTGCTTAGGAAGTGGCAGGCAGGATGGTGCCGTAGCAGGGACCTGTTCCAGGGAGAGACAACAGGCAACGTAAGTAATACTCACTTCTAATAATAGACGAGCTCCCTCGCAATGGTGCAGAGGAAGTCAGTTCTTTCTGTCCCCCCAACAAGCTTGTCCCATTATCTCCATCATAAATGGACATGAGCTCACAGGGGAAGTCACGTGTCCCAGGCTACACAGCTAGAAAGTGTCTGGACTGAGATTCAAGATTTCCTGACATCCAGCCCCCTTCTGTCTCCGTCTGACTGCTCCTTGCTCCATCTCGTCCCTCTGTCTCCTGCCCGGGAGGACAGGAGTTTCCCATGCTGTGACAAGGCAGGAGTGGGGCTGGCCCAAAGCTTGAGAGGGAAGCAGGCCTTGGACAGCAGAGTTACCAGATGGGGTTCGTCAGTGCCCAGTGCCGCCTTCCCTGCCCCATTCCTTGCCTCTCACTAAGTCCCAGCTGAGGCAGAGCCCTGGCCCCCCTCAGCCACAGTCAGCTGGCTGCCTTTCACCTAACTTCTCTGAGCCTCAGAATCCTCTTCTGTGAATGGTCATTCCACAAACACAGAGCACCAAGTCGATGCCAGCCCTAGGCTGGGTGCAAGCAACCTCTAGAACTAGGGCATGGCCCCTGTCCACAGTCTTGTGGAGAAGGCAGATGAGTTACAAGATCCTGAGTACTCCGAGAGGGAAACTGTGGCTGTGAGACACCAAGAACAAGTGATGAGTGCTGCCCGGTGTGAGGAGGGGGCCACTGGGGTGGGATAGGAAAGAGTTCCCCAGCCAAAGCTGGGGAACCGGCTCTCCATGCTGAGTCACACCGCTGTGCCTTGGCTCTGGTAGTTGCCACGGTCCGAGTCAAGTGCCCTTCCTCCCTCTGGGCCCGGTAAACTCCTATCCATCTGTCAGGACCCGTGGACACACCGCAGCATGACCAGGCCTGGCCTGGCCTGATGGCTCCCCACCTCCCTCTTCCCACGCAGGACCTGAGCACACCTGGAGGTTAGGCCTCCTTGGTCACTATGCCCTCACCAACCCCACCCAGGCAGGCATCTGCTCCCGGGCTCAAGCCCCCACCGTCCTCTGCTCCGAAAAGCACCGTTTCCCTTTTCTGGGTGACCACACGCCATACACAGGGAATTTCCATCTCAGCCTGTGGAGCCTCTGATTCACTCAGGCTCCTTATGCATTTAACTCCTTCCGGGTCCGTGCCTCCTACTTCTGCACCCTGGGCTGCCCCTCAGACCCACCCGGGACCCCTAGGCAGCTTCAAACTAATCTTGGGCTCCACAACCTGGAAATCAAGCCAGCCCCTCACTCACTGGCCCCCTCAGGGCCCTCCCACTCCCATCCTATGCACAGAGACCCCTGCTCCTGGCACACACGCTGGGGCAGCTTTGGGCTGAGAGCACAGGCTTTGGAGTAAGATAAGCCTGGTCCAACCCTGATTTTGGCCCTTTCTGCTTTGTGACCTGGAGCAGTTTAAGTATATGCTCTGAGCCCCATTTCTCATCTATAAAATTGCGGTGATTCCTGTCCCATAGCTTTGTTGTAAAGATCCAGTGTGCTGGGCCCATGATGGGAGCTCAATAATGATTACTTTTCCTTCTTTGCAAAGGCCCCTCATCCTATCACAAGGTCCCTACTCCAGACTTGGGCCCCCTTTCTCTGGCTGGCTTTCCCCTCCCGAGAGCTGGTTGCTCAGGCAGGGAGAAGGAGAGAAGTATGGGCAGAGCAAAGGAGGGCGAGATGCTGCTGTCTCAAGGCTCTCCTCCGCCAGCTTCTCGACTCCTCACATTTCTCAGTTTTTCCAAGGAGGCTTTGGAGAGGCCAGGAGGCAGGAGCTCCAAGGAGCTGAGGGCTGCAGAGCTCCTGAGCTCTCGGGGACAGGGTCGAGCCTTCCTCCTCCCGGGGGATGCCGGGTGTGCACATCACACACGAACATCTCACATGTGGGCTCCTCTAATTCTCACGGCCCGGTGAGGTGCATCCTGTTATTGCTCCCATTTTACAGATGAGGACACCGAGGCTTTGAGAAGTGACTTGCCCTCAGCCAGGCAGCAAACAAAGGGCAGGGGTAGGATCCGAATCAAGGTCTCTAGAGCCATACTCCTAAACTCCACAAGGCTCAGTAAGCATTTGTGGAGGCCAATGAGGGAAACGTGGACTAACTGAAACCCTACTGTATACAAAGGGAAGGCTCACACAGATTGTCTCTTTCTGCCCTCTGTACAATGCTGCGGGCTGGGTCTTGTTGGCCCCTCTACAGAATTGAGGCATGTGAGTTTCGGGGAGGGGAAGGAGCTTGCCCAGAGGCCACACAGCCAATCGTAAGGAGGGATCCAGGGGTACCTAGATAGAAGAGGACGGTGTCAGGGGCTTCACAGAAGAGGGGGCCTGGAGGGGGAAAGTGGCTCCTGTCCTCAGTGAGTGAGCCAGGAGTGGGGGGGTGATGCCCGTGGTGAGCAGGAGGAAGTCGCTGTGGGTGGCGGTGGGTTTGAGGTGCCGGAGGCTGAGTGATGTGGCCGGGAGGTGAGCTCCCTGTCTGCAGGTCTGGTCAGCAAGAGACAAGGGTCTGGGGGGGGTGGCGGCAATGGGATTCGGGGCACGCAGGAGGTCAGGCCGCTCTGGAAATCTGTGCCTACTGGCCACTGGGGCTGGAGAGCAGGGGGCAGGAGCTGGCGCAGAGTGCAAGGAGGGACTCAGCAAGGCTGGGGAGAGATGGAGGTGAACCGGGAAGGGAGAATCTGGGGGGACAGCCTGGAGGAGGCGAGCCCTCAAAAGATGGAGGGAGGTCTTAGGGTGTGGGAGGCGGTGGGACTGTGAGCAAAGGCCATGGGAGATTGAGAAAGAGGTTCTGGGAATGTTGAGTAGTGTCTTCTGGCTGGAGGTGGGGGTGGGGCTGGTCCACTTGGGGTGGCGGAAGGTGGAAATACTGGCCGGACTCCTGGGTGCTGGGGGCTCCAGCACAGGCCTCAGAGCTTTGGACTTCAGCCTGTGAACAAGCCAGAGCCAAGGACAATTTTTAGGTGGGGAAACACCCATGGGAGAAACTCGAGATAGAGGCAGCAGTGGAAGCCCATGTCCCAGGGCCGCTCAGAGTGGCAGTTACCTCCCACCCCCTGGCCAGCTGTGTGTGTCCTTGGGCAGCCCCCTCACCAGCTGAGCCACGCGACCCTTGCCATTAAAATGGCACTGATAGTAAATTCACAGGGTCATGGGAGGTGGGGCGAGTTAATGCTGGTTGACTGCATCACCTCAGCCGATGCTGGGCCTTTTGCCTTGCCTTGTCCTGGCTCGCGGCACTGGGTGAGAGCCTGCGGTGGATACCACCCGGGGTCTCCAGCAAACCTGGTTTAAGCCTCACCTGTCCCTCGATTGGCTGAATCATGGGCCCCTTCTGATCCTCGGTTTCCTCAACTGTACGACATGGATGATAACGGCCCCAACTTCAGATCTGAATAAGAAAATGAACTTTGCAGTGGTGCTCCTGTTCTCCCGGAATCAAAACCAAATTCCACACAACACGCAACGTCCCCCAGCGCCCTACCGGACCAGACCCTCACCTCCCTCACCTCCTACCACTGGCTCTTTTCACACTGGCCCCTTGCTGGTCTCCCTGCCTGGAGCTCTTCTCCCAGGTGTCTGCTTGGCTGGCTCCTTCACTTGTTCCCAGGGTTTGTTCAGGTGTCCCCTCCCCCGTGAGGCCTGCCTTTCCTGCCCTCTTCACTCTGCACACGGCGCCCCCTTCCCCAGCTGGGTCATCCTCTTTCGTAGAGCGTTTGCTGCCTTCTCACCTTCTCTGCATATCCCCTGCCTTCCCTGCTCCAGAACAAGCCCCAGGAGGACAGGGATTTTTGCCTGTTTTGTCACCTGGCCTGTAGAGGCCCTGAGCAAATATTTGTTGGATGTCCTAATGCACTAAAGAGCCAGCCCAGCACTCTGACCAGAGCTCGAGGAGCTCAGAGGGGCCCAAGGAGCCTCTCCCAGTGTCTCAACTGTGAGAGGAAGTTGCAAGAAGGCCATTTCTGTACACGGGCTCAGCTCTTTTTGGTCAACTTGCCCAGATCACGCTCTGAGGCCTGAGTTTTCCCACATGCCCCATCAAGCCCCATGGGGACCGGTGGCTAGGAAGCGGGGCTGAGGGGAGTGCTGTCCCCTCCTTTCAGAGCTCTTTGGGCTGAGGTTGAGGGGTCTGTGTGATGAGGGGCCATGTCTCCCAGGTGGCCAAAGCTTCGAGGACACAGTGCCCATGTTTCCTGTTGCCCATCTACCCTGTGACTGAAATAGCACCCAGCCTACCCCATCAGCCACCCAGCCCAGCGGGGGCAAAGGACACCTGGTGCTCCACCACCCAGGCCTGCCTGACCTCCCTGCAGGGCCAGCCCTACATGGTCACCTACTTGTCCAGTGGGGTGGGGAACAGCACTGTCATGTGCTGCTGGTAGGAGGGTAAGTTGGTACAACTTTTATCCAGGGCAACGTGACAGTATCTCTATATTTATCTACCTATCTACTTAAAAGTTTCAAATGCCGTACAGAACGTCCCTGGTGGCGCAGTGGTTAAGAATCCGCCTGTCATGCCGTGGAGCAACTAAGCCTGTGTGCCACAAGTACTGAGCCTGCGAGCCACAACTACTGAAGCCCGTGCGCCTAGGGCCCGTGCTCGGCAACAAGAGAAGCCACCGCAATGAGAAGCCCGTGCACCGGAACGAAAAGTAGTCCCTGCTCGCCGAAACTAGAGGAAGCCTGAGTGCAGCAATGAAGACCCAATGCAGCCAAAAATAAATAAATAAAAAATTTAAAATGCAGTACACAAAACTAATATAGTATTATACGCCATTTATACCTCAATTTTTAAAAATATGTCTCCTTTGACATCAAAAGAGGTGAGTCAAAAATTTCTGTGACCCGGCTCAGCCAAATAAATAAATATTTTTTAAAATTCTGTGTATACTTCAATAAAAAAATAGAAATAAAAAATTTTAAATTAAAAAAGTTTCCTGCACCTACATTAGAGCACCTAAATAATTATCTGGTCTCTTTCCCAATGAGTTAAGACCGAAAGCTATGCCATTTTCTTTTCTTTTTTTCCTCTGTGTATTTGTTGTTGTTGTGCTTTTTTTGAATTTTATTTATTTATTTTTTATACAGCAGGTTCTTATTAGTTATCTATTTTATACATATTAGTGTATATATGTCAATCTCAATCTCCTAGTTCATCTGCCATTTTCCATATTACTTATAATTGAAGAACTTTTTATTTCTATTTTAGGTAACTTCTGATCCTATTTATTAGTGTCTACAGGGAGGTGCACAAGGGTTTTTGACTCAGCCTGCATTTGGTTGTGGTGATTTTCTTTTCACTATCACTCTCTTAATAGTCAAAATTAGACTTGGAAAATTAAATATAGAGAAAGAATTTATAGCATTTTACTTTCTTTCCCTTTGAACATTTACTTCTGCAGAAGTAGGACTTTCTCCTACATAGTTTTCATTTAAGGCGGAAAAATATATTTTGTTCTTTACTGTTGAAGGATGTTTTTTAGAAGCAAGCAAACATGAAAGCATGAGAACCGCCACCTGGAGCCAGCACTACAGTCCATCCAGCCCAGCGAACGACCTTTAACTCAAATCTTCCCCCAACTATTCCAGTGGACACTCCCCTCTAGTGTCCCTGGGGAAAAAAAAAAAACATAAAACCACTGCTCTTTGACCCAGTATTTCAACTTTGGGGAATTTATCCTAGACATACACTTGCATATGTGTAAGTTAACAAAGTTTATCTATTGCAGTATTATTTGTAATAGCAAAAGACTGGAAACAACCTGAATGTCCATCAATAAGAGACTGGTTAAGTAACTTTTTAAACAATGGAATACTATACAGCAATGAAAACAGACTGCGGCTACATGCAACAACGTAGTGAGAAAGAAGAAGTGGGATACAAAAGAATATTTATACTATGATTCTCTTTGTATAAAGATTAAAATCTGTTAAGGTAAAAACTAAACTATATTGTTAGAGGTGTTTACATAAGTTAGAAAACTATAAAGAAAATGAGGACATAATTAATGAAAAAGTTAAGATAGTGTTACTTCTAGAGAGAGGGAAGGGATTTGGGGGATACTTCTGTAGTGCTGGCAATGTTTTATTTTTTGACCTGGTTGGTGGTTACATAAGTGTTCACTTTATAATTATAATTATAATAATAATAATTTTTTTTTTTTGTGGTACGCGGGCCTCTCACCATTGTGGCCTCTCCCGCTGCGGAGCACAGGCTCTGGACGCGCAGGCTCAGCGGCCATGGCTCACGGGCCCAGCCGCACCGTGGCACGTGGGATCCTCCTGGACCGGGGCACGAACCCGTGTCCCCTGCATCGGCAGGCAGACTCTCAACCACTGTGCCACCAGGGAAGCCCTATAATTATTTTTTAAACTGTACATAAGTGATTCATGCAGTCTTTTGTATGAATGAGGTCTCTCATGATGTTAAACTATCACAGTCCATCCAAACAGTGGAATACTATATAGTCATTAAAAAGAACAAGACAGCTCTATATGCATGGACATGGGATGGATTTCGGGGGGAAAAACAACCAAAGTGAAGTGCAATGTGTTTAGTATGCTACTTTCTGGGTGACATTTTAAAAAGACTATATCTGCCTCTATGCCTTTGTCTGCTTAGACTATCTCTAGAAAAATACCCAAGAATCAGGTAACAGGGAACTGGACAGTTGTTTCCCTTTTTGTACCTTTTGGATTTCATACCATGTGCATATATTACCTGTTCAAAAAATAAAGTAATTTTAAAAACTGTTTCACTTCTCATTCCCTGGAGCACCTAAGATTTTTGGTCTGAAACCAATTTCTTGCCCACAAGAAATGCGAACCACAAGCCAACTTGATGCTCCTGGGGACCTCCAGCAAGTTGGGGACCCTCTCTGGTCCTGTTTCCTCTGCTGCAGAAGGAGGCCAGACCTGTGCTCCCCTGAGGTCCTGTCGCTACCCAGTCCCTGCTGTCCTGTCTCCTCTCTCCCTCCCTTGTCCTCCCCTCCCACCACCCCCGCCCCGTTCTCTCTTTCATTGCCTCACTTCTCTCTACTCCTCTACTACTACTCTCTTTCTCCTTTTATTTTCCTTTCTCTTCCTCTCCAGTTCTGGCTGCCTTTCCCCTCTCTGCCCTTCCTTGCTCTCCCCATATTTGGCTTCTCTTCCTCTGCCTCTTTCCCCTGCCCTAGGATCCAGCCCTTCCTAGAGCTCCAGAAAGCAGGTTCACGCCCCAGCTCTCCACTCACAGGTTGTGTGACCCTGGGTGAGTCACTGAACTCTTGGGCCTCAGTGTAACAGATGGTTGTCCTGGTTACGTGAGATCACAAGGGTGGAAGCACTCAGCACAGTGCTGGGCACTCAGAAAATAATTTCCCCCCCTTATAAAAATTTTTTAAATTTTTAAAATGTTTTATTTTTGGCTGCGTTGGGTCTTCGTTGCTGCACACGGGTTTTCTCTAGTTGTGGTGAGCAGGGGCTACTCTTCATTGTGTTGTGCAGACTTCTCAATGCAGTGCAGAGCATGGACTCTAGGCGCACGGGCTTCTGGAGTTGTGGCACGCAGGCTCAGTAGTTGTGGTGCACAGGCCTAGCTGATCTACGGCATGTGGGATCTTCCCGGACCAGGGCTCGAACCCGTGTCCCCTGCATTGGCAGGCAGATTCTTAACCACTGTGCCACCAGGGAAGCCCCTGTCCCCCCTTTTTAAGGAGCTGTTAGCCCTGGGGTTGTGGATTATCAGACCTTCTCTGCTCTGCTCAGAATTGCTTAGAATCTGGGTCCTACTATTCCAAAGGCTTAGGATAACATCAGGTCCCTAGGAATTCGAATCTCGGGAAGAGGGCTCTGGTGCACTTTGGGAGGAGGGGCAGTGGGAGGAAGGATGGGGAGGACTTGCTGTGTGAATAGACACAGGATGCTGGAGCTGCACGGAAAGTGGGAGCGAGTTCTGCCCATTTCCATAGATTTGGGGTCCTGGGCCTTTTATGGGTTTCCTTACCCAGGGCCCTTGGGCTTGGCCAGACTTGGGACAATGGAATCTCGTTCTTCTCCTGAGGCCCCTTGAGACCTAGGGCTCAGGAACACGGAGCCGACCTGGTCTGCTCCCTGTGTCCACGGAGGGGAGCACCACACTCCCTGCTTATAACCAGCAAAGGCTCCACAGTCCCCCCTGGATACCCACCAGGCTCCTGGGGTTGGTATTCAAGGCTCTTTGCCTTCCCGCCCTGTCTTGCTTCCAGCCACAAGGAGGGCAGCTCACTGTTCCCTTGTCCTCTCCCAGCTCCTTGCCTTTGCTCAGGCTGGTCCCTCAGCCGGACATGCTCTCTCCCTTGCACGCTTTCCTACCTGTGGCCCTGACCTGATTAACTGTTCGCTAATGCACCTGGCACCTCTTGTGCTCCTGCCTCCCAGAAGGACCATGCTGTCTGCTCACATGTGTGTTCTCTCTACAGGCCTGTGAGCTCCTGGAGGCCCAGGGCATGCTTCCTTCATGTCTGTGTCCCCTTGCCAGGCCAGCACATGGGAGACCCTCAATAAAAAGTTATGATTAGGGGCTTCCCTGGTGGCACAGTGGTTAAGAATCCGCCTGCCAATGCAGGAGACAGGGGTTTGAGCCCTGGTCCGGGAAGGTCCCATGTCGCGGAGCAGCTGAGCCTGTGCACCACAACTACTGAACCCACGTGTCACAACTACCGAAGCCCACGCACCTAGAGCCCGCGCACAGCAACGAAGACCCAATGCAGCCAAAAATAAATAAATAAATAAAGATTAAATGAATGAACAAGTAGATAAATAAGCATATAAACAAAACAAACTTAAATAGGAATGAATGAATGAAAGAATGAATGAACACATCAAGCAGGACCTGGTTCTCATGCAGTAGAGCCATCCCCACACACAGACAGTCAGCTGGGACTACACCTTCTTTTTCTTTTTTTTTTTAAATTAATTTATTTTATTTTTGGTTGTGTTGGGTCTTCGTTGCTGCACGAGGGCTTTCTCTGGTTGTGGCGAGTGGGGGCTACTCTTCGTTGCGGTGTGCGGGCTTCTCATTGCGGTGGCTTCTCTTGCTGCGGAGCACGGGCTCTAGGCTCATGGGCTTCAGTAGTTGTGGCACGTGGGCTTCAGTACTTGTGGCGTGCGGGCTCAACAGTTGTCACTCGCGGGCTCTAGAGCACAGGCTCAGTAGTTGTGTCGCACAGGCTTAGTTGCTCTGCGGCATGTGGGATCTTCCCAGACCAGGGCTTGAACCCGTGTCCCCTGCATTGGCAGGCAGATTCTTAACCACTGCACCACCAGGGAAGTCCCTAGGCCTTCTTGATGGGAAAGTGGGGACAGGGATGGAGCTGATGCCAAGTCAGCCCGCCTCTCCCGTCCTCTTGGGGAGGAACCTTGGTCAGGTACCTAGGGAGTCCTGAGGACCAGTGATGTGGACCCCTTGGAAAGTCCCAAGTGTGGATGCAAAAAATCAGTGAAGATGTAGGTGAAATAGATCTAATGGTGAACCCAGACCTGTGAATCCCTGGTCTTTGCTGCAAGTAAAGAAACACTTGGGCGTCTGGGATTCCACTGACAGGAAGGAGGCTGGCTAGTCTTAGTGGGAAGGGGATATAAAGCAAAGGGTTAGACTACACAGGGGAGGAAACTGAATGCTCAAGAAGTTCTTCCCCAAGAGAAGTGGACTCACCAGAGATCAATGGATCAAAAAGTGTCTCCGTTCATCCTTCTGCCCTCCAGACTAGATCAGGAATTCCCTGAAGGCAGGGACCTTGTCCAGTATCTTTCTCTTCTCCCAGCACTCAGCAGAAAGCCTGGAACTCAATTGATATTGGCAGGATACATGGATGGATGGATAAGTGGATGGATGGATGGATGGATGGATGGATAGATGGATGAGTGGATGGATGGATACGTGGATGAAAAGGACCAATGGATGAACAGATTGATAGCTGAACATTAAGTGGATAAACAAATGGAAATGTGGATGAATAACAGATGGATGGGCTGATATATGAACATATAGATGGCTACTTGGACAAGTAGATAAACAAACGGGTGGATGGATGACAGATTAACAGATAAATGGATGAATGAATGCACAGTTGGATAAACTGATAGACAAATGTATGACTGGCTTGGTGGGTGGATAGATGGATCGACAAACAGACAGATAAACAATTGGATGGGAAAATAGATGAATGGATGGACAGACAGGAAAAGTTTGTAAACTAGGAAGACTAGATTTATATTAAGGCATTGTTAAGGCGAGGGGACACAGAAATCTGGGCTGGTCGTAGAGCACCTAGGGATTTGGAAGAAGCGGTGGTCCTTAGGAAGCTGGGAGGGGAAGGTGTAAGAACCCTTCTGGTGGAAGGGAAGGGGAAAGCGGCGCTGTGCTGAGGACCCTGCCTGGGAGCCCAGCCCCAGGCTGGATAGAACCCAGGGGTTGGGGTCCTATGCGCCCAGGAAGAGCCAGGCCTGGCACTCTGCTGGATCAGAGCCCTCAGCCAGCCAGGCTGACCCCAGAAAGCAGAGACCCCAAGAGGCCACCCTTAACAGCTCTGACCCCAAGGAAGTGACTGTTGGCCACGTGGGGGTCTCAAGAGAAGCAGGTATTTGTGGGGTTAGGGGTTAGAGGTTGGAGAGCCTCTGCAGGGCCCGGGCGCAGGAAAGGCCTCTGGTGGTGGAGCCAGCCTTCCTCCCTCCCACTCTTCCTCCCACCCTAGCCTTCAAGGCCGCCCCTCACAGTCCCAGCTTCCTCTGGGCAGGGGGCCTGGCCCCCATGGCCTCCCAGGCCAGCCCCTGGAGCACCACCTGCCCCAGCCGGCCAGAGACTTCCTGTAGCGCAAGAGATTTATGCAAACGGGCTGGGGTGGTGATGTCACCCCAAGGGGACTATCTCCCAGCGGCAGGCCTTCGATAAAATCAGGAACTTGCGCTGGCCCTGCAATGTCAAGGGAGGGGGCTCACCCAGGGCTCCTGTAGCTCAAGGGGCAGGCCTGAGCCCTGTACCCGCCCTGAGTCCGTCCAGCCCCCGACGGGGCGCCCCATCCCCAGGGGCTCCGCACTGGCCCCCACCAAGGCAGGGGACCTGACCGGCTCGGAGCTCGGCTGGATGTTACAGGCGTGCAAAATGGAAGGGTTTCCCCTCGTCCCCCCTGTGAGTATTGGGACTCCTCCACCAGCCCAACCTGTGGCCCTTGGACGACCACCCGCTTGCCTGCCAGCCCTCCGGCTGCCCTCCCACTATCAGTGGGAAGTTGGTGTTTCCTCCCTGGAGCTCCCGGCCTGAGACCCAGCAACAGGGCCATTGGCTTCCTCGGAGCGTGCCCTGGCGGGCTGAGGGCTGAGCCCATGGTGGAGCTGTGATCGGTGGGGCCTGAACGGTTATTTATAGATGGGGCTTGGGTGGCAGGCCGGAGCTCCACGGCAGGGTGCTGGGCTGAGGATGGTGAGGGTGGCGTCAGGGAGGTGGTGGCGGAGGAAATGGGGAGACTGGTGTGGGGGGCATGCCAGTCCCCAGGACAGTACGGGCTTGAGGGCGGGCGGCAAGAGGCCAGAGGTGGCCTGGGTGCTTCTGGAGACTGAGGCTGCCTTAAGCCTGGGGCCTGGCACAGAGAACACGGTTGTTGACCCAAGGGTCTGGGGCTTGGGCCCTGGGCCCTGAGTGGCAGAGGCAGGGGTCGGGGCAGGCGCTGGGCCGGAGCAGTGAGGGGAGCAGAGACTAGCCACGCAGTTAGGGGTGGGCTCTGGCTGGGGATCAGGGAGTGGAGGGCAGGGGTTGGTGCTGGGGACATCCCAGGGCTGAGATTGGGGCTGGGGTAGGAGCTGGGGGAGGTCAAGGGGGGAGCCTGGAGTGGGGGCAGGGCTGAGGCTGGAGGTGAAGAAGCAGGAGTCCCGGGGGACCCCGGGGAGGGCAGGGCAGCCGTGTGGGGCAGACCCCCTCTGCTGCTCCCCTCAGTGACAGTTGCCGCCTTCGGCAGGTGTCAGACCCGGGCCCCTCTGAGAGGACCCCTCTCGCTTTTCCCACCCTGTCCCAACTCAGCCGGAGTGGGGAGCCCTGGGGGGAGACGGGAAGGGCTTGGCAGGGCCTGCCCACCTGACTCAGCTTTCCCGGCCTGGAGGCAGCTCCCTTCCCCCCGCCCCACCCCAGCCGGGCCTCAGAGCCTGGGGGAGGCAACCGGGGCTTGACATCCCGCTGTGGGGTTGCGCTGCCTGCAAGCCCAGTGCCAGCCTCCTCCCTGGGCCGGACTCAGAACCAGCCAGCCCGTCGGCACCTGGCCCTGGCCCACCCTCCCCTGACCTGGAGGCCAGCAGTGGTGACAGAGGTGGTCCCGAGGAGAGCCAGCCCTGCCTCCAGAAAGCCATAGGCCCTGGGGTTCGGCCACCCTGTCTCTGACCCTTGACCTCTGAATCCCTGAACTCCAGCTAGAGCGGGGCAGGAGGCACATCCCCTTGGGCTCCCACACCTCGCCCCAGCCCAGGGGCTACTCGGAGTGGGTCCTTGGAGGGTGGGCTACCAAGGCAGCCCTGGTTGCCGAACCAAGCCCTGAGGGCCAGAGTTACTGTTGTGCAATCCTCGGGCACACACTGTGCGGGGGAGGAAAGGCCTGATGACTGCTGGGAAGCCTCCGGGTATGCATTCCCTGTGTCAGTGGGGCGGGTGGTGGGGAGGAAGACCAGGGAGCATCCCACGGAGGGTGTCGGGAGGAGGGGGGAGGAGGGAGAGGCCCCCAAACCTGCCCCTGCCTGGGTGAGTCCTGTAAAATCCATCAGTGTGAACGGCCACTGGTCATGGTGGTGGCCCTGGGCACCGGCTAAGAGAGAGAGTGGGTGTCAGGGCGGGGCTGTAACAGGAGGACAAGCGTGTGTGTGCCGTGGGGTGAGTGTGTAGGTGGAGTGTGAGTGACCGAGGAAGGGCGTGGGTATGAGTGTGTGGGTTAATGCACTTGCAGGCAAGTGGGTGGATACGTGCGTTAATCCCAGTGACCCTGCGTGTGCCTGCAGGTGGGTGCATAATGGTGTGTGTGTGACAACAAGCGTGTGTAAGTGTGAGTGCCCCCGAGAGCGAGTGTTAGGGCTGTGAGTGGACGAGGGGGTGAGAGTTCGCATGTGGGAGTGTGGGTAGAAGTGTGTCACGGGGAGTATGTATGTATTTGGGGGGTGTAGGCATATCAGTGTGACCGTGAGAGGGTGCGTGTGTGAGGCTGGGATCCGGGCACACGCTGGAACGTGAGTATGAGTGTGAGGTGACGGGGAGCAGCTGGGCTGCCCTCTCAGACCTGGTCCTCTTTTGACCTCTGACCTCCAGGGTCCCTGTCACCCCCTTTCTGCAGGAGCCAAGGCTCTTGCTCCCCTGGGTCCCCCTCTTCCACTCTCTGTGGCCTCTCCCAGTTCCAAGCAGAGAGAGGGCTGTAAGCCTGATACAGACGGTCTCCCGGCCACATTCCCAGCCCTGACACCTTCGTCTCTCAGCAGCCATCGGAAGATCTAGTTCCCTATGACACGGATCTCTACCAACGCCAAACGCACGAATATTACCCCTATCTCAGCAGTGATGGAGAGAGCCACAGCGGTGAGTACCGGGCCCCGGCCCAGCCCCACTTCCCCAGCCTGGCCTGCGTGCCCGAGCATGCCTGGGTTCCAGGGAGAAGGGAAAGAAGCCTCGTTCCCAGGGCTGCTTTGGAACTCTGAGAATCAGATCCAGTTAGCTCTTGGGGATGTGAATTCACTATCCTGACCCCCCGCACTCCTGCTTCTCAACACCCCACACCCCCAGCCTGCATTTCTGGAGCATCCTTGGTGTATCTGGGCACGGGTTAGCTTCTTCCACATTTATCTTCTTGTCCAACCCTTTTGGCCTTTTTCCACATGAGGAAACAAGCTAAGTGGCTACAGGACTTGTACAAGGTGGCACAGCCGGTCAGTGGGATCCAGCTCTGTCGGTCTGCTCCAGGTCCAGTGCTTTTTCACCTTCCCCTCCCCCAATTCCCCATCTTCCTCTCCGTTCTTGTCTCACACACACACACTCCCCCCCACCTCCTTGCTGGGGCAGCCCCGCTGCCTGCTGTGTGTGGCTAGCAGAATTTGTCTATTGACATTTGGGCTGGATAATTCTATGTTGTGAGGCCTGTCTTGTGCATTGTAGGATATCTGGCAGCATCCCTGGCTTCCACTCGCTAGATGCCAGCAGTACTGCCAATCACGACAACCAAAAATGTCTCCGGGATTGCCAAGTGTCCCCTGGGGGGCAGAACCCCTCCTATGTGAGAGCTGCTGAGCCAAAGGAAAGGCTCTGAGGACTCCCTCATTCAGTAGGGGCTGAAGCCCCCAGTCTGTTCAGGGTGGGGGCGAGGATGGGGCCTGGGCCAGGGGCGTTTTCCATCTGGACCTAACTGTGCTCCCCCAAAAAGGCCCAGCCTTGATCCTGAAGCAAATTCAGGGGAGGAGAGAGAGGCCTTCAATGCCTGGGACCTGGGCAGGGAGATAAGAGAGGTTACCTGAGGTGGATCTTGATATAGTGATGGGACATCTCTGAACCAAAGACCAGGTGGCCCCGTTAACGGGTCTTCACTGGAGGATTCTTCGAGGGGTCTGAGACCTGGGCAGGCCAGACACTGGGGTTTCTGCAGTCCCAGAGGGACAGGCATGCTATGTGCCACAGCTGAGGAAGGTTTCACACCTGAGGGCCACACCTGGGAGCCATTCACACCTCCATTCTGCTGGCACATCTATGGCAGTTTAAACCTGACGGCCACACCCAGAGTTGCCATTTGTGGTGAGTCTTTATTTAGGGCCCTCACATCCAGATGTCAAACCTTGCCAACAGTTTCAACTGGAACTCACACCTGACAACTACGCTAAAGACTATACCTGGAAGCCGTGTCTTGGGAGTAGGTGGTGGATGAACTTCAAGGTCATATATGGGAACACACAGGCTTCTTTCAGAGCTCTAGGCATAGAAAGTCTTTAAAAATATGCTTTTTCTCATCCGTTTAAGCTTGTTTATAATTCTACAAGAAATGCATCCTCTCTGTGGAAAATCCAGACACTTTAGAGAGTGTCCCTCATCCAACTCTATCCCCAGATCCTCCCCCTACCAGGGTCAAGGGCTGGGTCTCCTTGATCCAGAGACCTGCACGCACACCCTTCCACCAAGCAGTTCGGGACCAGAAAAAGTCCCTGCTTGAGGACTGGCGCCCCCTGGTGGCTTCAGGCAACAGGACAGCTCGGGTCCCAGCAAGCTCAGGGCTACTTCTGACCCCTTCCAGCATTAGGGATCCTTTCTCCTCTGGCCTGACCCCTTCGCGGTTTCACTGGGTTTGGGTGCATTTCTTTCGGGTCTATTGAAGCCTCATTTTCTCCTCCTGTGATATGGGTGTGCTATGGGTTTATATATCTAGAAACCAGCTAGGCCTGGGGTGGGCTGATGGAGTGAGCACTTTAGAGAAAGCCAGTGCTTTCCTGGCTCAGTGATCAGGCAGATCCCTTAGATCTGGGGTGGGGCTCTAGGAATGACTCCTAATTGGATGTGTGAGCTCCCCATTTGGGTCCTTCAGACCCAAACCCTTCGTAGACTCCTCCAGAGTCCCCAGGTGTTCTGGTCCCTATTCACCAGCCCCCGCCTCCCCGCCACACCCCTGGCATCACGGCCCACCGGGCCATCTGTTCTGTCCCTCCTTACTATCTGCTGGAAGGTGTTCTCTGAAGACTCAAGAGTAGAGACACCCGCACATTCTTCCACCTGTTCCTGCGTGTCCTCTGCATCTGTATTTTTAGGTGGTGAGGCTTAGTGAAAAGGCACTGGGGCCAGACCTGGGTCTAGTCCTGGCTCCATCACTCACTAGTGTGTAATCGTGGAGCAAGTGACTTAACTCCTCTGAGCCCGTTTCTTCATCTATAAAACTGAGGGCATGAAAACACTCCACAGAGTTGCAATGATTAAATGAGGTTAACACATGTAATATATGCGGTAATATACTGAATACAAGGCCCAGTAAACTTTCAGGACATAGTATGTTAGCTTTACTGAATCCCCCCAGGCGGGAGGGATGAAGCAGCTGAGAGAGTAGAGAAGCACAGAAGGTTCTGTGACAGATCAAGTGGGTCATTTTCCAACGGCCCAGATGACAGCCAGCCAGGCACCCACTCATCCACCCATCCACTCCCCTCCCATCCACCAGCCACCCACCCATCCTTCCAACACTTATTGTCCAACCCACTTGTCCACTCATCCCCTCATTTGTCCATCCACCAAATAACCTCCGATTATATGCCATGTGCCAGAAACTGCTCTAGGCACTGGAGGTTCCATGATGAACAGGCCAGGCAAGGCCACGGCTCTTGTAGAGCTTACAGTCCAGTGAGGGAGAGAGACAGTGAAAAATCAAACTAACAGACACGTACTAATAAGTCCTATGAAAAGTAGAGTGATGTGATTCGGAGTGTCTAGGTGGGGGACACCTTAATTCAGTGGTCAAGGAAGGCCTCTGAGGAGGTGGCAGTTGAGTGGAAATCTGAGTGCAGGGAAGGAACATGAATGTCAAGGCAGGTAGGGACAGGTGTTCTAGGGAGAGAGAACAGCAAGTGCAAGAGCAGGAAGGACCTCCCCCGAGGACCAGAGTGGCCGGTGAGCACAGGGGGGCAGAAACAAAATGAAGCCAGAGGGGTCTGCAGGGGGCAGATCACGCAGGGCGTGATGGCCGTGGCAGAAGTTTGGGTTTTATCCTGCATGTAATGGGAAGCCATTGGAGGGTTCTGAGCAGGGAAATGACATGATCTGAATAACCTTTGTGTGTGTGTTTGTGTGTGTGTGTGTGTGTGTGTGTGGTGAAGATCTAAATAAATTGTAAGTGTTTAATTTTAATTATTAAAACAAGAAATACCCATTGCAAACAATTTTAAAATACAACAGCATATCAAGTGAAATATTACCCGCTTCCTATTCTTACTCTTCTCTGACAGCACCTTGGTCTATCCTTGCAGATATTTTATTTGACATGTGTAATCCTGTATGTTTGTAAGTGTATACGTCCACATGTGCATATTCTGTCCATTCAAAAATGGACTGTAGTATCATGCTGTTCTGCAATCTGCTACTTTTTGCATAAACTTATCATAATCATTCCTCCATGGCATACATAGCAACCAGAGACAGATAAAAGCTATTTCTCCAGTCTCTCTATTACAGAGCTATGTAAGTGTATATATGAAGATTTGAAATAGAGACTTAGAACAGCATTTATTTATTTATTCACAAACATTTATTGAGTACTTTCTATATGCTAGGTGGAGATGAATCTAGCCTGATTTTTTACTTTGAGGCATCTATTCACTTGTACTATGAAAGATGAGAACTTGACTTTCTAGGTATTTATAACACACACACACACTCACACACAGTTCTCCACATATACCAAGATACTTATAGTAACTTTTTCCCTTCTTTTTCATTTTATTGCTGTAATGGGCATACAACATAAGTGTATACGTTTAAGGTGTGACAGCATAATGACCTCACACACATGTACATTGTGAAATGATTACCACATAAGTTTAGTTAACATCCATCACCTCATATAGTTACAAAAGAATTTTTTCCCCTTGTGATGAGCACTTTCAGGCGAAACTCTCTTGACTTTCGAAGTTGCCACACAGCAGTTTTAACTATAGTCATCGTGTACATAACATCCCCAGGACTTATTTATCTTACACCTGGAAGTTTGTACCTTAGACCACCATCACCCAATTTCCCCTGTCCCTCTCCCCACCACTACTTCTGGCAACCACAAATCTGATCTCTTTTTCTGAATTTAGCTTTTTTTAGGTTCCACCTATAAGTGAGATCATACAGTGTTTATCTTCCTCTGTATTCTAACTTTTTTTGTTAAATCAGTATCTGAATTTTCCGTTATTAGGACCATGTGAATATTACTCACAACTGAGCCACATGGCGTACTTTGATTACCTGTACTTTCTCATTGCTGTGTTTCTGAGGGTCAGTGTGGCAGGGAGATGGAGCCCTCACGCCGCAACCAGGCTGCTGGGAGCCACACCCCAACTCCTCACTACTGGGTGGGGTGACCTCGGGCAAGACATCTCACCCCTCTGTGCCTCAACTTCTTCTTTCTTTTTATAAATTTATGTATTTATTTTTGGCTGCGTTGGGTCTTCGTTGCTGCGCGCGGGCTTTCTCTAGTTGCAGAGAGCGGGGATACTCTCTGTCATGGTGCGTGGGCTTCTCATTGCGGTGGCTTCTCTTGTTGCGGACCTCCGGCTCTAGGCGCACAGGCTTCAGTAGTTGTGGCACGCGGACTCAGTAGTTGTGGCTCACGGGCTCTAGAGCACAGGCTCAGTAGTTGTGGCGCACAGGCTTAGTTGCTCCGCGGCACGTGGGATCTTCCCGGACCAGGGCTCGAACCCATGCCCCCTGCATTGGCAGGCGGATTCTTAACCACTGCGCCACCAGGGAAGTCCTTCAACTTCTTCTTAATGATACCTACTTCACAGGATTGCTGTAAGGATGGAATGAGTTACTACGGTTAAAATGCTTAGAACAGTGAACACTATATAAGGATTTATTACTCTTCTCATTATACTCGCCTAAGGAAGGATGTATGGGAGGTAAGGTTTTGTTCTTGTTGTTTGTTTTACCTGTTGTCTTTATGCTCTCACTTGATTAACAGTAGTTTGGCTGTGTACAGAAATCTAAGTTGAAAAATCATTTTTTTTTTCTCACTGAAATTGAAAGCATTTCTCTACTGTCTTCTGGTTACTAGAGTTTTTCTTAGGAAATCTGATGTCATTCTATGTCCTCTTTTTGAATGTAACCATTTTTGGTGTGTTTTTTGTGCTGTTTTTTTTTTTCTGTTTGGTTTGGTTTTGTCTCTCTGGAAGTTTTCAGTATCTTCTCCCAATACCTAGTGGTTCCACTGAATAAGCTTTTAAAAAGATCACTCTGGCTGCTGTGTGGAGAGTAGATGGAGAGGAGACAAGAGTAGGAACGAGGGGAAAGCACAGTAGAAAACCACTGGAATAATCCAGGCGAGAGAGGACGGTGGCCTGGACAAGGGTGGTGACCAGAGAGACAGAAAGGAGCAGACAGGGACTTCCCTGGAGGTCCAGTGGTTAGGACTCTGTGCTCTCGCTGCTGAGAGCCCAGGTTCGATCCCTGGTCAGGGAACTAAAATCCCACAAGCTGCACAGCGTGGCCAAAGTAAAAGAAAAGGAAAAAAAAAGAAAGGAGCAGACAGATTTAGGATAGATTCTGAAGGTAGGGCTCACAGAATTTGCTCTTTATTATTTTTAAACTGTGATAAAATGCACATAATATAAAATTTACTATCTTAACCATTTTCAAAAGTACAGTTTAGTGGCGTTAAAAACATTCACGTTGTTGTGCAACTGTCACCACCATCCATCTCCAGAACTCTTTTCATCTTGCAAAACGGACACACTGGGGCTTCCCTGGTGGCGCAGTGGTAGAGAGTCCGCCTGCTGATGCAGGGGACACAGGTTCATGCCCCGGTCTGGGAGGATCCCACATGCCGCGGAGCGGCTGGGCCCGTGAGCCATGGCCGCTGAGCCTGCGCGTCTGGAGCCTGTGCTCCGCAACGGGAGAGGCCACAACAGTGAGAGGCCCGCATACCGCAAAAAAACAAACAAACAAACAAAAAAAACAAAACAAAAAAACGGACACTCTGTACCAATTAGACAATAACTCCCCATTGCCCCTCCCCTCAGACCCTGGCAACCACCATTCTGCTTTCTGTTTCTATGAACTTGACTACGGTAACTACCTCATATTCATGGAATCATGCAGTATTTCTCCTTTTGTGACTGGCTTATTTTACTCAGCATATAATATCCTCAAGGTTCATCGATGTTGCAGCATAGGTCAGAATGTCCTTCCTTTTTATTTTATTTTATTTATTTTATTTTTTTTATTTTTTTTGCTGTACGCGGGCCTCTCACTGTTGTGGCCTCTCCCGTTGCGGAGCACAGGCTCCGATGCGCAGGCTCAGCGGCCATGGCTCACGGGCCCAGCTGCTCCGCGGCATGTGGGATCTTCCCAGACCGGGGCACGAACCCGTGTCCCCTGCATCGGCAGGCGGACTCTCAACCACTGCGCCACTAGGGAAGCCCTGTCCTTCCTTTTTAAAGCTGTCTTTAAAAGCCATCGTATGTTTATACCACATTCTGTTTATCCATCCATCTGTTGATGGACACGTGACCTGCTTCTACCTTTTGGCTATTGTGAATAATGCTGCTGTGAACATGGGTATAAAAATATCTTTTTGAGATCCTGCTTTCAGTTCTTTTGGGATATATACCCAGAAGTGGAAATGCTGGATTATAAGGTAATTCTATTTTTAATTTTTTGAGGACCCACCATACTGTTTTCCATAGTGGCTGCACCATTTTACATTCCTACCAACACTGCACAGGGATTCCATTTCTCCACATCCTTGCCAACACTTGTTATTTTCTGTTTTTTTCACCATTTTTTAAGTTGAAGTATAGTTAATTTACAATGTTGTGTTGGTTTCAGGTGTACAGCAAAGTGATTCACTGAGTTATATATATTCTTTTTCAGATTCTTTTCCATTATAGGTTATTACAAGATATTGAATATAATTCTCTGCACTATACAGTAGGTCCTTGTTCTGTTTTTTGATAGTAGCCATCCTAATGGGTGTGATAGGATTTGCTATTTGCAGTGGAATTGTTGAAGGAAATGGAGTTCCAAAGTATGACCCTTCTCTCGTCCTTCTATCTTTCCAAACACTTATTCATCTTTTCATACAATAGACCATCCACCAATTCATTCACATATTCATCTAATCATCCATTCGTTCACCTTCCCAAGTGTTCTTCCTTCCCCCTACCAAACCCTCCATGCATCTCCCACTGACTTATACATCTAATAAATATATGCTAAGCATCTTTTACATGCCAGGCACATTGCTAGGTGCTGTAGAGTGAATAAAACACAGGTCCTATATCTTTGTAACAAGGGAAATAACTAAAGCCTTAATAGTTAGGATACGATGTAGAAAGTAACAAGGAACATGAGACCCAGAACTCTCTGCTCTCTGGCCCTCAGTTTCCATATCTGAACAATTTGCAGGAGGGCTGGGCTTAAGGAGCCCTCATCCACCAGTCTGTGATTTCCTGTGAAGGTTTTCTTCTCATCTCTTGCTTTCTTAATTCCTCATCTTCCTTCTCTTATCTTGATCTTACTTCTCCCTCCCTGGGGTGAGCCCTGGCTTCAGGCTGGGGTTTCTGCTCTGAGGAGAAAAGGTCAACTGAATGACACTTAAGGCTTGAATTTTGTGTGTGTGTGTGGGGGGGATTGTTTTAAATATCATTTTATTTTTGTCCTAGTGACACGCAGGTATTAGTGACACCAAAAAACTGAGTTAGAATAGGAATGTGTGGGCAGGACTTTGGTCCCAGATTGGGAGCTGGTTTAGAGGGAGGAAGTGAAAGATTTTGGTAAATGGGTAACTGTTGGCTGGATGAATGAAGGTTCAATGATGGATGGAAGGATGGATGGATGGATAATGGATGGATTAAATGCTGGATGATGAATGGGTGGATGATGGGTGGATTATGGTTGCATGATGGATGGGTGGATGGATGGATGGATGGGTGGATGGATGGATGATGGGTGGATGATGTTGGATGATGAATGGATGATGAATAATGAATGAGGGGTAAATGATGGTAGACAGACAGATGGATAAGAGCAGCCTGTAAATCCTCTCTGTCACCATGGGCCTTACTTAAAGCTTTCATTAGCAGTCTTTTTCCTCAGAGGTGGTATGGCATAGTGGTAAGAGTTTAGTCCCTGGAGTCATACATAGGTGGGTTTGGATCCTGACTCTACCAATGACTGTCTGTGGACAAGGGACTTAATGTCTTTGAGTCATAGTTTCCTCATATGCAAAAGGAAGATCATACTATAGTGGCCACCTTGTCAGAGCTAAGGTGAGGATTAAATGAGATAATGTGGATTAAGTACTTAGCATAGTACCTGGTACATAAAAAACACATTAAAAGTTAACATTTATTGGTCACTTAATCAAATATTGATTGAGGCCTAGTATGCGTTGGGTGCCTAACAGGCTGTAGAAGGGAGGGTCCAGATATGCAAAGGACACTCTATTCTTTTCAGAAGCAGAGTCAAGCTAAAGGGGCATAAGTTGCAGGATAGTCTGAGTAACCTCTTGAAGTGACAGAAAGGGATAAAGCAATGCATTCATGAACAGTCATCCAGAAATTAGGTCCAAAGAGCCCAGGAGTGCTAACCTTTGCATTAGGATGGACTCCTGGCATTGTGTTCCTTCAGAGGGTCCCATCCTTGGAACGTCTCTGCCTACCAAACAGACAGCATTTATTACATAAATGCCTGAGCCCTCAAATCAAGGGTAGAGGCAAGGTTTCCGTCGGGCTTTTTGAAACCTTAATTGTAGCCCAAGAGTCTCTGTTGCAGCTTTCAGGGGACCCTGGGGCAGGGTTCCAGAGCCTCAGTGAGCCAAGGAACCTCCTTAGAATCCTCTTAAAGGCCAGATTCCCAGGTCTCCTGTTGGTGTTGATGATTCCGTGGGTCTCCAGTGGGCTGGGGCTTTTCCAGCCCCCAGAGTGACTCTGATGAGGGTGTACTGAGACCTGCTATGGAAAGTGCTGGCCTCAGGCTGGGCCCACCAGAGTGAGCCCATGGGTCTCATGAGGAGCTAGAACAGAGGTGGGGAGCAGGAGAGAAAGACAGAACACAGGGGCCCCCCAACCCAGAACTGGAGTAGGTGTGAGCGTGGGGGGTTGGTGGGCAGGATACAGCATTCTATAACGATCTGGACACTTCAGCCCGGGCAGGAGAAGGCGAAAATGGGAAGGGCCAGGAGTGGGGCCGGAGGGCAGTTCTACAGCTAAAGAGGAACCTGGTTCCACTCACCAAATCCCAGGGCCCCAAAGAGGCCCTCGCTAAAAGACAAAGCCAACTCTGCCAAAGCAAGTGGAGAATTTCTGGGTCTTGTTAACTCACGGCAAGATGAAAGTACAAAGTCAATGTTGCTGTGTTTTGTTTTCCCTTCAGATTTGGATAATTTTCTGAAGGAGAGTCAGAGTTCTTAAGAGGATAGGATTTACTCATTCATTCATTCATCCCAGAAATGTTTGTTCAGTGCCTACTGCATCTAGGCACTGGGAACACAGAGGCGAACAAAACCAGTCCCTGCCCTCGGTGCAACGCTGGGCCCCCAACTCCAGCTTCTGGGAGAAAGTGACAGCCAGGGCCCTCAAACTATTTCTCTGGGCCACAGACTAAGGTGGCAGGGAGCAAGGGAAGATGAGGAACTAACACATATTAAAGCATCTGCTCTTTGCTCAAGTGCTGATTTAGGCTCTCTGAAGAGAGCATTAAACATTAACAATACTAATTACTATAATGATGATGATAGTTAATGTTTTACTGAGTCTTCTTTTGTGTCATGTTCTGTTCTAAGTGCTTTGCGGGCATTAGCTCATTTAATCCTCACAGCAAACCTATGAGATGGGTGTAATTATTAGCTCCATCTCACAACTGAGGCAACAGGCATAGAGAAGTAGAATGACCTGTCCGGTGTCGCTCAGGGCTAAGTGGCAGAGCCAGGATTCGAACCCAGCTCTGGCCAAATCCTGTACTTTCTCTCTCCTATGCCATGCGGCTTCACAGAGGTAGGAGCCTGGATTGTGGGTTCAAATGATTCCACACGTGGACTGGACCTCAGTAACCACTCAGTTGGGTCCCTGACTTTTGCAGTGGGGAATCAGAGGCCCAGGGAGATAAAATGTCTTGTCCAGGGTCACACAGCAAAGCCACACAGAGCAGGATTCGAAAGTGAGTCTTCTGATAACCAGTGCAGAGCCAGAACAACACATGCCATTTCTTAGGGATGTGTGAGTGAGTATGTGTTTGTGAGAAGGAAACAGAAAGAGGGAGACACACACACACACACACACGCACACACACAAACGAACACCAGGCTGGTGATGGTCCCCCTACGGGGCCCTGTGCTTGTCCTGGAGACACCAACCTGGCTTAGCACCCTGTACACTCCCTCTTTGGTCACACGAGAAAATCCCTCTTGTCACTTTATCACCACATCTTCTTTTGGACCCCAGGAAGTCCTCAGACATGTGGCAGTTTTTGTTCCTGGAAATGGTGCCCAGAGAAACCGTGTTGAAGGCCGGCTCCAGTCCCAGGCAGGGCTCCCAGTGGCACGTAGCTATTCCCCAAACTCAAAGCCACCCTACCGCAGACTCTGAAAGCACCCACCAGGGAGTTTCTGGGAAAGCCTCGGGTCCCGGCAACTTTGCTGGACCACAGGTGGAGCTGCCCAAGGACATGGCCTTGAGGGGCAGCACCAGGAGCCCAGACAAGCTCTGGCGTGTGAGGAATGTCAGCCCTGTGACTTTGCAGTCACACCTTGGCCATGTGACAGGGCCGTGAGCTGTGACGGTGGGCAGCCAGTCAGCTCAGGGACCGCTGCTGCGTCTTAAGGGGACCGCTGCTGCGTCTCAAGGGGAGGAGATGGGGCTCAACATTCCCCAAGGGCCGACTCGGGGGCTATAGGAGGCTTTACAACTGTGAACTCATTTGTATTCTCCCAGTGACTATTATCCCCACTTTATAGGTGAGTCAACGGAGGCCAGAGGGGTCCGTGCACGTGTCTGAGGTCACACACAAAGTAAACGGCAGAGCCAGGATTCGGACTCTTTGGCTCAAAAGCCTGCGTCCTTGTGATCGCATGCGTGGCAGGGTAGAATGGTTGTTGAGAACAAAGCCTTTGCCTCGGACCTGGGTCCCAGCTCTGCCACTGATGAGGCCTTTGACTGCAGGCGTGCTATGTAGCCCCTCCAAGCCTCAGTCTCCTCATCTATAGAATGAGGGTCGGAAAACAACAGGGTGGGGGGTGAGATGATTAATGTCAACTTGCAGTCCAGCCTGGTCCGTGGTGATTATTATATGGTGACACAGCCTGGCATTATTATTCTATAATGAGCATAAGCCTTTCCTGCCCTGCCCCCCAGACCATTACTGGGACTTCCACCCACACCACATGCACAGCGAGTTCGAGAGCTTCCCCGAGAACCACTTCACGGAGCTGCAGAGCGTGCAGGCCCCGCAGCTGCAGCAGCTCTACCGCCACATGGAGCTGGAGCAGATGCACGTGCTCGACACACCCATGGCGCCCACCCACGCCAGCCTTGGCCACCAGGTGCGTGTGGGGCCGCCCAGCTTGGCCCGGCCCGGCCCAGCCCGTGGCCTGCGGTGAGGCCGGCGCTTCGCAGGAAGCTGACGCGGGCTCTTACTCAACTCAGCTTCCTGCCTCACAGCGCCAACGGCGGCCAGAGCCTCAACGGCCGCCTCCTGACCCCCCGACTGACCCCGTGACCCCACACCCCTTATCTCCTCTCGCCCCACCACGGACAGAGCCCAGATCATCCCCGCGTCCCCACTGATCCTCCCGAGCCTGAAGGCCCGGCCCTGGGCCCTCCCGACCCCCCATTCGCTGACCCCCTCACAGATCCGGCACCCAAGTCCCTGCGCCCTGACCTCCACTGACCTCTACGGCCCCTCCTCCTCCCCAGCGACCCGAACCCCAGTCAGTGACCTCCACTGACCTTCATGACCCTCACGGACCTCCACCGCCTCTTGGCGCCCTTGCCACTCGCCTACCCAACCCCGTTCGCTCCAGGCCTGACTCTCTAGCGCCTCGTCCCCCCAGGGCTGCTGCCGGTCCGTGCGCTTCCTTCCCTCGGCCACGCCGCCCCGAACCAGGGAGACGGGTGGGAATTCAGGGGCCCCTTGTCCCCGTAACCTGCCCCCTGTGTGGGGTGACCCTGCCTGACCTGCAGGGTGCCCAGCCTTCTCCCAAATCCCTCTGCCCCGCACCAGCACCCCCTCTTCGCTCACGCAGCCGACCCTGACCTGGCAGCCCTGAGCTTTGAACTTTGCCCCTCAGTGACCTCAATCCTCCTTCCGCCACCTCCCCAGGTCTCCTACCTGCCCCGGATGTGCCTCCCGTACCCCTCCCTGTCCCCGGCTCAGCCCAGCTCGGATGAGGAGGAGGGCGAGCGGCAGAGCCCCCCACTGGAGGTGTCTGATGGGGAGGCCGACGGCCTGGAGCCAGGGCCTGGCCTCCTGCACGGGGAGACAGGTAGGGGGCCCCGTCCCACCCCCGACCCAGCCTGGGCCCAGCCGTGACCCGGTCCGTCCTTGCGTCCCGTACCCCCCGCGGCCAAGGCCGACGGACTCGGCAGTCAAACCACAGAGCTGAGTGCGTGTGTATGGGTGTGTGTGTGTGTGAGTGCATGAGTGTTTGACGACATGTGTCTTCACGTGTGTTTCGTGAGGGCGCCTGGGACTGTCTGTCCCCGCGCATGTGTCTGAGCACGTGTGCCGAGGCCGAGCGTGGCAGTGGGTGTGCGCATGCTCGCTGGTGACCTTTCCCCAGCGACCACCCCGGGGGTCCCACGTCAGGGGGAGGCGGACTGGGTCCCCGCGTGGGCACTGACCACCTCCGGCCGCAGGCAGCAAGAAGAAGATCCGCCTGTACCAGTTCCTGCTGGACCTGCTGCGCAGTGGCGACATGAAGGACAGCATCTGGTGGGTGGACAAGGACAAGGGCACCTTCCAGTTCTCGTCCAAGCACAAGGAGGCGCTGGCGCACCGCTGGGGCATCCAGAAGGGCAACCGCAAGAAGATGACCTACCAGAAGATGGCCCGCGCGCTTCGCAACTACGGCAAGACGGGCGAGGTCAAGAAAGTCAAGAAGAAGCTCACCTACCAGTTCAGTGGGGAGGTGCTGGGCCGCGGGGGCCTGGCTGAGCGGCGCCACCCGCCCCACTGAGCCCAGGCCCGAGCCCGCCGGGCCGCCAGGCCTCCCCTCTGGCCATAGCATTAACCCCCCCGCCCGGCCGGACACAGGGGGGAAGCTCCCAGGGGCCAGGGGCAGGACTGGGGCGGGCCAGGCCTCGCCTCCCCGCCCACCACCTCCTCCTCCAAGCCCCCGCCCACACCTCTGCTTCGCCTCCCACCAGGACTCCAGCCCCGGCTCCAGAAGGCCACCTGGGCGTCTGGCCCCATTAAGGGTCAGCTTCTTAGTACCAGTGGTGCTTCCTTGGGAGTTCGAAGTCATCATATTTGTGTAAATTGAACCTTCCTCTTTAAGCATCCCTTTCTCCCCACACCTCTCCCCCATCAGCTTCCTCAGGAATATCAGTTATTAAAGTTATTCTCAGTGAGTCCTCTGGCGGCCCAGAGAGTCTCTTTTAAAATTTTTTTGTGCACCTTGTCTGCCCCCCCACCCCCCCATCTGATCTCTCTTTTTCTCATCTGTCCATCGGGCATTTACTAAGGATCCTACCCCATGCTGGTTGCTGGGGACGTGAGAACAGATGACACTTCTGTGCCTGACTAGGAGTCAGAGCCGGTGGAAGGAACGAATCCTCAGTTGTTCTTAGAGGAATAAATCATTAAAAAGCCCTCTGCGGGCTTCCCTGGTGGCGCAGTGGTTGGGAGTCCGCCTGCCGATGCAGGGGACACGGGTTCGTGCCCCAGTCCGGGAAGATCCCACATGCCGCGGAGCGGCTGGGCCCGTGAGCCATGGCCGCTGAGCCTGCGTGTCCGGAGCCTGTGCTCCGCAACAGGAGAGGCCACAACAGTGAGAGGCCCGCGTACCGCAAAAAAAAAAAAACAAAAAAACTTTGCACCTGATAAATTTTTTTTAAATGCCTCAATGAGGCTTAAACTCATAACCTTTAGATTATGACCCCAGTGATGATGATATTAATTAATAATGACAACAACACTGGATTTTCGGGCCATTTATTACATGGTAAACTTGAGAAATGAAATCTAATATCATCCCATGTTATAGACCGGGAAACTGAGGCTCATAGAGGTCAAATAATTTGTCCAAGGTCACACAGCGAGGCTTCCTGTGTGGGATCCCTGATCCCACCCCACGTGGGCCACCGTGGCAGTGTGAGGTGGGAAGCTTCACGTGTCTGGAAGGGGATAACGTGCAGCTTGGTCAGGAGCAGGAATTAAGCCCCGGAGCTCCCGTTGGCCACAAAGCATCCTCACGGCATCCATGCTGGCAGGACCCTGACACGGGTGAACTCCTCCCATGTACCCTAGTGTCTGGTTGCTCTGGCTTCTGGCGCACAGCAGGGGAGAGCCAGAGAAAGATGAGCAGGGAAACCTGTAAGCTTCTTGCTTCCAACAGTGGCAAGAAGAGGTGGCCGACAGCCTGGGAGTGAGGGAACTTCCCTCAGCAACCTGCAGACCTCAGAGAATCCAGATTCTGGGGCCATCCGTGTTGGGGCAGACACCCACACACACCTCCTCGCCCCGAGGGCTCAGACTGGGGAAGCCCAAACGTGACACCCCCTACGTGGATCTCTGAGCCCCGAGAGAGGGAAAGTGGTGCCCAGTCTGCTTTTAAAGAAGGCCCAGGAACATGAGATGCGGTTTAAACATGGTTAAAATGGAAGAAAAGAATGGATTTTGGTGTTAAAAGGGATGGTAAGTTTTGACCATGTGGACAGTCCTTGTGTACAGAATTCCTCCCTCCCGACTGTGAGGGACAAATGACCTTCCCTGATATTGGGTCTTGCTTACGGTAGGTCACATGTAATTTGCTTCTTTCTGTGTAGCAACTGATGTTCCTGATGTGACCTGAGCAGCGGCAGGGGGAGGGTGTGTGGAGGCAGTCACAGGGGGCAGAAGGTCACAGAGGAGCACTGATGGGGGAAGCCAGGACTCAGGGCAGCCCAGCCCAGGGCTGTGCATGTAACCACCGCCCGGCAAGGATGTGTTAGACCCATCAGCCTCAGGGTTATGGGTCCCACACGCTCCCACTGCAAAATTTGCCTGTCAGAAGGATGTACAGACAGGGCTTGGGGTACCCCTGAGGTTTATTGAGGGTTGGGGGGCAGAAGCTGTCATATTGGGCTGGCGGGGGAGGGGACGGGGCCAGCCAGGAACAATGGGGTCCCGTGTTCTCCTGGAGAGCCCTTGATCTCTGGAATTTGTCTATATTTAGCAGGTGGCTGGGAAGGGTGCAGATAAGGAGGGCCTGGGGAGGGGGTGGCCCCTTATATAGTAGGGGGGACGGATCCCTGCTCAGATGCTCTTTCGGTGGCCCGTGCGTGCTCAGTTCCTGGTGTGACCTCTCCCAAGATGCCTGAGCCAGGGAAGAAACCAGGTAGCTCCAGGCCTGGGGTTGGGGCTGAGCGTGGGGCAGGGAGGGCTGGGGACATCAGCAATGGGGGGTGGGCCTAGGAGCGAGTTCCTGAGGGGGTTGATGAGGACGAGGCCTCTGAGCCCCAGCACAGGAGCACCGTCCTCCTGGGTCCTTTTGTTGATTCTCAGTTTCTCCTTCTCATCCTTCTGATGAGAGTGAGAGTAAAGCAGGGTCAGGGGCACAGAGTGGGAGAGAGCTAAGGCAGGAAGTGGGCCATCACCCCACTCTCAGGACGCAGGAAGACCCCTTCCCTGCCTCCATGCCCATCTCCTGCAGCAAGGTTAGGCCTGGGCTTGCCTTTTGGGAAAAGGCTGCTGCAGGAAGGACCCCAGGATGACTCTAGACTTGAGCCAGGCTCCCTGAATGCTCTTGGACAAGTCCCTCCCCTTCTGGGTCTCAGTTTCCCCATCTATACAAAGAGGGGTTAGGTTGGTTCCTCCCAGCTCTGAGATTGTCTGCTTTATGAGCCTGCACCCCTGTGCTGTGGCCCGCACACCAGTTATGACCTCCGCAGTGGGGTATTGCAGCCCTTCTGCTCTGGGAGGGGATGGTCAAGAGGCCCCTGATCCCCAGCCAAGGGCAGAGAAAGTCACAGCCCAGAGTCCCAGTCCTGGCCTGTGCCCTTACCAAGGTTGTCCATGTCAGGGATCATCCCCCCAGCCCCAGCTCCCTCCCAGGCCAGCCTTATCTCGGTGGCTGATTCTCAGCCTGAAGCCCTTAGAGGACAAATTTAGCCACATCCAAGTAGGCAGAGTACTGGTCCCTTGCCAAGCGCCCCTGCTGGTGGGGTGAAAGGGGGATGGGCTTCCACAGGCTGAGAGGGTGGGATATCCAGGGACACACCTAGCAAAATTCTTGTATGGAAGTTGGACCACAGGCCTGGCTCTCCTACCTACTGGCTATGTGATCTTGGGTAAGTCACTTAACGTCTCTGAGCCTCAGAGTCCTCATCTGAGAAATGGACACAATAACTGCACCTACCTCACAGAGCCATTGGAGCATTAAATGAGGTGATGCATTAAAGTGCTTATCGTCGTATTTAATAAGAAGCGCTATAGGGGTGGTGTGCATGGGCAAGCCAGGGGCCCCTGCAGATTCCGTTTCCCCTCAGTTTCCGCCTTCAGCAAGAAGCCACGGTCAGTGGAGGTGGCCACAGGCAGCTCTGCCGTGTTTGAGGCCGAGACAGAGCGGGCAGGAGTGAAGGTGCGCTGGCAGCGGGCAGGCAGTGACATCAGTGCCAGTGACAAATATGGCCTGGCAGCCGAGGGCACGCGGCACACGCTGACAGTGAGGGACGTGGGCTCTGCTGACCAGGGGTCCTATGCAGTCATCGCTGGCTCCTCCAAGGTCAAGTTTGACCTCAAGGTCTTAGAAGCAGGTAAGACCTTGGGCAGCCTTCCCTGAAGTTGGAGCTACCGGGGAAGGGGCAGCCCCTCCACCTCTCCCTCGACCAGAGTGCAGGAGATGTTTTCCCACTTTCTTACCTTTGCTTCGGCTGTGCCCTCAGCCAGCAATGGCCTTTTCCCGTTTTCTGTAGCAAGACCTTTCTGAGCGTCCCCACGTGGCTCCCTGGCCTGTCTCGGCCGTTGCGGAGGTGGGGGAAGTTCAGAGATGAATAAGACATAAGCTGCCTTCCCACTGGACATGCCCACACAGATGGGAACTTGGTGGGCTGTGTGTGCTGGCAGGGAAGCCCCATGAGCTTATGGGTGTGGAGGGAGCCCCAGCCCAGCCTGGGGGGCTGGACCAAGACCAGAGCCTGGGGAAGGAGAGGAGGGATGTTCAGGCTGACCCCCTGGAATGTGGGCACAGACGGCCAGTGGGGGCGAGGAGAAGGTGAGAGGCAGGCTGAATGAACCTTTGTACACACTGCAAAGGCGGAAAGGACCAGGGACAAGAGGAGGGGGTCTCTGGTTAGAAGCTCTCCACGACCCCCCATCTGATCCCCTCCAGGGAAGGCAGAGCCTGTGCCAGGCCCTGCTCCCGCCCCTGCTGAGGCTCCTGGAGGCCCTGGAGAAGCCCTGGCCTCGGCCACTGAAGTGGAAGGAGGCTCCCCGAGTCCTGAAGGTGAGAGGGGTGGGTCAGGGAGGCTGGGTCAGTGGATGGGGGTGTCCCAGGGCAGGTCTCAAAGGCCTCTGTCCACAGGGTCAAGCTCAGCAGCCCCTGACGATCCCATCGGCCTCTTTGTGATGAGGCCACAGGATGGCGAGGTGACCGCGGGTGAGTGCGGGGCTGCTGCACCCAGGGTGAGGTGGGGAGGGAGGCAGCAGGGCATCCCCGATTGTCACCCTTCTCCTGCAGGTGGCAGCATCACCTTCTCAGCCCGCGTGGCAGGGGCTAGCCTCCTGAAACCACCTGTAGTCAAGTGGTTCAAGGGCAAGTGGGTGGACCTGAGCAGCAAGGTGGGGCAACACCTGCAGCTGCACGACAGCTACGATCGGACCAGCAAGGTGGGACCTGCGGGGCACGGGGGTCACGGGGATGCATGGAAAGGGGACCTGGAGAGCCCCTGGAAGGCATGGGGGGCACAGAGAGGCAGGGGGCACCATGAGACTTGAGGCACAGAGGAGGTGCAAAGAAGGTCATGGGGAGCCTGGGAATCTGGTTGGGGGGCCAGGGGCACACAGGGAGCATGAGGAGGCTCAGAGGAGGGCTATGGGGAGGCACAGGGGATCTGTGGGATGTGGGGGGCTCGGAGGGCATGATAGTCTCAAGGGGGCATAAATAAGGCTTGGGGGGCACCAGTCAGTGAGGGTGTAAATGCCCCAGATGGATGGGTATCAGAGCTCAAGGGACCCTCAATGATCAACCATAACAATTCTTCACTATACAGACAAGGAAACCAAAGCTTGAGAGTTTATTGTTGCTGGTCCCAGGTCACTCAGAGCCAGGCCTAGAACCTGTGCTTTGACTCCCAGCCTTTGCTCCTCCCACTCTTCCAAAGTCCCGGCCCAGGCAAGGGGGCTTCTGGCAGGGCAGGGTAGATATGTACAGTCGTGTGGGCTGTGCACTGAACAAAAGTGCCTCTTTTTTTTTTTTGGCCGAACCACGTGGATTGCAGGATCTTAGTTCCCCAGCCAGGGATCAAACCTGGGCCCACTGCAGTGAAAGCATGGAGTCCTAACCCCTGGACCACCAGGGAATTCCCCAAAGTGCCTCATCTTAAGTGAATGCCATTTGCCTTGTAGCCACCCTTGATTTATATTTTATCACCACCCTGTGCCACAGATGGCAGTCAATGTACCTTGAGAAGGGGCCCCTTTTTCTATTTATACAACTGTATGGATTAATTTAAGCCCTGAGGGGTGAGAAGGTCAGTGGCCCTTAACCACCCACAGTCTCCTTTAGGGGTGAAGGGCCTCATCTCCTCGCTTCGAGTCTCCCCTGACACCTCACCTCCACAGGTCTACCTGTTTGAGCTGCACATCACAGATGCCCAGGCCACCTTTGCTGGTGGCTACCGCTGTGAGGTGTCCACCAAGGACAAATTTGACAGCTGCAACTTCAACCTCACTGTCCATGGTAAGGGGCCCTCTGGCATCAGTTCTGGGTTTGGGCTCCCTATGGGTCCTGTCCCCATACCTGCCTCTACTTCCCAATACTAAGGAGGATGCTGAGCCCTGGCCATGCAACCATTGACCACATGCCCAATACTGAAAGAAACCCATCGAGGCTTCCAGGGTTGGGGTGGGGCTTGAGCCCAGATCTCATCTGGGGTCTTAGTCATCTCGGTGTCTGGGATCCTGGCACAGGTGAACAGGTGAAGGGTAAGTTGAGAGATGGGCGGGAGATGAACCACCTCAAAGGTACTGGGAACGATAAACTGCCCCACGTCCCTGGTACCTCGACCCTGGCTGGGAAAGGCTGAGAAGATGGGGTCTTGGGGCAGATGCCCACTGTCAAGGGGTCATGGATGGGCAGGTCTGCAACACCAGGAGATCCCAGGGCAGGGCTTCTGGGATGGCCCCCTCTGAAGCCTCCTCCCCTGACTCATCCCCCTCTTTGAACCCAGAGGCCGTCGGCCCCGGAGACGTGGACCTCCGATCAGCTTTCCGCCGCACGTGAGTGGCCACCTCTTGTCAGGGCCTGGGGGAGGCTGGTGCTGGGGTCTTAGGCCCCTTGGGGTTCGGGCCAGGGGTAATGTGGGGGTATCAGGACAGGGGGTGATACGGGGGTCAGGGCTTGGGGTGATGTGGAGGGCCAGGATGAAGAGGATGGGGATGGAAGAGAGTAAGCTCCCCTGGGCAGGTGAGAAACTGAGTCTAACCCCCACAGGAGCCTGGCTGGAGGTGGTCGGCGAATCAGGTACCCCTTCCTACCCACCTGTACATAGACCCCGGGGGTCTGAGATAGTCAGGGAGCAGCCGTTCAGCCGGTGTCCCTTCCTCTCACGTCCATCCCCCAACCACGACCCCACCCCCTGCTCCCAAACCCCTTCTAGTTGGCTCAACTGTGGCCTTATGGGGGTTCCTCTCCATAGTGACGGCCATGAGGATGCTGGGACTCTGGACTTCAGCTCGCTGCTGAGGAAGAGGTGAGCCCCTGGGTAGCAGCTCTCAGAGCAGGTGGTGTGGCCCAGTTTCAAATTCTGGCACCGTGGTTTTCCAGCCGTGTGGCCCTGAGCAGGTCACTGCACCTCTCTGAGCTGGTTTCCTTGTCTGTCAAATGGGACAATCCAGGTGTTGTGAAGAGTCAGAGGGCTCAGAAGTTACATCCCATGAACTAACATCCTCACACCGTTCCCATGACCATCCTACACTTGAGTCTGCGACAGCTCATCTCAATAGGCTCTGGGGACCCAGAAGCTGGGAGAAGGCTCCAAAGCCTCAGGAATTGCCCCCCCAGCCCAGTGCAACTGAGTTGTGTCCTCAGTGTCCTGTCCCTCCCTCTCCTGGACCCTGCAGTATGGCCGATGCTGCTGCAGCCCAGAAAATGAGCATCGGGGTCAAGTGCTTTGGGGCAGCAGGGCACTGGCAGGACCCTGTAGCCATCCCCACCAGGGCAGATGACAGATGACAGGGCTGGGGATCAGATTGACCTGGGTGAGGATCCCTACTGACTGGGGAGAGTCTCTGAGCCTCGGGTCCTCCTGATACCCACCTGCTGGAGCTCAGGAGGAATAAACAAGGCCACGTGTGCCCTGTAAACAGAGAGGTGTAAGTGCAGAGAGGAGGGTGGAGGTGAGGACCCACGGGCTGCGGTCCATGGAGGGATGACCCATTCCTTCGTTACCAAGTCCAAGCTCAGACTGCTTGCCACACGACAGGCCAATAAATCGAGAGGCAAGGTGTTGGGGCAAGGAATAGCGATTTTATTCAGAAAGCCAGCAAACCGAGAAGGTGGTGGATTAGTGTCCCAAAGAACCATCTTCCCCAAGTTAGGATTCAGGCTTCTTTTCTACTAAAAGGGGAGGGGGTGTGGCTGGTTATTGAAGACTTCTTGGTGGAATCCTTTGTTCTTGCAGCCGGCCACGTAGGTCTGGTCACAGTGTTCCTGTAAACCTCCAACAAGACAAATGTTATTTTCTGTTCTGTAATTTTTTATCTCTATACAAATGAAAAGTGCTATATACCTTTAAAGGTCAAGCCTGGGAGGCAAAGCCTTGAGAATGGGCTATCATATATAGTTTGGGCCATAGGCAACATTCTTTTACAGAGGTGCAGAGCCAGCATGACCAAGCACAGGCAACACAGTACAAGGGTTAGAGCTAAAGGAATAGATTCAATATGGAGTCAGGTTTGGTCTTCTCTGTTACACCTCTAATGTGTCCACTGCTTTTCTTCCCCACCTGGAGCAGCAGCTTCCGGACCCCACGGTGAGTGCCCCATGAAGCTCTGCACCTGTCACCCCTACTTCAGCCAGGAGCACCTCCCAGAACCAGGCCCCCCCCCACCCCATACTGAAGCCTTAAGCCCCCTTGAGCCCCAGCACTGGCCCAGGACCCACTCCAGCTCGAGCTGTCCCACCAGAAGGGAAGAGGCGGAGGGGCAGGGGCAGCTTCCGCTTGGGAGGGGAGGAGAGGGGGCTGCAGTTTTGTCTTGGCCATGGGGCCTGCCCTGAAGCCTCGCCACGTGGACCGTGTGACACAGGGACTCGAGGCTGGAGGGCCCCGCGGAGGAGGATGTGTGGGAGATCCTGCGGCAGGCACCCCCGTCAGAGTACGAGCGCATCGCCTTCCAGCACGGCATCACCGACCTGCGAGGCATGCTCAAGAGGCTCAAGGGCATGAGGCGGGAGGAGAAGAAGAGCACAGGTGAGACACCTCTGCCAGGGGAAAAGAGAGGGCGGGGCGAGCGCCTGCGCAGACGCACGCACGCGCACGCACGCGAACGTGCCCACGGAAAAAGAGCAGCGGCCATCTTGGCCCGGAGACGCTCAGGAAAGGAGAGTTCAGGCGAATCCCCTCTCGTGTGGGGAAAAAGCGGGAGTGCCCAGGCTGGCACCTTGCCGCACAGAAAAAGAAAAGGGCCACGTTAGCCCAGAGACGCCACAGGAAGAGGACGGAGCCCAGGCCAGCCCTCCGCCCCCAGCCAAAGCCAGGCGGCCTCTTCCTCCCCTACCCGGCTTGGGAAGAAAAAGCCTGCTTATTTCTCCCCACACCCAAACAAGGGGAAGAAGCCAGTTTAGCCCAGAGACCCCCCGACCCACGAAGAGAAGAGCCTGGTTAATCTTCCTCACAGCCAAACAGAACAGGTGGGTGCAGGTTAGCGCCCCTCGCTCCCAGGCGGGTCCGAGGAGAGGGCTCAGGCCAGCCCTTCCCCCTCAAGGGGTTGACAAGGAGCCCTGGAAACTGAGCTGGGACAGCAGAGGCGCCTGGTAGGAGGGCATAAAACCGGGGGTTGTTGGTAAAACAGAGTGGAGAGGAGGAGAAGGCCCGTTTGTCGCATCACCCATTCTCCTGCCAAGCTTCTGTCTTTTTGGAAAGCCCCAGACCCTATCCCTGAGCTGAGCAGGTGAAGAGGACCCCAAGGAAGACAGGAAGACAAAGACAGAGAGACACGGAGGTGACAGACAGGGGTAAAGAGACAGAGTCACAGAGGAGGCACAGAGAGAGACCGGGGGAGGCAGGAGGAGGAGGAGAGGGGCAGGACCTCGCCCTCCTTGCTGGGCGGCCCCGGGAGCAGGGGCCTGAGGGGTGGAAGCGCTCAGCCTTTCAGAAGAAGCTGCAGCCGGCCTACCAGGTGAGCAAGGGCCACAAGATCCGGCTGACCGTGGAGCTGGCCGACCCCGACGCCGAGGTCAAGTGGCTGAAGAACGGACAGGAGATCCAGATGAGCGGCAGGTGCGGGTGGGGGTGGGACCCGGGGACACTGCAGGGTGAGGAGGGGCCCTGGGGGAGCTGCTCCCCGGCCGTGCTCTCCCTGCTTCTCCCTCCACCCATGCTCTCTGGCCAGCTCTGGATCCCTGTCTCTCTGGGTCTAACGCCCCACCTTTCTGTTTCTTCCCGGCTCTGTTCCCTGCTCATTTTCTCTTGGTCTCGCTCCTCCCACCGGGACGCTCCAACGGCCGCTTCTGCTCCACAGCAAGTAAGGCTCCTGGAAGGCTTGGGGTGTGGGCACGGGGGTCCCGACAGCAGTTTGAGGGGGCACCCAGAGCACAGGAGGTGCGTCCATGGCTCTCCTGCCCACACCCCGGCCCCGCCCAGGTACATCTTCGAGTCCGTCGGCGCCAAGCGCACGCTGACCATCAGCCAGTGCTCGCTGGCAGACGACGCGGCTTACCAGTGCGTGGTGGGCAGCGAGAAGTGCAGCACCGAGCTCTTTGTCAAAGGTGGGCCTGGCGCCCTGAGACCCTGAGAGGGGACGGGGGGCCGCAGAGCGGCCCGTCCGTCATGCTCTCTCTGCGTGACAGAGCCCCCCGTGCTGATCACATGTCCCCTGGAGGACCAGCTGGTGATGGTGGGACAGCGAGTGGAGTTTGAGTGTGAAGTGTCTGAGGAGGGGGCCCAGGTCAAATGGTGAGTGCCAGAGGTGGGGGGCTCGGGGCGGGGCCTGGGACCTGGGGGCATCCCCCGAGGAGGCCCTGGCACCTACTGCCCACCCTCTGGCTAGGCTGAAGGACGGGGTGGAACTGACCCGGGAGGAGACCTTCAAATACCGGTTCAAGAAGGACGGCCAGAGACACCACCTGATCATCAACGAGGCAACGCTGGAGGATGCTGGGCGCTACGCGCTGCGCACGAGTGGGGGCCAGGCTGTGGCTGAACTCATCGTTCAGGGTGAGGCCCTGGGAGGCCCCCTCAGCACTAGCCCCCCAGCCATGTAGGGGAATTGGGCAAACCCGGGATCGAGGCCTGCATGGCCTTGGACAAGTCACTTTGACACCTCGGGCCTCACCTTTCTCATCCATAAAATGGGGATGCTGAGGTGACCACCTGGAGGGTATTTGGAGGTTCAGATGGGCCTGGTTAGTGTCACCCACCCCGGCACACATGAGATTCCTTTTGTACACGGCACCGTCACAGGCACACATGCATTGCACTCGTGTTTTCACAAGCCCGAGGGATCTCCACAGGGATTCACGCCCACACACACCCTCTCCAGCTCACTGGCTCTGCCCTATGCCCCCCAGAGAAAAAGCTGGAGGTGTACCAGAGCATCGCGGACTTGACAGTAGGCTCAAAGGACCAGGCCGTGTTCAAGTGTGAGGTGTCGGATGAGAACGTGCGGGGCGTGTGGCTGAAGAACGGGAAGGAACTGGTGCCTGACAGCCGCATAAAGGTGTCCCACATCGGGCGGTGAGTGTGCAGGGTGTGCCAGAGACAGACACGCGGAGAGACAGAGAGAAACAGAGACTGACAGAGACAGAGGGAGAGACACAGAGAGAGAAGAAGACGGTGACAAAGACAGATGGATGGAGATCAACAGAAAGAGACAGACACTTAGAGACAGGACCGAGACTGAACTAGAGACAAAGAAAGTCAGACTGAGAATGAGAGACAGAGGGAGAAGCAGATGAACAGAGAGACAGGTACACAGAATCACGACAGAGACAAATAGAAAGATACAGAGAGAGACAGACAGAAGTATGGAGAGGCAGATGCATACAGAGAAGAACAGTCCATTAGAGACAGAGAAGAAGGGAGACAGAGACAAAGACGAAGCAGTGAGAGACACAGACAGGCTGGGAGCCCCCCACACACACATAACTTGTGACCAGGGTAGAGTAGGAGGCCTCGGAGGACGGCTCTGGCCAGGGGCCCTCACTCTCTCCCACTCCCTTACTCATGCCCCGAGCATCTGGGCCCAAGTTCACGGAGATTAATGAGACCAGCCCCTGCCCAGTCTCCAGTGGCCCAGCCGAGGGGACACATCTACACTGCTTACCTCTGAAAGCATGCAAGGGAGCTGAAAAATTCAAACATAGAGGAAGAGAGCACTTTAGAACACCACTGAGCTAAGGTGGGGTGAGGGCCCCCTGGAGCCCTGGCTGGGGTGTCCGGTGAGGCCAGGGGTGCATGGCCCAGCAGGGTCCCTTGAGCCATCGCTGCCCTGCAGGGTCCACAAACTGACCGTGGACGACGTCACGCCCGCAGACGAGGCGGACTACAGCTTTGTGCCAGAAGGCTTCGCCTGTAACCTGTCTGCCAAGCTCCACTTCATGGGTGAGCAGGTGCTGAGGGGCATGAGGGCCCCTGCTGCTGGGCCCTGCTGCTGGGCCCTGCCTTCACCCTGGTGCCACTTGCTCTTGCATCTCTTGCAGAGGTCAAGATTGACTTCGTGCCTAGGCAGGGTGAGTCTTGGGCCCCTGCATGCTGCCTCCCACGCCCTGCCCGTGTCTCCCTTCCACTCACAAGCAGAGGGAAGAAAGGAACCAGGAGTGGGGACCCTGAGGCCCAGCCCCAGCTCTGCCACTCACAACCACGGGCCACCTGCAGTCTCTCTGAGCCTCAGTTTCCTCACCTCTAAAATGGGGATCCTGAAGTGGCTCCCCTATGGGATGGTGGGAACAATGATCTGACATGGTGTGTGTGAGCTTTCAAATGACATCACAGAGGTGAGATTTTATTATTAAATCTTTTCTGCTTTTAGAAGTACCTTTCCTGCTTTTAGATTAAACTGTGTAGGATCCTAATTTCAGGAGAATAGTCCAGGCTGAGGCATGCTCTGGGTCAGGGCTTTCTAAACAGGGTTCACTTCATATGATACTCCATTTTACAAGGGTTCCATGGTGAAATAAGTTTGGGAACCTCTTGTTGATTCAGAAGGTGCATTAGCCTGTCAAAGGCTCTAAAACATCCTGCTTAACTTTGTTTAACCTAGGGTTTCCTAATTGTTTGTCCATGGAAATTTTTTTTTTTTCTAGGAAGGCATTCCCAAACACAAGTTGAGAAATGCTACGCTAGGTGACCTGATGTTGTGAACCTCCCTGGAAACTTCCTGGGGAGATGGAAATGTTGTAGATCTTGACCGGGTGGTGGTTACACAGGGTGTATACGTTTGTCAAAACTCATCAAGCTGTATGCTCAAGTCTAGGCATTTTAGTGTGTGCAAACTATACCTCAGTAGAATAAATTAAAAACAAAACAGCCAGGGGCATGTGCTCCTTCTAGCTTTCCCCTCTTTCATAGGCCTTAGGCCCCTTCCTCTTTCTCTGACCTGTGCCATCTCCCTGCCAGAACCTCCCAAGATCCACCTGGACTGCCCAGGTCGCGTGCCGGATACCATTGTGGTGGTGGCTGGGAACAAGCTACGCCTGGACGTTCCTATCTCCGGGGACCCTGCTCCTACTGTGATTTGGCAGAAGACCATCACAAAGGTACTGTGGATCCCTCCCCCACTTCCCCACCTGTAAAATGGGTGCATGGGACTAGTGTATGCTGGGACCTGCTCCCCACCCCACATGTACACGCCCTGGCCACTGAACTAGGAGCACAGAGGCTCAGCAGGCTGAGAGGTCGGGGAAGCGGGCAAAGGAGAGACGGGTAGGGGTTGCTTGGCAGGGGTTCCCTCCAGGCTGAGCCAGACCCTCTTTCCCCTCACTCCTTCCTTTCCTTCCTGCTCTGTTCCCAGGGGAATAAGGTCCCAGCAGGGCCAGCCCTCGATGCATCAGGGGATTCAGGTGCCAGTGATGAGTGGGTATTTGACAAGAAGGTGAGTGAGGCTGAAGGTGGCTCATTTGCCCTTAGTCATTTTCTGCCCATGTGGTATCCACCGTCAGGTGAGGTCTCTGTGAAGGTGCCACATCTGGCAGGAGTTGTGCTCCTGCCCCTGGTAGGGTCTCCACGGGGCCCTCATGCCCCAGACAGACACACGTTCACACCTTCAACATTGCCAGGAAGTCCTCCTGCCTGGGGGCACTCCCTGGCTCTTGTCTTCCTGAGCTGACCTTGACTTTGTGCTTCTTCCCAGCAAGGGAGTGGGGTCCCTGGCACTTTTCAGTAGGAGTAGCTGCAGGGTCACCAATCAGGTCAGCTTCTCGTCCTCCACTCACGGATGGTTCCTCTACCCAGCTGAGGTCTTTCAGGATCCTCACAATAGCTCTGTGAGGTCATGTTATTCCCATTCAGCAGATAGGGAAACTGAGGCATGGAGCAGACAGGCGACTGTCTAAAGTTCCGTGACAGAGCTAGAGCTAGAACCTGTGACCCTTGCCCTGGTGTCGTGCCCATGGCAGGTGGTAAGGAAAGGGTCTTGGATTAGATGCTCACATGGGTGCAGTTTCCACGCAGGCTGTGTCTCCCCAGCAGACCCAGCGCTGAGCTCCTTTCCCGTCTCAGGGCTGTCAGCTGTTGCAGAGGCTGCAGAAGCCCCTGGGTTCTGACTTGGGTCCTTCCCCCCAACTCCTACTCCCCCGCCAGCTTCTGTGTGAGACCGAGGGCCGGGTCCGAGTGGAGACCACCAAGGACCGCAGCATCTTCACCGTTGAGGGAGCAGAGAAGGAAGACGAGGGCGTCTATGTTGTCACGGTGCAGAACCCCGTGGGCGAGGACCAGGTCAACCTCACAGTCAAGGTCATCGGTGAGGCAGGGTTCCAGGTGGGGAAGCCACAGGAGCAACCAGGGAGGACCCATCCATGCACTCATTTAGTCTCTAAACAAACACTGTGGGCCACATTCTTAGATGCGTAGAGAGGGTTGGGACTAGGACTGGTGAATATGGGCAGTGGGGAGCCGTAATAGGTTGTTTGCAGGCTGGTGATGTGATCAGAACTGCATTCTGGAAAGATCGTTCTAGGCTCTGGGGGCAGTGGGGGAAGCCTGTTGGTTGGGGTGCTGTGGGGATGGGCAACGTCGGCCTCGGCCGGGCAGGGCTGATGGGGGTCCCCTCTCCCCAGATGTGCCGGATGCTCCGGCGGCCCCCGAGATCAGCAACGTGGACGAGGACTCCTGCACGGTGCGGTGGAAGCCCCCTGCCTACGATGGCGGGCAGCCAGTCCTAGGTGAGCCGAGGGCACAGGGGACATAGCCGAGGGCAGGGTGTGCGGGGGTGCCTGCACTCTAGACCAGAGCTCCCACCTCCCCTCGCCAGGCTACATCCTGGAGCGCAAGAAGAAGAAGAGCTACCGGTGGATGCGGCTGAACTTCGACCTGCTGCGGGAGCTGAGTCACGAAGCGCGGTGCATGATCGAGGGCGTGGTCTACGAGATGCGGGTCTACGCTGTCAACGCAGTGGGCATGTCCAGGCCTAGCCCCGCCTCCCAGCCGTTCATGCCTGTTGGTGAGCCTGCCCTGCCTGCCCCGCCCCACACCCTCCCGTTCAGGGGCCCCAGTAATAGCAGCTACGCTGTGGGTGGCGCTTAACACCCGTGGTCTCCTTTAATCACCTTCATTTCACAGGTGAAGAAAGTGAGGCTCTGAGAAGTTAGATGACTTTCTCGAGGTCACCAGCTGGCAAGGGGTGGAGCTGAGAGACCTCTCCAGCCTCACTTTCCACATCTATAAAATGGGGATAATGATAATATCTACTTCATAGAATTGTTAGGATGAAATGAGGTCATGCAGGTGCAGCATCTGGCATACAGCAGCTCAGTAAATCATTGTTTCCTCTTCCCCACTCCCTTCAGCCAGCATTTGTTAACCAGGGAAGAGGGTGAGGGCAGTTGGGTCCCTCGGAAAGGGCCCTGGACCAGGAATCAGAGATGGGGTTTGCAGAGCCAGCTCTTTCATCCCCAGGAGGGATATCTGGAGTCGTCATCTTCCCCTGTGCCTCAGTTTCCACATCTGTATAATGGAGGTTGAGAAGGTAGAACAGACACCGAGGGTGTGGCACTCTCGAGGACACCTGTCCCTGTCGGGACATGTGAGTCTCGGGGGGAGGAGGGTGGCTGTCTGTGGTGGGGCAGACACAGGGAGGGGGGCACGGTGTGGTGAGATGGCAGGAAGAGGGTGCCTGTGGGGAGAAGGGGCCAGGCCTCTCTTTAGGAAGTGACTTCCGGTTTTCTCAGTTCTTAGTCAACTCAGTTACTCATACAGGGTCAGGAAATTTCCATGTTTTAGGCCAGTTTTTTCTTAAATTACATTTAAAGAATTTCCTACACTATCTGACAAAAGTGGCTCTTTCTAAGCATGTTGGTGGTGTTTTGGGGTGTCTTTTCCTTTTTAGGTCTCTTCTGTAATCGCTGATGCTGCTTGGGTGTGTGTGTGTTTGTAAGCCTGTCTAGAGACATGTCTTTTTTTTTTTTTTTTTTTTTTTTGTGGTACGCAGGCCTCTCACTGTTGTGGCCTCTCCCGTTGCGGAGCACAGGCTCCGGACGCACAGGCCCAGCGGCCATGGCTCACGGGCCCAGCCGCTCCGCGGCATGTGGGATCTTCCCAGACTGGGGCACGAACCCGTTTCCCCTGCATCGGCAGGCGGACTCTCAACCACTGCGCCGCCAGGGAAGCCCTAGAGACATGTCTTTTAATGGAGCTGATATATTTCTCAAAGTGCTTGAAAGCCAGTCGAAGGGGGAGGATTTCCCTGGATTGTGGTCCTTCAGCTGCCCTGGCTGGTGCAGACTCGCTCAGACCCCTCTCTGGCCTCCCCTTTGCCCAGGCCCCCCCAGTGAGCCAAGCCACCTGGCGGTGGAGGATGTCTCTGACACCACCGTCTCCCTCAAGTGGAGGCCCCCAGAACGCATGGGAGCTGGAGGCCTTGACGGCTACAGCGTGGAGTACTGCCAGGATGGCTGTGAGTGCTCCAGCCCAGCCCCGGGCCCTCTGCCTCCCAGCACCCTTCTCTGAACTGCCCTCCAGGCCAGGCCAGGTCCCTGTCACCCTGCAGGGCCCCTGTCTGCAGTGGAGGCCCCAGTCGGCCACCAGGGATGTGGGCGGCAGGATGCGGACACTGCCCATGGCCTTGCCTCTTCATCCCCACCCCCGCCCCCAGGCTCGGAGTGGGTGGCTGCCCTTGAGGGGCTGACCGAGCACACGTCGTTGCTGGTGAAGGACCTGCCCACGGGGGCTCGGCTGCTTTTCCGCGTGCGGGCTCACAATGTGGCGGGGCCTGGAGCCCCTGGCATCACCACGGAGCCTGTGACGGTGCAGGAGATACTGCGTGAGTGCCCCTCGTGCAGGGATGAGACCTGCCGCGGGCACCCTGGCCCTTGGGGTCCAGTGGAGGTGGGGGCAGTCAGGGAGACCCTACTTGGAGGGGATAAATGCTGGGCAGGGACAGGAGGGGGTTGGTGCCTATACCCGTGCCACAGGCCAGATGTGCAGAGAGGGCCTCCCTCTTGGTTTTCCATGTCAACCCCCAGTTCTGGACTAGGGAAAATGTAGGTCATTGTACCATCACCTTCGAGCTCTGTTTTGTGGGTCTCTGAGCTCCAACAGGTAGGTATTGTCCATGTGTTAAGGACTGAGCAGTGAGGTCGCTTGTTGTCAGATCGGCCCATGTGGGATCCACTTTCCATTATTTTGCCAACAAAGAGTCAGTCCTTTAAGGACTGGTTCTCAGGGTGGAAAGAGGCAGCAAACTGGGATGGAAACAGCAGGGGGCATGGAGTCCAAAAGCCTAGGTTTGCATCCTGGCCTGTGACTGGCTAGCTGTGTGACCTCAGATAAGTTCCTCACTCTCTCTGTTCCCTGCCTGTTGTAGCAGTGTGGAGAGGCTCGGGTGGAAGCAGGAGCTTTGGGAACCTTTGGGGCTGGGGTTGGGGAGCTAAAGGAGAGGAGGGCCCAGTAGGCGGCATGTTTCCTAGTTGCGCTCTCCAGGCCCTGCCTCCAGCGGAGGGAGCTCTGGCGCTCCTTGGGCCTGCGGCTGTGGGGGCCCCCGCCAAGCTCCTCACTCGTACCCACAGAGCGGCCACGGCTCCAGCTACCCAGACATCTTCGCCAGACCATCCAGAAGAAGGTCGGAGAGCCCGTGAACCTCCTCATTCCTTTCCAGGTAGGGCTGGCCCCCTTCCCTTCCCCCACCACCGTGTGTTGTCCACGCCCAGCAGACAGATGTCTCAGCGAGGCTGGTGCAGTGGCCGGTAGGGAGAGCCAGGCTCGGGAGTGAGCTGTCCTCCCGCACAGGGCAAGCCCCGGCCTCAGGTGACCTGGACCAAAGAGGGACAGCCACTGGCAGGCAAGGAGGTGAGCATCCGCAACAGCCCCACGGACACCATCCTGTTCATCCGGGCCGCAAACCTCGCCCACTCGGGCACCTACCAGGTGACCCTGCGCATCGAGAGCATGGAGGACAAGGCTGAGCTGGTCCTGCAGGTCGTTGGTACGTGGTGTTGGGGCTTCCCTCTGAGTCCGAGCGTTTTTAGTCCCTGAGCTGGGCTGCCAGGGCCCAGGGCTCAACCTGGAGCTTCTCGTCTTCCAGGCCTGGGGCCCCTCCTCTGGGATGCCCAGAGCCCCTGCAGAAGATGGCAGGCCAGGTCCTGGCAGGAGCGAGGGGGCCCCTGGAGCCTGGTGTCCCCTACTCACGCTCAGGCGATGTCAGGAGGTTTGGGCTTCCCACTGGGTCTGTCTCCTGCAGACAAGCCAAGTCCTCCCCAGGATATCCGGGTCACTGACGCGTGGGGTTTCAATGTGGCTCTGGAGTGGAAGCCACCCCAAGATGACGGCAACACAGAGCTCTGGGGCTACACGATTCAGAAAGCTGACAAGAAGAGCATGGTGAGCCCGGGGCCCTGGGCCCCCCGCACGCACCCTCTCTGGGTCCAGGCAGACCTGGGCCCCAGCTGCCCCTCCCCAGTATCCTTAGACTGGTTCCCTCCACAGAGAAGGTGCTGACACCAGGGGTACCCAAGAGAGGCCCCTGGCAGGAAGTAGGGCCTGCCCCAGAGAACCCCCTACCTTTCCTCCACACCACAGGAGTGGTTCACCGTCTTGGAGCATTACCGCCACACCCACTGCGTGGTGTCAGAGCTCATCATCGGCAATGGCTACTACTTCCGGGTCTTCAGCCATAACATGGTGGGGCCCAGTGACAGAGCCGCCACCACCAAGGAGCCTGTCTTTATCCCTAGACCAGGTGCTGTACCTTCACTCCCACCCACCGCGGGCAGGGGCTGGGGCAGGGGGGCGAACCTGGCTAGGTGTGGCCCTCTTGGTACCAAGTTCTGTCACCAACAGGCATCACGTATGAGTCACCCAACTACAAGGCCCTGGACTTCTCTGAGGCCCCAAGCTTCACCCGCCCCCTGGTGAACCGTTCGGTCCTTGCTGGCTACACTACTACTCTCTGCTGTGCTGTCCGGGGTAGCCCCAAGGTAGGGAGCTTTGGGCCCTGGTCCAGGCTGACCCAGGAGGCCTGGCTCGTAGGCCCCCGCCTCAAGCAGTCCTCCCCCCAGCCTGTCCCCCTGTTTTCTCTCCACTTTTGGGTATCAGGGCCCTCCCTGAACAGGGCCTTGGCATTCCTCATTGGCTCCCTGTTCATACTCGGCCCTGGGCATAGTTTGGGACTACAGTGGGATCCCCAGAGTAGAAATACAAACGCCTAGTCTCTGTAGGTTCCTGCCAGGTCCTCTCTCAACCTGAGAGATCTCCCTCCTTCCCACCTACAGCCCAAAATTTCCTGGTTCAAGAATGGCCTGGACCTGGGCAAAGACGCCCGCTTCCGCATGTTCAGCAAGCAGGGAGTGTTGACCTTGGAGATTAGAAAGCCTTGCCCCTTCGACGGGGGTGTCTATGTCTGCAGGGCCACCAACTTGCAAGGCGAGGCACAGTGTGAGTGCCGCCTGGAAGTGCGAGGTGAGGAACCCGCTGGGCTAGGGCCTGGGGTGGTGGCAAAGGCCAGGTGCCAGCTGGGACTCTGGGCTTTCGCTTTGCTGTCCTGGCCCAAGCAGCTGCTCTGGCTGAAAGAGCAATGACCCTGTCATGTCCAGATGGTGTTGGCTTCTGGACTTTGTTGCCAAAGCTGCTTGCCTGAGCCTTCCCGAAGGCTGGGGTGGGGGTGGGGGGACACACGTAGTGCTGGGAGGTTCAACACGTGCATGACATGGCCTTTCTCCCCTGCAGTGCCTTAGTGACGAGGCTGGCTTCCTGGGGATGGCCAGGTATGTACTCTGCATCACCCTGATACCCAGGGCCCAAATCAAAGGCTGAGCCCTGGCCCTTGGTCCAGGGGCAGCCAGCAGGAAATGGGGGTGCAGGTGGCTCTTAGGAGGATTTCAGTCCAGCTCATTCACAAGGGAGCCTGTGTCACAGGTGCAACTGGAGCCAACCCACGTACCAGGAGCCTGGAAGGAAGTTGGACAAGCCACCTTCTGCTGTTGGATGTGTATGCAAGTGTGTGTGTTGGAGCTGGGCTGGGGAAGCCCCAGTAGGGCAGCGTAGTTATGATGAGCAGGCATGGGGGGCACTCCGCACAGGCTAACCTGTCAGAGCTCCATCTGGAAGCTCCTCAGATCCTTGGGGCGAAAAGTGTGCGGGCTCAGGAAATGATGGCTGGGGACAGGCCTCTCTGGCCCGCCGTGTTTTCTCAGTGTATGAGGGCAATAAAAGATCGGTGCAATCACAGAGAACGGACTCTTCTTGGCCAAGATGCTTGTTTTCAGAAAAAGCACAGGAAAATTTACTTGATCTTGAGAGCAAACTGAAGGCAGGTATTCTTTCTCCCAGATGAATTAAATGAGGACCAGAGTGGGATCCTAAGTTCCTAAAACATTAATACTAGAAGGAACCTCAGCCTTCCCCACCTTCAAATGAGGAAACTGAGGAGCTGTGACGGAGGAAAGTGTATTATTAGCAAAAGAGCCAGAATCCCCAGGCTCTCCCATCTTTGTCCTGGTGACCCATGGTCTCAGCAGCCTGGATGGGGGGCAGTGCTAATCTCAGTGTGGTTCTGTGTCCATAAGGCCAGGAGTGAAAGTGTACCAGCTGCTTTGGGGTCCCAGTGGGCAAAAAACCCACTGCCCATTTACACGCATATCGCACAGGAAGAGAGTGATCCTGTCTAGACAAGGCACTGGGAACCAGGAAGGTGTAGGGGCCAGGGCCCTACTCTGCTCTTCCTTCCCCCGTGGGGAGCCAAAATCCCATCACCAGTTCGCTTTTGGGAGGAGGAAGCCAGCAGCTCTCAGAGGTGCCCTGATGGAGTGACAACGGTCCTTCCTGCCCAGGGAGTGGTTTCTCCATGGCCTAGAAAGACGTTCCATGAAGGCTGGTCCAAGGTTGCTTCTCGGAGTTCTACCCAACCGGACACTCCTGGCCAAGAGCCCAGAGCCCTGGGCTCCAGGCCCCGTGGGAGGCTCTGGCCGAGTCACACCACCTCTCTGGAGCACACCTGTAAGGGGCACCGGAAGCTGAGACCCTGGGCCTTGGTTTTTCCTTTACTACTAAATTAATCTGCTTAGGTGTCAAGTCCTGTTTGGCCGCTCCCTCTAGCGACCGTCTTGGGAAGGCCCCTCCCATGGGGCCTCTCAGAACACAGGAAGCTGGTGAGCTCCACTGGGCCAGAGGGGTGGGAAGCGGGTCCTTCAGCACACCAGAGATTGGATGGGCATGATCTCACCTCCCTGATTCCTTCAGGCCAAAGGTGTCTTTTTCGAGTCCAGGGTCAGCCTTCCTCAGCCCAGGCTGAGAGGAGGCGTCATTTAACGCGTGACAGCCAGAAGCCCAAGGGGAGTTAAGGACCTTTATTTCACATTCACACATCTGTACATTTTCTATAAATAATGTGGAGCCGAAATATTTACAGTCATCTCCTGCCCACTCCCAGGCTCTCTCTCCCTCTGGCAGCCAGTGCTGCGATGCTACCCGCAGACACAGAGGTGGATACTGAACTTGGCCTCTCCCCACACCACCAGGTTCCTGGGCATGGCAGCCTGTGGTCCCTGGGACTCTCCCAGCCCCAGTCATTTTGCTCTCCCCTGCCGAAGGCCAGGCAGACCACAAGGAAACTGCTGCTCAGCAAACAGCAGCTGGTCAGTGCAGCCCCACCGCAGCGGTGGAGACCATGGTAGCAGCAGCCAGGTCTGTGCCCATGGGCAGTTGCTGCGAGCTTGGGAACTGCCTGGAAGTTCCAGGAAGGAACTAAGGAAGCAGGGAGGTTGCCACTCGCTCTGCTGCCCCTTGACTCTTCCCCCCTTCCTTTCCCCACCCACCCCTCGTCTTGGGGAACAAGCCTCAAGCTTCCCTCAACTTCCCACAGTGGGACTGCTCCAGGCACCTTGCGGTGCTGGATCACAGAGGACGGAGAGCCCAAGTCCTGCTCTGGAAGGTTATAATGTCAAGGATGAGAAACTACAACACTAATGTCTCAGTGACACGTAATAGTGGGCTCGCACTGGCCTGTACTCCGAGTTCTTAGAACACTGGCCCAACAGACAGACACACACGTACTTTTGAGCCCCGAGGGGAGAGGAGGATGGTCTTTGGAGGGTGGAGAGGAAGAAGCTGGAAGAGACTAGCTCAGCCCTGTAAGATACACTAAGACACTGAGACACACAGAACTGGGACCCATCTAAGCCTCAGCGAGGGGGCTTGCAGAGAACACACACATCACCCACTTCGTGGTCACAGCAGCATCGTGCACTTGGGAACAGCGAGAGGCAAGGGACGGCCCCGGGACTGGGGCAGCCTCAACCCCTCTCCATCAGCTAGAGACGGGCCGGGGTGGGGTTCTGAGATCTTCCTCACTGCTACGAACAGCAGCCACATATGAGAAGAGACACAACACAGAGTAGCAGATCTCGTGGGCCTGGAGGAGAGAAAACCAGTCAGATCAACATCACGCAGATTCCTACATCTTCACACGTGGAGATCTGCCAACTGGGAAACTCCTGCCCTAACTCTGGGCCCAGGCCTCCAGACTAAAGAGCCCCAAGCGAGGCCCCAGAGCTGGCCTGTGGGAGGGGATCAGCATGTGTGCCTCTCCCAGGCTGAAGACCTGCTTCAGCTCCAGCTGAATCTCTGGCATCTAGACTAAATTCTCTTCTCAACCATTCTTAATTGCCCCTCACCCTGTGCTCTCAGAGGCCCACCCCACTCCTGCTGGAACGCCCCCGGGGAGCCCTTCGCAGACTGGCCTGTCGGCACACTCACCATTGGTGTCTTGTACTTGTGGCTCACCACTTCTTTAATTTCAGGAACTAAAACCGGACGGGCAAGAGACAAAACAGAAAGTTCAAAACTAAGAGCAATAGCGCCACACTCCCCCAGGTGGCAGCGCCCGGCACCAGGGTCCCCTTCCCCTCTGGGCCTCAGCCCCGGCCGGGTGAGAGGACACTGGCCCCGACTCCTCAGCCTGATATCTGAGGTCTGCGGTGGCTCCCGGCTCCATGGCCATGACTCTACCGACTTTGAGAGCCCCAGCACAGGAGCAGGCTAGTCTCTCACCAGCCTGGTCGTTGCTGCCATCCAGGGCCCGAGGACCACAGCTGCTATTCCCAGGTTTCGGCTGGGAGGAAAGCACTGCCTCTAGCCTGTGCCTCACCTTGCTGAGACACCTGAGAACTCACCCCTGTCACCAGCCCCATGCTCTGGTCAAGTTAAACACGTTCCCTGTACTCCCAGCCCCTACACTGAGGGTCCTGAGGTCGGATGAACAAATGGCATGATACTAAACCCACCAGACTTGGAAGTTTCCTTCCCTGATGGCAGGAGAGGCCCAGGCCTGCCTGTGTGAGGGAGAGCGTCAGAGGGCTCTGGAGCAGACACACCGAGCAGAAGAGACAGGTGAGTACAGCACCCGGGGAGGGAGGTGACAGGGAGCATCAGGCAAAATACACACGTGTCCACAGCCCGGAGTGCAAGACTAAGAGTCACCCCTGCCCCAGCCATGCAGGGGTTCTGCTCGGCCAGAGGAAGGAGTAAGGTCCCCCGGCCTCAGCCATCATCATGGCCCCTGGAGACTGGGAGCAGGGGGCGTGGCATCCCTGGGGGCCAGAAAAGGTAGGATGAGAGTTGGCCACACCTTCTTCTGACCCTGGGAGGTAGAATTCAGGGGGCCCCAGGGTTAACAGGGAATAAACTCATCAAAGGTAGAGCAATGACCCCAGGTCCTTCTCCTGAGTTGGAAGACTCCCCCAAACGTCTCTCTGGCAGAAGAGAGAAAGGAGCACACGGGAGAAAACTCGGAACCAGTGAGCCAGCGCGAGGGTGGAGGAGGTTGGGAAGGAAGAGGGCGGGGAGAGAAGGGAAGAGACAAGTTGGTGATGCGAGCAGCTGGCTTGGGCGAAGGGAGCCTGCCCACCCACCTCAGGGCCCAAGGCAGGGGCCTGGGGAGAGGCCGCACGGCGAGGTCACTTTACCTGCTGGAGAACGAAGGTTTTCATAGCAGCGATGAGGGGCACGAAAGAATGAAGCACAAACACAGCAGGAACTCAAAGCCCCAGGGTGAGAACCCAGACACCACTCAGTCAGCGCTTGGCTGGGGGGAGCCTAGCTCCCGGCTTCCAGCTACCACTGCCCTCCGCCTCTGAGGCCACTAGGCTTGCCTGCCCCCTAGAGTGAGCCTGCCTGCACCGCCGCACGCCCTCCTGCAGCCCAGAGGCTCGACGGACCCTGGCGTGGCCCCAGGGTGGCTGGACGGAGCCCTGGGCTGCTAGAGGGACCGAGGCAGGCGACATGAACACAGCAGAGCTCGGGAATGGCTCGTCTGCTCTGCCCCGCCAGCTGGCCAAACAAGGGAAGGTGGCGCTGCTTCGAGGAGCCTCTTCACTACCAGCGCTAATCTCTAAGCCCGGCGTCTAAACCACTGCTCTTCGGGCCACTCTCAGGCAGCCACCGACTGGCTAGCTTTCCCTTCTCCTCCCTTCTCTCAGGTCAGGACTCCCTCTTCCTCCCTATCACTCCTGCTTCTCCTGACCTCTCTGCAGAGGCTCTTCTTCTCTGTCTCTAGCCCCTCCTCTGGAGCTCCGAGGTTTGAGTTACTGCCATGTGAGTCCAGACCTAAGAGCAAAATAGTGTAATTACCAAATTCCTCCAGGACAAAGACGCCTCGAACTGTATTGCACTTTTTAATGTGATTCAGCTCTATGAAAACCTGCAAGAGAGGGAGGGAGGGAGGGAGGGAGGGAGGGGGTAAGGCCCAGAGGCTCCCCCACTGCCCCGCAAAGCCCACTCTCCCAGCTACAGCCCCACCCACACAGAAAACCTATTTCCCACAGGGAGGATGGAAGAATACACACACACACAACTCAAAAGCGCTAAGAAGCGAAGACAGCAGAAAGGGCATGTACCTTCCGCTCCTGGCCGGAGGAGAAAGCATGGGAGAGAAAGGAAGGTGTTAGTTTTAACCGTCAAAGCCAACGCAAAGGCCCCTCTGCTGGCCTGGGCTGCCTGCCCACACCCTCTGCCCAGGGCAGTGCTTGTAGGACACTGTGCCCCAGGGGCCCCCCCTCAGCCCATCAGCTCTCTACCCTTCCATGCATCCTCCTCCGGCGCAGAGGGCTGGCACGGGCGCAAAGCTCCCCTCAGACTGTCCTTGGGAGGGAGGTGTTGGCATCGTCCTTGAAACAGGATTCAGGCTCTCCCAAGAGTCTGTGGTGATTGACAGTACTAACAGCAACCACTTGTGAGCACCTACTACGGGTTCTACAAATACTCTTTGTTTGTCCTTACATCTACGTGGCACAGGATATAGTATCACCCTCATTTTACAGATGAGGACACTGTGGATCAGAAAGTTTATCTGCCCGTGGATGATGAAGCTGGGCTCCAAATCCAAGTACGTCCTGACTCCAAAGACCATGCTTTTCCCCTCTGTTACCCCACACTGCAGAACTCCACCGGGGGTCCAATGCTTCCTCAACTCCAGGTGACTGTTATGTGGTAGAAGATAGACCCCAAGGCCATTATCTCATCATCAGTCAGGGTTTGATTTTCTCTCTCTCTTCAGGATCTCTCTCCTGGGTCAAAGCCTTAAACTACAGACCAGCTTGTACATACTTTGTAACGGTTAGACGGTAGGTCAGTCCAAAGGGGGTGTACCAAGCGGGAAGAGGGCATCTGGGTGTCATTTAATGAGATCTCTTCTTCAGAAGGTGAGGCATCAGGGGAGGCCACAGCCCTAAAATGCAGTCAGAAGCCTGGTCCCCGAGAAGTGCTGGCACCTTCATGGTCTAGAAAAGTACTTAAGTAAACCCCTCTTTGGGTGGACCCTAAGGTCTTATTAAGTATACTATTTAATATATTACTGTGACTAATAGTAAATATACTACTGCAAGTACACTGCCAGGAAGCCTGGGCAGCTGTTTCCCATCACACCAAGTTGCCCAGCTGGATTCCTGAAAGAAGGAGAACTAAAATGGCAAGTGGTAGGAGGAAGCCCCAGAGTCCAGATGTTCACCACCCCTGAGTGTCTGCTGCCTGGCCAGGGGCCGTGGTGCTTCGCACACTCGGGTCTGGCTCAGGGCCTCAAGGAGACGAACCAGTACATCAGGGGAGGGGGAGGGAAGGCACTTGTGTGAAGAGTCAGGACTGGGAGCGGACCTGGGATGATGCGCTGGCCTCAGAGAGGAATTAGCTTAAGGAATGTCCACTGAGAGAAAAAGTAATGCTGTGTTAGAACCAAGAGAAAAAACAGTCAGCTCCAATGGTGGAGTCACAATGAGGGCAAGATGGATCCTGAAGTGCTCCCCAGTCAAGAGAAGGGGAGTGGGGCCTGTGGAGCTGGGGACAGAGTAGGGACGCTCAGAGGAAGGAAAAGAATAGGAGGAAGAATCGGCAGGAAAAAAAAGGCAAATAAACACACACTCCAGATGGGACAGACACAAGCCACACACACACACACACACACACACACGCACGTGTGCGCACGCTTCACGCGCACCGGAAACACGCGAGGGGATGAGCCGGTATAGACTCTCAAAGCAAAACCACCAAGCCAAAGCACACCCTGGGATGAGGGAAGGCGGACACTGTGCGCAGAAGGGCCAAGTGAGACGCTCCCACTCACACTGTGCTGAGTCTAATGGGCAGGGGCAGCCGGGCCACCGCGGCTCCCTCTCTCTCCCCTCCTCCCCCGCACAGGCTCCCTGCCACACCTTCCAGGTGGTTGCCAGTGTCACTGCGCCCTCCCCTCTGATTGTTCTCTCCGGTCCAGCTGCTCCGATTGTCTCACTAGCCCCGGAGGCCTCTCTCACGCTCACTGGGGAAGCACTGGGGACCTGGACACTGATCCTTACTGCAGATGGAACACTGGGGCTGGGAAGCCTCATGCTGCCACTTGCACCTACCTGGTTGTGCATGAACTTGAGATTGATCCCTTCTAGGGTGACCTGCAGCAAGCCACCCTCGCCAGTCTTCATGTCCTGCACGGGGAACTCGCCACCCAGCTCCGGCCCTGTGGCAAGGGAGGAGGTCGTCAGCTAACTGGGAGGTGGGGAGTCCCGCGGCCTGACCCCCTCATCAGGCCTCCCCCGCTCAGGACGGATGAAAACCGACAGAAGGCACGCGCCCAGGGAGCCGTCCTCTGCTCACCGGGTTTGATGCTCTGCTGTCGGGCGGCGGCACGCTCCATGCTGTCCTTCACGCAGTAGTACAGCTCCCGACACTGCGGCACAGTGGGGAGAGCTGTCCTGTCATACAGGCTCTCCAGGCTCCCCACCCTCTGCTCTAGAATGGCTGCTGGAGGCCTGGGCCGATGCCAGGACCTCGGAGACAGCTTTATGTGTCCCACGCCACAGCCAGAGGCAAAAGTGGGGCTCCAGCGTGGATTCTGGAATGTTAACTTCCCTGCAGGAGCTCCGCACTTTCCCTCAACGCCCAACCCCCAACGCACACAGAGTTCACGGGTACCTTCTTAGTATAGAATTTGTTGAGCTGGGTCTCAGAGCCGTTTCTACGCCACAAGCATAGCACCTTGGTCTTGGGACAGTAGGTCATGTTGATGAGCTTCTCGTACCACCAGCGCTCGTACACGGTCCCAATGTTACTACGCAGCACTACGCAGTCGTCACACACCTGCAGAGGCACACGGGGCAGTCGGAGGCCCTGGTCTCTTCCCACCCCAGGCCACACTGCACGCTGTTCCCCACAGGGAAAGATGGGACAGCTGGTCCTAGGAGCATCCCCAGGGTCAGGTTTTCTGTCTTATGCTCAGTCTTTCTTACGTGGAGACACAAACACTGAACTGCTGGACACATCGTCCACTAGAAGGTTTACTGACAGAGGAGGAGCTGTTGAAAGGAACCTGTGGGCAAGGAAGGAGGCTCACTTCACTTCAGTCAGTGTTCATTACTTCTTACGTGTTCTGGACTTAAAGTACGCAGAGGACACCTTATGCCTCCACCTTACAACCTTAGGAATCATCGCTATTGACAAGCACAAAGGCAGGGCATTAGGGCAGACTTAACCAAGGAGAAAATAAATGGAACCAACACATTTTCTAATCCTGGCTCGGCTCTAGTTCTGCATATATCTTTTCAAAAATTAATTACACAAGTGACACACGGACATTGCTTATTGCAAAAAAAAAAATTATATTACACAGGATGATATAAACTAAAAGGCAAAGCTCTCCACATCCCCTTCTTGCTCAACATTCTCCCTCAGGTGGACGTACCTGTTTGTATGCCTTCAATTGTGGTGGAGACATGACAGCACGATGGGTAAGAGCACAGGTCTAAGATCAGACTACCTGGATTTAGTAAGGTCTCCTTACTTAGCTATGTCACCTTAAGCAAGTTAATCTCTGTCTATATTTCCTCGTGTGTAAGATGGGGATAGTAATAACTTCATGGAGTTACTGTGAAGATTAAATAAGTTAACGTGCACAAAATTCTTAGAATCGGACTTCCCTGGTGTCCTTGGTGCAGTGGTTAAGAATCCACCTGCCAATGCAGGGGACATGGGTTCGAACCCTGGTCCGAGAAGATCCCACATGCCGTGGAGCAACTAAGCCGGTGCACCACAACTACTGAGCCTGTGCTCTAGAGCCCGCAAACCACAACTACTGAACCCCCGTGCCACAAGTACTGAAGCCCGTGCACCTACAGCCCCGTGCTCCACAACAAGAGAAGCCACCGCAATGAGAAGCATGCACACTGCAACGAAGAGTAGCCCCCTCTCGCCGCAACTAGAGAAAGCCTGCACGCAGCAACGAAGACCCAATGCCAACCAAAAAATAAATAAATTAGTTAATTAAATAAATTTTTAAAAGAATTCTTAGGGCCTCCCTGGTGGCGCAGTGGTTGAGAATCCGCCTGCCGATGCTGGGGACACAGGTTCGTGCCCTGGTCCAGGAGGATCCCACATGCCACGGAGCAGCTGGGCCCGTGAGCCATGGCCGCTGGGCCTGCGCGTCCGGAGCCTGTGCTCCGCAACAGGAGAGGCCACGGCAGTGACAGGCCCATGTACCGCAAAAAAAAAAAAAGAATTCTTAGAATAAAGCCAGGCACATAGAATGTACCCTGGAGTTAGCTGCTATAACAACACTACTACTATGATATAAGACATATAATAATAATTATTATGACCACGTTGATGATTCTCACATCTTTCTCCATATGAGACCCGTCTTCCTGAGTCCTGACCTCTCTCTATCCGGATGTCTGACTGGCAGCACTTCAGTCTCCTCATGTCCAAATCTGAACTCCACATCTCCTCCTGGGCAGCTCTTCCTTCTCAGTTCCCTATTTCAGTAAATGGCATCACCGTCTCCCCCCGCTGCCCAGGCCAGAAATGAAGGAGTGATGCAAGACTCCTTCCTTTCCCTCTAACTATACCATCAAGTCCCACCATTCTACCCCAAATACCCCTGGAACACACTTCCCCTCCCAGACTCCAGCCATCAAGTCCTACTCTTCTTCAGGTCTAAGCTCAAAGGTCACTTCTGAGGGTCGCCCACAACTCCCAGACCCTCTGCTATGTATTCCCATAACACCTGCCCCCTGAACATCTTCTCGCAATGCTCATTATATTTTATGACCCTGGGTGTCTAATTATCTCACTTCCCCAATGGCTCGTCAACCCTGTTAGGGCAACAGAAACTATGTCTCCCTTATTCACTGATATAACCCCAAACCCAGCAAACCCAGCAGAGTGCCTGGCTGTGATATGCGCCCCATAAAAATTAGGTGAATGAATGAGGAATATACAAGATTACCAGTTTTAATCTACCATCTAAGACTTTACTGGGGCTCAAAAGCCTTAGGAAGAGGGCCAACATAGCTGAGTAGGAATTAGAAACGTGCGTTCTAGCCCCAGTTGAACTCTGTGGTTCTCTCCATGTGGAAAATGGAGAACACCACTCCACCTTCCATAACCCTCTAAGAACACGAGGGAAAGGAGAGGGACAGGTGTTTAGAAGCGCATATGATCTCTAGGCTAGAGAGACGATGGTAATAATGTGTCATCCTTGCCTATGCTGCTGGTAGAGGCGTAAACTGGCATAGTCTTTGGGAGGGCAATTTGGCAAAATCTATCAAATGTAATGTAAATGTATATAAGCTTGACCCAGAAATTTCACACTAAGAATCTATCCTATAGAAATTCTCATGTGAGTGTGCAAGGATTTATGTTCAAGGATAATCAGTGAAGCGTTGTTTAAAAAAAAAGTTGGAAGGGACCAGTTAAATAAATTATGGCACATCCATATAACACCTAATGGTTAAGCATCCATTTAAAAAAACAGAAAGAGATTTCTATAATATGTAGACATATTATAGATATGCCTGTGATACACTAAGTGAAAAAAGCCAAATTATATAACAATATTTGTAGTTTGATATCACTTTTATAAACACTGAAACAAAATTCCATATAAGTAAGCTATATTTATACAAATATGCATTTTTTTAAATCTGAAAGGATTCATGCCAAATTCCTTAACGGTAGTTACCTCTGAGACATGGCACGGGAAGGAAGTAAAGGAAAATTTTTACTTTTTACTTTATTTACTTCTATATGGTTTGAAACTTTTATGGCATATACTCTATTACTTTTGTAATTAAAATAAAAGGCAATAAAGATGATTTTTTAAAGTCTTTGCAAATTGCTATCCAACTACTCATGCAACCAGTAGGCTGTGCTGAGAACAGCTATATCTGATAGCATCACAGTAGCCAGGCACTGATGGAATGAGCAAGGTACCCTCGCTTTGCAGTACAAGGGGGAGCATCTATGAGATGATGGACCCACCCCATGCTCCAGGGCCCTCGTATGAGGCTCCCTGTAACAGTGGTGAGAGAGAATCCTATACTTCAAGGAATCCTCTGGAGAAATTTACTGTGGTGCAGATGTCCTAAGTAGCCCTTAACTCTGATAGGCACCTAGCCGAATTCTAACACTTCAAGGTGACAGGAAAATGACTCCCTTCTCAGCTACATCATCATGTTTGTTTCTGCCTCAGAGCAGAAATCCCACCCTACGTTTGACAAACTACCTCTTCAAAAAGCTGTGAATGTGAAAATCAAATTCAACTAAGCCAAAAGGCAGCAGAATATTAGCTAATTTCACTACTTTATAGAGGAGCAGTACTTGGTCCCTAAAATTACTTAGAAAGAGATCCATTTGAGAATTAAAAACAGAGAAATGAAGAAAACATGGCCAATTTCCTTTACAATACTGGATTAAGAAAGGGTTGTTCTAACTATGACTCAAAATCCAGAAGCCACAAAAGAAATGACTGATTAATTTAACTACAAAAAAGTAAAAGAATCCTGCATGGTAAAAAAATACCATAAGCTAGGGACTTTCCTGGTGGTCCAGTGGTTAAGACTCTGTGCTCCCAATGCAGGGGGCCCGGGTTTGATCCCTGGTCAGGGAACTAGATCCCACATGTTGCAACTAAGATCCCACATGCCTCAACGAAGATCCCGCATGACTCAACGAAGACCGGGAGCAGCCAAATAAATAAATTAATAAATAAATATTAAAATATGTGTGTGTGTGTGTGTGTGTATATATATATATATATATATATATATATATATAAGCTAAATCAGAAAACTAATGAGGAAGTTTGCAGTGGATAGGTCAGGTTGCCCACATGTGAACCCACTGATCACTAGGACAGAGCCAACCATATGAGGTGACAGGAAATATACAGCACCACCTCTTCTTGCCAAAATATTGAATCTGAAACTGACCAAATCTCTAGATTGAATTACTAGCTTGTACAAATACAAGTGATAGAGAAACATGTTAAACAACACTAAGGAGATGCAATCAGCAAAATATCTAAAATGTAAGATGCTCTATAGGGCACATTTCTTCAACAAAATAAATGGCAACATGGGAGAGAAACTATTATATGTTAAAAGATACTTTAGAGTCATATCAACCATAATTATAAATGCATTTTCCCTTTGACCCAGCAATTCCACTTCTGGAAATTCTTAGATAAACCTGCACATGTAGGAAATGAAGCAGGCACAGCATCATCCAGAGTCGCGCTACTGGCAATAGCAAAAATTTGGAAGAAAATCAAGGGTACGTAAATACTGACTGGTTATATAAACTATGGTACAGTCACACAGTGGAACACTATACAGCTATAAAAAGAATGAGAAAGCTCTTTTTGTACTGATACAGAAGATCTCCAGGATAAGTTTAATGAAAAAAAAAAAAGGTACAGATCAGTAGATATTATGTGCTACCTTTAGATAAAAGAGTAGAAAAATAAGAACTTATGTTCATATTTTATTGTGTTTGCATAGAAAACCACTGGAAGATACAAAGTGGTTATAAATAAAAGTGGTTACCTCCAAGAGGAAGGGGTGAGGTGGATGGGACACTGAGTGGAAGGGTATAAGAATGAGAGCAACACTTGCCAGTGTATATACCATTCTATGTTGTTCTGACTTATGGACAATGTGACTATATCATCTATGCAATCTATATATAAAAGCAATGATAGGGATGGACTTCCCTGGTGGCACAGTGGTTAAGAATCCGCCTGCCAATGCAGGGGACACGGGTTTGAGCCCTGGTCTGGGAAGATCCCACATGCCGCGGAGCAACTAAGCCCATGCGCCATAACTACTGAGCCTGCGCTCTAGAGCCCGTGCTCCGCAACAGGAGAAGCCACCGCAATGAGAAGCCTGCTCACAGCAACCAATAGCCCCCACTCGCCGCAACTAGAGAAAGCCCGTGCACAGCAACGAAGACCCAATGCAACCAAAAATAAATTAAAATTAAAAAATAAATAAATAAAAGAAGTGATAGGGAATCATCTATTATATTATTTGCATAAGAGCCTGACAATTTAATGATAAACGGATCATGAAGATGAATGAGATAAGTGGGGGAGAATATTCTGGCATCAGTTCTAGGAGTTCCTTGTGACTCTCAAATATTGCTTTGGGCCCCTAGCATGAACCAGCACTTACCTCCATGAAAAAGATATCTCCATTTGTGTCTGTCCCCGCATGTACCACAAATGTCTGCTTCTTCATGTGCCGGCTGCCACTGGACCGGATAGAGAGATCTCGTCCGTTCTGAGGAAAGAGAGATCCTTTAGGGACAACCAAACATCCCTCTCACACAGCCCCCTGGGCCAAGAATCCCTCATTCAGCAATTCAATTCTTATCAGCTTCCTTAGAGCAGCGCCATCTGCTGGCCACTGGCAGCCATGGATGTGTTCTCAAACTTCCTGGTTTCAGGACTCCTATTCATTTTAACTTTATTGATGACCCCCAAGAACTTATGTCTTTGTGAGTTTTATTTATAGGTATTTACCACACTAGAAATTAAAACTGAAAAAATTTAAATGTTTATTAACTCATTTAAAAGGAATTAATAATTCATTAATAAATCCATTACATGATAATATAAATAACATATACTTTTTAAAAAACCGTATCTTCCAGAACAAGAAAAAAAATGTGGTGAGTGGCACTATTTTACATTTTTTTCAAACCTCTTTTATGTTTGGCTTAATGAAAAATAGCTGTATTCTCATACCTGCTTCTACATTCAATCTGTTGTGACATGTTGCTTTGGTTGAGGTATATTAAAGAAAATCTGACCTCACAGATATGTATCTGGGAAAGGGAGGAGTATTTTACTAGGCTTTCCAGATAAATATGCATATTCTTCTTTGATGCTATACCAGAACCTCAAGAAGTTTCTTAAAGTTGGTTGCAGTGTGTAATCTGAAAACACATCAATGAACACTTTGTACTTTGTTACATTAAAATCCATTTGTCTGCTTTACACTTGGAGTGGATCTTGTACCCACAGTTGAATTTGTAACATCACACATCAGTCACCTGGAAAATACTGGTTCGCCCAGTTATGCAGCTCTTCCAAATGTTGATGCATTTCATTACACAATATCAAAAAATCACATTCATCACCAATCTCACTGGAAAGGTCTTTAAATATTGGGAAGCTTCATGCACAAAAAGTCTGCCAAATACCCAACTCCAAATAACAATAATTTGTTAGTCATTCTTTCAAGTAAAAATGATGTCCCATGACTGGCTGCAAAGCTGTCAGTTCACCTTGGAACTCAAATTGTCACAAATTCCCTTTCCTCGAAACAATCATATTTTCATTTGCAGCGATATGCTTTATGTATATTTCTCATTTTGTCACATAGAATACTAAGAAGATGTATAATCAGATTTAATAAAACTGATGATTTTAACTGCTTCATCAAGGACATTCACAGGTGAAACTGGCTTTTTGTTTTATTTTTAACTGAGAGTGTGTGGAGGTGGGGACACTAGCACAGTTTGGTGCCACCATCTTCACCGTGTTAAGGCACCAGTGGTTTTACCCACCATTGCATTTGCACCCTTAGTGCAAGTGTCAACCCAGTAAAAAAGGCAAATAACATTTTAGTATTATCATGAAAACAGTATTGACCTTGTGGATCCACAGGGGTCCACAGAGCACACAAACACTGAAATGGCTGCACTGGGATGGTTTTAGTGCGGAGAATCCTATCACAGAACAGAAGGGCAAAAGCCTCATCTAGAGTCAAAGCCCTATTTTCAGAACTAGGGATTTTGGAAATATACGAGCCAAGAAATGACCTATGCGGAAGCCTCTGCGTTAGGCCATGAGGCCCACGCCTGGGAGGCTGACTAGCGCAATGGAAGGGAGCCTAAAGGATGGCCCAGGTGTGCTCACCAGGTTTGCCAGCTGGTCAAGCACTTCGTTGATTTGCTGGCTGTACACAAGCCCAATATGCGACTTTCCCATCAGGCGCCTCACCTTCTTCCGGATATCATTCTTATTTACCTGAAAAACCAAAACAGGATCTTAATAACTTTCCTCCTGAGAAAAGAAGAATTCTAAAAGACCACATCGCTGAGGATAAAACATTCAAGTGTGTGTTCTGCCAACAGTCTGAGAAGAAAAATCCTGGTTCTGTCTCCAGGTGGCTTCTGCAGAAAAGTGGCTCTTAGAGAAGTTCTGGTTTAAGTGGACGGGGACTCACGGGGACACATCCTCCCTAAACCCCCAACCAATACTATAACATTCACCTCTAAAGACCCCTGGGGCTCCTCAGAGTGTGATTCTTAGATATTAAGACTTAAGAGCAGCAATGTTCTACGCTCAGTTGTCACCAAGACACCATCTTAGGGTTAAAGATCACCACCCTTTCCCAACCAGAGTTAACTGGTACCCCTGGAGTTCAAGAGACCCTTAAACAGAAAAGGGTACAAACCAAGAGTGCCTGCATTTGATCAACTAATCCCTTCACATTTAGAGAGGCTGGGAGAACAGGAGGAGGAGAAACCCAGGAGCTCATTCTCAAAACAACTCTCTTCTACCCACCAAGTCCCTTTCAGAACAGGACTCTTCTATTTGGTAACACAATTCTCCCACAGCTATAAAAACCAAGTATAACCAAGTCAAACTAGAACCTACCATTGCTTTTTCAATGAGTAGCTCTTTTTACATCTATGGCAAAGCCTATATGATAAAGGACTAATGCTGAAAAGTAAATTCTGAGCATTCTTTCTAAGGTTTCAGAGCCTACTATGTAAAAAAAAATTTTTTTCCCACTGTATTCTGTGGGGAGCTCTACAGGCATCCTAAAACTATTCAGCAAAGGAAGCCCATTTAAAATTCCGAATAAACAAGTGGCATGCAATCATCAATCACCTTTACAACATTCCTTAGCACAACAGCCTGGCAGCTTCAGATAAATGGGTCGTGTGTGAGCTGCAGAAAGGCCTCAGACTTTCAGTGAAGAAGAGAGCCCCAGCAGGATGCTCTGACTGCTTCCCAACTGCCCCAAGATTTAGGCAACAGGAACAAGCCTTGCCTTCCAGTATCAGCAGTAGCTGGGCATAAGCAAAATAGACATTACCTTCATCAGCAGCATGTAGGAGATGAGGTTGTGCAGGAGCGTGGCCAGCAAACGATCCTCATCATCCTCTAGGCGCTTCCGGTCATGTTCTCCTAGGGACAGGTACCTAAGCAGGAGACCAGGACAAGTCAGCCCCCAGGTGGGAGAACACAGAAGTAACTGGGAAGAGGCTGAATCTGCATTTTCCCAAGGGTTTCTAAGCCTCATACCTGTCTATCATTTCCTGGGGACCCTGGTCCATACCCATCCCTTCTCTCTCCAACATCACAGCATCTAAGAACGCATCTTCCCAGAACTGCATTTGGTCCCATAAAGTAGAACGCTCTTTGCCTGTGTGGAATAGAGGTTTTTTTAGGGACTTATATAACGTTTAAAGAATATGGCTGCCAAACTAAAACAGAGTAAATTCCAGAAAAAAAGGAAGTCATTACAAATTCCAGGGCAAAGGAAACACGAGACTCTTCACCCCAGATCTAACATTCCTGCCACCAGCCCCAGCTGCCTCCAAAGTGAGGCCCAATCCCTCCCGAGGAGGAGGGATGAAGAGCACACAAGGAAAGGTGGTTACTTATAGAAAAGGTCTCCATGGCAGCATCCTCTAACTGGTCCCACATCGATCCTTTGTCCCTTCCTGCCGATTTGTGAGCAGGAAGGACCATGGTAGCAAGGAAGTAAAAGAAGACAGAAAGACAGAGGCTGTTGGTTAATACCAAACTTCAGTCTCTTCTAGTTTTCACCCACTGTTTTTTCCCCAGTAAGTCGCTTGCTTCAGATATAAAAATGTCCTCTAACATCAGCACTGAGATCAGCAAAAAGCCAAGCAGCTACTTGTTCAGTGCCACCCTCTTCCCGGGCTGAGTCCAGCTTCCTTCCAGTGCAAGTGGCCTTCGCAGTCTATTTCTCACCTAGGAGTCCCTCGTAGAGATAGACTCGCTGGCTTACATCTTCAGAAAAGCGAACTGGGCTGCCCACCAGCTTCTCCTTTACACTTGGCTTCAAGCTGTGGGCTTTACCCTAGAGAGAAGAGGCAATAGGTCAGCTGCCAGAGGTAACACTGAATAGGGGCAAAGTAAACCAAGCAGCCCATTAAGAGGCTCACACACTGGGCACCATCATTAGTCACATATATTCCAGTAGCCCTGCCTTTGCTGCTCTGCTTGCCTCAATCAGAAGTCAATCTGATAATCCTGCTTTCTGTTACTGCCTCCCAAAACATGCAATCAAGTTTTCATTTTTAGTTACCTTTACCCTTTTGTCTCTGTAAGACTCTTTCCTCTTAAAAAAAGAAAAAAATTAGGCAAATTCTCTGTAGCAGCGTGATGCAGTGAAAAGAACACTGGGTTTGAAGTCTAGACTGACCAACGTTCAGATCCCTGCCTCTTACTAGCTGTGTGATCTTAGGTACAAAGCTTAGCTTCTCTGAGAGTCATTTTCCTCACCTGTAAAAGGAAGGTTATAATACCTACCCGAAAGGACTATTCTCATTTAATATGAGAAAATACATATAAATTACTTAGTAGTGCCTGGCACATGGTTGGTATTTGATAAATGTTAAGTCTTCTCTTCTATCATCTCTTAGAAATATCTTCCCACATAGAAATACCACTAACTTCATCTACCACTTCTGCAATATTAGACTTTCTATTCATTCAAAAAAGATCTTTGGCTGAGTAAGAGGTAGTTTTCATACCTGCTTCACAACACATGCAACAGCAGAAGCAGAGAAGCCACTGAACAAAGGTGATTATTAGGCAATACCTAATTAGTGTGTCCAAATGCCAGCTTCCTGGTTCACAGCGCAAGACTTTGTTCAATGAACCATATTAACTTAAGATAATTTATTTCTTACCAAAATAGCCCTTTTTGAGCCAAGAAATTTAGGTAACTGCTCTCAGCAACTCAACTGCATAAACAGCCTTGCCCAGAAGTACAGGAAAAGTAAGAATTTGTCCCAGGAAGGTGCCAGGAAAGGTAGCACACAGCTGAATGGCTTCTTGCAAGGCTGCTACTCCATAACATCTATCTCAACCTCCAAAATGGAAGCACACTAGAAGGATTTAAAATACTCTTGGGGCTTCCTTGGTGGTGCAGTGGTTGAGAATCTGCCTGCCAGTGCAGGGGACACGGGTTCAATCCCTGGTCCGGGAAGATCCCACATGCCGTGGAGCAACTAAACCCATGTGCCACAACTATGGAGCCTGCGCTCTAGAGCCCATGAGCCACAACTACTGAGCCTGCATGCCACAACTACTGAAGCCCACGTGCCTACAGCCCATGCTCCCCAACAAGAGAAGCCACCACAATGAGAAGCCCACGCACCGTAACGAAGAGTAGCTCCCGCTCACCGCAACTAGAGAAAGCCCGCGCGTAGCAACGAAGACCCAACTCAGCCAAAAATAAATAAATAAAATCAATAAATGTATTAAAAAATAATAATAAAATACTCTTAATTAAAAGGGTCTGTTTAGACTCGGGGGGAGTTAAGGTCCATTAGCTTGAATGGCTCCGCTGACTCTCAATCCTATCCCCTACCTCCACCTTGGCATGTCACTTGCTCTATTAGAAACATGTATACAGAAGGCCCTGGGGGTGGGAATGATCACCAGTGTAAAATAATTTATCTCATTTAAATTTCATCTTCCATTCGCCCCACAGACCAAAGAGAAGAACCTATGAGCTCATGTAGAGAATATCCATTCTCAACTCTGCCTAGCCAAGTGGTGAGTGTATCAGAGTGTATCAGAACCCTTAAAGCTGCCTAAAGAGGCCTGTATACACTGAAGGGCACTGGGTCTAAAGGCAAGGACTAAAAAGAATTCATTTAATTCCAACTGATCACTGGCTTATTGTATAACCTAGGGCAAGATCTTTTTTTCCTAGGGCTTTGTTTCCCTCATCTGGCAGAAGAGACTAGTTGTAGCAATATACTGAATTGCAAACTTCTTGAAAATGGGAACCATGCCTTATCATCCCTGTTTCTTTACTACAGAATCTGGCATTTAGTAAATCACTTAATAGATGTTTATTAATGAAGGAAAGCTTCAAATAACTGTTAGGAATATACTAAAATGAAATGCTAACTTAAGGTGCTATATAAATAAAGCAGTGACCAGAATAAAACTAGACTAGTCCATAAAAAATAGGTAGACTGGTACAAAAGGAGAGCTGCGACTGCCCTGACGTTGCTATAAAGGCATCACTTTGCTTATTTTAAACACGGGGGTTACTGCCACATAGGAGTCGAAGCCCTTATCTGACTGGGCAGGAAGCCTAACTCATCAATGATTCAGGAGAAGGTTCTAAAAGCCCCAGATCACGGAGTCAAATGACTCTGAAGAAAGCTAACTTAAGAAACATTTTCTTTAAAGTCAGATATATGAAGGTTATCCGTCCCTTCCTTCCTCTTCTCCTTCTAATGGCCTCTTTTCATCCTTTCCTAACCCATCCCCATCCCACTGAAAAAAATGGTCTTCTTTTGTTAGTAAACAAACTTACAAAGATGGCACTGGTGGCAGAGTTGGTTTCAATTTCACTATCAGACAACGTGCCTCTAGAGCCTGCCAAGTGGGTGCTGCCCTCACCGCCTGGTCCATCACCTGCATTGCTGCTCAGGTCACTGTCCGCTCCAAGGGTCTCTCCAGAGCTATTACTCACCTGGAAAGGAAAAAAAGGTGGTAAGGGATATTCCCCAGGATGTGTCCCAGAAATGCCAAGCTGCTAGAGCTCTCTGCTACCATAAAAAAAGTATCCAACTTCAAAGGTGTGTCAGACAGCCTCTGGAAGTACCTTCTTTACAAGATGAGGAGAAGCCCTGGGTGAAATCTCGGGGTCTGATCCCACAAACAAAGACCTATGACAGGTAGACATCTCCACCAAGAGAACCAACCTGGCCTGAGACTAAGAACAGCCCCCAAAGGAGAGAGTAGCCCCCTTTTCCAAAGGGGGACCCACACCCCACCCACCAAGATGCCAGCGTGGTGTTCCCCTACCACGGTGCTAACTTCAGAGTCCTGACTTGAGCTTCGGATCATAACGGTTGGACTCACACCAATGACAGAATCTGGATCAGTCCTCTGAAACAAGACACACGGACTCAGACATATTAGGGAGGTGTCCAATCTAGTCTCAGTTTCCCTAAGAAATACTGTATCTTCTTCCTTCTCTCCATCCCCACCCTTCTATTGTCATCCCTAGATAGGTCATGAAAAATGAACATTTTTCCTGAATATAAAATACATATGACTTACAGAGTGAGAAAAATAATGAATGTTAAAGAAGTACATGCTCACTACAGAAAATACACGAAAAGAATAAGGAAATAAAAGTAAGCCATAAACTTACCACCTATGTTAATCTCTGTTAAGTCTTTAGCATATTTCCTTTCAGTCTTTTCTATGTATGTTTTAAAAATAAAATTTGAATCATACTGTATATAGCTGTGTAAACACTTTCCCATGTCACCAAATTTTTGAAAATACAGTCATTAACGGATACTAATATCGTATTACATGGATATATTACACTTATTTCATCATTCCCCTATGACTGGATATTCATGTTGTTTCAATGCTGTCATTTTGTTCAGTTTTGATCTTAAAGAAGTATTCTGAGATAGCCAATTTTTAATGCTCGCAGTCCTCAACAAGGCTGTCACAAACCTGGGGACCAGATGTCAGGCTCACACCACTGTCTGCGCTGACTTGGGACTTCTTCTCCTCTGTCTCACCAAGGTCAAAGGTGGGTTTGGTTACTTCAGGCCCTGAGTAGGGGAAGACTTGTGTTACTCAGTACAAGAGGCTAGGGGCAGGCTGGCGAAGGGAGTGGGACAGCGGCACAGCCTGGTCCCGGGCCAGTTCAGCATGTCCCAGTCACCTTTCCAGGGACTGCCACCCACTCAGGCCGCACTGGAAGAAGTCCCCAGATGCCTTAAGAACCAAGTAGGAAAAATTAAACCTGGTCTCAAGGGGTTCTGCAGCCATCTTCTCAACCTGAGAAAATTCTGACCAAATCATCCTAAAGCAGAAAAGCTCCACAAACAAACATCTGAACCACATTCCACTGTTCTCAGAATCAGAGCTTCACTCGTGCCTAAGACCCTTTAAGGGCCCCCAGGTCACTCTGCTTCCCAAACAAATACGTCTAAAGGGGCTAGAAAAGGAAGAGCCCAGTGAGATTAAAAAACACCAGCTGTTTCAGCGGACGCTGCCTACCCCCACCCTGCAGCTTCTGTGTTTGACATTAAAAACCACCCCCGTATTTCCCGCCCGCCCACAATGGTATGGCAGAAGGACAGAATGACAGAAAGCAAGACAGCGTGCCTAGGCCAGCCACCAGAGAGAGTTGGGGAGCTACAGACTCAACACGGAGGGACAGCAACCATCTCTGCCAACTGTGCCCACAGGCCTTCTAATGGGTGAGGGAGATATCAGCCAATGAGGGGCACTGAAATAGGCAAACATTCTCCCCACCAACCCGGAAGCAATAGAGAACCAAGCTCTAAGGGATTTTGCACAGTAGATGCCCTGATTACTGCCTGATCACGACAAGGGGAGGGGGAAAGAAGCAGCCGACAAGCATATACCTATGAGTCACATACCACCTACCTGCTTTCATTCCAGATACCCCCCGCCAAGAGCAAATTTGGGGTGGGGCTGACAAAGGGAGCCTGCCCCAACTGGGCCTGGGGAGTTGGCAGGTATGGGAGACTTGGGAACAGGAAGGGGCATTTGTTCCTTACTCTGTTTTTCCAAAGCTTTTTGCTTTTTCACTTCCTGGTGCTTGTTCCACAATTCTACCCCAGATGCAATGTGAGCAGGAGAGAAAGACAGAGAGAGTCAGAGGCTGGTCAGACAGACGAAATGGAAACCCACCCACCCAAGCTGATTCAGTCTCAGGCACAGGATTACAAATCAAGAGATAAAAAGAGATCTTCATTTCGGGGAGGGGAGGTTAAAAAAATCAAGAGATCTAACGCCTTCCCCCCAGGTCAAGAACTAAATTCCTATCCTAACCTCAATGTGGCAGTAAAAATCTCACAGAATCTTAGAGCTGGCAGAGCCTTTAATCAAGCTCCTTCATTCTGGCGTGAGGAAACTGATCCCAAAGAGGCTGGAACACTTGTTCAAGATCAGGTAACTCAGGACCAGTTTAAACTTCCACCACACCACGCTCTCTGCCAAATGAGCTAGGCAACAGCAAATTTTAAAGATTCCAGATAAGACAGATGATTATTACCTCAAGCAGCCAAAGGGTTTCAGAAGCATGAGCACAAATCTGTTTGATTCACTGGATTGGAGAGAGGCCATTCAAGGTAGGCAGTTAGCATCCCTTCTTGTGACTACCAAAACACCCCAACTTACCCTCAGCATCACTGCCTGCCCTACCAAGAGACCCATCTTAGCCAGTCATCTGGAAAAATGCTTCCGGTAGAGGTGACACGAGAACACTAAATGGTCAAGAAGAGCATCTTAGGAGGGGTTAAGAAGAGAGAATACCGATCACAGCAATTCTCTTCCTGGAAGAACTTTAGAGTCTACTTAGTGCAATCTCCTTGTTTTCCAGATGAGGAGATAGAGACCCTGAAAGGGGAAATGATTTGCCCAAAGTCACTCTCCTAGTTGGGGGCAGATACAGGGCTAAAACTCCAGACCTCCAGACTGGCAGGTCAGTACATTTTCTAGAACATCACAACAGGTAGGAGAAAAGCATGGTTGACTGCCTCTAGGACAATATTTTGCTGGTTAGAGAAGCACAGCTCTCCTAAGAAGGAAACTGGTTCCTCATTACCATTTATGGGAGCAAAAGGCAACTGCTAATGGATGTGGCAAAGAGGCACCGGCTAGAAGCACATTGCCCAGGGACCTAGAACCCGAAAAAGAAAGACACAATCTAGGTGACTCAAGGTCAGGCTGGGAGTGAGTCAAACAGAGGTGACACCCAGAGAGCTCACCAAGGCTCTGCCTTAGTGGGAATGGAGAAACACCAAATGTAAGCAAGGTCTAATCAAGTCCAGTAAGGACATGTTTAAAGAAAAGCTGACTCAGAACTCTGTACCTCGAAGTCCAGAACCCAGGGAAACGGGGTTGCCGGACATGCCACAAAGGAGCAAATTTGAGGGCAGCATAATGGTTGGATGGGGGAAAACTGGCTTTAGAGACCCAGACAGTCACAATTTTATAGCCCAAAGATGCATCTATAAACTTCCTTATAGCTTCCAGGAGCTCATGTGGCCTCTCCATTATGTGAAGAGATCCAGATGTAAATAAAAGAGAGGGACGGGGAGTACAGCTCAGACTCCTACACTAAGCCTCGCTGGGCCCTCTAAGCAAAACTTCCATTCTTCCTCTAAGATGTAGGTGAGGGTGGCTGTACATGAAGCATAAGGGATACAGAAGTATAAAGAAATGCCATTAGAAAAGGACACAGATCTATTTTCCTGTCTACAGAGCAAAGCATGGGGAAGAGAAAGGCGGGATTCTGGATGAGTTGAAAGGAGGGAGGGACATTAAGAAGACAGAACTCCTCTGCCATACCCAACACGATACACACCGATAGATGCTACAAAGTTCTCCTCCTTTAGGCTTCTGGTGTCCAGTTCCTTGGGACTCCTTCCTGAGGCACTTGCTGCCCGAGGTCCCAGCTGGGGGACTCTCAGCTGTGCCATGGCCTTTGGGTCCCCCCGCCCAGCCAGGCCAGGATCCTTGCCAATTGGTGTATTTACACTCTCTGTTGGACTTCTCTTCCGCTTGTCTGGTTCTGAGGAAAAGATCAAACATAGGAAGGGGTCAAAAGCGACAGTGAGTGAGAGTCAAGGTGTGGGAGTGAGGTGGGAGAAGCAAGGATAGAGGAGGAAGTGCAAGGAAAGAGGAGCTGACACCGTTCTTTTCCACGACAGAAGAACACCCACTACATACATACACGCACTAGAAAATAAAATCCCAAAGCCTAACAGGAAGCAGCTTGACACTGGGAAACTCGTCAAGGGGCCAAGTTCATTCTTTCAGAGAAGAGTGGGAGAGCCATGGATGGCGTGAGCGGGAGGGCTGTGGGCGGCGTGAGCGGGAGAGCTGTGGGCACCATATGCTGTCCTTGCTGGTCCGATCCTTACCTTTACTATAGTAGTGGGTCTGGGCGATCTCCAGAAGTGCAAAGATGCTGGCCATGCCACCCAGACCTGCGTGGGTGTAGGACTGCTCCAGACTGAGGACCGTGCACTTGAGCAGGTCTAACATGCCCTTGTACACCTTCCGACTGATCTCCTGCAACAGTAACCCAGGGGCGAGAGGTGGGACAACTGCCTCTGGCACCCATGTCCCTCTTCCCAGTTGATTCCAACTCCCAACCCCCAGCACTGACCACATCTGGGATGATGTCCTGCTGGGCCTCGTCCTCTGACTGCACCATGCGGTTCAGCTTGCTCAGGACAAAGACTCTCAGCTGCTCGCTCTCCAGCAGCCGTCGCACCTTCTTCGTGTTGAGCCAGCCAACCCCCTGGCCGTCCAGCACGCTGTGCACCACCTCCTTCAGGAACTGCTGGTTCTCACTGGAGGGTCCATATACCACTTCTGTGGTCACTGGCTCCTTTGCAGAGCATCTCCCCCTTTCACCAGACTAGATGTTTGCCTCCAAGGGCAAAACACAAAGCCACGTCTCCAAACATCCAAGTCCACTGCAAACCCTACCTCTCCAGACAGCCTGGTCTGCCCGAGTACCCACCACTGCTGGTACACTCTGCTCAACACCATGAGCTATTTCTGCCACATGGGGATTGAGTCAGAAGGGGAAGGGATTTCATTTACCCACTGAGAGCTTCCCTCCCACGTTTGAGCATCCCTAGTGCTTGGTACAAGGATCACTACCTCTATCTGAGAACTTTTAAAACAGCTCTGCCATTTATTACCTAGAATTGCTGGATCGGCCCTGAGGTGATGGAGGCTCTCTTTTCACTGTTGGGCTGTGTTTAATGACCGATGACTTCTGGTCCACTAAGGCCCTCCTGTTTCCTACAGCCAGGAAGGTAGAAGGAGAGATATCACTACTGTCGTCCAGTAGCTGGCGTCAGCACAGCCCTGGGTGGCCGTGTTCCACACCCATTCCCTGGAAGGGCTGGGTGAGGGCAGCACTGGGGTGTCACACATAGGTAGAAACCAGCCACGGCAATGTGGAGGAAGTGGGGGTGGAGACTCAGGCCACTCCACATGCACCAGCAGCGCACCCCATGGGCAAGCATGGGCATCCCAGGGGACGGGGCAAGGCAGGTCGCTCGAGTGATGCCGCTTGCTCCATGAGGAGGATGGCCCTCAGGCAGGCACACTAGATGCTAGGAAAAAAGATCATGCATAGCTCACGGGCAAGACCCACCTTCACCACTCCCGGGGCCGGCTTCAGTAACAATCTCCATTAGAGTATTTAGCCCAAATACTGGGACACAAAATACACAATTAGTAGGTGCACCATGATACCACAACCCTTGTACCCCTCAACGGAGCTGTAAGTCAGATAATCTGAGCATTCTCCCAAAGCTTAGTGCACATAACCTTAGTTCTTAGGCACCTCAGAGCTGGAAGCCAAGTGGCCAGGAGACAACTGAGGCTCGAGGAAAGACCATCCTTAAGACTATGGCCTCTCAAAGCCAGAGGCAGGGTAATAACACAAGGAGCCTTTAGGTACTAAACAGGCACATGCATGAAAGGGGACCATTGGTTTTCATGAAACATCTAGCACAGGGGTCCAGGGGGGCTGCAGGTATGCAGAGGGAAGAGACCCAACTTGTAGATGCTGTCATGGGAAGGGGGGGGTGGGGGTGAGGATGGGAGCTGGATGGGAGTGATGAGTGCAGCAAATGAAGTGAAGCATCAGCATGCAATGAAAGCATTTCAATTGCTCTCCCCTTTAACTATATCAAATGAAAGCCAGTGACGCTAACACCTTTCCATCCCTCACCTACTGAGCCTGTGTAGACTCACTCTACAGGGCTGGTGAGCTCCCTACACCACTAGCTATGATGTCCTTTTGCCCATCTATCCTATGTTCCCATCCCCACCAAAGAACATTCCTTAGATTCCTGACATTTTTAACACTGGGAAGAGAGGTCAGTTAAAAAAATACATGAAGCTGCTTCTCATTGTGCTTCCTTCTGTGATTAAATATTTCAGCACAAAATCCAGAGTAAACAAACAGAAGTCAAAGTAAATTCAGAAGAACCCTCCAGGGCTTCCCTGGTGGCACAGTGGTTAAGAATCCGCCTGCCAATGCAGGGGACACGGGTTCGAGCCCTGGTCCGGGAAGATCCCAAATGCCGCGGAGCAACTAAGCCCATGTGCCACAACTACTGAGCCTGCACTCTAGAGCCCGCGAGCCACAACTACCGAAGCCCGCGTGCCTAGAGTCCGTGCTCTGCAACAAGAGAAGCCACCGCAGTGAGAAGCCCACCCACCGCAACAAAGAGTAGCTCCCGCTCTCCGCAACTAGAAAAAGCCGCGCACAGCAACGAAGACCCAATGCAGCCAAAAATAAGTAACGAAAATAAATAAATTTATAAAAAAGAAGAAACCTTCAAACTGTCAGAGATCACATATGAAAATCAAATAAGGTCTTAATTGCCCCTAGAAGCCAACCAATGCTACCAGGCCCATTCATAGGGCCTACGTTGACATGAAGCCAAAGTAAGAGGCTTCTTGACTCTATAAACACTGCCAGGCTCTTCACAACCATCCCCTGGGGGGGGCCAGCTCTTTAGGACAGAGTTTGTCCTAAGTTCACACGGTAGGAACCTGGCAGATGACTGGTGGCAGCTGATGAGCCCTATGTTAATTACGTGCCTCTGACAAAGGTTCCCCCCAGAGGCAGCAGCAATCCCCCCCGTTGCCGTTATCCTATATGATATAACAGGGCCTTTTCTTTAGCTACAAAAGACAGTTTTCCATCTGAAAACCAGCAAGAACTCATGATGTGCAGTGAAAGCCATGGGAAGCGATATGAGAGGCAAGGGCCGGATCAAAGGATTCTTCATACATGGGGCTCCTGACAAGCACCCACAGGCCTGAAATATTTCCCAGAGAATCTTGGCTTGGCAAAAGGAGGGCTGGAGTTACCTTTCAGACTGGGGAAGGGCGTGGTTTTCTCTCGCGCTCCTTTGGTAGGCAGTGTGAGATTTGAAAGACTGAAGCTCGTACTGTGGTTCCGATACAGGCTGCCTGTCCAGGGGAGCGAGTGAGAGCAGTGAGTCAGAGGGATAAAGAATCGGAGCATCATGCTCCAATGACCGTATCATCATCTTCACCCTCCTCCTTTTCAAATGCAACCCCAGAACCTCTGACCTCGCTTAGAAAGGATCACGCCTAACTCGGGGCAAACAAAGGGGCCACTGCCAGGACTGCTCATAACCCAGTAACAACTTTCTCTGACGGCTTCCCACGATGCTAACATCCAAGTCTCTCCTCTACTGCCGACCCAGCATGAACGCCAGCAGTTAACGCGCTTCCGGTCTGATGCTGGTGCTGTCCCTCCCAGGCTTCTAAAAAACTCATCATCACAATTATCCCCCATGTTGGCTTTCTCCGCTCCCTTGTCTGTCTTTAGTCTTTAAACGACACCACCCCTCATCTCTGGTAATATTCTCTATGCACAAGTCAATGTCACATAGATTTCAAGGCGCGTTCATGAAAAAGTCCTTTCCCAGGCAAAGGAGATATTAGATATATACCCAAATCAAATTTGACCAGATTTCCACAAAATACATGTACAAGTGTATGATTTTTAATATAATGATTACTTTTCAGTTGAACAGCTAGCTGTCTTACCTGAAACAGACTAAAACCTCCAGGTATAAAGGTAACGACTAATCTGTCCCTGTTCTTCGTTGACCTCCCCTGAAAATACCTTATTCAGTATCACCCAAACGACCTGATCCGGAGCTTGATAATGCCAGCCCAGCCCTACATCTGAAGCTCTAAGCCGTATCTGCCGTGGTCAGGCCCTGCTGGAGCGAAGACGGGACAGAAGCGGGAGAGAGCTGAAGGCACTTACTGGCAAAAGACATGATGCCCCCGAAGCCCTCAGTGCTGTTGTTGGAGACGGTGGAGGTGGGCGAGCTCGCTCGAGAGTCTGACTCTGCATCTGAGTCACTTGCCAGTTTCAAGCTGTTGGGCCGCAGCAGCTTTCGAGCCCTTGAATGCACAGTGGCACCTATAAGCCCCAGGCAGGGGTACCTAATCTTGGGCGTGTGGGCCTGATGCTACACTGCGGTCACCTCTCCCTCCCCACAATTTCTAAACGCCTAGATCAAAGCATGACCCTCTGGGGACGCAGGACCACGAGAGCCTTCAGACTGCTCAGACTTTCTGGTTAACCCTCGCCCAGGGTCCACTGTAGTGAGGTCCTTCAGTCACCCATCTAGAAGGCAACCCCAGGCTCTCACCGATTGCCACTGACATGTTGGCTGAATCGGGGAGTGTAACTTTCCCCCTGCTCATCATCATCTTCCTCAGGGGGAAAGCCATACTGGGGCTCGAAGTACAGATTGTCATAGGTTCGCCGGCGCACTGACCCCTCTCCAGTTTCTGTCTGATGCCTGTCCACGTTCGCTTTGCCAATGCTGGGAGGCACGCTGGGGAGGGACTTGGAGACGCCTACTGCTGCCTTATCATCCATCTCCGTTGAGTCGGCAGGTTCCTAGGGGACATATTAAATAGAAAGGAGTCACCTGGTGCCCTGTGATGCCTTCCTATGTTCTCAGTTCAAGCCAGGCCTGTCAGGTCCCTAGCCTAAGGGGTATGTGAGAAAAGATCTTTGTTATACCCCTGTTCTCTATCTCCACAAATTATGCAAAGGGGATCTCGGCTAACCCCTGAACAAAGCTGGATGCCCTTCTGGGGTCAAACTGTATCTCGCAGGCTCTAAACTATAGCATCTACGGAGAGGAAGAAGGGGGAAATGTGGAGAAAGTAGCAAATTAAGTGAGTAGCTTCATCCTAGCTTTCCTAACAGAGCTGAGGCCCACGTCCCAAGTAACAGTCCTCACTTATCCACTCCTCCAAGTCCTCACGTACAGAACTGGCTCCATGGATAACGGTGCTGGGGCTACTGCTGGCGGTGGTGCTGGAGCTGGAACGCAGAGGGAGGTTCTCCTGAGAGTTCTCGCTGTCTGGACCAGGTTCCTCTGCTTCCTTCTGGCTCTGCAGCTCATCAATAGCTACCTCACTGGCATCCCCCAGTGCCGCGTGTGTCAGAGGATCCACGTCTGCCAAAACCCAACGATTATATGTATGGCTGATTCACTTTGCTGTACAGTAGAAACTAATACAACATAGTAAATCAACTATACTCCAAGGACTTCCCTGGTGGCGCAGTCGTTAAGAGTCCGCCTGCCAAGAGTCCGCCTGCCAATGCAGGGGACATGGGTTCGATCCCTGGTCCGGGAAGATCCCACATGCCACGGAGCAACTAAGCCCGTGTGCCCACAACTACTGAGCCTGAGCTCTAGAGCCCACGAGCCACAACTACTGAGCTCGCGTGCTACAACTACTGAAGCCTGTGCGCCTAGAGCCCGTGCTCCGCGACAAGAGAAGCCACCGCAATGAGAAGCCCACGCACCGCAACGAAGAGTAGCCCCCACTCGCCGTAACTAGAGAAAGCCCGCGTGCAGCAACAAAGACCCAACGCAGCCAAAAAGATAAAATAAAATAAAAAATAAAAAAAGCTATACTCCAATTAAAAATTAATTTTAAAAAAATTTTTTAATTAAAAAAAAAAAACAACAAGGATGGCAGGTACAGACCATACCATCACAGAACCCCAAACCCTGTCCCAAGCTGGCCAATTTCTCCAAGTACACTTACTAGGAGTATCACCATTGATGTCACATTTCATCATCTCACTGACAAAGTCACCAAGGGAAGAGTAAGAAGAGCTTGAGTCATCATAATCCATACTATCACTGCCGCTGCAGAGTGAAGAGAAAAAAAATAAAACAGAAAGAAGGGGCAGGGAGAAGAATCAGCAATCAGCATTAGGAAAAATAAACAGAGGAGCACCCTTAACTCAAGGCCAGGGAACAAGATAAAATAAGGAAACTAACACGGAACAATCAACCAAAATATAGCCCAAGGCTTCAAGGACTGATGTCTAAATCCTATGAAATTCTGCAATTGCGCTAAATAACGGCTAGCAAGAGCCTCTTAGACTTCAAGAACTGTCTTAGCTGCCATAGGGGGCTGCTCACCTGTCATCAGTAGGGTCAGAGTCAGAGTCGTGCTCTGGCGGCACGCTCAGCGCCTCGGCCAGATGGGAACTGCTGTCATACACTCGATAGTGGACAGGCTGCAGCTGGTGGGTGTACCACTTCGGCTTGTCGCCTATCAGGGCTGGATCGAACGTGTCTACCCACGGAGGAAAAAAGGAGAGTCAGCAATAAGGGAGAAAAGCAAGCAAAACCTAAAAGAAAGGTGGGAAAAAGTCTAAAGCAAAATCAGAATGGCAGGGGCAGGTGGAAGATTAGAAAGGGAAAAAGCAAAGGGAAGGGCCATCAGGAGGACAAACGCAGAAGGTGGGGCAAAGCAGAGGTAGGTGGACTCACTGTTGTGAATCCGCTGAAAGGCATAGTTGGTGGGGTTGAGGATCCATTCTCCAAAGTACTCCACAGCCTGAGTCCTGGCCAGTTTCTCAGCAAAAGGAGTCTGCCGGGGACGTGAGGCTAGAAAGGAGCCAGCTTGGAAAGCTACCACGGGCCGGGGAAAGAGACGCAGGGTACGTGTGTGCATCTGAAAGCCCTGCAGCACGTTGGGGGAGTTGAAGAAACGGACCATGGCCACTCTGGGGAAGAAGGGGATGGTGAGATGACCCGAGTCCCTCGCCCTGCAGAGCAAGGATCCCTACGATCCAAGGCCTCAGACCACCTCCCACAGTCATCATTTAACGGGCTTCCAACAGCAAGCGGAGAGGTATCTTAAAGAATCATCAATCCCCTTCTTCACACAAGGTCTAAGAGGCCTGAGAGTACGATTATTTCTTCTGTTTGCTTTTACTAAGGTGGCAAATGTAACCAAATATTATATACATTGTATACATAAAGAACCTCTGGCTCAGGGAAGTAATCTGCCCCAAGGTCACTGAGTGAGCAGAGACCAAGTTAAGAGCTTGTGACTGTGGGGATGGCTTGGCTGTACCTGGTTGCGACATCCACAGAATCCACATCGTTGCCATAGATGAGTGGGTTGAATTCAGTGGAAGGTGTACACTGCAGGTCATTAGAAGGCCTTCCCAAGAGAAGAGGGATCTCCTGGCCTTCGTGGAATTTCTCCAGATTGAGGATGGGCTGGGTGTTGAGACTCATGCTGGCGAGGGCCTGCGGAACAATAAGAAGTCCCTCAGAGAAGGCAGATTTCTGGGGCAGCCAGCCAATCTCAATTCCGAGAAAAGAACCTTCATCTTTGAAACAAAAATCCAAATATTTTAACCTTTAGAAAACAATCTGAATTATGAAATCTTCAGCTTAAGCCAATCTGACTCAAGGCAACTTGATCAAACCTGAAGTCCGAAGCAATAGTTTTCAAATTTGTTTTAGCTACAAAATCTTGTTTTTCAATTGAAATCTATGTAGAAATATCAACAATCGAAACATGTAAAAGTAAAGCTTCTCTGAAGGACATATGGAACCCAGAGCCTCATATGCTCAGGGGTCCCAACCTAAATCAACCCTCAGAGGCTCCACGGGGCAGTTTGAAAACCACTGGCCTAGCCCAGCAGTGTTTCTTAAATGTTAATGAGCATAGGAATCACCTGGGGATGTTGTTACACTGCAGATTCTGATTCAATATACCTGAGGTGATTCTGCCCTTTATAACAAGCCCAGGTGATGCTAATGCTGCTGGTTCATGGACCACACTTTGAGTAACAGGGGTCAGAATACAGGATCTGTGAGCCCAAAAATCTTAGCTCCTACAAACATTTAAACTCCAATATCATATATCAACCTCTCCATCTCATTAGTCATACTAAAGCAATCATCAAGAATGAAAAACACAGCAAAGGAAGACAGCTAGAGAACTTTCTGAACTTGTGATCCTCACCAGACTCTGCAGTAACAAGATATCATATTACATCAGTAGTGATGAAGCAAGTGAAAAAGAGAGAGGGATAATACAAAATCACCCATTTATATCCAAACAGATTTCACCTAGAGGCATTTTTCTTCTTTTTTTAAAAACTTATTTATTTACTTATTTATTTATTTTTGGCTGCGTTGGGTCTTCATTGCTGTGTGCTGGCTTTCTCTAGTTGCAGTGAGTGGGGGCTACTCTTTGTTGCAGTGCGCGGGCTTCTCATTGCGGTGGCTTCTCTTGTTGCTGAGCACGGGCTCTAGGCGCACAGGCTTCAGTAGCTGTGGCACGCAGGCTCAGCAGTTGTGGCTCGTGGGCTCTAGAGCTCAGGCTCAGTAGTTGTGGCACATGGGCTTAGGTGCTCCATGGCATGTGGGATCTTCCTGGACCAGGGCTCGAACCCGCATCCCCTGCATAGGCAGGCGGATTCTTAACCCCCACACCACCAGGGAAATCCCCACCTAGAGGTATTTCTAAGAACTGAGACAACACAGAGAGAGATTCCTGAAGACCCTTCAAATGACAGATTCCTAAAAAGAAATACAGAGCTATCTACTGGTGGTCCTACATAACACATACAGCAGCGCAGAGGACCAGGGCCTCATCACACTTTACCTTCAGGTACTGTGTTCAGCATGCAGAAGAAGAAGAAAATCAATCAATGAAAAATGTATTTAAGGGTTTACTCAAAGAAAGGAATTTTTGAAGAAATGATTCTATAGGGACCAGAGATCAATTCAAGAGGAAAACATAAAAGGAGCCAGATTATCCAAACTACTAACTCCCTCCTGTAACACTGAGAGAATGCTCCAAGGCCATTAAGAATGGCAGATGGGACAAGAAGCAGAAAGTGAAGGGTTGTTTTATACAGCATTACAAGGATTAGAGGGTGGGAGGGGGCATACAATGAATTAAAAGGAATCTAAGAAGCCCTTTTTGAGATTCACCCTGCAACCCAGAAATGGGATACATCTCTTTTTAAGCCCACCCAAGGCTAAGAAAATCTACTCCACTTGAAGTCTGAAAGGAAACTGGCTCTTACAATAACAGCTGTCTGCCTACAGCAGTCCTAGAGCTGCTACTGCTCCCCTTCCTCTGCTTCATTCTTCACCTACCTGTTTTAAATGTTTTTTCAACTCTAATGATTCTGGTTCTGGAAGGATAGGTAGCACTTCTGCATTGGTGGGGGCAATCACCTGCACCAGAAGAAAGATAAAAGGCATGAGCTTAGAATTAGTTGCTCCAAAGCTTCTCTTACATAAAGGTAAGTAACGAGAATAGGAGGTTATATATACGGCATTATTATATATATGCAAACACATATATTATATACACACATATAAAATACACACATACACACGTATATGACACATATACACACCTGAAAGGAAATATTATACCTAAATGTTATTGGTGACTATCTCTAGATAATAGGATCATAGTTTTTATTGACTTCTTTATACTTATTTGCATTTTCTAAAGTTTTACAATGAACACATATAAGGGCTACCTACCAAAGTTTAAATGTACTCACACTGCAGAATGTTAATATACTTTTTAAAGTCTGCAGTTTCTTACTAGAAACTACACTCCCAGAAAGCCATTAGATGACCTACACCATATGTAATAATCCTGCAACCACAACTGCCCTACTGCTCTTGGAAGATGTGGGGAAGCATTTAACTCCAGCAAAACTAAATCTTATAATTCTTTGAGTCCTAACCAAGGGCTTATTAAGCCAATAAAGTAAAAGCAGCATTTTTTAAAAAGTTGTTTCAATGAGTCTCATAACAGCAATCACCCACAAACTTAGGAACTTCCTGGGAGTAATCTAGAAAAACAGAACACAATCCTATTCTAGACCCTACGATGCCTCAGCCAAGAGCCTCACCCTACTGCTGTCCAGATCCACTAGCCATACATCATCAGGCATTTTGAAGTCCAGTTTGTAGAGGAAGAAGCTGGCAGGGACCCCGATGATGTACGGTGTTGGAGCCAACAGCAGCTGTGGAAGAGACAAGAAACAAAACCAAAATCTACTGCGATCACATATTGAGTCAAGATTTTTTTTTTTTTTTTTTTTTGCGGTATGTGGGCCTCTCACTGTTGTGGCCTATCCCATTGTGGAGCACAGGCTCCGGACGCACAGGCTCAGCAGCCATGGCTCACGGGCCCAGCCGCTCCGCAGCATGTGGGATCCTCCTGGACCGGGGCATGAACCCGTGTCCCCTGCATCAGCAGGTGGACTCTCAACCACTGCGCCACCAGGGAAGCCCGAGTCACGATTTTTCTAGATAAGGAAAACGCAGGTCCACAATCCCTCTTCCCAACCCTTGAAGGTAGATGTGTTTCAAAGTTCAGAATTTTTCAGATTTTAGAAAAGTAATAGTGCATATTCTACATATTATGTAGCACATGCAGTGGTGTAGCCAGCAGCCTATAATCATTATATTAACTGTGATAAATAAAAAACATAAATAGCATAGGTTCTGCCACCAGACGGGTTCAGATTTTGTAGACAAATAAGTTATAACAAGGAATTCAGGACGAGTACTGATTTACAACTTCTCTGGGCATTGAGCCTTCGCCGTCAGAGCTGGACAGAGTTAGAACAGAGGTGACAAAGCCAGAACACACCTTGAGACTCACCTGTTCTGCGGACGCCATGCAGGTGGGCAGCAGTGGGATAACAGGAAACATATACTCCAAGGGATAAATCATTGCCACAAATGCCATCACAGACATGGAGAGTGCATTGTAGTCTCGGGACTGCAGCACCACCTGCAACGAGCCACACCACAAGGGTTACCCGACAGGAGAAGGTTTGTGAGAAAACAGCTTCCCACACTACAATTTAGCTTCTGTTTCACCAAGCCTACGGCTCTGGAAGCTTAGTTTCCACACTTATAACTGCCTCACACCCTACCCTGTCTGCCGCCTCCCAGTGCAAGCACTGCAATAATTCTCCCTTGAATCTCTCCTTTGTCATCCTAGTTCTTGTACCCCCAAATCCCAGGGTCACTCATTGGAACAGAACGACTGAAATTTTCAGAGAATTAGGCTGGTATAGTTAAGGAGAATTCAAATGAGTGTCAAGCCCTCTGAATATATCCCACACGATACTAGTACCTTAATTCAACCCACACCAACTGAGTACCTGTTGTATACCTGGTATCGTGTTATCTCCTGGAGACAAAATGATGCAAAAGATGTAGTCCCTATCCTCAGAGAACTCATGGGTCTAGCCTCTGCCACATTTCAAAGCCCTTTCCCTAGAACAGTCTAGAAAGCTGGCCCTCTCACCTTGTGCTCTAACAGGATGCAGGTTAGCACCTGAAGACAGGCATCCACACCCAGAAGTTCCAAGGGAAGGTGCAGTGGGAAATCCACTAGGGTGAATCGAGAGGGGTCTGGAAGAGCAAAGGTCAGAGCTTGCTGGAGCTCCTGGGGCAGGACCTCAATGTCCACTCGCTTCTGCCCTGAGACGGGTACTGGGGAGTGCAGCAATCGATAGATCCAGGCCTCAATCTCTCGAAGGTCGTGCAGAAGGGCACTGGACTTCTCCTCCACTAACAGCGATCCAGTAAAGATGCGCCACATGGTGTCCCTGAGCAGCAGACAGCAGGAAACAGACACATAAGCACTAGAAGCTGACATCCCACTGCAGCCCAACGTAACCATAGAGGCTCTAGTGACAGAAACTGGAGAAGCCCACCCTTTGGTCTCAGCTAGGATCACAGGGTATACCTACGAATAATGACAAGTGCAAAAATGTATACGTAGCAAGACTTATTGTCCTGCCCATCGTGAAACACCAAATTCCTCAGCATCACTCCAAACACGATTATGGAAGGAAGCCTAACTCTGCAGTAGTCTTTTGCTTAGCACGGACTAACACAAAGTGCTTAAGGAGGTCTGAAGGACCTCAGGCTTTAGAGGAAAATTCCTACGCCCCTCACAAGCCAGTTACACCTCAACTCTAGACGCCTCCCCTCTCTCCTGAGCATCAGCAGCGAACCGTACCTTTGTATGCCTCGAGGGATGCCCAGTTTCTTGCCCAGCAGTCGCTCACTACAGCAGTCCACCAGACGTTTGAGGGTGTACAGACACTCTCGGAAGGTGGAGAAGAAGGGGTAATGGCTGAGCACACACAGGGACGTCAGAGTGCTGTTGCGGGAACGGCACTCCGCCTTGGCCCGGCGTTTGCCCCGAGGAGACTGGTTCACATCCGGGGTAGAGTCGGCACGGGGAGGCTGCAGGGACGGGCCACTCTCCGAGCTCTCGGTGCCAACCTCTTCTGAGATGCAGGTGGCATGGGGTCCTTCCTTCCCACGGGACCCTGCCCCGGCCTCCCCCTTTTCCTTAGGCATGCGCTTTTGGAAGGAGCGGTAGAAGTTAACACAGATGCCATAACGCGTGACTCCGGTGTCCTTGTCGGTGAGAGTGAAGACAAAAGAGGTGTCCTCACGCAGGCTCATGCGCCGTTGTCGCACACTCAGGCAGCCCTCCGGCTGGCAGAAGAACACGACATCCGGGGGCAGGGGAAACTCGGCGTGATCCTCTAACGGGTATCGCCGTAGCAATTCTGGAGTCTGGGCCACGCTATCACTGCTCGGGTGCCTGGAGAACAGAAAGACAAATTCAGCAGCCTCAAGGGACAGAACGCTCTTTCAAATTTTAACCACAGTCAAGAAATAAATGCTCTTTTGGATAAAGAAACCTAGCTGCAGGACCTTGGAAAACATGCCACATTTAGCTGTAGGCTAAATGAGGTCTGTGCTGCCATGAAGATGCCCACCCTGAAATAAAAGGAAAATGGCGACAATAAAATTATCACTAACACCTTGAGATGACTAGCATCTTTCTTTTTCTTTTTCTTTTTTTTTTTTTTTTTTTTTGCAGTACACGGGCCTCTCACTGCTGTGGCCTCTCCCGTTGCGGAGCACAGGCTCTGGACATGCAGGCTCAGCGGCCATGGCTCACAGGCCCAGCTGCTCTACAGCATGTGGGATCCTCCCGGACCGGGGCACGAACCCGCGTCCCCTGCATCGGCAGGCGGACTCTCAACCACTGCGCCACCAGGGAAGCCCCATAGCATCTTTCAAGGTGTGTTAGCTAATGAATTCCCAAAAGAGCATATGTAGAGAGAGAAGGAGCACAATGTACTTTTCCTTTGTACAAAATAAGGAAACTGAAGTGTATAGAGTATATTTGCTTAAAATATATCACAAAGATGCTAGTTAAGAGCAGAGTTTTGGTCTGTCTCTGTTCCTCCAGGCCAACACTCTCAATCTACCTGTTTTGTTTCCCTTACTGGCAGCAAGGTTCCCATCAGGGTGAAATAAAAGAAGAATGAGATATGCAAGGCTTCCCTGGTGGTCCAGTGGTTAAGACTCTGTGCTTCCAATGCAGGGGGCAAGGGTTCAATCCCTGGTCAGGGAACTAAGATCCCATGTGCCACATGGTGTGGCCGGGGGCGGGGGGAGAAGAATGAGATATGCAAAGCAACGTGGAAATGGGGAAGGGAAATCATCACAGATTTTGCGGGATCCCAGATGACAAGACAAAAATCAGTTGCTTCTTGGTTACCTGGCCCCTACGATCACTAGGTAGTCAAGTAACCGAGGACAGGACTTCTTCTTTTGCACCATGGTTCCGATTCATCAGTTCATCTCAGAGAAACTTCAAGGCACCAAGCATGGAATCAATGTTCCCAGGAGGAATTCTGATATTATCTGAAAATCCAAGTCTAATAGGAAAAAAGTACTGATAAGATCCATTGCTGTGCCTAAGGGACTCATCCCTCTCAGCTTCATCCCAGCCAGGGACATAGGTCAGAAGATCTTCCATTTTAGTACTAAAGATAGGAGAACATGACACTTTTCCTAGCCTAGAGCTCTGTCCAGGCTTATGAGCTCACAGAGTCAAATGTCAAGAAGTAGGATAAATAATGGCTCACCTCTCCGTCCCTACAAACCAGCTCATTTCCAGCCTCACCCCTGGGGCTGTTTCTGTTTCTGAAAAACAGGCCTAGTCAGTGTAATCTGGACTCAGTTATTATGATAACAAAAATTAAGTCACTGTCAGGACTGCTCCAGGGTGGATCAGGATCAAACCAGACTCTCTAATCAGAACTAATCTGCACTCCTAGCTCTAGGTGGAAACCTAATTATTCTCTGTTCCAACATTCTGCATGCAGCTTAATGTGAAATTACCACAGTCTATACAGTTAATTGCACTCAGACAGTAACAACAGCTGGCTACTCTACCCCATGCGTTCTCAGATGAAGAATATCTATGCCCCAATTGCTTCATCTAAACCATTTTTCTCCCCTCTTCAAGCAAGAGAGGGGCCCAGTGGCTACTGCTACTAGCTCTGCCCTTGGTGCTGAATCACAGTCTTCCACTTATATTCTGGTCCCTGGATTCGAATTAGTAATACAATATACACAGATGAGGCCTTGTCCTTCTTTATCTTACAGAGATTAAGAATTAGATGCAGAAATAAGTATTCCTGCAAGGAAAGGGAGAGGTGCTCAGAGGAATTTCTAAGCCATAGTCCAAAAATTAGAAAAAGCTTACATGTCTTAACTGTTATTTATTTCCTGTTGGGTCTCCATACACTCCTCTAAATAAAATGTTTCACTCCATGACAAGGTTACTTTCAGTGCTTCCAGTGTTCCACCTCTGTGCTCCACATGTAGCCACACTAAGACCTTGTTCACTCTACACACAGAGAGAATCCCATTACACTACACACACCCTCACTCTCTTCTTTGCTGCTGCGTGCACTCCCATACATACAACGTACACACTCCCTGTATGCTTAAGGCTCTATTTGATTTAGATGAGAAGCTCCATCTTTTTTCTCTCCTACTTATTAAAAAAAAAAAACTATTTACAACACCTCTCAAATCCTCAAAGTACTTCTCCCTCCTTTCTCTTGCTCCCAATAGAGGACCTGCAGGTAATAGGATTCAGTTTTGTCTCCATAGCAACTCTGGCTCCAGCACTATTTATAGCAGAGCCACCGCCCCTCCCCTGCTTGGGGACCGCACAGTGCTATCAGCTGCTACTCCAGAGTTGGCCAATGACCATAATAATTCATTCTCCTTGAATCTAGAGACACCTCTTCCACTGATAGCACCTACTAATTGTTAGGTTATCTTCTCCCCCATGTGCCTTTAGTTTGCACTTTGTCTTAATTCTGGATTTTGATAGAGGTATCTCCTTTCTACACAACGAAAACGAAGTTCCCAAGCTTGCAAAATAACTCATTTCTAGGCAACACCACCACCCCAAAAGCCCTTTGGGCCTCTCCACTGCTACGGACTCAAGCATACTGCAGAACGTGAGGCACTGCAGTATGAACTGTTAGGGAGCAGAGTTCAGCTCCTCCCAAGCAGAATGAGAAGGGGGGGTAAACACAGAAATGAAAATGGGAGATGGGTAAAAGCCTAGTTCATTCTCTAAAGAATTATATGGAAAATGCCTAGGGAGAGCCAAAGTATCTTAAAATAAAACAGAATTTACAGGACCAGAACTCAAGGCTAAGCCTTGAAATCTATGTTTATGTTGAAAACCAGGAGCCCTTTCCAAATAAAAATCTCAAAGATCACACCTGAAGCATCTTCTAATATATTAGGCATCGGGCCTCTATCCTTGGTGGGATCCCAGCCCCCTCTCCACTGAGAATCACCTGATAAAACTGAAATCATTACCATGCACTACAGTGCTCACCTCCCTCCAAAGCCACAAGGACCCAGAGATCTTGTGACTATTCTAGCCACTAGTGATAGGATGGATTTTTAGTCTCAATTTATATCTCATCAACAGCCACTGCGTTTGGTTTTTCAGATTGCAGAGACAACCAAGGCTTTTCTTCCCATTCTCTCCCCTCTCCCCTCCTCACGAAGACTCTAAATTCTCTCGCATTACCTATAACTCACACTCTGTCTTCACATTCACCCACTCTGCCTCTTGCCTCAGCTACATTTACTAACGTATAGCTCCTCGTTCCTAGCCCCTATATTCCAAAGGCATCAAGCTCAAAACGCATACCTACCTGATGAAGTTCTACACAACTATCATCCACTCCATCCACAGACCTTTAAATTATCTATGTCTTTTCAGCTTACAAATGGCCACATTAACCAACCCTTTGGATTTGCCCCTCATTTTGGGCAGGATGTCATAGTAAAACCACAGGAACCAGACAGCGATATGACATCTTTGCTGACGTGAGCACAACAGGAGGCTCTCTCCCCTCCACCGCCTCCTCAGGCAGTGACCTTGCAAGCGCATCAGCACAGACTGGTCCAGCGTGGGGAAAAATAAGAGTAAAGAGGCAAGCAACAGGCAGGGCTGGGGAAGAGGGGAGGGCAGAAACAGGAGGACGAATTTAGAGGTGCACGAGGATGGGGAGGGAAGCAGTTGCAGGAAAAACTGAACGGTGTCTCCACTCTCCAACAAGCCAATTTTGAAACACCAAATTAAAACAAAAAAAAATTTTTTAAAGAACCAAACGTGCTTTTCAAACCCTAACCAAAAATAAGGCGCGCGGGTGCGCGCACACAAATACACACACGCACATACACACGCACACACACGCGCCATGTGGTTAGCACGGCTCGGGCCCCCGAGCTGGACAGCGCTGGCCGCCCCCTCACCTGCTGGACAGTTCTCCCACGCCCCCGCCCCCGCCCCCGCCCCGGAACCAGGACCGCCCGCCAGCCCCGCAGGAATCTCGCCCTGCAGCCGCGAGCTGCGCCTAGGCTCGCAGCCCGAAGCCCCTCGGCGGCCCGGACGCCCCCACCTCTAGCCCCACCCTCTTCCCTACGGACCCCTGCTGTCCCTCTCGAGACCCTACACCCCCTCACACTCCTTTAGGGCCTCCTTAGAGGCCCCTTCGCCCTACAGCCCCTGTTTCCTCCCAGAGTCCGTTTCTCCCGGGGAGCCTCGTCCCAAACACCCTTCCGGGGCCCCCAGCGGCCCAGACCCTCCTACCTCCCGAGCCTCGGGGGACCGGCCGGGTTCGGCCAGACGTCCCCCGGCAGCCGAGCGTCAGTCGCTCCTCGGCGCGGGCACCGCTCGGAGCGCACGCCAGTTCCGCGTCTGCACCGTGGGCCGTGTACCACTCCGACTCGGTGAAGGAGGGGGAGGCTGAGGGGCCAGGGGCCGGACCATTCACCCCCGGGGGGACAGGGCTGCACCAAGCCGAGCGCTGCAGGGTGGAGCCGGACCTCGGGAGAGAGACGGCTACGCACACACCTATGCTTGTGGGAGTGGGAACGCGATGGGGAGCGCTGGGCCAGCCCAGCGCCTCTACGTGACAAGGGGAGGACCCAAAGGAATACTTTTTGTTTGGGTTGCGCAAACATTTTAATTCGACACGGAAATAGAGCCCATTTCGATGAACTGCGGCTGAAGCTGGAAGCGACGTCTCAAGATAAGCTGCCCCAGGACTTTCTCACCGTTCCCCTCACCTCATCTCCTTCCCCCGCTCGCGCTTTGGAAGTGCCCAGCCGCGTGGGCAGGAAAGCCGGCGGCCGCGGCGGTGGAGCCTACCAATTCAGGGACGGCGGGGGGACTTGAGGCCGGAAGGCGCGGCCGCGGCAGCTCCTCCACTCGGTGCGCTCCAAGGCAGGGGGCGTGAGCGGTGCCGCGGTGCGCGCTGGGAGAGGGAGTCCAGCCATTCTGCGAGGCTAAACCCGGGACACAGCAGCCTCCCCCTGGCCTCAGGGGACTTTCCTCGCTGTCCCACAGGGCCTGCGGGCCAAGAGGAGGGATTGTTGTACCTTCTTAAGTATCAATGGAAAAACCAAGGCATTATACCCGCGCGCACGAACACAGGTGCACGACTGAGGCGTTAGTTCCGAAAATCCAACACCCCCTCCCTCACAGAAAGGCAACACGATCCCACCGGGATCACGGAAGGGGGGCAAGGGCGCGTCCCAGCCTCAGCACTTCATTGACCCTTACATCGCAATGGGACTGGTAAAAGGAGGTCCCCACTCACTGCCAAGGCTGTCACTTGTGACTTGTTTCCCTCCTCTGAGTCTGGAAACGGACCCGCAAGGACACAGGCTTCCCTCCTGTGTTGTCGGGGCCCACCCCCATTCCAGAAATTGGTTTCTCTCATTCTGAATTCATTTTGGCCTTCCTGTACAAACAGTGCCAGACCTATCGGTGAGGCAGCCCGGAGGCATTTATGGCCAAGCCGCAGAGTGACAGTGGAGAATTTATCTTGGGGCCCTGTGGGTAAAACAGGAAGTGGTAGAGGCAGGATGTGCAGGGCCCTGGAGAACCTTGTGCAAAGTGGCCCCCAGGTTCATCCATTGGGCCCGGTTAGTACAGTCTTCACATGGAGCACCGTTTTAGCAGGATCCCTGCTACCCAGCAGCCACAAAACTCCCAACCCTTTGACTCTCCTTTAATGCCACTTGAGGATCTCCTTTGCCCAGCCCTCAGGAATGTCTGTCCTTCTCAGCCGGTTCCACCTCTAGGAGGCAGCCACCAGCCTCAGCCATCCAGCTCAGAAAGCAGAAGATACAGGGGAAGATCGGTCACTCGTGCACATCCCAGATCTCAGAGAGCAGCGGGGGAAGCTTTTTATCCTGCAGGCGCAGTGCAAACACTTGCTCTGAATGGACACTGCTCAGTGTCCGGAGGTTCACCAGTTTCATTAGCATCCGTGGGAACATGAGTCGGTCCTGGGAAAGAAGGACAAGTATAGCCTTTCTCTCTCCCCAGGGAAGGGGGGCAAGGGTGGGGGTTTGTGGGAGAGAGAGAATTGTCTGCACGATGTAGTCAGGGAGGGATTCTTGAAGGGAAAGCAGATGTGTCAGGGGATGAGCCTGTGGAGAGGAGAAAGAGGGCACAGTGGGGAGACTCACATGGGGGTGGTGGATGGAGACGTAGGCATGCAGGGCCTCCACATATGTGTGTTGCAGCCTCTCTACCTGGAGCTGGTCCTGCACGTTGGGCCGGTCTATAGGTCACCAACAGAGTTGAGTAGCAGGTCTGGCCAGGGTCTCATTTCCATACCCCAAATCACAACCAAAAAATAGGGACATGCCCTACCCAACCTCTCCCATCCCAAAGTAACACAACAAGGGCCTCCACCCCCACGGTTCTTGCCCTATGGGGCCTGCAGCCCTCTCTGGTGTGAGTCTCTTGCTCGTTTACCCTCTTGCCCCTCCTCCACACCTGCAGAGAAGATGCTGATGGCAATGAGCAAGGCAAACTCAGCATCATTTAGTTGCAGCTCATTCATGGCTCTGGAGAACTCAAAGATGGGGTTGATGAACTCCACCTGCAGCCCTGGGGAGGAAGAAGAGAGGCTGGGTTGTGTGGCATGGGCAGCACTGCTCCACTGAGGAGACTACCAGGGACTCAGTACGAAGTCTCCAGGGCTCTGCTGTATAACCTCGGGTACGTTTCTTAACCTCTCGAAGCCTCATCTGTGAGGCGGGAATCATATCTGAACTTATAAAACTGTTGTGAGGGTTAAATGATAAAGCATACAGACCACTTTGCACTGCACCCAGCATACAGAATGTGCTGAATTAAATGACAATAATTCTGTTAGAATTCTTCTTAGAATGCTTGAGGGCCCCACATTACTAGAAATAGAAGCAACCCTTATGTTTGTTTATAAAAAGACTGCTTCACTGGCAATTGGCCTTACTTATTTGAATACTAGCAATACGTTTCTTGTTTCACATCACAGGGGAAACAAAGCAATGTGGTTGAGGGTGTGGACTCTGGTGTCAGACTCCCTGGGTTTGAGTCCTAGCTCTACCATTTACTGGGCTTGAGTAAGTTATTTAAGCTCTCTGGGCCTTGGTTTTCCCATCTCTAGAATGGAGATAATAATAGCACCTACCTCATAATGGGTCCTTAGAATAACGAGTGGCACATATGGTAACTCCATGTAAGTGTTTGTTAAATAAATAATAAAATTTAAAAATAGAACCAGCCTTCTTACCGAGGAGACCGAAGTTCAACAAACCATGACCTGAAGTGGCGACATCTAAAGAACACTTCTCCCAAACACACTGTCGAAGTCTGCCCACCCCACGCCATCCCCTAGTTTTCTCAGATGTCTTTTAGCAACCATCTGGTAACTTTTCCATTCCAGGCTTCTTGATTAGTCACTTCCTGTGCTTTCACCCCGATGTTTATCAAGTGTGTGTTGATCCATTTAATGGACAAGCCCCATTTAGAAAGCATTTCTTGGTGAGGTGTCCAGCCTTGAACTGTGCTGAAGAGCCCCTTCATACAGAGAGGATGAGCAAGCTCTAGAGTTACGCCCCCTGTGAGGGTCGGCTACTGCTCGCTGAGTGGACGCCCCCAGTGTGATCGGTTTACATCGTTAGTCACCCACGCGAGCGGCATGTGGTAGTGGAAGTAAAGGAGGAGGGAGACCTGCCCAAAGAGCAGCCCTGTCTCTTCTCCCCGCACTGAAAAAGTGAGAAATGAAAAACAAACATCATGACATAAAAGCCGCTTATATAAATGAATCTATAAATAGATACAGATTCAGACAGCACAAGTCCGCAAGTGCTGAAGGAACACGCAGACATGAGAACAGGGAAGAGTTCAGAAAGGAGGATGTTATGAAGGAGAAGGCCGTGGTTAACAAGGACTGGGGTAATAACCAGCTGGGGAAAAGGTGATTGGGTAGAGAAAGGGGGCAGGGCTGGGCTTTTAAAGCTGGAAAAAGTCATTACATCACTCCTATTAGGTGCCTGTACATTCAGGCAGCACACGGGGCACTACAGAAGGCAAGAGGTGTCAACACAGCCCTGCCGGACCCTATAGTGAAGGGAGGCCTACCTAGAAAGCTCACTGGGTGGCCTGTGATGGGACGAGAGCTGGCCTGAGTCACCGGAAGCCTCTGTGAGCTCTGCACTGGAAACCAGTATACTCCAAACCCGAGAATGGAGTCAGCATCAGCCGTATTTTACAGACCCAATCACTCAGGTGTTAAACCACCAAGTCTCTTGTTCAGCCTCAGTCCTGTCCCTCCGAAACACCTTCCACCTTCCATCCTTTCCCAGCCCTCCTCCCACAACACAAACCAGCCATTGAATATGAGGAAACCAAAACTGCTTAGCCTGCAAGCAAATGTCAGATAGAGAACAGCATCGTGAACTAATTCTTGGAGAAAGTACTCCAAGATACGCCAAGATGGGGATAGAAGTGTTCACTCTTATCCTAAAACTGCCTCATCTGGGCACATCTGCCATGTTTTAATGCCAATTCCATGGTTACTCAGAAAGCACAGCTGAAGAGGAGGAAATCAGTCCACATGATCCAAAAGAGCACATCTGAGAAAGATTTTTCAATTTTGACTACTAAAAGGCTTGGTGAGGTTTTCAAGGTTTTTTTCCTAGCTGTAAAGTCTTTTCTTCAAGCAAAATATTATGCAGAAGCACAATATATAAACGCAGATTTAAATGGAGTTTCTGCTTTGGCTGAAGTTAGGGTGAAGGACGTTTTTCCTCTAAGGTGACACTTCCATGGAAACCCCCCTCAGGTTCCTGGGAACACAGTTTGAGAACCACTGGCCTAATGCAACAGAGGACAGGAATCTATCTGGGGCAGTTAAGGGAGACCTATCAGCATTCCAACTTTCTGTCTTGGAAAAACAAGTGGATCCTTCCCTTTGTAGCCACTCAAACCCTGGGCCTGTAGCTCTGTAGTCACTATGGGCCCCATGACAAAATGCATCTGTTCATCCAACCCAGTCCCTTTGTGATCTCAGTTCTCACCTGCTTTGGCAAAGTCTTCCCGGTTATAACTGAAATCCTTGAGGAAGGTGATACTCTCACTCCCAGGGTTGTACCTCCGAGATGTCTCCAGAAGCATCACCTGCACACAAATATTGGGCTGGTCTCGGCCCAGGGCACCTTCAAGGGAAGGTCGAGCCCCTCATCCCTACTTCCCAGTGCATGTGGCTTCCCAGCTAGCTGGCTGGGGGCCCCTCCCACAGACATCCGCGAGACATCTGGTCCTCCCTTCACCCTCGGCCTTGCCAGCCACCTCAATTGCAGAGGTCTTCAGGAGGGCAATCTGGTCCTCCCGGCTGAGCTGCAGGAAGCCCGGCAGCTGTTTGGCAAAATCAACGATCTCCTGCACAGAGACAATGGCCAGCTCCGTGAAGTGGGCAAAGCGTTGCTGACGGGCCTCCCGACTCTGGGGATCTGGTGCCATGGGCCAAGGCTACCCCGAAAAGCAAGGAGGAAAGAAACAAACCACTCTGAGTCAGGCATCAAGAAGCCAGCTGGTGCTCTGGGCACAGCGACCTCTCCCCAGGCCCCTCAGGTACCGTGACTCGAAGCCGGTCGGAGAAGGAACGTCTGTTACACTGCTGCTGGGCAGCCACCAGCTTCTCAATCATGCCCAGCTGCTCCGGGCTGAGCTGGGGCAGGACTTGGGGCGGAGAGGAAGCCCTCGGGGGCAGGGATGTGGCCTGAGCCTGTTCCTCCTCTTGCCGCTTCAGTTTCTTCAGACGGATCTGTTCTTCTGACAGAACACCTGAGAACAGAGCCAGACGTGAGGAGGGGAGAAGAGGGGGAGACAGGAAGTGGGGATGGGGCAGAGGCGTAGTTTGAGGCTCCAGAAAAGCAGAGAGTCAGGTAAAGACAAGGAAGAGATTTTAATCCACACTTAGGGACCGTGTAGCAAGGCCCATAGGCTCAGCTGCCTTTCTGCACCCAGACGCTGGCACCCAGACATGCCCTCTTCCCCACTGGCCTAACCACCCCCCTCCCCCAGCTCTAGTCCCCAGACACTCACACTCCTCCCGCATGCCGGCCTGGCGGCATTTGCGAAGGCGGCACTCCTGGCACTTGCGACGCATGTAGGTGTCCATGGGGCAGTGGCCCCCACTGTGGCAGACGTAGCGCGCCCCTTTGATGACACTGCGGCGGAAGAATCCCTTGCAGCCCTCACAGCTCAGCACGTTGTAGTGGAAGCCGGAAGCCTTGTCCCCACACACACTGCACAGCTCATTCCCCAGCATTTTGGGGGCTGGCCCCTTTTTCCGCTTTTGTGGACGAAGCTCTGGGTACAGGAAAGAGCCTTAATGTTCTTCTTCAGGGAGAAGCCTAGGTGCCCAGCTGGCCACTGCCCTGAGCACTCAGTGACCTTCATTTACTTCACTGTACAAAGTCTATTCTAGTCTCTCTATTCTAAGAAAGTAGCTCTCGTAGGCAAAGTGCTCTTATGTCCTAGGTACTGTCTGAGCCCTTTATATGCACTGATCCTTACAACCATAAGAGATAGGTACTCTTGTTATTTCCATTTTACAGATAAGGAAACTGAGGCTCAGAAGGGCCTAAGAAACAAAATTTACACTCATATCACTTAGGTCTAGTTGACTCCAAAGCCTTTGGACTTAACCATGATCTTATAAGGTAAAGAGCCCTGAAGTTACCCCTCCCGGATCCAGGGAGCCCTTACCTCCTCCAAATCCAGCAGCTCCTCACCTGTGGACTCTGGAGGGGCCTCCACCCCGGGGAGCAGGGTTGTGGGCTCTGCTGCCTCCAGCCCCACCCTCGAAGTGCCCCCAGCAGATTGGGGTGTGCTACATTCCTCCCTGAGGATACAGTTGCTGCTTCCCAGAGGCTGGCTGCTTGCATCTTGTGCATCTGGCTCCCACAGCTCCACTGCACAGTCTGAACCCCGAAAGAGAGGCACAAGGGGGTCTCAGGTCCCCAGCATTCTCCTGGGAAACTGCAAACTTATCTCCACCCATAGAGGGCAGTAAAACGTCGGCTCCGGCTTTGGGACCCTGCGATTTGTGTGGGCGCTAGGGCTAATCACTTGTAGTCCCCTGCACCTCAATACCTTAAATAAGGATGTTAACCTTTGTCCCCTTGCAGGGCTGAAGTGCATCCATCTCAGAGATCAGACAGAACTCTTGAAAGCCAAGCTGGATAAGCATTGGACATGCCAAGCCTCCCCAGCAGCAAGCCCGGATTGAGAAGGACGGACGGGTATCTGCAAGGGCCAGGCACCAGAACCAGGGCAGAGACAGTCTGGGCAGAGGAGGCAAGCAACACCAAGAGCAGCTCTGGACTGCTCTGCAGGGAGGGGCAGATGGTAGGTAGTGAAGGAGGCTGATTCCCGCGGGAGGAGAGGAGTTGGGGCCTGGGCTCAGGGGAGAGGGCTGGAGTGAAGAAGCTTACCAGGAGAAACATCAGGCACAGGGGCCTCCAGCCACGAAGACATCTCTTCCTGGAGCCTTGGACATTACCAAGGGACTGTCCTGCAGGAATGATCCAGGTTACACTCTTCCCAAACTGGGTTCCCTCCCCTCCTGATCCTGCTTTTTATCTGTACTCGCATACCAGCTAACATTTACTTGCCATATATGTGTCCGCCTGTGCTAAGGCTTTCCATGCCTTCCTCACAATATCCCTATGAGGTCAGGGCTATTCTCAAGCCTGATTTACAGATGAGGAAACTGGGGTTCAAAGACATTAAGAAAATAGCCTATGGGCACACAGTTAGGCAGTGGTAGAGCCAAGACTCCGACTCTGGTCTCTCTGACATCGAAGTCTGAGTTCTTGGCTACCATGTCACCTTTTCTCCCCAGGACCCCCTCCAGGCCATCAGGGAATGTTTGGGCACAACTGCCCGGCTCCGGTCAGAGCCCCTTCCCCCTCACTCCAGCACTGGGGACCGCCAAAGTTGGGCAGAACCAGGACATGTGACCGAGGCTCCCTCCACCCAGTGAAACACACTGCTGGTTAGACAGTCTCACTCCTGCCACCTCCCAGGGTCCCAAGACAAAACTCTTGCCTCCAGAAGTCACCCCAATTCACATACAGGACCTCCTGCCCCTGACCCCCTCAGAAGTTATCCTGGGACATAAACTGAATGCTGTCGCTGTCCGAGCTTCCGTCCCCATCATCCTTTTCACTTCTCCCCAGAGACCCCTTTCTAAATGCACAGGACACCCCGCCGCCCCCGCCCCCACCCGACCCGCGCCCCAGACACACAGGCAGAGCCCCAGGCCAGCGCTGAAGAGCAGACCCACCGAGTACCCAGGCCGCCAGACTCTGGCTGGGGCAGTCTCTGGAGCCCCCTTGCTGGGAGAGGAGGATGGTGCAGTCCCTGGTCCACAGGCCTCAGCGGCCGGGGAGCCGGAGCGGAGCAAGAGAGGGGCCGGGAACCGGGAGCCGACCGACCGAAGCCCTGGTCTCCTCGCCCCCGCCCACGGGCCGCTTCCCCACCGCGCTGACTCCGCCCCCTGCCGGCCGGCCACCCCCTCGGCCCGGCACCACCCCCGGCCCCTACCCCCAAGCCCGAAGGCCGCATTTTCCTGCAGGTCTGCCCGGTTCTCCCCTTCCTCTCCTCACCCTGGCGGCTCTGAGCTGCTCTTACAGGCACCTCCCAGGCGCCCCCACCCCACTCCCGGCAGCCTCCAGAGTCGTTTCCTCCCTTCCACAGACACCTCGCGGAGCAAAGGTCCCGGCCCGGAATTGCGACACCGAGCCCCAGCTTGCTTTCCCGGCCTCCCTCCTCCTCCTGTACCTCTGGAAAGGGGCCAAGAAGCTCTCCCCACTAGCCCCAGGCCTCAGCCAAGCTGATAGAACTACAGGGGTGGAGACAGGCAGGTGCTGGGCCTTCCAGGGGGTCTCTGAACGTGGGTGCCCTGCGGAGGCCAGAGAAGGGAGGAGGCCGGAGCGGGGGCGGGGGGTGGTGGTGGTGGAAAGAAGTCGCTACAGCAGTGGATGGTCTGGGACGGGAGACAGCAGATCTGGGTGCCAGTCCAGGATGGACCTGAGAGGGTATGCAGGTACCCTCATCTGGGGAAGGGTTCCGTCAGAAGTGAGGGCAGCCTCTGTCCAGCATCTACTGAGACTGTAGCCGTGCCTTCTCGCCTGAACATGAGGTCCATCCCTGAAGGTAGACACCTCGTTTTACTGATTTTATCTCCCCTGAAACAGGGCCTGCCATAAAGTAGAAACAGAGTAGGTGCTGTGGTTCTGTTTGTTGAATGAATAAGTAAACAAGAAAAATAGTTATCATCCTCTTCTATACTTGTTGGCTCTAGTCAATTTCATCATTGCTTTAGTGCTTGGGCTCTGAGCTCAGATTTTGGGTTCAAATCCAGGCCTTGCCTCTGCCTCTTATTTGCTGTGTGATCTTGATTAAGCAAGTTACTTAATGTCTCTGAACCTCTGCTTCTCTATCTTTAAAACAGGTATAATAATATTGGTTTTTGCCACATAAAGTTGTCGTGAGAATAAACAATGTATCGGAGCACACAGTAAGAGTACCAGAAATGGAAGCAGTAATTAAACTCCCAATCCTTTCAGCTATGGGTCTTACCATCGCCTTGAATCTATCTGTACACTGTTAACCTTCCTGTGCTTATTTCCATATACAAACCCCTCACTATCTCTTCTGGTCCTTAGAGCAGCCCCAGGAGGGAGGGAGGGTACAATAACACTGAGCTCATGGGAGAGTCTTGTCCAAGACCACACACAGTCAGTAGCCAAGCTGGGATCAGAATCCAGATGTCCTCACTCAGGTCCCTGTCCTCTTTCTTTCTCCTGTGTCAGAGTCCAGGATACTCATCTTGTTGCCTCTCAGGTCTGCTGGACGAGTGAAGTGAGATGGACGAAGCTGGGGCTGGTGGGCTGCAGTGGGAGAGGCAAGGGGCCCTGGGGATGCTTCAGTCCAGATGTGGGAGGCAAGGAGCTGAGGTTACTGCTGGTTGTTCCCCCCCTGCCCCACTCCCAGTTTCCTGCTCACAGGCTCTTCCTGTTTTGCTGTGAAGTCCAGTTCCCATGGGCTCCACATGAAAGCACAGAAGGACAGGGGGCCAGGGCAGGCGGCCAGAGGCACTGAGACAGAGATGAACAGGACACCAGGGAAGAGGAGAAGAGAGGGAGTAGGGAAAGAGTGGACATGGGGTGTGGGGGAACAGGACGGGAGAAGGACAGGGAAAACAGCAATAGAAAGGAGCCTGGTGAAAGATGGGAGGAAGCACAGGGCGGGGCAGGAGGAACAGGCGGAGGTTAGGGAGCAAAACTTGAGAAGACAGCAGGCTGGATGGTGTTGCAAAATCCGTCCATGTATTCATTTTCACATTTCAGAAAAGCCCCTCTGACACCCCCATCTCAAAGTTCTGCCTCCAGCTTTTGCTCTTGTTCCCTCTCATCACAAGGTCATCCCCTCACAAGGCCCCCACCCTGGTCCGGGCATCTCTGAGTCATGAGCACAAGGCTCTCCATTCCTCTTGCTTATGTTCCCTCCCTGATTTTCACAAGGCCCCAGCTGTCCTGGGAAAGTAAAAACCAGGGACCATAGTCCCCGGGAAACTAGAACTGTCCTGTCTCAGCACCCATATCATCGCTCCAGCTCCCTCCTCCACCTTTCTGCATCCCCAGAAGCTCCAGCACAGAGGCAGAGTCAGCGATGTCACTGAAACACTTGGTTCAAGGAACTTGGGATGGAACATTGGTCTGGGGTCTGATGCTCTATCTTCTGGGAGTTGGGAGAAGACCCATTCACTCCTGATCCTCAGCTCCCTCTCCTGACACCCTAGTCTCCCCACAGGCGAGGACCCAGCACTGCACACAAGCCGCATCGGCAGTCCTCTGACCCAGGCTAGAGCCAGTTGCTGAACAAGCAGGTTAGGGTGCCATCTCCCCCACACAAGGGATTCAGCCTCAGCCTAATCTCAAGTAAGGGAGGAGGAAGCATTATTGCCAGTTACCCCTTCAGGTTACGGGGGTTCAGGAGCCTCCCCCACATGAAGATGAGAAGGGAGAGCAAAAGGGGTGAAGACCCAAACCTGTTGGTGGTATCTCCACAAAGCTTCTAGAGATTAATGACTGGGACTTCTTCTCCAAACCAGGGCAAGTAGTCAGGTGATCTGCAGTGGGAATCACATGTCTCACTTTGCCAGACACCCCCCCCCGGCCCCCCACTGTGCAGTCCCACCAGCCCACTGGAAGTGTTAGGTGCAAAGCCTCCCAGCCCTATGGGGCCTTTCCTATGTTTTCTTGGCTCCTAGAAGAGGCAACATGCCTGGGAACTCCTTTTAGGGTCTTCCAGGTCACACTTCTGACCCCCAGAACCTCCAGAGGCTTCTCCTTGCAGCAAAGGGAATCTTGAAGCAAAGATAGGAGCATTCACCAGCCCACAGTTATATGCAGTACTGGATGTCACTCCCATGAGGCAGGCCACAAGGTACAGTTGGCAGGGATGGACTGGGGCAATGGCTTCTTGCTGCCTCCATCACCATTCTAGAAGGCTGCAAAGTGTGGGGGTCATCTTGCCTGCTGCTCAAGTGACTCCTCCCCAGCCTCCCAATCACAGGAGAGAGAAGAACCCAGGAATTCCTTCTTCCCAGGTCTATGAAGTTCAGAGATGATACAGACAGCACAAAGAAGAAAAGTAACATTTATTAGGCCCTACTACATACATTTATCTTCACGTGTATTATTTTATTTCTCCTCATATATAATCCTAGAAGAGAATACTAGCAAGGGGTCAAATATCAAATTTGAATACAAGTATAGCTGACTCAAAAGCTCAAAACTCAAACAAAAAATGCCCACCTCACCCCATTACACAAAACTGCCCTCCCAGATAGGAAAAACAGTCCACTCACCTGGATCTAGGTTTGCTTCTGCCAACACAGCGTACAGCAGTGGTTCCCAAACCTGGCCTCATTTTCAGAGATTCTGATTTATTGGTCTGAGGTACGCCCATGTATCCATCTATCTAACTATCCATCTACACATCTATTCTTTTTGCATCTGTAGTTAGGAACCAAGGTGTGGGGACCACAGAATCATCTGGCAGAAAACATGCAGAAGCTGGGGGTCAAGAAACCAGGGCTCAGCTCTTGGCTCTACCACGTACTTGTGGTGTAATCCTTACCCTTCCTGGGTTTATTTCTCACCATAAAAAGTGAAATAGGGGCTTCCCTGGTGGTGCAGTGGTTGAGAGTCCGCCTGCCGATGCAGGGGACACGAGTTCGTGCCCTGGTCCGGGAGGATCCCACATGCCGCAGAGCGGCTGGGCCCGTGAGCCATGGCCACTGAGCCTGCATGTCCGGAGCCTGTGCTCCGCAACAGGAGAGGCCACAACAGTGAGAGGCCCGCGTACCGCAAAAAAAAAAAAAAAAAAAAAAAAAGTGAAATAATATCTTCTCCATCAATCCTTCCTACATCGGATGCTTGCAGGCACAACGAATATAGAAATAGTTGAACAAGTGGGAAGAAAAGCAAACGATGAATTTAAGGGATTTTTGTTCTACTTGCTAAAATTTAATAAGCCCGGGATTTACATTCTGAAATCACAATGGTCTGGCTAGTTTGCAAGGAGAGTAAGGGGCATATTAAAACAAAAGACTCAAAAAGTCCCACTAATATGCAGAATTTTGCCAATTAGCCATGCCCCATTCAACCCCACCAAGGTGAAAAGGTTTCCTTTGCTAGAAATCTCTTAATTGAAAGTATGTGGGGGCCACTGAATACAGTTAAGCAATGCAGCTTGAGTAGCCTGTGAGAAATAAACCACTTTAAGGGCTATTTGACTGGAAATCAGAAAACTTGAGTTTTAATCCATTCTCCTAAACTGTGTGACCTTGGACAAGTCACCTCCTCTCTCTGGGTTTGTTTTCTTATCTGTGAATTAAGGGGACTAGGTTAGATCAAGGATTCAGAGATGCTGATTTATGAAGCCTATGAATGGTCTTCATGAACCTCTTGGGATTGTATGCAAAATTCCATTTGTGTGTGTGGACATTTTTCTGGAGGAGAGGGGACTAAATTTTCATCTGATTCATAAAGGGGCCTGTAACGAAGAAGTACAATTCTGCAGCTCGTGGAAGGAAAACCACATTCACAGAAAGACAGACAAAATGAAAAGGCAGAGGACTTTGTACCAGATGAAGGAACAAGATAAAACGCTAGAAAAACAACTAAATGAAGTGGAGATAGGCAACCTTCCAGAAAAAGAATTCAGAATAATGATAGTGAAGATGATCCAGGACCTCGGAAAAAGAATGGAGGCAAAGATCAAGAAGATGCAAGAAATGTCTAACAAAGAACTAGAAGAATTAAAGAACAAACACCTAGAAGAATTAAAGAACAAACAAATAGAGATGAACAATACAATAACTGAAATGAAAAATACACTAGAAGGAATCAATAGCAGAATAACTGAGGCAGAGAACAGATAAGTGACCTGGAAGACAGAATAGTGGAATTCACTGCCATGGAACAGAATAAAGAAAAAAGACTGAGAAGAAATAAAGACAGCCTAAGAGACTTCTGGGACAACATTAAATGCAACAACATTCGCATTATAGGGGTCCCAGAAGAAGAAGAGAGAGAGAAAGGACTTGAGAAAATATTTGAAGAGATTATAGTAGAAGACTTCCCTAACTTGGGAAAGGAAATAGCCACCCAAGTCCAGGAAGCACAGAGAGTCCCAGGCATGATGAACCCAAGGAGAAACATGCTGAGACACACAGTAATCAAACTGACAAAAATTAAAAGACAAAGAAAAATTATTGAAAGTGACAAAGGAAAAAACAACAAAATAACATACAAGGGAACTCCCATAAGGTTAACACCTGATTTCTCAGCAGAAACTCTACAAGCCAGGGGCTTCCCTGGTGGCGCAGTGGTTGAGAGTCCGCCTGCCGATGCAGGGGACACGGGTTCGTGCCCCGGTCTGGGAAGATCCCACATGCCGCAGAGCGGCTAGGCCCGTGAGCCATGGCCACTGAGCCTGTGCTCCGGAGCCTGTGCTCCGCAAGGGGAGAGGCCACAACAGTGAGAGGCCCGCGTATAGCAAAAAAAAAAAAAAAGAAAGAAACTCTACAAGCCAGAAGGGAGTGGCACGAAATATTTAAAGTTGATGAAAGGGAAGAATCTACAACCAAGATTACCCTACCGGGCACAGATCTCATTCAGATTCAAAGGAGAAATCAACAGCTTTACCGACAAGCAAAAGCTAAGAGAATTCAGCACCACCAAACCAGCTCTACAACAAATGCTAAAGGAACTTCTGTCAGTGCGAAACACAAGAAAAGAAAAGGACCTACAAAAACAAACCCAAAACAATTAAGAAAATGGTAATAGGAACATACATATCAATAATTACCTTAAACGTGAATGGGTTAAATGCTCCAACCAAAAGACACCGGCTTGCTGAATGGATACAAAAACAAGACCCATCTATATGCTGTCTACAAGAGACCCACTTCAGACCTAGGGACACATACAGACTGAAAGTGAGAGGATGGAAAAAGATATTCCATGCAAATAGGAATCAAAAGAAAGCTGGAGTAGCAATACTCCTATCAGATAAAATAGACTTTAAAATAAAGAATGTTACAAGAGACGAGGAAGGACACTACATAATGATCAAGGGATCAATCCAAGAAGAAGATATAACAATTATAAATATATACACACCCAACATAGGAGCACCTCAGTACGTAAGGCAACTGCTAACATCTATAAAAGAGGAAATCGACAGTAACACAATAATAGTGGGGGACTTTAACACCTCACTTACACCAATGGACAGATCTTCCAAGCAGACAATTAATAAGGAAACACAAGATTTCACTGACACAATACACCAGAGAGATTTAATTGATATTTATAGGACATTCCATCCAAAAACAGCAGACTACACTTTCTTCTCAAGTGCACACAGAACATTCTCCAGGATAGATCACATCTTGGGTCACAAATCAGGCCTCAGTAAATTTAAGAAAACTGAAATCATATCAAGCATCTTTTCTGACCACAACGCTATGAGATTAGAAATCAATTACAGGGAAAAAACCGTAAAAAACACAAACACATGGAAGCTAAACAATACGTTACTAAATAACCAAGAGATCAGTGAAGAAATCAAAGAGGAAATCAAAAATTACCTAGAGACAAATCACAACGAAAACACGATGATTCAAAACCTATGGGATGCAGCAAAAACAGTTCTAAGAGGGAAGTTTATAGCTATACAAGCCTACCTCAAGAAACAAGAAAAATCTCAAATAAACAATCTAAACTTACACCTAAATGAACTAGAGAAAGAAGAACAAACAAAACCCAAAGTTAGTAGAAGGAAAGAAATCATAAAGATAAGAGCAGAAATAAATGAAATAAAACAAAGAAAATAGCAAAGATCAATAAAACTAAAAGCTGGTTCTTTGAGAAGATAAACAAAATTGATAAACCTTTAGCCAGACTCATCAAGAAAAAGAGAGGACTCAAATCAATAAAATTAGAAATGAAAAAGGAGAAGTTACAACAGACACCGCAGAAATACAAAGCATCCTAAGAGACTACTACAAGCAACTCTATGCCAATAAAATGGACAACCTGGAAGAAATGGTCAAATTCTTAGAAAGGTATAACCTTCCAAGACTGAACCAGGAAGAAATAGAAAATATGAACAGACCAATCACAAGTAATGAAATAGAAACTGTGATTAAAAATCTTCCAACAAACAAAAGTCCAGGATCAGATGGCTTCACAGGCGAATTCTATCAAACATTTAGAGAAGAGCTAACACCCATCCTTCTCAAACTCTTCCAAAAATTTGCAGAGGAAGGAACACTCCCAAACTCATTCTATGAGGCCACCATCACCCTGATACCAAAACCGGACAAAGATACTACAAAAAAAAGAAAATTACAGACCAATATCACTGATGAATATAGATGCAAAAATCCTCAACAAAATACTAGCAAACAGAATCCAACAGCACATTAAAAGGATCATACACCATGATCAAGTGGGATTTATCCCAGGGATGCAAGGATTCTTCAATAAATGCAAATCAATCAATGTGATACACCATATTAACAAATTAAAGAATAAAAACCATATGATCATCTCAGTACATGCAGAAAAAGCTTTTGACAAAATTCAAACACCCATTTATGATAAAAACTCTCCAGAAAGTGGGCATAGAGGGAGGCTACCTCAACATAATAAAGGCCATATACAACAAACCCACAGCAAACATCATTCTCAATGGTGAAAAACTGAAAGCATTTCCTCTAAGATCAGGAACAAGACAAGGATGTCCACTCTCACCACTATTATTCAACATAGTTTTGGAAGTCCTAGCCATGGCAATCAGAGAAGAAAAAGAAATAAAAGGAATACAAATTGGAAAAGAAGAAGTAAAACTGTCACTGTTGGCAGATGACATGATACTATACATAGAGAATCCTGAAGATGCCACCAGAAAACTACTAGAGCTAATCAATGAATTTGGTAAAGTTGCAGGATACAAAATTAATGCACAGAAATCTCTTGCATTCCTATACACTAACAATGAAAGATCATAAAGAGAAATTAAGGAAACAATCTCATTCACCATTGCAACGTAAAGAATAAAATACCTAGGAATAAACCTACCTAAGGAGGTAAAAGACCTGTATGCAGAAAACTGTAAGACACTGATGAAAGAAATGAAAGATGACACCAACAGATGGAGAGATACACCATGTCCTTGGATTGGAAGAATCAATATTGTGCAAATGACTATACTACACAAAGCAATCTACAGATTCAATGCAATCCCTATCAATTTACCAGTGGCATTTTTTACAGAACTAGAACAAAAAATCTTAAAATTTGTATGGAGACACAAAAGACCCCAAATAGCCAAAGCAGTCTTGAGGTAAAAAAACGGAGCTGGAGGAATCAGGCTCCCTGACTTCAGACTATACTACAAAGCTACAGTAATCAAGACAATATGATACTGGCACAAAAACAGAAATAGAGATCAATGGAAAAGTATAGAAAGCCCAGAGATAAACCCACGCACCTACAGTCAACTTACCTATGACAAAGGAGGCAAGGATATACAATGGAGAAAAGACAGTCTCTTCAATAGGTGGTGCTAGGAAATCTGGACAGCTACATGTAGAAGAATGAAATTAGAACATTCCCTAACACCATACACAAAAATAAACTCAAAATGGATTAGAGACCTAAATGTAAGACTGGACACTATAAAACTCTTAGAGGAAAACATAGGAGGAACACTCTTTGACATAAATCACAGCAAGATCTTTTTTGATCCACCTCCTAGAGAAATGGAAATAAAAACAAAAATAAACAAATGGGACCCAATGAAACTTAAAATCTTTTGCAAAGCAAAGGAAACTACAAACGACAAAAAGACAACCCTCAGAATGGGAGAAAATATTTGCAAACGAAGCAACGTACAAAGGATTAATCTCCAAAATATATAAACAGCTTATGCAGCTCAATACTAAAAAAACAAACAACCCAATCAAAAAATGGGCAGAAGACCTCAATAGACATTTCTCCAAAGAAGACATACAGATGGCCAAGAAGCACATGAAAAGCTGCTCAACATCACTAATTATTAGAGAAATGCAAATCAAAACTACAATGAGGTGGGCTTCCCTGGTGACGCAGTGGTTGAGAGTCCGCCTGCCGATGCAGGGGATACGGGTTCGTGCCCTGGTCTGGGAAGATCCCACATGCCGTGGAGCGGCTGGGCCCGTGAGCCATGGCCGCTGAGCCTGCGCGTTCGGTGCCTGTGGTCCGCAACGGGAGAGGCCACAGCAGTGAGAGGCCCGCGTACCGGAAAAAAAAAAAAAAAAAAAAACTACAATGAGGTACCACCTCATACCAGTTAGAATGGGCATCATCAGAAAATCTACAAACAACAAACGCTGGAGAGGGAGTGGAGAAAAGGGAACCTCCTGCACTGTTGGTAGGAATGTAAGTTGATACAGCCACTATAGAGAACAGTAAAAAACTAAAAATAGAATTACCATATGACACAGCAATCCCACTACTGGGAATATACCCAGAGAAAACCATAGTTCAAAAAGACACATGCACCCCAATGTTCATTGCAGCACTATATTTACAATAGCCAGGTCACGGAAGCAACCTAAATGCCCATCAACAGATGAATGGATAAAGATGTGGTACATATATACAATGGAATATTACTCAGCCATAAAAAGGAACGAAATTGGGCCATTTGTAGAGACGTGGATGGATCTAGAGACTGTCATACAGAGTGAAGCCAGAAAGAGAAAAACAAATATCGTCTATTAACACATATATGTGGAACCTAGAAAAATGGTACAGATGAACCGGTTTGCAGGGCAGAAATAGAGACACAGATGTAGAGAACAAACGTATGGACACCAAGGGGGGAAAGTGGCGGGGGTGGTGGTGGTGATGGTGTGATGAATTGGGAGATTGGGATTGACATATACACTAATATAGATAAAATAGATAACTAATAAGAACCTGCTGTATAAAAAGTAAATAAAATTCAGAAAAAAGGGGGGGGGGGACTTGTGACCAAATAAGGCTAACTTTTTGACTACCTAGTCTTCAGCTCTCAATTTCTATTCACTTCTCCATAACAATTCTGGAAGTAATGTTTAGATCCTGAGGTATATATAAATAATTCAATCTGGAGTCCTGGGGCAAGATACTGACCCTGCTTTCTTCCATATATTCTGATTACGTTTTATTTCTCCAGTGATCTGAGGTGATTTGCTACTAGGGGGCAGATCTGAATCAAAGCATCCCAAGGGCCTATGATCTGACCTCCTGGAGCTGTGAGTCCCTCCAAGCTGGTCACAAAGCCCTGAAGCCAACTGGCTGCACCTGTATCCTAATGGTCAGTGCCAAGAGGGCCTCTGTGATTCTGTGGAAATCCCACCTACTCCCACCGTATATACTCCTTCCCCTTACCCCTATATAGCTCCCCACTGGTCTGAAATTTCTCCCCTACGGATTCACTGCTTTGGTTTTGCAAAGTCTGAACATCCTGTGCAACCCAACTCCTTTGAGAAGAGGCATGACATCTTGATTCTAATTAACTAAAACTTGGAAGTGGACGGGTAGGAGGACAGGGAAAGGACTGGAAGGGGGAGTGAGAGGAGTCCTGAAGCTTTGCTCAGGAAATGAGCATTGGCTACACTGGGACCAAACTCAGGGACACAGGGAGTCCAAAGGGCTGTTTACACGCTGTGCCCTACACCCCAAACGAGACTTCTTCCGGGGAAGAGAGCCAGGGCCAAGGCACAAATTCCACGCGAAGGAAGGGGTATGGAGAAAGGTGCCCTATACCACCCCTCGCCCCAATTCTGCACCCGCTCTCGCTCTAGGTCAGGCCCGGCGGCACCCCGGCCCGAGGGGGTCGCTTGCTGTGCCGGCCACGGTCCGGCCCAATACAAGAGCCACCTTGGTACTGGGTCTCCGCGGGCAGAGGCAAAACCCACGCTCAGTGTTCCCTTTACCAAGACGAGGTCTTCAAGCCCTTTCTGCAGGGCGAGGTCGCGCTACATTCCCACGCTTCTCCGCCACGGCGGGATCGCGAACCTCCTACAGGAATTCCCTACCGGATTCCTCCTCCCACCGTCCCTGCCCCCACCCCGCCGCCCCTTTAGCAAGATGGCAGCGAGAGCACTTCCGGCGTGTGTCTTCAGGGGTGCGTCCGGGCGGCTGCTGCAAGTGCCACTCAGCGGGTTCCAGCCTCTTTGCTGCACAGACTACAGCGGTGATGGCGGGCAGACAGTTCGGCTGGAGCCGGGTGGCTCTTCTCCAGCTCTTCCTTGGTGTGAACCTGATGGTGATGCCACCTACCCAGGCCCGGCGTCTGCGTTTCGTTACCTTGGTAATGAGAGATGGGGTCGCCAAGGGCTCGCCAGTGCTAGGACGGCACCGGCCTGCGGGTGGAGGGATGGGCGGGGCTTGCTGGGGTCTGGGGTCTGTTGGAGGAGGAGGAGCTGGTTTAAGAGGAGACGACCGGCCTGCGGGGTTGGAGGCCAGGGTTCGCAGTTTTTGTGAAGCTCTGGGGTATTTGCGGGGGGGGGGGGGGGGTCAGGGTGTACGGAGTTCAGTATTAGAGGATAGGTCGGGTGAGTCTGCCTTGGGACAGGGATGTAGCTGAGTGGAAAGAGGCTCGCGAAGAAAACCTTTGGTGATTTTTTTTTCCAGTTTCCCCCACCATCTGCATTGCTTTTATTTCTTTTCCTTTCCCACCTGTACTTTTGATTTTCCCAAGGTCTCCAGTGGCATTGCTTAGCCAAGTTAGAACCTCTGGAACCTGGAGGAAGTTACTGACTTCTGAGTTGGGGTCTTTTGCAGTTGGTAGAGTTAAGGCTTCCCAGAGGGAGTAACGGCTCCTTCTCAACGTGGGGCAGAGTTTGGCTCTGTGTCCACATCGAGGGGACCCTTCTGACCTGTAGGCTAAACATTTTCTTCCCTCAGCTGTACCGACATGGAGACCGTTCACCAGTGAAGACATACCCCAAGGACCCCTATCAGGAAGACGAATGGCCCCAGGGATTTGGTCAGCTAACCAAGGTGGGTCAGAAGCCAGCTGTCTCTCAGGATGAGCTGTAGAACGAGTGACCTCTAGAGCAGGCTGCAGAGCTTGGGGCCTCACCAAACTGCTTTTTCCCATGTGGGTGCTGATTTTGACCACATTTCTTAATCTTACTTTCATCTGTGCCCAGATTAAAATGGGCATACATAATGCCATGCACAGTCGGCCACTTTAATAAATGACTCCTGGGATCAGATTAACCCACTCCTACTTTCAACCAGGAACTTGGAAAGCAATAGTGGCTAAGCCCTGTGGTAATCGTGAGCCATCCCTTCCCTCTGGGCCTCTTAACCCTTGGGTTTGCCCACAGGAGGGGATGCTACAGCACTGGGAGCTGGGCCAGGCTCTGCGACAGCGCTACCATGACTTCCTCAACACCTCTTACCACCGGCAAGAGGTAAGGCTGGGAGTTCTAGAGGCAAGGGAAATGGGAAGTGCTGTTCTCACCCTCTGCCCTCAGGGAGACTACGGGTGAGACTGGGCACTCTGGCCTCCCTCCACGCATTTTTAGTTACAGCACAACTACAGGACAAGACATCCAAGGGCTGTCTAGAACAAAACCCTAGAGGCTGAGTTGCCCCTGCTTGGCTTGGAGAGAGGCAAAAGTGATCAAGCATCCAAGCTGACTTAAGGATCTGGCAAAGTAGTTTCTGACTCTGTGAAGTAACTTAGGCTTTCCATCCAAGACACTTACTGAGTACCTATTATGGGGCAGGCACTATGCTAGCATTGCACATAATGGTGCGCCATACAGATATGATCTTTGTCCCTAGATGTTGTTATTGTTTCCTTGAGGGCCAGCCGTATCCTGATCTTGCCCTTTCTCACAGCTTATTTCTCCCTTTTCACAAGCAAATATCTCTGTTCCTTATTTTATTTCCTCTCCTGGTCTCTAAGACAGTTATAAAGGGGTGTGTGATTGAAGACAGTTTCTGCCCTCAAGGACCCAGGCCTAGATAGGGAGACAGGTTTTGTAATAAATCAGGCAAGCAGACAGACCTGAGAGTCTTGTTGACTAAGCACTTTGGGCTGGGAGGGGCATTTGAACTAGAGCCATTCCCACAGGAGTTCTTCACAGATGGGGGACAGCTACGCCCCCAGCTGAGTGGGCCTTGGCTGGGAAGAGGGATGGGGAAGGCCAGAGAGGGGGAGAGGGCCAGAAGCATGGTGGATTTATAATTTGCTAGGTGACCACCAAGAACAGGACCTCCCCTGGAGCCCCAGTGAGGGGCCAGAGCTCCCCAACCCCGCTCCCACAGGTGAGACTTGTGTTGTCATCTCTGCAGGTTTATGTGCGAAGCACAGACTTTGACCGGACTCTCATGAGTGCTGAGGCCAACCTGGCTGGACTCTTCCCTCCCGACGGGATGCAGCGCTTTAACCCAAACATCTCTTGGCAGCCTATCCCTGTCCACACTGTGCCCATTGCCGAGGACAGGGTAAGACCAGCCAACTCTTCCTTAGAGGTGGCGACAGGGACAATTCTGGCCGTTGGCCTGCTGATCCCCGACTCCTTCTCTGCCTCTGCTTCCCCGCTTTGGTCTGCAGCTGCTGAAGTTCCCATTGGGCCCATGTCCCCGTTTTGAACAGCTGCAGAACGAGACCCGGCAGACACCGGAGTATCAGAATGAGAGTATTCAGAATGCAGTGAGTGGGGCTGAGGTGGAGGTCACCACACTGTCCTTTCCCCCAGGGCAGGACTGATCCCCTGATCCATTTTTCATAGCAATTTCTGGATATGGTGGCCAACGAGACAGGGCTTACGGACCTGACACTGGAGACCGTCTGGAATGTCTACGACACACTTTTCTGTGAGGTGAGCTGGCTCAGGGTCCCCGGTGTGACCGCTTGCTCTTCTCTCATACCTCGAGAGGCCTAGGTGACCAGGCCAAGTAGAACACAGTGCCTGGACACCATGCTCACTGGGGAGGTCCAAGCAAGCCACCTCTTGTGAAACAAGGGAACTTCCCTCACGGGTGAAAAAGAACCTCAGAGTGGGAAATAGTTTATCAGTCGTCAGCAGTTCCTGCTTCTGTCCACCCAGAGCTCTCGTGGTATCTGACTCCATTCTGCTGAGTCACACTTCTCGCTCCCAAGCCTCCTTTCCTGCTCCCTGCAGCCTAAACACCATCCACCATGTCTCCTGGTTCCAGTCCTTCTGCCTCTCCTCTCCCTCCCCTCTCACACACACACACACACAGGTACTGTCCCACGTGGGAAGAGAGCTGCTCCCGGGAGAGGCTCTGGCCTAGGCTGGGGAGCTAACCTGCCCGCTGCCGTACACAGCAGACACACGGGCTGGTCCTGCCACCCTGGGCCTCGCCCCAAACCATGCAGCGTCTGAGCCGGCTAAAGGACTTCAGCTTCCGCTTCCTCTTCGGGATCTACGAGCAGGCAGAGAAGGCCCGGCTGCAGGGGGGTGAGTGACAAAAGCGGCATGTCACTCCCCTGTCAGAACCCTACAGCATTAGACATCTGCTACTGGGGGCTTCTTACATGCTTACTTCTCTACCTGAAGTGTTCTCTGCTCGTTCAGAACCAGACCCCCCTAGTTATCCCGTCAGTCATCCAATCTCCCCAGTTCTCCAGATACTTAGCATGTTTGTCACTGTGTGAGTGACCACAGTTAGGTTTTTGTGCTTTTCTGCCATTCATATCCTTAAGTTTCATCCATGTCAGAAGACCCTCCCTTCCCTCAAATGACTTCCTACCTCCAGAGGACCACCGGGGGCCACTCTGAAAGGACGCTGAGAGTAATACACGTGCCAGTTTCTTCATCTGAGCACCCAAGGGAGTGCCAGCTGCCAGACCTTTCCAGCATCTTGAAAGTTTTCAGAGCCTGCACATAACAGAGTTCCCCTGGCCTGGAGCCCCCATCCCGTGTGCTCTGAAGCAATCTTAAGTTTATATTTATTCCCAACTGGAGTAATTCTTCAAACATGGGTGGGGCCTCGTAGCTCCTTTATAAATAAATGGGCAGGTTTCTGCACCTGTGGGAAATATAGATATCTTGTTTTGTCTTGCTTCCTTCTGTACATTTGGAAGTTCTTAGAGAGCAGGGGGTGCTGTAGAGTTTGCGTGGTTCCCCTGAATCTAAAGCGTTCTCTGTGCTGGTGATCAGACCCAGGACTGGCAGAGGGGGACAGGACCTCAGATAGGTCTAGTCAGAAGACGGTGATGGCTGTAGCCACTGACGCTGGGGACTCTCTCCTTCAGGAGTCCTGCTGGCTCAGATACGGAAGAACCTGACCCTCATGGCAACCACCTCCCAGCTCCCTAAGCTGCTGGTCTACTCTGCGGTAAGCTTCCACGGTCCCCAGTGTGCTGACGTCATGTAGGAGCTGGATCTCTCCTCTCTTCAGCGCCTGGGGGTGTGGGGGGCAGTGCTGATGGGGAGCCCTTCTCTCTTACAGCACGACACCACCCTGGTTGCTCTGCAAATGGCGTTGGATGTCTACAATGGTGAACAAGCCCCCTACGCGTCCTGCCACATATTTGAACTGTACCAGGAAGATACCGGGTGAGTGGAGCTATGGGTCTGCCCTGAGGAGGGGCGCTCACGTGGGGACTGTGGGCAGCTCCCATCTTGTCTCCTGTCAACCCTCAGGAATTTCTCAGTGGAAATGTACTTTCGGAATGAGAGTAACAGGGCCCCCTGGCCGCTGATCCTGCCTGGCTGCCCTCACCGCTGCCCGCTGCAGGACTTCCTTCGCCTCACAGAGCCTGTTGTGCCCAAGGACTGGCAGCAGGAGTGCCGGCTGGCAAGCAGTCCTGCAGACACAGGTGAGCTGCTGCCTGCCTCCACGCTGGCCGTGTCCCAGAACAGCTTACAGTTCATATCCACAGGTCTCGAGAGAGCTGATGCACTTCCAGCCGTCCTGTTGCAGGGATGGCAGTCCTTTAGCCAGCTCAGACGCTGCATGGTTTGGGGCGAGGCCCATCCTATCCCTAGACAGTTAATTTCCCACCCTGAGACGTACTCCTCGTCCTCAGGCGATGCCCCTCTTCTTAAGAGAAAATAAAAGCAACCGGGAGAGAACTGTCTTGTCCTCTCACCACCAGCTGTTCCAGCTTACTCGCTGGTACAAGCCACCACTTGGAGCCAGCCTTTCCGCTTACACTCTGGGTCCATCTCTTCTCACCTCCACACGGACCCCGGTGCTCAGTGTTACCGCTCTACTGGATCAGTGTCATCTCAAAGCCTAACAAAAACCTCTTTGGCCCACGTCCTTCTCCAGCTGCCACTCCTTTTCTCTCTCCCCTTTTTGGGTGTAATCCTTCAAAGGGTTGCCTAGACTCTGGTGTCACTGCCTCACTGCCCATTCTCTCACACTCACACTGGACAGTCTTATGTCACCTGCCACTCCATGGAAGCCACTCGTCAAGGACCAATGACCTCCTCTTACCAAAGCCAGTGACCAATTCTTAGCTTCTCTCACCTCTCAGCAGCATTACAGAATCGATCACTCCTTCCTTAAACACTTCCTTGGCTACTCTGGTTTTTCTCCTAACTCATAGGCAGCTTCCTTTACTAGCTTCTCCTCCCCTGCTAACCAGTGGATGGCCCAGGGCTCAGTCTCGCTCCTTCCCCATCCACGCCTGCTCCCAAGGTGAGCTTACCCAGCCTTATAGCCTTATATACCATCTCCATGCTAAGTTGTGTCTTTTCATGACTCACAGATTCATGACCTCCTCTCTGAGCTGCAGGTTCACATATCTAGCTGCTGACTTGAGGTCTCTACATGGATGTCAACTAAGGCATGTCACAGTTGAAGTCTAAATCCAAATGCTCAAAAATCAATCAGTCAATCCAAATGCTCTTCCCCCAAATCTGCTCTTCCTCCAGGCTTCCCCACCTTAGTAAATGCCGCATTAGCCACCTAGGTGTATAGCATAACCCAAAGCGCTATCCTGAATACCCTCTTCCTCAGACCCCACCTCTAAACCACTAGCAGATCCTACCAGCCCAATCTTTAAAGTACATGCTCTTGCTCCCTAGCCCAGTCTACCATCACCTCTTGCCTGAAGTACTGAAAAGCTTCCTAACGTTCTTTCTGATTCTGTTCTCGGCCCTACCAGTGTTTCAGCACAACAGAGTTAATATTTTTAAAACAAATCAGTTCACATCACTACTCTTCTCAGAATCTTCCAGTGGCTTCCCATTACATTTGGAATAAAACCCAAGTTCTTGGGCTTCCCTGGTGGCGCAGTGGTTAAGAATCCACCTGCCAATGCAGGGGACACGGGTTCGAGCCCTGGTCCTGGAAGATCCCACATGCTGCGGAGCAACTAAGCCCGTGCACCACAGCTACTTAGCCTGCGCTCTAAAGCCTGCGAGCCACAACTACTGAGCCTGCGAGCCACAACTACTGAGCCCGCATGCCACAACTACTGAGTCCACGTGCCACAACTACTGAGCCCGTGCGCCTAGAGCCCGTGCTCCGCAACAAAAGAAGCCACCTCAATGAGAAGCCCGTGCACCACAACGAAGAGTAGCCCCCGCTCGCCACAACTAGAGAAAGCCCACACGCAGCAACAAAGACCCAACACAGCCAAAAATAAATAAGAAAAATAAATAAATTTAAAAAAGAACCAACAAAAAAACCCCAAGTTCTTTACCATGGCCTCCAGGCCTTACTTGGTCTGGTCCTCCGCCCTCATCTCCTGTGCTCATGTATTCTGCTCTAGCGATACTGACTTTCTTGCTGGTCCTAGAACATGCCAAGCTAATTCCCTTTTGCATTTGCTTCCCGTCCACCCACCCCAACCCCCATCCCCGCCATCCCCGGCCTCAGGACACTTCTCTCAGATCTTTTGTATGTCTCAGTGACTCCAGGTCTCTGTTCAAATGGTCACTTTCTCAGTGACACCTTCCCTGACTGACCTACCTCTCTTATCATTTCCCCCTTACCCTGCTTTGTTTTCCTTTATGGCATTTGCCACGAATCCATCATGTCTATCATTTGCCTGTCATGGCATCTCCTCTCCTAGAATGTAAAATCTACAAGGGAGGCTTTGTCTTGGCCACCTGTGATATCCCCATTGTAAGAACAGCACCTGGCGTGTGGTAGGCACTCAAATATTCGTTGAATGAACACTGACGTGACCTTTCTCTCCCCCTCCCTGCCCCACGCTCAGAGGTGATCGTGGCCTTGGCTGTATGTGGCTCCATCCTCTTCCTTCTCATAGTGCTGCTCCTCACCGTCCTCTTCCGGATGCAGGCCCAGCCTCCTGGCTACCGCCACGTTCCAGACGGGGAGGATCGTGCCTGACAACCACTCAGCCCCCTTCCCTCTGCCTCCTCGGGGAGGTGGGCTGGGCCTTGCCCCTGACTGTTGCTGCTCCCCAGCCTGTGGACAGGAGACCCTGGGTTGGGCCTCCCTCTGATCACCCCAACCTAGATGAACAAGTGGGGCTCAGCTTGGCCCGTGGCACCTGTCACTCAGCATTCATGTGCCTGACGTTAACCAAGTACTGTGTTGGACGCTGGCTTTCTCCACATGGGATTTGCCTCCTCCATGCTCCCTTCTAAGGACCTGAAATGCAGACGAGTAGTCAAGCTTCACTCAGGACCTAGGATAAAAAGGCTGAAGGAGTTGCTGCTTGATCTGCTTTGCCTCTCCATCAAGCCCTGCTCACTCTCTCTTCCAACCCAGTGTTTGGCAAATGGCCCAGAGGACACCGTCTTGCCTCTCAGTGCTCATTTTAGTGGAAACAACTGCAAAACACTGGGGGCACAAACACCGGCCACCAAGGAACCAGATCACCCGAGAGCCAGCCAGCGAAGTTTTCCTTTGTCCAGCTGAAGCCATCATTAACTGGAGTCAGACATAATGCTTCCAGCATCTTTGTCACCCCGCCCCTTGAGCAGGTCGGAAGGATGTTGTATACTTGAGAGGGGCTCGGGGGAGGCGTTGGGGGGTGAGTTGTGGTACAGAATCACGAAACTACTATCCCTCTCATCTAGGCTGGGATCTCCTGGGATCTGCCAGGGATCTCCAGCTAGCAGGCTGTGAGCTGAACAGCTCCTGACTGTGGCCCAGAATAGGGCTGAGACAGCTTCCAGAGAATGAAGGTTTTGGACTCTTAGTGCTGTTTTCTGTGCCTTTTCTTCATTTTGGGGACCTGAGAAGCCCTTTGACCAGGTCAGTGCTGGAAGATCCACTCAGAAGCTCAGTTGGGTATGGTTTTATTGGCCATGTGAATAGTGAACACATCGAAAACCACTACTTGATCCTCTGCCACTGCATGTCAGAGAGGAGAAAAGAAAAGCTTGGCTCCAGGCTAGATATAGCAAGGACCCTTGGGGCAGCTGGGTCGCCAACTCTGGAGTTTCTGGAGCTACGTCCGGAACAGTACATGCCAGTGTCCCAGTCCCAGTGTCGCAGTCCCAGTGCCCCTGCTCCAACCCTAAGGACTCGGATACCTCTGACCCTTTAACACAAAGCCGCCTCTTCTCACAGAACTTGTTCTCATGGGGCTCCAAGCCCTTGCTCGGCCCCCACCTTCATTAATGTCTCTCATTTCCGCTTCCCAGCTTCCTCCTGGCTCCAAATGAGAATGTGATAACCTAGGAGGAGTGAGACCAGTCTGACTCGCACCGTCCGTTATCAGCCTCTGAAAACTTGGGGCTGGCGTGGGGAACCTAGGACTTGGTAAGGAGATACCAGGAAACTGGGCAGCAGCCAGGCATTGCTGTGACCAAGACAAAGCAAGAGGGATGGAGGGCCTAGGCCAAAGAGCCCGCTATCCCCTGGTCATCATCTTTACTGACTATGACCCTGGGGTGAATGGAGCAGCACTAAGCTGAGGTTAACCTGCCCTGAACCTTGGGGAGTAGGGTGGGCTTTACCAGCCTGAGATTCACTCACCCATCACAGAGGCCAGTGTGTCCCCCATGGGATTGAACTCATTGAGCTGCAGAGACAAGGGGATAAGCATGAGGAGGGAATGAAGGTACTGGGAGAAGGACACATAAGGATTAATTTCTGGTCGTTTTTGATCTAATAAGGTAAGGTGAATCCCTGCTTCCTCCCATTATTATTTGAGGGCCCAAGCCTCACCGACATGATACCAGAAGATTCTGGGTCATACAGCTGATACATCATCTTTCCTGAGCTTCCATCAAACATATCTATCGTCCTTAATTCATGGGAGGTGCAACTTTTGAAATTAGGATCTGGGTATCGGCCCACGACAATGAGGTTGTACCGAGGATGCCAGGTTGCCTAGGAGATGGAGAGGCAGGTCACAAGAGTAAGCGCAGAACACTGTCAAGAGGGACATCAAAAGTATCTTTGCCACTAACAACAACTGTTAATACAATTGCCAACAATTTAATAATGGAGATAAGACCTACATGAAACAACAAGAATGGTTTTCAAGTGGGTGTGCATCTACCGTTGTAAATTTAAAATCCCCAGCTGGCCTCCCTGACCCTTAGGACACCTTCAGGCCTTCTCTCTCCTTTGCATTTCCTGAGATCATACCAACTGATAAATGTTTTAACATCAGCCCGACCCAGACGTGAACCAAAGAGGTAAGCTACAGACAAAGCGAAAAGCCTCTGGTAAGCAAAACCAAATAGGACCTAATAAGCTCTGAAGTAGTCCCACTACTCTCCCTCCTCCATCAACATCAATGAGTTGAGTAGAAAATGGCTGGTGACTGAAAAAGGGGAGGACACCTGTGTTCCTCAGATCACCCTGCTCAAAACAAATCTGGCAGCTATTGGAATGACAGCACTTGATGGGATTTTCCCAAGAAAGCTTTTCAAGGAAGTTCTGAAGAAGAAAAGACATGGTTAGCAGGAAGGAAGAAGTGCTACCGGCAGTGGCTTGGAAATAAGTCACAAACAAGTCACACCTGGGATGCTGTTGGTTGGGCTGGCTGGATACCAAGTGGGAGATAAGGAAGGATCAATGGGGAACACCAACTGCTAAAGGACCCTGATGTTACTGAGAGCTTGGATTTGATTTGAGGTACGTGGGGGCCACTCTACTACCAAGTCGTCACTGTTTACCGAGTACTTACTAGGCGCTAAGCATGTTGCCACGTGCTTTAAGTATACGGATTTATCCTCACAACAACCTTGTAAGGCAGATACTATTATTCGTTTTTTATAGACCAGGAAACTGGGATCCAAATTTTGAGTAATTTGCTCAAGGATTCTAACCCCGGGGTTGTCCGCCTGCCTGAACTATGCTATACTGACTAAAGAAGTACAGGCATGAGATCTGGAGGTCTGAAGAGGGGCTGTGGTTCTAGAAAAGAATATGTACTAGCAAAGCAGAAGGACTGGCAGAGTTCAGACTGCTTGGGGCATGAGCAGGAAAGAATCACAGGACTTGAAGACTGTAAGCCTTAGGGACTGAGGCTAGAGAAGCCGCTAATGAGGGCTAAGGTTAGCTTGCAGATCAGCTGCACACACAGGTAACTGAAACTAAGGGCAGAACAGAGGGTTAGGATCTCAGAAAGTGCCCACAGTGAGATCTGGGCTGCGTGGAAAAAACTCAGGGAAATAAGCTTATCAAAGAGACATGAAGAAAACTCAGCAAAATGGGATCACAGAGCTGGGCAAAAGGTGGAGAGAGAGCCAGAGAATAAGAGATTGCTTTGTGTCTGCGCAGGAAGAGGTCTAGCATTGAAGGCTTCTGTATCTGCCCCCTCCTCCCCACCCTGGTAGACCTGATCCATCCCACGATCACAGCTCCCTTCCCTCCATTACTTACCTTGATGGGTGTCAGGTGCTGGAAGTGGCGATGAGGGTGTGGGATCAGGCTTGGGGGGCAGTCCCACTGGGAGGCAGAGTAAACCCGGATCTCACTCTTCTGGTCAGTGGTCAGGAGCTGGGCACCGTCGGGACTGAAATGAGCTGGCAAAGTGAAAAGCCCCTGAGCTCAGGGAACCACGGGCCCCCTGTTGTCCCGGCCCTCACAGGCCTCTTGCAGGGGCACCCTCCCTCCCTCTCCTTTCTAGAGACAGGTGGAAGGGAGGTGACTCTGGGCTGCGAACAAAAACATCCTAGAGGCTCAGCAGCTGATACGAGCAGCTAGAGTCAGAAAGGCTTCAGGTTTCAGCTTGGCCGATGCTATCTGGGGTATAAAGGTTTGGCCTAGTGGCTTCTACACTTTGAGGGAAAACCCCTGAAGCGGTCGGGCCAGCAGGGTCTGCAGGAAGGACGAGGTCTGGTATATCACACCTGCGTTGACGGGATGCCTGTGCAGCAGCGAGTAGAGGAAGCTGGATTTCCCTCTAACCTGGCGCAGGTCCCAGATTTTCACTGTTTGATCTACGGAGGCTGTGGCCAGGAACCAATCACAGCACGGGTTCAGGGCCACGTGGGTCACTTTCTTTTTGTGCATTCTCAGATTCCAAAGCTGCAGAGAAAATCTCGGTTCAGGTGGGGGGCGCAGAACTGAGGCTGGGGGTCAGGGAGGGAAGGGGAGGACCTGGGCTCCAGAGAACGCACCTCCCTGCCGTCCATGTTCAGCAGGATCACGTTCCCCACGTTATCTCCTGTGACCACCACTCGGCTTTTGACGGACACATCCAGGCTGCAAAACCAGAAGCTGGAGGGAGAGACTGTGCTGTAAGATTCTTGGGGACAGAGGCAAGTTCCATTTATTCCCTGTTGCAGCTCACGTATATTAGACAGTCAATAAATATTTGTGGAATGAATGAATAACTTGTCGTGGACTCCCAGTGAGGGGCACTCAGACTTGTCTACCAGCCCCACAGAGGTTATGGGGGTGGTGGGGCTCAGAAACCTGTCCAGTTACTGCTGGGCCCAGGATCCTCAGCTACTCAGAGTCCCTGAAGCAGCCAAAACCAGAGCCATAACGCAGGTCCCCAGGCAGGCTTGCCCCCTTCAGCCCTGGTCCTGAGGAAGACTCAGGTATTGCTTTCTCCCTTCACCCTCCACCCTTCGTCTGGCCAAAGGAGATGTGACACACCAAACAGGGACTGCCCAGCTCTGTTCCTCACAGCTGGCTAGAAAGGAACTTCTGCCCCCTTCTGAGCATTCAGGGGGAAAGGCACACACAACTCAGAAGCTGTATCTTGCTCTTTTGTCCCTCGGACTACATGATATGAAGAGATGGGGTTGGAGGGTGCTTCAGGGATCCTGATACCCAGCCAGGAGAGCTCAGATTCACATTTTTTTCCCTCAAATCCTTGCTACACTGCCTTTTGCATCCCTTGTAAACACCTTTCATGGGGAGGGCTTCTTGTGGAAGAGTAAGTCCATTCTGTCACCTGTCCTATCGCTCTTGTATTTCTTACCCCTGTGGGGCAGCCCAGTGCTAGTTAGACCCCCACCCCCCCAAATACTTAGGGGGCAGAGTCATGTCTCTGGCTAGAAATCAAAGTGACAAGCATTTTGTAATTTCTCCAGCCACTTGCTCTTGGGGAGTCCAAAGTGCTTTATGGACATGATTATATCCATTTAAGCTTCCATCAGGGAACTGGTCAGGTCATTACATCCCAGTGAATGCAAGGAATGGAATCTTAAGTTCTTCATTCGTGCTCCAGGCTTTAAGTGGCTTTGTAGGCAAATGCCATGTTGACTTGTCCAGTGAGAATCAAGGTCTAGTCTAATACAGGAATGACTGACAGAAGAGCTGAAGCTTCCCATGCTGAGAAAAGCTGAAGCTCCAGAACCGCTCCCTGAAGCAGTAACCCACCTGGCCCAGAGTAAGAGCAGCTAAAGAAAAAGTCTGAGAGAGAGGGAAGCATGGAAAGGAGCTAACACCTTTCCTTTCTTCCCTGTGCCAGGTTTGGGTAAAAGAAATGGGACCTGGATGCTCTCGCCAGAACTACACCGAGAGCCTAGAAGCCCTTTCCCCTCTGAGTTAAACTACTCACTTGCAGGTGCCTGAGCTGGCAAAAACTCGGAGGGTGTTGCCTTTAAAGTCTTGCAGCCTAGTTGTTCCCTCCATTGAGGAGGTGAAAAACTGGTTGGTATTGAGAGGGTTAAACTTCAGCCCAGTGATGCTCCCTCCAGCTCCAATCTAACACAAGGAAGAAAAAAGCCAGTGAGTGACAACGGCCCAGGAAGAGGACGAAGCCTGGGTGCACATACTCTGCTCAGACACAAGAGCCAGCCAGACCGCACTTGGGGCCAGGCCAGCTTAGATGCCTAGACAGTAGGATGCTCTCCACAGTACTGTTTCTTAAGGTTTTAGTTTTAATTTTATACTTTTTAATTAACATACAGTAAATTTGTTGTTTTTGGTATACAGTTCTATGAATTTTAACACGTGTAGATGTGAGTAACCACCACCAAAATTAGGGTGCAGGACAGTTGTGTCACTTCCCCAAAAATCCCTTGTGCTCTCCCACTGTAGTCCCATCCTCCCCCCCGACTCCTATCCCCTGGCAACCACTGATCCCTTCTCCATCACTATACAATAGTTTTGCCTTTGACAGACTGTCATATAAATGAATTATACGGTATGCAGCCTTTTGAGACTGGCTTCTTTCATTTCACTCAGTGTAATGCCCCTGAGTTTCATCCAACTTGCTGTCTGTATCTATAGTTCATCCCATTTTATTGCTGAGTATTCCATTGTGCGGATATACCATAATCTGTTTAGCATATAAGTGCTCTTTTCAGAAGAGCTTCAGCTTGGAACAGTGGCTGGGTTAGGAGGGCTGATGTCAGATCTGAGCTCCTTCCTGTTTTTTCCAGACATCTCAGAAATGATGATGAAAATAATCATGATAACATCAGTAGCATAACCTTATTAAGTGCTTATTATATATCAAGCACTGTTTTAAGAACTTTACATCCTCAAGGCTCCTCCTCCACTTCTCGCGTATGCTGTTGCTGTCCCAGCCTTAGTTCTACAAGGCCTCTTACACAGCATCCACTTAACTCAATCAGCATACTAACGGGCACTTTCCATTCCCTCTCTGAAACATTCTCACTGATGCCCATGGTTCACCAAACCCTTGCTGCTGTAAGATAATCTGCTCCCACTAGCTGAGTTCTGTGCTTACGAAGGGTTAGTTGTGTTTGTTCTTAAACCTATATATGCCAGTTGTAGTTTGTATTGTCATCATGTGACTTAATTTACATGATGTGATTTATTAAACATTTAAACTTTAAACACTTAAAACATTTCATCAAACATGTAATTTGGGCTTCCCTGGTGGCACAGTGGTTGAGAGTCCGCCTGCCGATGTAGGGGATACGGGTTCGTGCCCCGGTCTGGGAAGATCCCACATGCCACGGAGCGGCTGGGCCCGTGAGCCATGGCCGCTGAGCCTGCGCGTCCAGAGCCTGTGCTCCGCAACGGGAGAGGCCACAACAGCGAGAGGCCCGCGTACCGCAAAAAAAAAAAAAATGTAATTTAATTAAACTGATGAAATATGTGCAAAAAGAAAAGACTATTGTTATTTCTATGAAATCCATATGAACGCTTTGGAAAAACTAGATAAAAATGATTTGCTAAAAATAATAGTTGTTGAATTAAGCATGGGTGAGATACTTATAAACAATTAGGGTGGGAAACTAATAAAAATTTAAAAAGAATCTGCAATCAGATTGCTCCACAACTAATTTTAAATTATGTCTCCACTTTTGGGGAATGGAAACTAGACCCTATAAAAAAGGCATCATGGATATGGGTTATGTAAGACCAGGTGAACCCTAATCAGTCAACACTTACTCCAAGAAAAGGACTGGCCCTATGTCAAAGCGTTAGTAATAAACACACGTAAACAGTTTAAGGTAAAACGCATGAGTGTTCTAGCAAGAGTGGGCTAAATGGTTATGACCAATTCTTGCACTGAGAAGGACTAACCAAACCTGGACAAAATATGAAAAAGAGATATGTTTGAGACCTCCAATTCCAGGGATGGTGGGTTAGCTGGTGTCAGGCCAACCTTCTGTCAAGAAAAACTAGAAAAGACAGATAAAATACATGTTTTCAAAGGCAAGTTTCTGAAGTCAACGAAGAGCTATCAAGGCATCAAGGACTTGAAGTCCAGCCTCCTAGAGAGAAGAGAAGCAGAGAGGTACGCCTGACATTGCGATGCTGCTTTTCCTCTTGAGGCGTTATGCAGATAAGAACGTGGTGGCTGAGAAGCTGAGCAGAGGTTCTGTCAGTCTCAAGAGGGGCAGAAACTGGAGTTCAGACCTGTCAAGGAGGAGAGGTCTTGGAAAAAGCCCAGCTTTTAGTTAGGATCCCCAAAACCCTAAAAATAAGAGCAAACTGGAAACAGACCATCCCTCACAAAGACTGAAGTCCAGATTCAAATCATGTCAATCACTGATCAGATTAAGATGATCTGATTCCACCTGACCTGCCTGCCAGAGGAAAAAAATTCTTTCTGGAGGAAAATAACAGCACTCAAAACTTCAAATTATATCTCTACAAGTTTTTATATGCAATATTTTGCATCAAATCTAAAATTATCCAGAATATCAAATAACCAATAACTAAGAGAAAAAGCAATAGTTGAAAGACACTCAAAGGAGATCCAGGTATTGGTGCTATTAGACACAGGCTTTAAAATAATTGTAATTAGTATACATTTAAAAAATAGACCTAATTTAAAAATGGACAAAGGGAGTTCCCTCGCGGCCCAGTGGTTAGGACTTGGCACTTTCACTCCTGTGGCCCAGGGTTCAATCCCTGGTTGGGGAACTAAGATCTGGCAAGCTGCACAGTGCAGCCAAAAAACAAAAAAAACAAAAAAAAAAAGGACAGGATTTCAACAGACATTTCTCCAAAGAAGATATACAAATAGTCAGTGGCACATGAAAAGATGCTCAACATCATTAGTCATTAGGGAAATGCAAATCAAAACCACAATGAAATACTATTTCACACCCACTAGGCTGGCTATAATTAAAAAGACAATTACAAGTGTTGTAAGACAGCCTATGGAATGGGAGAAAATACTGCAAACTATATATCTGATCAGGGGTTAATATTAACAGTATATAAGGAACTCGGACAACTCAGTAGCAAGAAAACAATCTGATTAAAAATGGGCAAAGGATTTGAATACACATTTTTCCAAAGAATACATACAAATGGCCAACAGGTATATGAAAAGGTGCTCAACATCACTAATCATCAGGGAAATGCAAAACTACAATGAGATATCACCTCACACCTGTTAGAATGACTATTATCAAAAAGACAAGCGAGGGCTTCCCTGGTGGCGCAGTGGTTGAGAGTCCGCCTGCCGATGCAGGGGACACAGGTTCGTGCCCCGGTCCGGGAGGATCCCACATGCTGCAAAGTGGCTGGGCCCATGAGCCATGGCTGCTGAGCCTGCGCGTCCGGAGCCTGTGCTCCGCAACGGGAGAGGCCACAACAGTGAGAGGCCCGCGTACCGCAAAAAAAAAAAAAAAAAAAAAAAAAATAGACAAGCGATAACAAGTGCTGGCCAAGATGTGGAGAAAAGGGAACTGTTGAATACTGCTGATGGGAATGTAAATTGGTAGAGGCATTATGGAAAATACTATGGAGGTTCCTCAAAAAATTTAAAATAGAACTACCATATGATCCAGTAATTCCATTTCTGGGTACATATCAAAAGGAAATGAAATCAGTTTCTCAAAGAGTTCTGTCCTCCTGTGTTCATTGCAGCATTATACAGAAACAACTTAAGTGTCTGCTAATGAATGAATGGATAAAGAAAATGTGGTATGTGTGTGTGTATAAATGGAATATTATTCAGCCTTAAAAAGAAGGAAATCCTGCCATCTGCAACAACATGGATGAACATGGAGGACGTCAGACACAGAAAAACAAATACTGAATGATCTCACTTACATGTGCAATCTAAAAAAGTCAAACTCACAAAGGCAGAGAGTAGAATAGTGGTTGCCAGGGGCTGGGGTGGGGGGAGGGGAATGGGGAGATGTTTGTCAAAGGGTACAAAGTTTCAGTTATTCTTGAGATCTAATGTACAGCATGGTGACTATAGTTAATATACTGTACTGCATACTTGAAATTTTCTGAGTAGATAAGTGTTCTCAGCACGCATGCGTGCGCGCACACACACAAAAAACTATGTAAGGTGATGGATGTTAATTAGCTTGATGGTGTAACCATTTCACAGTACATACATGTATTAAAACATCACGTGGTACACCTTAAATATGTACAATTTTTGTCAGTTAAGTGTTGGTGAGGATGTGGAGGAATTGAAGCCCTCCTACATTGCTGGTGGGAAAGTGAAATGGAGCAGTTGCTTTGGAAAACAGGCAATTCCTCAAAAAATTAAACATAAAGTTACCGTATGACCCAGGAGATATATACACCCAAGAGATATATACTCAACAGAAATGAATATGTTGATGTACAAACTTGTATGCAGATATTCATAGGAGCATCTTCATGAGAGTTAAAAAAGCTAAAAATCAATGACGCAAATATCCATCTCAAGAAGCTGTAACACAAACAAGCTAAAACCAAAGAAAGTAAAAGAAAAAAAAAAAGAACAGAAGTTAATGAAATAAAACAAATACACTGTGGAAAGAATCAACAAAGCCAAAAGTTGGTTCCATGAAAAGACTAATATAATTAAATGGATAAATCCCTGGTGAGAATGACCAAACAAACAAGAAGGCACAAATAACCAATGTAATGAATGGAAAAGATTATCAATATAAATCTTAGACATTTTAAAAGATAATAAGAGGACATCATAAACAATCTTTTGGCAATAAGTTTGAAAACTTAGAGTTAATAGTCAAATTCCTAGAAAAGTACAAACTTGCCAAACTGAAAGAAGATGAAAAAGAAAAATCTGAATGCTCTGGTATCTATTAAAGAAATTGAGTCACAACTAAAAACTTTCTTGCAAAGTAAGGTCCAGATCCTAATGGCTTCAGTGGTGAATGTACTAAATATTTAGGGAAGAAACAATCTTTTTTTTTTTAAACTTTATTTTCAAACTATCTCAAACTCATAGAAGAGTTGCAAGAATAGCACAAAGAACTGTTTTTCTGGAACCATTTGATAATAAATTGCCAACATGATGTCCCATCACACTCAAATACTTTATTGTGTACTTCCTACAAGAATATTCTCTGACACAGCCACGGTAAAACCATAAAACCACCAAAACTTAGTGGTATCTAAAGTAGTTCAAGCTCACAGAAGCAGAAAGTAGAACTGTGGTTGCCAAAGGCTGGAGGGAAGGGGAAATGGTGAATTGTTATTCAGTGGGCACAGTTTCAGTTTCACAAGATGAAAAAGTTCTAGAACTCTGTTGCAAAACAATGTGAATATAGTGTTAGTACACTTAAAAATGGTTCAGATGATACATTTTATGTTATGTGCTTTTCCCACAGTTTTTAAAAGAAGCAGTATCGCTTGCTAGAAATATAACTGTAAAGGTAAAAGAGTGAAAAAAATATTTAAATGAAAAAATCGACTATAACTAATAAACCAAAACAAACAAAAAACAATCAGTGTAGTTTACCACATTAATAGAATAGAGGAAGAAAATCACTGCTGACCTCAAGAGACAAAAAAGTATTTGATGAAATTCAATTATCATTCACGATAAGAGCTTCTGGCAAACTACGAATAAAAGAGGAACTTACTTCATCTGATAAAAGGTATTTAAAAACAAGTTTTAAAAACAAACAAGCTCTTAGGTATATACACAAAAGAACTGAAAACAGTTCTAACAAAAACTTGTACATGAACATTCATGGCAGCTGAATCATAACAGCAAAAGGCAGAAACAATCCAAATGTCCATCAACAGATGAATGGTGAAACAAAATTTGGTGTATTCATACAATTGAATATTATTCAACTACAAAAAGGAATAAAGGGCTGATACATGCTATAACATGGATGAACCCTGAAAACATTATGCTAAGTGAAAGGAGTCAGACCCCAAAGGACAAATATTTATTGTATGATTTCATTTATATGCAGTACCTAGAATAATCAAATTCAGAGACAGAAAACAGATTAGTAGGGCTGAGGGGAGGGGTAATAAAGAGTCATTGTTTAATGGGTACAGAGTTTTATTTGGGGATGAAAAAGTTCTGGAGATGGATAGTGGTGATGGTTGCATAACCATGTAAATGTACTTAGTACCACTGAGTTGTATGCTTTAAAATGGTTAAAATGGTAATTTTCATGTTATGTATATCTTATCACAATAAAAAGTAGCAGAAACCTTATTTAATGACAAAAAATAAAAGCCTTCTATAATCAAGAATAAGACAAGGATGTCTGTTATAGCCAACATTCAACAAAGTAGTAGAGGTCTTAGCCAATGGAATAAGGCAAAAAAAGAAGTGAAAAAATGGTAAAGTAAGAAATCAAACTCTCATTTATTTGTAGATGACAAGACTGTGTAGGAAAAAAATTTAAATACTCAGAGAAACTACTAAAATTAGTTAAGTATGAATTTCTACTTCCAGCTATGATGGAGTGTCAGAAACCAGATATATCCTCCTGCCTTACACAACTAAAAAAAAATGAAAAAATACATGAAATGAGTTTTCAGACACTGGGCAACAGGCAGCACAAGACAAGAGGGAAAGAAATGAGGTAGCCCTGCAATTGTCCCAGCTTACTGCTTGGAAAGAGTATCCAGGCTGCAGCACAGGGAGGGAAGACCCAAACAGCCTAATAGTCTCATTAAGCTGAGGTGACAATTTGGGAAAGCCAACAGGGCAAGAATTTGTGGGGGAAAATGCTGGAGGGGGAGATATACAGAGAGAGCGTTCTGGAGATTTTCAGAGGGGTCCCCTCAGGCCTTGGAGTAAATATTATTGGGTAAATGTGTATAAAGAAACTACATAAGGCTGAGGTAAAACCACCAGAAATGAATAGAAGGAGAAATCCTCAGAACAGTCTGTATTCTCACCATCCAGAATGAAAAAATTCTTAATATACAGAACATTGAGTAGAGTCCTCAGAAGGGCTGCCTCAGGGTGAGGTCAACTCACATCTGAACTATAGGCTGCCTTAGACCCATGCTAACTGGAGTAGGTTGAATAATGGTCCCCAAGATGTCCATGCCCTGATCCCTGGAACCTGTGAATATTACTTTAGATGACAAAGGGACCATTTTTAAAGCAGCCAAAAGAAAAAAAGAAAAACCACATGAAGAGGAACATAAGAATGAGAGCAGACTTTGCATCAGAAATTATCTTTAAAGTACTAAAAGAATAAAAAAAGTCCCATGAACCTAGAATTCTATACCCACCAAAAATACCTTCAAAAAAAAAAAAAGGAGGGGGGGGCAACATAAAGACTTTCTCAGACAAACAAAAGGAAAAAATGCATCACCAACCAACCTACATTACAGGAAACGTTAAAGGAATCTCTTCAAGCAGAAAGAAAATGGAAAATGTTACCAAAAGGAATTCTGGATCATACAAAGGAATGAAATGCCCTGGAGATGGCAAATATGTGGGTAAATATTAAAGTTTTTTTCTCATTTAAAAAATATCTTGGGACTTCCCTGGGTCCAGTGGTAAAGCATCCACCTTCCAATGCAGGGGACACGGGTTCAATCCCTGGTTGGGGAACTAAGATCTCACATGCCACGGGGCAACTAAGCCCGTGTGCTGCAACTACAGAGCTCGTGCACCTCAACGAGAGAGCCCGCCTGCTGAAAACTAAAGAGCCCACATGCTCTGGAGCCCACATGCCCTGGAGCCTGAGCGCCTCAACTAGAGAGAAGCCAACGTGCCACAACAGAGCCCGCACCGCAATATCTCGTGTGCCTCAACGAAGATCCCGCATGTCCCAATTAAGTCCTGACGCAGCCAAAAAAATAAAATAATAATAATAAAGAAAGTAAATATTTTAAAAAATTAAAAAGATATCTTTAGGGACTTCCCTGGTGGTCCAGTGGCTAACACTCCATGCTCCCAATGCAGGTGGCCTGGGTTAGATATCTGGTCAGGGAACTAGGTCACATGCTGCAAATAAGAGTTCGCATGCCGCAACTAAGAGTTCGTATACCGCAACTAAAGATCCCACATACCGCAACAAAGATCCCATGTGCCACAACTAAAACCCAGTACAGCCAAATAAATAAATAAATATTTTAAAAAATAAAAATAAATAAAAAGTATCTTTAAAAGATACCTGCCCTACAATCCAGCTATTCCACAACTAGGTGTTTACTTGAGAAAAATGAAAACATATATCCACACAAAGACTTGTACATGAATGTTCATAGAAGCTTTATTTGCAACAGTCAAAAACTGGAAAAAGTCCAAATGCCTTTCAACAGGTGAATGGATAAATAAACTGTGGTATATCGATACACTGGAAAACTACTCAGAAAGAAAAAAAATACTACTGATACATGCAAAAATGTAGATGAATCTCAAATATTTATACTGCATGAAAGAAGCCAAAAAAAAGAGTATATATTGTATAGTGCCATTTATATAAAAGTCTTGAAAATGATCAATAGGGATAGAAAGTGGATCAATGATTTTCAGGTGTCAGGACAGAGGGAAGAAAGGGATGGATTACCAAGGTGTGTGAGGAAACTTTGGGGGTGATGGATATGTTCATTATTTTAATTGTGGTGATGGTTTCATGGTTGTATACATATGTCAAAACTCATCAAATCGTACAATTTAAACACGTGCAGTTTATCATATATTAGCTATATCTCAATAAAGATTTAACAGAAAACAAAAACAAAAGATAATTGTGTAAAGCAAAAAAAAATGTAGGGTTTATAACATACATAGAAGTAAAATGTAGGACAATGACAGAAGGGAGAAAACAGAAGTAAATATATAGTTGTAAGAGTCTTACAGTACATGTGAAGTGGTATAACATTATTTGAAGGTTCTCTCTTACATTAAAGATGTACATTGTGGGGAATTCCCTGGTGGTCCACTGGTTAGGACTCCTCACTTTCACTGCCAAGGGCCCAGGTTCAATCCCTAGTCAGGGAACTAAGATCCCACAAGCTGTGTGGTCAAAAAAAAGAAATGTACATTATAAACCCAAGAACAACTACTAAAAGAGAGAAAAGAGAAAGGAAAAGAAGTGTAACTAATAATCCAATAGTGGAGATAAAATGGAATCATAAAAAGTACTCAACCAAAAACAAGACAAGAAAAAAAGAAAAATGGAGCAAAGCAATGGGACAAATAGAAATACAAGATAACAGACTTAAACCCAATCATATTTATAATCATATTAAATGTAAATGGTCAAATGGTCCAATTAAAAGGTAGAGATTGTCAGATTGGATTTTTTTTTTTTTTTTTTGGCTGTGCCACCATGTGGCTTGTGGGATCTTAGTTCCCCAACCACAGACTGAACCGGGCCCTCAGCAGTGAAAGCACCAAATCTTAACCACTGGACCACCGGGGAATTTCCCACAGGTTAACTTTATTTTAAATGAAATTTTTAAGAAAATTACTGAGATATTGACATATAACACTGTATTAGTTTTAGGAGTCCTAACCACTGGACTGCCAGGGAATTCCCAGATTGGATTTTTTTTTACATGCTATCTACAGGAAACTCATTTATATACAAATACACAAATATATTAAGAATAAAAGTATGAAAAAAGATATACAATGTAAATACTAATGATAAAAAAGCTGCAGTGGCTACATTAATATCAAACAAAGATTTCAGAACAAGAAATATTACCAGGGGTAAAGGGGGACATCTCACAATGACAAAGTTGTCAATTCATCAAAATGACATAATTTTAAACGTGTAAGCACCTAATAACATAGTTTCCAAATGTTGAAGCAAACACTAAAGGAAAATAGACAGAACCACAATTTTATAGTTGAAGATTCCAATATTCCTCTCTCAATAATTGATGAGACATAAAATCAATAAGGATACAGAACATTAAAAAAAAGATACAAAACATTTAAACAACTCTCAACCAACTTAACCTGACATTTAGAGAATAATTCACCCCAAAACAGGGACTTCCCTGGCAGTCCAGTGATTAAGACTCCATCCTTCCACTGCAGGCGGCATGGGTTCTATCCGTGGTCGGAGAACTAAGATCCCACATGCTGCGCAGTGCAACCATAGGAAAAAAAAAAAAAATTCACCCAAAAACAGCAGAATACACATTTTTTTTCAAATGCATATGGAAAACTCACTAAGATAGTCCATATGCTCAGCCAAAATACAAATAAAAAATGTAAAATGACTGAAATCATGTAAAATGTCTTTTGTTCGTAACAGAATTGAACTAGAAATCAATAACGGAGATATCTCAACAATGCCCAAACATTTGGAAATTAAACAAAATACTTCAGAATAACCCATAGGTCAAAGAAGAAATCATAAAGAATTTGGAAAATAATTTGAACTGAATGGAAACAAAAACACAACAAAATCTGTGAGATGCAGTTAAAGAAAGAGAGGGAAATGTATAGCAGTAAATGGTTATATTAGAAAAGAAAGGTCTCAAATAAACAATTCAAGTTTCTATTTTAAGAAACCAGAAAAAGAAAAGCAAATTATACCCAAAGTGAGCATAGGAAAGAAAATAATACAACAAAAATCAACAAAAAAGAAAAGGGAAAAACAACAGAGAAAAAAATCAATGAAACTAAAAGCTGGTTCTTTGAAAATATCAACAAAATTGATAATCCTCTAACAAGACTGATCAGGGAAAAAAAAAGAGAAGACACAAATTACCAATATCAAGAAATATGAAAAAAAAAAAGAAATATGAGGGAAGACATTACTACAGATCCTATGGATATTAAAAGGATAATAAGGGAATACTATAATCAACTTTACACCACTAAATTAAAAAATTTAGATAAAGTGGACAAATTACTTGAAAGAAACTACCAAGCTCCTTCAAGAAGAAATAGATAGGGCTTCCCTGGTGGCACAGTGGTTGAGAATCTGCCTGCTAATGCAGGGGACACGGGTTCGGGCCCTGGTTTGGGAGGATCCCACATGCCGCGGAGCAACTAGGCCCGTGAGCCACAACTACTGAGCCTGCGTGTCTGGAGCCTGTGCTCCGCAACAAGAGAAGCCGCCATAGTGAGAGGCCCGCGCACCGCGATGAAGAGTGGCCCCCGCTTGCCACAACTAGAGAAAGCCCTCACACAGAAACGAAGATGCAACACAGCAAAAATAAATTAATTAAAAAAAAAAGAAATAGATAACCTAAATTGCCCTGTATCTATTAAGAAATTGAATATATAGTTAGAAACCCTCCAACAAAGAAAACTCCAGGCCCAGATGGCTTCACTAGTGAATCCTATGAAAAATTTAAGAAAGGAATAGTACCAATTCTATACAACTTATTCCAGAAAATTCAAGTGGAGGGAATACTTCCCAACTCTTTACATGAGGTCTACATTACCCTGATACCAAAACCAAAGGCATTACCAAAAAAACGAAATATGATATATATTTTTAAATTTTATTTATTTATTTTTGGCCATGCCCAGTAGCATGTGGGAATCTTAGTTCCCCAACCAGGGATCGAACCCGCGCCTCCTGCAGTGGAAGCATGGAGTCTTAACCACTGGACCGCCAGGGAAGTCCAGGAAATAAGATATTTTTAAGTGGTCGTCATCTGGTACAAGATGACTAAACTAGGATATGATCTAATAAGTAAAATACAACAGATTCTAGGATAGAATATTTACAAAAAAATATAAGTAGAAGAACGGATGTGTATAACAGTATATACACGCAGATAAAGATGCCCCAAATGGGGATTTCAGGTAATAGTTACTTTATTCTTTATACTTTTTTCTGTGTTGCCTGAATTTCTTACAATGAGCACAGGTCATTTTTACAATGAGAATAAAATAATCTTCACTTTGAAAATGTAATACATGTCTCCTCGCCAAGGGCCTGAAAGATTAAGATCAGAGCCAAGGTCAGATGACTAAAGAAATGACAAAATGAAGCACTGCTGCTCCCTCAGTCACTGCTCTCAAATCAACTTTCTGCTGTCAGCTCCTGGGAGTAAAAACAGACAGTTCTCCAGACCACACACCCTTCTCCTGCTACAACCTAGCTCCCTACTAGTCACAGAGTTCAAATACCCAGACCAATCTCCGCAACAGTGTGTAAGGAAACTTCACTTAAATGCACATCATAATAAAGGGTGATATAAACCAAAAGCAGCTTCAGCCTGACACAAGTTCAAAGCAGTTATCATTCCCCTTTTAGTCAGGAAACTCTTCCCCTAGGACACTCTTAGGCTGTTTCTTAAATTTCTCTATTCCCATGTCCTGGATGCCTAGGGAAAAAACCAATCTCCTCCTGCCTGAGCTCTGGGTTCTGACTTCAACTTAAAGCTACCCCTCCTGGGGGTCACCTGTCTTACCAGCTGGGTAGACAGACCACCAAGTAATCCCCTGGCTGCCTTTCTTTGGGTTTCAGGCACTTATTTTCTTGAACACTGATCTCATACCTTGAATCCTAATCTTCAAGCCTGCCTAACCTGGCCTTTTCTGATGAGCTGCTCTCCAAACCCTCCACTTAAAAGAACTCATGCTGGGTTTACCTTTGGCCTCTAAACCTGAGGTAGAAAAACAATGAGCTAATGCAGAATCCAGTTCACAAATGTGTTTTGTTTAGCTACAGAGCATGTTCAATTTCATTTAGTTCCCAACATTAAAAACCAGGATATTTTAAATTGAAACCCTTGAGTACTGTTGGCGGGAATGTAAAATGGTACAGCCTCTATGGAAAACAGTATGGTGCTTCCTCAAAAAATGAAAAACAGAGTCACAATGTGATCCAGCAATTCCACTATGGGTACATAACCAAAAGAACTGAAAGCTGGGGCTCGAAGAGATATCTGTACAACCGTGTTCACAGCAGCATTATTCACAAAAGCCAAAAGGTGGAAACAACCCAAATGTCCATCAACAGATGAATGGATAAACAAAATGTGGTACATACATACAGCTGAATATTATTCAGCCTTAAAAGGGAAGAAAATTCTGACACATGCTGCAACATGGATAAAACTTGAGGACATTGTGCTAAGTGAAATAAGCCTGTCACAAAAGGACAAATACTGTCTGATTCCACTTGTATGAGATACTTAGCAAAAATCATAGAGACAGAAAGCAGAATGTGGTTGCCAGGGTCTGGAGGGAAGGAGGAACGGGGAATTAGTGTTTAATGGCTACAGAGTTTCAGTTTTGCAAGATGAAAAAGTTCTGGAGACTGGTTACACAGGAATGTAAATGTACTTAAAGCCACTGAGCTGTACACTTAAAAATGGTTAAGATGGTAAATTTTATATGTGTTTCATTACAATTTTTAAAAATCAGAACATTTCAGTCTTCATTTGAAAAAATCAGATCTGATACCTCAGGACCTAGATTCTCACCTGTCAACCATCTCCAATTTACCACTAACCACCATCCTACATCATTCTTTTATCTGTCTGGCTTCTTTAGGCATGTGAATTTGTGGCTCCTGCTCTAAACCCAGAGCATCACCTTTCACAGTATAGCCCTCCAATGTCAGTCCCCAGCTGGGCAAGCCAAGGGTCTTGTCTTTGGTGGAGGGGCCAATACCCTCACCCCTCAGCGACTGATGACAAACACTAGCACAATTAAGACCATCCCTAAAAAGCTCTATGCCAAACCTTGCCCCAAACACACTCTCCCTTTCCTCCTTTTCTCTCCATTTATCTAAATATTGTTCTTCCTCACTCCTCACTCATCCATGAAACCTCTATTGACTCTAGTTCACAAGAGGTTCTTCCTTCTCTCATGTTCTGTAGCATTCAGCATCTGTACTGCTGTATTGTTAGTTATCTTGTAGGCAGACATCCCACCTATCCAGTTATACTCCAAGCCCCTCATTCATTCAACAAATACAAAGCAGCTATCTAGGCCAAACATTGTTTTAGGTACTGGGGATACAGTGGTAAATCAGAAAAACAAGGTCCCGGCCATCATGGAGCTTACCTTCCAGTGGGTACAAAGACATACAAACAAGTAAAACATTTCAGCTATTGATAAACATTGTGGGGGAAAAGTGAAGCAGGATAATGAGATAGGGAGTCATTAGTGATTAGGCAGAGCAGTCAGTAATAGCCTTTTTGAAGAAATATATTGAGCCGAGACCTGAATGATAAGAGGGAGCCAGCCATGAGAAAACCATGGGAAAGAGCACTCCAGTCAAAGGGAACAGCAAGTGCAAAGACTCAGTTTCAGGAATAGAAATAGCGAGTATGGCTAAAGCATAGGAAATGAGGAAAGACAGTAGTACAAGATGAGGTCAAGGAGGTAAGAAAGGGTTTAGATTCTAGGTGATTTACGAGGGTGATCAATTATTTCATACTTTCTAATATTTTAAGGGCAGGCGTTCAATAAAGAGTTGAGTATCATCACCATTGACTCGTTTGAAAATACCCACAGTTATTTTTGATCTCAAGTTATCTCCTTGTTACTGGATGACTTTTCATCCCTTCAACAAACACTTCTTCAGCACTATCGTCTGGCACAGGGAACTGCTCACCCCTTTAATGAAGGTGGGTTTGTCCTTCATGCCAAAGTTCCAGAGCAAGATATCTCCCCCTTTGGAACCCACAGCCAGGGTGCTGGGGTGAGTTGGGTGCCACGCCAGGGATGTGGCCCTCCTGTCAAAAGGGGCAGCCTTTTGGAATATCCGGTAAGAAGCCAGAGAGTTCAAAAAGGACTGCTGGAGACCCTGATACAGAGAGAAAAAAATTAAGTTGAATTGAAACATAAGGGTAAATGGCCAATCTCTGACTCCCACATAGATAAGTGGGGTCAGGCCCTCCCACTGAAGGAAAAATAACTGCCTGACTCTGTGCATAAAAATAGTTGCAATATACATGATCTAATCATAGAAAGCAAGGAGGCAGGGTGCATTCCTGCTGGGACCCCCTACAGCATAGGACTTCTGCATGGCTGAGTGCCCAGTAGGCACTTCTACATGGCTGAGTGCCCAGTAGTCACCAAAGTGGGGGTGATCTGACCACTCTGACAACCCACTGAACCAACCCAGCATCTAATTTTGGACCATCCAGCAGTAAAAAAAAAAAAAAAAAAAAAAAAAGGCACCATGCAAACCCTTGAGCTCTTCAGCCAGGAAACGCCTCACCTGCTGTAGTGATGGCCAGGCAGCTGTGCCCAGCTTATGCTGGTGGAGGGCCCTGACGATGCTGCATGGTGGCGGGACCCGCAGGCTAGCCAACCCCGCCCAAAGGCAGCCTGAGTCAAATCTTCTGCTAGGACCTGCCAAGCAGAACAGATACATATTTTCCGCTCCAATCTCACTCAAAGATTTTTCTGCTGAAACATCCCAAAAAGAACGCCTTGTTGCTTCTTTCGGCATAGACAATCTCTCTTATCGCCTCCTAAGGTTTTTCTACGTTCTGCCCAGTCTCACCCAGCACAACAAATAAAGTGAGTAGGGATTCAGCCCCTTCCAAAAAACATTCCCCAAAATAGTACTTCTGAAGTGAAACTATGATCTTGCAGGGTTCCTGAGCCAAAGAAACACATGAGAACTGCAGAACTCTTCCCAGTTTGGGATGGAAAGCTAGTGATCGGGTTGGGTGACAATTTAAAAGTTATATATAAAGCACAATAAAAATATTTTAGGACAGCATAGAAGTGACTTTTTGGGAAAAGCAGTTTCTTTAAATCCTATATTAAAATAATGTAGAGGTGACCAGTGGTTGGCCCTAAGTCCGATCTCTTCTCCTTAAAACCAGCAGGATCGATAGGGTCTGGTGTGGCGCTAAATTCGCTAGGCTACTTTTGGGAAGGTAGATCCACCTAGAATAGGAATAAAGCAACTCTGGATTACCAACATGTATTTGAGGACCTGATCTCTATGAATCCCACCTCGTGACAACCAATTCTTTCTTCTCATGAACAAAAAAACACTTCATCAACAACCCCCTGTCTTTTGAGTTCCCTACATTCCTTATAGCCCCAAGTTCAAGCCCCAATAAACCCCTAAGAATGAGTTTTCGAAGGAAGGAAGGAGGGAAATGGAGGGTTCCCACAGTTAAACCAAGGACATACAGCTAGCAATCGTGACTAGAGAAATTAAGTACACACACCACTAGGCAAGGTAGGATTATCTTAAGCAGTCCTCAGTGTGTAAAAATTCTGGTACAAACAAGGAATTTGAAAAGTCCGTTGTGTCTGTTGTAATGGAGCTCATCTGCCTCTTCCTGTCACCTGAGGGAGGTTAAGCCCAATCTCTAAGGTGTCAAAGGACCTGCAGACAAAATGCACAGCCTGAGGCGTTCATAATTTGGGACAGCCTCAGGGACCCAGGGGCACCCACCCCCCCACTCCAGCTTCCTGTGTGAGAACCCCAAATGGCGGAATTAATTAAAGCAGCAGGCGCAGGCAGTACCGGGGCCCTTCAAACAGAGCTTCTTGGCCTCGGGCTCCAGCTCCCAGGGGCTTCTGTTCCTCTTGCTCTTGGGGCGCACAACCACCTCAGGGGTCTTCTGGGTTTCTGGGCGTTTCCTGGGAGCCATGGCGTCCTCCGTGCGAAGGGGTACTATGCCTTATGCCGAGATGACCGAGGAAAGATTGAAAAGCTTCTGGGGAAAAACAAGGCGGGGACCAGAGAACCCGCTGAGCCACAGGTAGGCCAACTAAGCCAACTTCCCGCCAAACAGGCTCACCGGGAAGGCGGGGGCGCGCGCGGAGAGATGGGAAGTGTGTGAGGGGAGTACCTCATCCGCTCCCCAGAGAAAAGCGATACCGCCTACGTGTTGGCCCTGAGCTAGTCCAAGTCAGCTGACCTGCCAGAAATAAACATGGCCGTCGGTGCTCGGCCTCGCAACTTGAAGCCTCTTCAGACGCGGCGCTGCCAGGCCTCTGGGCCCCGCCCCCCTCCCCAGACCGGACGCTAATCAAGGCTTCGGCTCCGCCTTCTCCACCTTCTAATTGGTGACCACGCCCTCTCGGGTTGTGTGATTGGCTGATCCGTACAGTTGGCGTGAGTAGGCTTTGTAGAAAGCAAGCCGCATCCCGGCGGTGGAAACCGAGCTGATTCTGCCTGCTGGCTTTGCGGTTGATGTTGTTGCTTATACTTCTCCAGCTTTACCGAATCCCAGCGTCTCTGTGGAGAGTGGTTGAAACTCGCAGCTTTTAATTAAAGTTTCCCCAAACCTGCTTAGTGTCCTCCTAAGGAGCAACCCGGGGCAGTGATGATGGGCCGGAGAGCGTGCGGCTAACTGCCCAGGCTGAGGTCTTGTGCCAAAGGCCATTGCAGTGAGCTTCATAGGCCTCCCACCCGGCCCGACAGGAGACAGTTCTGATGCACCCCGCTTTCTGCGTCGAGCCAGGCAGGAGATGGGGTTGGTCGGGAACTGCTGGTCCTTTCCTTCCACCGTCTAAGTCAGGTGCCAGGTGCTTTGGGAGAGTGGCAGGAGACAAAATGCATTAACGGTAGATCCTGCATTCAAGGAGCTTTCAGACAGGTAGGGACAGAAGAGAGTGCCAAAAAAATAATAATAATAATAACTCTTGGAAAGAACTGATTGCTCCAAAAGAAAAATTGGAAAAAGCTTTCCTGATGGGAAGATCAGCTCAGGGTGTTAGAAATGGCAGCCAGCAGGGGAAAGAGCAAGCTAATGGCTTCTCCCCTGCAGGCCTGTAGCTGTGTTTTCAGAGCTGTGATACAGAAGCAAGCTGCCCTCTCCCCCTTACTCAGGCCAGCCATTCGTTTCACCTCAGCGGGCACTCATTTCTGGAGGATACTGAAGTATGAGAAACGGCCCTGCCACTATATAAGGTTTACAATCTACTAAGAAGAAAAATACATGTGAGGGCTTCCCTGGTGGTGCAGTGGTTAAGAATCTGACTGCCAATGCAAGGGACACGGGTTCGAGCCCTAGCCCGAGAGGATCCCGCATGCCGCGGAGCAACTAAGCCTGTGCGCCACAACTACTGAGCCTGCGCTCAAGAGCCTGCAAGCCACAACTACTGAGCCCACGTGCCACAACTACTGAAGCCTGTGCGCCTAGAGTCCGTGCTCCACAACAAGAGAAGCCACCGCAATGAGAAGCCCGCGCACTGCAACAAAGAGGAGCCCCCACTCACCGCAGCTAGAGAAAGCCCAGGCACAGCAAGGACGACCCAACACAGCCAAAGATAAAAACAAATAAATAAATTTATAAAAAAAGATACATGTGAAACAAGTCAAACAATTCAAGCTAGAACACAGTTGAGTACTAAATTGTGGTATGCCAACCAAGACTTTTAGATGCATTCAGAAAAGATAATCTAATGGAGAAAGTAGTATTTAGGAAAGCCTCATGGGGAAGATGGGGTTTTGTGGAGTTTGCTGGGGGATGGAGAATAGCATCCTAAGAGGAGAAACAGATTGATGAAAGTTAGGAATGGGTGTGGGTTATAAGAAAGAGAAAAGCAGCTCCTGGCATCTGGATGCTGGCCTGGTATTATTAGCTAGGCCTTAGTGTTCTGTAGAAATAATTTTTCAAAACATCAGCATAGACAAGGCCATTCTGTGACCATGAGAGATCAACACAAAAACATAATCACTGCCTGCTAATGCAGGGGACACGGGTTCGAGCCCTGGTCTGGGAGGATCCCGCATGCCGCGGAGCAACTAGGCCCGTGAGCCACAACTACTGAGCCTGCGCATCTGGAGCCTGTGCTCCGCAACAAGAGAGGCCACGATAGTGAGAGGCCCGTGCACTGCGATGAAGAGTGGCCCCCACTTGCCACACCTAGAGAAAGCCCTCGCACAGAAACGAAGACCCAACACAGCAAAAATAAATTAATTAATTAATAAACTTCTACCCCCAACATCTTAAAAAAAAAAAAAAAACATAATCACTGATGTTTGAACACAGGCAAAAGTATGAACATTGTCCAAACCACAGAAATGACCAAACATCCCCCTGTTATTTTGGCTAATATGAATGACTGCAGATTCTTTGTTAATCACAGCTTTAGCTTTGCTTCATTCTTAACTGATACCCAATCACAGAATCACCCCTGTTTCCTGACAGCCTCCAATACAGAGCAAAATCCCACTTCTCTGATCCGTTATACAAACCATCCAACACAAGCCAATCCTATTTTGTTTTTTGGGTTGTTTTGTTTTGTTTTGTTTTTCTGGCTGCAACGCACAGCATGTGGGATCCTAGTTCCCTGACCAGGGAATTCGGGCCCTTGGCAGTGAGACCACGGAGTCCCAACCACTGGAATGCCAGGGAATTCCCTCCTATTTCTTTCTAATACTTTCTTCCAGAGATGTCCCACCCTTTCCTATGGTATGCATCCTCTGTTGCAATGAGCAATAGACCCAGAGTTCAACTACAGGAGTGTCCCTGATAGTATTTGGCTTGGGGGCGTTTATAAGTAGGACAGGAGGCAGCTTGAAGAGGAGAAAATTAATCACCTTAAGGAGTTGGGCAAAGTAAGAGAGGACAGATAAAGGGGGAGGTTGAATGGCAAGCAGAAGAATTCATTCTATTGACATTTATCAAAAACCTACACTGTTCCTGGCATTATTCCAGTCAAAAAGAATGCTGACTTTGCTGTACAGTAGAAATTAACACAACATTGTAAATCAACCATACTTCAATAAAATTAAAAAAAAAAGAATGCTGATATGAAAAATGTTCTTTTCCCCCATGGAGTGTGCCTTTTAATAGACAAATAAACGTACAGCTACAGTATTGTGTGACAAGCTGGGTGAGAGAGGAAGCGTTGGATTCATGTGGGGTGGGGGGGTACAGAAAAAGGACGCTTGAACTCAGCTTGGAGTGGGGTAAAGAAGGGGCAGTGTTGGGACTTCCCTGGCGGTCCAGTGGTTAAGACTCCTCACTCCCAATGTAGGGGACGCGGGTTCGATCCCTGGTCAGGGAACTAAGATTCCACATGCCACACGGGCGTGGCCAAAAAATTAAAAAAAAAAAAAAACAGTCAAGGAAATGTTCCCAGAGAAGGTGACACTTAAGCTGAATCTTGAGAGAAGACTGAGGGAGGGGAGAGTGGGAGAACATTCCAGGCAGAAGGAGTAGAAAATGGAAAGGCAGAAGGGTTATAGCCGTTCATGAGCAAAGGAAATGTCCTGCTTAATGCCAGATTTTCCCATGATCCCTTTTTAGGACTGAGGAGTCTTCCATGGTGGATTAAAAAAAAAACCAACAAACCACGTGTGAGCAGTGAAAACCTGCCTTGCACATACCAGTACATACCAGTAAAGCGCTTTGCCTCAGGTTGTGTGTTGGGCCATTCTTACCCTGAGTTTTGCTGTTTCACTGCAAAGCAGCTGCTGAGGGACTTGATGTCATCCATTCCCATCTGATGAACCTTCGGGTGAAGGATGGATAAAAGTATTTAATACATTTTTTTTGACGCAGCTAATCTGATAATAAGGTGAATGGTGCAGTATTGCTCTGGTTTCATGCCACGGAGAGGCTGTGCCATGAAACCACGTTTATAGTTGTTTCGGTTCTAACTGTGACATTACTTTTGACATAAGGCAGCACAAGGCAATTCATTCAAAAGTTGCTGGTGATAACAAATCAAGGTCTCGTGTTTGCACTGGAAGCTGGGCAGACCATGAGCATGACCCTAAATAATGCCAGTTTCTTTGATCTGCAAAACAATATGTGGCTTAGGTGTTTTCTGGAATGAATACTATGGCACGGTGGAAAGAGCATTGTACTTAGACTGTGTATGTGATCTTGGAGTCATCATTTCATTTCTCTATGCCTTAGTTTCCTCATCATAAAATAAAGGGGAGAGAAGATGTGGTCTCTCAGATCCTTTCCAGTTTTAAAATCTGTGATCCTGTGACTTGCTGTTTAAGCAGCAGAAACCAGTGACTGCTTTCAACTCTGGCCTCCCTGTGGGAAGTTTCCATCTAGTAGGAATTATTTTCCTATTGCAGGCTGATACATGACTCTGATTCTGATCAAGCTGTCAATGGATCCAAACACTCCGCTGAGTCTGCAATCCATAATCCACACGGATGGTGTGTGCAGGCTTTCCACACACAGTTACTGCATGAAGTGGTTTGCAAATGACAGCCTCAAGGATTCTGCAGCATTTGCAGGGAACTGAAGTTTAAATTCCTCCTAAAGGATTGGAAACAGACTGAATACAGCATCCAGAGTCCTTGTTGCTTGGCATCTCCAATACATATTTAACTGCCCCAATATGAATAGATTTGTAATAAAGCAAAATGAAAGCATGCTTCCCACCCTCTGGGAACAGCATCAGTTTTCAAAAATATAATTTTGGGTAGCTTTGGAAGTGTCAAACAGCTGTGTAAATACCCCAAAACCCCACCTTCTGTCTCTGCTGTGTGGGATGAGGCACCATCCACACACTAAATCAACATCCTGTCATGAAATACCACTGGTGCAGGATGCCAGGAAACTTCTCTAGGAAGCCAGAGTTACAGGGCAGTTGCCAGAGTGCTGAAATAATATACGAAAGTGCTTTGCAAACTGTAAAGTGTTCTACAAATAGAAGTTGTTATATAATCTCCTGGCAGCATGTTATTTACTGATAAGGTTTGATAAAGGTGGTGAAGAAGCTGTTCTCAAGAGTTCTCACCAGTCACTAAGCCATCATGGGAAGAGTGGGGACCAGAGAATCAGAAACCAGGGGTCTGAGTTCTGGCAATGCCTTCTGCTCACTCTTTTCATGCCATAGGTCTCAAGGACTGCAAAAATCCCAAGTGGCAGAAATAAAAATGATTCTCTCTGTGGTACAGCCGAGCCAGTTCTCTGTGAGCAGATGAGTCACAGGCTGGTGGGACCGGGAGAGCTACATTTACATCGCTGTACATTCCGCTCTTCCCACTCGCCTCTCCACTGCCCTGCTTTGGCTCCTGTCTCTAGGAGCCAATGTCCTGTTATTAGGTCATTGTAACTTCAGCAGCATGTGACAAGAAGCTCGCCCAAGGAACCTCGGCTACCATTCTCCTTGTGGAGGAAGGTGGTGAGCTGCCCAGGTAGCTGTGGTTCTTGTAGGTGAAGCCGATAGCCTCGGGAAGGGGGTGTTTCTTGGTCTTCACACACAATCTCCCCAACACTCCACACTCTGATTGGGCATCATTGCTGGCACATTTACTGTAATTCCCTTTTGTGCTCAAATATCCCTGTGTCTAAAGGCCCCAGAATCTGAGCATTTTGTCATAATTACAGGCAGTCTGGAAGAGCAAGCCACATTTGTGTTGGCAGCAGTTAGGCTGCTGATCCATTCCACAAAGAGGCACATTTGTGAAACTGGATGAAGAAAGACTGAAAGGCAGCCTGTTTTTTAAGCTCAAGAAGCATTTTACTAGGGGGACCAGCAGCTCTGGCCTCTTCTAGCCAGCAGCTCTGGCCTCTTCTAGCCTCTTGTGGTGGGTTGAATGATGGCCCCTGAAAAGATATATCCATATCCTAATCTCCAGAACCTGTGAATGATACCTTATTTAGAAAAACAGTCTTTGCAGATGTAGTTAAGGATTTTAAAATAAGGAGATCATCTTGGATTATCCAATTAGACTGTAAATCCAGTGGCAAGTGTCCTTAGAAGAGTGAGGCAGAGGGGGATAAGACACAGAGACAGAGACAGACACACAGAGAAGATGATGTGAAGGAAGAGGCAGAGACTGGAGTACTATGGCTGTCAACCAAGGGATGCCAAAGAAGCTACCAGATGGCCAGCAGCCAACAGCAGCCAGCAGAAGGGCAAGGAAAGATTCTCCCCCAGAGCCTGGGGAGGGAGTGTGGCCCTACCAACACTTTGGTTTTGGACCTTTGACCTCCAGAACCATAAGAGAAGAAATTTCTGCTGTTTTAAGTCACCAGTTTGTTGTATTTGTTATGGCAGCTCTAGGATGCTAATATACTCAGTATCTGCCATGGGTGCTCAGTATCACCAAGAAGGAAAAATCGTTGGTGAGCCCTCACATTCCTACTGCCTAGCTGTGACCTAAAGCAGATCTGCACCTCTCTAGGTCTCTTTCCTCGTTCGTAAACTGGGAAGAATAAGTCCAACTGGATAGGGTTGTTACGAGGCTGAGGTGACCAAGTGCTGAGCAGCATACCTGCGATTCCACAGCTACTCCACACACTTCCCCCCGACCCCCTTTGTCCAGCCTCACCTCAGGCACAGAGCTCTCATTCTGAGGTTGAGCTGCACAGTTTCTATACCTTCTTCCAGGTCTCAGGCTCATCAGTGAGATTCAGGATAGTGCCTGGCCCTGCCTTTTTGACACATTCTCAGATCAACATCTCAAACCTAAACTGTCCAAAGTGAAGTCTGGGGACTTCCCTGGCAGGCCAGTGGTTAGGACTCTGTCCTTTCACTGCTGAGGGCCAGGTTCAATCCCTGGTCGGGGAACTAGGATCTCACAAGCCCTGTGGTACGGCAAAAAAAAAAAAAAAAAAAAAAAAAAAAGACAAAGTGAAGTCTGATCCTCCCCTCTCCTCCTGCCTCTTTACCATTTTCCCCATCCCAGTAAATGACCTGTCTATGTAGATACTCAAGCTGAAAACCAGGGAGTCATTTTTACTTTGTTTTAATCTATTTTTATTTTTCAACTTCTCATTTTGAAATAGTTTCAGACTTACAAAGAGTTGCAAAAAGGTTACAAAGAATTTTTGTTTTAATGTTTATTTATTTATTTTGGCTGCGCCGGGTCTTAGTGGTGGCACGCAGGATTTTAGTTGCAATATGTGGACTTCTTAGCTGTGGCATGCATGCAGGATCTAGTTCCCCGACAAGGGATTGAACCCCGAGCCCCCTGCATTGGGAGCGCGGAGTCTTACCCACTGGACGACCAGGGAAGTCTGAACAAAGAATTTAAATATACTCTTCCTTAATTCCCCAAATGTTACATCATACAGAACCACAATACAATGATCAAGGTGAGGAAATGAACAGGAATGACACTATTACCTAATCAACAAACTTTATTCAAATTTTGTCAAGTGCCCCACTAATGTCCTACTCTGAGTCCTCCAAACTTATGGGAGGGAGTCTTTTTTTTTAATATTTATTTTATTTACCTATTTATTTATTTAGGCTGCACCAGGTCTTAGTGGCAGCACACGGGATCTTTGTCGCGGCACGCAGGATCTTTAATTGCGGCATGTGGGATCTTTTAGTTGTGGCATGCAGGCTTCTTAGTTGCGGCATGCATGTGGGATCTAGTTCCCCGACCAGGGATCGAACCCTGGCCCCCGGCATTGGGAGCTTGGAGTCTTATCCACTGGACAACCAGGGAAGTCCCTGGAGGGTGTCATTTTGAAATGTCTCTCCCCCCTACCATGCACACTTGAGCAAATTGTATCGATTCTCTCTCCCGGATACTTCAGGCCACGCACTGAGCACCTCCACGGCTACCACCTAGAACAGGTCCCTATCATCTTGCACCTGATGACTACAGCAATCTCCTAATTGGTCTTCCCCTAATCCAGGAGTTGGCATAGTTTTTGTGTAAAGGGCTTGATAGTAGATATTTTAGGCTTTGCAGGCATGCAGTCACCATTGCAACTACTCAGCTCTGCCACTGCAGTGCCAAAGCAGCCGTAGACCATTTGTAAGCAAGTGAGCGTGGCTGTGTGCCAATAAAACTTTATTGAAAATTTTAATTTCAATAAATAATTGAAATTATTGACACTGAAATTTGAATTCCTTAAAACCTTCACATAACACATAGAGTATTCTTCTTCTTTTGATTCTTTTTAACCATTTAATGATGTAAAAAACATTCTTAGGGCTTCCCTGGTGGCACAGTGGTTAAGAATCCACCTGCCGGGCTTCCTTGGTGGCGCAGTGGTTAAGAATCCGCCTGCCAATGCAGCGGACATGGGTTCGAGCCCTGGCTCAGGAAGATCCCACATACCGCAGAGCAACTAAGCTCCTGCGCCACAACTACTGAGCCTGCGCTCTAGAGCCTGTGAGCCACAAATACTGAGCCCACGTGCCACAACTACTGAAGTCCGTGCGCCTAGAGCCTGTGCTCTGCAACAAGAGAAGCCACAGCAATGAGAAGCCCACGCACTGCAACAAAGAGTAGCTCTCGCTCGCTGCAACTAGAGAAAGCCCACGCGCAGCAATGAAGACCCAACGCAGCCAAAAATAAATAAATAAATTAAATAAATTAATTAAATATCATTTAAAAAGAATAAACATAGTTATATTTTTTTAAAAAAGAAGAATCCGCCTGCCAATGCAGGGGACACGGGTTTGAGCACTGGTCTGGGAAGATCCCACCTGCCGTGGAGCAACTAAGCCCGTGCGCCACAACTGCTGAGCCTGCGAACCACAACTAATGAAGCCCGCACATCTAGATCCCGTGCTCCACAGCAAGAGAAGCCACAGCAATGAGAAGCCCGTGCACCGCAACAAAGACTAACCCCCACTCGCCACAACTAGAGAAAGCCCGCGCACCGCAACTAGAGAAAGCCCGCACGCAGCAACGAAGACCCAATGTGGCCAAAAATAAATAAATAAAGTAAATAAAATTTTTTTAAAAAGGATGAGTTGTATCCTTCTTTAAAAAAATAAAAATAAAATAAAAACCATTCTTAGCTTGTGGGCCATCCAGGCTACAGTTTGCTGATCCCCTGCTCTAATCCATTCCTCACACAACATCCAGAAAGACATTCAGGTCTCTCTTCTGCTTAAATTCTGCACTCAGAATAAAACAAAGCCTGCAGTGTCTGGGTGCTGCCTGCCCCTCTTTACCTCACCCTGGCCCTCTCACCCTCTCACTCACCACGCCCTACTCACTCTACCTTCTTTCCCAGGTCAAGTTCCCATTTCAGAGACTTTGCACACATCAGTCCTTTTGCCTGGAATCCTGTTTTCTAGGTTCCCTCTTTACTTAGCTAACTTCCATTTGTCTTTTGGGTCTTTTGGGCGCTTATGGGGTAGAGAAGCTTAAACTTCCTGAGAGAGATATTCTCTGACCCCCTGACAATTTAAATTATGTTCCCCTTGTTATTATTCTCTCATAGCACTTATCTTTTTTATTGCACTTTAAAACACATATCACAATTTGTAATTATGTACTCAGGCCTTTGACTTTAGTGGGAAACCCCACGGAGTCAGGGACCATGTCTGCTTTGTTTGCACTGGACCAAGCACCCAGCATCGTGTCTTGCATAGTGGGTGTTCCCTGAAAGTCAGCTAGATTAATGGATCCCCCACTAGAACTCCTCTTTCCCCAAAAAGGAGGTCCCCAGTGGACTTCGGGGAAGGGCCCCAATGAGGTAGGGCAGGCCTCCTGAGCAGAACCCTTGCCTGTGGAGCTGAAACGTGGACTATGCAACTGTACCTTCCAAAGAATCTGCCCCGGGCAAATTCCTGACCCTGGAGAAACTTTCTCTACGGTCCCTGCTCTGAAACCTGCTACACATTTCCACTCTAATGCCATCCGTCTGCTGTTCTTCCTGTGTTCTAACCCAGAGACAGCCTCCCCCACTGAGGTTAACCCTTCTCAATAACTCGGTCAAGTTTTTCCACCTGGGGTTGCCTGAGATCTGAAAAATATAGCTGTTTAATCAGAGTACCTTACTCAGCTGCCCATCTGGAATGCTGGGGCAATGTCCAGAGGCCACAGAGACAAACAGTAGCCTCCAGAGGAGATAAACCTTGCCTGCAGCCCTCTGCCTCCTCTAATCTACACTCTGAAGGGCTGCCAGAGTTATCTTTTAAAAGGATAAATCTGATCTAGTCACTTCCATTCATACTCCTTACTGTCTATAGGATAAAACCCAAACTCCTTAGCCCATCTTGCAAATCACCGTTCAATCCCAACCCATCTTTCCAGCCACATCTTCCATCTGCCTCTACCCCATCCTGAACTCAATGTTCTAGATACTCTAGCCGGGAACTGTCCAATACAGTTGCCACTGGCCACACGTAGCGGATACATTTTTAATTAACTAAAATTAAATTAAATTTAAAATTCAGGGACTTCCCTGGTGGTCCAGTGGGTAAGACTCCATGCTCTCAATGCAGGGGGCCCAGGTTCGATTCCTGGTCGGGGAACTAGATCCCACACGCATGCTGCAGCTAAGAGTCCGCGTGCCGCAACTAAGAAGTCCGCATGCTACAACTAAAGAGCATGTATGCCGCAACGAAGTTTCCGCATGTCGCAAGTAAGACCCGGTGCAGCCAAAATAAATAAATAAATAAAATAAATAAATTAATAAAATTCAGTTCCTCAATCACACTAGCCACATTTCAAGTGCTCAATAGCCACACGTGGCTAGTGGCTACCATATTGGATAGCACAGCTATAGAACGTTTTCATTAATGCAGAAAATTCTATTCGGACAGCACCGTTTCAGACAATAAGACCCATCACCATCTCCTAAAACAAAACTCTTTATTTTAATGATATATTTTACACATAAGTACATTCTCATTGTTAATTTTCAAACATTACAAAACCCCCCCTCACCAATTCTCTCTAGAGAGAATCACCAAAATCAGGCTGGTGTAGAGTCTCTGAATATTTCGAGTGTGCTGCTTTTTCTTCAACAGTGTCTTGGAGGTTTTCATATAAGAGCACATCTCTACCTCCCCTGTGCTTTAGTTATTGCAGAGTAATCCAAGAGCATGAATGGACTTTAGGTTATTCAACCATTGCCTTCTTTTTTTAAAAAATATAAATTTATTTATTTACTTTTGGCTGCGTTGGGTCTTCGTTGTTTCACGCGGGCTTTCTCTAGTTGCCGCGAGCGAGGGCTACTCTTCATTGGGGTGCACGGGCTTCTCATTGCAGTGGCTTCTCTTACTGTGGAGCACGGGCTCTAGGTGCACAGGCTTCAGTAGCTACGGCTCACGGGCTCTAGAGTGCAGGCTCAGTAGTTGTGGCGCACGGGCTTAAGTTGCTCCGAGGCATGTGGGATCTTCCTGGACCAGGGATTGAACCTGTGTCCCCTGCACTGGCAGGCGGATTCTTAACCACTGTGCTACCCAGGAAGTCCCTCAACCATTGCCCTCTTGACGGACATTTGTTTCCAGTTTTTCCCTTACTGCAAACAATACTATATGCAAACATCCTTGTACACTTTTCTGGACTTGTACATGTTTGTCTATGGTAGATACTGAAAAGTGGAATTGCTGGGTCACCAAGTCATATGCTAACACCTCTGGGGCTTGGCACACCCAGGTGCTCCCGCCTAGAATGCCTCTCCACATGACTAACTCCTGCTTATCAAGACCAGTCAAGTGTCATCACCTGGTGAAAAGTGGTCTCTTCTGCTTCTGTTTTCCCATAGTACTTCCTGTCCATATTGTATCAATTGTCATACCCTTAGGACTCTGCCTTATTTATCTTTGTATTCAACATCCAGCATAGGGCTTAGCATAAAGCAAAAATTTTAATGTTTTCTTAACTGGATGAATGAATGAATAAATAAACACATGAAGGTACAGTGGTTAGGACATTCCAGAAACTCAAGATGAGTGAGTCTGTGAATGTTGTGAACTTGGGCTTTGGACCAACCTGCCACCTGGTGCCCCGGGCCAAGCTACCTCTGGGTTTCTGTCTATCCAGTCCTCTGACCTTGAGCATCTCATCTTGAACTCTGTTCAAGTTGGGTACCTCACTGATGGAGCCATGTGTGTGTGAAGGGCTCTGGCCGCCGAGCACAGCAATCTGAGCACTGGGGCAGCACTAGCATGGGGTTGGTTTTCCAAGGTCAGCTCTGTGTCCTTTCACCCTTGAAACAGCTCAGTATGCTCGGGTTTGGTTTTGTGTTGTTTTTTTTTCTCTCCCTACAGTACCTTAGGGGCAATTAAGATCAGCGGCAACATTTGTGCTCTCTGCCTCCAGATTTGAACCCAAGGGAAGCCAGATGTTTACCACTCCGCATTCCCTTCTCCTTGTGGTCTGATGAATAACCCTTTTTTTTTTTTTTTTTTTTTTTTTGTCTCTCTGTGGCCTGGCTTCCCTAGATCCCAAAGCCTGGCTTGCAGTCTTTATTTTTAATAGGGTTTTAATAGGTGGCTCCTGTAATTAATTTCATTCTTGTGTTTTCACACTTTCTCACCAGGTGCCTAAAGGCCCCAGGCACTTGGTGGGATGTTAACTGATCTTGAAAAATACAAAACAGCATGGCTGTCATTAGATATTACCTCAGCTCCTCTCATTTGCAGTCGTTTTATAATCATTAATTGGCTGGGGCACATGCCCGTTTGGGAGGTCAGCCCAGTCACCTGTCATGTTTCATAGAGGTAGAAACAGATATGCAGAAAAGGGACTTGTCCAAGCCCCAACAGAGAGTGGGTGTTGAAACTTGTTTCAGAAGCTGCACCCTGAGAGCGCCAAGGCAAGCATCCACTACTCAGGTACGATTGGCCAAACGCGGCTTGTCTCGGGTGCCCCACAGGCGGTTTCACCCTCCCACAAGGACTGCGGAGCGAGTCCGCCCTCAGCGGCTAAAATTACCACCTGAAATTACCCGCCATTCTCTTCAGGGCCCCTTTCCATTTTACGAGAGGATTTATCTGCACAAAGAACGCGTCCGTGATTCCTCCCGGATTTAGAAACTACATAGTTTTGCTATTTTTAAAGTCGCCGTTTACAAATCCGTACACACGTACTCACACTCCTCGGGGAGTGGGGGTGGGATGGGCTTGCGGGGAGTGAGGGCGAAGAGTACGTGCTGGAAAGAGAGCTGCGTGGCTCTTGGCTTCCCAGAGCGCCGCGCGGTCCCCTGGGGGCGCACTCCTCGGAGCGCGCGGCGGGGTTCGCAACCGCCAGCCATGTGCGCGGTCTAGACCCTCTGAGTGCCCCCGGCGTCGGACCGCGCAGACCTGCGCTCCCTCCTGCCTGCCAGGCGGAGGGCAAGGCCGCCCGGTCACCGGGCCCAGGAGGGAGAGGGAGGGGCGGGAAGACCGAGCAGGTGGCGATTAGGTCAGCCTCAGAACATTCTTGGACCGCTCCAGTGGATATAAATAACCTATGGACAGGCTCCGAAAAATCCCGGAGTGGCGGGCATGGGGGTGAGGAAGAGGGATTTATTAAGGGGCGGGGGAGTGGCATCGTGGCGATCTGCAAAGATCTACTAACAAAGCGGGTGGAGGGGCGAAGGGATTTAAGAATGAATCGTGGTACAAAATCTGGGAATAAGAACACGGAGGGGGAGGAGCTCGTGCCGTTCTGCCCCACCTCCACTACTTGTCTGCCCAGTCCTCAGAATGGGCCCTCGGATTGGCAAGGAGGGCTGTGCAAGGAAAGGGCACGGCTTTGGAGTCCCGACCCTGCCCGACTACAGATCTTGTGCAAGCTACTAAAGGTCACTGAGCCTCAGTTTTTGCATCTATACAATGGGAGTCCTAATGCTTACAAGGGGATGGTTGTGAGTCTCGTGGGAGTTAAGAAAGGTGTGCTCAGCAAAAAGAGTAAGGCAGGGTAGCCCCCAGGCCTCCCTCCAAAGGGAGCCAGTCCAGGCCCGATCCCTTCGCGTTTCCACCGGTCTCCCAGGCTCTGCGGAGGCCGGGGAGGGGCAAAGCCGAAATCTGACTCCCTATAGCCGCGCGGCGCCACCCTGGGGAGTCGACCCTGGCGCTTCTCAGGCGGGAGCCGAGACCCCACGGCCCGCGCCCCGGGAAGCGCCGGTCGCTGCTATGCCGGCAGCCCCTACCCCAGCCGCTGGCCGGTGGGGTTGCGGCCGCAGCAGCGAGGAGAGGGCGGGGCCGGGGGCTGGGCTTCCCGGGGGAGGGCCCGGCGCGCACCGGGAGGCGGCGGCCCCGGCCCGGGAGCGGCAGGACTTGGGCCGGAGCGTGGCCGGACCCCCACCCGCCGAGGCGCCCAGGGAGGACGCGGTGAGTGCTGCCCGGGCGGGGCGGGGAGGCGGCGGCGGGAGCCGCTGCTCGAGCACGCCCTCTCCTCCTCCGGCTCCTGAAGTTTGTAATGGCAGTGACTCCCTCCCCGGGAGCCCCCGGCCACCGCGCTCTGCGGGAGGACAGCAAGAGCTGCCGCCGAGCCGAAGGGGTGTATTATCTGCGGCGCCGCGCACCCGGCGGGGACCTGCCGGGGAGAGGGAGGCGTCGGGGCTGGCGGGCCACACCATCTCCTGGGGCCCCTAAAAGGCCCCAATCCGCCCTGGGACCCCAGTAGGGGCCTTACTCCCCAGCGACCCCTCGCCCTTAGCAAAGATCCCCAATTCCTGGGGCCGCAGCCCCGGGCAACCATCTGGAGTTCGAGGCGGCGCCGGCCAAGGCAGGGTGCGCCCCCTCCCCTCAGCAATGACCGGCTGGCCCCACCCCCGCCGAGACCAAGTTCAACAAGTTTGCCCAAGAAGTCCTAGCTAGAGTCTCCATGGCTAGGCCTGGCCCGGCCGCTCCGCGTGGGCTCCATGGGCTCCGGGTCGTGCAGCGCCGGGCCCGCAAGGGGGCCAGGTCGAAGGGAGCCCTCCTTAAGGGTTGAGGTTAGAGACGGCAGCCCCTGGCCTCCGAGGTTTGGTGTGAGCGCTCCGGCTTTGGCGCACGTCATCTGGGAGCAGGCACCTCGGGCGGCAGGTCGGGTTTCCAAAAGCGCCCCTTTGTTATGCCCCTCCCTGGCCCTGCCTCCTCTTCTTTCCCCGCGGCACCCCCTCCCCCAGCCTCCCGGGCCTCTCTGACTGCTGGTTCCAGTCGCTCTTGCCTAAGTACCCCTCTCTGGACCAGTCGACCGGCCCCTTCTGTGCCTTCAAATCCTCGGGCTGCGGACGGATCGGGAGGGGCGGCTGGGAGAAGAGGTCCTGAGGCCAAGCCTGTGCCTCAGGACAGAGGATGGGCAGGGCAGGGCAGTAGTGCTCCCTCCCAGGGACATGCCCCCGGCTTCTGGAAAGGGTGGGGGCTGGTCTGGTTGGGGGTACATACCAGCCTCAGGTAAGGGAGTGGGTTCTTCCCTGAACTCCAAGACTCCCTACCTTGGCTTAGCAAGCTGTGAGAAGACCCTGCCAAGCCCCAGAGGACTTGTCCCAGCCCGGTAGGTGCTGGGTCCCTGGGCTGGGAAGGTTCATTATCTGCTTTCTGAGCGCTTGCCTGTGTCGGAGCGTGTTCTGGGGACCCATCTGGGTCTCTGCTGGGGTCAGGAGGCACAGGGTGCTGGCCCTTCTCCGCAGGGGCCAAGGCACAAGGCCCACCCCTGCTGCTAGGTCCCGTGGGGCAGTGGGGCCTGGCTGTGCCTGGGGCTTGGGCTTGTGTTTGCTCTGGGAGGCCGAAGGGAGCAGTGCCAGCCCTGCACACACAGCTTGCTCTGTTCTGGGGCCAGAGAGAGGGAACGGGTGGGGGGCAGCTCTCCCGGGAGCCAGGAGCACAGAGGCTGGAGCAGGCAGGGGGCCCAGGCCCCTGGATGCCTGACTGGGACAGCTCTGAGGCCCTGGGATTTACAGCCGCAGCTGGGTTTCTCTCCATCTGGTTGGCAAGTCCTTTCTGGGTAAGTGGGACAGACTCAAGAGGAAGCAAGGGGAAGTGCTGAGGACCCTGGTGAGGCCAGCTGCTCTGCTCCTCTGCTGCTCTGGGCCCAGGCACCTCCACTGTCGGCCTGAGCTCTCCCTCCTGTTAGCTGAGTGGTGGAAGCCCACTCAGGCCATGCTTTCTCAAAGCTGCTATAGCCAGTGGGTTTCCTGGTCTTCAGGTGGATGTCATTTGTTTTTTCATTCAGCTACTCACTCACTCCAGTGCCTGCAGAAACACAAACTGGACCCTCAGAAAGTCTCTGCCAGTGACTGGGGACAGATCCTGTCCTGTAGTCACAACCCAATGGGATATAGAGGGGTGATAGAGGGGTGGGAGATGGGGATGGAGGAATGGGCGGGGGGCTGGAGAAGGTGCCTCACTCTGAGTTTTGAAGGATGGGGAGGGATTTATCAGTTTGGGGAGTACTGTGATAGAGCCCTGCTTTGGGAGCAACAAGCACACTGTCCTCCTGGGTCTGGCGGTGTCCCTTGGGCTTGCTCAGAGGAGGAAGTGATTTCCTTCTAGGGGCTTGAATTGATGCTGGGGACAGCTGAGACCCTGCCCAGAGACAGGAGGGGGGTGGCCGCATGCCACTGTGTCCTCTAGCCCCTGGGGGGGGGGTGGCTCTGGGGTTGGAATCTGCCTTGTCCTCCTCCGCAGTTCTGGAGCACACTGTCATAACTGGCTGATCACCTGTCTGACACCCCGTGCCTCCCCATACTCTGGGCTTTTTGAGGGTGGGGCTGAGTTACTCATTATCCACGGAGCCCTTTGGGACCTCATAGTGGATGCTGTGGAGCAGGATGTGTGTCCCTCGTGACTGTCGGGCCCCTCACATTTCTTGTTCATTGCCTGGTTTGAGTCTTGTACCAGCCCTGGCACAGAAGCAGACCAGGAGGCGGAATTTCCATCTTGGGAGGGAGCTGAAGCCCCTTAGGAGAGGACAGTCTAATGCACTTGTTCAAGCTTCATGGCCAAGATAAGACTCAGGCCTCTTGGCTCCCAGTCTGCTCTTCCCAGCACGGGGAGCTACTGCAGTGTGGCTGGGCACCCTCTGACCTGCCCTGGTCTGGTAAAGGGTCGCCTTGTTCAAGGAGAGGCCACAGAACCCTGGCTTGGGCAGGCGTCCTCTTGTCTCATCTGCGGTTGGGGCAGTGAGAGGCTCTCTGCCCACTACCCACCCCCGCCAGCCATGTAATCCCCAGCTGGACCATGTGACCCGACTGGCATTCTCCTGGTTGGAATCTGGCGCTTCTGACAGCAGTTGCTATATTGGGGGAGCTGGGCACCGCCCTGGACACTGTCAGCTCCACCCTCACCCCCTGCTTTGCTCTTGTTAGCTCCAAGGCAGAATCACAGTGGCAGCTTTGAGAGGTGGACACCCAGGTCCCTGAAGTGAGCTCTAGGCCCCAGGTATATGGAGTGAGGTGGTGGGGAGGGCAGACCAGGGCGAGAGGAGGAGCTTTGCAACGACCATCTTTGCCCCCACCCTGGGCCCTCCTGGGGACTTCCAGACCCCTGCCTGCTAAGTCCTGGCTCTTAACAGTTCCTTGGGTAGTGGGGATGGCAGTGGGGGGCAAAAGCCAGGGATAGGAAAGGGTCTTTTCCTATCCCCAAAAGTGTGTGTCTGGCTTCCCTGCTTACCCCTCTGCCCTCTACAGCTCTAATCCGCCACCATTCCGTGCTGCGGGGACACCATGGCTCCAGAGGAAGATGGAGGGGAGGCCCTAGAGGGCAGTTTCTGGGAGGTGAGCAGCTAGCTGGGTCCCAGGTTTGGGGGTGGCACGGAAATGCTCACCCCTCTCTGGGCCCAGTCATCTGTCCAAGGGAGGAGCCTAGCTGTCAGCCCCGGCCCTTGCCGGGGTCTCCTCCCTGGTGACACCATCCTTCTCGTATCCTCCCCAGGCCGGCAACTACAGGCGGACGGTGCAGCGGGTGGAGGATGGGCATCGGCTGTGTGGGGACCTGGTCAGCTGCTTCCAGGAGCGCGCCCGTATCGAGAAGGCCTATGCCCAGCAGCTGGCCGAATGGGCCCGCAAGTGGAGGGGCTCCGTGGAGAAGGGTGAGCCTGTGCTTGGGCCTCACTGGGAGAAGAGGGCTGCCGAGGGTGGGGTGACCAGGCAAGGCAGCTTCTTTTTGCACCTCTCGTGGAAAAGTTCGAGGCTTCCACGTCTGCCTTCCCTTTAAAGCGAGACGATCCTCCTGGTTATTCTTACAGCTGTGCTGATAGAGTTCCCAAAGTACCGTCATGAGTCATTTTGATATTTCTAACAACCCTATAATGGAGATGGTCTTCTTCTACCCATTTTCCAGAGGAGAATGTGGCATTTCAGAGAGACTAAGTGACTTGCCTGAAGTCACACAGCTAAGAAGAACTAAAGGTTGAGCCCAGGCCTTCTGACGCAGGAGCTTGAGATCTTTCCATCCAAACAAGCTGCTTTCCTTGGGGACGGACACTAGTTCCTCCCTCTGAGGCAATAGAGTATAGTGGATTATACCACAGACCTGGGCTTGAATTTCAGCTCCAATTGTAGCTATAATGCTTTGGGCCATTACTTTCACTTCTCTGGGCTGCCTTTTTGCTTGTTCCATGTTGTTTGTGACACTGTCTTCACAATGGTGGATGAGACAAGGATCCAGTGAGATCTCGTATGTCCAGGTACAGATTAGGTATTCAGTAAGCAGCAGCTGACATTATTTGTTGTTCATCTTTGCATTTCTGCTCCATGTCTGGCACCCAGGGCAGCACCCGACGAGAGGGGGTGGGCTCATTGCAAGTGGCATCCCCGGCCCAGCCCAAGCCCCTTCCCTCCCTGCAGGCCCTCAGTATGGCACGCTGGAGAAGGCCTGGCATGCCTTCTTCACTGCGGCCGAGCGGCTGAGTGCCCTGCACCTGGAGGTGCGGGAGAAGCTGCAGGGCCAGGACAGCGAGCGGGTGCGCGCCTGGCAGCGGGGGGCCTTCCACCGGCCTATGCTGGGCGGCTTCCGCGAGAGCCGGGCTGCCGAGGACGGCTTCCGCAAGGCCCAGAAGCCCTGGCTAAAGAGGCTGAAGGAGGTGAGCCTGGGCGGGATGGGCAGCAGAGGCACACGCCTTCCTGGGTCGGCCTGGGGCTAGAGGGGGCCAGAGCGTGGCATGCAGGGTCCAGAGTGGTCCCTGTGTGTGTGCCAGGTCGAGGCCTCCAAGAAGAGCTACCACGCGGCCCGGAAGGAGGAGAAGACAGCCCAGACTCGGGAGAGCCACGCGAAGGCAGACAGCGCTGTTTCCCAGGAGCAGCTGCGGAAGCTGCAGGAGCGGGTGGAACGCTGCTCCAAGGAGTCTGAGAAGGTACTGGCTGAGGGATTGGGCTGGCCCAGGTCAGGGCTTCCTGAGTGCCTTTTCCAGTCCCCAGCAGTTGTATTGCTCTCATCCTCATCTGCCACCTTCTCTCCAGATTATCAGTTAAGAGAGGAACCTGAGAAAGATGATGCTTTACTCAGGAGAGAAATGGTGTGGTTTCGGGCACTGGGATAATCTTCGCAGTTGCGGAGAACTTCCCAGCTCCTTTCCTTTCACAGTGTCCCACGTGGGACAAGTTCTCACATTGTCTACCCTTTCAGAGCGCCCTTCCTCCAGCTCTGCACATCGAGATCCTCCCTGTCCTCTGAGGTGCTGCTCAGTTTCCACCTCCTCCGGGAAGCCTTTTCTGATTTCTCTCACTGCTCCCCATAGGTTGACCTCATCTCACTCTCCACCAGACTCTTAAAGCTGCTGTGCCTGAATGCCACCTCCCTTATTAGGCTCCTGGGGTTTTTCGAGGGCAGGAGCCAGGTTTTGGGACGCTGGTGCCTAGCCCACGGTCTAGCCCACAGAAGGTGCTCAGTAAATACTAGCAATACAAGGTCTTGTCCTCACCAGACCCCCTCCTCTCCCACCCAGATGAAAACCCAGTACGAGCAGACACTGGCGGAGCTGCATCGTTACACCCCACGCTACATGGAGGACATGGAGCAGGCCTTCGAAACGTGCCAGGCTGCCGAGCGCCAGCGGCTTCTCTTCTTCAAGGATATGCTGCTCACCTTACACCAGCACCTCGACCTCTCCAGCAGTGAGAGGTACGGCCTGCAGGGTGGGCATGCAGATCTGAGTGATGCTGGGTCTCCTCCATCTCCCCTGGGCTCTGGCTGGGCTGAATGAGATTGGGGTGCGCAGAAGCCCAGGGCTTCCCAGCCTGAGGGTTGTGCCTGGGGCACAGGTTCCACGAACTCCACCGAGACCTGCATCAGGGCATCGAGGCAGCCAGCGACAGCGAGGATCTGCGGTGGTGGCGCAGCACCCACGGGCCGGGCATGGCCATGAACTGGCCCCAGTTTGAGGTACGTGTTCCAGGCAGGCTGGGGCTGGGAGGTGGGGTGGGCTCCCACTGGGCTCAGCCTGGACCTCAGGAGGGAGGCTGGGGCTTGGGACGAAGGAGGTCAAGGTGGTCTGGGTGGTCCTGGCGGCCACCAGAGCCTGCAGCCCTGCCTGACCCTGAACACTGTCCCCACAGGAGTGGTCCTTGGACACACAGAGGACAATCAGCCGGAAGGAGAAGGGTGGCCGGAGCCCTGACGAGGTTACTCTGACCAGCATCGTACCCACAAGAGATGGTGCTGCATCCCCACCCCAGTGCCTGGGGTCCCCAGGGTGAGAGCCAGGATTCGGGCTGTGGGGAGGAAGCAGCTCCGCCCCCTGCTCTGCCCTCCTTCCTCTGTTCCTTCCCTTCATTCCCGTCACACCTGAAGTGGGTTGAAAATCGGTGCCAGGTACCTTAGGACATGCTTATGAGTTGTAATGATGCCAGTTTTTAGGGTGGTTTAGATTTGCCAGGCATTTCCCACATTCCCTCTCATCTACTGCTCATGTCAGCTGTGTGGCAGAAGTGTGCCTGAGCTTGCAGGCGTTCATGGCAGAGGTCAGGCTAGAATCTTGCAGCTTTTCCCCACCTGCCTCTCCCTGGGTTCCTCCAGGAGGTGAGCCCTTGGCCCCGAGTCCTAGGCTCTCTCGCTCATGTTCCTTGTGCCCTGAGGCTGCCCCTTTGTCCTTCCCTCTCTAGCGGCGGGCAGGATGAGGAGTGGTCAGATGAGGAGAACCTCCGGAAGGTTGCTACTGGGATCCGGGTGCGGGCACTCTATGACTACGCGGGCCAGGAAGCTGATGAGCTGAGCTTCCGAGCAGGTACCCTGGAACTCCTTTCTTTTTTTGTTTGTTTGGTTTTGGTTTTTTTGCGGTACGCGGGCCTCTCACTGTCGCGGCCTCTCCCGTTGCGGAGCACAGGCTCTGGACGCGCAGGCTCAGCGGCCATGGCTCACGGGCCCAGCCGCTCCGCGGCATGTGGGATCTTCCCGGACCGGGGCATGAACCCATGTCCCCTGCATCGGCAGGCGGACTCTCAACCACTGCGCCACCAGGGAAGCCCTGGAACTCCTTTCTTGATCCTTTCCAGACTTCAGCCCCTCCACCCCTTTCCCCTGCCCCTTTACTAGCCTGAGCAGGATTGTGGAAAAGGGAAACCAGACATCCACTTATCAAGGGCCAGTTCTCTGACTCTTAAGGCTGCTCTGGGTCCAGCCCCCAGGAGTCAAGAGTGTCCGCTTGGAGTCCTCATCTGCCTCTCAAAGTCATCAGCTGGGGCCTGACTGCTGCATTCAGGGTTGGGGGTGGAGTGGCTGACTTTGACCTCCCTCTGCCTGAGCCAGGTCTCTTCTAGCTGGGTTCTCCGAGTACCCCCTCCCCCTCAGTCCTTGACCCAATTGCAGGAATGGGGCTGGGCCAGGACAATGGCCAGTGACCAATCCCCCTTCTCGCAGGGGAGGAGCTGCTGAAGATGAGCGAGGAGGATGAGCAGGGCTGGTGTCAGGGCCAGCTGCAGAGTGGCAGGATTGGCCTGTACCCTGCCAACTATGTGGAGTGTGTGGGGGCCTGACCTGCCCTGGCAGCCCTTCTGCAACGTTTCTCCACCCTGGGTCAGAGCCCAGCTTGTCTGGACAGCGGGACCTGAGGGCCCTGAACCATCCTGCCCCTGCTGCCCCTCCGTCCCTTGAGGAGGGAGGAAGTCCTGGGACCCAGGGAACGGGAGGGGCCTGTGTCTAAGAAGGGACTGGTAGGGAATGGCCGACTGAGTCTAGGCTGAGGGGAAGATGGGGAGGTCAGGAGGTGACAGAAGGGCCCAGGGGTGCCTGGGCCTCCCCAAGAGTCCTCCAGTCTCCCCAGGAGCTGTGGACGCAGTTCCTGATCTCTGTGTTTTGGGGTTCCTGGGGTTGGCTTGGGGTGAGTGTAGTTATGGGCTAGCAGCACTCTTTTGTGGCTTGTTCTAGTGTGTATTAAACTTGGAAGAAAAAACAAAACAGGCGTGTATGCATCTTTTTCGCTATTCCACCCTTGTCAGGCTGCAGAGGGCATCTGGAGAGAGGCACTGAGGCGGTCGTGGGCCTGGAGTATATTGGGGGGCGGGGGTTGGGCGAAGGTCTGCCAGCCTGGTACCTGTTCTGGGACTTCGGAACCCCAACCTGGGGTGGAAGGGACTCAAGATCAGAGTTGGTGTAAGCCATCCAGGCTTGGTGGAGGCTGGGCGCTGAGTTCTGAGCCAGGCGGGAGCCCAGCCAGTTTATCTTCCCGTCCAGGCCGGCGGGACTACGACTGCTTGGTAGGACTGTTAATCATTACTCACCGTTCGGGAACTGGCCTGAGCTAAGGCCGGGCGCCGGGCCTCGCAACCCACGCTTCTGTGAGGTGGCTCCACCTTCTGGGGATGGCGGGGCCTGTGGGCTGCTCTGCGGCGAAGTTTGGGCCTGTGGGCCGGCCGTCGCCCCGCCCCGGCTGCGGATTGGCCCTGGCGCGGCGCGGCGCGGCGCGGCGTGGATTCGGGCGACCTCGTGGGGCCCGGGACGCTGACGTCTCGGCGCCAGCTCCGCCGGCCGCCCATTGGTCCAGATCGGGACAAATCACCCCACCCCTCGGAGGGCCGGCCCCCGCTGAGGCCCACCCAACTGTGCCGCCTTTCGGCCGCGGATTGGCCCGTGACGGGACCCGTCGATCGCGCTGGTGTCTGGGAAGGAGAGAAAATGGCGGCCGAGCCGAGCAAGACAGAGATCCAGACCATTTTTAAGAGGCTTCGCGCAATTCCGACCAACAAGGTGCGTGAGAGGAAGACGCGCGGCGCCCGGCGCCGGCCGAGAGGGACTCTCCCGGCTCCCCTGGGTTCTGAGGGAGGGAGAGGGGCCGGCGCGGGCTGTTTTCCTGGGGTGTCAGCGCCCGGCCTCGACTCGGGGCCCCTGACCATTCGCTCATCTCCTTCTCCACCCAGGCCTGCTTCGACTGTGGCGCCAAGAATCCGAGTTGGGCCAGCATCACGTACGGTGTGTTCTTGTGCATTGACTGTTCCGGGGTGCATCGCTCCCTGGGCGTCCATCTCAGCTTCATCAGGTGGGGTCTCCTCGCGGTCGGCCGGGACTGGGTGCTCAGCTGGGGAGAGTGGCTGCCTGGACTTGGAGCGCCCTGAGTTTGGTGTTCGCCAGCTTCTCACGGGAGGCAGCCGCCAGTGTGGGCCCCTTGTTACACAGGCGGTTCGTCTTCGCGTCTGGGTCAAAACTCCGTTATTTCCTGGTGATCAAACTCGACACTCCAAGCGTTAGTTTCAGGGAAAAGTTATCTGCGTTGTTCTTGTTGCTGATGCACTGGAGCGAGACTGTGGCTGTCCTTAAGGGAAAGGCCGAGTCCAAGCTTCGACCTCCTTTCGCATCTGGAAAATAATTAGTACCTTTTGGACTAGATGAATGAAGAGCAAAGTTTTCTTGGACAGGGTAGAGTGGAGGAAACAGGGAGGTGGCCGATGAATGTTTCCTGGGTGCCTACTGCAGCCCGAGGCCAAATGACAGGTGTGGGTCTGCCAGGGAAGCGTCTCCTGGAACCTGCTGGTAGGTGACACACAGCCCTTGCACACAGGTCCACAGAGTTGGATTCCAACTGGAACTGGTTCCAGCTGAGGTGTATGCAGGTCGGCGGGAATGCCAATGCGGTAAAGCTCCTCCTTACCATCCTCCTGCCCCCGTTCTTCTGCCTGGGTACTGACTTCACAGTGACTTCTTGGAGCCCCTCTCAGTTTCTCTGTTCAGAGGATTCTCTGGTCTATGGCCACACTGTACACTATTCTCTAAACTTGGACATTGGTCGTTGTTCTTTTCCAAGGGGCTTTGGATTCAAACTAAACTGGACAGACGTTCTTGGGGGAGAGGCCAAGGGCTTGGGGCCCCCACAGTTGTCTGGGTCTCGTGGGCCTGGATGAAGGATGGGCAGAGTGGGTACAGCATGCTGTCCTCAGGCAGAGCTGAGTGAGGTCTGGGCTTCAGTCATTCATCGTAGAGGATGGGAGGCTGTGTTTTTTGTAGGAGTTTCTGAGGAACTTTGTGAAAAACTGCTGGTGTCAATAGAGCTTATTGTCCTGTATAAGTAATAACCAGACTGTTAGAAGGAGGTGTCTGTTTTGCTCTGGGGAGAATCACCTGTAGCACGTTCTCCTCTCTTCTTTGCTCACCAGACAGCCTTCTTCCGCCAACATGGATGCATAGCCAGTGATGCCAACACCAAATATAATAGCCGAGCTGCCCAGATGTACCGGGAAAAGATCCGGCAGCTGGGGAGTGCGGCCCTGGCTAGGCATGGCACTGATGTAAGTGCCTGTTCTCCCGGGCTGGGGTCATGGGGTAACTGGGAATATTCAGAGTCCTGTGTTTCAGTTGTGTCTTCTTTCTAGCTTTGGATAGACAATACGAGTAGTGCTCCCAGTCACTCCCCAGAGAAGGAGGACTCTGATTTCTTCTCGGAACACACTCAAGTGAGTTCACACAAGGAATATTTCCCACAGTTGTTCCTGACAGGTGGTTTACTTACTGAGGCCAAGGCCCACAGTCATGGGCATGGATTCCATTCGCCTTGGTGTGATTCCTCATACAGGGAATGTTTGGGGCCCACTGCTGGATAGACCCAGGTGTTTCCTCTTCCCATGAGTAAGGGTGCAACGTGGCCCTCCTTAGGAACACACCCCTATAAGCTGGGGTGGTAGGGAGGACGAGAAGCTTCTTAAAGGCTCGAGGTATCAGGAACCCCAAATAACTTTTCCTGGATTCTTCCCCTATGAGAAAGGCACTGTGGTTGGGGACAATGAAGGGATTCCCTCCCAAGCAGCCCACCCCTGGGAGGAGGTTTCCCCTCTACCCACCCACTGGGTGTTGAAGTCAGACTCTGTTTGAATCACTGCTTCTCTACTTAGTCTTTCTAGAGTGGTGGCTAAGACACCTAACCTCAGTCTCTAAGATGGAGAACGTATCTACCTTATAGGCTTGTTGTGATAATTAAACATATTTACAGGGCTTCCCTGGTGGCGCAGTGGTTGGGAGTCCGCCTGCCGGTGCAGGGGACACGGGTTCGTGCCCCGGTCTGGGAGGATCCCACATGCCGCGGAGCGGCTGGGCCCGTGAGCCATGGCCGCTGGGCCTGCGCATCCGGAGCCTGTGCTCCGCGACGGGAGAGGCCACGGCAGTGAGAGGCCCGCGTAACGCAAAAAAAAAAAAAAAAAAAAAAAAAAATTTACATGTAAAAAGCCCTTAGACTTGTACGTGGCACATGGTGAGTGCCTGATGTAATTATTAAATTAGGGAAATGGGTTCTGGCTCTAAGTAAACAGTGAAGGGATGGAGGTGGCTGCTAGTTTTGTGCTGCTTTCTTCCATAGTGAATAGCAACTATAATTTTGATTGCTAACCTCCAGTATTCTTTCCTCATGGGCTTGGAGTAGGGCCTTTTACCCACAAGGTATTTGGCGCTCTTTGCCAGCAGGAATGGCTCATCAAGGCTTCTGTCATCTGGCTTTTCAGCCCCCTGCCTGGAATGCACCAGACACGGACCCATCAGAGACCCAGGAGCCAACCCCATCTTCAGAGAGCAGTGGTCTGGCACGTGAGTTTTGCCCAGATTCCAACTATGTGCCTTGGTCCTGGCAAAGGACGTGGGGCTAGGAATGGGACACCTGGCCAAGGTAATGGGAGTGAGGGGTCTCCTACTATCTCTGGGTGGGCTGGGATTCACGTAAGTCCCTTGGAGGAGGTGGTGGGCATTCTTTCTCTATTTTGGTGGCCTCAGAAAGCTGAGGAAAGCCGGTGCCCCTACTTTTACCCCATCACTTCCCTTAAGGGGAGGTCATAGGAAGTTTTGAGTCTTCCACCTGATTCCCATCATTGCATCCACAGAGCCGGAGCACGGCCCCAACATGGAGCTGCTTGGCACCTCACCCAAAGCTTCTCTGGGTCAGTATGCCAGGTGGCAGGTGTGGGGCGCCTGGGAGAGGGTGGGCCTCGGGGGTTCTTTTCAGATCTGCTGCTGCCTGGTCATGTGGACTGAGGTCCCAGGAAACTGAGCATCTGATTTCTCTGGAGTGGGGCTTGGGATTGAAGTTGTGGCTGCAACATCGACCATAAGGACTTGAGAGCAGGCCCTTGGCGGCCGGTGTCCCAGGCCTGCGGTTTGCCTCTGGGGGTGGGGCTGGGGCTGGCCAGCATGAGGCTGGACACCTAACCCTGGGGGCCGAGGCAGGATTGGCCTGTCTGGTCCATTTCATGAGAAAGGGGACAAATCTGAGCTGCTAATGGCTGGAGGCAACATTGTCCTTTCTTGGCCAGTCCCTTGCTTTTCAGCACTTTTTTACTCTTTTCTTGATGTCCTTCAGACTTAGTTCAGGGTGAACAGTCCATTTGCTGCCCTGGTTTGTTCTGTGGACCTTTGGGGATTGGGGCAGGAAGCCAGCAGAATAACCGTCAGTCTGACCCCATGGGAAGGCTGGCATGGCCTGGTCTGGAGTGAGGCTCTGTAGAGGCTTCTGGGCTTGGGAGCTATATGTGGCCCTGTTAGCCACAAGTCTGTTTTTCTCCAGAGTCCATGTATCTGTCACCTAAAGGGGCCCTTCCTGCCAGAGGTAACCAACAGCTGCTTGGGGAGCCCCTGGCACGCCCGCTCCCTGCTCTAGGAGCCGAGGCTGGTGTTTGGTGCTGCCCCTGCCTGGCGGTCTTCGTGTTGGGTCAGGGACTTTGGTGCTTCAGGTCTAGGTTCTTAGGTCCATCGGCTGGGAATCAGTAACCTCCTCTAACCTCGTCTGTCTTGGCTTGGACGTCCTGACACCATTGGTTGGAGCTGGTGGTGGCAGCTTTGCCTTCCCCTGCCTGAAGCTGTTCTTTGTAGAAGCTCTTGCCAGGAAGCTGCATGATGTGGACTGAGCTGCTGCCTCTGACCTCCCTTTGTCTCTGCTCACGCCCCACCCTCTTCCTCACACAGAACTGAAAACCTCCCTCATTGGCAAGAAGAAGCCAGCAGCAGCTAAGAAAGGGGTAGGTGGGGAGAGGCAGTATGGCAGAGTGGTTAGGAGCTGGAGTCAGATTCCTGGGTTCCCCCTTTCCTGACCACTTACTGGCTGTATGACTGGAAAGGTGCTTAGCTTCTCTGCACCTGATCTGTGAGGGGCTGTCAAGATGCTTGTCTCTAAGGGGCTCCTGGGAGGAGTCAGTGAGATTATGCACATAAGTGCTTGGCACATGCCGGGCCTGGTAGCGTTAGCCATTGTCCTCCGGCCCCCAGGCCTCTGCTGGGGTTGTGTGGGCCACGTTATGCTCAGCTCCAACAGAACCACTGTTCTCCCTCTCCACCATGCTGACGGGGCTCCTATTTTTTTTACACTAAACTTTAAGAAGGAACCCTTTCCTTGTGGGTGTTTCCACGCCGGGGAGGGGATAGAAAGCATTGTGGTTGGCAAAGCTCTCATCACATAATTCTCCCAGCTGGGTGCCAAGAAAGGCCTAGGGGCCCAGAAGGTGAGCAGCCAGAGTTTCAGCGAGATTGAGCGGCAGGCCCAGGTGGCAGAGAAGCTCCGTGAGCAGCAGGTGGCTGATGCCAAGAAGCAGGCCGAGGAGTCCATGTGAGTGTTTGCCAGAGGGGCCCCAGCTTGTATGGGGTTGGGTGGGCAGGTCGGACAGGTCAGGATGGTACCGGCCTCTGACACGTTTGTTCCCTCTAAGGGTTGCCTCCATGCGTCTGGCCTACCAGGAGCTTCAGATTGACCGTAAGAAGGAGGAGAAGAAGCTACAGAATCTGGAAGGGAAGAAGCGAGAGCAGGCAGAGAGGTTGGGCATGGGACTGGTGTCCCGAAGGTGAGGCTCAGCTTTGGGGTGTGGCAGGGAAATGCCATTGTTCCCCTGGGAACCATTGAAGGTTCTTCCCAGCAATTTGGGGTTCTAGGCTTAGTCTTCCTCCAAGGCTGAATAGATGACTTTGCTTATTGTCTTCAAGCCCCTAGTATAGTGCTTGGCACATAGTAGGTACATGCTTGCTAAGTATTTGTTGAACAAATGAAACACAGGATCAGGTGGTCTTTCGATATGTCCAAGAGACTAGGGTGGTATTTCTTTTTTTTTTTTTTTTTTTTTTTGATATTTATTTATTTGGCTGCACCGGGTCTTAGTTGCGGCATGCGGGATCTTTAGTTGTGGCATGTGGGCTCTAAGTTGCAGCTTGCGGGATCTAGTTTCCTGACCAGGGATTAAACCTGGGCCCCCTGCATTGGGAGCACGGAGTCTTAACCACTGGACCACCAGGGAAGTCCCTAGGGTGATGTTTCTTAAAAAGGGTGCTAACGGCACTTTGAACGGCAGGACAGTTTTCTCAAGAGCTTCCCAAGAATCGCAGGGCTTTCAGCATTCCTAATACCTGTCCACTAAATGCCATTAGTGTTACCAGATACCATAACACCCAGAAATACCCCCCGATGCCCTTTGGTTGGGTGGTGCCCTTCCTGTTTCAGGACCACTGGGTTTATGTTGCTGTGGTTTTCTTAAAAAAAAAATAAGAACAAGGGCTGCTAACCAGTTCTCTTATGCATTTTGTTTGCTTCACAATAAGAGTTAGCATCTAGAGATTTTAGTAATACTAGGTTTTTTATCTCTCTTAAAAATTGGAATATCTGGCAGCACCAGGGTGAGCAATCCTGTCTACAGTGAGCTTGTGCTAAGTGGTGTCTGCTCCTTTCCAGGGGGCCTGAGCTTCGCCAATGGCCTTATTTACTTAAACACAGCAGTGTTATACAGGAGGTATTGTTTTCCCTTTTTACAAATGAGAAAATTGAGACTCAGAGCAATTAAGCAATTTGCCTAAAGCCCCAAAATCTAGTAATTGTTTACAACTAGATTTTGAACATAGAACTGTTTGATTTCATATTTAGTATTTGTAGCCATTATGCGCTACTTCTCTGGAAGCAGATACAGCCGGGTATTTCTACTTAATCTTTCAGGACATGGCCAGTTGGATTTAAGTTATTCCCTTTTAGTCTGTGTGCTACTAGTGTAACCCACAGTTAGTCAGGGAGACAAAATTTTATCCCAAAAGGACTTTCCTCTTCCCTGTTTTGGTCACAGGAATGACTGGATTAAAGGGTATATTTAAAACTTTTTTTTTTCTTTTTTGCACTGCAGTAGAATCGTTTAGACCCAGCCACCTTACTTAAAACCCTGTTGCAAACTATTCACTCCTTGGAGTTCTGCCAACCAAAAGCGGTAGATATTTTTTAATGAATTTATTTAAATGAAATTAATCCTTAAAAGCCTCTGTGGAGCTTAACACAGGAGGGAAGAGAGGCATCACGAGTTGGTACTGGCTGCCAAATTCAATGCCTCTTCTCATTGGGAAACCAAATAGCAGATCCAGGTTTTAGTGCGTAAGGCCAGACTCTCTTCTTTGAAATGCTTTCTTCTTTAAAAAAAAAAAAAAAAAATGGATGGGATAATTAAGAACTCATCCTTTGATGCCATTAGACTCATTTCCCTGGTTCTGGGGCATTTTTCATCTTCTTTGTTTTATGTGTCTATCTTGGTGAAGGATGTGGCTCATGGTGCAGCAAGTTGAGGACAGAAAGCACTATTATTTGGTGCACATTATTGTTAAAATTAAAACAGGCCAAGCAGTCATTCGTCAGGGAAACCCTACTTTGAGAAAACAAAGCTGATGTGTTGACAGGTGAGGAGTGCTCTCCAGTTTCGCACAGTTGCTAGCACTCCCTGCTGGGTCTTGCCCAGCCCTGGGCACAGTCAGGGGAAGAAGGTTCTGGGTGGTGCTCAGTGAAGGAGAACCCAGGTTTCTGCCAGCAGCTGGGCATCTTCTCTTCTCTCTTTTTTAAAAAATATATGTGTTTATTTATTTTTGGCTGCGTTGTGTTTTTGTTGCTGTGCTCGGGCTTTCTGTAGTTGCAGCAAGCAGGGGCTGCTCTTCGTTGTGGTGTGGGCTTCTCATCGCGGTGGCTTCTCTTGTTGCGGAGCACAGGCTCTAGTCACACGGGCTTCGGTAGTTGTGGTCGTGAGCTCTAGAGTTCAGGCTCAGTAGTTGTGGTGCACGGGCTTAGTCGCTCCATGGCATGTGGGATCTTCCCAGACCAGGGCTTGAACCTGTGTCCCCTGCACTGGCAGGCGGATTCTTAACCACTGCGCCACCAGGGAAGCCCTGGGCATCTTCTCTTGTGCAGTGACACTGAGCCTCACTCCTGCTTTTCTCCACAGTTCGGTCTCCCACTCGGTGCTGTCTGAGATGCAGGTGATCGAGCAGGAAACCCCAGTGAGTGCAAAATCCTCCCGCTCACAGCTGGACTTGTTTGACGATGTTGGTACTTTCGCCTCTGGACCCCCAAAGTAAGGCTGTTGTTGGGGTGCAGACTGGGCTACCATGTTCCTCATCAAGCTTCTCTGAGCCACTGTACTGTCTCCCCAGGTACAAGGACAACCCCTTTTCCTTGGGGGAGAGTTTCAGTTCCCGCTGGGATACAGATGCTGCCTGGGGTATGGACGGGATGGAGGAGAAGGAGCCAGAAGTGACTGTCTCAAGCGTCCGGCCCATTTCAGAAAGGTGGAGTGCTCTAGGGCAGCACGGTCCAGTAGGCTGCTCTGTGATGCTGGCAGTGCTGTGTATCTGCACTGTGTGCTGTGGTAGCCACCAAGTGTGTGGCTAGCGAGTCCTTAAAAAGTGTCTAGGGTTAATTGAGGAACTGAGTTTTTAATTTAATTTGAATAAATTTGAATAGCCACATGTGGCTAGTGGCTACCAGATGAGAGAGTGCAGGAATCAGGCTTTGGTTTGAGCTGTGCTCTACCATTGCAGGAAGCCTCGTAGCCTCTTGTGCTTGAGGTCCATTTCTCTGGCAGGAGGAGCCTGATTTTACGCTTCAGTTCTGACCACCTAAGGATTATGTGTCTCTGGCCTTCATCTAGTAATTTTTTAAAAGCATATTCCATGTTAATCGGGGTAGTCCTTAACTGATAAATTATCTGCAAATAATCCATTTGTAAAATGGGGACATAACTAATGACTTCAGAGCTGCCATAAGGATTAAATGTAATGAAACTTACAAAACACCTAGCTCAGTGCCTGTGGCAGTGCTAGGTGGGAGTGACCGTACACCTTTTCAGCCACACTGGCATGCTTTTGAGAGTAAAAGGCGGGTAATACTAATAATTACACCAGGAGAGTAGGTATAAATCCAGGCAGACTGAGACATTTGATCATCCTAGGGGTTTGGGGCAGAAACGTCAGCCCCTCCAAACCCTATTTCCATGCTACCTAGTGGAGGGAACATAAGCTCTCTGTGCCTTGGCTTCAGTGTGGAGAAGAGAGGGCCCCTGGGTCCCAGAGCCGTAGTCACATGGGGCCATGGTGAGCATCCCCAGAAGGCCACTGGTGCTTTTTTTGGCCTCTGGTAGGAATGGGATAGTAATGCTATAGTGATACTATTGCCTGGTAGCCATGGAAAGAGACAGAGCTGTCCCACCTCCACCCCTCAGAGTCACAAACCGGAGGGAAGTGGAAAGCCGGAGCTCAGGCCTTGAGTCGAGTGAAGCACGACAGAAATTCGCAGGAGCCAAAGCCATCTCATCTGACATGTTCTTTGGGCGGGAGGTGGATACTGAGGTAAGTAGAGTTGTCCGCTTACCTGAGCCTGGAGGCAGCAGGTAGAAGCAGAGTTTCTTCCCTGCTGTTTTGGGCTTTGGCACCAGGGTGGCTGGGCCTGGATGAGTTCTTGGGTCATTGGCCCAGAGGCCCCGAGGCCTTGCCTTTTCTTCACTGCAGCATGAAGCCAGGTCCCGGCTACAGCGGCTCTCAGGCAGCAGCGCCATCAGCTCTTCGGACCTCTTTGGGGACATGGATGGTGCTCATGGAGCAGGTAGGCCCCAAGCGAAGCCTGCGAGCAGAGCTGGGGCCCCCTGGACTAGGAAGGGCTTCCTGCTGGGCTCTGGGTCACCCTTTCCCTTGCTTTGACAGGTAGTGTGTCTCTGGGGAACGTGCTGCCCACAGCTGACATTGCCCAGTTTAAGCAGGGTGTCAAGTCTGTGGCCGGGAAGATGGCTGTGCTGGCCAATGGTGTGATGAATTCTTTGCAGGTGAGGCTGGGACTGCTTGACCTGGGGTGGGAGGAGACCAAAGGGTAATGCTTGGAAGTTGGCCTTCTCCACCAGATCCAAATGTAGCTGCACGGTAGCCCTCAGCCTGAGAGAGCATTTTCTTTTCCTGAAGGGCAGCTTCCTTCCTTTGAGCTTGGTACTAGGGCTGGGCCTCTCCCTAAGACGATGCCACGTCTGCAGTGATTTTCCCCCACTCTTGGCATCTGTACTGTTTCTCCTCCCTCTCCAGTTTCTGTGAGATCAGGCAGGGCTTCCCCCTTGGGATCTGGCCACAACCCCTTTCCTGGGTCACAGTAAAATAGAAAACAATCTCTGCCAGGGTGAGATTGGTGCCTGATTCCCCCGCCTGCCAGTACCCCAGTCCCGTGGGGTGTGTTGGGGGAGGGTGTGCATGCTGGAAAGCTGATGCAGGTTAGAGACCCTGACTTTGTTTTTTCTTTCCCCATCCCCAGGATCGCTATGGTTCCTACTGATCCAGGCTCCATGGCTCAGACATGGTGTTGACAGCAGCAAAAACCTCATGATTCCTAGGCCTGGGATTCTTGCCTTGTGGAAGCTGGGGAGGAATTGTTATTATATACCTGTGGTGTGTGAGTGGGTGGCCTTTGAGGATCTCGGGTGAGGGATGGGCAGTATTAGCCCCTGACCTCTGCCTGGAGATTGAGCCCTTTTATTCTCTTCTTCTCACACTCCCACCCCTGTGTGCTAGATTATTGTTAATCCAGTCCTGCCTCCAAAGCTGCTGCTCACTTGTCCTGCCACACTGGGAGTGGCCCGGCGGGGGGGAGTTCCCTCAGGATGGCTTATTCTGGGTCCAGGCCTTCCCCGAGTAGGGAAAGTAAAAAGTATAAGGCTTTTTTGCTGGCTCTAGGATCCTTCCAGATTGTCTGGGGGTTTCGCCCCTGTCCTCTGGAACCAGCAAGGAGGTCTAGAAAGAGTTCTGCTGTAGATCAGCCCCCAGGGGAGGGAGGTTCTGGACTTGGCTGCTGCTGTTGCTGCTCCAGTGGTCTCTTCTGGGCACCAGGAGAGGGCAGGGGAGGGGAAGGACCTTCGTCTGGGCCTTACTGAGTGCTAAACACTTTACCTGGTACCTGAAGGTTTCATTTGGGGTCAGACTGGAGGCCCGAGTGATCTTCTGTCTCATGGCCCCTTTTTACAGCGATCACTTGGAGGGTTACTTCTCCTGGGTGTCTCGGAGGCCTCCCACACCATCCATTGTGGACCACAGGACCCTGTGTCCCTTCTTCTGTGGCTTAGTGGCCGTGGTGGGTCTCATCTGCCCTGTGCTCTGCTCTGGATGCTGTGAGTGTAAAGCTGGCCAAGAAAGCAGAGGACGTGAGGGACAGAAGCAGGTTCCTGGGGCTCAGCTTGCTTCCTCCGCATCACGTGGGTCTTGGGGCCTGGACGGCACCCCACCCCTGAGAGCGTGAGGCACCTACAGAGCTGCAGGTCTCACCCCTCTGGGCCACACACTCATCCTTGGTGCCATCGTCCCCTGCCGCACTGGCAGCCTGGGCCCGTCCCACCCCGTGGTGGAGGGTTGAGGTCCCAAAGCAACACAGACCACTGTTCCCACCACCCCCTCTCACCCAAAGGGATGTGACTTTCTTTCTGGACTGTTTGTATTGAAACTAAGTGGTGTCAAATAAAGCCCCGACGGGGCCCTAGGCCTCTGTTGGTCTGGGTGAAGTACTGTCCTCTCTGGATCCTGCCTCCCTGCCCAGTGCAGGCCCCTCACCTCACTCTCTGGGCTCCCACCAATATAGGTAGGGCGTCGGTGCTGAAGCTGAGGGCAATCTCTCCAGGGCCTCCAGCTTGTCCCTTCTCTGAAAGCCAAAGGCCCCCGGCTCCTTGGCCCTGTCCTGCTGTGAGGTCCGGTGCAGCCTCGACCTCACCACCCCGTGGCATGCAGAGGGCAGAGCTGGTATTGGTTGGCCCGTTAACTCACCCACTGAGCCATATGGCTGCAGGTAGGCGAGCGACTTCAGCAGTGTACACCTCATCCTAACGGTAGGCTTGGTTGGTGGGGGGTGGGGGGGTGTCTCAGTGGAGTTAAAAAAAAAAAATAGACCTTAATGGATCTCTTTTAAATCTAGGAAGAAAGTGTGTGTGTGTGTGTGTGTACACCCCTGGCAGGAAGAAAGGGTGTGTGTGTGTGTGTACCCCTGGCAGGAAGAAAGGGTGTGTGTGTGTGTGTGTAAACCCCTGGCAGGAAGAAAGGGGTGTGTGTGTGTGTGTGTGTGTGTGTAAACCCCTGGCAGGAAGAAAGGGTGTGTGTGTGTGTAAACCCCTGGCAGGAAGAAAGGGTGTGTGTGTGTGTGTGTGTGTAAACCCCTGGCAGGAAGAAAGGGTGTGTGTGTGTGTGTAAACCCCTGGCAGGAAGAAAGGGTGTGTGTGTGTGTGTGTAAACCCCTGGCAGGAAGAAAGGGTGTGTGTGTGTAAACCCCTGGCAGGAAGAAAGGATTGTGTGTGTGTGTGTGTAAACCCCTGGCTTGGCAACCGTTTTCCCCTATAGGAGCTCTTGGAACATCTCTGTGCCACCTTAGGGGTCTTCGGGGTACAACTGTAAACCACTGGTCTGGGAGATGGGTGATTTGAAAGGATGGGTGGAGGGAGCCATGGGGGCTCTAAGCCAGTGATTTCCAAAGGGGGGATCTTGGAGCTTTGGAATCATCTGGAGTGTTCATAATGGAGATTTCTTTGCCCCACCCCAAGCTGGAACTTGGTCATTTGCGTTGTAAGCAAGCTCCCCAGGTGACTGATGCATGTCAGGATTTTTGAACTGCTCTCAATCAGCTGGAGGCTGGAGATGGCTGGTCCTGAGTCCTCACCACATGGCTAGGAACTTCCAGTCCTGGCCCGGGGCTGCAGAGCTTTGGGAGCCAGTCCCTGTAACTATCCAGGGGTGCTGGTCTGGGCAGGGAGGAGCCCAGGAAAATGTGTGTGCCCAGTGGCTTCAGAGGAAGCATCCTGCTCTGGGTCCCTAGGTGGGTGTTCCTGCCCAATTCAAGGACCCCTGCTCAATTCAGGGAAGTTGAAGACCACCTGCCTTACCTTCCAGCCTTGGCTGGAAGCTGGTACTCCTCGGCCTGTCTTGTTCACAGCTGCATCCCCACTGGCCTAACCCTGAGCAGGTACTTAGAAAATGCTTAATGAAACTCTGGCTGAGAGGCTCTGCAACGCTAACCCTTCGTGGCCAAAGTCTCTAAAGTTACGGGAACCTGGCCTTGAACCATCTGAGCTTGTTCCCTGAAGGTCCATTCCAGCTGTGAGGCACCTTTCCCATGAAAGGCTGAGGACGTGCAGGAGGTAAGCCCGTCTTTGCCATTATCTGAGGCAGTTCTCCAGGCTTGAGTGGTCCTCTGGCCCCCACTTCCCAGTCCTGCCAGAAAAAAAGCTGGAACTTGGCACCAAAAACTCAAACTTGCTCCTTCCCTTCACCCCCTCAATCTAGTGGCTTTAGACTCACCACTTACCAGACACAAGGGACTTTATTCATTTCACATATTTAACTATTAGACACAGAGGAGACGAAGCAGTATTTGAAAGTGAAATTTGCCTTTTCACCCACCCTTCTCCATCTTATGGCTAGTGGCTATTCCTCCAGCAGAAGGCCACCATGGCTGTATCCTCCTAATACTTGCATCACTGGGTGTCACCCTTTACCATGCAAGGTCCTGCATGGTTATGCACAGTCTCCCTCTTCCTGGAGTTGCTGTGAGGAGATGGGGACCATCAGCAAAAGGCTAAAGCCAAGTCACCTTTCTGGTGGCCTCAGCTCAACCTGCTGTCAGCTTGGGGACCTGATGAAAGGCTGACAGAGCCAGGAGAGTAGGCTGTTAACTTGCTAGGGTCACTGCTTAGCTTGGGCTGATCATTACAACCCCTCTGGCGGGTCTCTGGGCTGGGGCCGTTATTTGGCCTTTTCACCAGCAGAGGGCAGCAAGGCACGGGGGTGGGAGAGGAGGTGGCCGGGAGTCCCAAGGGCTGGAGGGGAGCGGGGGAGGTGGGGGCGGGGGGCGGGGAGCTGGGTACTGGGCGTTGTAGACAGCACCCTTCAGACTCCTCAAGTCTCGGACTCATCTGTTTCTTCGGTGGAGCCGTCGCTCTCTGCATCCACTTTGCGGGCGTGATGCAGGGGTCTCCAGGGGGAGCCAACCCGGGGAGGGGTCCGGGCAGGCAGGCAGCTGGCCTCTGGACTGGCAGTGACCGAGTTGACCAGGCCTGGGATCTGCGCCAGCCTGAAGAAGGGAAGAAGCCCAGGGGGCAGCGAGGTGCCTCCCGTCCGGAGACCAGGACCTCCGCACTCACTCTTGCATGTGGATGAAACCATGGGCTGTATTCCCAAAGGACTCAAGAGAGGATCCCTCAGGCCTCTGCTGGCCCCCAAACCCCTCCCCAACCGATGGACAAGTGCTGTGTGACCCATGACAGGGCACTACCGTGTCTGACTGAGGTTTTGTCCCCACAAGGGGGCAGCATCTTCCCACCCGACACTTACAGCCGTTCTAGTTCCTTATCCAGAGCCGGGTCGTCCATCAGGTCCCCTTTGTCAGGCAAAGCTCCTAGGAAATAATTGGGGGCACAAAACTTAATCTGAGGATCCTTCACCCGGGCTGCAGTCACACAGCCCCATGCCCAGCAGGTGCCTATGTGCCCCTCACCTTCATGTCTGCCTATTCTGCCAACCCTGGGAGAGCTGATCTAAAAGCTTTGGGGAACAGAAGTTTAAGAGATCTGCTAGGGGGGCAGTAAGTCCTAGGTACTGCTGGAAAAATTTAGTGAAGCCCACTGCCTACCCTCCCCAGTCATAGCTACGAGACATCCCCAAACCTCAAGGTCATTGCACACACAGGACGGTCTCCTTCCAAGACTAGATGGTGGGTTGTGAGCAGGTACTGAGGGTTTGGTCCTTTCTTGAGGACCCAGTTACTGAGCTGGAAAGGAGTCAGAGACACAGGATACAGCACAGGCCCCAAAGACCATAAGTTATCTAGTTTTGCCTCTAAATCAGGGTGACCCCACTTTGGAGACAGAATGGTCAAAAACGCTGCCTCAGCCTCTCCAGGGAGGGTCCCAGGGTGAGAAGAGAAGGCGGGGTCAGGATCAGACCAAACTCTCCTCTGCGTGGCCAGAAGCCACTGGGAGGGCAGCTGTCCCTTCTCTGCCACAAATCTCTTTGAACTGGTTTCCTCAGCTATAAACCAAGGGAAGTAGTTTTTGGATACTGGGGAAAGGTGAGGAGAGGGTCTAGGATGCTCTTTGGAGCAGTTAACAGTGGGAGGGAAGGTAAAGCTGAAGTCTGCAGATAGAAAGATTTTCTTAACAGCAAATTGTTAGAGAAAAGAACTTCACTGGTGGTCAGAAGCAAGATGTGGCTGCTAACCGTGCTAGTCTCTGGAAAGCCTCAAGCTTAAAATTATCCATCTGGCTCTAGTTCAATTCCTGACTTTTTCAGATGATGCCTCCCGGCCCCTTTTGTTCTAAGTGGTGTTTAAACTATGGTCCGATGGAACCCTCTTGTTGTTTTGTGTCTGTGAGTGGGTGGGGTGCCTTGAGGAGGACTAAGGGAACAGGACAACCCCTCCACAACTGGCTGCACCTGGGGGACCTCAGGTCTCTATTTCATACACTGGAGATGCAGGTGAGGGTAGAGACCATACACTTCTTTCCGTCTCCCACTTGCCCAACGTTAGTGCTCTGTAAGGGAACTTAAATGAATGACTGTCCTTCTTAAAGGCCCAGAAAAAGTGAAGGCATGACGTTAGTCTACGCTGTGACCCAGATGCTACTTAGCTTTTCCTTTTTCTTCCTAGTGGCTGACTTGTGGACAGGAAGGGAGGGTCAGTTACCTAGGAGTGTAAAAGAAAACCTAAGCCAATTCCCCACTCCCTGCCCCCTTACTCTTGACTCCTATTTGCCACATTTGTATTCCTCCTCCAGTTGGTGACCTTGGCTACCAACCTCATTCAGCTGAGGGGTCCCCAGACCCGTGCATTGTGCCTGACTGGACCCTCAGTCAGTCCTGCTGAGGTTTGTGCTCCTGTGCACCCAGGCCACCCCTAGCAGGCTCTCTGTCCTGTAAGATCTAAAGCATCTAGCCCAGCATTTGGGCTGCTGGCATTTAACGAATGTTCAGTTTCCTTCTCTTGACCCCATTCTCGCAACTGGCAAAAGTCTCCTTTTGAGACTCAGGAGCCTGGGATCTCAAGCACACCTGGATATCTCTTGAGGAGAGAGACTAATAATAAGAACACCTCTCAAGCTCTGTGGAGATGACAGCCTGGTGGCCCCTCCCCTGGGAGGGCAGCAGGTGTGGGAGGGGGAAGAGGAGGGTGGGTGGGAAGGCCAACCAGTGAGAGTAAAACGATGGACAGGAAAAACTGGGCCAGTGCGGGCCTCTCTCTGCCCCCCGCCCCCCTTTTTTTCCACTCCCTTTCAGACTAATAAGATATTTTTTCCAGATGGGAAAAGGTCTCCCCAGACACACCTTTGCCCTGTTTACAAATGGGATTCAGGTGCCTCTGATACATAAGCTCCAGAGCCACTGATTAAATAGCCCTGTGTCTGCCCAACCTGAAGGCCACTCCCCAAAGCAGAAATGAGGATTCCATGGGAGGGGCTGGGCACGCCTCTGCCATGGAGAGGCTGCTTCATGTTGGGGCAGGACCTCGGGCGGGGAAGGCTCTCTCTCTCCACGGGAGGGTGAGAGGCCTCAGAGGGCACATCTTGTGTTATGCACGTTCTGGCTCCCTAGGCCTCAGAGTCTGGCCCTGAGAAGTCAAGGCAGACATGGTGAAGCTGCCTCCCCCTTGGGATTCTGTCCACCAACACGGGCCGGCTCCTATGTGGCTTTACACTGTAGGGGCAGGAGAGGCTGGCCACGGCTAGCTCTGGCTTACCTAGGGCTTGGTTGATCCCATGATGCTTTGAGAGGGCCACGAGGAATCCATAGAAGGTCAGTCTCTGAACGTTGCTTAGGACCTCTTTGACGAGTGCTGGGGGTGGGCAGCTAGAAGGGAGAATACAGATGCCAAATTCAAAGACTAGTGAGTCTGAGTGCCACCTTTTCATCCAAACCTTCAGGCTTAGGGGGATGCCCAAAGCCAAGACCGAGGGATCTGCCTACGCTGGGAGCCCTAAGACCCTGGGAGCATAGCAGATCTCCAGGAGCAAGGCCTTGACTGTGAACAGAAAGGCTGGCATGTTCCCTAACTGGTGCTTCACTGGCAGGGGTGGGAGTGGGGGAAACGGTGCTGGGCAAGGCCTCTGCTTGGAGGAGACCAAAACTGGCTGCTCTGTCCCCAGGGGGACTTTGTGCTACACAGGACAGCTTAACCCTCCCTTTCTGTAGGGTGAATTCCTCACACAGTGAATATTTTTTTCCTTCTCTCTAAAAAGTCAAGACCAATCTATCTCCTGGCAAGGAGAAGGGGCCCAGGTTGGTCATCTACAGCTGCTCTTGCCCAGGTGAAAGCAATCCTTCCTGTGAGCCACCTGGGAAGACTTTCAGTCAACAGCCTGGACTGGGGGCAAATGGCACTGTTCTAATTTATACTATGACCATCAGGGGCCTAAAAGTCCTGGGCCAGTCAGAACAGCCTGCTGGAGATCTGTTCTGGGCCAGGAGCCTGCAATCCTGGGGCTGAGGTGGGGTCTGCGTGCCTATTTCTCACCTGTACTTGTGCCGGTCACACAAGTTCTCCAGGCACTGGTAGAACAGTGACGCCTCCACGCCCTCCAGCACACTGGCCTCGCCCAAGGTAGGCCGCTGGCGGTGCTGCCCACTGGACGACGTGGGCACAATCACTGTATTGGGGTTCTTGCCTGACAGCAGGTCCTGATAGATGGCAGCCACGCTCTCCAGGAATTCTGGGTACAGGGGTAGAGGGGCACAGGTCAGGAGGGGACGACACACTTGGTCCCCTCACAGTGCCCTCCCTTCTCTGTGTGTGAGCTCAGCTCCACACCAGCCTCAGTCCTCAGCGCACAGTGTCCTGGGAGCAGGGGCCCTCGGCCTCATGTGACCACTACACTCATGAGAGATGACACTAATATGTGTTTCAGCTCAAATGTCCCCTCCTCTGGCAGTTGTTCCTAGACCAGGTGAGACTCCCTGTGACATCCTTTCATGCACCCTGTACTCCTCTGTAGTGCTTATCCAGTGAGGGGTTTTCTGTGTAACTACTTGTTCACTCTGTCTCCTTGCTGGAATGGAAGATCTTGCATAAAGGCCTGGATCATGCCTTGTCAGCCTTCCTGTCCCAGCACCTAGCACTGTGCCCGGCACATAGAAAATGCTATAAAATTTTTTTTTTTTTTTTTTTTTTTTTTTGCGGTACGCGGGCCTCTCACTGTTGTGGCCTCTCCCGCTGTGGAGCACAGGCTCCGGACGCGCAGGCTCAGCGGCCATGGCTCACGGGCCCAGCCACTCCGCGGCATGTGGGATCATCCTGGACCGGGGCATGAACCCGTGTCCCCTGCATCGGCAGGCGGACTCTCAACCACTGTGCCACCAGGGAAGCCCTGCTATAAATATTTTTTTTAAATTTTGAAGGGTGAACGTGTGCACACTCCTGCTGGTAAGCCCCATCTTGTGAGCCACCTGCCTCTCTGACTCAAGAAAGCAGGTTGGAATACCAGTGTGGGAAAGAAAGCTTGCAAGCTGCTAATTTATTAAACATTTGAATTCGTTTTCAAATAATGTTAGTAGCTGAGCCCTCATAGGTAAGCAGAGACTTATGGCCCATCTCCCCACTGCTGCCCCATCCTGGAGCACTGTGAGGAGAGAGCCCCGACAGCCAGCCAAGGGAGGAGGGTCTCCACACATGGCTGCTCCTTCTCTAGGGCCCAAGAAACTTCAGAGAAATGGGAAACAGACGCCTGGAGCTGCTAAGAGCAGGTGGCAAGACCCCAGGCTCCAGCCCCTGCCTGACCAGGCCCTTGGGCCACCATCAGGAAAATAGAATGTGGCGCCTGAGTGAGGCCAGGGCTGGCTGGGGCCACCCGCTGGCAGGAAGGCCACGTCCAGACTCCAAGGACAGCCTTCTGTTTACTGGAAGAGCCTGTTTTAAACAAGTTTGTTTATGGACATAGCCAGCAATTTCTAAATCCAACATTCCATTTGATGTTGCTGTGTGTGAGCTGCTGGGCACTGGCGTTCATTCATCTATTTTTATTCCACCTGAGCCCAGAAGGTATTTAAGGGCACAGCTGGTGAGCACTGGGGGGCAGGGTGGGAGTGTGAGAGAGGACTGGTGTGCGCTTATTAAAAGCTGTGTGGGTGGAAAATGTGTGCTCACACATCTGAGTCAGGGCCCAGGGAGAGACCCCCGATCGCAGTGACACAGCAAAGTGGCTGAGCACACTGGCTGTGGAGTGGGCCCTCTGCAGGTCTGGGCTCCACTCCCATAAGCGCTGTGTCTCTGGCAGCTTTACCTCTGTGAGCTTCTCTCTTAAAGGACATACCTCTCAGGGCTGCTGTAAGGATTAAGGTGCTTAGTGCTATGCCCGGCACACAGTAAGTGTTCGATAGTGAATTTATCGGGTGTTGTTCCAATAGTGTGTGTTGTTGTTACTGTCACATCACTTAAACTGATGCGTCGCGCTGCTGGCTAGAAGCACTGTAGTTTCCTATGTCTTGAGGAGGCCGAGGGAGTCGGCTCTGCAGACTGAATCTAGTGATCACCAGCGAGAACTAGACATCCTGCTAGTGGGTGACCGGCTGTGAAGCACTCCACGGAGAGAGGAGGGGAGAAGTGCATGCGCCGGGCACCCCGATGGAAGGGCAACAGGGTAGGAGAGGGCACGTGGTCCTGACAGGAGCCACAGGGGTCCTGGGAGGCTCTCACCTGAGTAGTAAAACTGGATCTGGAAGGCAAAAAGGAAATCTGAAAAAGACATCAAGCAGTCCATGGCGTCGTCCATGAGCACAATCCTGAGGGGGAAAGAGAGAAAATATGAGAGAATGCGTGCATGTGTGTGTTTGGGGGAGCATTCGAGCGAGCCATTCCTGGGGATCCAGGCTCCCTTGGGACAGCAAGACACTGGGGAGAGAGCTCCCCCAGACAAGGTCCTCCCGGTCACGCCACTTCTCCATTGTTTGGACTCTGTCACCAAACTGAACTGAAGCGGGAGGCAGGCTCCCGCTTCAGTGTCTGTGGCACCAGCTGGAGGATGGGACACGGGTGGGTGCTGACAAGGAGAGGGTGAAGCTGCAACGCAGCCAAGACCCCTTTTCATACCTATAAGCAGTAAACATTTCCATCCTGCAGTGAGGACCATTTAGTTCAGAATAAATACAGCTGATCAGAAAAGGCAAAAAGAACAGCCAAGAGGTTTAAAGCGGTCTTGGCAAGTGGCACTGAGACTTAATAAGCTACCAAGGGCCTTCAAAATGGCTACAGGCATCTCTGTGCTGGGACACAGCTGGCACCAAGAGCAGAGGGTACCGCTTGGGGTCTGCACTTGACAGGGTCCAAGAACACACCCCATCCTGTGGCGCTGCGGGTCCTCCATGCACGCTGTCCGCTCTCACAAGCTGGCCACCTCCTGCTGTCTGCTCTCTCTACCCCTCCGCCTGTGCACTCACCTCGCAGGAAGAAAACCATGTGACCACTAAAGGGCTCAGACCGAGGCCACGTTCATACTCTGCTCAGGGCCTCACTGGACAGGACAGGAAGAGAAGGAAGTTAGCACTCGCTGGACTCCATCCATGTGCCAGGCAGGGTGCCAAACTCACCTACTGATGGGAAGCTGGGCCCCCCATCTGTTTCTTTTCTTTGTTTTGTTTTTTGACTGTGCTGTGTGGCATGTGGGATCTTAGTTCCCCGACCAGGGATCGAACCTGCACCCCCAGCAGTGGAAGCACAGAGTCCTAACCACTGGACCACCAGGGAAGTACCCACCCCCCACCTCCCCATGTGTTTTTGACTGGGTCCTATCTTTCCTTTAAAAACAAAAAACCTTTTATTTTGCTCTCTCGTGCATTTTTCTAATTCTCTCTCCACCTCCCAGGGTCCGAGAATCCCCAGACTGGCAACTGGATCAGCTCCAGAGAGAGCAGGCATTGCTCACCTCTGGGGAAGGGGTCTTAGAGAGAATATAATGTGAGCGGTGCCCCTGGAATTGTGCCAGGCAGCTGCCCTGGTTTCAGGTCTCCCCGAAGAGAAATGGTTCCTACCTCTAGTCTTCAGTTGTAATAATGGTAACGATAGAAACAGGCAATACTGACTGAGTACTTACTTCATGGCAGGCACTGTATAAGGTATTTTACTTATATTAATTAAAATTTATCCCACAACAATCCTATGAGGTAGGTCTTGTTGACTATCCCCATTTTACAGGTGAAGAGATCAAGTCTCAGAGCAGTCAGCTTGCTGAGGTCGCACAGCTGGTGAATCTGCTCTATACATCATGTACTTACTTTCTACTAGGTCTCACTGCCTCTTTTAAAATAAAGATACAGAATATGAACACTTGCACTTTACTTCTTAGTTTATTAGCTGCCTAACTTATCTTTTTTCTTCTCACCTATATCTTAGGGCCTTAACTGTTTCTCATGTATCTCTTGCGGAAGACAAAAGCTGCCTCAACTACCAGAATTCAACATTAAAATTCCAGCTGGAAAAGAATTCGAGGCCAGAGAGTGGGAGGAAGCAATGCTGCCAACGGCCACAGGAGGGCGTCCTGGTCTCTCCGGCAGAGGCTCCTGGGCCCAAGCGTTGAGCCGTTAGCCAAGTAGTTACCCCCTTTCTCATAACCTCAGGCAGGCGAAAGGGAAGAGAGGGGGCACAAAGCCCAGATTCTGATATCTGGATGGGGAGAGAGAGGCGAGAGAGGTAGAGAGAGGGCAGGTAGCAGGGACTGGGTGACAGAGACACCCAAACTACAGAGGAAGAGTGAGCTCTCCCAGAGCCCCAGGGAGGAGGAGCCACCAGCACCTCCAAGTCGTTCCTTCCCAGGCCTTTTCCCAAGGAAAAGGCCCCAGAGGAGTGAAGGCAGTGACCTCTCCTTCCTGCCCCACTCCCAGGACAGCTGAGAACCCGAATGGCCTGAAGTTAATTGCTAGGGAAGAGTGCCGGGCTGAGAACACTCCCAAGCAGGAAACCACGACGGGAACCAAAGCCTTTGAAGGTGTTACATGGCTTCTCTTGGTTTATCATCAACCTGGGACCTGGTGCTCCTGTTTATCGCAGTTATGTCCATTTACTATTTCTCTCTTTACCTATTTATTCATTCATTTCATACAGATGGTCCCTGACTTACGATGGTTCAACTTAGGTTTTTTGACTTTACAGTGGTGTGAAAGCAAGACGAATTTGGTAGAAACCATGTTTTGAATTTTGAATGTTGATCTTTCCCTGGCCTAGCGATGCACAGGACATACCCCCTCGTGATGCTGGGCGGTGGCAGCTCCCGGTCAGCTACACGGTCACCAGGGTGGACACAGACAGCCACTCTGTACCAGACTACCATTCTGTTTCTCACTTTCAGTACAGTTTTCAATCAATTACATAAGAGATTCAACACTTTATTATAAAATAGGCTCTGTGTTAGATGATTTTGTTCAACTGTAAGCTGATGTAAGTGTTCTGAGCACATTTAAGATAGGCTGGGCTAAGCTATGACCTTTGGTAGGTTAGGCGTAAAGACGCATTTTTGACTTTTGATATTTTCAACTTACGACAGGTTTATCAGGACGTAACCCCATTGAAAGTCGAGGAAGATCTGTATTGCAATATAATTCAAATACCATAAAATTCGCCCTTTAAAAGTGTACAGTGTTTTTTAGGGCTTCCCTGGTGGCGCAGTGGTTGAGAGTCTGCCTGCTGATGCAGGGGACACGGGTTTGTGCCCCGGTCCGGGAAGATCCCACATGCCGCGGAGCGGCTGGGTCCGTGAGCCATGGCCGCTCAGCCTGCGCGTCCAGAGCCTGTGCTCCGCAACGGGAGAGGCCACAACAGTGAGAGGCCTGCGTACCACAAAAAAAAAAAAAAAAAAAAAAAAAAAGTGTACAGTGTTTTTTAGTATATTCACAAACTTGCACAATCATCACCACTGTTTAATTCCAGAAGTTGTAATTCTTGCTGATCATCATGCTCCTGAGACAGGCTCTGCCACGCCAGGGCTTCCAGCCAATTGCCATAAGCATCTTCCTCTCCCAGCCGCAACAGGACTGGCAGCTGCAAGCAGGGCCCGCCCTTCCAGCCCCAGACCCGGCTGCAGCTTTCTGTCGGCAGCCATCCTTGACTAGGAACGTTAGCTCCCTCTTTTGAGAGGGTGGCAGTCTCCGGGGGAGCAGGGCGACCCTGCGTGTGCTCTGGTTTTGGCCCCTGCTCCTCGGTGGGCTGAGACTCAGCTTGGTCAGGAGGCACCAGCAGGCTAGTTGGGGGAGGCAGACGGGCAGCAGGGCCTTTCTTTCTGAGGGACAGGTGGCTGGAATCCCAGCAGCACCTGTGCCTAGGACTGAGGGGTTTTCTTGATTGCAAGCAGTGAGACGGGCTGCCAGAGAAGCCGATTGGCTCTCAGCTGTCATTGACAGCAACTCTCCTCTGCTCAGCCAGAAACCTGGAATCCTCCTCACATCCTGGAAACTCCCTCCCTTGCCTGCCCCACATCAGTCGATCACCGAGTCTATCAGTCCTCTTCTGGACATTTCTCTTGAATCCGTCTACTTCTTTCCACTTCCACAGCCCCCATCCAACGCCCACCTCTTCTTCCTGGACAACGGAACGACCTCCTACCCAGTTTTCTGCAACACTCTTGCCCCCTTCTAATTGAGTATCCATACTGTGGTCAGAAGGATCTTCAAAATGTGAATTTGACCATTTTACAACTCTGACTGAAGCCCTTCATGGGCTTCCGATTGCCCTTAGAGCAAAGTCTCCCATCCTTATCCTGGCTTATGAGCCAGCATGACCTGCCCTCTGCCTCCGCTCACCTTTCTAGACTCATCGGAGACCCCAGGCGGGGTCCCTCACGATGTTCCAGCCACACAGATCCTTCAGTTCTTCCTTCCTCCTGCCCTCCATGCCCTTCTCCTCACCGACCTGATTGATGCCTCCTCACTCTTCGGGGTGCAGCCACAGAGCAACCCTTTGGGAAGGCGAGGGTAGGCCTCCCTGCTCTGGCTTCCACAGTTCTCTGTGACTCCCTCACACTGTTCGTGTCTGTCTTTGCCCCAGGATTATAAGATCCACCAAGTTACACCTCTGTCTCTCGGTTTGCTGCCTGACTCAAGCGCCAGCGTGGTGCAGGGCACACAGTAGGCACTCGGTAAATATTTGTTGAATGAAGGAAAGCGTGAACAAATGACTAAGAGAGGCTGCGGTACCCTTTTCTTTTCCCCTGGCACGGTGACATCTGGATACTACATTCAGCTCTGGACAGTCCATTTAAGGGGAATAAACTAGAGTCACGGAATAGGGAGGTCAGAGTGGTGGAGTCTGCAAACCAGGATATCAGACAAATGACTGCCTTTAGATCCTTTAGCCTGGAAGGGAAGATGAAGGAGGAAGTGAGGCCGAGGCCCAACTCTTGAAGGGCTGCCTCTGAGGGAGATGTCACAGGGATCTAGAGTTTGGCTCTAGAAGACTTGAAGATGCCCATCTCTGGGATTACGGCTGCTTTGTGAGGGAGTGAGCTGCTTGTTGCTGGAGATATTCAAGCACAATACTTCCCAAAAGTATGAAAGAGCTCCTTCTAGCCCTGAGAGAGTGTCATCCCAAGGGTGGACAGCACTAACAGCTTCTCCTGTTAATGCGGGTTCTGCTGGGGGGAATGTTTGCTGTTCAGAGGACCATCACCGCAGAAAAGTCTGAAAGACTTACAAAAAGGTGCTTTTAGAAACATCATATGCTGCATTGTCCATCTCCAGACTAATGCTCTGACCCATAAAAGTTCTGGGCACCTGGCATTGGAGTCTTGGCAGAACTGTGGGGAGAGGCAGGCAGGAGGCTACAGGTCTGTCTTTGCCTTTGGTGACAGGGACAACCCCAGGCTGTAGGCCCTACAACCCACCGACAGCTTCACCCTGAACTCAAACTTGTCACCAGCCCCCGAGGGCTCAAGAGGAGTTCCTTGAAGACAGGTCATCCACATGTGCTGTTTTCCAGTTGATGGCAGTTGGCTCAAAATCCCTTCCTGCCAGAGGCCTCCTGCTAGCCTGCCAGCTGTGTCTGACACCTGGAGGAGACAGGCCGCCCCTGCTTTGAAGTGGAGCCAGCAGGAAGCTGCTGCCAACGAGAGTCTGTGCAAATCCATTGGATCGCGGAGGGATCCCTGCCGGCCAGGCCTCAGGACTAGAGAGAGGAACTCTGGGGGAGAAGTAAAGGCACTCTAGTTCAGGCTGGCTCTGAGCAGAACCATGTGAAGGGTGGAGTCCAGGGCAGCGACTGGAATGGAGAAAGAGCACTTGGCAGGGTCTGAGCTACTCCCAAGGGGGCTGGCCGTGCTCTCACTCCCATGCTGACTTCCAACAGCTGGGATGGGCTGGCTGGCTGGAAGTTAAGTGGGTGCCAAGGAAGCAACGGCTTTCAGTCCGAACCTACTGACTTGCCAGCTTCCTATTCCCCCTTAAGGGTCAGTATCTCTGGTCTAGTGGCATGAGCTGTACCTGCTTTTTTTTTTTTATGTGTGTTTGCAGTTCTGGGTTAGCAGCCCTGGGATCAAATCCCAGCTCTAGAACTGACTGGCCAAGTTACCTTTTCTTGGGCGAGTTACGTTTTCTCCTGGAGTTTCAGTTTCCTCATCTGTAAAGAGGGGATAATTATAGTTCCTCTTTCACGGGATTCTTGTGAAGACTCAATATGGTGATATACTGTGCCTATTCTATTATTATATACGAGTAATCACTCAAAATAAGTGTTAGCTGCTATCAATAAGTGTTCTAGCTGGTTTCAGGTGATGGAAGAGCTCAAAATAGCAAATAAAAATATAGCTCAGAGGAAGTAAGTGTTGCCAGCACCCGGCCGGGCAGAGGCTCTCAGGCGGAAGCTAGCTATCCTGTTTCAAGCCCACTTTTGGGGGAAGCCAGGCCTAAGCCAGGGCCAGGAAGAACGCTTCCATGAATGCACTTCCTTTGGGAGGTCACACGAGCAGCGTCTTTCATGGGTGCAGCTGAAGCGTGTCTCCGAGTCTGTCTGGGATCTCGGGACACCTCTGTGGACTATGTCTTAAAGTCAGGGCCATGAGTGAAGACGAAACTACACCCTGGCCACCTTCTCCAGGTGTTGTCAAGGTTTCCTGTGACACTTCCTCAGGGTTGCCCCTCTTCTGGACTGTGTCGGAGGCACCCTTGTGCCTCACAAGCTGCCTCCAAGTTCAGGCCCTCAAAGCAGCATGGGGTGTCCAGGTCATGGCTCTCCCTGGGCTCTGGCCTGCACCTCCAGGGGGTCCCAATCCCACCTGCCCTGTGATGCCTGAGAAGCTGGATCCAGAGAGTGTGGGAAGCAGCAACAACTACAGCAACACGGTATTCATTAAGGCCTTACTTGGTCAGCGTCATACATCTGTCATTGCATTTTCTTCTCACGTTAATCCTATGAGGTGAGATCAGTGGATATCTTTACCGAGAACATGGAGGCTCAGAAACCTGACCAGGGTCTCAAGGCAGAAGCAAAAGAGCTGTAATTCAAACACAGGCCCCTCTGACTCTAACCACAGTTCCCAGGCCACTGCAGCTGCTTCCAGTAAGAAGTGGCAATAACACCTCCTGCCGGTGGCGCTGTCCCTCCTCCCACCCTTGGTGTAGAGCCGTGGCCCTCAGGAGGGCTAGAGGCTTAGGTCCGGATACTGCTTCTTCCCTGCAGACACCGTGAAGGCCCCGCTTGGCCACTTCAGCTCCATTATCCTTGTCTCTCCCAAGAAGCTTTATAGATGGTGGGGGTGGGGGAATGTTCCATGATCGTAGGATTAAAAACCCAAATCCAGTGCATGGCCTGTGAGGCCCTCTCTTCTCCCAGTCCCCAAACTCCTCAAACTCCAGGCCCACTGACTCCCCAGTTCCCCTAGGGCCTCAGTGGAGAAAGAGGGGCTTCTTTCCAGGCTGCTTACTTTCCCTAGACGGCCTTTCCCTCTCCCTGCTCCCTCCCTAAATCCTACCCACCCTTTTCACTTTTTTACTTTTTTGGCTGCATTGGGTCTTTGTTGCTGTGCCCGGGCTTTCTCTAGTTGCGGTGAGCGGGGGCTACTCTTCGTTGTGGTGCGCGGGCTTCTCATTGAGGTGGCTTCTCTTGTTGTGGAGCACAGGCTCTAGGCATGCGGGCTCAGTAGTTGTGGCTCGCGGGTTTTAGAGTGCAGGCTCAGTAGTTGTGGTGCACAGGCTTAGTTGCTCTGCGGCATGTGGGATCTTCCCGGACTAGGGCTCGAACCTGTGTCCCCTGCATTGGCTTAACCACTTAACCACTGTGCTACCAGGGAAGTCCCCTTTTCACTTTAAATAAAATATTTAAAACATCAGAAAAATTACACAGACTAACATAACAAATATTTGTATACCCACTAGCTAACTTCATCAAAACTTCACATTTTGCCACACTTGCTTCAATGTTTAAAAGCTTTGTAAAATATTACACATATTGATTAAAACACCTGGACACTTGGACACCCTCCCTCATCCGCTTCCTCTACCTTCCTCCTCAGAGATTGTCACTGGGGCTTGAGGGCTTAGCATTCATTCATTTAAACTTGGGCTTGGCATCCCTCCCATGTTTCCATACTATATTAACTCACACAAATGTCTACATTGTTAAAATATTATAGAACTTTGTTTTGCTTGTTCTCAAACTCTATGCATCATTTGGTAACTTGACATTTTGAGATATATCAGTGCTGATGCATATATATCTCCCTGCATTCATTTTAGCTGCTGTATAGATTTCCACAGAATGGAGACAACACACTTTGTCCTTTCTACTGCATAGGGACGGGCAGAGGGTTCCATTGGTAGCTATTACAAATAATGCTACATGTCTCCTTATAACCAGGCACACTTCTTGAACTTTTTAAGATGTGCTCAAATTGCTTCAGAGTGATTATACCAATTTACACTACCACTAGCAGTTTATGAGAGTTCCCACTGTCCCACATTCTCACCAATACTTGTATTATCTCACTTTAAAATTTTTGCCAATTTGATGACTGTGAAGTGGTATCTCAATTTAATTGGCATTTCCTTGATACCAGTGAGTTTGGCCATGAAAATATGCCCAAATGTTTATTAGTTGTTAGGGTTTTCTCTTCTACATATTATCTGTTTGTATCTTTGGACTGTTTTTCTACTGAAGTTCTTCATCTTTTTCTTATTGATTTGTAGGAGTTCTTCATAAGCAATTCTTTTTTTTTTAAATAGCTTTTAACTCTTTTTTAAAAAAATATTTATTTAATTAGTTAATTTGGCTGCACCAGGTCTTAGTTCCTGCACGCAGGATCTTCATTGCCGCGTGCAGGATCTTCGTTGCGGCATGCGGGATCTTTTTAGTTGTGGTATGCAGGATCTTTAGTTGTGGCATGCAGGATCTTTAGTTGTGGCATGTAGGATCTAGTTCTCTGACCAGGGATCAAACCCAGGCCCCCTGCATTGGGAGCGCGGAGTCTTAGCCACTGGACCGCCAGGGAAGTCCCCCATAAACCATTCTTGAGACTAAAAAATTCTGCAGACTAATCTGTTGTTAGTTACATATGTAATAAATATCTTCTAGTCACTGGCTTGTCTTTCAACTTTGTTTACAGCATCTTTTGTTGAATAGAAAATTTTAATCTTAATTCTCCGGTAGTCCTGTGGGTTAGGGTTCAGCACTTGCATCGCTGTGGTGAGGGTTCACTTTGCCATCAGGGAATTTGTGCTTCCTAGCAGATACTTCCCCTTTCTCTAGAATGTCAGCTCCACGAGGGCAGGGGCTTGGTTTTGTTCACTGCTCTGTCCTCAGCACCTGGAAGAGTGCCTGGCACAGAACAGGCACTCTCCATGAACACTAGCTGAATGATTGAATAAGTGAATGCAATTTTGCTTGTGGTCAGTTTATCAACCTTGGTATAAATCAATGATACTTCAATAAAAAATAAGTAAAATAAAAAATTTTAAACTGGGCTTGGGCTTTAAGAATTTTTATCTTGTTTAAGAATTTTTTAACTACCTGGTGGCCATAAAAATATTTTCTCCTAATCTCTTTTAAGAGTATTACAGTTTTGCATTTTACACTTAGGTCTGTAATCTATGTGAAATTGACTTCTGAATATGGTCTGAAGTACGGATCTAATTTTATTTTATCCTATGCGGATAAAAAAAATGCACAACGTGAGAGTTTTGAGTTAAGTTTTTTTTTTTTTTTTGCTGTACGCGGGCCTCTCACTGTTGTGTCCTCTCCTGTTGCAGAGCGCAGGCTCAGCGGCCATGGCTCACGGGCCCAGCTGCTCCACGGCATGTGGGATCTTCCCGGACCGGGGCATGAACCCGTGTCCCCTCTATCAGCAGGCGGACTCTCAACCACTGCGCCACCAGGGAAGCCCATTGAGTTAAGTTTTATTTGTGGCAACATGAGGACTACGGCCTGGGAGATAGCATACCGGATAGCTCTGAGAAACTGCTCTGGAGAGGTAGGGGGGAAGGTCGGTACATATGTGATTTTGGTGAAGGGGATGTACATACAATCCAGCACACATTTCTGCAGAAGGCTGTCGCTAGTCTTGTGAAGTTTACTGCTGGTCACGAGGAGCAGGTGTCTCCATTAATGATTTTAATGCCTTTTTAGGTATGAGGAGATGCAAGAATTGGGCTCGTAAAATCTTCCCTTGAAAATATCTAACTATCTGGGACTTCCCTGGCAGTCCAGTGGTTAAGACTGTGCGCTTCCACTGCAGGGGGCATGGGTTTGATCCCTGGTTGGGGAAGATCCCGCATACAGCGTGGCCAAAAAAAAAAAAAAAAAAATCTAACTATCTGCAGGCCTGTTCTGCCATTTTTCCCTAGAGCACAGAGCGCTTCATTCCTGATCTCCACTCTGAATCCCACTTAGGGTGTGTTGAAGGTCAGCGGCTGTAGTGGCTTAATCCTTGTAGAGGTAGATGGCAAGTCCCAAATTTTTAGCTGGCATTATGGTGGCCTTATAATCAGTCCTAGTAGTTGATAGGGCAAATTCATCTCTTATTAATCCTTCAGGTCTCAGATTCAACATCTCTGTTTTATGGACAAGTTTTTCATGATTCCCCAGGTTAGGCTGGGTATCCTGTTTATATGTTCCTATAGCACTTAGCTCTTCGTTTATTTAATGTCTGCTGCTCTGTCAGTTTGTAAGTTCTTCCAGGGCCGGAGCAACATTGTCATAGCCCCTCCACAAGCACGACTAGCAATATAACAGGCACTCAATAAATATTTGGTAAATGAAAGAATGGGGAGGGAAAGGATAGTCTGTTTAGGTGAAAGACCTTTGGGGCAACAGTGACACTGTCAGATGACAGGTCAGATCTGGGGAGGAGATCTATGCAGGATGATATTGCAGAGGAGAGGCATGAAGAAAGAAAGACATCAAGAGAGCATAAAGCTGTATCTTCAGGGCATGGCATGAGGTCTGGCAGAGAGTAGATGCTCAGTAAACATTTGAAAAATGAATATAGGAATGAAGTATCACTCCCCACTTACTAATTATAATTATATTCTTTAAAAATAGGTAAGGGAGGGATTTTCCTGGTGGTCCAGTGGTTAAGAATCCGTCTTGCAATGCAGGGGACGCTGGTTTGATCCCTGGTCGGGGAATGAAGATCCCACAGGCCGTGGGGCAGCTGAGCCCATGGGCCACAACTAGCAAGTCCATGCACCACAACTAGAGAAAAGCCTGAGTACCGCAACGAAGAGCTCACATACTAGAACGAAAGATCCTGCGTGCCACAACTAAGGCCTGATGCAGCCTAAATAAATAAACAAACAAACAAACAAATAAATAAAAGGTAAGGGAATTCCCTGGCAATCCAGTGGTTAGGACTCTGTGCTCTCATTGCCAAGGGTGCGGGTTCAATCCCTGTTCAGGGAACTAAGATCCCACAAGCCACGCAGTGCGGCCAAAAAAAAAAAAAAAGGCTTTGTGACAGGTATTTTACATACATTATCTCATTAAATCCTAAAATCACTCTATGAGGCAGGTGCTATTATATTTCCATTTTAAAGATGAAGAAATTGAGGCTCAGAGGAGTTGCTCAAGGTCACAAGCCTATGAGTGAAGGAAGTGAGATTTGAACCCAGGGCTGTCTGGCTCCAGCACCTGAGTCCTACACCATTAGGTCATTCAACCTTTGTGATACAGGGACCAGCTGAAAAATGACTCTCTTAAATGGAGGTGACTTGTTAGGTCTAAAACTAGATTCCTTAGAGGAGTTTATGTGCTTTAGAAGCACTATATGTATTCAGCATATAACCATGATAAAAGAGCTTTTCCTGTTAAACATATATTACTCACTAGGAAATCTGGCTTTAAGTGAGGGAGAAGTGAGTTAAATGGTGTTTCAGATGACAAGAGTGAGAAGGAAAAGGAATTCCTTTTAAAGCAATCAATTCTAAAATTCCAGAAAGAGATTGGCATGCAATGCTCTAAAGTGGTTCTCAAAGTGTGGTCCCAGACCATGAGCATCACCTGAGAACCTATAAGGACTATGGATTCTTGAGCCCCACCTCAGATCCACTGAACTCTGAGTATGGGGCTGGGCCATCGCGGTTTAGTAAGTCCTGCAGGTGATTCTGATTCACACTCAAGTCGGAGAACTACTGCTTTAAATCTTCACCCTTGGAGGGAAGCTTCCCACCCCTGTGTCATTTGGGCCTTGAATGGGTTACAGGTGTGATGGTCCCCCCGCCGGCCCAGGAGGGAGGAGACACAGGCAGTCCTGTCTTTACCCTACTTTTTGTTATATATTATTTTCTGAACTTTGTGAAGGGAAAAAAGGCCAGAACCCACTGCCTTAGGGAACCCAGGAACTTCTCACTTATTTAATTTAATTTTTTAATTGAAGTATAGTTCATTTACAGTGTTGTGCTAATTTCTGCTGTACAGCAAAGTGACTGTTATACACATATATACATTCTTTTTAAATATTTTTTTCCACTATGGTTTATCCCAGGAGGTTGGGTATAGTTCCCTGCACTATACAGTAGGACCTCGTTTTTTATCTATTCTAAATGTAATAGTTTGGGACATCCCTGGTGGCTCAGTGGTTAAGAATCTGCCTGCCAATGCAGGGGACATGGGTTCGATCCCTGGTCCGGGAAGATCCCACATGCCGCAGAACAACCAAGCTCGTGTGCCACAACTACTGAGCCCACATGCCGTAACTACTGAAGGCTGTGCACTCTAGGGCCCGCGTGCCACAACTACTGAGCCCGTGTGCTGCAACTACTGAAGCCTGTGCGCCTAGAGGCCGTATTCCGCAACAAGAGAAGCCACCGGAATGAGAAGCCCACGCACCGCGATGAAGAGTAGCCCCGGGGCTTCCCTAGTGGCGCAGTGGTTGAGAGTCCGCCTGCCGATGTAGGGGATGCGGGTTTGTGCCCCGGTCCGGGAAGATCCCACATGCCGCGGAGCGGCTGGGCCCGTGAGCCATGGCCGCTGAGCCTGCGCGTCCGGAGCCTGTGCTCCGCAACGGGAGAGACCACAACAGTGAGAGGCCCGCGTACCGCAAAAAAAAAAAAAAAAAAAAAAAAGGAGTAGCCCCGGCTCGCCACAACTAGAGAAAGCCCAATGCAGAAAGCCCAAAGCCAATGAAGACCCAATGCAGCCAAAAAAATAAACAAATAAAACCAACCAAACAAACAAATAAATAAATGTGATAGTTTGCATCTACTAACCCCAGTCTCCCAGTCCATCCCTCTCCCTCCCGCGCTCCCTCTTGGCAACCACAAATCTGCTCTCTATGTCTGACTTCTCACTTATTTAAAAAAATCTGGTAATAACAATAATACTAACATTAACAGCAGAAATTATTATTTATTGGATTATATAATGTGCTAAGCAATATACATATAATTTTTTGTTGAAATCTTACAACCACCCTGAGTTAGTTATTATTATTAGCCCCATTTTACAGATAGGGGAACAGGGCTTGTAGAAGTTAAGAGAGATCCTCAAGGTCATCCAGTTAACAGAGCACAGGTGGTGTGTACACCCAGGTCTTTCTAACCCTATGATGCCTGTGCTCTTAAAGGTCAAGGTTAATACAACTGCTTCTAACATTGCTCTGCGCCAGGCATTATTTTAAGCACATTATATGCTTCTTCAATTATTACAACTATGATTATTCCCACTTTACAAGGAGGAAACTGAGGCTCAAAGAAATTAAATAACTTTCCCAAGGGCACAAGCTGGTAAGTTGTGGAACCAGGATTTGAACTCAAGAATTTTGGCTCTAGTTGAATGTTCTTAACCATCAGGAAAGCCTCCCAGTCCTTGGAGGATGGAGACAGAGATGCTATGGTGACCATTTAGGGATAAAATTACTTAACGACTCCCACTGCTGCAGGAGTGTGTGCAGTGGAGGGGATCTCTGGCTGGGCGCTGTCATGGAGTCTGTTTGCTCTTTGCTCTCCTGTTTCCGGCTCACACCTGCCGCTCCAGGGCCTGGCCACGGTGCTGGCCGCACATAAGTCCGGCGCATGTGGAGCTGCTCTGCCGCTGAACAGGCTCTGGCGTACAGCTGCCTGTGGATTACATTCTTTTACGCACACAGCATCAAAGACTAGAGCCTCCTCCTGCGGCCTGTCCCCAGACTTCAGGGCCATGAATACAGTGAGACCAGCAGTGAAACAGGAGAGGGCAGTGCCTCTTCCAGCTAGAGTAACTGCCTTGGAGGCCTAACCACCCCCATTTGCAGTTCTGGTCAGAAGCCTGGGTTTGTGTGTGAGGAAGTTGGGATCCTGGCCTTCAGGACAAGATGAGAATAGCTTAAACAATCAGAGGGCACTTTCTGGGATGTATGCAATTTTTCCACACACACACCAGCTGGAGTGGAGTGAGGAAAGCAGGGCACTGGGGAGGCAGGGTTGACACAAAAGCCTGAGTCCTGAGTTCATCTCTAATTTTGTAGCCAGTATCCTGAGGCTCACCTGGGGCCCTTCTGTTGTTGATACTGGCATTCCCATCATCCCCTCACATTCCCTGCTATTGACATGGACTGGTTACCTTGCTTCCTCTTCCTCAAATGGAAAGGTCTTAAGTTTCTACGGAACAGTAGGCCTCTTGAGGAGGAGGAGGTGAGCTTCTGACACAGCTAGGGGAATGCCACTCCAGAAGCCCCTTGGTATCAGTAATTGTACGAATCTGTGGATCTTAGAGGGTTCTATTCCTTCTAGTCTAATCTCGCCATGCTTACACACGTCAGATTGTTTGGAAGGGTCTGGGAGATGGGTGGGGCAAATGCAAAAACGGGGCTGGTGGGGCTGAAAATCATACAGAAGGCTCACCCTCAGACTCGCCCGCTACCTTTCAGGAGTGGGACAGGAGGACGGAGGCTGCTGTGCAGTGACAGAAACCAAGGTGATGTGACACAAAGTGGTGACAGGCCGTGATCGGTACCCAAGGGTTCCACTTCTAAATCAAATGGCAAGCTCCTTGAGGGGCAGGAACTATATCTTATTCATCACTGTACCCCTAATATGCAGAATAGATCCTGGCACAAAATTGGCACTCAAGAAATATTTGATGAAAGGAAGTACTGAGACCTGCTACAACGTGGATGGACCTTGAAAACATAAGGCTAAATGAAAGAAACCAGTCACAAAGGACCACCATACATCATATGATTCCATTTATTTTAAATGTCTAGAATAGGCAAATTTATAGAGACAGAGTGTGGTTGTCTAGGGCTAGGGAGGATGGGGGGATTGGGGAGTAATGGCTAAGGGGTGCTGGATTTCTTGGTGGTGTAGTTAAAATGCTCTAAAATTGACTGTGGTGATGGATGTGAATATACAGTTGACTCTTGAACAACCTGGGTTTCAACTACACAGGTCCACTTATATGTGGATTTTTTTCAATAGCAAATACGCAATCTGCGGTTGGTTGAACCTGCAGGTGCTGAACCCACGGATGCAGAGCCATGTATATGGAGGTACTGTGTATATGGAGAGCTGACTGTAAGTTATACTTGGATTTTCCACTGCACAGAGGGTCGGTGCCCCTAAGCCCCTCCCTGTTCACTAGTCAACTCTACTCTGTAAATATACTTGACTAATTGATTTAGGGAAGCTGGGCATTTAAAAAATTATTATTTAGATTTTACTTTTTTAGAGCAGTTTTAGGTTCACAGTGAAATTCAGGGGAAGGTGCAGGGATTTCCCATATACCTTCTGCCTCCACACGTGCTCAGCCTCCCCCAGATCAACATCCCCCACCAATGGTACCTTTGTTACAATCGTTGAACCTACATTGACACATCATCACCCAAAGTCCACAGTTTAGATTTACGATTCACTCTTGGTGTTGTACATTCTATGGATCTGACAAATGTCTAATGACACGTATCTGTCATGTATGATATAATACAGAGTATTTTCCTAAAAATCCTCTGTTCTGGCATTTTTCAGAAAACAAGATTTTTGCTATACTTCCATTTGCTGCCTTAGCTCAGGTTTTCAGTTAAATAAGTAAAAGTTAACTGAGGCATAGCCCAACTACCTCATTTAGTTAAAAAATGTGAATGACAGTGAAACCAAACACAGAAATTAGAGGGTTCTAACTATTTCTACCAAGTCTTCCTGGTTCTGGACTAATCTTGAAAACCTTCTTTTAGCATAAGTAATACAATTTATCCCTCCCTCAGTTGGGCTTTATCACCTTCATGTTTTCCAGTCTCGAACTTCAACCCCCTTTATCACAAGTCGCTGTCAAACTTGCCCCATATTTTCTCAGAATGTCCTCTAGGGATATTTCTTTGTGTACGTGCCTGTGTGTGTGTGTGTGTTTGTGTGTGTGTGTGTGTGTTTGCCTCTTCATCTCACCACCTCCCAACTCTATCTGCAGACCATAAAACTTCCTGCAGAAACCACCAAAGATCATTCGGCTTCCTTTTGGAAATGCAGACAGTATTGTTTTGGGGCAAATCCCAAATAGACCCCTCTCCAAATGCCAGTTTCTTCCCTATCAGTTTTATTCTCCCCTAATGGTATGTTTGTTTGTATACATTTCAGGTTTCTCTCAGAAGCCCGGGCCAAAGAGGCAGCTGAGTTGACTTCAAAAGCCCAGGAGACATACCTGGCTGCTTTCTGAGTGAGCTCCAGCGGGAAATCTGGGCACAGTAATTGCAGCAAGCAGTGATATTCCCTCATGGTCAGCAAATCTGGAGTGGAAATGGATAGGAACACATTAGGTCTCTGCATGTGAAGTCACTGCTGTCTTTTTGATCATTTCATGGGTTTCAGACCTACTCTCAGTAGAGCTGCTCTTTTAAAGGTGAGTCAGTGTTAAGGCTGCATCAGCCACTAACCCTCCAAGGGTGAGATTTTAAGATCAATATTTCTACAAAGTTTTTCCTGGATGGGAGGCACCCAGCTACAACATTTTGGCCTAAGGAGCTTCACTGGTTTGAAAGATGGTCGGGTAAGAAGGGGGAATTAGAGGGGTAACTTTATTAGCCTTCTTATGTATGAAAATCCGCAAGAATGAGTCATTTCAGAGCTGGCTAAGTTTGCTGAAATTCTCTGGCATGGTAACATTCACCACAACATGCCCAAAGACCATCCACAGAATATCTGCAAGCAGTATTAAGGCAAATGCAGTCTTGCAATGTATGGAGGAGAAGAATACAGCATAGCAACCCACAGACCTCCTTTGTCTGTCATCCAGTATTATGCAGGCTGGCTCCTTTTGGATGCCTGCACACAAATCTGGTCATCCTATTATAGGAAGCCAAGACAAAGGTCCAAGATATACAATCTAGGCAACCAAGTGACTCCTGATAGACAGAAGCAGTGCTTTGGGAGAGATGAGCCAGGATGAGGCTCTTGTGGCCCAGTAGAAAACCCAGAGAGGTAAATCTCAGGGGGGTTTATAGAATGCCAAGGGAGAGGAAATACACTGATGTTTAAAAGTTGTTTTGTTACTGCATGTCCCAAAGCCAAGAGATTTTAGATCAGTTAGGCAGCTGCAGTCCACAAGTATTCCATATACCAAAGCATTTCAAATATGGAACGACGTGCTGATGGTAAAGCAAGATCAAGCAACCCAGAAGCCCTCCTAACTGGGAGCATGAGTGAGAGAAGGGAATCCAGAGGGCATGGCCACATTTGGGGAATGAAGATGATGATCACAGGCACTTGGTTTCTTTGGACCTAAGTTAGCTCAAGCCACAGGAATCCAGATCTCCTGTCCCTGATAGTTTGGTTGATGCTTTTCCAAGATAAAAACCCCAAATCCCCCGGGACAGGCCTGGGTTCCTACTACTTTTTCATCAAGGCTCAATTCAAGGTGGGGGCATAGAGTTAGACTAACCACACTGCCAAAGTCAGGGACACCAAAGCGACAGACTCAGCGTCAATGTAGGTCAAAGGATCAAGATGGCTTTTGCGGCCTTCATCTTAGCCACAGTGGGGTGTGCACTTTCCTCTCCTCACTCGCCTGACCTAGGGCACAGCCTAGTAGGAGGTTTTGTTCTTCAAGAGAAGGAGTAATAGCCACTTGTGGGCTCGCAGACTTGGGGTGAGGGACAGGAAAGACGAAAGGGAGAAAAGCCACTGAATCTAATATGTTCCCACTTTATTCTCACTTCAAAACCCCCTGTATAGAGAGAAGTGAGTTCTGGCAGGAACTAAATAAAGGAAAGTTCTATCTTTGAATCATTAATGCTTTTTTCCCTTTCTTTCTTAAATTAATTAATTAATTAATCGATTTATTTTGGCTGCTCCCAGTCTTAGCAATGGCACGCAGGATCTTCGTTGCGGCATGTGGGATCTTTAGTTGCAGCACGTGGGATCTTTAGTTGCGTCATGAGGGCTCCTTAGTTGCAGCATGCATGCGGGATCTTAGTTCCCTGACCACGGATTGAACCCAGGCCCCCTGCATTGGGAGCTTGGAGTCCTACCTACTGGACCACCAGGGAGTCCCCAATTAATGCTTTTCTAGGCTAAGATTTGGTGGATGGATCTGATACCATTCTTAGGGCGAGTCAAAGTATTTCACAGTTATTCATATTTATCCCCCAAATTATCTACAAGATATCCTTGGGAAGACAAACAGGGTAAAGGAAAGTGAGAAGCCAAGAGAGTTGTATGACCCCCTTATTCAATCAAGAAAGACAATGCTGGAAATTGATCTCCTGGTTTCCAGACCCTCAGCTCTCTTTAGGTTCTTGATGATATTCTAACTCATGTGCTTCAAATACTTGCTTCCTAAGTGTAGAAGAATGATTTACAAAAATAATTTTGTACTTCTCCAATGCAACAACAGTTCTTGGAAATACTAAATACATCAGAAAAACAGAATACATCCTGTTCACCACTTCTGGAACTTGACTATTCCCAATGTAAAGTGAGGAAGATAGTCAGATAAAGAGCTGAATGGGAAGTGCAGGCAAATAAACAACTTAAGCCAGTTTAATTGTGGAAGACAGCAGTTCTATTAAAGTAGAAGTAGGATAATATCAAGGCCAGATAATTTCAAGAGAGAGGCATCTGCCACTTGGAGACACTCCTGGGTTTGGGAGAATGGTGAGCACTAAGTGTTGTTCCAAAATCAGAACACTGATGAACAAATGGGAGCTGTCCTTCTCCTGTCCCCCTGGCTTGGGTTCAAATCTTGGCTCTGCAATTTCCCAGGTATGCAACCTTGAGCAAATTGCTCAGTCTCTCTAAATCTCAGTTTCTCATCCGTAAAATGGGAATGATGACACCTACCTTTCAGGGTTGAAGTCAAGGTCAAAAAAGATGATGTCTATAAAGTACTCAGCAGAATGTCTAGAACATAGTAACACCAAACAACAGGAGCTATTTGGCTTTGTTTTTAAATCCTGGGGGCAAAGGCAGGAGAGGAGGAAGGTGCTTCTTGCTGAGTGTAAATGCTTAAACCCCTTTAAATTTTTTCTGCCTTGAAAATTCAGTCAGATTGCTTGAGCCGAACCTGTTTCTGAATACTCTTCTGCAGTCTGCATTCATTTAATGCCGCCTCCGTTCCCAAGAAGCCAGCGGTCTCCCCAGCTCCAGAGGCTCACACTCAGGCATTGGTTAACCCTAAATGCTCCTGCCTATTCTGGGTCTTTTGGCTTTAAGAGATCTCCAAGATCTGCCTTCCAGGCAGCCCTTGGTGCTTCAGGAATAACAGTAGTGAGACTGACTAGTCACTGAGCTCTGTGCTCAGGCTTTGAATTAGCGTCACTTAACCTTCACAACAACCTTACAAAGTAGACTCTAGTATTCCCAGCCGCATTTCACAGGCAAGGATGTGGAGGCGTAGAGAGATGAAATCAGCTGGTAAGTGAGGAGAGAAGGGTCCAGAGCCTGGGGGACAGGAAGGGGACTTGGCTTCCCACAGCAAGATCCTAGGCTGGGGTCTAAGGGCTGGATGGGCTTGATAATGATAATAATACTAACAGTTAACATTTATTGAGCACTTACTATGGGCCAGACACTGATCTTCCAAGGGTTTTACCTGTGCCATCTCATCTTACCTAATCTTCACTATGGTTATCCCCATTTCACAGACACAAAATCTCAGATCATGCTTAACTGCTGGAACTGGAATTCAAACTCTGGCAGTCTGACTCCAAAGTTTACCCAACCAACATTTTCTGCACCTTGATCTTACCAACCGTAATGTGTGAAGGCTTAATAGCTTGTTCTGCTCCCCAAACAAACTGCAGGAACTAAATAGCTCCAGGTGAACTGGATCAAGGAGACAATTCAAGTGAATTGGGATTTTTTCATGTAAGAAATTAAGTCTGAAAGGTTCTAATTACTGTCAACAGGAAAGACTGCAGCTCCAGCACCACAGCCTTTGCTGAGCCGGAGGCCATGGGAAGGTGGGGGATGAGTACACCTGTGCTGGTGGCTACACAGCCATTTCTCATCCCCGCCCACCTGCCGGTGCTCTCCATCCTGACAGGTGCAGGGAAGGTAAGCGGTGTGTACCAACAGATGCCTTCTCTAAAGGAATCCCCCCACAATTAGGAAAGCTTCAGCCAGCACGTTCTGAAAGTTCAAAGGCAAAGACATAAGACGACTTTGGTATAAGACCAAAATCAGAACACTCCCCACAAATTGGTGCTTCTCTTTTTGTGGGTGGTCAGAGCTGTTAAATTTTCTTATTCTAAACCTTGTAATAGTCCCATTGACTGTGTGGCTCTGGACCAGTGGTTTCTACACCCTCAATCCTATCATCTCAGGAGGCAGCACAGTACAGCATTGTGGCTCATAGCATGGACTTTAGAGTTAGATTGCCTGGGTCCAAATCCAAGCTTTGCCACTGATTTCAAATTACTGACCTTTAAGTGCTCTATGCCTCAGTTTCCCCATCTATAAAGTGGTTATAATGGTGGTACCAACATCATTCAGTTGTTGTGAGCTAATGTTAAGAACTAAGAGTAATAGCCCATCATAAGTGCCCTGTTAGTATCTGCTATTATTATTTTAGAAATAAAGAAACTAGGGTTTCTTTAAGGTTAATTACTTTTTCAAGGAGACAGAACTAGTAAGAGGAGGGAGGACTGAGATTCAGACATACGCCTGCCTAGCTCCAAAGGTCCTGCAAGTTCTACTCTAGCAGGTGTGACCTGGCTGGTTAGTGGGGGACTTGACTTCTGATGATAGGATTGTTTATGCCAGGTGATTGACAAACTTTACATCTAAGTTAAAGACTTATTGGGTTGACCAAAAAGTTCGTTTGGGGTTTTCTGTAACAGTTTACAGAAAAACCCCGAACGAACTTTTTGGCCAACCCAATATCCAAGTTAAACATACAGATACCCTCCAGTTGGGCAGGGCAGTTGTGTTAGTGCAGAGCGCAGACTATGTAATCAGATGACCTGGCTTCAAAACCTGGCCTCCACCACTTACCACCAGTATGACCTGGACAAGTTAGACAATTTTTCTGAACCTTGGTTTCCTCTTAGAAATGTGACTAATCACAGTACCGACCTAATGTGATTGTTGTAAAAATCAAATGAGGTAATTTCTATATAAGGAGCTTGTCTGAAAAATTAGCAAAATGCTCAATAAATGGGAGAATTATTTAATAATTATTAACTGATTAAAACTTGAAGTCCTGAAATTAAGGCATCTTTGGCCTTAACTAAAGCCCTCAGCACAATGCCTGGCATATAGTAGTAAATATCTGTTGAAGGAATGATTGAATAAAAACATGCACCGCACAGTGACCCAGATGAAAATTCGGAGGGACGAGTTTCTGGTCACTGTGTGAACACAGAGATGGGGGATCTCCAGGCACAGGAGGCATGACTATAAGTTTAGGGCGGTGTGAGGAGGTGCCGGGAGCTGTAAAGTGCTGAAAGTGGAAAACGTCCTGGTTGGTAGTTACCACAGCTCTCAGTGAACTCAATACATTATGGAAGGTGTAACTACATTCCATGGCCTTGCTGACTCCTAGCACTTTCTTATCAAGTGCTCAATCCAATCAACTCGAGTATTTATTTTCATTGGAATAGATCACCAATTTTACCGTGAAAATCAGAAGCCGCTTAGGGTTTACTTCTTAGTGATTCACTTTACTACTGTTACAACTCTAGCTGGAGTTTTGAATACTGGAGTTTTCAAGATAACCAACCCCTGACTCAAAGTATTCTTTTCGGGCTTCCCTGGTGGCGCAGTGGTTGAGAGTCCGCCTGCCGATGCAGGGGACACGGGTTCGTGCCCCGGTCCGGGAGGATCCCACGTGCCGCGGAGCGGCTGGGCCCGTGAGCCATGGCCGCTGGGCCTGTGCGTCTGGAGCTTGTGCTCCGCAACGGGAGAGGCCACAACAGTGAGAGGCCCGCATACCGCAAAAGAAAAAAAAAAAAAAGTATTCTTTTCTTGGCTAGCCCTACTCTAATCCTAGAGAGTGATGGATGAGGTTATTTTGGCTAAGTAAACTAATCTCGTCACAAATTACTGAGGCCCAGTATATTCAAGGGCTAACTCGTTCTCACTTCCTCCTTTCTTGGAAAAGAAGGATTGAAGACCTTCTCTTATCTTTTCTACATCTGGTCTGCCTTCTTGCTGTGGAAATTCTGGTCTCTGAAGCTCTGTGGGGGTAGCCTAGTCATCTCTACATCCTCCTCTCAGACCACCACGTGTGTCCACACATTTGCTCAGAAGAACTGCGGCAGTGTGTGGTTGAAGATTCAGATGCTTCCTGCTCTTCCTAGGAAATGGTGCCTTTTCCAGGGTCAGAGTGGTGTCACTAAAAGAGACCAGTGGAGGAGTGCCAGGTGGAAGGAATGAGGGCCATACCTTTGTTCCTTACTCAGAGAAGCCTTCCCCAAAGCCTGAATCAAGGGTTTTTACCTCCAAAACTCTGGAGGATGAACTGGGGTTTAGTCTGAGTTCGTTTGCATGACTGCCTTCATGCTGAGGGCTGAGTGAGCTAGTGCTGAGACTGGAGCTGGAGATAATGAAATGCTACCAAGCCACGGAGAATCCCAGAGGACTGAACAACCTCTAGTTGGCTGGCTGCATCATCTCAATAGGAACTACCACAGAGGCCAGAGAACACCACAGCCCATGAGTGGACTCTCCAATTTTCAGCTGCAATTGTTTTTATATTCTTTTATGCAGAGGTTGTGAAGGCTCATTCCAAATGACACTCACCCCCAGCCAGGCTGCTCTGCCAAGAGATGCTCGGAAGGACATGGATAATTCAGGGCATGACCATACCACCACTTCCTTTCCCCAGGGCATTGAGGCTTTGGTACCAGTCCACAGCTGAGTAAATATCTCAGTGCTACTCTGCAAGGAGAGGAAGGGAGAGAGGGAGAGTTGGGGGAGGGGAGAGGAAGGAGGCAGACATCTGACAGCTTCACTCCCCATGTGGCACTTTGTACCAAAGTCACAGGAAGATTGCTCACATCCTAGGGCCATGTTCCTGTCAAGCAAAACCCCAGAAGAAGAGCAGACTGTGTTCTTAAATTTTATCTTCTTTGACAGCACTGTTGTTTTATATTGTAAATGGAGGAAAATGATAATTAGTTTACTGAAAGGGAAATGATTTTATAAAAGGAATGAGAAGCAATGGCTTCCAATGACACCTGTGGGGCCATTATTAACACTATCCTTTGCCAACTCATTACTCCCCAGAGTATGTGTAGTGTGTTCAAACAGGGGCAGAAAGCCAGACTCTTTAGTTTTTATATTTGATTATGACTAGGCCCAACATCAAGTGACTATTACTTTTTGGCCAGTATATATGTTCTAGGCAAAGTACTAAATCAGATATAATAACAATTTCATGGCAATTTTTAGAATGAATAAAAGAAACTTCCCAGGAACTGTTTATATTATACAAAGGTTTAAAGAAATGTGAGCATTTCTAATCAGGGTCTGAAAACTCTTCCCCAGGGATTGTGTGTGGCACATAATGGCAATCCGATCAGGTTTTGGGGCTAACCATGGCCATCTCTAGCCACCACCATGGGACTGAACCAGTGGGCTGGGCTGATATGTAAGAACCCTCTATACTGTGTATACACCTTGGGGTGTTACCCTCTCTTCTGTACATCCTGATAGGCTCCTGAGAGTTGGAGGACCAAGGCAAGGCTTGGTTCTGGGGGGAGGCACTGTCTTAGACAGCTTTGATAACATGAAACACAACAGGCTGCACATGCCCAGGGTGGGAAGCCACGTGGCATTATGGAAGGAGGCCCCAGCCAGGAAGAAAGAAAGTCTCTCTCCAGTAGCAACAGGGCTAGCTACTCTGGCACAGGCACACAGTCTCCTGACAGTTTACAGAGGAATGGAGGCAGCTTTGGACACTAAAATGTAGAGCAGGATCTTGGCACCATAAGCTCCCAAAGGGCCCAGCAGCCCATCGAGGGAGTTATTTCAAGCCTAGCATTGCACTACCATTTGCACTCTAATCCAGAGACCAACTAGTCCAGCCCTATCAGGTGTTGCTCCTTCACATTTTTGTTTGGAAATGGGAGGATAGGGTGTGCCCTTTGAAGCAGAGATTTCAGAGCTAAGGTGTAAATTTTTATCCAGGAAGAAGCAGGTGCTGCCATAACCTCCTGTGACCTGCTCCTGTTCTTAACTGAACAGAAATGGTCAAACAGGCACAAGAGCTGGACAATGAACTTCATTTCCCCCTCACGGGAAGTAAAAGTGAGAGGAAAATCCTGCCCTCTCAGTGGTGGTGTATCTGGAATACCTCACTCAATTTTTGAAACAGAGGTAGCATTTTTAAAAGAACTTGGTCTGAGTTCTGCAACAAACTAATTACATGATACTGGCCACAGGTTTTCTGGACCTCCATTTTCTCACCTATAAAATAAGGATGTCGTGGTATGTGAGGGCTGAACAAAATTTTTGAACGGTATACTTTTTGGAAGGTTTTTTTTTTTTGCTGTACCACATGGCATGCAGGATCTTAGTTCCCCGACCATGGATAGAACCCGGGCTCCCTGCAGTGGAAGCATGGATTCTTAACCACTGGACCGCCAGAGAAGTCCCTAAACAGATATACTTTATAAAAATGGAAATTTTATAAGGAACCTTAATGTATAACATAGATAAAAACAAACCTCTTCTTACCCAACTTTGTCCTCAATAGCCTTCACCGAGGCTAGAGGTGTGGGGATGAGGAGGCTGCGGGAGAAGGCCTGAGGCACTGCTTTAAACTCTGGGCTCTATAGAGGACTGTTTAAAAACCACTGGCCCGGGACTTCCCTGGTGGCGCAGTGGTTAAGAATCTGCCTGCCAACTCAGGGGACACGGGGTCGATCCCTGTTCCGGGAAGATCCCACATGCTGTGGAGCAACTAAGCCCGTGCGCCACAACTACTGAGCCCACGTGCCACAACTACTGAAGTCCGTGTGCCTAGAGCCTGTGCTCTGCAACAAGAGAAGCCACTGCAATGAGAAGCCCGCGCACCGCAATGAGGAGTAGCCCCTGCTCGCCGCAACTAGAGGAAGCCCATGCACAGCAACGAAGACCCAACGCAGCCAAAAATAAATAATAAATAAATTAATAAATAAATAAATTTATAAAAAACAAAAAAACAATCCACCTGCCAATGAAGGGGACACAGGTTTGATCCCTGGTCTGGGAAGATCCCACATGCCGCGGAGCAACTAAGCCCGTGCACCACAACTACTGAGCCTGTGCTCTAGAGCCCGCGAACCACAACTGCTGAGTCTGAGCGTGCTGCAACTACTGAAGTCCGCGTGCCTGGAGCCCGCGCACCACAATGAAGAGCAGCCCCCACTTGCCGCAACTAAAGTCCACGCGCAGCAACGAAGACGCAACGTGGCCAAAAAAAAAAAAAGAAAGAAAACCCCACTGGCCCTGACCCTTAAGTGGGTCTTATATAGTGCCTCACTAAGAGTGCAGGCTCCTGAACCAGCCGACGAGGATCTAAATCCTGGTTCTTAAACTAGCCATGTGGCATTGAGCAAGCCAATTAGAAATGAAAGTGAATAATAATCATCATCACATGAATATGAATAAAGATGATACTAATACTAATCATGAAGAGTTTTTGAGAGGATTAAAAGAGACGATTAAAAAAAAGAGAGAGAGGGCTTCCCTGGTGGTGCAGTGGTTGGGTGTCCGCCTGCCGATGCAGGGGACACGGGTTCGTGCCTCGGTCCGGGAAGATCCCACCTGCCGCGGAGCGGCTGGGCCCGTGAGCCATGGCCGCTGAGCCTGCGCCATGGTCGCTGAGCATGCGCGTGCGGAGCCTGTGCTCCACAACGGGAGAGGCCACAACAGTGAGAGGCCCACATACGGCAAAAAAAAAAAAAAAATAAGAGAGAGGTAGTAAACTTAAAGTGCTAGAATATGGCACAGGGCAAGCATTCAATAAAGAGTACCTACTCTTGTTATTACTCTCCCGTGTTTGAGGCACACAGGTGGGATGGCACCTGCATAACAAAAGGCACAGTTCATGGAAGTTCTCCAGCTCCCGCCAGTGGGTGGCTAGAATAATCTTATTCCTTATCTCGTAATTATTTTATCTTGCTTCCTTTGTTCTTATTGACAAGTGAATAACAGACTTCCTGCCTGAAGGCAGGTGTACACCACCTTCCTTGAGAGTCAGTGCACTGCCAATCCTCTCTTCTCACTATTAAAAGTGATGATGAGTCATATTTATAAAGAGACTGTACAATTATGCAAACTGTTTTCATATGCATTATCACTTTTGATTTCCATAAGAAGTTTGTGGGGCAGAGAGAGGAAAATGGGAATAAAAATATTCCCATTTTTATAGGCAAGGAAAATGAGCCTCAGTAAGGGATAAAATCACCAAGTAAATGATAGAGCCAGGATCAGATCAAGCCTTCCCATTCCAGGGCAAGGCCTCTTTCTATTACACAGGCCAGTTCCCTGTGATGTCTTTTTCTTTCTTGCCATATGGTCCCTGGGACCCTGGGAACTCAGCCTGCTTTTATTTCTTCTATGGATGAAAAACACCTAGCATAGCAAATTCCATAGTGAGAATGCAGTAAATGTTAGCTGCAATGCTATTATTATCATTATTGTTACTATTGAAATCTGCCACCAGCTATTCCACCTCTTTCTATCATCTTTCTCCTAGGCTGACTCCAGTGTCAGATGTAGTCTATCTGGCTCCCAGCTTCCTTTTTGCCCTCCAAACAAACTGACAGACGCTTTCTATTTTTGGTGACTTGTTGCTAATCTCTATAAGAAAATAGAGAAGGGATAACAAAAACAATAAACACTTAAAGTCATTATTAGCCTGTATCTGCAATGTTAGCAGGACCAGACACAGATTAGCAAGAGAAAAGTATATTTAACGTACATAAAAAATACTTCCAACTATCTTTTTCCTTTCCAGTTTAAAATGAGGCTGATAGTTGGCATGGAGTTTCATAAGCTATCAGCAAAACTGTCTGATGAGGACTTGTCTGAGAAAGCAAGCCACAGAAAACAAAAACCAATCAAAGTTATTATTTCTCTGGGCTTTCCACTGTCCAAAGTAGACATAGAATAAATAAGAAGTGGAACAGATTATGCATTTGTTTTGCTTCAAATGCATTTTCCTTCTCTTCTAAATAAACATAATAAGCAGTGGCTAACAGAGTTACTCACTGAGGGTGAGCTGAACCAAGACAGACTAAAAATAAAAAACAATCTAAGTTCCCTGGTCCTCAGTGATTGTGCGAGTATGGGAAGGCTGTTGCCAGCATGTAGGCGTATTTATAAAGACCACAGCCTGTTCTCTTGTCAGAATCCACTAACTTCCACCAATGATGATGGATTTATGGCTACCCATCAACTAAAAAAATAGACTTCAGAAACAAAAAACAGCAGGAGCCAGATAGAGGGTTGGATGTAGATAACACATACATTTCTTCAGATGAATCCACCTTTGTCTTTCCTGCTGTCTTCTGTCGTTTGTGGGCATATATAACGTAACATATCTATAATTATACGTATATGTGTGGGTAAGAGAAAGAGGCAGCTAGAGACAGACAGTGTCTGACTTTTTTGGGACTGGATGGGAAAGGAAATTGATGTTAGCAGTTTCTGTTCCTTAAAGCCATTGGCTTTGTTTTTCAAAGTATGGTTTTCCTGGTAAAAGATTCTTTGCCTGTAATGTGAGTGAATCACTCATCTTACTTTAATAAAAATGTGAACCAAATGCTGGTGGCTCTCCATCCTGGGAAATGACACAATGGTTAGGCTTTCTCAACCTGGATGCTTATCTTTCAGTGGGACTGGCAGGCATACAAAAGGAAAGGAAAAAGATAAAAAATACCCCAGTGACATCAAAGGATAAACCTACCCAATTTCTTTTAGGCATAAGTATTCTAGAAGACAAAGTCTGGTCTTACTCACCGGAGTTTGGATAAGGTACTTGGTTTGCCCATTGATGGGTGGTCTTCAACTGGGCACCAGCTCTTTATGCCTCAGTTTCTTCCTCTGTCATGCCTCACATACAAATGATCGGGGTCGATTAGACTAAGTTAAATATATTTTAAAGTATGTAAGATTTATACCTTTTGAATTTTGTCATGTTCATGTATAACCCATTTAAAAAATTAAGAAGACAAAAGTATGAGCAGTGGGAAGACATCAACGGGTCTTAAAAAAGCAAGACCGTTCAGAACTATAAAAAAATTGCAAATTTTTTGTCTCAATAATCCTCAGGGTTCTATTTGGGTCTAACATTCTAGGATTCTTTAATTGTAATTCTCTGTGGTTAAGGCAGTAGCCTAAAGAACAGGTAGGACATAATTTGCATCTAGGTAGCACATAACTTGCTAGAAGAGTGGGGATGCTATGAAACCCATGTTATTGTCTGCTAGTGCAGTACACATAATAACTAAGGACATGAGATTTGGAATTAAGACAGGCCTGGGTTCAAAATGCCTCTGTTGGGACTTCCCGGGTGGCACAGTGGTTAAGAATCCGCCTGCCAATGCAGGGGACACGGGTTTGAGCCCTGATCCGGGAAGATCCCACATGCCGTGGAACAACTAAGCCCGTGAGCCACAACTACTGAGCCTGTGCTCTAGAGCCCGCGAGCCACAACTACTGAGCCTGCATGCCACAACTACTGAAGCCTGCGCACTCTAGGGCCTGCATGCTGCAACTACCGAAGCCCGAGCACCTAGAGCCCATGTTCCACAACAAGAGAAGCCACCACAATGAGAAGTCTGCATACCGCAACAAAGAGTAGCCCCCGCTCGCCGCAACTAGAGAAAGCCTGCACGAAGCAACGCAACTAGAGAAAAGACTCAATGCAGCCAAAAATAAATAAAATTAAATTTAAAAAAAAAGCAAGCAAGCAGGCCAGCCAGCCACCCAGCCAGCAAGCAAGAAGATGCAGCCAGTCAACTCTGCATCTTCCTTCAGAAACATATTTCCATGTCCCTCATTCTCAGTGGCTCTATCTGCCCTCTCTAAATCACCTTGTTTTGTCCATAATGAAAAGAGTTTGAAAAGCTGATAATCATCTTTTAAAATCCTTTACAGGCTTCTGGATCTTATTATAATGCCCCTTGGCCCTTCCTTATATCAATACATGCTCACAGTTCGGGCCCAATGGGGGCACAATAAGATTATACATCCCTTCAAATGAGGGCAGGGGTGGGGGGAAAAACACCTATCAAAGTCAGGGCTAAAACTGATTAGTTACAATGCTAATCAGACTTCATTTTTCTTTAGTCATAGTTATTGATGGTTTTCCTTCCTTTCTACAACCTAAGGTGATTCTCTGTTTCCTCCTGGGAACAGTGTGCCTGAGCAGAAGGGAAGGCTCAGAGACTTGGAACCCTGCCTTGGCTCTGCTGGACTACCTCACTTGAGCAGGCTATTTACGCTTTAGGCCTCAGTTTCTTTATCTGTAAAATGGAGATAACAATCAGTTACCTACTTGACAGCAAAAGGCCAGATCTATGATCCTGTGATTCCCAAGGCTCTTTCAAGTTATGGAGCTACAAAATGGACTAACTTCCAATGCTGAGAACAATGAAAATGGATTTTCCAGGTGTCTGTACCCTACACAATAATACCTAACGTATTTAAAACTTAACTAATAGGCAATCTCAAATATCTAAATGCCAATAAGCCTCTAAGTAGGCAAGACAGATGTCACAAAGTTCGCACACTAAAGCTTATGTGGTTAACTTACAGGCTTCTGAGAAATGTCCTGATCATGCTCACAGTTTTAATAAGCTTGGCCATCTAGCTTCTAAACCCAATACAGACTAGACAAAATAACCTAGGAGAGGAAAAGGAACTATAAAAGGCACGTGCAAGGACAGCAATGAGAAATTAGGCATTAACAGCATGATAGAAACATGATAGAGAAGGAGGAAAAAATATTTAAAATACAATTGATGCTTTTAGGGTACACTTCAATAAGCTCTGACGGCAGCAGTGTTTTCCAGCATAACACAATTTATAAGTATATACTTAGATGCCAAGATAAGTTCTATTTAAGAATGCAGGGAACAGTATTTTATACCTATATCTATATCTATATATAGATATATATAAATATATTTTGAAAAGATTTCCATGTACATTACAAACAACAAAAATTTTTGGTACTCTAAGTATAAAACAGTAGGCTGTAAAACTGTAACTCTTCTTCTGAGTTTTTCTATGTTTACTGTTTCTGAGCCATTTATTTATCCTGGTGCTGGTTATTTGTTTTTAAGCTACCTTCCTGAGTCCTATACACCCATTACCTCATTTAATCCCTCATAACAGTCCTATTAGGTAAGTATTGTTGTTTTCATTTTACTTGCAGATGCAGGGAGGTTAAGTCATTTGCCATTCAGGCCTTGAACCATGGGTCTGCCTGAATCTAAAGCATGTGCTTTTAAGTATTCCATGATTTATTAATGATATATGTGTCTGTTTGCCCCATTATCACCAAAAGATTGAATCTTGAGAGTGAGGACTTTTATGTGCCACAGGGACTGGTACATAGTGGGCACTTAGGAAATGTTCCATGGACTTTCTCTGTGCCTCCTTACATAGATCCCAAGCCCTTAAAGGCAACATAGTATATCCCAATGTATCTCCAAGGATGGTTCATAGATCATCTATATCCCAGACCTACAGAATCTGAATCAGAATCCTCAGGGTTAGGATGTGTGAATGTGCATTTAAACAAATAGCTCAGGTGACTTTTATGTATATCAAAGTTTGATGGGACTTCCCTGGTGCTCCAGTGGTTAGGACTCCATGCTTCCCATGCAGGGGGTGCGGGTTCCATCCCTGTTCCGGGAACTAAGATTCCACATGCTGCTTGGCATGGCCAAAAAATTAAAAGAAAAAGTTTTTGAGAACTATTGACCTAGTGCTTGAAAGCACATTCTTTGGAGTTAGTCAATCCTGGCTTCAGATCCCAGCTCCACTACTTAATAGCTGAGTGATGTGGGGCAAATTAGTTACTTAAATTCTTTGAGCTTCAATTCCATCATCTTTAAAATGGAAATAACTGAAACACCTACCTCACATGGTTCTTGAAGGGACGAAGTTCACCAGGAATTATAGAACATCTATTGTGTGCCAGATACTCTGCTCTTTAAGGTGCTTGGGATGTATTAGGGAACAAATAGACAAGTTCTTTGCCCTCCTGAAGCTTACCTTATATTGGAGAAGACAGATAAACAAAATAATTAACTATAGAGTAAGTTATTGATAAGTTTAATGGAAAAAATAGAATAGAGCCAGTCGAATAGGGAGTGTGAGGTAGTAGTGGTGGCATCATTTTATAGAAAGGAGTCTAGTTCAGTTTCATGAAGAAGGTGATGCCTAAGCAAAGACTTGAAGAAAGTTAAAAAGTAACCTAGGCAGACATCTGAGGGAAAAGCAGTCCAGGCAGAGGGAATAGCCAATGCAAAGGCTATATGGAGGGAACATACCTATTGGGTAAGAAGTACAGCATAGAAGCCAGTGTAGCTACAGCCAAGAAAACAAGAGGGAGAGGACTAAGGAATAGGGTTGGAGAAATAACTGGGACCAGTTCATGTGTGGCCTTTTAGGCCTACATGAAGGATTAAATAAGATAGTCATGTTAGGTGCTTAGAACAGTACATGGTACATAGTAAACACTTAATGGATGGTACCTACATCTGTATTTACATTAACATCTTCTGGTCCCTAAGCAGAGCTAGTCTGGAAGGTCAGGCTACAGGGACTATAGCAGGTTTTATGTACTTTGGTGGGGTTACAGAATCCTTCAACGTTTCCAAAAGTACAGAAATCAAACAGATCAAAGGCCTGGGTGATCCCCAGCAGCAAGTAGAGATGGTTAATTCTCTGCAGGTGCCCAGAAAACTGAACTAACAGAGACACACAAAGTCAACATAGCATCAATAAAAGACAGGGAAAGAGTGGGGTGTGGATGGGGTGGGCTTGGCTAAAGGCTGAAACCAACAGAAGAGTCATTAGTAATGTAAGAGAAAAAGCAGTGGAGCGTGGAAGCATCACAGCAGATGAAAAACATTCTAATATCAATGAGACCACAAAGTCAGGAGAATAATGACTACAAACTGCTGGGGAGTAAGCCAGGGAGCCCAGCAACATGAATGCACTTGTATGGGGGGAAAAGCAAATTAAGAGATTCAGGCAAAACTATCCCGTTTCCTGGTGGAGGAGGCTCTTTAATCTTTAATATCTCTCTCCTGACACTAGGCACTGATCTTGCCCCAACAAGACAAAGGATAGCATCTGAGAAGCTATTACTTCTCGATTCGGCAAAGGACTTCTGAGGAGACGAGTGCCATGTGGCTGCCAGGCTAAAAGGATGTGTTCTCTCAGCCCTCCTGTTTCACAGCTGGCGATGTCGGCGCTAAGACACACCCACCCACCCTCCAGGGCTCTCCCAGTGGGAAGAGCTGTCTGCAGGACCCCGGAGCTCTGGAGAGGGATGTGGTCTTTTTGGGAACTGGAGGCAGGCAAGAGTGTAATAAAGGCCGGATAAAGATACCCAGGCTGGGGGCTTCCCTGGTGGCGCAGTGGTTGGGAGTCCACCTGCTGATGCAGGGGACATGGGTTCATGCCCCGGTCTGGGAAGATCCCACATGCCACGGAGCAGCTGGGCCCGTGAGCCATGGCCGTTGAACCTGCGCGTCCGGAGCCTGTGCTCCGCAACGGAAGAGGCCACAACAGTGAGAGGCCCGCGTACCGCCAAAAAGAAAAAAAAGAAAGAAAGATACCCAGGCTGGGCTTTAAACTGCTTTACATTTTTGTGCCAGTTTCTTCTGGCACCTGCCCTCAGGAAAGGTAAGCCAGGTACTATCCAGTGGAAATCTGGAAGTGGGCCTCCTTTGTGGCCTCAGTTATGCCAGCTTGCCAAGGAAGGGTGAAGTGCTTGGTCTCCATGACCCTGACCTAACCTACTCAATAGGTAACATAGGTGTCACTTTCAGTTTAGTCTGGGTCAGAAGAAGTGAAGAGCAACTCACTTTATATGATGTTCAACTCAGCACATTCAGTTTGGAATTGAAACCATTATGAAAACCAGTATGAGAAACCTTGTATTTTTATTCCATTCCTCAAACTATTTGTCAGTCTGCTTTCACCATCTCCTGATAGTAACCATATATTTGCTTTGGGGGTTCTTAATTGCTACATTCCTACCTATTTATTCAGTTAATAAATGTTCAGTGCCAACTGTGTTCCAGGGGCTATGCTAGGCTCTGCAGAAACAGCAGTGCATACGACAAAAATCCCTATTTTCATGGAACTTACATTCCAGTATGTGTGTGTGGGTGAAGAGATAAATAAAATACTTGTAGAAAGTGATAAGGGCGATGACATAAGTAAAACAGGGTGGTGTGATGTGGAGTGACTGAAAGTGAGATACTAGATGGGGTGGTCAAGGATAAGCTCTTTGAGAAGGTGTCATTTGAGCTGGGGTCTAACCGGATGAGAAGAAGCCAAGCATGCGATCTGCGGAAAGAAGAAACAGCACATGCATGGGAACCAGCAGCAAGAGTGTTTTGCTTCCCATTCCCTACTCTGCACACACATACTACTTCTCTGTCTCTGGCATGTTACAATCTGTTAAAGAAATTGCTCCATGAGGCCTGGGAAAGGAATGATATTGAACGAAATGTAATTCCAAGGCTCACTGATTACTGGAGACACGTAGTGGCATTGGCAGAGGATTGGGAGCATAAGTAGGTACCCTGATCCCAGAGGAAAGATAAGGCAAGGACTCTAGAAACGGCTCTTTCCCCCTTTGTTGCCACATTTCCCTACTATGGTTAATTGGCAAAGCAGTCCGTGTGAATGAGTGCAGGATGTCCAAATTGCAGCACTGTTTCACACATCATCATTTCAAGTCACCAACTGACAGGATTTAGCACTCTGTGTCTGGCAGCAACCAGCAGTGAAGCGGAGAGAATTCCACTGGATTATCCAAAGCATCTGACCCGCAATTGAGGAGTGAGGAGAGCATTAAAAAAAAAAACAACAACAACTCCTGAATGGTATAATGAGCCAATTCGACATTGAACAGACACACACAAATATCCAGCCACCTCTGAGGCAAAAGGTCAATTTCTTGTGCTTGTCCCTGATCTTCAGAATCCGTTCTTGATCTAAGCTCAGTTCCTCATTTCCAAGCAGAGTCAGGCCAGATGGGCTGCTCTAGGGCAATACTCCCTTGTCTGACTCCAGAGGAGTGTTAGAGCTGAAGTGGATGATAGCAGGGTCAGTGGGAGAGGAAGAGGGTACAGTCAGAAGGCAGGACACGTCCTCTAAAGATAAAGTTTTGATAGATTGGTTTTTCAGCTGAAGAAGCTGATATTTGGAGCCAGACCTTTATCTTTGGCAAGCCCACCACAGATCCCAGGTTTGGGATCAGAGGGTAGAATAAAGAAGCAAATTTCCATCTACCAAGAAGTAGACAGTACTGAACTGCCCCTGCTTTGTGGATTTCTGAACTTTCTAATTCCCTTAATCAAGTCCGAGACTTCCCATGCCTCATCCTTCTCCCCTCTAAGCCCTCCTCACACAGCTGTTAGGTAAGATTTACTAGATAGAATGTGTTTGCAAAATCTGTTTTATTCATTGGAACATGTTTATCTAGAAAGAAAGAAAAAAAACCTGTCCCTTCTCACTATTTACTTTTTGGTGACTGTCTTCTGGGATTTGGAACTGGATAAACAGATGGCCTTCACAGAAGGAAGCAGGCGGAACGCCAGGGTGTGTATATATATCTTGATCTCAGTGTATATATCACAAAGAGTCCTCATCCACACAGCTGTGCTGGTTTTGGAGGGAAGTGAGGGGACAGCAACCTCTGGACGAGAGGACTCCCACTGCCCCAAGGTGTAGTGCTCCAAGGGCTCCCTCCCAGGAGCACCTCCCTGGTGGAATCTTGGGCTACAGGATGCCAGATGGTTTCTAGAGTTCCAACCCCAGATATATGACCCCCATTTCATTTTCTGGCCTCTGGCTGTGGTAATTAAGGTTGTGCCAGATTCAAAACTGTTGCTTATGATTTGTACTGGGTTTGTTTGATATATATGGGTGCCCGCAATGTGCTGAGTGTTTGTATCATCTATAGTGATTAGTGAGCTTCGAGCGCCTCTGCCATACATTGGATGCCTCTGTGTTAAGGGCATGCCTGTGAGGGTTGTGGTTGTGTGTGTGTATGTGTGTGCACGCACAAAAGTCATGGAAGGCCTGAAATACAATTATTTTCCAGGCCACGGGAAAAGTATAACTGCTAGAGAGGGAACAGGGTACAGCGATCCCTCATGTGACAGAAGGCTGCTGCTGACAAGGGGTTGGGAGGGTAGTGGAGAAGCAGTTTCCTCCTAATTTTTTGACCTTCTCCGACATAAATGTCTACTGTGCGGGTTGGTGGTGGAGGAAGTAACTCCATAATCGATATGTTTCAATTCCAAGGTTTGAAGAAACCTCATTACATTTCAGGGGACTCTTCTAATAGCAAAAAAAAAAAAATAATAATAATAATCTTCATTTGCTTCACAGAATAGGGTTCAGGTGTATGTTTTCTTCACCCCCCAGCAAAATTCCTTTAAATAACCATGAAAATAAAAGATGACTGTACTGCCCAGACAGAGAACTGGTGCCAAACAGAGCCAACTCAAACCCCCCAGAAATCCCAAACAAAAAAACCTCCCTGAGATAAAGGGGTTGCATTCATCAGGTTCAGGTAGCTCAAAGACAAGAACATGAAATGATTAGACTCTAACAGACCAAGGTGCTGGAGGTAACGAGACCTCATAGAGACCGAACAAAAGATTCTGTTTCTAACAAAGGTTCTGCAGACCTTTATACTACAGTGAGCAGTGAGCGTGAGGGATGCTGCCCAGGAAATGAAAGGACTCAGTCGTTCCTCTTCAGTGAGCGGAGACCAGGAGGAGTGTTCCAGGGCACTCTCACAAACACTCTTAAATAATACCATCCAGAGCCTTTGATTCAAGGAACATGCTGAAGAATAAACAGCCTATTAATCTGAGTTTTCTGGTGCGCCTGAGTATACAAAGCAGCAATGAACTAACCCCTTGGCTCTCGCCAGTGTCCCGACGGCGCCCCATCCGCTGCTCCACGGCACTGCTCTCTCCCCCTCTCCACCGCAGCACGCAATTTGTCCCTGGAAAAGCTTCAGGTTTGGGGGCGCTGATGGTTTCAACGAAGGATGCCCAGGCCAAACCCAGGGTTCAAAGAACTGGAAACAGCGCATCCTTGTTTGGCCATAAGTAGCATAACCATGTGACTTCAGGCTCAAATGAGAACTGTGTGGTAATGTGACTGGGTGAGGAGACAGAGTCATCAGTCTGCCTCTTTCTGAGCCAAGTTGACAGCCACAGGCCTGGGAAAGGAAGGCCCAGTTTCAATTGCTTCCCAGTCTTGGTTACCTTGGTGGCGGGAAGGGCTCCTGCATGGGTGGGCTTTGGGTGCTATTCTGTGGAAACATTCCTGGGCATTTTGCCTAAGTACAAATTACCAAGTAAGGTCCCTAAGTTTTCAAGGAGGAAAGGAGAAGAAACATAAGTGGCTGTTTCACTCTTAGACTCTTTCACTGTGAGTTGTTCTTTAAAAACCATCAGGTATAGCTTTTGTGATAACAACCATTTGATGAAGGATCAGGGTCTCCTTTCCGCCCTTGAGGAAATCATAGATAAAGAAGCTGATAGTATGAACACTGAGAAATAAACCAGGGTTCAGTTGTTGAAACAGTGTAATTGAGGCTAGGATCATAGGCTCAAATCAGTCCTGAGAGTCAGGCGGCTTCTTTGTGTCCCACAGTCACTGATCTCACACAAGGTGTGTGCTTAATCATAAAAGGAACTGGCCTGGTGAGCTGGATAAATCAGTATCAGTGCTACCCAACACACACACACACAAAATCTCAAAGTACACATCCCACTGACCTCAGATTTATATACACAGGGAAACACATCTAGTGAAAGTTTCCTTTCTAAAAATAATTTCAAAGAGGTGTTCTGATTAAAAAAATTAATTCTAAAGTCCTCTGATTCTACTTTCAGAGAACTACTTTGTGTTTGGTCTGTTGAACTAGAGAAAAAGGGCACGCCTCATAAATTTATTTATTTATTTATTTATTTTGGCTGCACTGGGTCTTCATTGCTGTGTGCGGGCTTTCTCTAGTTGTGGTGCAAGGGCTACTCTTCATTGCGGTGCGCGGGCTTCTCATTGTGGTGGCTTCTCTTGTTGTGGAGCACGGGCTCTAGGCATGCGGGCATCAGTAGTTGTGGCACGCAGGCTCTAGAGCACAGGCTCAGTAGTTGTAGTGCTCGGGCTTAGTTGCACCACGGCATGTGGGATCTTCCCAGACCAGCGCTCGAACCCGTGTCCCCTGTATTGGCAGGCGGATTCTTTACCAGTGCACCACCAGGGAAGCCCAAGGGCACGCATCTTACAAAAGAGAAGGAACAGCACAGAAGCTCACGTACTTTCCATGATTGACTTTGAGATGCCATAGAATGCAGTGATTAGACTGGCATTTGCAGAAAGCATGGATCTTGCAGTCAGACAGATCTATTGTAGATCTGTCACTTGCTGCGTGTAATCTTAGACATGTCACATAAGATCAGTGAGCTTCAATTTCCTCACCTGTGAAATAGGAATCACCCTCATGGGATTATATGTGGATTATATAACGTATGAAAAATGTTTAGTGCAGTGCCTGGGACACAGTAAGTGCTCAATAAATTACAGCTGTACTTATTACTCTTTGAATCTTCTAAATACAGGCACAGGAATCAAACATGGCTCTGGGGAGGGACCTAACTGGTAGTCGGCACATGAGCTACATGAAACACAAGTTTCTTCATCTCTTTATTGGACTGGGCTTAGAAGGTCTCCAGATCTTCCCTCAGTACACTGGAAACAAGAGTTTGAGTTTCATGGGGTTATTGATGAAAGGACCATGAGAGATTAAATCCTAGTACTCTGGGGACCTCCATTTTGACTTGCAGATGGACCTGGCATTTTCCCATCCCAGAGTCTGGCTGAGCAGATACAGCCTTCTTCCTCTAGGCTTCCACCTGTTGAGACAGACAGATGTATTCTGAACACAAGAGGGGCCTTGCAAGCACAGATCTGGTATCAGACAGCCTTTCTCGGCAGCATTCCTGGGGTTGTAAAATGACAAACATTCCAGCAGGCTGAATCTAACCCTTCCTGCCCTGTGACTGGGGGCCTTATGAAGCTGCTTCTTGTGATTAGAGCCATCAGTACCTCACTCCAAGACTGTGAGGTAGACTTCATTAATATTGATGAGTTGCAGCTCGTTAACCTCATTTGATGTTTATTTACAACCATTCTTCTCATATGCTAATGAGTGACACTGGGCTCTTCAGATAGAAAGGAGAGAACTGGACCCTCTCTGCCAGCATCTCCTTGGCAAACTCCTGTCCCTTGAAAGAGAAGTTTGCACAGAGGGAATGATGCCAAATGGAGGGAATGCAGCAGAGAGGACAAAATGATGTGAAAAGAATGTCTGCAATGTGATGCGGGAGAGAGAAGCCCAGCTGCTGGGGCCATGGTGTGACTGAGGTTTGGTTACACCCACCTAGTGGGTAACAAAAAGAAGCTGAAGGGTGGGGATCTGAGGAACTATGAAAGGGACAATATGTTAGGTTTTGGAACTGGGGTGGGAAGTGGAGATGAGTGGGCCCCCTGTGGATCAGGGGGCTTGAAGGCCTCTCTCCAATTCATTTCACTTTCTTCTAAGATCTTAAGGAAATCGACAAACAGGGGATTGGGGTAGATTTCTGTAAGACAGTTAAATGCCCACAGCAACTAATGCTTAGCAAATGCTTGGCTTGGAGAAACAGTACTCATTGTCCAGAACATCACTGTGAAATGGGTAAGGAGGGAGGGAAAAAAATCACTGTTTCTCTTTCCTCCAAGTTATGGTTATGTTATGTATATCAAAGAATAGTATAATCAAACAAGGAAGAGTCAGAGACTGGGGGAAAATATTTTTAGAAAATATGGCCATTCTATTGTTTCAGGGATGCTGAGCCTACAGAATACAGGGCCTCTTCCAAATTTCATAGTACGTAGCAAGTCAATTTTGAGACGTCCCATCCATTAAAGAGGTATGAAAGGGGCTTCCCTGGTGGCACAGTGGTTGAGAGTCCGCTTGCCGATGCACGGGACGCGGGTTCGTGCCCCAGGTCCGGGAAGATCCCACATGCTGCGGAGCGGCTGGGCCCATGAGCCATGGCCGCTGAGCCTGTGCGTCCGGAGCCTGTGCTCCGCAACGGGAGAGGCCACAACAGTGAGAGGCCCGTGTACCGCAAAAAAAAAAAAAAAAAAAAAAAGTTATGAAAGACTATATAAGACATATGAGGGGGATGGAAGGATAAATAAATGTTTATTAATATCAGCAGCAACATCAAACTTCAAATTTCTTAAACATTTAAACATCAATTCCCACTATATTTCTTGTCTTCGCTCCTTTGCACTTTACATTGCTATTTAGACAATTATTCCCTTCCTGCCTGCGGGGTCCATACCCTCCCTTTTCTCTCAATCTGACGTTTTCTGTGAAGCACTTTGAAGATTGTTCCTATCCTTGATGTGCCTTTCTGTAAGGCTAAAGAGGCAGGAGAAAAAAGGAGTCTCTTACCTTAAGGATTTAACCACATTTAAGTACAAAGTATTGGTTCTAAAAGGGTAGATTTTATGTTTGAGTTGTTTGTGTGAGATCATTATCCCTTAGGGTACAAGTTTAATCTCTTTCAAGTTTCCTATGAACTCAGTTTCTGTTGGAGTGAAGGAATCAATAGCAATCTGCATTCAGCCTGACAACGTGCAGCTCACCTATACTTAGGGACAGACATGTCCAGAAGAGTAATTGACAACTGTATGCTTGTTCTAGACTACAGCAGTGTTTCCCAACCTTTGAAAATCCTGCCCCACCCCAGCATTTTCATACATTTTTTCCAAGTGCCCCACCCCCCGCCGAGAAATTTTCATACCATAGATATACTGTATGTCTATTTTTTTAAGTGGAGGGCCACAAACCACTGTAATATTTAATTTTTTTGCCTCTCAAAGAACCAATATTTTCCCCCTTCAGAGAAATATTGCTCCCACTGAGAATGCATGTTCCAGAGACTTTTTAAAAAGTATATCATCTGATTTCCAGGGTTGAACCCAACATTCTCCCAAAGTGAACCACCAAACACAATTACACCACTGTTCTGATTTCAGAAAAAGAAAGAAAGAAAAAAGGATATCTTTGTGCCTATCTAGTGATAGTTCTTCCAAAGAGGAGAGCAAAATCCTTTTTTTCACACTGGACCTGATCTAGCCACTGAATAATGGCTTACTTTTTGGCTGTGTGTTAACTTTTTACAATACTTCTTTCTGAGTGCTGGAAGAGGTAGTAGATTGTCAAGTCCCTTAGGGACCCCCAAATAGTTCACTCTCCTAAACATCAACAATATATTCCCTTGTAAGAGTAGAATTAAGTTCATTATCTCATTAAACTTCTCCCAAACTCCAGAGGAAGACAGTGATTGGTATTGCTATTCCCCTTTTACAATTAGAGAAATGATATCATCGAGAGATTAGGTAGCTTAATTTAGGTCACAGGGACTGACATTTCTTCATATAACTGTCTTATCTGTCATATAGGGTCACTCTGAGGTTTCTAGACCTCATGTCTTCTGGTTCCTACTTTAATCTAGGATCATGGTACTCTGCTAGAGAAAAGTTTAAGAAGGTTGTTCTGCCTCTGACAACCCCTTTTCTCCATCTGATGACAGAAAAGCAAAAGAAGGTGCTAACAAATAAGAACTGACTGATGGGGAGAGAGGAAGAGAGCTCAGGCTATTGTCCTAAAGGTTTCTATTTCACAAGCAAATGGCTTAGGTAGCATAGTACACTGTATAGGGAGGTTCAAAAGTTTTTTCTTTTCTAAGATGAATACCATCATCTTTGTAGGGTTCAGATGAGACAGAGTAAACCATGATATGTTCCTCAGAAGATACAAAGACTCAGATCAAGAACTCCCACAGAGGACTTCCCTGGCGGTCCGGTGGTTAAGACTCTGCGCCTCCACAGCAGGGGGCGTGGGTTCAATCCCTGGTCTAACCAAGATCCCACGTGCCACGCGGCGCAGCCAAAAAATAAAAAGAAAAGATAAAAACAACTCCCACAGGCAGTCTTCAAATAACATGAGAAATTCATATTTTATTTAGTAGTCGTGGAAACTGACCACATCGTAGAACTATCCATGCTTGAAACTCACCATAAGTGAGTGAGAGTTGGCAAATCAAATAAAAAGTACTATCTAAAACGGCTCTTCTCTGTAAACTAGGCTTAGGCTCATTTTAATTTTCCCAATTAAATCAGTGTTAAAATTCCCTCAAAATAATATACAACTTATTCGTTCTAAAGAATAAGTGACTTCAAGAGATAAAGTCCATCTCATGCCTTCAAGTAGATCTGTATGTAATTAATTCCTCACTACCAGAGTCTACTCTATTAAAACAAAACAAAGACTTCAGGGAAGGTTATTCTGCAATATTGCTTAGGAACGTAACACGACATTGAATAACATTACCTCTAATAAATTTCCCTCATATGTGACCTCTGTCCCTCACATTGCAATAGTTCATTCCTTTTTGTTTGAAGAGGTGGAGATGAGCTAATGGTGGGTTAAATGCTTTAACTTTTATTCAGAATTGCCCAGAGCCAAAAGATACACCCTAGATCAACGCAAACACATTAAGGAGAATTTCAAAGTAGTATACACATTTAGCTCAACTAGCTTCGGATACAGAAATGTTATGCTAGCCATTTCTTTTGCTATAAACCAGAACAAATTTGAGAGAGGGCCCAAAAAAAATACAAAAAACAAAAAAACAAAAACGAAAACAAAAAAACTTCACACTTGACAGCTCCTGTTAGCCAGCCACGAGATTCTCGCGAGATTCGCCTCCTCAATACCAAACGCCTCTGTCTGGCAGAGCCGGTGTGAGACCAAGAGACAATCCTTCCCAGCCGCCAGGATAATCAAGAGTTTAGGCCGGAACGTTGAACACACACCGAGATAGTGAGGAGCCAGACGGAAAGCACAGACTATGGTGCTGAAATGGATTAATAAGGAACTTAGTGATTTGGCCTGTGACCCTCCAGCACAATGTTCTGCAGGTCCAGTTGGGGATGATATGTTTCATTGGCAAGCCACAATTATGGGACCTAATGGCAGCCCATATCAAGGCGGTGTATTCTTTCTGACAATTCATTTTCCTACAGACTACCCCTTCAAACCACCTAAGGTTGCATTTACAACAAGAATTTATCATCCAAATATTAACAGTAATGGCAGCATTTGTTTCGATATTCTAAGATCACAGTGGTCTCCTGCTTTAACTATTTCTAAAGTTCTTTTATCCATTTGTTCACTGCTATGTGATCCAAACCCAGATGACCCCCTAGTGCCAGAGATTGCACGGATCTACAAAACAAACAGAGATAAGTACAACAGAATATCTCGGGAATGGACTCAGAAGTATGCCATGTGATGCTACCTTAAAGTCAGAATAACCTGCATTATAGCTGGAATAAACTTTAAATTACTGTTCCTTTTTTGATTTTCTTATCCGGCTGCTCCCCTATCAGACCTCATCTTTTTTAATTTTATTTTTTGTTTACCTCCCTCCATTCATTCACATGCTTATCTGAGAAGACTTAAGTTCTTCCAGCTTTGGACAATAACTGCTTTTAGAAACTGTAAAGTAGTTACAAGAGAACAGTTGCCCAAGATTCAGAATTTTTTAAAAAATGGAGCATGGGGCTTCCCTGGTGGCGCAGTGGTTGAGAGTCCGCCTGCCGATGCAGGGGACACGGGTTCGTGCCCCGGTCCGGGAAGATCCCACATGCCGCGGAGCGGCTGAGCCCGTGAGCCATGGCCGCTGAGCCTGCGCGTCCGGAGCCTGTGCTCCGCAACGGGAGAGGCCACAACAGTGAGAGGCCCGCGTAAGGCAAAAAAAAAAAAAAAAGGAGCATGTGTATTATGTGGCCAATGTCTTCACTCTAACTTGGTTATGAGACTAAAACCATTCCTCACTGCTCTAACATGCTGAAGAATCATCAGAGGGGGAGGGAGATGGATGCTCAGTTGCCACATCAAAGGAAGCAGCATTATTCTAGCAGCATCCATTCTTGTGTAAGCCTTCCACTGTTAGAGATTTGAGGTTACATGATATACTTTATGCTCATAACTGATGTGGCTGGAGAATTGGTATTGAATTTATAGCATCAGCAGAACAGAAAATGTGATGTATGTTATGCATGTCAATAAAGGAATGACTTGTTCTTGTTCTACAGAGAATGCAAATTGGAAGTCAAACACCCTTTGTATTCCAAAATAGGGTCTCAAACATTTTGTAATTTTCATTTAAATTGTTAGGAGGCTTGGAGCTATTAGTTAATCTATCTTCCAATACACTGTTTAATATAGCACTGAATAAATGATGCAAGTTGTCAACGGATGAGTGATCAACTAATAGCTCTGCTAGTAATTGATTTATTTTTCTTCAATAAAGTTGCATAAACCAAAAACAAAACAAAACAAAACAACTTCACACTTTGCCTCAAAAAATGAAACTATAACTATTTTGGACTAAAATAAAAACTAGAGAACACAAGGTATGGAAATCTAAAAAGTGACTCTGGGACTTCCCTGGTGGCGCAGTGGTTAAGAATCTTCCTGCCAATGCAGGGGACACGGGTTTGAGCCCTGGTCCCGGAAGTTCCCACATGCCGCAGAGCAACTAAGCCCGTGCACCACAACTACAGAGCCTGCGCTCTAGAACCCACGTGCCGCGACTACTGAAGCCCACGCACCTAGAGCCCGTGCTCCGCAACAAGAGAAGCCACCGCAGTGAGAAGCCCGCGCACTGCAGGGAAGAGTAGCCCCTCCTCGCCGCAGCTAGAGAAAAGCCCGCGCATAGCAACGAAGACCCAACTCAGCACCCCAGAGGAAAAAAAAAAAAAAAAAAAATTGATTCTTTTGAGGGATTTAAGTGAAAAATCATTTCCTACCGGGTACCATAAAACAGGAACGAAGGGGGGAGGGGCAAATCCTTTAAAGTCTTGGACATCAGAACAAAGGAACCAACTGAAAACACTCCGACTTAGAGTAGGTGAGGAGAGAAAGAGAGCCCCACCGAAATCCTGTTCCTGTTGGTTGCAGCAGCTGTCAGTGAATTGGAAAGGGCAGTGAGCAGGAATGAGCACCACTGTGCTCCAGTCTTGATTTGCTAATTTCAGAAGCATTTGTCTATCTTGTTCTACCTACATAACTAGTTAAAGAAATAATCCTAGTTTCAGGAAAAGGCTAATTTTTTTCACTGGCAGGTGACCAGAGAAAACACATTCTTCACGAGCAGTATAATAAGGCAATAAAAACAAGACGGTACTCATCAAACATTTTTATCTGAAGTGCTCAAAACATATGCCAATGTTATACCCAGTTCCCACTTCCCCTTCACCATCTTCCCACAGCTGTGGGGGAAAAGCAAACCTTCTGTAGGAAGGATGTCTCCTCTGCCTATTGATGTAAGTCTGAATACAACTTTAGGAAAAGGACCTCCCCAAGAGGTTGTGGATGGGGACTTATAGGATTCCTCAGGGTGCCAGATCCTCCACGCCCTCGGTAAAGACCTTGCTCTACCACTTCAAAGGCAGTGCGGGTAAAGTCCCTCTTGGTAGCCCAAAAGGGAGAATTCAGAAGGAAAAGTAAGAAGGCATTTTCCCATCCAGAGATAAGTAAGGAAACAGACCCACTGACTCACTAATCTCTTTTTCTAGAGGTGGTATTGTTATCCTGGTTTTATGCTCAATGAACAGCGGTGTGGAAAGTTAAGTGTTCAAGAAGTAATTCGCTCAAAGTTGCTAAGTAGGTCTGTAACAAAGAGCATTATAGAATCCAAGGGTCAACTTCAGTGATAGATGTAGGTTATCAGAAGGGCCTTTACAGGTTTGAGAATTAGAAGTTGGAATATGCTTTTTTTTTTTTTTTAATGGAGAGCAGGAATGTGTAGGAAGACCTTAGGCCAATGATTTATCACAATACAGTGGTCCAACCCCATGGGGACAGAGATCAAAAGCAATTTTATAATGCAAGGTTTAAGTAATTAACAGGTAGTTCCATAGTTTTGCACAAAACACATCATTAGGTTACTATGGATCAGACTTATATTGTCAGACAGTGAAGGTCATGAGTATGTCACAGATACTTGGTCTTAAAAGTTTGAGGAATATGGTTAAAATAAACATTCCAAGTAGTGGCTATTTCCTGGGCCTCTGGCACAGATGTCTGAAGTCCTGCTCTGGACAAGATGAAGAGACTTTCTCCCCAGAGTAGTATGCTGAGCACATAAGATGTTCTTTGCTTCATTGGGATATCTAGAAGAAGCCAGTAGGGCTGCACTCAAGTACTAAATCTTGTGGACCGGATGACTTGAAATTTCAAATTTCTGATGGTTTGAAGTAGATGCCTTTTATAAAAAGAGTTTAAAAAGTCCTAATTCCTCTGTTTTTGAACTTTGGAACAATTTTAATAGTAATATTCTCCTTATTTTTTTCTGCTGGGCCTTGATATTACAGAAAAATCTTAGAACAATGTAATTGAAAGATGCTTATTAATTTTTAGAGAAAATCAGATAAATATCACCAATTAATCAGTAACCATCTTGAATGAATAGATTTTATAATGAACGTAAGTCACGATAAAAATCATTAGGATAAAAGGAATCTACATGATTTCATGAAACCAAAGTTTATAAATATAATTTTCTATTGCTTGAGATAAATCCAATAAATCTGAATGCGACCTTGGCTTGTCATGTCAAGGCACCCAATTAATGTTTGCTTCATCTCACCCATACTCATGCCTCCAGGCAAGAAAGCAATTAAACTTAGGTTAAAAATCAGTTATCTGTCCACTTTTATGAGGTGCCTAGAAGAGGCAAATTCACAGAAAAAGAAAGTAGACTACAGGTTACTAGGGGCTGAGGGTGGGGTAGGGAGAAGCAGGGAGTTATTGGTTGATGGGTACAGAGTCTCAGTCTGGGATGATGAAAAAGTTCTGGAAATGGATAGTGGTGATGGTTGCACAATACTGTGAATGTACTTAATGGCACTGAATTGTACACTTATCAATGGTTAAAATGGTGAATTTATTATGTATATTTTACCACAATAAAAATGATGTCTTTTTTAAAAAAAATATCCAGATTAAGGGTTCTTCAATCATCCTTTTATAATAATGTGGCTTAGGCAGTTCCCCAAATTTGTCTGTACATCAGAATCATCTGAAGTGCTTGCTAAAGTTACAGATTCTCTAGCCATACCTCAAAGTGGCTATTTGGGAACTACTGGACCCCAAGGATCATGAAGACATAATTGGATGCTGTCTGTATTGGGGCACCATGGTGCCAATTCAAGAAGCTTATTAACCCTTAGACCTATTCCTCCGTCCTGTGTTTTCTTTTCTTTTTTTTTTTTTTTTGCGGTACGCGGGCCTCTCACTGTTGTGGTCTCTCCCGTTGTGGAGCACAGGCTCCGGACGCGCAGGCTCAGCGGCCATGGCTCACGGGCCCAGCCGCTCCGTGGCATGTGGGATCCTCCCGGACCGGGTCACAAACCCGTGTCCCCTGCGTCGGCAGGCGGACTCTCAACCACTGCGCCACCAGGGAAGCCCCACAAATTTTTTTATTGTGGTAAAATACACATAACAAAAAAATTCATCGTAACCATTTTTAAGCGTACAGTTCACTGATGTTAAGTACATTCACACTGTTACGCAACCATCACCACCATCCGACTCCAGCGCTCCTTTTATCTTGCAAAACTGAAACTCTATACCCATTAAACAATACCCTCCCATTCCACCAGCCCCTGGCAACCACTATTCTACTTTCTGTCTTTATGGTTTTGATTACTCTAAGTACCTCACATAAGTGGAATCATACAGTATTTGTGTTTTTGTGACTGGCTTATTTCACTCAGCATGGTGTCCTCAAGGTTCATCCATGTTGTAGCATGTGTCAGAATTTCCTTCCTTTTAAGGCAAGTGATATTCTATTACATGTATGTACCGCTGTTTGCTTATCCATTGATCCACTGATAGTCATTTTGGTTACTTCCACGTTTTAGCTATTGTAAATAATGCTGCTATGGGCATGGGAGTACAAATATCTCTTTGAGACTCTGCTTTGGAGATGTACACAGAGGTGGTAATTCTATTTTTAATTTTCTGAGGAACCATTATACTGTTTTCCATAGCAGCTGCTCCGTTGTACATTTGCACCAACAGTGCACAGTGGTTCCAGTTCCAGTTACTCCACATCCTTGCCAACACTTGTTCTTTTCTTTTTTTAATAGTAGCCCTCCTAATGGGTGTGAGGTAGTACCTCACTGTAGTTTTGATTTTTATTCCCTAATGATGAGTGATGTTGAGCATCTTTTCATGGCATCTTTTCATTTCATGCATGGCTTATTGATCATTTGCATATCTTCTTTGGAGAAATGTCTATTGAGTCCTTTGCCAATTTTTAAATCAGGTTTTTTTTTTTATGGTTGATGTCCTTGTGTTTTAACAGTTGTCAGATTTATTTTACATAGAGAAGGATATGGTTTGAGCTGCCAATACAGAAGTCATTTTTGAGAGATAGTATGCTGTTGTTTAACTAAGGTTAAACAGTCATTAAGAGCCCTCTCTGTACCAGGCTAGGCACTAGGATTAAAAAATTCAATAAGTTATGGTCTTTGTGCCCAAAGAACTTAAAGTCTAATGGAGAAGACAAAAACTGATTTCAAAACAATCTTGATAAAGTAATGACAGGGAGGACAGGGTTTAGCCTCCTTGGTGGGTTGAGGTAGAGGGCTGCTGAGGGCAGGTGTTCTAGAGGAGGTGCTACCTGAGATGAGTACTGAAGCGGGAGTTTATCCAGGCGGAAAGATGGGGGTGGCAGGGCTACAGGCAGAGCCTCAACAAAGGCATCCCCATGGCAAGCAACATGTGAGATGAGAGGAACTACCAGTACTTGAGTTCAGTATAATTGGAGAGTAGCTTTTCAGGCAAGGAGTTGCTGGAAACGAGGCTGAAGAGGGAGGCAGAGATCAGGTCACAGAAAGTCTTGTGTGCTTCATTCTATAGATGGTGTGGGCACCTTTAAATGGTTTCAAGTAAGAGAAGAATAATAGCAGCACAGTCAGATTTTCTTCGTATATAGATAACTTGACTGTAAAGGGAGCAGAATTTCAAAGGTTCAAGCAAGAACCGGAGCAATGATAAGGTGAATCAAGAAGAAGTGTCGGGAATCAAGAACTATTTTGAAGGGGAAAACAGTGGGACTTTTTAGCTGACTGAATGTGAGAGGAAAAGAGGAGTCTAGAATGATAGAGTATAATTTTGGGGAACCCACGAGGAGAGGCAGATTCAAGGGCGAAGGTGAGGAGTTCTGTTTCTGACATACTGAAAATTCGGTGACTGTCAAACATACCGGTAGTGATGCCTGAGGCTGATAGCACACTGCATGTGTGGGTCTGGTGCTCAGGGAGAGTTCAGGGCTAGAAAGTCATTTGCCTAAAGTAGTAGGAAAAGTCAAAGGAGACAAGACTGCTCAGTAACCATGTGTAGTGAGAAAAGTAATGAGCCGAGAATGGAACCCTGGGATATACCAACATTTAAGACGAATACAGGAGAGTAACTTTTTTTTTTTCTTGCCCACCTCCCCTCCCACTGCCAAAAGTAACTTTTTTTTTTTTTTTTTTTTGCAGTACGCGGGCCTCTCACTGTTATGGCCTCTCCCGTTGTGGAGCACAGGCTCCGGACGCACAGGCTCAGCGGCCATGGCTCACGGGCCCAGCCGCTCCGCGGCATGTGGGACCTTCCTGGACCGGGGCACGAACCCGTGTCCCCTGCGTCGGCAGGCAGACTCTCAACCACTGCGCCACCCGGCTAGCCCGAGAGTAACTCTTTTTTTTTTTTTTTTTTTTTTTTTTGCGGCACGCGGGCCTCTCACTGTTGTGGTCTCTCCCGTTGCGGAGCACAGGCTCCGGACGCGCAGGCTCAGTGGCCATGGCTCATGGGCCCAGCCGCTCCGCGGCATGTGGGATCTTCCCGGACCGGGGCACGAACCCGTGTCCCCTGCATCGGCAGGCGGACTCTCAACCACTGCGCCACCAGGGAAGCCCCTGAGAGTAACTTTTTAAAAGACACTGAGGAGGACGTCAGAGAAGTAGGAAGAAAGAGGTAGTGGAAAGGGCATAACTTTGAAGCCAAACAGACTGTTTCGAATCTTTTCTCCACTACTTATTGTATGGCCTTGAACAAATTAGTTGTGAGCCTCTGTTTTCTTGTCTATAATGTAGAGACAATACCATGCAGATTGTGATGAGGATTAAATGTGATACTATAGGAATTATAACTTTAAAAAGTGCCTGTCACAATGCCTACCTCATTGTAGGCATTCAACAAATGTTATTTCCTTTTTTTGTTAGTCTGGCCCTTTTATGTTTCTTTCTCTGTGAGTAACAGGAAGTAGGGTATCCTTAGTTTTTATATTTTTTATATAGCTTTTAGGTTAACTAAGGGTCAAATTGGAGACAGCTTGACCTCTGTCCATCTACATTTACTCTAAACTGAAGCCACAAAGATGCAAGAAATTCAGGTTTGCAATGGTACTCTCAATGTTCACATAACTACTGCTAATCTACTATGTTATTTCTGTTTTTCCAGGACACTAGTCCTTGGGAGTTACTTTGCAATGAATAGAATGGGTAAATAATAACATATTTGAAAAAGACTAGGAATTCTAACAGTTGTTAGAGGTGACACCAGTTTCATTTTTGGCTCAAGGAAGATATAGGAGTTTTAAGTATGGCAGTTAGTGAAAAGGTGCTGGAATGCTCCAAAGCATTAACATTAGAAAAGGAAAAATTCTACATGACTCAAAGATTAGTTTGATAAGAGATTTTTTTTCTACTGGAAGCTAAAACACTCTGTCAGGCCTGCTTTTAATAATTGGTAAGCTTCAATGAAGCAATAATCATTTAAAGCTTTGAAGGGAGAGAAAAAAGGGTGTTTCAAGTCCCGCAAACAGTTTACTGCTCCAGTATTCCTAATAATCACATGAGTATTTTTCCTTTTGACTGGAGAGCAAAGGAAAACGGAAACCTGTGGAAACTGGAGGTGGACAAGAAACAAAGTTCATAGATGAAATCCTGTGTAATACTGGCAACTGAAACAAGACTAACCCCTTACGTCCTTTGCAAAACTGACCCAGCTCAGTCCCTTTTTTTTCCCCCTCAGTGATTTTAAAGTGTCACAAAAGGCTCTTCAGGCTGAATGAAACAATCATGGGAAAGTTCTTTCAGGAAAAAGATGCAATGATTGTTGCACTTTGTCTTGACTATGCCCTCGGTAGGCCATTTCCAGGTCAGGAATTTATTTCTCTAATTAGAGTGATGAGCTCAAAAGAAGCAATTTTAAATCAATCAGTAAAAAAAAAAAATCTCCAAATAACACAATAGTTTTATTTCTGAGATAATTACCTTCCTTTATTCCAAAATGAAACTGTGACTATCTCTATTTTTTACTGCACGGTTAAAAAAGATGACCTTCAAGAATCTATAAACTAGTTCCTGGGATACAGTAGGCACTCAATAAATTTGTTGAATGAAAGAATGAATAAATAGAGCAAAACAATCATCTTCTCCTTACAGCCTCTGTTATTCTTGTATTAATCTAAGGCTAATTTAGGTTCATGACAGTCACATCATCCTGTTGCCCAATACTCAATTTAAGTCTCTTGTAGTCTTACTGTTAAGTTGCTTGTCACTATGCCTCTTGTTTTTGGGGGTGCACCTTGCAGCTTGTGGGATCTTAGTCCCCCCCTCACCGACCAGGGATCAAACCTGCGCCCCCTGCAGTGGAAGCACAGAGTCCTAACCACTGGACTGCCAGGGAATTCCCATGCCTCTTGTTCTTTTCTTTCTTTCTTTTAAAAAAATTTATTTATTTATTTATTTGATTGCACCAGGTCTTAGTTGCAGCAGGCAGGCTCCTTAGTTGCAGCTCACCAGCTCCTTAGTTGTGGCACATGGGCTCCTTAGTTGTGGCATGTGAACTCTTAGTTGTGGCATGCATGTGGGATCTAGTTCCCTGACCAGGGATCGAACCCAGGCCCCCTGCATTGGGAGCTTGGAATCCTATCCGCTGTGCCACCAGGGAAGTCCCCCATGCCTCTTTTTCTTGACCAGCTTTTTCAATTGGGTATTTTTCAAATTCAATTTTTATTTATATTTATTATACTTATATTTTCCTATTTGATTTGTAAAATGAGCCTGTTGCTGGAACACGTATCCCTGGAACACAAAGGTAACAGTTAACACACAAATAACAACAGATTAGATTCTCAGCCTCTTTGGCATCCTCTAAATCACCTATCATGACACTCATTATACTTGTATTACTTATGCATTCACTCATCTATTTATTCAACAAATATTTACTAAGTCTTAATAAGTGCCAGGCCCCATTCTCAATGCTGAGGATATAGCAATGAACAAAAGGGACACAAATCCCTGCCCCTATAGAGTTTACATGAGAGTGCAGGCAGGGTCAGGCAAAACACAAGAAAAACAAGTCATGAAAAACAAAATAGTACAGTGTTTGTTCCAGATTAAAAGAAACTAAAGAGACATTACCAAGTACAATGTGTAAACCTTGATTTGACCCTGGGTCAGAAAACAAACAGCTATTAAATATATTTGAGAACAACTGGGGAAATTGTAATTTGCACTGGATGTTAGATTATGTTATGGAATTATTATTCATTTTCTTACATGTGATAATGAGACTGGGGTTATGCAGGAGAAGAGGGGAATGTTCTTACTTTTAGGAGATTAAGTATGTAGGGGTTAAGTGTCATGATTCTTATAAGTTAGTTTCACATTATCTATCTATCCATCCATCCATCCATCCATCCATCTGCCTATTGTGCACAAATGTAACAAATGTTAGCATTTGGTGAATCCAAGTTACTCCCATAACTTTCTTGTAGGTTTGAAAATTTTTTAAATGAAGAGTGGTGGGTGTAGGGGAAATCTATTGTATTTCTAGTCAGAGATGTGGCACGATTAATTGATTTGACTTTTGTTTCTCAGTATTTTTCCATAAATGTGTTACTCCCTCATCTTGAAAAGATTTCCTTTCATTATACATATAGCAACACTGGTCCCATCACTTCCCCTTTTCTATTGCAGCCATAGGAAAAGCTGGGATATGGGATAGCCATAGGATAGGATATTCTCTCAAAATAAAATACCTCTTTGTTATGACTTTGTTAAATCAACATTTCTTTCTTTCTTTTTTTTTTTTTTTGCGGTACGCGGGCCTCTCACTGTTGTGGCCTCTCCCATTGCGGAGCACAGGCTCTGGACACGCAGGCTGAGCGGCCATGGCTCACGGGCCCAGCCACTCCGCGGCATGAGGGATCTTCCCGGACCGGGGCACGAACCCGTGTCCCCTGCATCGGCAGGCGGACTCTCAACCACTGCACCACCTGGGAAGCCCAAATCAACATTTCTTAAGTGGAGCATAGGGTACAGGATATTATCTTGTTCAGCAACAGGCCACAAGATAAACTGAAATAGAGATGTTTATTATGGACAGGTCCTGGAGGAAGCACAAAGCATACCTTAAGGGGCCACAGGGGGAGGTCAAGGCAGAGTGAAGACAGAGAGTGACAGGACCTGGGGCAACAAGGCTTTATTAGGGTCTGTAGGTGGAGAACTTTGGGGTTCCTGGGCTAAGGCCGGATTGGTCAATTCAAACCAAAAGAGTGGGCTTTTGGTAAGCTCCCATGGGGGTCTTATCTAAGGGACAAGGTGAAAGCCCTGGGAGGCAGGGGAGACTGCTAGTGGTAAAGTCATATCAGGAACTTATATTTGTTTGTGACTTTGAAGGCTGTTATCTAAGGCATGCACTTGCTGAGGAAGCTGGTATCATTTTAAGGTCTCTGCAGGCCAAACAAAATGGACTGCAAGGCAGCAAAAGCATGGAGCAGCTTAGCTAAACTCTCAACACTCCTCAAACTTGATCTGAAATAATGCTTTTATAACTGAATTCAGAAAAGTAATATAATAATTGCAAAGTGTAGGAAAAATATAAGGACAAAGTGCAAAGGAAATAAACCGTGAAGCCAGTAATATGGGGTGTGTATTAGAATCTTATGGTTGCTTTAACAAATTACCATAAACTTGGTGGCTTGAAATTACTGAAATTTATTCTCCTATAGTTCTGGAGGCCGTAAGTCCTAATTGAGTCTTAACAGGGCTAACATCAAGGTGTCAGAGGCCCGATTCCTTCTGCAGATCCAGGGAGAATCTATTTCTTTGGCTTCGCCATCGACTAGGGGCTGTCCTCACTACTTGGCTTGTGGTCCCGCATCACATCACCTTCCCCTGTCCATTGCTTCCAGCTTTCACATCGCCTTCTTCCTCTTCTGTCATAAAGTCTCCCACAGTCTGCCTCTTATAAGGATACCTGTGATTACATTTAGGTCCACCTGGATAATCCAGGAAAATCTCCCCCATCTCAAGATCCTTAACTTAACCATATCTGCAAAGTTCTTCTTGTCATATAAGATAACATTCACAGGTTCCAGGGATTAGGACCTGGGTATCTTTGGGTGCTATTATTCCGCCTACCACAGAGTGAGAGAAAATAAAGGGTCACATGAATAAGTAAGAAATAAAGGAGGCTGGGACTTACCTGGTGGTGCAGTGGTTAAGAATCCGCCTGCCAATGCAGGGGACACAGGTTCAAGCCCTGGTCCGGAAGATCCCACATGCCACGGAGCAACTAAGCCTGTGCACCACAACTACTGAGCCTGCGCTCTAGAGCCCGCAAACCACAACTACTGAGCCCGAGTGCTACAACTACTGAAGCCCGCGCGCCTAGAGCCCATGCACTGCAACAAGAGAAGCACTGCAATGAGAAGCCCGCGCACCACAATGAAGAGTAGCCCCCGCTCGCCACAACTAGAGAAAGCCTGCACGCAGCAACAAAGACCCAACACAGCCAAAAATAAATACATAAATAAAAATTTATTTAAAAAAAAGAAATAAAGGAGGGAATCTTCAATCATTCTTTGAAAATAAATTAGAAGGCACAATGTCATTCCTCCTCAGAAAGGGTATTTCTCATCACCATAAAACACTTAGACTGAGCTGGGAAACCCGAATGGATGTATTCAGACCTTGGTTTGATTCTGTTGCACTAATTATTTAACTGCTATACCTCAATTTCCTCATCTTTAAAATGGAGATAATAATAATACTTAAATGGTGGTTGAGAAGATTCAATATTATAATGCATGTAAACATTCTTGACACATGGTGAGTGCTCATTAAATGATGGCTACTATTATAATTATTTTATTATTCACAGAACAGGCTGTGCAACCCTCTTGATGCTGAATCAGTACACAGTTTTTCCAGAGGCCTCTAGTGACCCCTTCTTCTATGTGCATTCTATATAAGTCAATAAATAAAGCTTACTCAAGTGTCAAAACTTAAAAAAAAATTTTTTAAGCATATCTTATCTCTAACTATATCACAAACTTCCTTGGCTTACTAAAAAGATGATAAACACAAGTAACCTTTTGTTTATCAACTCTGGTTCAACATTATGACTATTGCTTACTGCCCTGGCCATAACAGAAAGATACCCTTGATGAACAAAAAGATTAATAAAGCGTTTACATGTCCCCTATATGGTAAATGACCTTAAAATACTGTTTGCTTGTTTTAAATATGGATTTTCTCGTTTGTCTTTAATATGGATTTTCTCTTCACTGGTTCTCTAGTGACTTTCTTTTCTGATAACATTTATCACTGTCAGTGTGTGGCTAAGGCAACACTTTAGACCCTCCTCACTACTTTTTTATCTGCTGCTGCTGATCAGTACTTGAAGGTTATGCATTTATAAGTAAACAGGTTCTCTGTCAAACTCTTGGGAGACTTTCTGCCTCTCCTACAAAGACACATATAAACTCTGTAAACACTGGCTCCTCAGGGGCCATTTTTACTTACTTTCAAATCAGTGACTATGTTCTGAACATGTTAGAAGTTTGATTGCTATGTTGGTGAGTTGCTAAGTAGCGTTCTACCACATCAGACATTAGCCTGAGGATCTGTCTAATGATTAATACAAATCAAAACACTAGTAAATGAACCAGTTTAGGGTGTAATAATATCTTCAATTTAATGATCTTATCTTACAAAAGTGGCCCAGTGAATTACTCTGTCCACCTGGGGGTTCAAGAGTTCTTATGCTTTTGTTTACAAAGAACTCTAGACAATCCTTGAGGCTAGTATGGATGCTATGTATCCATATGTATATGTAAAACAGAGGAACTCTAGGTTACCCAGTGATTTAGCCATATTAATTCTTGTTTCTAAATTTTTACTGTCAACATCAACTCTCTGGCTTAATTGAGCCCTTTGTTGATACACTTTTTTGTTTGTTGGTTTAATTCCCCCCTAAATTACTCCTTGCCCTCAGGGAAGGTGTGTGAACTAGCAAGTCTTCTTATCTTTGCTGCAGACTGGGGCCTCTCAGTCTTAGCTGTGGCCCATTTCTAGATGGAAAGGAGAGCAGGACTCATACAAGTTGATGTACTACACAGTTAAAATTTGAAGAATTCTCGTATTTGTTAAATATAAATATAGGTGTTTATATTTTATCTTAACAAAACCAAACAAAATCAATTTTTGGATTAACTGTCATTTAAACTATCCGTGTCACTGGTATTTGCAGGCTGACTATACATTTTAAGTATGCCTATTAAGTGTTAAATTTTTTTTAGCAGTTATGTTCTTAATGCAATATATGCAGTACAAAAATAGTTCATTCATTTTAGTTTACAAAACAGATATAATGAATATTGTGATATATGGTGCTTCCTTCTCTGTATTTTCCAGGAATCTAAAAAACCATGAGTTTTTCTTGTCCTGCTCACAATAGATTTATAGTAAGGACCATGTGTATTAGGTGTATATTAGTAACAGTATAAAAGCAACTGCCATTTATGGAGTACCTGCTGCGTGCTAAGCGCTATACGGAGCACTTTGTATAATGTGGTGGTTTTAAGGTCCACAAAATTCTATGATACTCCCCTCCCTTCCCCTTGAGTATGGGTTAAACTTACTGATTCCCTTCTAAAGAAGAGAATAAAATAAAAGCGACAGTATGTGACTTCAGAGACTTGGTCATAAAAGGTACTGATGCTTCCTGTTTGCTCTCTCTCTGAGATCACTTTTTCTGGGGAAGCCACTACCATATCACGAGGAACTTATGATGAAGAACTGAGGCCTCCTGCCAACAGTGATACGAGTGAGTTTAGGAGCAGACCTCCCAGTCCCATTCAAGCCTTCAGGTGGCTGCAGCCCCAACCCAAATCTTGATTTCTACCTTATGAAGGACCTTGAGCCAGAACCACCTAAGTGAGCTGCTCCTGGATTCCTGACCCTCCGGACCTGTGTGACATACGTATTTATGGTTTTAAGCCTCCACGTTTTGGGGTAATTTATTATACACTGATAGATAACTAATACATATATATTTAACTAGTACACATATATTATCTTTTTTATTCCCACAACCACCATGGAATAGGTGGTATTATCTTCATGCAAATTAGAAAACAAAGGCTCAGGTGGTTAAGTAATTTATTCAAGGTCATAAGCAAGTAATGGTAGACCCATGACACCAAGCCCATATTCTTTGTACTATATTATACTATGGCTTTTCAGGTCCTGTTTCTTTCAGGCAGCTTATTAGCTACCTCTCCCACCTTTGATTAGCCTGCTATCAATGCTTTCATGCAAATAACGGATTAGAAAAAAAAAGACAGGCTTAAGAATAGTCCAGAATCATACTTATGGACTATTCCCTTCAGCATGACATGAACTCATTAATTAGCACATTTTGATACGACTGTTCAACCAGTTTTATGTTGTTTAACCAGCCTGTATTCTTTCTGCTTCTTCACAAGGATATCATGGAGATGTTGTCAAGGTCTTGTTGAAACCCAATTAAACTATACCAATACAATAAATATAGCTAAATATTAGAATAATCTTATGATAAGTACAGCTAAAACTAAGTACAGCTTTCTCCCGATTTGTCTGGTAATGCCTTCAAAAATGGAATAAGTTTGCATCAACTATTTCACTTGCTCCTCCTTCAGGATTATTGCCATTACCATCATTCATCTTTTATCACTCCCATCACAATCATCACTGATTTTGATAAATAAGTGCTTTACACACATTATTTGATTTACAACTCAGGACTACCCTATGAAGTAGGTTCTCTTATTATTTCTGTTTTACTAATAAGGAAATTTGGCTTATAGAGATAAATAATTTGCCTAATGTCATTTTACTAAGAAGTGAAACCTGGGGTTGAAATCGGGCCTTCTTTACCCACCAAGCCTGGGCTCTTTTTCTTTTCCTTTTCTTCTCTACTCTACTCATCTCTTCTCTCCATCCCTTCCTCCTTCCCTCATCCCCTCCCACCCCCTTCTTTTTCAATAAACCCTGATAGGCTTACAGTGACTAAAACTTCCTTTTCTAAATACCTACAATTTATTCTTTTTAATAAATAGTTGAAGAATATCACCCAAGATGGATGGCAAGGTCATCAGCCTTCAGTCTGCTGAAATGACCTTCTGACTCCAATCTTCTGGAACTTCTCCTCTCCACCTGCCATGCCACCCTCCCCCTGCCCATCCCCCATCCCCTCCACACAACGTGCACACTTTCTGCTTTCTCAAAGACTGCCAGCAGTGGTTCAGCCAGTTTATCGACTGGGCCTTAGCACCTCAGAACGTAAATTAGGCCCAGAAACTTGAGCTCATTAAAAGCAGTTAGGTGATCTCTTATAATCTCAGTTATATTTGATTTCATTCTCTGGAACCAGTGTTTATTTTATCTTTTCCAGTCCAAAGAGCATCCTCTTTGACTGAGAAGACTAAATCAAAATAAGAGGTTTTGCTTTCTCACTTTCATTCATTAATATTATACCACCCACCTAGTCTTCATTGTTCTTTTTGGCTCTGATGTAATTTTTTTAAAAGGAAGACTTTTTATATCATCTTCAGTATTTTGTCACAATTCTCAGTTTTCCTAGTCTCTTATTTTCCCTTTAATTTAATACAATATAAATATAAACATTCATTTGTATATGTAGTTGATCTTTGAACAATTTAGGGGTTAGGGGAACCAGCCCCCCATGCAGTTGAAAATCTGCCTATAACTTCTGACTCCCCCAAAACTTAACTACTAATAGCCTACTATTGACCTGAAGCCTTACTGATAACATAAACAGTCAATTAACACATATTTTGTATGTTATATTATTATATACTGTATTCTTACAATAAAGTAAGCTAGAGAAAAGAAAACATTATTGGGCTTACCTGGTAGTGCAGTGGTTAAGAATCTGCCTGCCAATGCAGGGGACACAGGTTTGAGCCCGAGCCCTGGTCTGGGAAAATCCCATGTGCTGTGGAGCAACTAAGCCCGTGTGCCACAACTACTGAGCCAGCAAGCCACAACTACTGAAGCCCACGTGCCACAACTACTGAAGCCCACATGCCTAGAACCTGTGCTCTGCAACAAGAGAAGCCACCGCAATGAGAAGCCTGCGCACTACAATGACGGGTAGCCCCCGCTCGTCGCAACTAGAGAAAGCCCGTGCACAGCAACGAAGACCCAACGCAGATAAAAATAAATAAATAAAACAAACAAAAAAAGACATTATTAAGAAAATCACAAGGAAGAGAAAACACATTTACAGTACTGTACTGTTTTTATACCATTAAGTTTACATAGTCTGTTTACAAGTGAATCATCTGTCAGTATCTACAACAATATTGTCTTACATGATACAAAACACTGTTACATGTATTACTAACACTAGACATCAAAAATGAAAAGATAATGTGAAAAAGAAATTCATATTTATTTCCAGGTATAATGATTCATGTATTGATAATTAAGAAGCAGCAATACAATTACTGTACAGTAGCCTAGCTTATACACAAATGAATAAATCATTATAAAATTTGTATGGCATACAGTATTATGGTCATATGCATAATACAGTACTGGAAATATTGCTACATTTAAAAAAAAACCCACTTACCTGTAATGACAGGATGATACAAAGTTTCTCCAATTACAAGAAAGAGAGGCATACTGTACGGTAATGTAATTCTTTGGAAGCAAAGTTATGAAACAGGAAGAAAACTAACAGATTGTTAACTTTGTATTAGATATCACTCACGTTATGCTTGTGTAAGGATAGACTAACCACCTCAATACCAGTCCTGCACACAGTGTTCTACATGATGAATACTTAGGTGATAATGATGGTGATGACACAAAAACATCTCATACAGTTCTTGCTGTTCAGTTATTACATTTTCACACGAAGATACCCACACATACATACACAACAGATAAGTTTATTACATGATTATTTACTCTTCATTAAGTGGAAGTCTTCATGTTGAGTAGGCTGAGGAGGAGGAGGAAGAGGAGGGGGCGGTCTTGCTGTCCTAGGGGTGGCCGAGGTGGAAGAGGAGGCAGCAGAGGCAGGCACACTCGGTGTAACTTTATGGAAATATATCATAATTTGTCTGACATTTTTGCCTTTTCATTTCTCTAAAAATATTTCTATATAGTACTGATCCTTCTTTTACTGTTTGCTTTAGTTTCAGAGCCTGTATCATAGAAGAATAACTGGAACCCTTCTGCCAGACTATCTAATGTCAGTATGTTTTCTGGAGCTACTTCTAAGTCTTCTTCCTCATTGCCTGGCACTGGTTCAAAAGCACTCAACTCCACCAGGTTATCTTCTGTTAATTCCTCTGGTGTGGTGTCTATTAGCTCTTGAATTTCTCCAAGATTCATATCTTGAAACCTCTCAAACCAACCCCTTCAACTTTTTTTTTTTTTTGCCATGTCTACAATCTCTTTCATAATTTCCTTGATTGGCTCTGTTGTGAATCCTGTGAAGTAAATGTACAACATCTGGACAGTTTTTGCCAGCAGGAATTTTTGTTTTGGGCTTGACGGCTTTCACGGCTTTTTCTATAACAAAAATGTCATCTTCAATGGTGTAATCCTTACAGACTTTCATGATGTTCTCTCTACTGGGGTTCTCTTTCATAGTGCTGACAATCCTTTCCATAGAGTACCATGTGTAATGAGCCTTAAAGGTCCTTATTATCCCCTGATTTAGAGGCTGAATTAGAGACTGTGTCTGGGGGCAAGTAGACCACTTCAGTGCCTTCAGTGTTGAATTCATGGGGTTCTGGGTAGTCAGGGGCTTTGTCCAATATCAAAAGAACTTTAAAGGGCATTCCCTTACTGGCAAGGTACTTCCTGACTTCAGGAGAAAAGTGTCGATGAAACCAGTCCAGAAAAAGGGCTCTTGTTGCCCAGGGCTTCTTGCTGTACAACCAAAAGACTGGCAGCTGGTGTTTATCTTTTTCCTTCAAGGTTTGAGAATTAGCAGCTTTACAGATGAGGGTAGTCCTGATCATGCACTTGACTGCATTTGCAAAAAACAGTAGAGTTAGTCTATTTCTTTCTGCCTTAAATTCTGGTGCTCACTTCTCTTCCTTACTAATAAATGTCCTTTATGGCAATTTTTCTAGGATGGGGCACTTTCATCTGCATTAAAAACCTGTCCAGGCAGATATCCTTTCTCCTCAATGATTTTCTCAATGGCTTCTGGGAACTCATCTGTCGCCTCCTGGTCAGCAGAAGCCCCTTCTCCTATTATCTTCACATTTTTTTAAGCCAAACCTCTTTCTAAAATTATCAAACCATCCTTTGCTGACATTAAATTCTCCAGCTTTAGATCTTTTACCTTCCTTTTGCTTTAAGTTGTCATGTAACAACTTCACTTTTTCTCAAGTCATATTAAAGTCTATAAGCATGCCTTTCTTATAGCAATCCTGCACCCCGATAAAAGCTGCATTTTCAATGAGATAAAAAGTGCAATATTCCAGGGAGATCAGCTCAGTGCTTTGTGACCACCTAGAGGGGTGGGGTAGGGAGGGTGGGAGGGAGATGCAAGAGAGAGGAGACATGGGGATATATGTACATGTATAGCTGATTCACTTTGATATAAGGCAGAAACTAACACACCATTGTAAAGCAATTATACTCCAATAAAGATGTTAAAAAAAGTGCAATATTCAATATTTCTCAAAAAGAGCAAGGTTTGTGCGACTGCTGACCTAGCTACAACGATGACTTTATGAATTTTCCTTTCTTCTTCTTTTTCCTTTTTTTCTTTTTTCTTTTTTATAATAGTCCTTATATTGCATTCATTTATCTTGAAATTGGTGGGCAATTGCAGCTGCAGACCTCAATCTATGGTACATATCAAGCAGTTCAACTCTTTCTTGTCATGTCATGACTTTTCTCTGCTTCTGGGGAGCACTTCCAGCATCACTAGTGGCACTTCGTATGGGTCCACTGGTGTTTTTCAAGGTTTACAGTATTGTGCTAAACATGATGAAAAATACGTGTGATCTGCAAAGAGGTCACCTTTTACTGTGATAAGCAGTACTGGAGATATGAACTGCCCAGGTGGAGATGATTAGTGTCACATTTTAAGTGGATACTCATGATGCTTAAGCTCATTACAAGAGCAACAGGAGGTGGCTACAAAATTATTACAGTTGTACAGTATGCACTAGAGTTAATTTTATGCCGTTATGATTTAATATTGCATCTTCATGTTTGTTTACATTTCTCTAAAAAGTGAATGACGCCATATATGGTCTGTAAGTATGTGCATAAGTTTTTATAAATTTTAGCTTTTTATAATATATTTGACTATTTTTATGGTAATAAATGATAAAATAGACCACCATCTACATTTATTTTAGGCATTTGTGACATATTTAATTTTAAAAGAATTTTTTTTAGATACTTCTAGGATACATTGGTTCATCTGTGAGTTTTTTCAAATTGTTGCAAATCTCTAAAAAAATTTCCAATATATTCATTGAAAAAAAATTCGTGTATAAGTGGATCCATGCAGTTGGAACCCCTGTTATCCAAGGGTCAGCTGTACTCTGAATGAGGCACTTTGCTAGATGCTAGGAACACAGGGGCAAGCAAGACAGAGAAATGTTCTCATGAAGCTTACAGTCTAATGAAGAAGACAGAATTTAAGCACAGTTATATGTATGAAAAGTGTTAGGAAAAGAGCTTATAAGAAGCATATTAAACCTTATTTAAAAGTTCAGAAAAGTCTGCCTAGAAAAAGAGACACTTAAAAAAGATATATTACCAGTATTACATAAATGCCTTCAAAAGACAGGAGGAAATACTTCCAAACTCATTGTATGAGGCCAGCATCATCCTGACACTCCAGACAGATATTACAAGAAAAGAAAACAGCAGCCTAAAATACATTATGCAGATAGATGCAAAAATCATTAACAAAATATTAGTAAAAGGAATCCAATGGTAGATATATAAAAATGATAATAAATCACGACTAAGGTGGATTTATTCACATCAAAGCATAAAGGGGAAAATAATATGTTATCTCAATAGATGCAGAAAACCAATTAAAAATTGAATACCAATTCACAATAAAAATTCTCAGCAAACTAAGAATAAAAGTAAACTTCCTCAACCTAATAAAGGACATCCATGAAAAACCTCATGTTTAATATGAAAGATTGAAAACTCTTCTGCCATGATTGGGAACAAAGCAAAGATATCTGCTCTCACCACTTCTATTTAACATTGTAATGAGGTCCTACTCTGTGCAATAAAGAAAGAAAAAGGAAAAGAACCCACAGAGACTGGAAAGGAAGAAGTAAAACTGCCTCTGATTTGCATATGACATGATTTTGCATGTAGAAGATTCTCAGGAATCTACAAAAAAACTACGAGAAATAATAAGTGAATTTAGCAAAGTCTCAGGATGTAAGGGGAATATACAAAAAGGAATTATATTTCTATGTTCTTGCAATGAAAAGTTGGTAAAGAAAATAAATTTTTAAATAACGCTATTTAGGGCTTCCCTGGTGGCACAGTGGTTAGGAACCCACCTGCCAATGCAGGGGACACAGGTTTGAGCCCTGGTCCGGGAAGATCCCACATGCTGCGGAGCAACTAAGCCCACGCGCCACAACTACTGAGCCTGAGTGCCACAACTACTGAAGCCTGCATTCCTAGAGCCCATGCTCCACAATGAGAGAAGCCACCACAATGAGAAGCCCACGCACCGCAACAAAGAGTAGCCCCTGCTCGCCGCAACTAGAGAAAGCCCGCGCACAGCAATGAAGACCCAATGCAGCCAAAAATAAATAAAACAAAACAAAATAAAATAAAATAACTTTGAAAAAAATAACGCTATTTAAAACAGCACAAAACATGAAATATATAAATAAATTTAATAAAATGTGTAAGATCTGTATATTAAACACTATAAAGTATTGTTGAGAGACATTAAAGAAGACCTAAGAAAAAATTTACTATGTTCATGGATTGGAAGAGTCAATATTGCAAAGATAACAATTCTCCCCAAATTGATCTACAGATTCTTCATATTTCAATCAAATTCTTTTTTTTTTGTAGTGAGTTAATAACTTTATTTTAGGTAGAATTAATTCTTTACAGTTTTGAATCTGAACTTGGAACACAATATAGTATGCCTCTTCTTTCTTTCAGGTCTCCTAATACTTCCTTCCTTAGGTTATTTCTAGAGAAAAATCCCCAAACAAAATCTGACCAAACCAAAATTGAAAAAAAAATCAATCGTAATATCACAATAAGCCACAGTCGAAAATCAACCACAAACTTAGAAATGCTTTTCAATGGATATGTCAATCAAATTCTTGTTAGGCTTTTTTTTGTGTGTAGAAATTGACATTTATTCTAAAAGTTATATGGAAATTCAAGGGACCTCTAATGACCAAAACAATCTTGAAAATGCAAAAGTTGAAGGGCATACACTACCTTTCTATAAAGATAAAGTAATCAAGACTAAAGTTCAACAAATAGATCAATGGAACAAAATAGAGAATCCAGAAATACACCCACACTTATATAATCAACTGATTTCTTTTACAAAGGAACCAAAACAATGAAGTGGGAAAGGTGAAGTCTTTCAGAGTGGTGCTGGAACAAACAGCTAGCTATCCATATGGAAAAAAACAAAATAAAACCCTGACCTCAACTTCAAACCACACACAAAAATTAATTCAAGATGGATTATATACCCAAGCATAAAAGCTAAATTTCTAATGCTTTTAGAAGAAAATGTAGAGTAATACTGTTATAAACTTAGTGTAGGCAAAGATTTTTTTAGAGCAGACCCAGAAGGCCTAACCATAAAAGAAAAAATTGATTTTTAAAACTTCTGCTCAATAAAAGACTCCACTAAGGAAATAAATAAACAAGCCAAAGAATGGGAGAGATCTGCAATACACATATCTCACTTGCATCCAGAGTATATAAAGAACTGCTGCTCAATGATTAAAATAAACAACCCACTAAAAATTGGGCAAGGGACTTCCCTGGTGGTCCAGTGTTTAGGACTTCACTTTACAATGCAGGGGATACGGGTTCGATCCCTGGTCGGGGAGCTAAGATCCCACATGAGTCGTGGCCAAAAAACCAAAACATAAAACAGAAGTAATATTGTAATAAATTCAATAAAGACTTTAAAAATTGTCCACATCAAAAAATAATTTAAAAAAAATTTTTTAAATTAAAAATGGGCAAAAGATTTGAAGAGACATTACATAGAGGAAATGGTCAATAAGCAATAAAAAAGTGTTCAACATCATTAGTCATCAGGAAAATGCAAATTAAAACCACGAGATACTAGAAAGGTTACTTCATACCCATTAGAAAAGCTAAACTTAAAAAGACTATGCTTGCTTCAGAAGCACATGTATTAAAATTGGCACAATACAGAGATTAGCATGGCCCCTGTGCAAGGATGACACACAAATTTGTGAAGCAGTCCATATTTTAAAAAATAACATTATTGTGGTAATTATTTCACCACATACACATATATCAAATCATCACATAGTACACCTTAAACCTACACAATGTTATATGTCAATTATATCTCAAAGCCGGAGGAAAAAAGAAGATTGAGAACAACAAATGTTAGAAAGGATGTATAACAACTGGAATTTTCAGATATTGCTGATAGAAGTGTAAAACAGTACAACCAATTTGGAAAACAATTTGTCAGCAATTTCACCCTTAGATATTTACCCAAGAGAAATAAAAACATATATCCACAAAACTCAGCCTCCTTTTTTGTTTTTTAAATTTATTTATTTAATTTACATATTTTTGGCTGTGTTGGGTCTTCCTTGCTGCTCGCGGGCTTTCTCTAGTTGCGGCGAGCGGGGGCTACTCTTTGTTGTGGTGCACAGGCTTATTATGGTGGCTTCTCTTGTTGCAGAGCTCAGGCTCCAGGTGTGCGGGCTTCAGTAGTTGTGGTGGGTGAGCTCAGTAGTTGTGGCTCACGGGCTCAGAGCGCAGGCTCAGTGGTTGGGGCACACGGGCTTAGTTGCTCCATGGCATGTGGGATCTTCCCGGACCAGGGCTTGAACCCGTGTCCCCTGCACTGGCAGGCGGATTCTTAACCACTGCACCACCAGGGAAGCCCCAGCCTCCTTTCATGATTAAAAACTCTGAACAATTTGGATACAGAAGGAATGCACCTCAACAAAATAAAGGCTGTATATAACAAGTTCACTGTTAACAAGATATTCAGTGGTGAAAGGGTGAAAGCTCTCCCTCTAAGATCAGGAACAAGACAAGGGTGCTGATTCTCATCACCTCTATTCAACATAGTACTGGAAGTTTTAGCCAGAGCAATTAGCCAAGAAAAAGAAATAAAAAGCATCAAAATCAGAAAGGAAGAAGTAAAACTGTCTCTGTTTGCAGACGATATGATCTTACATATAGAAAATCCTAAAAACTACAATCCAATCCAAAAAACTGTTAGAACTAATAAATTAATCCAGTAAGGTTGCAGGACACAAAATCAACATACAAAAATCAGTTGCATTTTTATTCACTAACAACAAACTATCTGAAAAAGAAATAAAGAAAATAATCCCATTCACAATAGCATCAAAAACAATAAAATACTTAGGAATAAACTTATTCAAGAAGGTGAAAGATCTGTACATTGAAAACTGCAAGACTTTGATGAAAGAAATTGAAGACACAAACAAAGGCAAAGATATCTGTGTTCACCAACTGCAAGAATCAATAATGTTAAAATGTTCATACTACCCAAAGCCAACATAGATTCAACGTAATCCCTTTAAAAATTCCAATGGCATTTTTCACAGAAATAGAAAAAAAAAGATCTTAAAATTCATATGAAACCACAATAGACCCTGAAGAGCTAAGGCAATCCTGAAAAGAAAGAACAAAGCAGGAGGCATCATACGTCCCGATTTCAAACTATATTACAAAGCTAAAGTAATCAAAACAGTATGGTACTGGCATAAAAACAGACAGAGCAATGGTACACACTCAAGAGCCCAGAAATCACCCCATACATATATGATCAACTAATATTTGAAAAGATAGCCAAGAAAGAATAGTCTCTTCAATAAATGATGCTGGGAAAACTGGATACTCACATGCAAAATAATGAAATTGGACCACTATCTTACACCATGCACAAAAAATAACTTGAAGTGGGTTAAAGACTAATGTAAGACTGAAATTATAAAACTCCTAAAAGAAAGCATAAGGGAAAAGCTCCTTGACACTGGTCTTGGCAACAAGTTTTTGGATATATGACACCAAAATCACAAGCAACAAAAGCAAAAAATAAACAGGAGGGACTACATCAAACTAAAAAGCTTCTCCACAGCAAAAGAAAGAATTAATAAAATGAAAAGGCAACCTACAGAATGGGAGAAAATATTTGCAAACCATGTATCTGATAAGGGGTTAATATTCAATATATATGGGGAACTCATACAACTCAATAGCAGAAACCCAAATAATCCAATTAAAAAACGGGAAAGGACCCAGATAAGACATTTTTCCAAAGAAGACACACAGATGGCCAACAGACAGATGAAAAGATGTGCAACATCACTAATCATCTGAGAAATGCAAGTAAAAACCACAATGAGATATCACCTCACACCTGTCAGAATGGCTATCATCAAAAAGACAACAAAAATGTGGAGAAAAGGGAAACCTTGTGCACTATTGGTGGTTTTGTATATTGGTGCGGCCACTATGGAAAACAGTATGGAGGTTCTTCAAAAAAATAAAATAGAACTACCATATGATTCATCAATTTCACTTCTGGGTATTTACCCAAAGAAAACAAAAACACTATTTCAAAAACATATATGCACACCAATGTTCATTGCAGCATTATTTACAATATCCAAGATATGGAAGCAACCTAAGTGTCTATTGATAGATGAATGGATAAAGAAGATGTGGTGTAGATATATAATGGAATATTAGCCACAAAAAAGAAATCTTGCCATTTGCAACAACGTTGATAATCTAGGGGGAATTACGCTAAGTGAAATAAGTCAGACAAAAAGACAAAGTGAGATCTACATGATCTCACTTATATGGGGAATCTACAAAAAAAAAACAAAAACAAAACCAAACAAGCAAACAAAACAAAATGAAAACAGTCTCAATAGACACAGAGAACAAATGGGTCATTGCCAGGAAGGTGGGGGGACAAATAGGTGAAGTGGATTAAGAGGTACAAACCTCCAGTTATAAAATAAACAAGCCACAAGGATGTAACATACAGCATAAGGAATATGGTCAATAATACTTTAACAACTTTGTATGGGATCAGATGGATATTATACTTATAATGGTGATTACTTCATAATGTATGCAAATGTCAAATCACTATGTAGTACTCCTGAAACTAACATAACATTGTATGTCAACTATATTAAAAAAAAAAAAAAGACAAGTGGTGGCAAGAATCTGGAGAAATGGTAACCCTCATACATTACTGGTGGGAATGTAAAATGGTGCAGCCATTTCGGCAGGCAGGCAGGTAGGCAGGCAGTTCCTCAAAAAGTTGAACATAGAATTATCATATGATCCAGCATCCCACTACTAGGTATATACCCAAGAGAAGTAAAAGCATATGTTCACACAAAAACTTCTACATAAATGTTTGTAGCAGTATTACTAATAGCCAAAAAAGTAGAAACAACCCAAATGTCTGTCAGTGGTTAAATATCCATTGAATATCCATAAAATGAAATATTATTTGGCCATAAAAAAGAAATATGGTATGGATATGATACATTCTACAACATGGATGAACCTTGAAAACATTATTCTAAGTGAAAGAAACCATACAAAGAAGCCCACATATCGTATGGCTCCATCCACATGAAATGTCCAGAATAGGCAAATCCATGGAGACAGAAAGTAGACTAGTGGTTACCTAGGGCTGGAAATGGGTGGGTGAGTAGTGGAAAGAGTAGGGGTAAGTATTTAGTAATTAGAGTTATTGCTGAGTATTTTGTGTGTGTGGGGGGGGCAGAGAGTGGGTGATAAAAATGTGCTAAAAATGATTGTGGTGGGAATTCCCTGATGGTCCAGGGGTTAGGGCTCCGTGTTTCCACTGCAGGGGGCATGGGTTCGATCCCTGGTGGGGGAACTAAGATCCCGCATGCCACGTGGTGTGGCCATAAATAAACAAATGCAAATTATTTTAAAAAATCTAATCCTTTAAAAAAATAAAATAGAGTGAAGTAAGTCAGAAAGAGAAAAACAAATATCGTATATTAATGCATATGTGTGGAACCTAGAAAAATGGTACAGATGAATCGGTTTGCAGGACAGAAATAGACACACAGATGTAGAGGACAAACATGGACACCAAAGGGGAAAGTGGCGGGGGATGCGGGTGGTGGTGGGATGAATTTAGCAACTGGGATTGACATATACACACTAATATGTATAAAATGGATAACTAATAAGAACCTGCTGTATAAAAAAAATAAATAAAATTTAAAAATTTTTAAAAATAAAAAAAATTGATTGTGGTAATAGTTGCACAACTCTGTGAATATACTAAAAACCACTGAATTGCATGCTTTAAGTAATTGAACTGTATGTCATGTGAATTATATCTCAATCAAGCTACTGTTAAAAAAGTATTTTTAAGAATGGTTTATACAATCTTTTGCTTGAATTTTCTGTTTGTTTCCTTCATTCAATTTTCTACTGAGTTTTTATTATTTTTATTATTGAGTTTTAGGAACTCCATATGTAAGGAAATTAGCCCTTCACCTGTGATATACGTTGCAAATATTTCTCCTTGTTTGTTGTTAATCTTTTATCCTTATTTATAGGATTTTTTTTTTGTCAAGCAGATTTTTCATCCCTTTTATCTAATGAAATATATCAATCTTTTCTTTTATGGCTTTGATGTTCTCAGTCATATTAAGAAAGGCTTTGCTTTCTGTTAAACTACAAAAAAACTTTTCTGTGGTTTCTTTTAGTATGCTTATGGTTTCATTTTTTTTACACTGAAATTTTTGATCCATCTGGAATTTATTTTCATGTAAGGTGTGAGGAAGGAATCCCTTTATTTTTAAAAGATGGCTACCAGTTATGCACATTGATTTAAAAGGTCCTCCCTCCCCCAACGCAGGTTAACTCCATTTTCATATTTGGGTCAATTTCTAGGCTTCTCATTCTGGTCCATTGATTTTTACTTATCTATTCATGTTCCAGTAATGAATGCTTGTATAGCATGGTGATGAAGAGCATGTACACTGGAGCCAGAGTACCTGAGTTTAAATTCAACCTCTGCCACTTATTAACTCTGTGAGCTTGAGCAAGTTAATCTCAATGAGCTGTTGTGAGGATTAAATGAATTATTATAGTGAAAGAGCTTAAAACAGTACCTGGCACAGAGTAAGTGTTTTGTTTTAGTAATTATTAGTAGAATTATTATAGCCTTATAATAATTTCTAATATCTGGAAGAGCTACTACTCTACTATTTCTTTTCTTTCTTTTTGAATTGTATTTTTTTTATACAGCAGGTTCTTGTCATCAATTTTATACACATCAGTGTACACATGTCAATCCCAATCACCCAATTCATCACACCATCCCCCCACCCAGCCCCCCATCACTTTCCCCCCTTGGTGCCCATACGTTTGTTCTCTACATCTGTCTCAATTTCTGCCCTGCAAACCTGTTCATCTGTACCATTTTTCTAGGTTCCACATATATGCATTAATATACAATATTTGTTTTCCTCTTTCTGACTTACTTCACTTTGTACTACAGTCTCTAGATCCATCCATGTCTCAACAAATGACCCAATTTTGTTCCTTTTTATGGTTGAGTAATATTCCATTGTATATATGTCCCACATCTTCTTTATCCATTCGTCTGTCAATGGGCATTTAGGATGCTTCCATGACCTGGCTATTGTAAACAGTGCTTCAATGAACACTGGGTTGCATGTGTCTTTTTTTTTTTTTAACATCTTTATTGGAGTATAATTGCTTAACAATGATGTGTTAGTTTCTGCTTTATAACAGAAAAAGTGAATCAGTTATACATATACATATACATATGTTCCCGTATCTCCTCCCTCTTGCGTCTCCCTCCCTCCCACCCTCCTTATCCCACCCCTCTAGGTGGTCACATAGCACTGAGCTGATCTCCCTGTGCTATGTGGCTGATTCCCACTAGCTATCTATTTTACGTTTGGTAGTGTATATATGTCCATGCCACTCTCTCACTTTGTCACAGCTTACCCTTCCCCCTCCCCACATCCTCAAGTCCATTCTCTAGTAGGTTTGTGTCTTTATTCCCATCTTGCCCTTAGGTTCTTCATGAACCTTTTTTTTTTTCTTAGATTCCACATATATGTGTTAGCAAACGATATTTTTCTCTTTCTGATTTACTTCACTCTGTATGACAGATGCTAGGTCCATCCACCTCACTACAAATAACTCAATTTCATTTCTTTTTATGGCTAAGTAATATTCCATTGTATATATGTGCTACCTCTTCTTTATCCATTCATCTGCTGATGGACACTTAGGTTGCTTCCATGTCCTGGCTATTGTAAATAGAGCTGCAATGAACATTTTGGTACATAACTCTTTTTGAATTATGGTTTTCTCAGGGTATATGCCCAGTAGTGGGATTGCTGGGTCATATGGTATTTCTATTTTTAGTTTTTAAAGGAACCTCCATACTGTTCTCCATAGTGGTTGTATCAATTTACATTCCCACCAACAGTGCAAGAGGGTTCCCTTTTCTCCACACCCTCTCCAGCATTTATTGTTTCTAGGTTTTTTGATGATGGCCATTCTGACTGGTGTGAGATGATATCTCATTGTAGTTTTGATTTGAATTTCTCTAATGATTAATGATGTTGAGCATTCTTTCATGTGTTTGTTGGCAGTCTGTATATCTTCTTTGGAGAAATGTCTATTTAGGTCTTCTGCCCATTTTTGGATTGGGTTGTTTGTTTTTTTGATATTTAGCTACATGAGCTGCTTATAAATTTTGGAGATTAATCCTTTGTCAGTTGCTTCATTTGCAAATATTTTCTCCCATTCTGAGGGTTGTCTTTTGGTCTTGTTTATGGTTTCCTTTGCTGTGCAAAAGCTTTTAAGTTTCATTAGGTCCCATTTGTTTATTTTTGTTTTTATCTCCATTTCTCTAGGAGGTGGGTCAAAAAGCATCTTGCTGTGATTTATATCATAGAGTGTTCTGCCTATGTTTTCCTCTAAGAGTTTGATAGTGTCTGGCCTTACATTTAGGTCTTTAATCCATTTTGAGTTTATTTTTGTGTATGGTGTTAGGGAGTGTTCTAATTTCATACTTTTACATGTACCAGTCCAGTTTTCCCAGCACCACTTATTGAAGAGGCTGTCTTTTCTCCACTGTATATTCTTGTCTCCTTTATCAAAGATAAGGTGACCATATGTGTGTGTGTTTATCTCTGGGCTTTCTATCTTGTTCCATTGATCTATGTTTCTGTTTTTGTGCCAGTACCATATTGTCTTGATTACTGTAGCTTTGTAGTATAGTCTGAAGTCAGGGAGTCTGATTCCTCCAGCTCCATTTTTTTCCCTCAAGACTGCTTTGACTTTTCAGGGTCTTTTGTGTCTCCATACAAGTTTTAAGATTTTTTTGGTCTACTTCTGTAAAAAATGCCATTGGTAATTTGATAGGGATTGCACTAAATCTGTAGATTGCTTTGGGTAGTATAGTCATTTTCACAATGTTGATTCTTCCAATCCAAGAACGTGGTGTATCTCTTCATCTGTTGGTATCATCTTTAATTCCTTTCATCAGTGTCTTATAGTTTTCTGCATACAGGTCTTTTGTCTCCCTAGGTAGGTTTATTCCTAGGTATTTTATTCTTTTTGTTGCAGTGGTAAATGGGAGTTTTTCCTTAATTTCTCTTTCAGATTTTTCATCATTAGTGTATAGCAATGCAAGAGATTTCTGTGCATTAATTTTGTATCTTGCAACTTTACCAGATTCATTGATTAGCTCTAGTAGTTTTCTGGTGGCATCTTTAGGATTATCTATGTATAGTATCATGTCATCTGCAAACAGTGACAGTTTTACTTCTTCTTTTCCAATTTGTATTCCTTTTATTTCTTTTTCTTCTCTGATTGCCGTGGCCAGGACTTCCAAAAGTATGTTGAATAATAGTGGTGAGAGTGGACATCCTTGTCTTGTTCCTTAGCTTAGAGGAAATGTTTTCAGTTTTTCAACATTGAGAATGATGTTTGCTTGGGTTTGTTGTATATGGCCTTTATTATGTTGTGGTAGGTTCCCTCTATGCCCACTTTCTGGAGAGTTTTTTATCACAAATGGGTGTTGAATTTTGTCAAAAGCTATTACTGCATCTATTAAGATGATCATATGGTTTTTATTCTTCAATTTGTTAATATGGTGTATCACATTGATTGATTTGTGTATATTGAAGAATCCCTGCATCCCTGGGATAAATCCCACTTGATCATGGTGTATGATCCTTTTAATGTGTTGTTGGATTCTGTTTGCTAGTATTTTGTTGAGGATTTTTGCATCTATATTCATCAGTGATATTGGTCTGTAATTTTCCTTTTTTGTAGTATCTTTGCTTGGTTTTGGTATCAGGGTGATGGTGGAATTTGGGAGTGCTCCTTCCTCCACCATTTTTTTGAAGAGTTTGAGAAGGATGGGTGTTAGGTCTTCTCTAAATATTTGATAGAACTCACCTGTGAAGCCATCTGGTCCTGGACTTTTGTTTGTTGGAAGATTTTTTTTTTTTTTTTTTTTTTGCGGTATGCGGGCCTCTCACTGTTGTGGCCTCTCCCGTTGCGGAGCACAGGCTCCGGACGCGCAGGGTCAGCGGCCATGGCTCACGGGCCCAGCCGCTCCGCGGCATGTGGGATCTTCCCGGACCGGGGCACGAACCCACAACCCCTGCATTGGCAGGCAGACTCTCAACCACTGCGCCACCATGGAAGCCCTGTTGGAAGATTTTTAATCACAGTTTCAATTTCATTACTTGTGATTGGTCTGTTCATATTTTCTATTTCTTCCTGGTTCAGTCTTGGAAGGTTATACCTTTCTAAGAATTTGTCCGTTTCCTCCAGGTTGTCCATTTTATTGGCATAGAGTTGCTTGTAGTAGTCTCTTAGGATGCTTTGTACTTCTGTGGTGTCTGTTGTAACTTCTCCTTTTTCATTTCTAATTTTATTGGTTTGAGTCCTCTCTTTTTCTTGATGAGTCTGGCTAATGGTTTATTAATTTTGTTTATCTTCTCAAAGAACCAGCTCTTAGTTTTATTGATCTTTGTTACTGTTTTCTTTGTTTCTATTTCATTTATTTCTGCTCTGATCTTTATTTTTTTCCTTCTGCTAACTTTGGGTTTTGTTTGTTCTTCTTTCTCTAGTTCATTTAGGTGTAAGGTTAGATTGTTTATTTAAGATTTTTCTTGTTTCTTGAGGTAGGCTTGTATAGCTATAAACTTCTCTCTTAGAACTGCTTTTGCTGCATCCCATAGGTTTTGGATCATCGTGTTTTCATTGCCATTTGTCTCTAGGCATTTTTTGACTTGCTCTTTGATTTCTTCAGTGATCTCTTGGTTATTTAGTAACGTATTGTTTAGCTTGCATGTATTTGTGTTTTTTACGTTTTTCCCCCTGTAATTCGTTTCTAATCTCATAGCACTGTGGTCATAAAAGATGCTTGATATTATTTCATTTTCTTAAATTTACTGAGGCTTGATTTGTGACCCAAGATGTGATCTATCCTGGAGAATGTTCCGTGAGCACTTGAGAAGAAAGTGTAATCTGTTTTTGGTTGGAATGTCTTATAAATATAAATTAAATCTATCTGGTCTATTGTGTCATTTAAAGCTTCTGTTTCCTTATTTATTTTCATTTTGGATGATCTGTCCATTGGTGTAAGTGAGGTGTTAAAGTCCCCCACTATTATTGTGTTACTGTCGATTTCCTCTTTTAGAGCTGTTAGCAGTTGCCTTATGAATTGAGGTGCTCCTATGTTGGCGGCATATATATTTATAATTGTTATATCTTCTTCTTGGATTGATCCCTTGATCATTATGTAGTGTCCTTCCTTGTCTCTTGTAACATTCTTTATTTTAAAGTCTATTTTATCTGATATGAGTATTGCTACTCCAGCTTTCTTTTGATTTCCATTTGCATGGAATATCTTTTTCCATCCCCTCACTTTCAGTCTGTATGTGTCCCTAGGTCTGAAGTGGGTCTCTTGTAGACAGCATATAGATGGGTCTTGTTTTTGTATCCATTCAAAAGCCTGTGTCTTTTGATTGGAGCATTTAATCCATTCACGTTTAAGGTAATTATCGATATGTATGTTCCCATGACCATTTTCTTAATTGTTTTGTGTTTGTTTTTGTAGGTCCTTTCCTTCTCTTGTGTTTCCTGCCTAGAGAAGTTCCTTTAGCATTTGTTGTAGAGCTGGTTTGGTGATGCTGAATTCTCTTAGCTTTTGCTTGTCTGTAAAGCTTTTGATTTCTCCATCGAATCTGAATGATATCCTTGCCGGGTAGAGTAATCTTGGTTGTAGGTTCTTCCCTTTCAGTACTTCAAGTATATTATGCCACTCCCTTCTGGCTTGTAGAGTTTCTGCTGAGAAATCAGCTGTTAACCTTATGGGAGTTCCCTTGTATGTTATTTGTTGTTTTTCCCTTGCTGCTTTCAATAATTTTTCTTTGTTTTTAATTTCTGCCAATTTGATTACTATGTGTCTTGGTGTGTTTCTCCTTGGGTTTATCCTGTATGGGACTCTCTGCGCTTCCTGGACTTGGGTGGCTCTTTCCTTTCCCATGTTAGGGAATTTTTTGACTATAATCTCTTCAAATATTTTCTCAGGTCCTTTGTCTCTCTCTTCTCCTTTTGGGACCCCTATAATGCAAATGTTATTACATTTAATGTTGTCCCAGAAGTCTCTTAGGCTGTCTTCATTTCTTTTCATTCTTTTTTCTTTATTCTGTTCCGCAGCAGTGAATTCCACCATTCTGTCTTCCAGGTCATTTATCCGTTCTTCTGCTTCAGTTATTCTGCTATTGATTCCTTCTAATGTAGTTTTCATTTCAGTTATTGTAGTGCTCATGTCTGTTTGTTTGTTCTTTAATTATTCTAGGTCTTTGTTAAACATTTCTTGCATCTTCTCTATCTTTGCCTCCATTCTTTTTCCAAGATCCTGTATCATCTTCACTATCATTATTCTGACTTCTTTTTCTGGAAGGTTGCCTATCTCCACTTCATTTAGTTGTTTTTCTGGGGGTTTATCTTGTTCCTTCATCTGGTACATAGCCCTCTGCCTTTTCATCGTGTCTATCTTTCTGTGAATGTGGTTTTTGTTCCACAGGCTGCAGGATTGTCTTTCTTCTTTCTTCTGCTGTCTGCCCTCAGGTGGATGAGGCTATCTAAGAGGCTTGTGCAAATTTCCTGATGGGAGGGACTGGTGGTGGGTAGAGCTGGCTGTTGTTCTGATGGGCAGAGCCCACTAAAACTTTAATCTGCTTGTCTGCTGATAGGTAGGGCTGGGTTCCCTCCCTGTTGGTTGTTTGACCTGAGGCAACCCAGCATTGGAGCCTACCTGGGCTCTTTGGTGTGGCTAATGGCAGACTCTGGGAAGGCTCATGCCAAGTAGTACTTCCCAGAACTTCTGTTGCCAGTGTCCTTGTCCCCACGGTGAGCCACAGCCACCCCCCGCCTCTGCAGGAGACCCTCCAACACTAGCAGGTGGGTCTGGTTCAGTCTCCTATGGGGTCACTGCTCCTTCCCCTGGGTCCCGATGCGTACAGTACTTTGTGTGCGCCCTCCATGAGTGGAGGCTCTGTTTATCCCAGTCCTGTCAGAGTCCTGTAATCAAATCCCGCTACGCTTCAAAGTCTGATTCTCTAGGAATTCCTCCTTCCGTTGTCAGACTCCCAGGTTTGGAAGCTTGACGTGGGGCTCAGAACCTTCACTCCAGTGGGTGGACTTCTGTGGTATAAGTGTTCTCCAGCTTGTGAGTCACTCACCCAGCAGTTATGGGATTTGATTTTATTGTGATTGCACCCCTCCTACCATCTCATTGTGGCTTCTCCTTTGTCTTTGGATGTGGGGTATCTTTTTTGGTGAGTTCCAGTGTTTTCCTGTTGATGACTGTTCAGCAGTTAGTTGTGATTCTGGTGTTCTCACAAGAGGGAGTGAGAGCATGTCCTTCTACTCCGCCATCTTGGTTCAGGGCCTCCCTATTATTTCTTTTCTTTCTCAGAATATTCCTGGTTATTCTAGTCTATTTAGTTTTTCTGTATAAGCTTTAGAATCAGCATGTCTCACAAAACATAAGCAAGCAAACAAAATTAAATCCTCTTGGTGTTTTTTCTGAGATCATGGTAATTATAAATTAAATTAGAGAGCACTGACAGCTTTATGATTTTTAAGTCTTCCTTTCTAAGAATAGACTATGCTTTTCCATATGTCCAAGCTTTCTTTTGAGTTCTTCAGTAGTGTTTTAAGGCTTTCTTCATACAGTTCTTACATATTCTTGTTAGTTTCATTCCTAGGTATTTTATCTTCTTTTGCTATAAAAAGGGACTTTTGTTTTTGTTTGAATAAATAAAGGCTATTTTTTAAAGATTTTTTTTTGATGTGGACCATTTAAAAAAAATAATAAATAAATTTATTTATTTATTGGCTGTGTTAGGTCTTTGTTGCAGCATGCGGGATCTTTAGTTGCGGCTTAGTTGCTGGCTTGTGGGACCTAGTTCCCTGACCAGGGATCAAACCCAGGCCCCTTGCATTGGGGGCATGGAGTCTTAGCCACTGGACCACCAGGGAAGTTCCAGCAAGTGTTTCTTTAATGATTAGAAAGTGGTAAGCAGGAAAAAAAAAAAAAGAATTAATCAAGTATACTGTTTTTTGGCTGAATGTGACTTGGAACTTATGTCCTGATGTTTGAAATCCCTGTTGCCATGCTGTCCTGACTCAGGCCAGTTTTATGATCTACATCAAGAATGCTTTATCTATTTCTCCCATCTGGCTAGCTAGCCTACAGTGTAATCCCACAATGATGTCACTTCTCTTCTGCTCTTCTTTTATCTGAATCCAGATGTTCTCAAACATGCTCCCACCCTCAGATTTGTGTCTAGATATCCATGCAGCTATAGATCTTTTTGATACCAAACTGATTTGCTTCTCTTAAGTCTCTTAAGTATATTTCTTTTTTTTTGCCCATGATTCTCCCCACAAGACTTCTGAATGACCCACAGAAGGAAGTATCCCACAAGCAAACCTGCTCTTTGGTATTCCTAAGCATTAACTCTCCTTGAGCAAGCATTTTTCTAAAGTTTTTGAACCCTGGGATGTCTCCTAAGACACTCCAAGGAAACCCTTCTCTAGCCAAGATGATGACTTACACAACTTTTGGAGTCATAGTGCTCTTGGAGGAAGTCCAGAAACCATACTGATTGGCTTTATTACAAATTCATACAGTCTAACCTCAACTGGATGCTCTTGGCTACCGGGTAATCCTTTCAGTCATCTCCTTTTAACTTTGTATTGCACTCCTTGCAGCAGCTGCCCCAGACATTTTCCATTCTCATATTTCCAAACTAACCCTTTGTTAGTTAACCCCCCCAACCCCCAACTCTAAGCAGATAACTTATTTTATTAAGATCGAAGCCATCTGATTTTTTAATCCTTCAATTTCCTTCCTCTACACCTTAATATTTCTCAGTGTCTTCACTTATCCTCACCTCTTCCATCCCTCTCTTAAAGAAATCTTTCCCTTCTCTTACTAAGATTAATCTCTCCATCTGTGCTCTTGAGTCCATGTTCTCTCAGTTTCTCTGGGATCTTGCTCTGTCAATTATCCCCCTTACACTTGCATCCTTCATCTTACCTTCTCCATTAACTTCTTGCTATCTACCCACATATGTTTAAGTGGTTCCTTAATGTAAAAAAACTTTCATAGTCTACTTACCAAAGCCAAATTTCTCAGAAGAGTGTGCTATATTCACTATCTCCTCTTTCTTACCACTCATTCATTCACTCAGTAGCCCCTTCAGTGTTGCTTCCATCACATCAAAACTGTTCCCTTGAAAGTTACAATCTCCAATCACCATAGATTCAAAGGACATTTTTTTAGTTCTCCACCTGTGACAACTGATACAGTTGCCCATCCTATCCTTGAAACTCTCCTCCTTTGGCTTATGTAATGGCATATTATTCTATTTCTCTTCCTACATTCTGCTTCTTCCCTCTTTTTCCTTCTCTCACCCTTTAAATATAAGCATTCCCCAAAGTTCTGCCCTTATCTCTCTCTCTCACTACACTTTCATCCCTCAGTGATCTCATCCATTCGCATGATTTAAATTCTGACTATATCTCCACTTCCAATCTCTTTATCAGACTTGAATCCCTGCTGGACAAGTTCCTTTGAAAGGTTCACTGGTTTTTCAAACTCAGTTGGTTCCAAACCAAACTATGGTAGCAACTCTTTTAACCAACTCCACTTGTCTTCTGTTTTTCATTTTTTAATAATATGCTTATGCTGCTATTTCTTGATTTAAAAATTTTACATTATCTTTGGACTCTTAGTTGAAAATGACAGATTATCTTTTTCACCACCTATACACATTTCCCATCCCTCCATCTTTCTAATATAGATATAGTAACAATTTTGGCTTAAAATATTCAGTATTTATATTTTTATATCACATAAATATTATTCACAGCCAATCCACAAGGTATATTATTATTACATTTTCTTTCTTATACAACATTTTGTTTTTCTTGGAATTACCTCTTTCTTGGTTTGGAGTTTCTAAGTATTAATCACTATTTCTTCAACTGAAGTATTAATCTCTAATTCTCCAACTGAATGTAATCTAACACAACACTTTTATCAGTTCTTTTTAAAAAAATTTCTTGCAGACATTCCTCCTGGATGTTTCTGCTGCTGCAGTCTGAACTGCTTGCTATCTAACTCTCCTGCATAAATGACTGTCCAGGGACTATCCTTCATTATCATCCTAAGAATTCCTTTTACTTCTCTCCTGTGTTGGATCCCTTTTTCTAGATCCCATAATTTCATCTTTTTAGATTTATTCCCATTTTTGGGTGAAACACATCCTCCAGTAGTTTCATGAGAAAAGCTGCATGGGAGTTAAAATTTATAAGCTCTTGCCTATCTAAAAATCTATATTCTATTCTCATTGTTGATTATTAATTTGGTTTGGTACAGAATTCTAGGTTGGAAATAATTTTACTTTTGTATTCTGAAAGCATTGTTCTATTGCTCTACTGATTTTTAGCTTCCAGCACTGCTGTTGAGAAGCCCAGTGGCATTCTAATTCCTTTATCTCTTTCTGGAAGTCCAATTTTTTAGACGTTATACTTCTGGACTAGGCCTCTAATTTTTTTGTATCTTTCTCTTATTTTCTATTTCTTTGCCTCTTCTGGGCCATTTCCTCAATATTTTTAAATTCCAAGAACTCTTTCTTGTTCTTTAAAAAAATACACACACACACACACACACACACGGCCATATATGGCAGGCTAGTCTTTTTTTTCTTTTTAATTTTTGGCTGCATTGGGTCTTTGTTGCTGTGTGCAGGCTTTCTCTAGTTGTGGCGAGCAGGGGCTACTCTTCGTTGCAGTGTGCGGGCTTCTCATTGGGGTGGCTTGTCTTGTTGCAGAGCACAGGCTCTAGGTGTGTGGGCTTCAGTAGTTGTGGCACGTGGTCTCAGTAATTGTGGCTCGTGGGCTTTAGAGGGCAGGCTCAGTAGTTGTGGTGTACGGGCTTAGTTGCTCCGCGGCATGTGGGATCTTCCCGGACCAGGGCTCGAACCCATGTCCCCTGCACTGGCAGGCGGATTCTTAACCACTGTGCCACCAGGGAAGCCTGGCAGGCTAGTCTTATTTAATGGATCCAATACCTTCTCTGTTTTCCCTGAGGCTATTAATGACAGCTTTCTTAAAGTTTTCTTCTGCTCCTTGTATCGTTACTGCTTCTTCTGAGTTCCCCCCTCCTCTACCTTGTTTGTTTGGTCTTCGTTTCTGGCTATCATGTTAGAGACTTCTCCAAATGCCTGGTGATCCTTGAATATGTCCATTCATATTTAGAGTGAGATGTAAAAAAGCTGGTTTTCTAAATGGATGGAGCTTGCTGACATTGAGCTCCATTGCAGAATGGAGACCTGGTCATTTTACAGTGGAACTCCTAAATGTCAGATCTGTAGGGACTTTTCCTGGGGCTATTCAAGTTTCTCCAGGAAATATTCTAGACTTGTGCTTGGGGAGTATCCATTTGGCAGCCAGCATTCTGAGAGCTAAGCAAGGGAAGGGGGGAATGAGGTATCAACATACAGCATGTAGACGTTGGCTTATTTCCTTGTTTTCATGAGGCCATCTCACCTCTGCTCTGAACCTGGTATTCTTGAGTTGAGACTTCCTTCAGTTTAGTTGCTCCAACCTTCTACTGGACGGAGAAGGGAGTGACCTTGATACTTAATGTGGGGAAGAGGATCTGGGGATCTAACCATTCCTTATAAAGACTTGCAGCAAATCCTGTTTTCAGCTCTCCTCACACTCCCAATTCCAGAGTACCTGACACTTCCAATTCTTGAACCCTTCTAGACCTCTGTGGCATAAAGAGATACCTTTCTCTTTTGTAAATTAGTCATCAGCTTTCTTTGCTAAATCACTTCCTATTTATCCATCTGTAGTCCACCTTGTAAAATTTAGTTGACACCTACTACTTACTGTCATCTCTTGTTCTCTTTTGGCTTTATGCCTTTTTTTCCCCCTTTATTATAAATTTAGTGTGTTTTATAGAGAGAGTGCAAATAAATATGTGTATTTGACCTGACACTGTCTACCAGTAGTCTATAACTATTTATTTACATGTCAATTTTCTCTCCAACTAGACTATGAGTTCCTTAAGAATAGAACTATTTCCTCCTTATCCTTTTAGTTCCAGCATCTAGAATAATACCTGGCACAGAGGACACACTCAACAAATACTGTTGAATGAATGAATAGATGAATGAATGAGTTCTCTGCTTACTTTTCATCACCTAGCAGCACAGTGCTTTGAACACTGAAAGTACTTAAAAATACATGAATTCAAAAAGGAAAGCTTTATAGTTGACATTTTGTATTTAAAATTTCAAACATATGGTTCTCTGAAAGACTTGTTTGCATGGTAAGTATAGTTTACATGGCCACAGTATTTAGAGTGTATAGCACACATTTCATGTAGTCATGTTAACCAAGTAACTAGTAAAAGCAAATCCTGACTCCATTGTTTGAAAAGCCTCAATCTTAATGTCTTTTTTAAAAATAATCTTTCGTTTATTTTTAAATAAACTTTTGGCCTCCATCCTTCATACCTTACTTTTTGACTTTTAATACAAGAAAGTGTAGGAATATATTAATCACAGATTAAAAGCCTATAGAAAAAGCCACTGCCTGAATTGAGACATGGATAGAAATGACAGGATTATAGAGCACATGGACTGAAGTCTTCCATTCTCAATACACTAAAATAAAGAAATGTTCATGGCAGTCATAGTTTTTGTGTCACTTTAGAGTCAGTATTCAGAATAATTATATTTATTTTTCTAAGATCTGATTTTTAAAATGCTCAAGTATACCAAAATACAATTTGCAATGTATCAAAATAAAGATATGGAATAAACTTGGCAATAAAGCAAATTTCTCTATCACAAATCATATTTGCTTATTACTCTATATAAGCTGGTTTCCTCACTGTCTTTTCAAACACCATTATTATTGCTTCAGTGCTCAAGCTGCCTAAAATGTCCTCCTTCCCTCCTCCTCGTCAAATTTTGTCCATCTTTCAAGGTCCAACTCGAGCTTCCTCTTTCCAATGAAAACTTCCACATGACCTCTCCTCTTCCTGGTAGCCTCCAGCACTTCTCTGAACCACATATGCTGACACCTGATTACACTACACTCTACCACCCTTTAGGTACCTTTCCAACTAGAATGTAAACATACTGGTGGCCAGGTCGAAGCCTTCTTTTCTAATCCTTGTAACTCCTAGTACCATTTTGGGCCCATAGCAGATGGTCAAACAAAATTTTCATTTTAAAAAAATAAAAATAGCTTTATTTTTATTGTGATTATAAAAATGTTACACAGGCATTATAAAAAACTCAAACCATATAAAAAAGTGCGAAAAAAAAGTAAAATCCTAGCACTGAAAGAAAACCACTAATAACATTTTGGTAAACCTCTTTCCAAACATTTTTGTATGCACATAAATACATACAGACGTAAAAATATATAATTTTACATAAATGGTATTATACCATCCTGTTGTTCTGCCACTTGAGACAATAAATGCAGATTTTCAGTGTCTTCCTAAAATTGTATTACTTCCTTGTTCATCATTGCTTCCTGAAGTTAACTTTATTTTAAAAGTAGAAATGCGGGACTTCCCTGGTGGTCCAAAGGCTAAGACTCCGCACTCCCAGTGCAGGGGCCCAGGTTCAACCCCTGGTCAGGGAACTAGATCCCACATGCTGCAACTAAAGATCCCGCATGCCGCAACTAAGACCAGGCACAGCCAAATAAATAAATATTTTTAAAAATAATAAATAAAAGTAGAATTTTGCTTCCAAGGAATTATTGGCCAATTTGCATGACAAATAAGGTTTCGAACACTGGAATTATATATTTTTCAGACTACTAATTCTTTTGTCATCAAACCCATTTTGATTATAACATGGTTAAATTCATTTATTTGCTCATGTTTTAAAAGATATTAGTTACCTGGTAAACATTTTCGTGGACTACCCATTAATCTTCATATATTTTGTTACACACCTTTAATAAGGTTTCAATTAGCTAAATATATTCTTATATTCCTCCTGCAAGTGACATAGGTGGTGATAAATACTCTCTGGTATCAGTTTTATCTCACTTGTACAGCCTCTTAGCACTAAAATACCCTTGAATGACAGTGGTGATGGCAGAGCCTACTTTGTATAATTTGTTCATGCACAATCTATCAATACTGGGTTTTTGAGAAATGATAATCTAAAGCTCTAAAGGTCCTTCTTGGTCCTATGTATCTAGAAAAACAGCATCTCCATGCCAGATAAGAACTTCTCGAACTGTTTTTAAAATCAGGGCAAGGGGAAAAGAACAGGGCAGGGAATCCTTGGCGGCAACAGCCGGATTCAAAGAATTCAGTGTGCTGGGAACAACAGCTAACTGGGTGCGACTGCCTGCACCCTTGCACCAAAGCCAGAGAACAAAGATGAAGGGTGAGGAAATTAAGAAGATTCTTAAAGTGACTTCCCAGGAGGAATCTCAGACCAGCCACACCCAGTCCCTTCATCTTAGTAAATAATTCAGCAAAGCTGCAAATGGGTTTAGCTGAGTCCCTGCAGGAACCTCTCCCACAGAGTGGGGGATTTCTTCTTCATTGCTCCTACTTGCAACTTCCCAGACCCAAGCTTGCCTGCGGGGGAAGTGTGTGCTCTCCCAAGTCATGGCATGTTTATCTGAAGATGAACAAACAAACAGCAAATAGCTCTTGGAGGGTTTTCCCTATTTCCTGGCAGCAGAAGGAGAGCAGCTGTTGTATGGTTAAACTGGGGATCCGGGCTTTTTAATATAGTTTATAAAGTTTTTAGTAAAAACCCTACTTTCTGTCTATCTCTGATGGTTAAACTGAAATTTGACTGCTTCTTCCAAGATAGGCCAAACTTACTGGAAATGGAATATGAATAAGCCTGGCCCATCCAATCATCCAGCAGACATTCATTAATTCATTCTTCCAGCATTTACTGAGCACCCACAACAAGCAAAGGTACTGAATGGGGCTTCAGAGATAAACTATGCTGTCTCTCCCCTCAAGGGAACTAACAATGATACCTATCACATGACACAAACAACTGGCATTGATGAAGCAGTTATTATGTGCCAAGACTAACAGGTGCTTTAGTCCATTATCTCATTTAGTTTTCACAATGTTGAAGTAGTATACTCTCCACTTTACAGATGAGAAAACTAAGGCCTGGAAAAAGTAACTTAACCATGGTTACACAGCTGTACCCAATTTAAAGTCTTCTCTTTAGTGCTTCACATGGAGCTTGATATTACACATTTACAGGCTGAATGGAGAGGTAGGAAAGACAAAATCGACTTATTCTTAACCCCGTGTGATATCTTAGGAAAGAGATTATATGTTTGCCAATAACTAATATAAATATGATAGAATAAGTGCCATAAGACAGATCACTTATGGAGGTAAGGGAGGGCAAGGAGGGGAGGAAGTGGGAATTACGAGGACTTTTAGAACCGGGTTTACTTGAAGATGGGCAGGAATGTGACAGACATGCAAGAAAGTGCTACACAAATAGAAAAGCAAAAACAAAGGTGTGCTAGGGGAAAAGCATAAGGAGTGTTTGGGGGAAAGTGAATGTCTGTATGTGGTGAGAGTGTAGGCTGTGAGTAGGAAAGTAGTGGTTGGAACGGCTGAGGTTAGATCATGAGTGGCCTAAATGTAAGGTAATGGAACTCATATTTCATAAGCAGGCAATACCAATAGAACTTATGATGTTCTAAGCAGGGGCGACAAGCCCAGGGCTATGCTTTATAGAATTATATTTATAAAAGGTCTTGCAGTAGTTCTCAAGCTTCAATATACATCAGAATCACCTGCAGAGCTTTTAAAATGCATGGGCCCCACAAAAAGTTCTAGAGCAACAGGAACTCTCATAAACTGCAGTTAAATGTGGAAAATGGGGCTTCCCTGGTGGCACAGTGGTTGAGAGTCTGCCTGCCGATGCAGGGGACGCGGGTTCGTGCCCCGGTCCGGGAAGATCCCACATGCAGTGGAGCGGCTGGGCCCGTGAGCCATGGCCGCTGATCCTGCGTGTCCGGAGCCTGTGCTCCGCAACGGGAGAGGCCACAACAGTGAGAGGCCCGCGTACGGCCAAAAAAAAAAAAAAAAAAAGTGGAAAATGGTACAATCATTTTGGGAACATATGCTAAAGCTGAACGTACGCATTCCCAGCAATTCCACTCCTAAGTACATACCTAACAGAAATCTATACACCAAGAGACATATAAAAGTATGTTTATAGTAACATTGTTTGTACTAGCTTGAAACTGAAAACAACCCAAACACCACCTACTGTAGAATGGATAAACTGTGGTTTATACATAAAATGGAATTCTGTACAATAATAAAAAAGAACAAACTGTAGCTAAACCCAACAACAAATCAGAAATATGTTAAGCAAAAGAAGCCAGCCCCTGAGGAGTGCAGGCTCTATGATTCTAGCTACATAAAGTTCAAGATTAGGCACATCTAGTTTATGGTGATAAAAGTTAGACTAGTGGTGACCCTAGAGGGGATTCATGACTGGAAGGGGACCTGGGAGAGGCATCTGGGGCGCTGGTAATGTTCTCTATCTGGATGGACATTACATGAGTATGTTTATTTTGTAGAAATCCATTAAGCTGTACATTTATTATTTTGCACTTTTCTCTAAATGTTGTACTGCAATAAAACCTTTTTACTTAAAACATTAAAAAAAAAAAAGTATAGGTCCCAACCCATAAGATTCTGATTAAATCGATCTATGATGGGGCATGGGCATCGGTAGTTTTTAAAAGCTCCCTAAATGAACTTGACGTGCAACCAGGGTTGAAAACTGCTGATGTAGAGTAAGGACTGGAGCAAAAGAAAGAAGTTAAGAAGTTATTCAATACTTCTCACACGAGTGATTTTAAGCGTCACCTGATGCTTGTTAAAAAATAAATTTCCGGAGGCTTCCCTGGTGGTGCAGTGGTTGAGAGTCCGCCTGCCGATATGGGGGACACGGGTTTGTGTCCCGGTCCGGGAGGATCCCGCGTGCCACGGAGCGGCTGGGCCCGTAAGCCATGGCCGCTGAGCCTGCGCGTCCGGAGCCTGTGCTCCGCAATGGGAGAGGCCACAACAGTGAGAGGCCCGTGGACTGCAAAAAAAAAAAAAAAAAAAAAAAAAAAAATTCCCGGGGGGTGGAGTCAAGATGGCATACTAGGAGGACGTGGAATTCGTGGCTTCTCACAACTAGGGCACCTACCAGGCACCAGTGGGGGACCACAGACACCTAAGGGGACGGAAGGAAACCCCAGCAACCAGGGACATGGGGAATGGGGGGAGTGAGGGGGGAGGAGAAGTGGAGGCAGGACGTGACTGGCGCCCCTGAGGGGCGGCTGGGGGAGGGGAAGGGATCCCATGCCCGAAGGGGGAAATTGGGGGACCACTGGGAGGGCAGAGGATCAGAAGGGAGTGTGGCCAGGTTTCCCTGCCCACTTGGGCCCCCAGGAACCTGTTGAGATCCGGGCCTGATCCTTTGCCCACTGAGGCCCTCTCCAGCTGCACGGGTCCTGAGGGAGTGGAGGGAGGGAAGGGGGAGTAAAAGTAAAGGCCGGACTTACGGGACCGGCCTCCCTGAAGGGCGGCTGGGGTAGGGGAGGAGTTCTACACCCAGCAGAACCCACCCACAGTTAGGGGTCTGGCAGCGACGGGGGAGACCCTGGGGGGAGACGGTGGGGGCGGGGCACGAGGTAACAGAAGGGAACAGGACCAGGGCTTTCCCTGTCCACTTAGGCACTGAGAAGCCTGTTGGGCTCCCTGGTCTAATCCTCTGTCCTCAGAGCCTCCCTCCTGCCATGCAGAGCCCAAGCCCCACCCCACACCCTCACTCAGGGCCCTACCTCCAGACTCCGCAACTCCACACTCCAGAGGCCCTCCTTTCCACATGCTGCCACTCCCCTTCTGCACAGGTCCTAAGCAGAGGCTCCACCCCACACTTGAACGTCGCCCCACCTAGGCCCCACCTCACGCTCAAACGTCACCTCCCCACCAGCCTAGGTCCGGCCCCACTGTAAACACCCCTCCCCTGCTAAGTTCCAATCCGCCCCCATAGTCAAGACTTTCATTTTTTCTTTTCTTTTTTCCTCTTTTAGATTGGGGTTCTGTTTTACCTTGTTGATTCTTTTATATTTTTATTCTCCTAATAAATCTTCTATTTTTCTAATTTTATTTTATTCTTTATAGTTTGTTAGTGATCTCTCCTTTTGGCTTGTCCCCCCGCCTTTTTTTTTCTTTTTTCTGTTGTTGTTTTATTGTACCTTGTTGCAGTTATTTCAATTATAGTTTTAGTTTTCCTAACATCTTTTATCTTTCTAATTTTATTTTGTTTCTTTTTTTGTTTGTTTGTTTCTTATTATTTGATATTGTACTGCTCCTTTTTTCCTTTCTTCCTTTGTTTTCTTTTTTTTTTTTTTTTTTAACTGTGGCACAAAGCTTGTGGGATCTTGCTTCCAGGCCAGAGGTTGGGCCTGAGATCCTGTGGTGGGAGCTCCGAGTCCAAACTGCTGCACTAACAGAGAAGCTCAGACTCCAGGGAATATCAACTGGAGTGAGGCCTCCTGGAGGTCCTCATCTCAGCACCAAGACCCAGCTCTATCCAACTGCCTGCAAACTCCAGTGCTGGATGTCTCAGGCCAAACAATCAGTAAGACAGGAATAGAGCACCACCTACCAAAAAAAAAAAAAAAGAAAGAAATGACAAAAAAATTTGTTACAGACGAAGGAGCAAGGTAAAAACCTACAAGACAAAATAAATGAAGACGAAATAGGCAACCTACCTGAAAAAGAATTCAGAGTAATGATAGTAAACATGATCCAAAATCTCAGAAACAAAATGGAGAAAATACAAGAAACATTTAACAAGGATCTAGAAGAACTAAAGAGCGTACAGTGATGAACAACACAATTACTGAAATTAAAAATACTCTAGAAGGAATCAATAGCAGAATAACTGAAGCAGAAGAACGGGTAAGTGAGCTGGAAGATAAAATGATGGAATTAACTGCCAGGGAGTAGAACAAAGAAAAAAGAATGAAAAGAATTGAGGAAAGTCTCAGAGACCTCTGGGACAACACTAAACGCACCAACATTCAAATTACAGGGGTCCCAGAAGAAGAAGAGAAACACAAAGGGTCTGAGAAAATATTTGAAGAGATTATAGTCGAAAACTTTCCTAACATGGGAAAGGAAATAGTCAGTCAAGTCCAGGAAGCACAAAGAGTACCATAGAGGATAAACCCAAAGAGAAACACACTGAGACACATATTAAACAAACTATCAAAAATTAAATAAAAAGAAAAAAATATTGAAAGCAGCAAGGGAAAAGCAACAAATAACATACAAGGGGATCCACATAAGGTTAACAGCTGATCTCTCAGCAGAAACTCTGCAAGCCAGAAGGGAGTGGCAGGACATATTTAAAGTGATGAAAGGGAAAAACCTACAACCAAAATTACTCTACTAAGCAAGGATCTCATTCAGATTCGATGGAGAAATTAAAACCTTTACAGATAAGCAAAAGTTAAGAGAATTCAGCACCACCAAACCAGCTTTACAACAAATGCTAAAGGAACTTCTCTAGGCAGGAAACACAAGAGAATGAAAAGGCCTACAATAACAAACCCAAAACAATTAAGAAAACGGTAATAGGAACATACATATTGATTATTACCTTGAGTGTAAATGGATTAAATGCTTCAACCAAAAGACATAGACTGGCTGAATGGATACAAAAACAAGACCCATACATATGCTGTCTACAAGAGACCCACTTCAGACCTAGGGACACATACAGACTGAAAGTGAGAGGATGGAAAAAGATATTCCATGCAAATGAAATCAAAAGAAAGCTGGAGTAGCAATTCTCATATCAGACAAAGTAGACTTTAAAGTAAAGACTATTACAAGAGACAAAGAAGGACACTACATAATGATCAAGGGATCAATCCAAGAAGAAGATATAACAATTGTAAATATTTATGCACCCGACATAGGAGCCCCTCTATACATAAGGCAAATGCTAACAGCCATAAAAGGGGAAATTGACAGTAACACAATAATAGCAGGGGACTTTAACACTGCACTTTCATCAATGGACAGATCATCCAAACTGAAAATAAATAAAGAAACACAAGCTTTAAATGACACATTAAACAAGATGGACTTAATTGATATATATAGGAGATTCATCCCAAAACAACAGAATACACTTTCTTCTCAAGTGCTCATGGAACATTCTTCAGGATAGACCATATCTATCCATTTGGGTCACAAATCAAGCCTTGGTAAGTTTAAGAAAATTGAAATTGTAACAAGTATCTTTTCCGACCACAACACTATGAGACTAGATATCAATTACAGGAAAAAAACTGTAAAAAAACAAACAAACACATGGAGGTTAAACAATATGCTACTAAATAACCAAGAGATTACTGAAGAAATCAAAGAGGAAATCAAAAAATACCTAGAAATAAATGACAATGAAAACATGACGACCCAAAACCTATGGGACGCAGCAAAAGCAGTTCTAAGAGGGAAGTTTATAGCAATACAATCCTACCTCAAGAAACAAGAAAATCTCAAATAAACAACCTTACCTTACAACTAAAGCAATTAGAGAAAGAAGAACAAAAAAACCCCGAAGTTAGCAGAAGGAAAGAAATCATAAAGATCAGATCAGAAATAAATGAAAAAGAAATGAAAGAAACAATAGCAAAGATCAATAAAACTAAAAGCTGGTTCTTTGAGAAGATAAACAAAATTGATAAACCATTAGCCAGACTCATCAAGAAAAAAAGGGAGAAGACTCACATCAACAGAATTAGAAATGAAAAAGGAGAAGGAACAACTGATACTACAGAAATACAAATGATCATGAGAGATTACTACAAGTAACTATATGCCAATAAAATGGACAACCTGGAAGAAATGGACAAATTCTTAGAAAAGCACAGCCTTCCGAGACTGAACTAGGAAGATAGAAAATATCAACAGACCAATCACAAGCACTGAAATTGAAACTGTGATTAAAAATCTTCCAACAAACAAAGCCCAGGACTAGATGGCTTCACAGGCAAATTCTATCAAACATTTAGTGAAGAACTAACACCTATCCTTCTCAAACTCTTCCAAAATATAGCAGAGGGAGGAACACCCCCAAACTCATTGTATGAGGACATCATCACTGTGATACTGAAACCAGACAAAGATGTCTGAAAAAAAGAAAACGATAGGCCAATATCTCTGATGAACATAGATGCAAAAATCCTCAACAAAATACCAGCAAACAGAATCCAACAGCACATTAAAAGGATCATACCCCGCGATCAAGTGGGATTTATCCCAGGAAATCAAGGATTCTTCAATATACGCCAATCAATCAATGTGATACACAATATTAACAAATTGAAGGATAAAAACAATATGATAAACTCAATAGATGCAGAAAAAGCTTTTGACAAAATTCAACACCCATTTATGATAAAAACTCTCCAGGAAATAGGCATAGAGGGAACCTACCTCAACATAATAAAGGCCATATATGACAAACCCACAGCCAAAATCATTCTCAATGGTGAAAAACTGAAACCATTTCCACTAAGATCAGGAACAAGAAAAGGATGCCCACTTTCACCACTATTTTTCAACATAGTTTTGGAAGTTTTAGCCACAGCAATCAGAGAAGAAAAAGAAATAAAAGGAATCCAAATCAGAAAGGAAGAAGGAAAACTGTCACTGTTTGCAGATGATGTGATACTATACATAGATAATCCTAAAGATGCTACCAGAAAACTACTAGAGCTAATCAATGAACTTGGTAGAGTAGCAGGATACAAAATTAACGCACAGAAATCTCTTGCATTCCTATACACTAATGATGAAAAATCTGAAAGAGAAATTAAGGAAACACTCCCATTTACCACTGCAACAAAAAGAATAAAATACCTAGGAATAAACCTACCTAAGGAGACAAAAGACCTGTACGCAGAAAACTATAAGATACTGATGAAAGAAATTAAAGATGATACAAACAGATGGAGAGATATACTATGTTCTTGGATTGGAAGAATCAATATTGTGAAAATAACTATACTACCCAAAGCAATCTACAGATTCAATGCAATCCCTATCAAACTACCAATGGCATTTTTCACAGAACTAGAACAAAAAATTGCACAATTTGTATGGAGACACAAAAGACCCTGAATAGCAAAACAATGTTGAGAAAGAAAAATAGAGCTGGAGGAATCAGGCTCCCGGACTTCAGACTATACTATAAAGCTACAATAACCAAGACAGTATGGTACTGGCACAAAAACAGAAATATAGATCAATGGAACAGGATAGAAAGCCCAGAGATAAACCTCCTTTGATAAAGGAGGCAAGAGTATACCATGGAGAAAAGACAGCCTCTTCAATAAGTGGTGCTGGGGGCTTCCCTGGTGGCGCAGTGGTTGAGAGTCTGTCTGCCGATGCAGGGGACGCGGGTTCGTGCCCCGGTCCGGGAAGATCCCACATGCCACGGAGCGGCTGGGCCCGTGAGCCATGGCCACTGAGCCTTAGCGTCCAGAGCCTGTGCTCCGCAACGGGAGAGGCCACAACAGTGAGAGGCCCGTGTACCGCAAAAACAAAAACACACAAAAAAACAAGCAAACAAAAAAATAAGTGGTTCTGGGAAAACTGGACAGCTACATGTAAAAGACTGAAATTAGAACACTTCCTAATACCATACACAAAAATAAACTCAAAATGGATTAAAGACCTAAATGTAAGGCCAGACACTATAAAACTCATAGAGGAAAACATAGGCAGAACACTCTATGACATAAATCACAGCAAGATCCTTTCTGACTCACCTCCTAGAGTAAAAACAAAAGTAAACAAATGGGACCTAATGAAATTTAAAAGCTTTGCACAGCAAAGGAGACCATAAACAAGACGAAAAGACAACGCTCAGAATGGGAGAAAATATTTGCCAATGAAGCAACTGACAAAGGATGAATCTCCAAAATATACAAGCAGTTTATCCAGCTCAATATCAAAAAACCAAAAAACCCAATCCAAAAATGGGCAGAAGACCTAAATAGACATTTCTCTAAAGAAGATATACAGATTGCCAAAAAACACATGAAAAGATGCTCAATATCATCACTCATTAGAGAAATGCAAATCAAAACTACAATGAGGTATCACGACACACCAGTCAGAATGGCCATCATCAAAAAATCTACAAACAATAAATGCTGGAGAGGGTGTGGAGAAAAGGGAACCCTCTTGCACTGTTAGTGGGGAATGTAAATTGATACAGCCACTATGGAGAACAGTATGAATGTTCCTTAAAAAACTAAAAATAGAATTACCATATGATCCAGCAATCCCACTACTGGGCATATACCCTGAGAAAATCATAATTCAGAAAGAGTCATGCACCGCAATGTTCACTGCAGCACTATTTACAATAACCAGGACATGTAAGCAACCTAAGTGTCCATCGACAGATGAATGGATAAAGAAGATGTGGCATATATATACAATGGAATATTACTCAGCCATAAAAAGAAATGAAATTGAGTTATTTGCAGTGAGGTGGATGGACCTAGAGACTGTCATACAGAGTGAAGTAAGTCAGAAAGAGACAAACAAATACTGTATGCTAACACATATATATGGAATTAAAAAAAAATGGTTCTGAAGAACCTAGGGGCAGTACAGGAATAAAGATACAGACGTAGAGGATGGACTTGAGGACATGGGGAGGGGGTAGGGTAAGCTGGGAGGAAGTAAGAGAGTAGCACTGACATATATACACTACCAAATGTAAAACAGATAGCTAGTGGGAAGCAGCTGCATAGCACAGGGAGATCAGCTCAGTGCTTTGCGACCACCTAGAGGGGTGGGATAAGGAGGGTGGGAGGGAAACGCAAGAGGTAGGGGATATGGGGATATACATATGCATATAGCTGATTCACTTTGTTATACAGCAGAAACTAACACAGCACTGTAAAGCAATTATACTCCAATAAAGATGTTTAAATAAATAAATAAATAAATAAATAAATAAATAAACAAATTCCCAGGTCCCTCCCCTGCTGACTCTGATTCAGTTGGTTGGAGATGGGATCAAGGAATCTGTCTTTTTGACAACCTCTCCGATGTGGTTAGTTAGTGTTCTAAATTAGGGCCCAGTGGCAGCAGTGGGAATGAAGAGCAGGCTATGCCAAGCAAAATAAAACTGGAAAAGATTAAATTTTCAACACTACTTATACTTGCTTTTATACACTTCCAGCTTAAAACCCACCAAAAGAACCAAATTTGAGTATGGTTTATTAAACTGACATTTTTAACCTAAGGTGGCTTTATTTTGACTCACAGTGTATACACTTTAATTTAGTCTTTTACTTTTGTTTTTAACTGAATCATGAGAGCAAGCGATTTCAGAAGCCTAAGAGGTACCATTCTGTTTTTGGGTACATCTGCTTTAGAGAATGGGTTTAATAACATCTCATGGTAAAGTCTCACTTTAGCCTAATTTTTAAAAAACCCTTGGTTGTATTTTCAAAGAACTTCCAAGTTCTGCTTGTTGTCCTTCAAAGTATGAAATATGCAGTAAAGTAAGTACTATACTTCCCTCAGTAATAAGAATCATGATTTTTTATTTTAAATAAAAGACGGAATAACATAATTTTTTCTCTTGAAGACAGGTAGAGTGGAACTTAAACTTTCCTCCATCTGTTAAGGCAATCAAAGAAGATAGAAAATCACACACAACTGCAATACATTCTTAAACCTTAACTAATCTGATCACATTCTGGGCTAGAAAATTATACATTGATCTCAGAGGCTGAATGACATAAACTATATTGATATGCATTAAGCATCAGGGCAAGAGCACTTGATGCTAATAGCAAGAGCACTTGGTGAGAGTCAGAAGACTCTCTGGGAGACCTCAGGCTTCAATTTTATACCTGTGTGATGGGGAATGGGTAGAGAAACATCAGTAGTTTTCAAACCAGAAGGCTTGAGTTTTTCAGAGGCATTGGTAAGTTTCTACAAATGTTTAATATTAACAGTTTTCTTATTAAAAATATACCTTTGTTTAAAATTTATAAGAAAAACAAAATGCACACTAAATAGGTTACACAGTAAATTTGAACATATAGACACTACCAACCTGTGCTCTCAGGTTAACTCATCGTGGAGCTTCTCCTGCTCACAAATATATGTATTTGAACTTGTAAATGTGTCACTGACTAGGAAGCTTTTTATCTGCTCTAGTCTTTTTCTTTTCTTTTTAATCCAGGACAATATTGGCGTAAAGGCTGTGATTACATAAAATCTTTAAATTCTACTGGATGAGAGTACAGATGTTATCAACCCCTCCTTATACTTGTTCCTATACGATGTGGTTATGGAACAAAACAAAGTAGATTTATTACTCTATAAAATAGCTTGATAATTACAAAATAGAAGTATTTAAGTGTTAAGATACTAACAAAGTGGTAAAAATGTAATCGTTTTTACACTGGGACTGGAAAAGCAATGGCAGAAAAAATTGATGGAACAGTGGATCACAGAAAACACAGGCCTTAAAATGTCATTAGATGTTGTGTAGATAAACACTAGCAGTTAAAATTATGTAAGCATTTTTCAAAACACTATTGGATAATGTTATACAAATTGATACATGCTGTTAATTTTATTAGGATGAGGCTTTTAAACTGTAGACATTTCAGAGTCATTTGCAGACATATCAGTAGTGATACCAGAATTTATTCTTTTACACTAAAGTTTTCTGACTGATATAAGGCAGTTGTCAAAACAATAGTCAAATAAAATAAGAAATTACTATTATTTCTACCTTAAGTACATCCATTAAATGTAAGTTTATCAACATGGAAATCTTACTGATATTTAAATAAACTGAACAGCTCAATTTAGGCTTATAACACACTTACCACCTCAGATAAAATATTAGTGATGAATCAAAACAGGATTTAGATTCAAAATGCAAAATAAAATTAATTTTTCTGTGCGAAAATTATGAGCAAAAATCTGGCCTCTGTATTAGTCTGCTCAGGCTGCCATAACAAAATAGCATAGACTGGGTGGCTTAAACAACAGAAATTTTTTTTCTCACAGTTTGGGAGACTAGAAGTCCAAGATGGAGGAGCCAGCAGGCTCAGTGTCTGGTGAGGAATCTTTTCTTTGTTGTAAAAGGTTGCCTTCTCACTGTGTCTTTACATGGCGGACAGAGGGGGAAGGCTCTCTGATGTCTCTTCTTTTATTTATTTATTTATTTATTTATTTATTTAATTTTGGCTGCGCTGGGTCTTTGTTGCTGTGCGTGGGCTTTCTCTAGTTGCAGCGAGTGGGGGTTACTCTTCGTTGCAGTGTGCGGGCTTCTCATTGCGGTGGCTTCTCTTGTTGCAGAGCACAGGCTCTAGGCACACGGGCTTCAGTAGTTGTGGCATGTGGGCTTCAGTAGTTATGGCATGTAGGCTCAGTAGTTGTGGCGCACGGGCTTACCTGCTCCGTGGCATGTGGGATCTTCCTGGACCAGGGTTCAAACCCGTGTCCCCTGCATTGGCAGGAGGATTGTTAACCACCGCGCCACCAGGGAAGTCCCTGATATCTCTTCTTATAAGCACACTAATCCTATTGGAGAAGAGCCCTACCCTAATGACCTCATTGAATCTTAATTACATCCTTATAGGCCCTACCTCCAAACGCAGTCACAATGGGGGTTAGGGTTTCAATATATGAATGTGGGGGGGGACACAATTCAATCCATAGCAGCCCCTGGGGTACCTGATCTTTTAAGAAATAACACTATTGAACAACTCATATGAGATATTATAAGATACATTTATTTTTCTCCAAACAATGCAGTTTTTAAACTAGCTGAGAAAACTGTTCATTGATTTCTCCGAAGTGATTACACATCAATTAGGAAAGTAACTCAGCTTTGGCACAAAAATTTACTATCACTACTTTTTTTTTTTTTTTTTTTTCGGCCTCACTCTGTGCCTTGTAAGATCTTAGTGCCCAGACCAGGGATCAAACCCGGGGCCCTGGCAGTGAGATCGCCAAGTCCTAACCACTGGACTGCCAGGGAATTCCCTATCACTACTTTTTTGAATATGTGGATCAGTGTAACTAAAAAACTTTTTTTGACCAGATGTCAAGATGTTAAAAATAAACCTATTAGTATTTGCAGCTACTTATCCATGTTAATCACAATTTTCCTGACATACTTTTATCTTAAAACCAAATACTAGAAAACCTTCCCCCCAAATCAGGAACAAAACAAGGATACCTGCTTTTGCCACTTCTCAACATAGCACAGGAAGTTCTAACCAAAGCAATTAGGCAAGAAAAAGATATAAAAGGTATCCAAATTGTAAAGGAAAAGGTAAAGCTTTCTCTATTTAAAGATGACATGATCTTCTATGCAGAAAACCATAAAGATTATACACATACACAAATACACAAACTATTACAGCTAATACATGAATTTTGCAAAGATGCAGGATACAAAACCAACATACAAAAACCAATTATATTTCTATAAACTAGCAATGAAAAATGTAAAAAGGAAACTAAGAAAAACAGTTCCATTTACAATAGCATGAAAAGAATAAAATACTTAGGGATAAATCTAACCAAGGAGGTGAAAGACTTGCACACTGAAAACTATAAAACACTGCTGAATGAAATTAAAGAAGACCTAAATAAATGGAAAGACTTCCCATGTTCATGGATAGGAAGACTTATCATTGTTAAGATGTCAATACTACCCAAAGCAATCTACAGATACAACACAATTCCTACCAGAATTCCAACAGTTTTTTCCCACAGAAATAGAGAGCTGATCCTCAAATTCATATGGAATTGCAAGGGGGCCCAAATGGCCAGGACAATCTTGGAAAAGAATAAAGTTGGAGGGCTCAAACTTCCCAACTTTGAAACTCAATACAAAGCCACAGTAATTAGAACAGTATGGAAATGGCATAAGGACAGACATAGAGACCACTGGAACAGAAGAGAGGGCCCAGAAGTAAACCCTCACAGTAAGATAAATTGATTTTCAAGAAGAGGCCAAGGGTACCATTCATTGGGGAAAGGACTGCTCAAAAAGTCTTTCAGTAGTGGTGCTGGGAAAACTAGATATCCTTCTGCAAACGAAAGAAGTTGGGGGACTTCCCTGGTGGTTCAGTGGCTAGGACTCCATGCTTCCACTGCACTTCCACTGCGCATGCCATGCAGTGGGAAAAAAAAGAAAAGAAAAGAAAGAAGTTGGATCCTTACCTCACACCTTATCTAAAAATTAACTCGAAATGGATCAAAGACCTAAACTTAAGAGCTAAAACTATAAAACTCTTAGAAGAAAACAATCCAACAGCTTCTTGACATGGATTTGGCAATGATTTCATGGATATGACACCAAAAGCACAGGGAACAAAAGAAAAAATAGATAAATTGGACTTCATCAAAACTAAGAACTTTGGTGTATCAAAGGATACTATCAAGAAAGTGAGTAGACAACCTACAGAATAAGAGAACATATTTGCAAATCACATGTCTAATACGGGATTCATATCCAGATTATGTAAAGATCTCCTACAACTCAACAACAACAACAACAACAATAAACAATTCAAAAAAGTGCAAAGGGCTTAAACAGACATTTCTCCAAAGAAGATATACAAATGGCCAATAAGCACATGAAAAGATACTCAACATTATGAGTCATTAGGGAGATGCAAATCAAAACCACAATGAGATTCTACGTCACACCAATTTGAATGCCTATTATCAAAACAACAAGAAATATCACGTGTCAGTGAGGATTGGGAGAAATTGTTCATTGCTGGTGAGAATGTAAAATGGTGTAGCCACTGTGGAAAACAGTATGGCAATTCCTTAAAAAATTATACATAGAATTATCATATGATAGAGCAATTTCACTCCTAAGTACATATCCGAGAATCAAAGACAGGGACTCAAACAGATAGTTGTACACCCACGCTTATAGCAGCATTATTCACAACAGCCAAAAGGTGGAAACAACCCACGTGTCCATTGACAGGTGAATAGATAAACTAAATACAATATACACACAGTGGCATATTATTCAACTATAGAAAGGAATGAAATTCTGATACACACTACAACATGGATGAACTATGAAAACATCATGCTTAGTGGAATAAGTCAGACACAAAAAGACAAATATTGTATGATTCCACTTATATGGGGTACCTAAAATAGTCAAACGCATAGAGACAGAAAGTAAAACAGTGGTTATCAGGGGCTGGAAGAGGGGGGAATGGGGAGTTATTTTTTTAATGGGTAAAATGCTTCAATGTGGGAAGATGAAAAAAGGGAGATAGATACTGGTAATGGTTTTAAAACAATGTGCATATAGTTAATACCACTGAACTGTACACTTAAAATGGTAAATTTTTTTTTTTTTTTTTTTTTTTTTTTTTTTTTTGCGGTACGCGGGCCTCTCACTGTTGTGGCCTCTCCCATTGCGGAGCACAGGCTCCGGACGCGCAGGCTCAGCGGCCATGGCTCACGGGCCCAGCCGCTCCGCGGCATGTGGGATCCTCCCAGACCGGGGCACGAACCCGTGTCCCCTGCATTGGCAGGCGGACTCTCAACCACTGCGCCACCAGGGAAGCCCTAAAATGGTAAATTTTATGTTATTTATATTTTACCACCAAAAAAAGATTTCTCAATTAAAAAACTGGTTAGAAGAGCAAATTTTATGTAAGGTATATTTTACTGTAAAAAAGAGAATATTAAAAAAAACCTAGATTTAGTTTCAAGATGAGAGGACTTTAAGGTCCCTTCTAATTATAAAAAATTTTGAGACATCATGGTAACAAGGAGAAGACAGAAAGAGCATCTAGTTGAGGAATAAGATCCTGACTCCTTGTTCTGAATTATGAGTGTAACCTTACCTTTCAAGTGGTTATAAATGGACCAAGAAGTTCTAGCAATGATAGCAAACTCAAATGCCTATAGAGGCCAGGCAGGAAACGTAAGCAGGTGAAGTAAGGCAGCTGGGGATGGTGGTAAATCTGAGTCTACATGCCCTGTCTAAAGAGAGCAGCTGCACCTCCGCCCTGGCAAACTGTCTTCTTGTTAGAATGTGGTCATGGTATTGGGAGGACTTTCCATTTTTAAGTGAAATTGAATTGAGATTTTTATGTTAAATGTTGGCATCTAATTAAAAATACGTATTTTTAACACTGCAAACCAAGAAAACATATCTGCAGGCCAAGGCACGTGCAGTCAGCTGACCACTAGTTTATGATCTCTTTCATAGCATAAAGGCTGGACCGGAATACAAAAGAAGGAAAGGAAGTACTACTAATCAGATCCTCACCAATGTTTAAAGTTTGCAGGACTTCCCTGGTGGTCCAGTGGTTAAGAGTCCGCCTCCCAACACAGGGGACGTGGGTTTGATCCCTGGTCGGGGAACTAAGATCCCACATGCCGTGGGGCAACTAAGCCTGCGTGCCAAAACTACTGAGCCCGCACCTCAACAAAGAACCCCGCATGCCGCAATGAAGATCCCACGTGCTGCAACTAAGACCCAACGAAGCCAAATAAATAAATAAATTAAATAAATATTTTTAAAAATTAAGTTTGCATACAGATCATGATCTAAATCTTTCTAATCCTTGTTTAGAAGCACCAGTGGGTATTGAATATTGTTTTAATTAGGTGTCATTTAAAATAGTATATAGTTTTGCATGGGTCGGTTTTTAGTGGGGCACTTAGAACATGAAGTTTAGTGCCTTGCATATAGTAGGTGGTCAATAAGTGGTAGCTACTATTATTTTAAAACAAGGCTCCTACACAATATTGAAAAGTTAGCGTAAAACAGATTTTCAAAACCAACCCTACACCCAATAAAAGAAATGATAATATAACCCATTCAGAAATCTATCCTCTTGTAGTGATTGGGAAATGGTGAGCCTTCATGTTAAATAAAAAATCATTTACATATGTTGGGTGCTAGGAATAGTTATTGGCAAAACAATGTTCTTGCCCTCATAAAGGTTACAATTTAATAAGGGAGATGGACATTAAGTAAAGAGTCATCCCAAAAATATTTAGTCAGAAACTGTAATAAATGATGACTGAAAATTACAGGATGCTTTGGAAAGAGTAATGAAAGGATTTAATTCAGATGAGGAAGGGTCATAGGGAAGCCCCCTTTAAGGAGTTGACCTTTAAACTAAGACCTAAAAGGATAAAGAGAGGTCAGCAGCCTAAGGGTATTATGTATGGAGGGTGAGGAGGGTTGGGTGGGAGAGGAGGTTGTGACAAAAGCATTCCAGGAATGCTTGTGTGACATGTGTGACACCTCCAAATAACCAAAATAGAAAAAAGGAAAAATTAAATAGAGGGGGGACTTCCCTCGTGGCGCAGTGGTTAAGAATCCACCTGCCAATGAAGGGGACATTGGTTTGAGCACTGGTCCAGGAAGATCCCACATGCCGTGGAGCAACTAAGCCCATGCGCCACAACTACTGAGCCTGTGCTCTAGAGCCTGCGAGCCACAACTACTGAGGCTGAGAGCCACAACTACTGAAGCCCACGTGCCTAGAGCCCATGCTCCACAACAAGAGAAGCCACCACAATGAGAAGCCCGCGCACCACAACAAAAGAGTAGCCCCCGCTCACGGCAACTAGAGAAAGCCCGCGTGCAGCAACGAAGATGCAACACAGCCAATTAAAAAAAAAAATTAAATAGAGGGAAAGATTAAAGTTATTGGAGGTAGAGAGGGGACAGATTTGAGGGGACAACAATTGTCAATGTTGTCCCTGGAGAAAAGATTCTGAAGAAAGAAGTAAAAATGAAAAAATAAGAGAAAATTAGGAATAGAGAAGAAATAAGTAAAATGGGAGCTAGGAAGCAGGAACTTGAGGATGAAGAAATTATTTGTTTACTTATTTAACCTGGCCACATCAGGTTTCCAGGGAAAGTGATGAGAGGTGAAGCACTGGTGGGAACAAGTGGAGAGAACCAGCTGCTAGAGGAGACCTCAGGAGTGAAGAGATCACACTGAAGGATTTTTGTTTGTTTGTTTAAAAAATTACAAAGGAAACAAATGCTCTTTAATATTTCGGACAAGACAGCCACCCCACTCCTGCAGTAAGCACTGTTAATCCTCACAGAATGGCTTTTAGTGGTGAGGATGAGGATTAGTGACAAGCAAAATCAAGCGGAAGTTTGAGGCAATTACATAGAGAAGTCAGACCAAAAGCCTTATTTCAGCCTAAAATGTCTGCATTTTCCTTTGAGATCACTTCACCCACTATAACGTTCAATATTTTAAGTAATGGGTTTTTATTCTATGGTCATAAAGACCCACTGCAATTCCCTGATTCCCGGAATGTGAATTCCTTTTATAAAAGCAGGGATTTTTCCCCCCAATTTCTGATTATGAGACCAAACACTCCATGAGAGCAAGAATTTCTGTCTAACCCACTCACTGCTTTATCACTAACAACCAATACATAACTGTTTATTGAATGAATAAATACACCTAGACTATGAAGACAAAACCACAGCAAATTCAGAGTAAAACATCAAAGGTGCAAGGGAAAAAAAAAAAAAAAAAAAAGGAAAGGAAAAAAGGAGGGAGGGATGAAATTGGAAATAGTTTAGCTTCCAGCATTCATTTTTGACTCTTTTTCTCCCACACCCTATACTCAATAAATCTGTAAGTCCTGTCAAACCATCTCTTTAAATAACTTTTCATCTCCATGGCCACTACCTGTTTGATTACAATTGTCTCCTACCTGGTCTCTGGCTTCAGTCTTACTACCTACCTTCCATTCTGGTTTCCATGCTTGTGCCAACATCATATGTGAAAACACCACACAGATTGATAGGGTTCTACTGTCTTTGGGAGAAAGCATAAACTTTAGAGCACACAAAGCCCTTTGTTACCTGGGGTAGCATGTGTTCAGTCAGTCTAACAGAGTTGTTATGACTGTGGCCTGGGTTTCCCTGGTGGCGCAGTGGTTGAGAATCTGCCTGCCAATGCAGGGGACACGGGTTCGAGCCCTGGTCTGGGAAGATCCCACATGCCGCAGAGCAACTAGGCCCGTGAGCCACAACTACTGAGCCTGCGCATCTGGAGCCTGTGCTCCGCAACAAGAGAGGAGGCCGCAATAGTGAGAGGCCCGCGCATCGCGATGAAGAGTGGCCCCCGCTTGCCGCAACTAGAGAAAGCCCTCACACAGAAACGAAGACCTAACACAGCCAAAAATAAAAAAAAAATAAAAAAAAAAAAGACTGTGGCCTTTGTGAATGAAATAATGCCATTTGCAGCAACATGGATGGACCTAGAGATTATCATATTAAGAGAAGTAAGTCAGAAAGAGAAAGACAAATGCCACATGATAGCACTTATATCTGGAATCTAAAATCTGACACAAATGAACTTATTTATGAAACAGACTCACAGACACAGAAAACAAACTTATGGTTACCAAAGGGGAAAGGGAGTGGGGGAGGGATAAATTAGAAGTTTGGGATTAGCAGATATACTACTACACATAAAATAAACAACAAGGTCCTACTGTATAGCACAGGGAACTATATTCAATATCCTGTAATAAACATAACAGAAAAGAATATGTATATATGCATAACTGAATCACTTTGCTGTACACCAGAAACTAACACAACATCGTAAATCAACTATACTTCAGTTAATAAAAAATGTGGCCTTTGTGAAGACAAGTTTGAATATGAGCTGTGCTACTTATAAACTATATAGCCTGTGCAAGTCACTTAACTTCTCTCTCAGTTTCTTTATGTATAAAACAGGATAATAATCACACCAACTCATGTTTGTTGTGTGAATGAAATGAATGAACACATGTATAGCATTTTGCTCAGTGGCTGGCACAATAAGCATTCAGCATCATTTTCTGTTGCCACATTGTTCTTCTTACCATTTTCCAAAGGAACCATGATGTTTCATGTCATCACACTTTCAAAAATCTTGTTTTTTCTTTTTAGAATGTACTCCTTTGCTTAACAGCTTTCTACTACTCCAAGATCCATCCTAATTGGCTTTACTTCTTTTGAGCCTTCCCCAACTTCTGCAGGAAGAACTATTTCTTTCCTTGTGCTATTACTGACTCATACAGGCTTTACTAATCACTTATACTCTAAGGAAACTACTTCTAGGATACTCTGTTTCTTCTCTCGGAATGTGAGCTCTTTGAGGGCAAGCATTGTCATTTACTTATCTGTATTTCCAGCATTTCATACACTCTCTGATGGAGAACACATTACACATTAAAAACCTAATACTGTCTCAAGTCAGCTCTCTGGCTTCTGTTTTTTGTTTGTTTGTTTGTTTGTTTTTGCGGTACGCGGGCCTCTCACTGTTGTGGCCTCTCCCCTTGCGGAGCACAGGCTCCAGACGCGCAGGCTCAGCGGCCATGGCTCACGGGCTCAGCCGCTCCGCGGCATGTGGGATCTTCCCGGAATGGGGCACGAACCCGTGTCCCCTGCATCGGCAGGTGGACTCTCAACCACTGCGCCACCAGGGAAGCCCTCTAGACCAGTTATTTAACTTTCCAAATCTCAGTTTTATTTTCTGTGCAAAGGAGATAATAAAAGTATCTACCTAATACACAGGATTAGAAAAATGAGATAATCTACATAGGAAGCACTTAATAAATATTAACTGCTATTATTATCATTATTTTCATTTCTGATGCTGTATTTCATGTCTAGAAATTCCATTTAGATCTTTCTAATATCTTCCATTTATCTCCTAATCATATTCATATTTTCCTTTACATACTTGAGCACATCTATATGACTTAAAATAACTGTCTAGGGGCTTCCCTGGTGGCGCAGTGGTTGAGAGTCCGCCTGCCGATGCAGGGGACACGGGTTCGGGTCCCGGTCCGGGAGGATTCCACATGCCGCGGAGCGGCTGGGCCCGTGAGCCATGGCCGCTGAGCCTGCGCGTCCGGAGCCTGTGCTCCGCAACGGGAGAGGCCACAACGGTGAGAGGCCCAAGTACCGCAAAAAAAAAAATAATAATAATAACTGTCTAAAGGTCCTTGCTAGCTAATTCCCCCATCTCTGTCTTTTCTGAGTCTGCGTTTCTACTGATTTATTTTTCTTCTGGTTATGGGTCATATCTTCCTGCTTCCTGTAATTTTTAGTTGGATGCCAGACTTTGTGAATTTTATGTTGTTGAGTGCTGGATTTTGTTGAATTCCTTTAAGGAGTATTGAATTTTTTTCTGGTATATGCAGTTACTTGCAGATCAGTTTAATGCTTAAGCTACTGAGGACTCTATCCAATGCCCAGTGTATTTTGAGGTTTCTCTACTCCAGATGGTAGAAGTGTGAACTAGCCTTGTGAGTACTCCAGAAATTGTCTGGCCTACTGTTTTCTAGTGGTTCTTTTTCCAACCCACACCTGTGCAGAGTTTGTAGTCAAAGACTCAAATACCTCCTTGCAGCTCTCTGGAGCTAAGTGTGCAATGCCCTTCTCTCTGGTACTTGGCCTTGCAAATACTGGCCACCTTGGCCTCCCTAAACCCCAGCCTCTGCCTCTTCAACTCAGTAAGACCACCAAGCTCTTTGATGATCTCCCTGTACTGTCACTTGGTAACTGCCTCTCAGGGACCATAGTTCCACACTGACTGTTGGTCCAATGTCTGAAACAGTTGTTTCAGACACTTTGTCTGATTTTCTAGTCGTTTATAGCAGGAGGACAATTCCCTTAGTATCATTATTTTATTAAATGAAATATATATATTCATTGGTAAAAGCAGAAAGCTCAAAACTAATTCTCATAAACTGAAAATAAATAGAAGTAAAGATTTACTTCGAGGGAATTTCAATTTTTGCCAACTTGGAAAATTTAGATTAATATTTCTGTATTGAAAAAAATACCAAAGTGAGAAGTTGAATTTTAAAGGCTTATTACATTTGAGTAGATCTTTTTGCTTCCAAGAGTCTAAAGTTGTCTAGATAGCAAGAGACTCACTACAGTTTTCATGAGGTTATTTGAAATTCAGACACAGGGAAATTAGCATCATTCAATACTCAGTCATGCAGGAATGACACTGCATCTCTGTACTTGCTAAAAACTGGGAAAAAATATTTCTTGCCAGAAGGGATCAAGGTCCTTAGTTTTCTACAGGTAGCTTCACTTTTAGATATGTTACGCTGGAACCCAGCTCATCTTTTGCTACCTCCCAGAAGAGTTAGTTTCCTCTTGATAATGCTACAATATGTACATGATGTTCTAAGGAAGTTATCTGCAGGAGAACAATATAATAGCAGCTCCACTGAGTAGGTGTCTGGTACTTGGCATTCTAATTGACAAAATGGGACTTAATAAATACTTTCCTTTGGAATCTTGCCTCTGAGTGTTTTTGCACATTCTGGACTAAAACTGGAGACTGACACATTGTGGGACTGAAAGATGTTCTGAAGTTTCCTGGAGGAAACTGAGAATATATTAAAACTATTTAACCAAAGATCTTAGGATCACCTAGACACAAAGGTTGCATTTGGTATTTAAGAAATCAGAGACTGATTAAGAAGCATGACAATAAATATCCAGCATAAAATCTAGGTCCTACTGGTGGCACAGGAGAAATAGGGAGAACTTGGAGCTGCTTCCTCTCAGCAGCTGGATGAATCATTGGCAGCTGCTATAAGAAAGATAAAGAAAGGGCTTCCCTGGTGGCGCAGTGGTTGAGAGTCCACCTGCCGATGCAGGGGACACGGGTTCGTGCCCCGGTCCGGGAGGATCCCACATGCCGTGGAGCGGCTGGGCCTGTGAGCCATGGCCACTGGGCCTGCACATCCGGAGCCTGTGCTCCACAACGGGAGAGGCCACAACAGTGAGAGGCCCACGTACCACAAAAAAAAAAAAAAAAAAAAAAAAAAAGAAAGATAAAGAAAACCACATCTGCTTAGAGTCTACCACTATATGGATCCCTTGTGATAATAAATAAATTACTGAAGAGGCCCCACTTGTAAGTCATGAAAAAAATTAAGGATATCTGAAGATTATTTTCCATAGTTATCTCCATGTGCTATTTCACAGAAACCAGCTCTAGCTATATGCACCATTCTTCAATATAATGAGTATTTAATATATATTTGCTGACTGGTTAAGGGACAGAGAAAGGATTAGGAAAGACAGGTTCTGATGAAATAGTACAAAATTCATCTATACACTCACAGCTCCCAGTTTTGTTTATGTGGAGACCAACAGATAGTTTTTCTGAGCTAGTTCACTTAAAATTGAGTTCACACTGATTTTCGACTACTAGTCATATATTTTGTAAAGAAGATGATGCTATTCTCAGTACACTTGCACAATAGTGTAATTGAGATGGATGATCTCTAGAGTTACTTGTCAACAGTAGAAATAGCATATTAGTAAATCTGGGTTCTATTTCCAACTTTGCTACTGTGCAATCCTTCTGCAAGTTACACAGTTTTGTTATTTATAAAATGGGCACAATAATATCTACCATACCTATTTCTTAGGATAGTGAAATGATCTAATCAGAAACTAGGTAGAAGGAATTTTAGCAAAAAAGTTTCAGTAGCTATATATAAAGTAGCAGTAGCATCAGTTAGAGCAGCGTAGGGGATCCTGCAAATTCAATGAAAGCAGGGAGCATATGTATTTTCTTACTATAACCCCAGCACCAGGCACATGGTAAGTCTACCAGATATATTTGTTGAATGAATGAGGAAATAGTTTAGGCCTTCCTCTACTTTAAGTTAGGTTTACTATAGAAACTGTCAAAGATATTCGATACTTATTTGGAAAAACATAATATGAAGATGGGAATAAGAACAGGCCTTTGAAAACAGACGTGAACAAAGGTTTTGATGTAGAGACTCTATATCTGAAAATTTTGGAGCAATTTAATCTATTTTAATATTCTGAATGTAAGAATTTAGTGCCATTTTTTAAAAAGAAGCTCTCAATAAGGGTCTTTCACCCTTCACATCACCAAAATAAAGTCTCAGTAGACACATTTTTGATCAGTGTATTTTTTAATATTGTCCTTGGGTTATAATCATAAGATGCTGAACCAACAATATGCAAATTGATCCTAAGTTTCATTTGTTATAAAATGGGAATTATAGTATCTACCACAGAGAGACGTTGTGAAGATTAAATGAATTACTGCACATAGATCTCAGAGTTACACTTGGATCTTGATAAGTGCTTCAGTGACGGTGATGGTGATGGTGATAATAATATTGATGGCAGTATCTCTGACACAAGACAGATAACTCCTTAAAAGGTGTTCCTAGAGCCTTGAAGAGTATGCACTAAAACAGTATTTATACTGAGCAAAAGAAAGAAGTTTGGAGGGAATAAAGGAAGGCAAGAAAAGAATTTGGGAAGACTTACCGCCATTTTTGCCTACAGTTCGGAAGCATCTCCAGAAGGCCCGTAAGAATGATGCCCTATTGTGAGGGGTGGCTTGGATGAAGCTGAATTCCCGAAAAAGAATGTGAGTTCCCTGACATACACTGTTAAAACTGCAAAGAGAAAAATCAAGAAATCATCATTAGATGGATAGTTACAGAAGGCTGGAATTAGAATGAAAAGTCAAGAATATATAGAACAACTGCCCAAAAGGAGAAAAAATTTTTTTTCTCCAAAAAAACTCTGAACTATAGATTAGACCAAGTCCTTCTATGAGGAATTCTCTTCACATAACTATATCTCTTTGAAAACTCTTGGAGTCCAATTCCTCTGAGTGCTTCCCACCTCCTACACACACACACACACACACACACACACACACACACCTCCTACACACACACACACACACACACACCTCCTACACACACACACACACACACACACACACACTGAGGAAGTTTTAATCAGTCATTAGAGCATCTCATATAGTGGGAAATCTTTGTCTTTAGCTGGATGACACTGGCACTCATATCTTTTTGGAGAATACTTCTCCCTCTACCCCACTTGAAATTTATGTTTCCTTAAAGCTATTCTTTTTGTATTCTCTCTGACCTGTATCAGCTGTCTTAAGAACAACATGGCTTATGGGAACATAACTGGATTGTCCGTTCCAGTTTGGGGGTGGTGTTGTATACCTCTCTGACAATAACGTTAGAGGAAAATCCATGTGCCAAAGGATATAAAAGGTTCCAGACAGACACTAAAGGCAAATAAGAAAAACAAGGGTAGAAAGCGGCCCCTGAATGAGAGTATGAAGTAAAGCCCTAGGGCCCAAGTGAGTCATTGTTTAAGCTGGGCTGGGGAAGGGGAAATAATATACTCCATTGCCTTTGGGTTCTTCTGCCAAAGAAATGAAGGCTGTAGAGCCTGATGTAATCTAAAAATGGAAAATCCACCAAAGAATAGGCAATTATCCAGTAATCATCACTACCAAAGGCAGACTTCTGGTTCCAGAAAACTCCTAAAGTCCCTGAGAAGTAAATCATGAGTGGAAAATATGTTAATCTTTGTAGAGAAGCAGACATTAAACTGAAGATGGCAAGCAACAGAGGGATAGTGGTAATTCCAAATGTCACTTTTCATTTGTTTAGCATTTAAAGGGGGAAAAAATTCTGAATCTCTGAATTGAACAGGAAAAAATTTCAGGAGCCATCTAATCCATTTTCCTTTTCCCTGACCAAGTTCAGAGGGAAGTGTTTAACCTGTCTTTAACATAGAGTATATTATCACTTAGGATAAAATTAGCCTCCTTCTGTCAATATAAACAACACTGTATGAAAAAGCAAATTACATACCCTTCTTCCCCCATGGAAAACTAGCATACAAATCTAAGATACTATGAGGAATTCTGAGGCAAAGAATTAGAAGAGAGATTTTTAAAAAGCAACGAAAGTGTTAACCTAATTATGCAGTTTGCAGTGCTGTTGTCTTGAGTAAAGGCAAATGAAAAATAAAGCAAATGAGCTGTTTCAGGCAAATGGAGTAGGCCACATTTCTAGCAAATGAAGTCTAGCAAATGATAACATTCTAGCCTAAATTTATGAAGCTACCCAGTAAAGAATTAGTCCCAAAGTGTGCTACACAACTCCCAGGGGAAAAATGCTGGTGTCTAGGTCATGGTCTAGGCTGTAAAGGAACTAATACTAGTGAAATTATATCCTTAGTGTAGCTTTTAAAAAATATCTTTTTTTAAGCTATGGAGTAACTTATGCATTGAAGAATCTAGCTGAGTCTCATTGTATAGATGAATAGAATATACATAAGAATTTATAAAAGTGGAATTTTATACAACAAACTGATAGGGCAAAGTCTTACAATACTGAATATAAAAAGACATACTGGTATTTACACTGCTGCCTTTAGATAATTCATACCAATAAAATTCACATTTAATTAAAAATAAAAATAATTAGAAATGTTTGATTAGTATGGAGCTAATCAGATGATCAGTATGGAGATCAGAATCACTACCTAAAGAGTTAATAGACAATCTTAGTATAACCAGTGAAATTCTTTTAGATAAGATGGCTGTAAAGAAAAAGCAGAAAATGCGATTGCTCAAAGCTTTACTGTTTCTCTTCAACCTGAAATATCTTTTTCCTACCTCCATCTCTTAAAATTCTATCCATGTCAAATACCATGTTTTGCATGAAATCTTTTCCTGATTCCACCCACCACAGCCAATTCCCATCATATCTCACTTATAACTCTCTAATGGTACTCACAATTTGCTGCCTTGTTTTAAAGTTACTGGACGTATTTCCTCTATTAGACTCTATACAGTAATCAATTAGGCTGCACTCATCTTTGTCTCCATTGCATTACCTAACACATAGTAGATACTGCTCCATAAATGTCTGTGGTAGTTAATTTAAAAAGAAAAGAAAAAAACAGATGAATAACACCAGGCAGAAAGTATCAGGATTTATGTTTGTAACTAGCCATACTAGTGATACTGAAAGTCAAATTTCTACCATCTTTTTAAAAGTCCAGGACTTTGGTCTGATATTAGTATTGTAATACTGCAATACCAGCTTTTTTTTTTTTTTTTTTTAGTATTTGCCTGGCATATCTTTTTCTATGCTTTTAATTTCAATCTTTTTGGGTAATTTTTAAATGATACTTCTTGGGCTTCCCTGGTGGCACAGTGGTTAAGAATCCACCTGCCAATGCAGGGGACACGGGTTCGAGCCCCGGTCTGGGAAGATCCCACATGCCACGGAGCAGCTAAGCCCATGTGCCACAACTACTGAGCCTGCGCTCTAGAGCCCACGAACCACTACTGAGCCCACGTGCCACAACTACTGAAGCCCGCGTGCTTAGAGCCCATGCTCCACAACAAGAGAAGCCACTGATATGAGAAGCCCGCACACCACAACGAAGAGTGGCCCCCGCTCGCCACAACTAGAGAAAGCCCATGTGCAGCAACGAAGACCCAACACAGCCCAAAATAAATAAATAAATAAATAAATAAGTAAATAAAGATATTTCTCTTGTGAGTGCTGTACAGCTGGATTTGGTTTTTTACCCAATCTTACATTCTCTGTATTTTAGTAAGTTTTCTATATATTTGATTAATTTCTGCCATCTTATTTTGTCTTTTTAAAAAAATTAATTAATTTATTTATTTTTGGCTGCGTTGGGTCTTTGTTGCTGCATGCGGACTTTCTCTAGTTGCGGCGAGCAGGGGCTACTCTTTGTTGTGGTGCATGGGCTTCTCATCACAGTGGCTTCTCTTGTTGCGGAGCATGGGCTCTAGGTGCACAGGCTTCAGTAGCTGTGGCTCGCAGGCTCAGCAGTTGTGGCTCGGGGGCTCTAGAGTGCAGGCTCAGTAGCTGTGGCGCATGGGCTTAGTTGCTCCACGGCATGTGGGATCTTTCCAGACCGGGGCTCGAACCCATGTCCCTTGCATTGGCAGGCGGATTCTTAACCACTGTGCCACCAGGGAAGCCCTTATTCTGTCTTTTTTTTAAAAATATTTATTTATTTGGCTGTTCTGGGTCTTAGCTGCAGCACACGGGATCTTCGTTGCCACATGGGGGATCTTTGTTGCGGCATGCAGGATCTTTAGTTGTGGCATGCAGGATCTAGTTCCCTGGGATCGCACTGGACCACCAGGGAAGTCCCTTATTTTGTCTTTTCTGTGAACTGTTATTCTTTGCCTTTTTTTCTTTTCCTACTTTTTAGTGTGTTAGTAAAGTTTTTAAAAAATATCACCCCCCCATTAGTTTGGAAGCTATGACAGAATCCGTAATCTTTTAGTATTTCTCTTAAATTTAACATACATATTTAGCTATACTTTTTTTTTTTTTTTGGCAGTACGCGGGCCTCTCACTGTTGTGGCTTCTCCCGTTGTGGAGCACAGGCTCCGGACGCGCAGGCTCAGTGGCCACGGCTGACGGGTCTAGCCGCTCTGCTGCATGTGGGATCTTCCCAGACCGGGGCACGAACCCGTGTCCCCTGCATTGGCAGGCGGACTCTCAACCACTGCGCCACCAGGGAAGCCCTAGCTATACATTTTTTAAATGTCAAATTAATCATCTTTATCACTCTCCAAAACAAGGAACAAAGTACACTTAAATAACTTATTAGCACTCTTCTCATCTTCTGATACTATTTTCTAGAATTTGAATTCTACCTTTTTTTTTTAATTGAAAAACTTTTTTGTATTGTGGTAAGATATATATAATATTTATCATTTTAACCATTCATAATATTTATCATTTTAACCACTGTAAATGTCCAATTCAGTGGCATTAAACATATTCACAATCTTATGTAACCATCATCACTATCTATACCCAAAACTTTTTCATCATGCCCAAGAAAAACTCTGTATCCATTTAAAAAATGGCTCCCCCTTCTAGCCTCCTCCCAGACTCTGGTAACCTGTATTCTACTTTCTGTCTCAATGAATTTGCCTATTCTAGGTACCTCATTTAAATGGAATCATACAATGTTTGTCCTTCTATTTCTGGATAATTCACTAAGCATAATATCTTCAAGGTCCATCCATGTTGTGGAATACTTCAAATTTCATTCCATTTTAAAACTGAATAGCATTCCATTGCATGTATATACCACATTTTGTTTATCCATTCATTTGTCAGTGGACACTTGGGTTGTTTCTACGTTTTGACTGCTGTGTAAAATGCTATGGACTTGGGTGTACAAATATCTGTTCATGTCTCTCCTTTCAATTCCTTTTTGATACATGCCAAGGAGTAGAATTGCTGCATCAAAGAGTAGTTCTAAGTTTAATATTTTGAGAAACCACCAAACTGTTTTCCACAGTGTCTGTACCATTCTATATCCTCACCAGCAATGCAGAATGGTTCCAATTTCTTCATGTTCTTGTCAACGTCTGTGATTCCACCACCTCTTTTTTATTTTTGGCTGTGCTGTGTGGCATGCGGGATCTTAGTTCCCTGACCAGGGATTGAACCCACGTCCCCTGCTATGGAAGCATAGAGTCTTTTTTTTTTTAATAAATTTATTTATTTATTTATTTATTTATTTATTTTTGGCTGCGTTGGGTCTTCGTTGCTGTGCGTGGGCTTTCTCTAGTTGTGGCGAGCGGGGGCTACTCTTCGTTGTGGTGCACGGGCTTCTCATTGCAGTGGCTTCTCTTGTTGAGGAGCACGGGCTCTAGGTGTGCGGGCTTCAGTAGTTGTGGCTCGCGGGCACTAGAGCACAGGCTCAGTAGTTGTGGCGCATTGGCTTAGTCGCTCCACAGCATGTGGGATCTTCCCGGACCAGGGCTCAAACCCATGTCCCCTGCATTAGCAGGCAGATTCTTAACCACTGTGCCACCAGGGAAGCCCTGGAAGCATGGAGTCTTAACCACTGGACCGCCAAGGAAGTCCCAACCACCATCTGCTTTTTTAATTCCTCTCTTAGCAGGTGTGAAGTGGTATCTCATTGTGGTATTGATTTGCATTTCCCTAATGACTAATGATGTTGAATATCTTTTCATGGGCTCATTAGCCATTTGTATATTTTCTTTGGAAAAATGCCTATTTAAGCCCTTTGTCCTTTTATGAATTGTGTTGTTCATTTTTTGTTGTTGCTGAGTTGTAAGAGATCTTTACATAATCTGGATATGAATCCCTTATTAGATATGTGATTTGCAAATATGTACTCTCATTCTGTAGGTTGTCTTCTCACTTTCTTGATAGTATCCTTCGATGTACAAAAGTTCTTCATTTTGATGAAGTCCAATTTACCTATTTTTTCTTTTGTTCCCTGTGCTTTTGGTGTCATATCCATGAAATCATTGGCAAATTCAATGTCAAGAAGACATTGGATTGTTTTCTTCTAAGAGTTTTATAGTTTTAGCTCTAAGTTTATGTCCTTGATGCATTTTGAGTTAATTTTTATATAAGTTGTGAGGTAAGTGTTCTTTCCTTTGCAGATAGGTATCCAGTTTTCCCAGCACCACTTGTTGAAAGACTTTTTGAGCAGTCCTTTCCCCAGTGAATGGTACCCTTGGCCCCCTTCTTAAAATCAACTGATCTTACATATGAGGGTTTACTTCTGAGTTCTCTCTTCTATTTCAGTGGTCTATATGTCTGTCCTTAAGCCAGTTCCACACTGTTCCAATTACTGTGGCTTTGTATTGAGTTTCAAAGTTGGGAAGTTTGAGCCCTCCAACTTTATTCTTCTTTTTCAGGATTGTTCTGGCTATTTGAGGCCCTTGCAATTCCACATGAATTTGAGGATTGGTTGTTCTATTTCTGTGAAAAAAAGCTGTTGTAATTCTGGTAGGGATTGTGTGGTATCTGTAGACTGCTTTGGGTAGTACTGACACCTTAACAATGTTAAGTCCTCCTTTCCAAGAACATGGGATGTCTTTCCATTTATTTAGGTCGTCTTTAATTTCATTCAGCAGTGTTTTACAGTTTTCACTGTGCAAGTCTTTCATCTCTTTGGTTAGATTTATTTCTAAGTACTTAATTCTTTTAGATGCTCTTGTGAGTAGAATTACTTTCTTAATGTCCTTTTTGGATTGTTGATTGCTGGAATAAAAACACAACTGATCCTGCCTCTGTGTATCCTGCATCTTTACTGAATTCATTTATTAGCTCTAGTAGCTTTTTTTGTGGATTCTTTGGGATTTTCTGTACATAGGATCATGTCATCTGCAAACAGATAATTTTACCTCTTCCCTTCCAATTTGGATGTCTTTTATTTCTTTTGACTCTACTTTTTTTTAATGTAAAAAATAGTTATTAATTTTTAGTCAATAGTTACTTAAGTTTACAAACATTTCATACCAATTTTCATCCTCATTACTATTTTTTTGCTCCTTCTCTCTTGGTTCAATTATTTTCTTGCTAAAGTTCATCCTCTAAGAAATGTCCATTTCAATTTTTTGGATTTGACACCAAAACAAAGGCAACAAAAGAAAAAATAAACAAGTGGGACTATATCAAATTAAAGAACTTCTGCACAGTAAAGGAAACCAGCAACAAAATGAAAAGGCAGCCTACTTAATGGGAGAAAATATTTCAAATCATATTCTGATAAGGGGTTAATATCAAACTATATAAAAAACTCATACAACTCAATAGCAAACAAAAACAAAACAAAAAAACAATCTGATTAAAAAATAGGCAGAAGATCGGAATAGACATTTTCCCAAAGAAGTCATACAGATGGCCAACAGGTACATGAAAAGGTGCTCAACAGCACTAATCATCAGGAAAATGCAAATCAAAACCACAATGAGACATCACCTCACACCTGTTAGAATGGATATTTTTAAAAAGGCAAGAAATCGCAAGTGTTGGCAAGGATGTGGAGAAAAGAAAACACTTGTGCACTGTTGATGGAAATGTAAATTGGTGCAGCCACTATGGAAAGCAGTGTGGAGGTTCCTCAAAAAATTAAAAATAGAACTACCATATGATCCAGAAATTCCATTTCTGAGGATTTATCTAAAGAACTGCTCAAAAAGATATCTGCACCCCCATGTTCATTGCAGCATTATTTATAGAAACCAAGATATAGATGCAAGCTAAGTGTCCACTGACGGGTGAAGTGATGATAGAGAAAATGTGATATACATACACAATGGAATATTATTTGGCCATAAAAAAGAAGGAAATTTTGCCATTTGTGACAACAAGAATGGACCATGGGGGCATTCTGCTAAGTGAAATAAGACAGAGAAAGACAAATACTGTATTATCTCACTTATATGAAGAATCTGAAAAACAAAACAACAAAAAAACAATCTCATAGATACAGAGAAGAGACTGATGGTTGCCAGAGGCAACCATTTTGGAGGATGGGCAAAATGGGTGAGGGGGTCAAAAGGTACAAACTTCCAGTTATAAATAAGTCATGGGGATGTAATGTACACCATGTGACTATAGTTAATAATACTGGCCCATTTAAAAGCTGCTAAGAGAGTAAATCTAAAAAGTTCTCATCACAAGAAAAAAATTCTGCAACTATGTGTGGTGATGAATAATAACTAGGCTTACTGTGGTGATCATTTCACAATATATACAAATACCAAATCATTATGTTGTACACCTGAAACTAATATAACGTTGTATGTCAATTATGCCTCAAGGTAAAAAAATTGAAAGAAAAAAAAGAAAGGTCCATTTCACAACATATATGTATGTCAAGTCATTATGCTGTACCCCTTAAATTTATATAGTGCTGTATGTCAATTATATCTCAGTAAAACTGGGGGGGAAAGTTGGAAATTATTCGAGAAAAAAAGTAAAGAAAGAATGGTCCACAATCACTTATCTGAAATCCTTGGGACCTCTCTGTTTTGGAACTGACAAATTTTTGGATTTTATAAAGGCAACATGTTGGACAAACTAGCTGTGGTATAACACAACCACTGGGGCTGGGGAAGCAGCCCAGAGTCAAGCATATTAAAATTTCCACAGTGAAACATATAGTCACACTTGGTAGGATAAATAAAGACCAAAGACAGCCTCATAAACTAGTTCAGGTCAAGTGTGCCCACAAATGAGTTTGCTGAAAACTTACCAAAAAAACCTTGTTTTTTAAGCTTTTTTGATTTCTGAATTGTGAATTTCTGAATACTCATAGACCTGTCATTTACACAAAAGTCTGTGGGTGGTAAATACTCTTGCTTTTCATATGCCTGAAAATATCTTTATTTTACCCTCTGGAGTTATGATTTAACCAGGTGGAGAATTCTGGATTGCCATTTATCTTCCCTCAGCACTTTAAGGATACTACTCCATTGTCATCTGGCACCTATCATTGTTGTCAAGATGCCACCAGTCAAACTCCTGACATTCTTGATGGAGTTAATCATTCTTATCATTCATATAAGCTATTTTCTCTATTGTTAATGTTCTGCAGATTCTACAATGTGTCTACCATGTAGGTTTATTTTTGTTTATCTTGCTCAGGACTTTCACCTGACTTATGTATTTTGTCAAATATGTAAATTCCTCAGCCAGTATCTTTTAAAATATTGCTTCTTTGCCATTTTCTCTATCCTTTTCTTCTAAGTCTCCTATTAGATATACATTGTTGCCTCTCAGTGTCTCTCACCTGTCCTTTTATAGTTTTTAGCTCTTAATCTTTGTGTTACACTTAGAATTATCTTCTAAATTATGAATTCTCTATTCTATTATGTCTGGTCTAGAGTTCATTCTCTCTCAGTTTTTAAAAAATTCAATTCACTGTTTTATTTCTAGAACTTTCAACTCGTCTTTTAAGGCTTATACATGGCTTTGTTTCATTTTGCCTGTTCTTGTTTCCCAATTTTTGTTCTCTCTTTATTTATTTTTTTATTGAAGTATAATTGATTTACAATGTTGTGTTAGTTTCTCATATACAGCAAAGTGATTTAGATATATATATATATATGTATATATTCTTTTTTATTATAGGTTATTACAAGATATTGAATACAGTTCCCTGAGCTATACAGTACAACCCTTGTTGTTTATCCATATTTTGTTCTCCTTTTATATTACTACTATTCCTTCCTTTTTCTCCCTGAGGATCCTAAACTTCATTTCAAAATCAATTTAAAATAATTAATTAACTTTATTTTCTCTGGAGTAAATTTATATTTCAATTGCTGGGTTTATTGGCTCTTTTTCTTAGCAGCAGTTTTCCTTATATGTTTTGGAATTGCAGTGTGCAAACTCATCTTAAGTGGCAGGCTTTATTCTCTCTACTTGTTTATTCTCTCACTGTCTCCTGGAGACAGATCCTAGTTCAGAACTAGGTCTTATATTGGATGACTTAAGACTCCATTCCTGATGATACTGGGGATATCACAGAGACCACAGAGACTATCACTGAATCCCTGAGTAGCTTAGACCTGAGTAGCAAGACTAAGTTCTGACTACAAGGGTGTCTGCTTCCTCTTGTACTCCCAGGTTTTATATAAGCCATTTTCCAGATAGCAATAATATGTCTTTTTATGAATCCCCTTTAAAGGGGTGGAAGAAGAAAAGTCTGGCTTTAGTCTCTTGCCCTGTGTGTGACACTCTGCCTTTACTATTCCACGAGAAATGAGCACTTAGTTACCTATGCTTGCTTCTGAACCCAGAGCACAGGAGGCCTAAGGTTTTAGTCCAATTAACATTGTGGTTTTGTTTAGTTCCTGGTCTATAGGTGAATTTATATTGATTTTACACATGGCTATATCCTTTAAATTTTCTCTCAGAAAATTTTATCATTACCATGTGTTTGGAATGGATAGGAGGACCAAATCACAAACACTGCAAGCCATTATGACCAGAAATCCAAAACAAACTTTCTACCTGCATAAAAATGTACCTTCTTGGAGCTTCCCTGGTGGCGTGGTGGTTGAGAGTCTGCCTGCCAATGCAGGGGGCACGGGTTCGTGCCCCGGTCCGGGAAGACCCCACATGCAGCAGAGCGGCTAGGCCCGTGAGCCATGGCCGCTGAGCCTGTGCGTCTGGAGCCTGTGTTCCGCAGCGGGAGAGGCCACAACAGTGAGAGGCCCGCATACCGCAAAAAAAAAAAAAAAAAAAAAAAGTACCTTCTTATTAATTTTTCATTGTATTTAACTAAACTGAAATGTTCTTTAATAGCCATGAATCTTGAGAACAAATTAGTGGTTACCAGAGGGGAGAGGGGTAGATGGAGGGGCAAAATCAGTGGAGGGGATTCAGAGGTACAAACTACTAGGTATAAAATAAATAAGTTACAAAGATGTAACGTACAACACAGGGAATATAGTCAATATTTTATAATAACTTTGTATGAAGTGTAATCTATAAAATATCGAATTACTATGCTGTACATCTGAAATTAATATAATATTGTAAGTCAACTATACTTCAATAAATAAATAAAATTGGATCACAAATTTTGAAAAAAGAAGTTATCAATCTTACTTGTAAAATCAAACAAAAAAGTTCCTAAAAATATCTTAAAGGCCATACAAAAGTATATCAGATGCCTGCCTCAAACAGAGTTCTCCAAAAACCAGTATTTAAACTTCATTGAGCAAATTCTTTCATTTTCCTTAAGTTGTTGGTTTTATTCCCTTGAGATGTCAACTTTTTTTAGCTTGAAATAATTTCAAATTTACAGAAAAGTTATAAGAATAGCACAAAGGATTCCTGCATATCCCTTACCTAGATTACCTGAATGTGAATATTTTACTACATTTGCTCTCAGTATAACATTCTTTCTCATTCTCTCTCTACTCTCTGTCACACCCATACATATATGTATAAATATAGATATTTATATATATTATATTTCAGAACTGCTTAAGAGTAAGTTGTAGACATGATGCTCCTTCACCCCTAAACACAGTATGTATTTCCTAAAAAATAAGTAATTCTCTTATGTAACAATAGTACAATGAACAATATCAGAAATTAAAATCAATATAATACTTTTATCTAATCTACAGACCTTATTAAGATTTCACCAATTGTTCCAGTAATGTCTCCTTTATAGGAAAAGAAAATTCAAGATGATACATTGCATTCAGTTGTCATGATTTTTTAGTCTCCTTTAATCTGAAACAGTTCCTAGGTCTTTCTTTGTATTTCATGACATTGACATTTTTAAAGAGTACAGATTGTACTCCAATTTGGGTTTGTCTGATGTTTCCTCATGATTAGATTCAGGTTATACTCTTTTGGCAGGATTATCACAGAAGTGATGTCACAGAAGTTTTCCCAGTGCATCATATCAAGAGGCACTTGCTGCGGATTAGTCTAATTACTGGTGATATCAACTTTGGTCATTTAGGTAAAGCAGTGTCTGCTAGGTTCACCCACTGTGGAGCTATCCTTTGTGATCAGTAAGTATCTTGTGGGGAGATACTTTGAGGCTGTGGAAATATACTGTTACTCTTCAAACTTTCATTTGCTACTTTCAGCATCTACTGATAATTCTTGCCAGAAACAATAAAAATTATGATGGTTTTGCCAGATGGTTATTTTTCCCCTAATTACATCATTTCATCTACCTTTATAAGTTGACTTTCTACAATAAAGAGAAGATACATGTAAATATTTTTATTTCTTGTTCTTTCTTATACTATAGGTAGCATAATACAGATATTCTTTTGTCCAATTCATAGGGATCTGATGATTTTTTTTTAAGCTGTCGTGAATAAAAAGTTCAAGAACTCTCTGTTTGGATCCTCTGGCCAGAAGAGAACCAAAGATATCAAAATTAAAATGTCTCTGAATTATATCATTTTTATCTTAAAAGGTATAAATAAATTTATTAAAATGAAATTGAGAACAAATGTCTCAAATTGATTTTAACAAGAAAATAAATTATTTAAATTTCATAGTTTTCGCATTTTATTTGCTTAATAGTTAATTAACTCTAGAGTAACAGATCAAGAAAATACAGCAGAAGCTGTGTTTAAAATTAATGACTTTATAACCAGACATTTGTAAACATGTTAAGTAGTGAGTTCTTGATAAAATTTCATTTTCTCATTTAATAACAAAGGCTGTTTACACAGAAAAAAGTCAACAGACTTCTATTAAATGGTATCTGTTTTCTCCTGAAAAACTAAAGAAGTTCTAAGAATTCGTTTATGGTATCAATTCCACATAAACACCTTAATTTTGGATATTAAAAAGCAAAAAGTCAGAATTGATTTAAATTACTTTGGTGAAGTGGCCAGTAACTCAAGGACTACCAAGGAAAGAATTAAATATAAATGTCATCGTAGTAGATTTACATACATAGCCATTCACATTCTAGATAAAGAAATAACAAAGAGCAAAAGGACCAAATTAAAATATTCCAGTTCATTTTCAATGTGCCAAGAGGCAAAAGTTCAAAATTCCTATAGTATTTCATATCTTCCAGGTACTCCTTGCTCTTACTCAACATGAAAACTGCTAATGAGCACTGACCTACACAGTTAATTGGATTGCAGCAGTTTGGTCTTCTTAGGCCAGTCTCTTATCTCCTTTTTTCTTTCTAAAATCAGGCAAGCTCATTAGAATATACTATCTTCTGTTAGAATTGGGACTGTTTTTTGCTGTTTTGAGTTGAGCTTTATTTGCAAGAAATCCTAAACAGATCTACCAAAAAAGTAAAATATGAGAACAGATCACACCCAATTATGCAGCACAAACTGGCCACACCAAGGTGATAAATACACAGGGTAGAGATCAACCTCTGAAAAATAAATGAGATCAAAGATCCAAACATTTTAGAAAGGATCATGATTTAAAGTAACCCTTTATTACTTCTGGAAGCAAAAGGAAAAAAGATATTCCATATAGAGGGAATAGAAAACTTTTATGGCATATTTCCCATTAATGGATTGGAAAAATTAGCAGACTGGCGTTTTATGCTGCAGAAAGTCACCAAACCCTAAAGATGTATTCCTGAGGCGTGGTTTGGTCCCTAGAACTAACTAAGCCTGGGTTTGTTCTTTCCTTCCTTGTGAAGTTCAGATGAAGCCTAAGCCCTTAAATGTTTTCTTTCCATTGCCTACCTGCTATAGAATTTTGCAATGCTAACTTGATGAGAGAAATCAGTGAAGCATGTCAGCTTGGTCTACGTTGCAGAACCCCAAAGTATTATAGTTTCGGCAACACACTTGAATAGAAGTTACCTCACACCAATTTATTATAGTGCTACAAAGAAATTTCTGCATTAAAGTTCAATGCAGAATTTCTAAAACCATCTAACTCTCTACTGAGCTGTTATAATCTATTGTTCAAACATACAATACACTTATAACAGGAAAAAAATAAATGAACATCATGACCCTGTATCCAAGGAGAAATTTGACCAAGTGTGTGTGCTTTTTAAAATTAATTAATTAATTGATTGATTTTTGGCTGCTTTTGGTTCTTCGTTGCTGTGCGTGGCTTTCTCTAGTTGCGGCGAGCAGGGGCTACTCTTTTTTTTTTTTTTTTTTTTTTTTTTTTTATGGTATGCGGGCCCCTCACTGTTGTGGCCTCTCCTGTTGCGGAGCACAGGCTCTGGACGCCCAGGCTCAGCGGCCATGGCTCACGGGCCCAGCTACTCTGCGGCATGTGGGATCCTCCCGGACCGGGCACAAACCTGTGTCCCTTGCATCGGCAGGCGGACTCTCAACCACTGCGCCACCAGGGAAGCCCCAGGGGCTAACTCTTCGTTGCGATGCAAAGACATCTCATTGCGGTGGCTTCTCTTGTTGTGGAGCACGGGTTCCAGGTGCGCGGGCTCAGTAGTTGTGGCTTGTGGGCTCTAGAGCGCAGGCTCAGTAGTTGTGGTGCACAGGCTTAGTTGCTCCGCAGCATGTGGGATCTTCCCAGACCGGGGCTCGAACCCGTGTCCCCTGCATTGGCAGGCAGATTCTTAACCACTGTGCCACCAGGGAAGCCCACCAAGTGTGGTTTTAACATATGGTACATTTGGAATATGGTTCTGCTCATAGATATGCATCAGGTGAATCGACTGCAGGTTATCTTCTCTGTTGGCCAGAAAGATGTAAGTGTAAGCAGTATAGAAAATAGAAAGCTGCCATGCTGCAGGTGGACGCTCACAATCCTCTTCATCTTCTCATTCTCAGCACTGGCTAAACCAGAACTAGAATATCTGAGATCATTGGCTTCTAAAAAAAAAAATCTCCAATTTAGGAAGAAATCCAACAGGGACTAATCAATCTTCAGTCACTGTCTAGGGATAGGTGAACGAATTTGTGAGAACTGAGCTGCCCCTGTGGTGGATGAGATTGGTAATTTCTGCAACAGTAAAACAACTAAATCAGAAGCTTATCGGTTCACTCTAATGCCTTAGCATTGGCATTTCATACCAAGGTTTTTTTCTGCCTGACTGAGTAATCCTCAGTAGCAGAGCTAGTTTTCAGACCATGACATCAGTGAGATCATATTCTACTGCATTATGAAGTGAAAAACTCATGAGACAGCCTCAGGCCCCGAGAGCTATGAAAAGCTTCTGCAATGGGAAGCATAAGCAGTGCTGACCTTTTTTCCTTGGTTACTTCACGAAGTACTCTTCTGTCACCAAACCCCAGAGAGAATCTTCTTAAAGCAGCGGAAGAGAGCACTTGTCCCATCCTGGGCAGATGCCAAGGGGAAAGGAGAGTGTTTCCAGATAGGGTGATCACCAAGCAAATTCTCCCCAGAAGACTAAGCAAAGGACTTCGTTCTCATATGCTGCTTCTCTGAAAGTAAACTGCTCTCCTCTGGATCTTTATTCATAACTCAGTTAGGCCCCCTGCCAGAGTTGAAAAATGTTTCAAACTCCCTTTTCAAGCCTTCCAACTTCAAAACTGATTGCCGAAGGCCTGGCATGCTATGGTAAACTCTCAACTGCATATCAATTCCTTACCCACTTGTATCAGTAGAAAAGCAAGATGATTCATTAACATCTGTTTATCCCTTGCAGTTTTAAGTGTTAAGGAACATCTCTTTTATATTGCTCTTTACTCCATGCCAATAGAAACAGGCAAATACATATACCTCAGGATGGGAAATCAATGCACAGAGAGAGCACTGGGAGAAAATTACTGCATACATACTCTTTACAGCATGCTAGAAATTTAAATTACAAAAAGACAACGTAGCAATTTAGAAAATGCTTTTCATATACTATAAAAAAACAGGAAATAAAATTGTGTGTACATTATAATTTTAACTACAATAAAGTAGGTCTACAATAAGGAAAATGATTTAAAAAGTTTAAAAGAATTGTATTTACTCATTGTATTAGGATTGTTAGCTTCTAATTGATTTCTTTGTCTTCCATATATTCTACAATATTATATGTTACATTTTTGTAAGAAAAATATTTTTTAACAACAGTTACCATAAATCTCTAGTTTTTCTCATTCCTACAAGGCCTTTAAACACAGGTCTTGATAACAGAACTTCCAGGAGCTTGCCTAATTTCACTTGAAATCAAGAGTAATTGTGTTCCCATGATTTCTCTGGGGAAACATCTCCTAGCCTTACAGGAAAAATGTCTGGACAAAGAATGTTCCTCCTTAGAATGTTGCAGTATTTCTGTTATGTCTTACCTCCTGCTACATGTTACATCTCACATATTTTCTTATGTGGTCTCTAAACCTGTTACCTGTTATTTCTTTCTCTTTGGCTCTACCTTTCAACCTCTGTATCTCTTTTGTCAACAGGCTCATCCCACCGGTGCTATTTTTTTCTGCTACTGAAGTTAAATTTAGTGCTGCAGGTAAGGCTCTCCTTAGTCATCCTGCCATTCCTTCCCTACAGTGTGATTACTTTCTACCTCCAGACCTCAAAACAGCTTTTGTCTGTTTTACTGCCAGATCACATATTATATTCTTTTTTTTTTTTTTTTTTTTTTTTTTTTTTTTGCAGTACGCGGGCCTCTCACTGTTGTGGCCACTCCCGCTGCAGAGCACAGGCTCCGGACGCGCAGGCCCAGCGGCCATGGCTCACGGGCCCAGCTGCTCCGCGGCATGTGGGATCTTCCCAGACCGGGGCACGAACCCGTATCCCCTGCATCGGCAGGCGGACTCTCAACCACTGCGCCACCAGGGAAGCCCCCATATTATATTCTTATCTAATTTCTTGTCAGTTTTCTTCTTTAGCTTTTTCAGCTCAATACTAGTTTCCTTCCAGGTTTTTCCCACCCATTGCATATCTGAGCTTTGTACAACAGTAGATGACATTTTCTGCCTACAGCTATGGCTTCTAGGATTTTTTGTATCATCCTTTTGTTCTCACTAGGATCCCCAACATGGTCCCATTAGCATCACCTGTAGATCTCATTGAAGACCCAACCCTATTTTTCGGGGTCCCTTAAATGTTAAAAACACTTTCCCTGCTACCCCCCCATTCAGGAGCTAGAGGCGTTACATTTATCAGCTCTCTCGGTTCAAAGCCAGCAAGTAATTCTCAAACCACCATCCTTTGTTCTCGTTCAAGATGATATGAATTAGGCTGAGAAAAAAAATGCTTCATACAAATGCTTTAGTCATAGGCCAAAGTCTTGGATTTGATTATAATTCAAAATGATAATAAAATTAAGGGGTGTTGGGAACAAACCAAACAGGGTTTGCTCTGTTAGAGCCACACACGTCAGTCTTGAGGCTGCTGATTCCATTCTCTTCTAGGTTATTATTTCATCTTATCATGTCTTGTGTTACACTATTACCATTATCTCTAGAGTTACCTTCTTTGTGTTGTTTTTTGTTTTCTCTCCAAAGTTGGTCTCACTTTTTAGAGAATAAATGAAGTTTCTTTTGTTAGCCATGTATACTTATTTATTTAAAGCTACTGGTAAATCCATTTATATTTTTAAAATACTCATTTTCCTGACTTTAGGTGAAAGCTATTTTGTTTTCTCTTACCTTTCCAAGTTCAAGTCCATTCTTTTCAATTTTTTGCATTAGCTAGGAACTCCTAAAATGAGAGCTCCAGGCATACATGATTAAAGTAGCCTTAATGATTCAGTAGTCTATGATGGAAATAAGTCAGTTTCTTCCTGATACCTTTATAAAAATCTCTTCAAATTTTCTTATTAACTCATGAGATTTCAATGTCACTTTGATTTGTTTTCTTATTTCCAACAGAGAATTTTATTTCTAAAGATATATGAGGGAAGCACATGCCGTGGAGCAACTAAGCCCGTGAGCCACAACTACCGAGCCTGGGCTCTAGAGCCCCCGAGCCACAACTACTGAAGCCCGTGCGCCTAAAGCCCATGCTCCACAACAAGAGAAGACACTACAATGAGAAGCCCACGCACCACAACAAAGAGTAGCCCCGGCTCACTGCAACTAGAGAAAAGCCCACACGCAGCAACAAAGACCCAATATAGCCAAAAATAAATAAATGAACAAATAAATAATAATAAAAAGATATATGAGGGAAGAACTCTAGATAGTAGGCAGGTTCTTACACAAAACTTTTGTAAACACTGAGAATCTAATGTGTTATTTGGTTAAAGACCTCAGAGAAAGAGGTGCCACAAAGTTTCTGAAGATCCTAGGATAGTTACTCCAGGAAATCTTAAAGAAAGAACATAAAAATTGAACAAGGACCTCCCCGTTCCCCAAACACCTGTTTGTCAGGTGAAGTCTTGAATTCATTCACATAAAACTTTCTCTGTGACATAAAACTTCTTAATATTGACTTATTTTAGAACATTACCACTCTCTAATTCTTTACTTGGTGCCATTTAACCAACTACCAGTCTTCTAAAAAACAAAGGACATTTTTCAATATTCTTTTGTGATTGATTGAAAATCACAAAGCAGCTATAGATGACAGAACCTAATGAAAATCTATACTGAAACCTCACTTTTCCTGCCAAACCTTTAAAGATTCACTTTAAGTAAGAAATATTTTTTCTTTTTTTTTTAAAAAAGAGGGACACAAACAATAACTTGGACATAAACTTGTACCTTAGAAAGTAAGATATTGGTAGAATTACCATATAATCCAGCAATTTCACTTCCAGGTTTATTGTCAAAAGAAATGAAAGTAGGGACTCAGATATCTGTACACCCATGTTCATCGTAGTATTATTCACAATAGCCAAAAAGTGGAAGCAACCTAAGTGTCCATTGACAGGTGAATGAATAAACAAAATGTGATACATGCATACAATGAAATATTATTTAGCCTCAAAAAAGGAAGAAGATTCTGAATCATGCTACGACATGGATGAACCTGGAGGACATTAAGCTAAATGAAAAAAGCCAGTCACAAAAAGACAACTATTATATGATTCCACTTATATGTGGTATCCAGAGTAGGCAAACTCATAGAGATAAAAAGTAGAATGGTGGTTATCAGGGCATAGGGGGAGGAGGAAATGGGGAGTTAGTGCTTAATGGGTACAGAGTCCCGGTTTGGGAAGATGAAAAAATTCTGAAGATGGATGGTGGTGACGGCTGCAAAACAATGTGAATGTACTTAATGTCACAGAAATGTAGACTTAAAAATGGTTAAAATGGTAAATTGTATGTTATGTATATTCTACCACAATAAAAATAAAGAAATGAAGATACTGGTTAAGATAATAGTAGTAACGTAACACAAAAACCCAGTATGTATATTTATAGAATTGCCTGATGGAAGGAGAAATTGGAAGTTATAACCAAAACATTTTTTAGAGTGGGTCCGAAGTAAGAATGTCTACAGCTTTGTTACTGAAAGTGTGGACCAACGACGGCAGCATCGGTGTCCCTTAGAAGCCTCTTAGAGATCAGAATCTAGGCCCCACCCCAGACGTAATAAACCCCATTCTGCATTTTAACAAGATCTCCAGGTGATTCATAGACACATTAAAGTTTGAGAAGCACTAGTCGGGGCAAATCTTACCACTTTTTAGCTGTGTGACTTTGGGCCAGGTACTTAACCACTTTGTGCCTCAATTATGTTTTATCTGTAAAATGGTGATAATAGGAATGCTTACTATATAAGGTTGCCAAAGATTAAATATGATAATAATGCCTGTGGTATAATTCTTGGCACATTCAGGGACTATTAGCTATTATTATTACTTTGCTGTACAGAAAATCTGTGAAAGTTGATTTCAGGGACTTTTCTAAAAATAGTAAATTTAGGAAGTCAATATTTTCCAGATGATATGAATGGTGCCTGGCTTTTAAGAGATAATTGTGAAAAAGGATATATAGGAGGTAATAGTTTTGACAAAGTATGAAGGGGTGGAAATGACTTTCTTCAGAAGACCCAATATAGTAGAGAAAAGGTGTCAAATTCATTCACAGTGGGGGAATTTTTTTCTTGTTAAAGTATGTGAGGACCAGACAAACATTATTTACAAAATATAAATGGAATAGAAATACCTTTTGATGACAATGTCATATTTGAAAAATATTTTAGGGGATAAATGGTATGTTTTTCACATGTCTGAAATCCCCCTGTGGGAGATAACCTTTCAGCTGAAATATCACAAATATATTTGACTTATGTGATAAAGGACCAATATTTGGCTAAGGAGCAAGCTGGAAGAGAGTGAAATAGTAACAAGGTGGGGAGACAAAAAGGACAGCTACATAGGCGTCCATGAACTTCTAGCACCTGGGTCACAATTCTCAGAAGATGTCACCGAGTTCCTAACCTAATTTCTCTAACTGGGGATCTTTCCTTGTCCCAGAAAAGACTTTTGAAGACAGAGAGGATTAAAAAAAAAAATATTGTTAAGAAGCGAGGTTGCTGGGCTTGCACTTTACTAGCTGGAATCCCTTTATCTTTCCTGAGAGCCCCCCAGATCTCTTTTATTCTAGGTCAGTAATTTAACACTCTCAGCTCTCAATTCAAAGCCAGTAATGACCTTGCTGTGCTGAATTATTAGCTTAGGATATAGAAAGAGAGAGAGAGGGAAGGGGGGAAAAAAAAAACCCCTAAAAACAACAGAGGCCTTTTGATCAGAGCACCAAACTGCAGTTCGCTGTAACTCAAGCTGCCCATTCTTATATGGCAGGTATTAAGGACTCCCCCTGCCAGGCAGGACCCTATTAAAAGACAATAGCTGTTTGAAAAGGGTAAGCAAGTTGATATGGATATAATAGGCCACATATGGGGGCCCTTTTCTACTCTGAAATAAAGCTCCTTCTTAAGAGTTGTGAGCTGGGAAATCCAGTATTCAGTAAGGCAGGAGGAGGAGATATAATAGAAGAGAGTGGGTAGCCATGCAGAAATGCTTGAAGGTGCTTCAGGAAAAAGGGACGAGGGCTTTGGGGAGCCTGCAGAGATGAGCATCAATCAGTGAGCGTAGAGGCTTTCAGTATGGCCAGGTGCTCTTAGGTCCCCAAGAGGTTTTTAGGACCAGTGATGACAAAGATTTGGCTGGAACTAATATAGTGGTTAGTTTCTCTAATGGGTTAACAACAACAACAAAAGACCAAGCAGCAAACTAGTAAGCTCTTGCCAGGAATGATGCAGCTGGCAAAAAGTAATCCTTTCTGCCTTGTTTTAAACAACCTAACATGCAAACATCCTGAACTCCTGATGAGTACCATCTAGTGCCGCTAAATGTTCTTGTTATCTCTAGGATGATATTTAAAAAAAGAAAAAGAAAGAAAGAAAGAAAGAAAAAAGCCCTGCAGAACAGAGACAGTGAACTCCAAAGAAATTGCCTCTTGCCTATAAACTACACACTGCCTCTGATGCAGAGAGGTAACCGTGGGACCTGGGACTTCTCACTTTATTAGCTAACCGATACTTGCTTATCTATCACCAAAACACTATGCCCATTAAAGGATGATGCTTTTCGAGGATTTTAAATCCACAATAGAGTTTCCCAACTGTTTTAGCTATCTCTAAGACCTTGTATGTTACAAAACAAGGAAGGATTTAAGAGTGATTCAAGTGAAGGATTTAAGTGAATTAACAATTCAAAACAATTCAATTGTTTGAATTGAATTCAAACAATTCAAGTCGTTTATGACTAAATTCTGAATCCCTAAATTCCTAAGCAAAAATATCAGAAAGGCATTTTTCTTTCATCCACCACCCTTTGCTAATTGCCAAATGAACAGCTCTCCAATTCCCAACCACTGTAATTAATGGGCTAGCTTGATGGAATTTACAACCAAAGAAAAAACACAAGGGATCTCTTAACACTTGCTTGTTCCACTGAGCGGTCAACAGGGCACAAAACTGATCTTTAGCAAATTAAAGGGTTTTGCTGATTAAAGAGAAAATCTGGATCCTAAGAAAAAAATTCTGTCTTACCACTAGGCTTAAAAATAAACATACAATTTTTACAAAAAGTTATTACAGATAATTGTTTCCATAAAATATCACAATCCTAAACTACTCTCCGTTATGTAGACTCATCTCAGATGGGGTCATCATGTAAGAAAGGAGGGACGAGCAATGGAGAGCAATGAAAAGAGTAACGGGGAACATCAAACACCACGCTCATTCCCTAATTCATGCCGTAGCATATGGTGACCGTATTTTCGGAAGTTCAAATTGGGACACCTAGTCTAAAAAAGTTTTTGTTTGGTGTGTGGGCCACTTCCAGGTGTGAGAAACAGCCTATAGATTTTTTATATATAGATATAGGTATAATGATTATGTTTAAATGCCATGCTAATTGATAAATATTAAATGTCGTATCATTTGATAAATCTTAAAAGATATACAGCCTATATAATATGAAAAATAATATTCATTATACAGAACAGCATGAATAGTATGATACCATTGATATAAAACTACATGGGTGCATATGCAAGTAGACAAGATGTTTGAAAGAACAGAGAAAATGAAGGTAAGAAAAAAAATTGAAGAAAATTTCTCAGAACTGAAAGACATGAGTTCCTAGACCAAAAGGATCCTTAAAAGCCCAGCACAGGGCTTCCCTGGTGGCACAGTGGTTGGGAGTCCGCCTGCCGATGGAGGGGACACGGGTTCGTGCCCCGGTCCGGGAGGATCCTACATGCCGAGGAGCGGCTAGGCCCGTGAGCCATGGCCGCTGGGCCTCCGCGTCCGGAGCCTGTGCTCTGCAACGGGAGAGGCCACAGCAGTGAGAGGCCCACGTACCACAAAAAAAAAAGCCCAGCACAATGAATGAATATAGATGTGCACCAAGGCACATCATTGTAAAAAATTAGACTCCACCATTTTTTTCTTTAAATGAACAAGCCAGTTTCTTTTTGTTTGTTTTTTTGTTTTTCTACTTATTTTTTGGCTGTGTTGGGTTTTCGTTGCTGCTCGCAGGCCTTCTCTAGTTGCGGCTAGTGGGGACTACTCTTCATTGCAGGGCATGGGCTTCTCACTGCAGTGGCTTCTCTTGTTGAGGAGCACAGGCTCTAGGTGTGTGGGCTTCAGTAGTTGCAGCATGCAGGCTCAGTAGTTGTGGCATGCAGGCCCTAGAGCACGCAGGCTTCAGTAGTTGCGGCATGTGGGCTCTAGGGCACGCGGGCTTCAGCAGTTGTGGCATGCGGGCTCAGTAGTTGTGGCTTGTGGGCTCTAGAGCGCAGGCTCAGTAGTTGTGGTGCATGGGCTTAGTTGCTCCGCGGCATGTGGGATCTTCCTGGACCAGGGATTGAACCCGTGTCCCCCTGCATTGGCAGGCAGATTCTTAACAACTGCACCACCAGGGAAGTCCTAGACTCCACCTTTTATGGAGTGTGGCAAGATCACTTTGTAGAAGAACACGTAGGATAGGAGACATTGGTGCAGCTATCTTTGGAAAATATAATCTGCCACAGTTTCCCTCCCAAATTTACATTCCTCCCAAATGCAAAATACACCCTGCTCTCCTAAACCCCTAAAGTCTAACTCCATTTCAGCATCAACCCAAACTCCAGGATCTTGTCATATAAGTCAAAACCAGGTGCAGATGAAGTTCCTCAAGTACAACTTTTGGGGTACAGCTCCACAGTCTGATTACTCATCTAAATACCTGTAAACTGAGGAGATAAGTTATACGTTCCCATATGTACAATGATGATACAGGCATAGGATAACCACAATAGACTTCCATTCAAAAAGAGGGAGAATAGGAGGCAATATGTAATCACTGGTCCATTGCAATTCTGAAATCCACATAGGCACATGTCTTATTTCCTTGATTTGGGCCCAATACCTCTTCCTGGTAATGATTTTCCATGACCTTTGACTCTATACTTTGAGCTTTTGGTTCCATCTTCTGAATCATACTTTCATTTCCATGAAACATTGCTTCAGTTTGTAGTGGAGGAGCTTTCTTGGCTTGTTTCCTGCCCACAGAAGTCTAGGGGTCCTAAGGTAACTTTTTGTTTTGTATTATCTCTATCCCCTTTAGTCCAAACTGGTGGTACTTCCCCCAATACAATTCTCTTGAAAACATAGGTTTTTCTTCATCAGACAAAAGCTGTACACACAAATCTCCCTGAGACAGGCCTTATTTGGGTTTTCTTAGGCTGCAATGAGACAACACCCTTAAGATCTTTAGGTCTTTTGTCTATCTGAAAGAGTCTAAGAAGCTCCACCTTGAAATCTTTCTGAGGTTTTAACAAACAGTACATCTTTACTCTAAGACCACATTTTTCTGACAGCACTCTGTATTTGATCTTTGCCTTGAGGCACTTTCTTACTTTGAGTATTTTTTCTGGTTAGAAAGACTGTCCCAAGCTCTCTATATTTCCTCTAAATCCTACCTGAAAACCAAACAGTTCGTTTACATTTCCTATTCTTTCGCATTACCAAAGGTAACAAACAGTATCGACAAACTTCCTGTCACCATATAACAGGGGTCCTCTTACCTCCAGCTTCCAATAACACTTTCCTCACTCTTTATTAAACCTTCATTGATAGCCTCCTTGAGGCCCATCAGACTTCTACTAACAGTCTCCTCAAGGTCTTTCTGATTTCTGCCTGCTGCCTGGTCTCAAAGCCAATGATGCATGTTTTAGGTTTTTGTCACTGCAGCAACTCACTCCCAGCAACAAATTTTGTTCAGACCTCTACTGCTGTGTAACAAACCACACCAAACTTGCTGGCATAAAAAATAAAAATTTTACTATGCTTGTGCATTCAGTAGGTTCAGGAATTATACAGAGTGCAGCAGAGACGCCCTGTCTTTACTCCATGATGTCTGGGACCTAAATTGGAAAGGCTTGAATGGCTGGGGTCGACGCAAAGGGTTGGGGATAGAATCACCTGGAGGCTTCTTCACTCACGTGTTGGGTGCCTAGACTGGGATGACTTGAAGACCAGGCTGGTGCCTGGGCTTCTTACACATGGCAGCTGGTTAGTAAGAGGGGTCCTGAGAGGGAATTTCTGAAAACCGAGATCCCAGAAACAGAATCCACATGGCCTTTTGTGACCTAGCCTTGGGAAGTCACAAAGTGTTACTTTATTATATTCATATTCAAGGGGAGGGCACATAGACCCCACTTCTCCATGGCAGGAATATCAAAGAATGTGGGGTCCTTTTTTAAAACTATACGCCAAAAACAAGGAAGAAAGAAGACAGGGAATCTGAAGGGTAATGGTGAAAGTCCAGAGATCCCTGATAACTGCTGTATAGCATACAGAGAGATAAAATAATAAAGATAAAGCAGATCAGAAGATTCTGGAGGAGACTTCTTTGAGGAGATAAAACAGAGAGAATAAATACATACAAATATTAATGTACTTGCTTCTGTCAGAGTCCTGGCAGTTAACAGATAATGCATTTAAAAAGGATAGCTGAGGAAAGTTTTTTAGAAAAAATATTTACAAAGGTGTGGACAGGGCTAAGGGGAAAGTGGATTACCTAGGGCCAGCAACAGTTAGGATCTGTTTTTACCCCTAGGCCTGAAGAGACAAGCAGAGGGAATGCTTCCTTGAATCCAGAAAGAGTAGGGACCATTGGACTTGAGCGGTGACCTTCAGTAGAGGAACAGAGCCAATGCAGCCCACAGCAAACTGGTAGAAAGAGAAACAAGTGAATAGATATCCCAATCTCACTCTCTCTCCTCCTGCCCTTCAATCTCCTGCCAGTACCTCCCACTGGCTTTAGCCCAAATGGAAGCCACAGGGCAAGGGAGCCTATGGATTAAAATCCATACAGATCAGCCCTCCAGAGCAGAGAAATGTAGAGAGTGGATCTGGAGAGGCAAGTGGAAAATAAATAGCACAGTACTAAAGGGAAATTTACTCAAGTGGGTAGAATTTGGTTCAGTTGGTGATAAGTCTACAGGAATTAACCAAACAAGAAAAAAGAGGGAGGCGGGTAATTGTAGGGGCGAGAAAATTGCACAAAATAGTTCAGGGGTCGACAGTGTTTGTATAGTTATAAAATATAAACACTGAATAATGATACAACAAAAACCTTGATATGAGTATACTGGGAGTTGTGGTGGGTGAGCAAAGGCACACATGTGCAGTAAAGGGTGTTAAAGGGCATTAGGGTTATATCTTACACAGCGGGAAGTCAATAGATAGCGCCTGGATTTGAAAAAAATCAAGAAGTAGCAACATAAGCTAGTCATTTATAGGTCTAGAAATAAATGCCAAATAAATCACTCTGAGTTGAAAGTGGTTATCTCTGAGGAAAGGGAAACTAAATTGAGAGTTGGAGGAATGCTTTTTTTTTTTTTTTTTTTTTTTACAATTCTTATAGAACTATTTCACTCTTTAAACTGTATGCATGTATAACTCTGATTTTAAAAAATAAATAAATTAGGAAAAGAATACTCAGCTTAGAAGGCTACCTGTTCTGTGACACCTTCCCTGACCCTTCAAGCTTAATTAAGATATCTGTCCTCTGGACAGTCTTATTCTTAGCACCTTAAACCTCTAGTTAGCTCAAATCACAAGTAATTTAATCACTGGCTTATTTGACCATGAGTACCCTCAAGGTAGGGACCATGCCTTATTAGTCATTGTTTCTCCAGCACCTGTCATAAACCAAGGCATAACAGGTATGTAAGAAATATTTCCTGAATTGAATGATCTCAGTCAATGGCACCAACACCCTACCAGTCACATAGGATAGAAAACTATCTTTCTAACCCCTCACTGAAATATCTTCCTGAGCTCTATTACCTCACTGCGATAGGCTGAATATTTGTGTCCCCTTCAAAATTCATATGTTGAAACCTGGGCTTCCCTGGTGGTGCAGTGGTTGAGAGTCTGCCTGCCAGTGCAGGGGACACGGGTTCGAGCCCTGGTCTGGGAGGATCCCACATGCCGCGGAGCAACTGGGCCCGTGAGCCACAACTACCGAGCCTGCGCATCTGGAGCCTGTGCTCCGCAACAAGAGAGGCCCGTGCACTGCAATGAAGAGTGGCCCCCGCTCGCTGCAACTAGAGAAAGCCCTTGCACAGAAACGAAGATCCAACACAGACAAAAATAAATAAATAAATTTATTAAAAAAAAGAAACCTGGGCTTCCCTGGTGGCGCAGTGGTTGAGAGTCTGCCTGCCGATGCAGGAGACCTGGGTTTGTGCCCTGGTCTGGGAGGATCCCACATGCCGCGGAGCGGCTGGGCCCGTGAGCCATGGCCGCTGAGCCTGCGCCTCCGGAGCCTGTGCTCCGCAACGGGAGAGGCCACGACAGTGAGAGGCCCGCATACCGCCAAAAAAAAAAAAAAAAAAAAAAAAAAAAAAGAAACCTAATCCCCAACGTGACTGTATTTGGAGATGGGGCCTTTAGGAGGTAGGTCATGAGGGTGGAGCTCTCATGAATGGGATTTGTGCCCTTTTTATAAGAGGCTCAGGGGAGCTTCCTCACCCCTTCCACCATGGGAGTATACAGCAAACAGATGGTCATCTATGAACCAGGATGCAGGGCTCAGCAGACATGGAATCTGTCAGCCTTGACCTTGCACTTCAAGCCTCCAGAACCGCAAGGAATAAATTTCTGTTGTTTATAAGCCACATAGTCTATGACAGTTTGTTATAGCAGCTCGAACAGACTAACCCACGGACCACAGACCTTCTGTCATTCTCTAAATACACCAAACCTCTGTGCCCTTGCTCATGCTGTTTCCTTGGCTAGAGATGCACTCCTTGCTCAGCTCCCATTCTCCATTATTCATCTTCTAAGGACCATCTGAAGCTCAAAATTCATAGTCAGAATGAATCTCTTCTTCCACTTATCCCAAAACATGAAATTCTACTTGGTACTTATTTAATAGCATCTTAATAATTATGCTTACTTCTGAATTTCCTCCTTGAGTTCATAAGCTCCTCGAGTTCAATTGGCTTATTCATCTTACATCCTTCAATAGCATGGTGTCTAGCATATAGTGGGTCCACAAACATTGTAGAATAATAGTGTTTTTCTGGTATGTAAACTGCCATTATTTCTGCTTCCTGTAAGAATGACAGTGAATTCCTTGAGGACCATGTCTGACACAGTGACTGGCATTTAGTAGGGCTTAATAATTTAAATTTAAAATTTTTTTAATTTTAAAATTGAATTTTAAAAATTAAAAGAAGACCAAAGGCCTCCCTGGTGGCGCAGTGGTTAAGAATCCGCCTGCCAATGCAGGGGACATGGGTTCAAGCCCTGGTCCGGGAAGATCCCACATGCCGCGGAGCAACTAAGCCCTTGTGCCACAACTACCGAGCCTGCACTCTAGAGCCCATGAGCCACAACTACTGAGCCCACGTGCCACAACTACTGAAGCCTGTGTGCCTAGAGCCCGTGTTCCGCAACAAGAGAAGCCACTGCAATGAGAAGCCCTCGCACAACGAAAAGTAGCTCCCGCTTGCCACAATTAGAGAAAGCCCATGCACAGCAATGAAGACCCAACGCAGCCAAAAATAAATTAAAAAAAAAAAAGACCAAGCAGTGAGTTTACTTCTCAGCCTTTATAAGGTATTTTTACTTTGCCTTTCTTCTTATCTCAATATAATTGAGGCTTCCACAGACTGACCCTTTCCTAATTATATATTTCCTGTTTGTTGCTTTTCAACGTGTACTGGTCCTCCACAAGTCAAGTTAGACTCCTTTATGACCCCTCGCAGTGTATGATATTTTCTACTTCTGCTAATATAATTATATTCCACTAGAATGAAAGTTCCAAATACTTCCTCTTACAATAAAGGTAGACTAAGTAATTTAGACCAATCCTCCTGGCTGAGAAAAACTGGATGAACTATTAAAAGCATCTATCTGAAGTCATCAAATGAAGAACGACAAGGCCAGGTATAAGAGGAGAATAAAATCCAAAGAGGTGAGCCCAGTGTTTGGTGCCACTCTTCCCAGTGGGCAGGAATTCTAAACAGAAGCGTCCATGGATTGAATTCAAGGAATCTACAAACTTGGATAGGAAAAAAATTACACCTTTATTTTTACTAACCTTTAACTGGAATTTAGGATTTCCTTCAACTATGAATGTAAACATAGTAGAATTAGCAGTTCCTGTGATATTTTCAACAATAGAAATCTCAGATATTTTCATATCATATTAAAGTTGTTACAGATATCTCACAATATCATTTATAGTCATCACCACTTCAAAAATAAGGTAATATTATACCCACTAGTAGTTCCAAGGGCCTCTGCTAGTCATGAAAGAGGCAGCTGATAGACTGAGCAGGTAATGGTTTTGAATTAATGTTAAGTTCTTGAGTTTTCAAATGATTTTTAAGACTTGGCAGCCAAAAAACTGGAGTTCAGGACCCACCAAGGCTGGGGAGAGGGACTCTGGTAAATCCTTCAGGCTCTGGTTGGCACCATGAAAAGCTATATCTGGAAATATTGATAGATCAGCCTTCCCTGATACTTAAGCCCAGCTTCAAATGATTTCAACCCCTGATTGAACTGAGGTAATCCAGGATTGTGAGTGCTCAAGCCATCTGCTAAAAGCAAATGTAAATCCTCTCTGAAGAAAGATAACATCATTCTAGGCCTCATATTATCTCTATAGTTTTTCATATATTGATACAATATACAACACTCAGCTAAAGGGGGGAAAAGTATACTACATGATAAGACAATGGAGTAAAAAACCAAGAGACAGAGTAGATAATAGACAAACACCCACAGAGAATCCAAATAATGAATGACGGACTGTTTATAACCATGCTTTACTATGGTTAAGCAAATGAAAGATAAGATCTAGTAAAGAAACCATTAAAAAAGAACTGAATGACAATTCTTTTTAAAAAAACTTTATTGAAGTATAGTTGATTTACAATGTTGTGTTAATTTCTGCTATACAGCAAAGTGATTCAGTTATATATATATATATATATATATATATATTCTTTTACATATTCTTTTCTGTTATGGTATCCTGTTAGCACAGGATATTGAATATAGTCCCCTGTGCTATACAGTAGGACCTTGTTGTTTATCCATCCTTTATATAATAGTTTGCATCTGTTAACCCCAAACTCCCAATCCTTCCCTCCAACTCCCCTCCCCCTTGGCAACCACAAATCTGTTCTCTATATCTGTGAGTCTGTTTCTGTTTCATAGATATGTTCATTTGTGTCATATTTTAGATTCCACATATAAGTGATATCATATAGTATTTGTCTTTCTCTGACTTACTTCACTTAGTATGATAATCTCTAGGTCCATCCATGTTGCTGCAAATGGCATTATTTCATTCTTTTTTTTTTTTTTTTTTTTTTTTTTTGCAGTATGCGGGCCTCTCGCTGCTGTGGCCTCTCCCGTCGCGGAGCACAGGCTCTGGATGCGCAGGCTCCGGACGCGCAGGCTCAGCGGCCATGGCTCACGGGCCCAGCCGATCCGCGGCATGTGGGATCCTCCCACACCGGGGCACGAAACCGCGTCCCCTGCATCGGCAGGCAGACTCCCAACCACTGCGCCACCAGGGAAGCCCCTATTTCATTCTTTTTGATGGCTGACTATATTCCATTGTATATATGTACCACATCTTCCTTTTATCCATTCATCTGTTGATGGACATTTAGGCTGTTTCCATGTCTTGGCTATTGTAAATAGTGCTGCTATGAACATAGGGGTGCATGTACCTTTTTGAATTATAGTTTTGTCTGGATATATGCCCAGGAGTGGGACTGCTGAATCATATGGCAACTCTATTTTTAGTTTTTTGAGGAACCTCCATACTGTTTTTCATAGTGGCTACACCAATTTACATTCCCACCAACAGTGTAGGAGGGTTCCCTTTTCTCCACACACCCTCCAGCATTTGTTATTTGTAGACTTTTAAATGATGGCTGAATGGCAATTCTAGAACTAAAAAATTATAATGATCATAAAAGGCTGCATATTGTATGATTCCAATTATATGACATTCTGGAAAAGGAAAAACTATGAAGACAGTAAAAATATCAGAAGTTGGGGTGGGAAAAAGGGATAAACAGGCAGAGAATTTTTAGAGCAATAAAAATACTCTGTATGATACTATAATGATGGATATATCATTACACATCTGTCCAAACCCAGAGAATGTACAATACCAACAGTGAACCCTAAGGTAGATTATGGACTTTGGGGGAAAATGATGTGTCAGTGTAGGTTCATCAATTGAAACAAGTGTACCACTCTGGTGGGATGTTGGTATGAGAGAAGCATGCATTTTTAGGGGGCAGAGGGTATATTAAAAATCTCTACCTTCCTCTGAAATTTGCTGTGAACCTAAAACTGCTCTAAAAATAAGTCTTTAAAAAACAAACAAGAAAAGCATATTTGAACTACTATTTTAAAACGAAGGTTTTCACAATAAACTAGAGGAATAAACTACAGAAAGTAAGCTAATTAAAATCCTCTTTGCTGCTGGAAATAAAATAAGAAAGAATGAAGATGCACTGTAGGGGAGGCAAGACTAAGAAAAGTATGAGAAATACTAGTAAACAAGTCCTAAGGTTTCTTCAAACTAACTTTCAACCATTTACAGTTTCTCCAACTTGCAATTTCATTTATTTTTTAAACATCTTCAGTGGAGTATAATTGCTTTAAAATGGTGTATTAGTTTCTGCTTTATAACAAAGTGAATCAGCTATACATATACATATATTCCCATATCTCCTCCCTCGTGCATCTCCCTCCCACCCTCCCTATCCCACCACTTTAGGTGGTCACAAAGCACTGAGCTGATCTCCCTGTGCTATGCGGCTGCTTCCCACTAGCTATCTATTTTACATTTGGTAGTATATATAAATCCATGCCACTCTCTCACTTCGTCCCAGCTTACCCTTCCCCCTCCCCATGTCCTCAAGTCCATTCTCTATGTCTGCGTCTTTATTCCTGTCCTGCCCCTAGGTTCTTCACTATTTTTTTTTTTTTAGATTCCATTTATATGTGTTAGCATACGGTATTTGTTTTTCTGCTTCTGACTTACTTCACTCTGTATGACAGTCTCTAGGTCCATCCACCTCACTACAAATAACTCAATTTCGTTTCTTTTTATGGCTGAGTAATATTCCATTGTATATATGTGCCACATCTTTTATCCATTCATCTATCGATGGACACTTAGGTTGCTTCCATGTCCTGGCTATTGTAAATAGAGCTGCAGTGAACATTGTGGTACATGACTCTTTTTGAATTATGGTTTTCTCAGGGTATATGCCCAGTAGTGGGATTGCTGGGTCGTCCAGCTTGCAATTTCTTTCTTCTTTCCTTTGCATTTAAAAGACTGATCACAAACAAAAACAAAACAATAATTGGAGTTAAGAACTCAATAGATGGGTTTAACAGCAAATTAGACATAAATGAAAGGAGAATTAATGAACTGTAAAATAGTCAGAAAAAAATATTCACAATGAAGCATGAAAGACAAAATGATGAAAAAATGCAGAAAAGTGCATAAGAGTGGATACCATGAAAAAGTCTAATGTTTGTGTAATTAGAATCCCAGAAGGAGTGAAGATAGTGGAACAGAAGTAATTTGAAAAGCTAAAAATTGAGAACTTTCCAAAATTGATAAAAGATGTAAGTTACACACTCAAGAAACACTGAGAGCCCCAAATAGTTTATAAATATAAAGAAAAGCAAACCTAGGCACATCATAGAAAAACTACCAAAAACCAAGGACCAAATATCCAAAAGTAGCCAGAGATTATTGTAAAAGGACAGATTATTTTCAAAGGTGTAAGAATAAGACTGATAGCTGACTTCTCAACAGAAACAGTGTAAACAAGAAGATAAAGGAATGGTATATGCAAAGTGCTAAAGGAAAATAACTGCCAACCTAGAATTTATATAAGAGAAAACTGGCCTTCAAAAATGAAGGTGAAAATTCAAATAAGGTCTATAGATAGTTAATAGTTTTCAAGTAATAAGTCTCTGATTTTTGTATTTATACTATGGTTATAGAAGACGTTAACATTGATGGAAGCTGGGTGAAAGGGTTATAGGAACTCAATAATATTTTTGCAACTTTTTTGTAAGTCTAAAATAATTAAAAGAGAAAAAAAGTGAAATAAAAATAGTTTGAATGATAGCTAACTTCAGAATGGAAGCTCCATGAAGTGTAAGATTTCTTGTCTGTTTTGTTCACTTCTATCCCCTAGTGTCTAGAAAACTAATAAAATGCACTCATAAATATTTTTGAATGAATGAACAGTAGCAGTAGCTATCATTTATTCAACACTTAGTATATCTTAGGTAGAATGCCAAGCACTTTACATTCATTATCTCATTTAAACCTTCTATCAGTCATGTAACATGGAATTTTATTTTATTATATGAGTCTCCCTATTTTATAGGTGAGGCTAAGCAACCTGCCCAAGGTCACATACTATTAAGTTAAATGGCAGGCTCTCGAACATAGATCTGATTCCAAAGTCTGTGTTGTTAACCACTACGCTACAGTGCTTTCATGTCACATAAAAATACTTCTTTCTTTTTCATTTATCCCTATTCTACTCACCTTTCCAGGTTATATTAGTCAGTGTTATTCAGAGAAACAGAACCAATAGTATATATATAAATATATGCAAGGAGATATAGCTTATCTAATTATGGAATTGACTCATATGATTATAGAGGCCAAGAAGTCCCATGATCTGCCATTTGCAATCTTGAGAACAAAGAAAGTTGGTAAATTCAACCAAATCTAAAGGTCTAAGAGCCAGGGAAGCCAATAGTATAAGTCTCAGTCTGAGTCCAAAGACCCAAGAATCAGGGGGCCAATGGTGTTAAGTTCTAGTTCAGGTTTGGAGGCTTGAGAACCAGGAGTGCCGACGCGCAAGCGCAGAAGGAAATGGAAATCCCAGCTCAAGCAAAGAGAGCAAATTTACCCTTCTTTACCTTTTTGTTCTAATCAGGCCCTCAGTGGATTAGATGATGCCCATATGCATTGGTGAGGACAATCTTCTTTATTCAATTTACTGATTCAAGTGCTCGTCTTTTCTGAAAACACCTTCATAGACACATCCAGAAATAATGTTTTACCAGCTACTGGGGCACCCCTTAGCTTGGTCAGGTTGACACATAAAATCAACCATCACAGAGGTCAAAACAAACTCCTCTATGATGTAACTACTGTAGTACCCATTATTTCACTTTATTCTCAGATCTCAGAGCACAATTTAATGCCATTATATAAGGTCTTGAATTGTTCTCTAGCTGTTAATCAATAAGCATTATCTCCTCAACCAGATTACACCCCCTTAGGCATGTGACCATATCTTACATTCCTATTGATATAGGCCACATTTGAAGCTCTATAACAATACTTGCTATTTCGGTAAAGGCATGAAGAAAAATATGTAGTTGGAAAAACCATGCAAGGAACAGTGTTTTGGGATGCTTTAGAGATAGGACCTGTATGGTTTAAGATTCTAAACAACAAATTTGACTCAGAAAAACACTACCTTAAAAAGGTGGTCTGGGTGGGCTTCCCTGATGGCGCAGTGGTTGAGAGTCCGCCTGCCGATGCAGGGGACACAGGTTTGTGCCCCGGTCCGGGAAGATCCTACATGCCGCGGAGCGGCTGGGCCCGTGAGCCACAGCCGCTGAGCCTGCGCATCCGGAGCCTGTGCTCCGCAACGGGAGAAGCCACAACAGTGAGAGGCCCGTGTACCGCAAAAAAAAGAAAAAAAAAAAAAAAAAAAAAAAGGTGGTCTGTGGACTTCCCTGGCGGTCCAGTGGTTAAGACTTCGCCTTCCAATGCAGGGGTTGTGGGTTCAATCCCTGGTCAGGGAGCTAAGATCCCACATGCCTCAAGGCCAAAAAAGCAAAACATAAAACAGAAGCAATATTGTAACAAATTCAATAAAGACTTTAAAAATGGTCCACGAAAAAAAAAAGGTGGTTTTTACATCAAGTTTTCTATAATACCTTTTTTTCCTTACGGCAAGTTAGCGGATGTTCAGGGCAATTTGGACAGAGCTGCACAGTTCTCTAGGTTAAACCCCCTTGAGAGGGCACATATATTACATAGAAGGTGAAGTCTGAGAGGGTGCAGATGAGCAATTACCCCCACACATGTAAATTGCAGCTTGTATGGTGTAAATATACTGTCTCTGCCTGGACCTGCCGGTGTAACATTCTCTCTTTGGGCTCTGTGGTTTCTCAGTACATCCAACTGTTTGGAGGCTGGAGCTTGGCTCAGCAAGCACAGATAAACAGCTTCCTGGAGCAAGCTGCCAGTGTGACGAGCAATGACCTCAGCAGAGAATGTCTGCTTTTCATTACCCTGAGCACATCACTGTACTGCTAGAGCTAAGAGCAGGAACAATACAAGCTGGATAGCCCTGACTAGCTCAGGTCTCCCATTACACCTTGAATTTTTAAAATCTTGGCAACCAGAGGAAAGAGGGTATAGACAGGAAGTGAGGAAATGGCTTTTTTGTGAAAAAAAAAAAAAAAGAAAAGAAGAAAAGAAAAAAGAAAAGCTTTCTTAGGCTATTCTCTGAATAAACTAAATAATGAGTGAAGTGGCTAACACTAAATGGCTAATAGTCGTGCAGAAAATCATCAAACGTCTTTAATCTCCAAACAGTGCAGGGTAAGCAAAAAGAGTTACAGAAAACAAGACAGACTAAAAGTCCTCAAGGTCTTCAACTTTGATACCATTTAAAGAGAAAGAAGAAGACTATCACTTTCCAAAAACGCCACGAAGTAGGAGCAAAGCAAAAATCCCAGAAAACTGGAGCTAAAGGGGAATGAGACTTGATGAAAATGAATTACATATAGTCAGATATTTTACACCTGTCATTTCACTAGATTTGCATAACAACCCTATGAGACAGGTATTTTCATCCCTAGCAATTGTTTTGACTTGGAAAATATAACACAAGTGGGGCTTCCCTGGTGGCGCAGTGGTTGGGAGTCCGCCTGCCGATGCAGGGGACACGGGTTCATGCCCCGGTCCGGGAGGATCCCGCATGCCGCGGAGCGGCTGGGCCCGTGAGCCATGCCCGCTGAGCCTGCGCGTCCGGAGCCTGTGCTCCGCAATGGGAGAGGCCACAAGAGTGAGAGGCCCACGTACCGCAAAAAAAAAATATATATATATATATTATATATAACACAAGGACCTTAACAAAGGCATTTGTTATTAATGCTATTTAATGACAAAGGGATAAATTCAAGGCTGCTTCTATGGCCACACCAGAAATGGTATTACCTACTGTGGCAGCCCCAGAACTCAGTAATCCTGGAATGATGAGTCTTCAAATAAATTTGCATGCTCATAACATTTTCTGATAAGGTAGTTTCTACCGTGCTGCTCAGAGCTGCATTTGTTAGCTGAAGAAAGAAATCACAGTTGTAGCCTCAGACAAGAACCTGGTTGGATATGACCCCTCTTGAAGGACCCTGAGAATTTGTTTTGTGGGGAAGTCGGAATGCAAAGATGCACCTGCCATGGGGCCAGAGGCTACGGACAAACATCTTAGTAAATCACAGTAACAGAGAGAAGCTTCATTTGACTTTCATTTCACTTTTCTCAGGGAAGAAGGACCTTTGTGTGGCTGCCAAAAGTCTAACTGTCCATCCTCCTTCCCCTTTCTCCCCTCTGGCCCCATCCCAGGTCATTAACAACCCTCTGGTTAAAGGTGCCAGATTGTGTCATTCTTTCCTGCTCTCATGCCAGGCCTGTGCTGCCAGCGCCACAGATCTTCGAGAGTTCTGAGCAAATTATGCAAGAAATTAAAAGCACTGATGAATTTAAATTGCTCTGTTGTTGATGAGGTAAAGTTTCTTAACTTCTGATTAGCTATTTTACATCGCTAATAGCACTACTGACATGTTACTTCAGATTTGTGTGTGTCTACCTGATTGCCAGAGGAGTACTCAGGGAATTATCAGAGTGACAAGGAATATCAGGGCTTGGATTGGACCAAGTAAAGGTTCTTTATATTATTTATAGATTAAAATAAATCAAGTAATTTCTCTAAGGGGAAATATTTTAGTGTGGAGAATTATACCTAAAATTTATACTAGCTAGCTGTAAAAGCAGCTCCCATGAAAACAGAAATAATATCGCCGGGTCTTGAGAATACTTCAGCCAAGGATGGAGTTCCTTCATTTCCTCTTATTGAACAGTTTCACAACAGCTAAATTTCTCTTAACTTGTAGCAGGGAGGGGGTGGGGAAGTAAGGTCTTTCCTGACAGGGAGACTCTGGGCCCAATTATTACTTCCATAACCTTTGACTGCAACTTCTAAATGTGTCAGGGGACCAGTGGGCTGTGAAATGGCTTCCTCAATTACCAGGTCAAGTGCTGCTGGATGGTTTCCTATAATCAAAACATGAAGGGACTGAAGAAGAGAGATGGATTCTAAGCAAATAAGCAGCTTCTTATGTCCTCAATGAACCTGGATTTTTAAGTTTCAAAATAGATTTTGGTGACTCTCAACTCACCACTATGTTTCCCTGGTGTCCTTTTGCTATAAGATACCTCTGGTAATATGGAAAAGAACCAGGATCCTCTATAGATTTCACAAATGATGGCTTAACAGAAATGCCTGGGCCAATAACAGTAAGGACAGGATTGCTTCAGCTATGGCAAAATCTATTCCTGGCAATTATCTGAGTCTGAGAATCCAGATGTTGACAATGAAAAATGGATAATTTTCTGTTACAGTGTGTCAACTCCAGCTAAGAACTGAACTATGGAAAAAAGATGGGGCTGAGGGGTAGGCCGGGAGAAGCACTACACCTTTTGAAGAAGCCAATGATAGGATTAGTCACCATTCCTTCACCATACCACATTTTGACTCAATTTAACAACAATAAATTGGGAAAACATGGAGCAGAAATGGCCCAGAGAAGTCTTAAGTCCACCCCTCATTCAAAGCTATGAGCCTGGAAATCAGTGAGTTCCTAGTTTGTTCTGATGTGTTTCTTGTTGCTCCAAATCCACTCCTCCGTTACCATGGGCACAAGAAGAACCCAAAACATTACTTATATGCTGGGTGGTGGATAATCCTAAAAAATTTGCCAATTTTAGAACTGAAAGTTTACACCCTGACCATTCTAGATTACTGAGGAGAGAAGTGGGTCATCTTTCATAGGGCTTAGAGCACCTGTTTTAAAAAAGAAGAAATAATACATATTTTATAATCTGCATTGCTTTCATTAAGTTACATTTTAAGTGATTTAAGAATATGCACTATTGGAATCTCCTTTTTTTCCTCCAAGAGTGAATTAATGAAGTTCACATTTCATGGACTTATTCTAATTAAAACAATAAAAAAAGGAATTTGAGGCTGGTACCTTTTACTACAAGAGTATATAAAAAAGCATGTAAGTTCCCAACTGAATTCTGATAATTAATATGTATCACAATGGAATTATTAATGTTCTTTTTCCAAAGATTGATAAATACTTCCATCTCCATATTTATACTATATATTAGATAACACAAATAATTTTATGACTAATTATTTTATTATTTTTACTTATTATATATGAGCAATGCATGAGGGAGGCCAATTACCTGTAAGATAGCTTTCTATGACTACTGTCTATTAAGGGTATTCCACTCTGAGAAGCAGCACATAAAATCAATCAAATTATCTTTTTTGGACACAGAAAGCCTAGGTAATAAAGGTGGACAAAAAGAAGGTAGGTCACCTGAGCTGAGATAACTTATCGGCTCTCAAATGGGATGAGCCAGTCATTCCATGGGATAAGCCCTCAAATGCCATCTCCTCCAAGGGGCCTTCCCGGCCATCCTATATATCACATTATCCTAGTTACTTCCTTGTTGTTTATCTTGTTACACTTATCAGCTGTGTAACCTCGGGAATGTTACTTTTGTGTGCATGAATTTCCTAACGTATAAAATGAAGATAATACTAATATTCCTCCTCATAGTATTTTGAGAATTAAATGAGATAATACATGTTATATGCTTAGAACCATGCCCAGCACATAGCAAGTATTTATTAACTATTAGCTATTGTCGTCATCGTCAGTTTACTTGTTTATTGACTATCTCCCTCACTAAACAGCTAGGTTCATGAGGGTAATTACCTTATTTGTCTTGTTCACCACTATATCTTCTTCACTGCCAAATACACATAGGCACACAGTAGGTGCTCAAAAATAATTACTGAATGAATGAATTCATGAAGGAATGCTGTCTTATATTCTCACATATCCTTAAAAAAACTTCCATCAATGAAGGATATCTGTATACGTACTTGAAACCAAAACAGTCATCATGAAAACTTCCCTAGGAAGGTAAAATCATCATTTAAAAAAAACAAAAACCAGACACTTGATTATAAAAAAAGAGTCCTCCTGGGCCCACCAACCAAGACCACAGAGTATCATTCTTTTCTATATTAGTATGTGGAGGTCAAGCTCTCTGATGCCACAGTGTTGTAACTATCAATTCAGCCTGGGAAGAAGGGTTCCCAAATGTGATAGGAATTCTCAGATTTCAGCCTGTTTTTCCTCTCATCATTATTTTCCAATGTCCTAAAAAAACACATTTCTCATTTTATCTTTACCACAAGAACCTGGTCACACTCTGCTGTGGTTTCTAAGTTACAGCTACTCTAGCCTCATTTACTTGTCTGTACTTCTTCAGAGGTCCTGACCCCGTGCCGACACTTGGTCTATTCTTAGAGTGGCACCTCTAAATATTAAGTCCTTTTACCTTTCATTGGTTGAAAGATGGCATTCAGAGGTAGAGGTTACACACAACATGAAAGAAAATCCTATGGGATTTCGTATACTTCTTTCAAGAGTGTCCAGAAGAACATGATCTGAAGAGCTCACAGTCTTGCAGACACACACACACACACACAGTACAGCTTAGCTACTCATGTTTTACAGCTTATCCAGATTTGCTGGAACAATCATGGATTTGTTGGAAAACACCAAGCACCAAGGAGTGACAGCACAGGTGAGAGGGCAAGCTGATCCACAGAAGAAAATCAGCAGAAAAACCTTCCAAAAACAATTTTGAAGAGTATTTTTATCATTGTTCAAAGGTAAATTATCCACCATTAAATGTATGAAAATCTCAATGTCTGAACTTGAAACTGAGAGATGGAAGTGCACACTTAACACATTTAAAAAAAAAATTATGTTTCCTATTGTTTAGAGACAGCTCCAATTGTATCCCCTCCAAAAGGACAATATAAAACATTTAAATGGCAATGAACTGAGGTCACCAGACAAAGCTATGTGATAAACTGTGTGAAGTACAGTTCATAAGGGAAATTTCAAAGAATCCAGAAACCATAGCTAGAAGAGATCTCATATTATTATCTGGTTAGGCCTCCAGCAACATTAGGCATTATAGAGACTTGGAGACAGTACAGAATAGTGGCCTTTGTAATACTGCAGATGAGGCTTGGTTCCTAATTCTGTCCTGTGTTAGCTTGTGAACTTAAAGAAGCTGTTTTAACTTTTCTGAGCCTCAGTTTCCTCATCTATAAAATAGAGATAATAATATTACCTACTTCAAAGAATTATAGCTGCTGAAACATAGTATGAGTTTAATAAAACATTTTTTATTATAATATATAATTATTACGTTATTTTTATTAGCACATTAGACTTTATTATACCCATTTCACAGATGAGGCAACTGAAGCCCAGAAAATTTCAGAGGGACTTCTCTGGTGGCACAGTGGTTAAGAATCCACCTGCCAATGCAGGGGACATGGGTTCGATCCCTGGTCCGAGAAGATCCCACATGCCACAGACCACATGCCACAGAGCAACTAAGCCAGCGTGCTACAACCACCGAGCCGGCGCTCTAGAGCCCGCAAGCCACAACTACTGAAGCCTGCGTGCTCTAGGGCCCATGCTCCACAACTACTGAGCCCGCGTGCTGCAACTACTGAAGGCTGTGAGCCTAGAGCCCAAGCTCCGCAACAAGAGAAGCCACTGCAATGAGAAGCCCGCGCACCTCAATGAAAAGTAGCCCCCGCTTACTGCAACTAGAGAAAGCCCGTGCGCAGTAACGAAGACCCAACACAGCCCCCCCAAAAAAAAGGAAAGAAAGAAAATTTCAGAAATTTTCCCAAGATTATGGAGTGAGGACTTATAAGGATAGGAGCTCTTTTTCCTCCCAGGGCAGAGCTCTTTTCACTTCATTATGCTTCTATAAATCAATACAAAACAGAGGTCTGCAAAAGAAGGATTTTCAGTAGATAAATTCACAATCAAAGGAAAATCAGGAACTTCTACCATTCAGGTCTCCTTGTCTACCAAATACTACTTCCTATTCAATCATATACGCACACCTTTCAAGTTGAGTTTTGTTTTTTGGGTTTTTTTTTAAGGATTTTGGAGCTTTGATGCTGGCTCACCTCTTAAAATAATTTGCCTCAGGCCAATATGGTGTTTTAGAGTCATAGAAATGTCAGGTAGAATGGCCATTACCAAAAAATCTAGAAACAGTAAATGCTGGAAAGGGTGTGGTGAAAAGGGAACCCTCCTGCAGTGTTGGTGGGAATGTAAATTGATACAACCACTACAGAGAACAGCACAGAGGTTCCTTAAAAAACTAAAAATAGAACTACCATATGACGTAGCAATCCCACTTCTGGGCATATACCCTGAGAAAACCATAATTCAAAAAGAGACATGTACCAAAATGTTCATTGCCGCTCTATTCACAATAGCCCAGAGCTGGAAACAACCTAAGTGTCCATCATCGGATGAATGGATAAAGAAGATGTGGCACATATATACAATGGAATATTACTCAGCCATAAAAAGAAACGAAATTGAATTATTTGTGGTGATGTGGATGGATCTAGAGTCTGTCATACAGAGTGAAGTAAGTCAGAAAGAGAAAAACAAATACTGTATGCTAATGCATATATATGGAATCTAAAAAAAAAAAAAGAAATGGTACTGATGCGGCAGGGCAGGAATAAAGACACAGACATAGGGAATGGACTTGAGGACACGGTCGGGGGGCTTGGGAGGGGGAAGCTAAGGCGAAGTGAGAGTAACATCGACATATATACACTACCAAATGTTCAATAGCTAGTGGGAAGCAGCAGCATAGCACACGGAGATCAGCTCGGTGCTTTGCGATGACCTAGAGGGGTGGGATAGGGAGGGTGGGAGGGAGGCTCAAGAGGGAGGGGATATGGGGACATATGTATGCATATGGCTGATTCACTTTGTTGTACAACAGAAACTAACACAGTATTGTGAAGCAGTTATACTCCAATAAAGATCTATTAAAAAATGTCAGGTATGTGCCATTCACATAGATTATGTAATTTTTAGTTTTCTAAGGACAAGAAACTGCTCACTTGGCAACTAGATTTCTATCAGCACTGTGGAAAAAAGTTTTAAGATTTTTTTCCCAACAGTGTAATGCTAGATAAAAGCAGTAAAAGATAAAAGCTATAGTCAATAGCATTTGGAAACAGTTATAAGCCTTACTAGAGTTCGGTATTAGTTACATACACCAGTGGGTTCACTTTTGGAGTGCTATATACATGGTATACAGCTTTTTTTTTTTTTTTTTTTTTTTTTTTTTTTTGCTGTGCCGCGCGGCATATGGGATCTTAGTTCCTGATCGGGGACCTAACCCGTGCCCCCCATAGTGTAAGTGTGGAGTCCTAACCACTGGACCGCCAGGGAATTCTGGTATACAGCTTCTTAAATGGCAGGATATAGAACTTTATCAAAAAGAATCAAGAAAAAAGACAGAAAGAACAAGGGACGGTCCTTATTCATAATAAGACCAAGAATAAGAGTGGATAATATACAATAACCTAAAATACAGATACAGCTGTAGATTCAACATTTACCTAACACCTATCATACAATAAGCATCATGCCAGGTATTGGGAATACAGGGATGAAGAAGAAATGATGCCTACCCTCAAGGAACCAGCACAGTAGGGAAAAGACTTATAAAGGAGACGGGGGAGGGAGAATAGAGTAAAATGAAAAAAGCCAGGATGAAGCATTGTCCCCAGAAGAATCATATTTCATTTGGCAAGGAGCCTCAAGGGTGCTCGTACAGATTAAATAGCCTAGAAACTTGACCCCTAGGCTTGTCAGTTCTGTAAAAGCAAGCAAGGCTATTCAATCTCAGTCTTTATTCCTAGCCCACCTCATTTGCTTCAGCCCATACCTCAAGAACAAGCGAGATTCCTTGCTCTACTTCACCCTCCTTTAGAAGACTGGGAGAAGAGAAGGGACCAGCTCTGATCCTGGAAAGCCTGTTTTTCCCAGGAACTTGAAATTCTAATCCATAAGAAATCTAGATTTTGTTTGCAAGACTTATAGCTCAGCAAAAGAGCTAGGGGGAGTCAAGAATTCCCCTAACAGCAACCCAAGTTAAGGCCATTAGAAGAGATGTCTGATCTTCAAGGAACCTCTGGAGAACAGAAAGGAAAAAGAAATTGTTTTCAAGGAGGATAGACTTGAGCTCATGATGCACCATAAGTAGAAGCCTATAAGAGGCTATTCTTCCTTTTTTAAAATGCTTACAATAAACCAGAAAAAAAGGAAAAAGAAGACTTTTGTCTTCTTATATTATTCAACATATTATATAAACATATATATAACATATAACATATATATTATGTTATATATAACATATATATGTTTATATATAAACATATATAACATATAACATATAACATATATATTATTATGTTATATATAACATATATATGTTTATATATAAACATATATAACATATAACATATATTATTATGTTATATATAATAACATATATATTATTATATAACATATATATTATTCTTATATTATTCAACATATTATATAAATATGTTGGCATTTTGGTAATAAAAATAATTTTTTGTATTTCTTTAGCATATCCTTTCATGAAGACCAAGGTATTTTAAACTGATTATTTCATTCAGCCTAAAAACAGTTCTGTGATACCAAAAAGAAAGAAATAGGTAAGAGAGATTAAGAGATTTCAGTTGCAAAATAAATGACTTATCGGTATGAAATGTACAGTGTGGGGAATATGGTCAATAACTATGTAATGCCTAAAAAAGAAACAAAAACAAAAAACTATGTAATATCATTGTATGGTGAACTATCACAACTAGACTTATTTCAGTGATCAGTTTCAAATGTATAGAAGTATCAAATCACTATGTTGTGTAACAGGAGCTAACAGTGTTATAGGTCAATAATTCAAAAACAAACTCATAGAAAAAGGGATCAGATTTCAGGTCATCAGAGGTGGGTGGGGGATAGGAGGAATTGGATAAAGGCAGTCAAAACTTCCAATTATAAGGTAAACAAGTACTAGGGATGTAATAATGTACAAGATGATAAATATAATTAACACTGCTGCATGTTACAAATGAAAATTGTTAAGAGAGTAAATCCTAAGAGTTCTCATCAAAAGAAAAAAGTTTCTTTCTATTTCTTTAATTATCTATCTATATAAGATGATGGATGTTCACTAAACTTATTATGATAATCACTTCATGATGTATGTAAATCAAATCATTATGCCATGCACCTTAGACAGTACTATACGTCAATTATATCTCAATAAAACTTGAAGAAAACAATTTTTTTTTTTTTTTTTTTTTTTTTTTTTGCGGTATGTGGGCCTCTCACTGTTGTGGCCTCTCCCATTGAGGAGCACAGGCTCCGGATGCACAGGCTCAGCGGCCATGGCTCACGGGCCCAGCCGCTCCACGGCATGTGGGATCTTCCCAGACCGGGGCATGAACCCGTGTCCCCTGCATCGGCAGGCGGACTCTCAACCACTGCGCCACCAGGGAAGCCCCAATTTTTTAATAAATTAAAAAATAATCATTTTGACTTTTACACACTCCAAGCATACTTTTTTTTTTTGGTACGCGGGCCTCTTACTGTTGTGGCCTCTCCCGTTGTGGAGCGCAGGCTCCGGACACGCAGGCTCCGGACGCGCAGGCTCAGCGGCTGTGGCTCACGGGCCTAGCTGCTCCGCGGCATGTGGAATCTTCCCGGACCGGGGCACGAACCCGCGTCCCCTACATCGGCAGGCAGACTCTCAACCACTGCGCCACCAGGGAAGCCCTCCAAGCATACTTTATAAAGAAACACTACTCCTCAAAGATATAATCTGTGAAAGATGTCCTGCCTCTAGAAATAATCTTAAATCATTAAGTGATTGACACAGCATCCTGTAGAAAGAAAACTGCAGAGGAATATCATCCTAAGCATTTCCATGAAAAAAGCCAGCCAAGAAAAACACAGGCTAAAGGAACACTGACTAAAGGAAATCAGAGTGAATATTCTGAATAACAGGGAAAGTTAAAAATTATACGAGGAACCTAAAAAAAACAGATCTAATAGATCAAACAAGCAGCAGTTGAACTTTTATAGTTATCACCACTCATGAGACTTATCATTGGACAAAACTAGCTGCACCAAAGGCATGTTCCAAAACCTGTTTGGGCAGCCCTCAATCAGTCTACCAAAACTAAGCATTCACTGCCACTACATAATCAGCATTGTCCTGCTCTACTTTTCATGTATCTTGCCTGCTTCCAAAAGCCTCCTCTGGGCCCACGCTATAGGCAAAGCACTCATGTACTTACTATTCAGTGAAGAACCTGGCAATGCCATATTGGCTAATATCTTCCTTGTTCTCTAGCAGCTGGCATACTGCATCCTCCATGTATGTGAGGACATGGCGCTGGGCTACAAAAACAAACACAGAAAGAGAAAGTGAGAGGGATACAAAAAAAAAGTCCTTCCAATCCCAGTAGGCCATGAAAGTCAATCAAGGTGTTGGTTCTGTTCTAGGAAGTGGACTGGAAAAGGCAAACCAAACTTGCTGGCCCTAACTGAGCTGGTCTCAATGGGTAGAATGGGAGATGCTGTAGAACATAACCTATTGCCATGTGATTGGCTGTTAGTATTAATATCAACCCTTCACTCCTCATTTCAGTGATTAGGGTGAGGAGCTTTAGCACCATTTAGCAGATACACCTGGGAATTCTTTCTTCGTACCTCCTTCCACCCTCTTCCACTTCTGCATGTCCCAGAAATTTATCCCAGGGAGTAATGATTCTATGCCTGAAACATGGATGATCTGACTGCAAGGAAACCTCAATTCTTTAATTTAAAAAAAAGTCACTGAAAAAGTTTAAGGACCATGAAGATTTCAGTAAAGTTGTCATAAGTTATTAACCTTGGTAAATAATAAGACCATGAAATCTGTGTGGCCCGATTTATCAGAAATCATGTTTTCTACATTTGTTGTGACGGGTAAATGTGTGACTTAATCATGGGCTTGTAATACAGGGTGTGATGAGTAGAATTAGACAGACCTGGGTTGGAATGATGGCTCTGTCTGATAGCTTAATCTTGGATAGTTATTTAATCTGCACCTGTTTTCTTCTTTATCAAGTGTGGAAAGAAACATTATTTAGTTTAATTAATTTATTTATTTATAAATTGAAGTACAGTTAATTTACAGTGTTGTGTTAGATTCTGGTGTACAACAAAGTGATTCAGTTATATATATATGTTCTTTTTCATATTCTTTTCCATTATAGGCTATTACAAGAGATCGAATATAGTTTCCTGTGTTATACAGTAGAACCTTGTTGTTTATCTATTTTATATATAGTAGTTTGTATTTGCTAATTCCAAACTCCTAGTTTATCCCTTCCCCCTTCCCCTTTGGTAACTGTAAGTTTGTCATCTATTTCTGTGGGTCTGTTTCTGTTTTGTAAATAAGTTCATTTGTATCATAATTTATTTTACTTATTTTTTTATACATTTATTTATTTATTTTTTGGCCACATTGGGTCTTCGCTGCTGCATGCGGGCTTTCCCTAGTTGTCGCGAGCGGGGGCTACTCTTCGTTGCGGTGTGCGGGCTTCTCATTGCAGTGGCTTCTCTTGTTGTGGAGCACAGGTTCTAGGCCTGCGGGCTTCAGTAGTTGTGGCACGTGGGCTCAATAGTTGTGGCTTGTGAGCTCTAGAGCGCAGGCTCAGTAGTTGTGGCACACAGGCTTAGCTGCTCCGTGGCATGTGGGATCTTCCCGGACCAGGGCTCGAACCCATGTCCCCTGCATTGGCAGGCGATTCTTAACCACTGCACCACCAGGGAAGTCCCTGTATCATATTTTAGATTCCACATATAAGTGATGAAAGAAACATAATTTAATTCTTTCTCAAAACATGGTCAATCAACTTCTTGATCTGAATCCCTTGAGACACCCTGTTAAAATACAGATTGATCATCTGACAATATCTCAGACTTGGTGACCTTAAAATTCTAACTGGAGCCCAGTAATTTTTAACAGGTACCCTTGATGTTTCTGATGTAGTTTAAGAATCACTGGTTAAGAACTTGGGCTTTGGAGTTCCAAGACACTTGAGTTCCATTCTCAGCCCCACCAAATGCTAGCTGTGTGACCTTGAGCAAATTATCCTGCAAGCCTATTTCCTGTGGATAATAATACCGTTACTATTCATAAACCACAATACCTGGTTTTCTTGATAACATATTTTATTAAAAGCCTATGTCAAAGGGCTATTGGAGGTTTACTTCAGTAATACAGCAGAGCTTCTAATATAGCAGGTGCTCACCAAATGCTTGTTCCCCTTCCCTGAGTTTTGTCTTTAGGTATAACAGTGGTATCCTGGCACACTTCATATAGAAACTTCCAATTCAGTACTTCCATTTACCATCCTATTTTTTTTAAAAAAGCAAAACAAACAAAACAACTTTCGTCTGGAACAGTAAGAACAAAAAACCCAAAAGTAATAAATATCCTGCCAAAAGCAGTTCCACAAAGTTGTTACTGAGATGGGCATTTGCCTCTTTCACATTTTCATCCTTCAGGAAAATATGAAAGAATTACCTAAAATTTGTAAAAATAGGTACTTCAAAAAAACATTCCTGAAGTCCTGGTAGTTTAGTAAGACTTATAAAGCAAATAAGTTTATCTACCCAAGCTGTACTCAAGTGAGTCTTTATTTGACAGTGGTTACCTAAAGTTTCACCATGTTTACACCAGCCTAAAGTCCAGATGAATGACATGTTTACATTCCATGACTTATTCTATCAATATGAGTGCTTCCCAAAGCTAACAACTATCAGCTACCACAAACATTCTCTAACCCTGACCTCAGAAAAAGATGTGAAAACAAAACCAGTGCTTCATCAACAGTTCATCCAAATGGAAAACTATTTCGCTAAGAAATGACCAAAACTGACAGTGAAGTCGTGAGATAACACATGACAATCTCTTGGGACTTCCCTGGCGGTCCAGTGGTTAGGACTCGGTGCTTCCACTGCTGTTGGCCCTGGGTTCAATCCCTGGTCAGGGAACTAAGATCCTGCAAGCCACGTGGCATGGCCAAAAAAAAAAAAAAAAGATGATTTCTGGCATTAATTGTTATATAATTAAGCATATATGAAATTGGGAAGAAAAAAATGGCCAAACCAACATTAAAATCAGGTATACTTTCACCTCTGAGTTTCCTTCCCTTATTCCACTCACTTATCCTGGTCTTACAAAAAGATTTCTTCCTTGGGCTATGTAGGCTTTTATGACTTAGATCTACCTAAGGCTACTACAAGATTAGGGGTGTTTTTGTTGTTGTTTTTTTGTTTTGTTTTTTGGTTTGGTTGTTTGTTTTGTTTTTTGATGGTAGAAATGGAAGAGCTCTACTTAGAAGCAAATCCTGCTGCTTCTCCCTAGCTCCAGGGAGTAAAAGTCAATGTGAAAGCTCTTTAAGGGAGAAATGTTTTCAGAGCAGTTAAAATCAAAGGACTTTCGTCCTCCTCAAAAAAAAAGAGGACTTTTCTGGAAAACAGACTTTGCATGAGGAAAAAAAAAAAAAAAAAAGCAGAGGGGGAGAGGGGAAAGGAAAAAAGAAAACAAATATAAATAAAGGACTATATTTATTTAACATTCAGCTACCAATCAGACATTTAGGGTTTAATATTACATATAATAATGATAATAACAGCTCTACCAATTTTGAGGACCTGTGCAACTTAATGAACAACAATGGGCCAGAGACTGTGCTAATTGTTTTACATGAATGATTTTATTTAGTCTTCACAACAATCCTATGATAGATATTTTGATCATGTTTCTGTTTTACAAATGGGAGAACTGAGATTTATAGAATTAAAGTAACTTGCTCAAGATCACACAGCTAGTGAGAAGAGAAGCCAAGATTCAAACCAAGGTGTGTCCTACCAAGAACCCATGCTCTTAACACTATACACCACACTGCCTCATCACTGACACTTTATAATCAGTTTTAGAAATAAATATGATCTTCATTTTACACAGAGCACAAAAGCAGGGGTGTATGTTGATAGTAAAATCATCTGAGAGATGTGGTCCACTTGTGTCCATGCGAATTCATATGTGTGTATGTGAGTGTGTATGTGTATATCCTGTCCCCACCTGCATAGGTATGCATGCTAATCAGCATTTGTGTGAAGTTAAAACTTGTCCCCAAATTTCAAAGTTTCTTACAAAGAACCACCCCACCACAAAGTATTCACCCCACCCATTCCTAGTTCGGAAAGTAGAAACAGAAAGCCCTAGTGCTCTTTTCATCTGTGCGCGAAGCGAAGGAGCTAAGAAGAGCCAGCAGAGGTAGGAAGAAGTTCCTCCCTGAGAATTTCACACAAGCCAAGTGCAAAGAGCTCTCTCTAAATTGCTGCTCCCTAGTGGTTTCCTTCATGTGCAGTTCTTATCATTCCAATGTTCCTTCTGTGGTTAAGGGTACCACCCAGCCATGGAAAATTCCTTGTACTTTACCAAACTTCAGCGAGACAGAAGTTCAAAGCTCTTGTCTGGCAATAAAACATGGAGGGTGTCATTTCATGTTATTTTTTAAATGCAAAAGAATAAGCTTTAATTTATGTGAATGATTAAAGAATAAAAACTGCACACCTGCACCCCTGGAGGGCAAAGATATCTGGGCACCTTAGCTGCCCTCTTGGAAAAGGAAAAGCATTTCAGATTGGCTTTTTCTCTTCTGCTTTGCTGTGATTTCCACAAGACCAGGATTAAGTTTTCTGACATGAACCAATATGCTCTATTGTTCTGAAATCCACACTAAGGCCCAAGAGTCCATGTCTTGCTCAGATAGCATCATTCACAAGGTTCATAGAAAGATCATACAGTGTTTACTTATCTTTTACTTAGATATTTCAGTGCAGTGTACTGAAGCTATAAGTGCTTATCTCAGACTGCACTGCACTGCACTAAGTAAAAGATAAGTAAATAGGGCTTCCCTGGTGGCGCAGTGGTTGAGAGTCCGCCTGCCGATGCAGGCGACACGGGTTCGTGCCCCGGTCCGGGAAGGTCCCACATGCCGCGGAGCAGCTGGGCCCATGAGCCATGGCCGCTGAGCCTGCACGTCCGGAGCCTGTGCTCCGCAACGGGAGAGGCCACAACAGTGAGAGGCCCGCTTACCACAAAAAAAAAAAAAAAAAAAAAAAAAAAAAGATAAGTAAATACTGTATGATCTTTATATGAACCTTACGAGTGAAAGCAATTGTGGATCAGAAACTTCTTGGTTCTCCGTTGAATCACCTCCTGCTGATCACTTAATCTCTATATACCAGTCACTCTTGCTATAAAATGGGTATGACATTAAGACTATGTCTAATAATAAACTGCTTCTTTAGAATACATTTGATATACACAGAAGGTAACATATTAATGATTATGTTATTATTGCTACATACTAATTTTACAGATTAAAACAACATAGCAATTTATTGCAATGGTTAAGAACATGGGCTCTGGAGTCAGGCTGACCTGGATTTGATTTCTAGCTCTGGTACTTATTAGCTGTGTGACTTGAAGCAAATTACCTAATCTCTCTGCCCTTTTCTGTAAAACTGGGAAATAATACCTACCACCTAAGGTTGTAGTGAGGAGTAAATAACTTATGTAATAATCTTAGTATAGTGCTTGGCACATAGTAAATATGCAATAAACATTAGCTATTATGTTTATTATTGTCGTTTTATTACAGTTGTTACTACATATCCCTCCCAAACATCGCAACTCACAAGACATTGGGTTTCAACATTAATGAACACCCAGAGGCCAACCTACTATAGCCCCCTACTCACTTATTTAAAGTTCTGCTCATCTAACCAAGGATGTTTACAGATTATCTTCAAGGATTCCTGGGCTATATAAAACCCTACACATATGATAATACACATAATCTATACCCATTTCAGCTATAGCCTTTAAAGTTGTGGGAAGCATTCACTTATTAACCGTTAATTACTCAGGAGGCTCTAATTTATACGGGTAAAGTCCAAAACTATTTCTTTTTACTCTCTTCCCAAGCCTAAATACCATCAAAGCATTAGCTATTTATTTTGCAATTAAATGATAAGGGGTCCCATTTGAAAATGTTTGCTTGACAGGCTACCTACATCATTTAGACCACTCATTTTATTATATTATTATTTTATACAGAGTCCCTGTATTAGAATAAACAAGTTTCCCTAGAAAATATTCACATGAATTACAATATGTGATATTAATAGATACAAGAGCAAGAGCAGTCTAAGTGAAAAGCAGAGTACATACATATATTCAACTTTAAATCTGACTTTCTTCTCCCTTACCAGAGTCCTTCTGAGACACATTTTTGTCTCTGAAGCCTCTTGAGATTTAGATGCTGGCTGGCACAAATAAGTGCTGAATTAAATTAAGACTGTTCTCTGAGATTAGAAAAGTAACCCTGCTAACCAACGACCTGTCATGTAAACTGTTTAGAAGCTTCAAGTTTAATATCATATATAAATCACTAACATGATATAGTATTTGATCTTGTGAAGTAAATATAGATAGCTTAATGGTTTAAAAAGTTAATAAACCTCTAAAACTAATTATTTACCTCCTCCATCTTTACTAGTATGTCCTGATCCAGGGACACAGTATGTTCTGGTAAAATATTTTATCACCCATACAAGACCATCTTTGATCTTAGACCACACTAGACCAACTTCCTTTGACCAAAGGAGATGGGGAAATGAGGAGAACCAGCATATGCAATACTTATACAACCCAATGAGGTAGGAAATAGACTTTTTTGAAGCTCAGAGACGTTAAGGAACCTGCTCAGTCTTAAAAAATGGCTGAGCTAGAATTCAAACTTAAGATTTAACTCCAAAGCCCATGCCCTTCCACTTCAACCCTAGCTCTCAAAAACAAAAACAAAACAAAATAAGAAAAAGCCAAGAACCTACAATGTGTCCCATTTTACACTGTATTATCTAGAAAACGCCGGCTCTCCATTGTTAATACTAGAAAAGAAACTTCAATTGGTAAATCAGATAAAGTATTGGCATGATCTTTAAACTTAAAAAAATGTTTATTTATAATTACATACTTAATTATTTTTAAAGATTCAAACAATATAGAAAAAGTTAAAAACCAATCCCAGTTCCCAATCAGTTTGGTACTCATACTTTAAAAAATATATAAACACAGTTTGTGAGCTTGGTTTTGTTTTTAAGTAAATGACATATACTTTTCTGTACCTTACTATTTTCACTCAACCATGTTTGGAAATCTTTTATGAAACAATATGGAACCAACTTATTTGCCAATGGTAAATACTTCTCTATTGATAAATACTCAGGTTGTTCCCACATTTTCACTATAGCAAACTGTGCTGGGTTGAAAATTGTTGTACTTGTTTTCCTGTGCATACGTGCAAGAGTTTTTCTAAGGCAGATATCTCAAAATTGAATGGACATGTCACAGGATGCACATATCCTCATAGTTTTTTTTTTTTTTAGTTTTATTGAGAAACAATTGACATACATTACTGTGTAAGTTTAAAGAATACAGCATAATGGCTTGATTTACATATACTATGAAATGATTATCACAATAGGTTAAGCTAACATCCATCTTCAAATATAGATACAATAAAAGAAAGAAGAAAAGAAAAAAAGAAAAATTTCTCCTTGGATAAGAGCTCTTGGGATCTACTCTCTTAACAACTTTCCCATACATCATACAGCAGTGTTAACAACAGTCATCATGCTGTACTTAACATCCCCAGGACTCATTTACCTTATTCCTGGAAATCTGCACCCTGTCCTACCATCACCCCCACCATCCTCCTATTCTCCCTCCCCCAACCCTCCGCCTCTGGCAACCACATGTCTGATCTCTTTTTTCAGAGTTTGGTGGGGTTTTTTATATTCCACATATAAGTGAGATCATAGAGTATCTGTCTATCTCTTTCTGACTTATTTCATTCAGCATAATGCCTTCAAGGGCCATCCATGTTGTTGCAAATGGTAGGATTTCCTCATTTTTTATGGCTGAATAATATTCCAGTGTGTGTGTGTGTGTGTGTGTGTGTATTTTTTCCACAACTTCTTTATCCATTCATCCATCAATGGACACTTAGGTTGTTTCCCTATCTTGGCTATTGTTAAGTATGTTGCTATGAACATGGGGATGTAGGTACCTTTTCCATTTTGTGCTTTTGTTTCCTTTGGATATATTCCCAGAAGTGGATTTGCTGGATCACATGGTAGTAGTTCTATTTTTAATTTTTTGAGGATTCTCGGTACTGTTTTCCATAGTTGCTGTACCAACTTACAATCATAACAACAGTACACAAGAATTCCCTTTTTTCCACATCTTCATGTTTACTAGATATATATACACAGTTGCTTTACAAAGCGTTATTCCAATTTATACTCCTCCCCACCACAAGAAAATCTGTTTTCACTATGACTGTTTTCACTAAGGCTTTGTGATTTTTGCCAATTTAACAGTTATAAAATAGTTTCTCACTGTTGTTTAAATAGTTTAGTCTTCTTAATTACTTAATTAAATAAAGTTAAGCATATTTTCATGGTTACTTGTATTTCTCTTCTGTGAATAATCTGCTAATATCCTTTGCCCATTTTCCTCTCTGGTTGTCTTTTTTCTTTCTTGACTTGGAGGTTTTTCTAATTCTCTATATGTGCAAATATGGGTTTTCTACCTTATGGGTTTTCTTCTCATTTGTTTATGGTACCTTTCATTGCACAGAAGTTTAAAATGTTGATATAATCAAAAGTATTTATCTGTGTCCTTTGTGCTTTGCGTCTTGTTCAAACAGGCCTTCTGTACTCCAAGTGTATAAACCTATTACCCTATATTTTGTTCTGGTATGATATTTAATTTAAGCTAATTACGTCCCTTACCAAAATTGTGAGTTCACAATTAACATAGTCAGTATGATACAAAAAGAAATTTAAAACTTGTGGTGGAGAAAAATAAAGTAAAAGTGTTAACCCAAAATCAAGCTTCTCTAAACACTAACTAGCTCTGAATATAAAACAGCTGCATGTCAAGTTTAACTTTGGGCCCCCAGAAAAAAACTGTAAATGAATCACAACTTCCAGATCAATATCTTGAGAAATATCCTTTATATAAATGCAGGAGGCCTCGCTCTTTTAATAGCTCTTGATCATTACAGAGTTTGCTTAATGGTAGCTAAACCTATAAATATAATAAAATGACAGCCAACATTTATTAAGTTCTCTATGCAAGACAGCATTCTAAGCATTTTATAGGTAATAATTCATTTACTGTTCAGAACAATCCTATGAGATGGGTACTTTTATTATATTTCCATTTTACAGGTGAAAAAAGGAAGACTCAGACATGCAATTTACCTAAAGGTTAAAGGGCTGGTAAGCAGCAGAGACGGGATTTGAATCCAGGCCTTTGATCTGCACTACACTATATTGCAGCCCTTAAAGAGCTACGGAGCATATGTATCAAATGGAATTTTCTAAGAACAAATGTACAAATTAAGGAAAGATCTTTTACATTAACAGTTATAAAACAGACAAAACTAATACATTGCATTTGGACACCCAAACCACCACAGTGCTGCTATACAGCTAGTCAAACTCAAATACTAAAAGATAAGCCAGGAGCAAAGAAAGCATTACACATATGTTAACATCACCTGTGACAACCAGAAAACAAGAGGTGACTAAAGGTCTTTATGTAAAGTAGAAGACAAAAAACTAAAGTCTACTTCCTTCAACCAACGGTGGTATTGTACAAGTTAACAGCTGAGTCCCTTGACATTCAGTTTCTAGTCAACCATTAATCCTCCCCTCTCCCTTCTCCTTCCTAAAACTGGTGGGGTTTTTTTTGGGGGGGGTGGGGGGGAGAGGGGCAGATGTCAATTAAGGCTAAGTACTTAAATCTTATTGCTTCAGTATTCCCAGCCTAAATCTCATAATACAGAATTAGTACGTTTGAGTCTTGCAATTTCAAGTGCCAGAAACTACAGAAATCTTTTTTCTTTTTTTTTTAAGGAAGCTATTACAGAGATCCAAACTTAAAGCACTCAGACAGCTGACCATAACAAAATGCACTGCCTAAATGCAGAGAAATCTAAAGTAGCACTTAAGTTTCCCACAGTTATGATCTATGGGATACATGAAGAATCCAAGTATTGTCATGACAAAAGCTTTGCAAAAATAGTTACTCATAAGGCAGTATAGTTATCAAATCAACTCCATAAACATTCACAATACCATTTTCCAGAAAGCAACATGAATTAAAAAAAAAAACCTATAAACTGACAAACATGGAGAAATCATAATGTCATAATGTGCTACTCATAATGTCATGTCAGGCAGGGAAGTATTAATGTTATAGGGTGAAAATTAATTGTGCTACATAGTCATTAAAGGTTGTAGCCTTTGTGGCAAACCATGCATTTAATAGATTATCAGCAATTATGTTTGGTAATATGCCATTTAACTATGAACATACAGATTAGTGATATTAATGCAGCAAGGTACTAATGCAACAACTTATCAATTACTTGACATTTTACATTCAAACTATTTCATAAAAATTAGTTGGCACTCACAATAACTCATAAAACAGCAACAGGGTCTCATTTAATCTAGTGGCAGAAAGATACAGAAGAGTTCTAATTAAAGGCAGCTGAAGACTCATGGGCTTAGAATTCCCAATCGTCTCTCTTCTGATTGATACTGCTTCTGTATGAAGGTGGAGATTCTTTTTCAAATGAGAGTCTCACATGTCAAATCCCCACTCAGAACTATGTCTACACCCTGCTTACGGGATATGGCTACAATAATGCTCAATAATGCCTTTGAGTTTCTATTTTTGTTATGAAAGTAAAGGATGCTAACATAGATATTTATAGATGCCTAGAGGCCTAGGCCAAAGCGCACAAAAGTCATATGCAGTGAATGGCTGGAACAGCATAGGCTAGACAGAGAGGCCCTAGTTTAGTTTACACAGAAAATTCATGCCATCATTTAACATATCATCTAAATTAATGGTGTGGGGACTTCCCTGGTGGTCCAGTGGTTAAGGGTCCACGCTTCCACTGCAGGGGGGGTGGGTTCGATCCCTCGTCAGGGAACTAAGATCCCACATGCCACGGCCAAAACTAAATTAATTAATTAATTAAACTTTTTTTAAAATGAAAAAGAATAGGTGGTGTAAAACACCAAAGCACCCTATAAAAATACGCTTTGGATCTATTTTACCAGAGCCACATAATTTTTGACTTATTACTCAAATCAGTAATGGAATGTTGCAATGTTGCAATGTCCAAGCCTACCTTTCCTGCCAGGCTCAACTCAAATGCCACCTGGTCAGGAAGCTTTCCCTGATTATCTCCCAGCCAGAAACAACCTTCCTTTTCCTGAACTTCCTAAATACCTATCCTAAATATTTCCAATGGCACTTTCTACTTTGATATAGAGTTATTTCTATTACACGTGTTACCTCCTTTGTTAGACTTCCTGCTCCTTAAAGACAGATAGGTACCATAACTCATTTGTCTTTTATCCCCTATAACACTCAGGATCATTCAGTGTCTTCCACATACCAGTCATTCAAATATTTACTGAATGAGTACATAAAATGTATCACTATTTATAAACTGTGGTGTTATTCTTTATTCAACTCAACCATTTCAGGACTGTGCCTTCCAGGTGGGAAACACTAAGTGCCAAAACACATTCTGTTACAATATTAGGGTTCTTACAGGAAGCCATTTTTGTCCTGTTCTCAACCCTTCTTTCTGTTGCCTTTTTACTGTTCTGTCTCTCTATTCCAGTGAGAAAGTACTTGTCTCTTCTATTGTTACCAAGAGCCTCATTATGTTCAAGGTAAAGTGAAAAAATGCATTCGATGCAATTACCAGTTCCTCACAAATTTGGGGGCTACTTGTCATTTCAACATTCAACACTTGAATAAAAGAAAGTCCAAATTCTTTTCACTCCTAAGAACTATTTTCTTTTTTTCTTTTAGACAAAATGGAAGCACACAGCACAGGAAGCAGTTCTCAGTAAGCCACCGTTCATAAACAGCTTTGCTCAAAGCATAACAAAGGTTCTGTTGTGCTCTTGCATGGCAGGGCCAGTAAGCAGCAGGAGCAGATGAACTCTTTAAGAAACAAAGGTTCTGTCTTCATGCAAATGTTTGCATTAATAAAAAATGAAGGAAAAGATATAGAAAATGCAGGCTAGCTGGACATAATGGGTCTCTAAACGGGAGGTTTTTCACATTTTTCAGGCGGAGTCAGCAGGTCTTTTAAAAACTTTGTCATTCTGAACATTTCACAGACATCACAAGAAAGACATGCAAATAACAGAAGCAAATCAAAGGACATCCCGCTGCTCTACTGGCGCCTCCCTCATCCATGCCTGGTTTGTCATTTTCTGTTAACCCTAGTGCCGGCTGCTGTTTCGTTGAGGAATGGAGTCCCTAGACTATGTGGCAGTACATGTCCAGCCAGCTGGCCCCTGCACTGATGACATTACAATGCAAGCCATGTACTACCACTCAGGGACACGTGCTGCCAGGCAACAAGTCCAGTGTCTGACTTTTATACACCCAGCTTGCAAATCTACATTGGAAAGAGCCTCTAGACTAACCACTTAATATAATCTTGAGTGTAAGCATCACTGAGTAGTTCTCTGAAGATGGACTTACTAAGGACCAGCCCTCCCCAGTGAAATCTACAATAAGGGCCTTAAAATAAATATAGAAAATTTAAAACTTTGTGAGGGGAAAGGTTTACCAAATACTTACTATGTGCCAAGCACTATACTATGTGCTTACCATGCATTATCTCATTTAATCTTCATATCCACCATTTAAGGTAGATACTTATTATCCCCATTTTACAGCTGAGGAAATTGAGGTTTTTGAAGTTATTCACTTGCCCAAGGTCACACAGTTAATAATGGCAAGCCAAGACTCAAAGCTGTCTAATGACAAATTTCTCTCCATTCTTTGCATTTTTCTCACCCCTTACTTCTGTGTCTTTTGTGATTGAAATCCAGCTTACTCTGAAAATATCACAATGACTATATTCATCTACTGCATGACCACTGAAGTGTATTATTACTTTTTCTCCATTTTAATTACTTGGAGTCTTTATCATTCATATTTCAAGGGTGAGCGGCTTTTTGTTAGGTCATGATAAGAATCTAATTAAAGCTGCAAATGCTTCCTCAAAGAAAAATGGATATAATTTAATATGTTGTGTATAATTTTAGAACATTCAAGAACCTCCTAAGGCTCATCTATAGCTCCCCTGAGGTTTCATGGCCCACACGTTAAAAAAAAAAATCCAGCACCCAAATCTCTCTTCCTAGACGCACATGGTCAGTTTTCTTTCACAATGATGATCTATCGAATTCCAACCCGAAAATTCCTTGTCCTCCTCAACTTCTACTGAACACACTATTCCTCTTCACCAGGACATGAAATCACTTATGTCCTTCCACAGATTGTTCCATTGGCCTCTCTTTTTGTACTTAACTTGGAATCAGTAGCCAGTCACTTTGTCACTATTCTCACCACTGCTCCTGAATTATAAAAGCTTAAGGAGTAGAAGGACTTTAAGATCGTATCATTCAACTCCAGTCATTTTAGAGATACAGAAATTGAAGTCAATCTTCATTCTTTTTACCCTTGATTCAGTAATAGAAAGTCCTTGGGCTTGCTCAAGTGCATCCCTTAAGTTCTCCATATTTCCATCTATAACCACATTGCCAAAGTTTTTCTTTGTACAAACAAACAAAAGGAGGGGCTTCCCTGGTGGCGCAGTGGTTAAGAATACGCCTGCCAACGCAGGGGACACGGGTTCGAGCCCTGGTCCAGGAAGATCCCACATGCCGCGGAGCAACTAAGCCCGTGCGCCACAACTACTAAGCCTGCGCTCTAGAGCCCGTGAGCCACAACTACTGAGCCCTCACACCACAACCACTGAAGTCCACGCGCCTAGAGCCAATGCTCCTCAACAAGAGAAGCCACCGCAATGAGAAGCCCGCGCACCGCAACGAAGAGTAGTCTACGCTCGCCGCAACTAGAGAAAGCCCGCGTGCAGCAACGAAGACCCAATGCAGCCAAAAGTAAATAAATAAATTAAAAAACAAACAAACAAAATGAATCATGGTAGCAACTGAATTATTTTCAAATATTTTTTTCATACTCCCTGAATGGACCTAACTTTTTAAAAGTAATGGTCAAATGATATTATCCAGCCTTCTTTTATCCTACTGATAGACCATTCAGGCCTCTGGTACCAATCATAATTCAGAAACAATTATAAAAAAACTGTTTTTGTCCTATAATAAGTGATATAATAAGTATAATAAAGTATAATAAAGAAGGTATTAACTTTAATATAACGCTGGGCTGAAAGATAATCTAAGTACCGATAATCAGATTACTGAATTATACTGAACTCTTAACTTGAAGACAACTAGATGAGGCAAATTATTACATGCCTTTATGATAAAAGGCAGGAAAAGAGGGTATTCTAGAAAAAGTAAAGAAGGAGGCTATTTCAGGGGGAAAAAATGGCAAACCTCAACAGTACTGGAAACTTGGAGAACCAAAATATAATCATATCAAATGGATTTAAAAGAGCTGGTTGAATAAAATAAAAGCAGTTGTCTACAGAACATATGAGGGGGGAAAAGGGTAAAATGTGACAGGGTGAGAACAACTCCTCTCAATGTATGCCTTATTATATATGTTTTGAACTATTACCTAGTCTATACATATACATATATATATATATAAAACATATATATAATAAACACATATTAATACTGTGTATGTATATACACATTCTAAAAAGATTGCAGGTTGAGACAATGTTGACTCTTATAACTGATATAGTATTATTAATAAAGCATTTATACGATAGGACTTTGATTTCCTCAGAGATGAGAAAAGGCTAAAGTAAAAGGAACTAAAGACATTTATAGATAAGAGGGTTGAAAATTAAACCAATATACCCCTTGTATTTCCTAGGGTTTTTCCTTTCTCATTTTTCTTTCCTTTTTTATTTACTTATTATATTTTTCAAAATTTAATGTTTTGACATTAGAAATATTGCTTTATACAAATATTGCCAAGTATAAAAATATATCCCTAGAATTTTCAGTTTTCCCTGCCCAAAGAACTTTGCTATCTCCCTAAGGAGATATACTCATTTTGATTCCTTGACTAATTCCTCCAATCCCCAGTGATCTCCTTTTTCTCCTGAACTCCTATTACTTCTTACATAGCACTTGATTTCGTACTGACTTAAAGTGTTCCACTTATTTCATCTGTGAGTATCCTCAACTCAATTACAATACAGTTGAAAATATTCCTTTGTTTAATAATTATTTAATACCTAAGCATGGTCCTTGCCCTTGAGGAGTTTACTTACCATCTACTGGAGAAGCAGACATACAAATTAACAATGACAATATAGTATGATAACTGTTATAAAGGAGATATGTAAAAAATGTAAAGAGAAAGAGTGCCTATATCTGTCTGGGAGAAAGAGTGTTTCAAAGGATCTGAAAAAATTTTCCAGGTGAACAAGTGGAGGGAGGAGGGACTTCCCTGGGGGTCCAGTGGTTAAGAATCCGCCTTCCAATGCAGGGGACCCGGGTTCAATCCCTGGTCGGGAAACTAAGATCCCACATGCCGCGGGGCAACTAAGCCTATGCACTGCAACTACTGAGCCCCGCGTGCCACAACCAGAGAGAAGCCGGCGCGCCACAACTAAAGAAGCCTGCACGCTGCAATGAATGATCCTGTGTGCCGCAACGAAGATCCCGAGTGATGCAACTAAGACCTGATACAGCCAAATAAATTAATTAATAAAAAAAAAGTGGAGGGGAGATATTTAACACAGACATATCAGCACATGCAGAAGCATCAAGATGTGAAAAGCATGGTAGATCTGGAAAGCTAAGAACAGTTGAGTATTGCTAAGAGATAAGGCTGGACAGCATCATCACCATAAAGGGTCTTATAAAAGAGCACAGATTTCAGGAAACCACTGAAGGATTTTGAGCAAGACAGTGACAATCAGATTACTATTTCTGAAAGATCACTCTGGCAGCAGTGTGCAAGAACTGAAGGGAGGAAGATTAGAGGTACAGGTAAGAAGTAGGGCAGTTGTTGAAACAGTCCAGGTCAGAGATAGTAAAGGCCTGAATTAGGGAAGTAGCAATGGGAATGACAGATAAAAGCAAAAGAGGAAAAATCAATGGAAGTTGGTAATTGATTGAATATGAGAGGTAAAGGATGGGAGGGAATTTAGGATTATTTCTGGGTTCCTTTCTTGGGCATTTGGGAATATGATGGTTCCATTCACTAAGACCAAAATACAGGAAGAAAAGTCTGTATTATACCCGCTATGCGTATTTTGCAGTATCAAGCATAGTGCTGAGCATACACATAATCAATTCATTCCACTGGTCAACTGGCTGTCTTGAAAAAAGGCCACAGAACCTTTTGCTTAATGACCTCAACTGGTTACTCTTCTAAAGCTGGCATCAAGCACTATGCATTGACATGATTCCTGGGCACAGGATAACTGAAATGGACTAATTTACCCAGGAAACAAGCAAAATGAAATAGGCAGCACTTACGTAAATGTGAGGTACATGCGAATGTGTGTGTATGTGTGCGTGTTGGGGATGGGGTTGGGGGGGGCAGTTCGTAACAGAAAACATCCATATATTTATATAATGCTGTGACAGAGACTGCTAGTTGCTGACTCTAGTAACCTTTTTCTCTAGAAACGTACTCCAATTTTTACCTGGGTACATGGCCACTGGCATAAAGATCACATTTCTCAGCTCCTCTTGCAGCTAGGCTTTAGTCATGTGATTAAGCCATAAAATATAAGCACAATATGGCACGGGTCTCCTAGAAAGTCCTTAAATGGAACTAATTCAGCTGAAAGATGTCCCTTATTTACCTCAGAAGATAACAGAGAGCTACTTCAGTCCTCATGGATCATGAGGCAAAAGATGGAATCTATGGGTAGGATGTTGGAGTAAAAAGACCGAAACCTGAGTTCCTGATTACACCTTGGAGCATACCATATCAGCCGTGGACGGCCCATCTTCAGAATTCTTTTCCACAAAAGAGAAATAATCTTCTAACTCAATCAAACCACGTTATTTTAGGTTTTTCTATTGTATTCAGACAAACCTAATATAAACATAAAACATCCATGTATTTGCCCAAAAGTATAAACGAAGGGATCAAACTAACATACCAATCAGAAGGCTCATTGGCCTATCCATTGATTTAGGTTAGTGCATGCTAGGCTAGCATAAAATGTTTCCAGACATTATCCTAGCATCTGAAGAGATGTACTGTTCTCTTCAATGCTGGACCATTGTTGTAAACACGGTAAGGTCTTACTGACTTTTGTAACTTGAACAGTAACATCTGTAATGCCCCTGAAAGTTTGCTAAATACTTTCACATACATTATCTCATTGAACCTTGCAACCAACCTAGGAGTCAGATAAGGCTGGGATTATTCTCTCCATTTTACAAATGATGAAATTGCCCAAGGTCATTCAGTTTATAAATGATAGAGCAGAAACTTGAACTTTAATCTCGTAAGTGTAAACATAACCCACTGAATCACAGTGGATAATTCTTAGAGATATTCAGAAAGTTTAAAATGACCATGATTAATAATAATTAATATGAACATAAATACCTTGATTGCAAAATAGATCACAAATCAATATCTTAGTATTTCATAGAACTTACATAAAGACATTTTAAAATAAATTTTTCCATTTACTAACCGAGGAAGCATTCTGTTCAATTTCTGAACTGATGACAGCACCATTTCCTTTGATCCTGCATTTTGCACTAGAGAGGAAAATGAACAAATGAGGGGTGGCACATGAAGTAAGTAAGTAGCAAAGGGGAAGCAGAACTTCTCTCTAATGACCCCTTCTCTTTGGACAGCCTAGGTCAGATTCCATCTAGTTCCACCTGTTGGTGGTATAAGCCACTTCTACAATTGCTTCCAGAAATCTCTTATCAGGAAGTTTATACTGCTCAAATAATTCAACCCTTCAAGGAAAGGTGAACTGACCTTTAGTCCAGCTCTTAAACAGTGAATTGATCCCAGCCCTGCACTGCCATCCCACAGAGAGGCCCCCAGGCTAACAGCCTGAGCAAAGGGTCTTGTTACATGAGCCCAGGTTTCTAATCCTTGTCTTATAGATGGCTCCATGGGGCATTATGCAAGGTATTTAACCCCCCTCCAAACTGAATTTTCCTCATTAGATTATGGGGGAGAAGGATACTCTTTAGAACTATTTGGAAGCCTGATTAAGCATAAGTGGACTTTTTGCTTTTGTAACAGTTAATATAAATACATATGGAGAATGAAATTACTGCATTCTCTTCTACTTCTCTGAATTTATACTTTGTCTTCCCCAAACAAAATGACTCAGTGCAGAGACTCATTAATGGACCTAGTTTAAGGAAAATATTAAACTAAGGAGAAAGATATGAATGGTGCTAGAGAGAGAAGGAAAAGATCAAAGCAACATGACTTTCAATTTCACTTTCTTAAGATTATAAAAGCATAGAGCTGACAGCAATCTTATTAGGCCATCTAGTTTAATACGTTTTTAAAATTAGAAATCAATATTGTTATTGCATTTTAAAACATTATTGAAACACAGAATTCCTTTATCTTAAAATAGCAAGAATTTACATATCTCTATGGTCCCTTCTCATTTTCACCAAAATCCATAGGTTTATATTTGAGTTCTACTTTTTAAAAAAATTTGTACATGCTTTTTCACACACACACACACACACACACATATAAAGTCTTCTTAGGAATTATTTAATGATATAATAATATAATATTCCACTGTATTAATCTACCTCAGTTTGCTTCTGGATTATTTCCAGTTTTTTACTAAAAATAATGTAGCTATAAACATTTTTATACAATTTATTTTCTCTTTTGAATTACTTCCTTAAGATATCTCCCAGAAGTAGGGCTTTAGGATCAAAAGATATACTAATTTTTATGGCTCTTGTTATGCGTTGCCAAACTGCTCTCCAGAGAGACTATGCCACCTTCAAAAAAAGAAGACCAATTTCTTTGCAGACATCCCAGTATAAAGCTTTTTGTTTTAACTAACTCAAAAATATCTTAACTTGCAAAGCTTAAATTATTGTTAATCTGAATATTTAGTTAGGTTATCTTTCCTCTTATATGGACTTTAAAATTTAATTGTAAAAGCAACACATGAATGTAACAGACCAATACAGAAGGGTATAAAGTAAAAAGTGAGGCTTCCTCATTTGTAAGCACTTCCTTAATTCAATTTCTCAGAGTATTCACTGTCAACAGATTGTTCTACATCCTTCCAGAACTTTTTCTATGTGTAATCATACATATATGTACAAACGTTAACTTGTTTTTTACAAAATGTAACCACTTTGTACACATTCTGTAACTTATTTTGTCACTTAATACTTAATGTACATCTTTCCATATTAGTCTAACGCATTCTTTTCAACGGCTGCATGGTAATATCTATTATAAAAATATCATAATTTATTAACCATTCTCTTACTGATGGGCATGCAGATTGACTGTAATTTTTCACTTTAAAATTTTTAAAAGTATTTTAACACTTTAATTCAACTAGAATTCATTGCAGCACATGGTATGAAGTGTGAATCTAAATTTATTTCTTCCATATTCCTTCCAATTATCTCAACTAATGAATTTTTCACATTATTTTGTTACACTTAGTTTGTCACAAATTAAACGGATATGTACTTTGGCATCTATTTCTGGGACCTCAGTTCTATTTTACTTGCGTATCTTTAGGTTAAAAACTAAGTAACACAATTTTTAAAAAACTTTCTATGAAAGTATCATAGTATACAGAAAAATATGAATTTGCACTTATAATCAGCACCCTAGAAAACCTCCTAGAGTCTCCTTCCAGCTGTAAGCCTCCCAAGGGTAAATACATAGACTAATTTTTCCTGTTTTGGAAATATGAAATCATGCAGTATGCAGTCTTTTGTGTCTGGCTTCTTTCATTCAACATCATATTTGTGAGGTTAGTCCATACAGCTGTGAGTTCATTAATTCTCACTGCAGCATAATATGCCGTTATTGAATATACCACAATTTATCTATCAATTCCCTGTTGACAGCATGTTTTCAGTTTCTAGTTTGTGCCTATTATGAATGGTGTCACTATGAGCACTCTAGCATAAGTCTTTTAGTAAACTTATGTCTGCATTTCAGTTGGTTCTGTGCCTTGAAGTAAATGACTGGGCCATAGGGTATGAGTATGTTCAACTTTAGTATATACTACCAAAGAGCTTTCCTGGTTTACAGATGACCACCTTCTTCCTCAGGGTGAAAAGAGCGATTATCTCTCTTGTGTCTCTTCATATAATCCCATGATGAAGGCTCCACCCTCATGACCTAATTACATCCCAAAGGCCTCACCTCCAAATACCATCACATTGGGGATTAGGGCTTCAACATAGGAGCAGGGCATAAGGACACTTTCAGGTGATGAAAATGTTATATCGTAACTGAGGTGATAATTACATGGCTATATACATGTATCAAAGCTTATTAAATCTTACCCTTATAATTGGTGATTTATGGATGATAAATTACACATCCATAAAACTGACAGAAAAACGAAAGATGACAGTTTTTTCTGAGTTAATGACAAACTTTGTAATTTATGAACTATTTGTTTATGAAAGCTCAAAAAAAATCACCAACTTGTTTGTGTTCTTTTAGTTTTATTATTTAATTCTATTTTATATTTTCTTTGGTTTGCTACTTTGCTCCTTTTCTAAATTCTTTAAGCTTAATTACCTTTTTATTTCTTATTAATTTATAACAATAATTTTTCCTTAAAGTATTGCTTTTTGCCCATAGATTTTAATTGTGCTGGGATCAAAAAATAGTTTATTTCTCAAATTTATTATCTAACACAGTTGTAAAGGAAAGTAATTTTTAAACTATCCTTGTGGTTAGGTAACTTTTAAATTATACTTTCATTATCTCTAATTTTATTTTATTATAGCTTGAGGATGCAATATATATAATTTCTACCTTTTATTAACCAAAAACTTCTTTGCATATGATAAATGTTTGCAAAAGATCCATATATTTTTTATTTCCAAATTTTCCCCTTTAGTCTTTTCCTAAATGTTCTAATTTTACCTTATTGTTTGTACATGTTGTTTGTACATACCACATGACTAATGTATACATACCATTTCCTTAGTGATGATAAACACTGAATATTAACTTAAGCAAAAATCATAGTTTTATTAGAAAGCTAGGAGGAAGGAAATTTAGAGGATATAAAAGCACTAAATCCATCATAAGAAGTCATTAGATAACATCTATAACTGAAAAATCAAGGAGAGTAGTTTAAGCATGTTACTTTAAAATATGTAGCAAAATATCAAAAGACATGGTGAAAAAATCTGTAAGTAGTCTTCTCTGAGGAGTGGGATTTAGAGGCGAGAAGTTTGGGTGGTATGGTACTATTGTGTTTTGTTAAAACTTCCATAAATCCATTTGACTGATAAAATTCTGTAGCTAACAAAAATATACATTAAATTAAACAGTTTTTGTTCTATTTGGATTTTCCCTCTTTACCCATTATTATTATTATTTTTTTTTTTTTTGCGGTACGCGGGCCTCTCACTGTTGGGGCCTCTCCCGTTGCGGAGCACAGGCTCCGGACGCGCAGGCTCAGCGGCCATGGCTCACGTGCCCAGTCGCTCCGCGGCACGTGGGATCTTCCCAGACCGGGGCACGAACCCACATCCCCTGCGTCGGCAGGCGGACTCTCAACCACTGCGCCACTAGGGAAGCCCTACCCATTACTGTTAACATGTTGTTTTCCTAAAAGTTTTTCAATCATTTCCTCTAATTATTACTTTGCAATATTTTTGTATTTTTTTCTTTTAGAATTTACATAGTCAACTTTGTTCCTATTTACGTTCTTTGTTGCTTCTTTTTTCAAAGGATTTATTTATACATCCTTACTTCAAATGTCTTAATGCTGCTCAGAATTCTTATACTTGTCCCTAGTCAAGCTATCTTTCTTCCTTCCTACAGCAACTTGTTTCTTCTTTTCCTCAGCAATACAAATTTTCTTTGCTCTCTTTTATGCCTTTTACTTTGTTTCCCTAACTCTAAGGAGATAACCTTGAATCTTACTTCAAAGACAAAGACGAGGTTAAGTGGTCAGGTAAAGAACATCAAATTTCAGCTCCATTTCTAAGCTTAACTCTGTCCTTCACAATTTTTTTAAATTAATTAATTTATTTATTGTTGGCTGCGTTGGGTTTTCGTTGCTGCGTGCGGGCTTTCTCTAGATGGGGTAAGCGGGGGCTACTCCTCGTTGTGGTGTGCGGGCTTCCCACCGCGGTGGCTTCCCCCGTTGCGGAGCACGGGCTCTAGGCGTGCGGGCTTCAGCAGTTGTGGCACGTGGGCTCAGTAGTTGCGGCACATGGGCTCTAGAGCGCAGGCTCGGTAGTTGTGGCGCACTGGCTTAGTTGCTCTACGGCATGTGGGATCCTCCTGGACCAGGGCTCAAACCCACGTCCCCTGAATTGGCAGGCGGATTCTCAACCACTGCACCACCAGGGAAGCCCTCCTTCACCATTTTTACTTGCTGTCTGTTGTTCAAATACAATGATTCTTTGTAGAGTCAGGGTTTCTTTCCTTTTCTTTTTTATTGATATATAATTGACATATTATATTAATTTCAGGTGTACAATATGACGATTCAATATTTGTATATATTGTGAAATGATCACCACAGTAAGTCTAGTTAACATCCATCATCACACACAGTTACAATTACTTTTCTTGTGATGAGAACTTTTAAGATCTACTCTCTTAGCGACTTTCAAATATACAACACAGGATTATTAACTACAGTCACCATGTTGTATATTACATCCCCAGGATTTATTTATTGTATGACTGGAAGTTTGTACCTTTTCCCCACCTTTACCCATTTCACCCACCCTCCACCCTCCACCTCTCTGGCAATCACCAATCTTTTCTCTGTATCTATGAGTCCAGGTTTTTTAAAGATATTAAATATTACATACATATTAGTGAGATCATATGGTATTTGTCTTTCTCTAACTTATTTCACTTAAAATAATGCCCTCAAGGTCCATCCATGTTGTTGTAAGTGGCAGGACTTCCTTCTTCTTTATTGCTGAATAATATCCTTGTAGAGTTGTTTTAAAGCCATCTTAGGACCTGATTTCTCACTTGGGAATTCCTGCTAACTGTGAAAAATCTTACCTATAAGCTGCTTTCAAATATAATAAAATGTTTGTCCACACTAAATATAACAATAAAAGTGACATTATACTATGTTTTATAAATGTATAATTAAACATTTACCTATAGTTTAGGGTCAATAAATATTTTATAGGTACAAATATTTTCAAAGATCTCAAAATAGTTTATAGATTAGGCACAATGCCTATAGTGCCCAATGGATAAATATAGCCCTGATTCCCACCTCCAAAAACAAGCTTGCTCCTCTGCCTTGATCCTGGAATTCCCTCCCACCTCTTCTGAAAAAGCATTCTATCATTTAATCATCTTGTTCTTCTCTTGGATCCTCCCTCTCTCCTCTGCTATGGCTCCCTTTCCTTCAGCCTATAAACATACTCAAGTCTCTCTGCCACCTAAAAACTTAAAAACAACAATAAACTCTCCCTACTCTTGCTATCACCCCCCCTCCTCCTTCCCCAATCCACCGAACTTCTGGAAACAAATCCAGCCTACCTATTGTCTCTAATCCCTCACCCTTCCCATTTATTCTTCAATCCAGGAAAATCTGGCATCCTACCACACTACTCCACTGAAACTTCGCACCTAATGCCACTAACAATCTCTTCTGCAGCTCTTATGTTATTTGACCTCTCTGAGACAAGTGATATTACTGAACACTCCCTCCATCTTGAAACTCACTCCTCCCCCACTTTCTGTGGCACCACATTTTCCTTGTTTTTCTAAAACTCTCACTCTCAGTATAAGAAGATAAATATCTTTACTTATTGTAAAACTAGCTCTCTGGAAACAAGATTTAAGTTCCTACAATGGGTCCAACTCCCACTCAGAGAAGTTTTATTTGGCAGCAAAGTAAGCCCCAACACCCAGCAGCCAACACAACAGTAGAGAACTAAAACGCTAACATTCCATGTACTCACTAAAGTGTAGAAAGGGACTATTCTGATCAGTTGGAAATGTTTACAAAGGACAGAGAAGTGTTCCAAGAGAAATGACAGGAGACACAGAGTTAAGAAAGAAAAGAATAATAAAAAGGGAGCAACCATGTGGCTTCCCTAGTGGCGCAGTGGTTGGGAATCCGCCTGCCAATGCAGGGGACACTGGTTTGAGCCCTGGTCCGGGAAGATCCCACATGCCACGGAGCAACTAGGCCCATGCACCACAACTACTGAGCCTGCGCCCTAGAGCTGGAGTGCCACAACTACTGAAGCCTGCGCACCTAGACCCTGTGCCCCGCAACAAGAGAAGCCACCGCAATGAGAAGCCCATGCACCGCAACGAAGAGTAGCCCCTGTTCACTGCAACTGGAGAAAGCCTGCACACAGCAATGAAGACCCAACACAGCCAAAAATAAATAAAATAAATAAATTTGTTTTTAAAAAAAAGGGAGCAACCAAGCTCAGTAGTAGCATAAGGCAGAAGAGTGGAGAACACGGACAAGGGATAAAATACTCTATACTTAACAGAGGTAGAGGTAGGGGAGGAAAAGTCAAACACCCACTGATACATCTGTGCTTCACTTCTGAATAAGGGCAAGCACCTACTAACAATACACATACCAGGTATGGCAGGTTATTGTTTGCACACCCCAAAATATGTGCTCCTGTTCTTCTTACACACAATTATCTGGTTGGACTTCAATTCCCAAGCTCCTCTGCAATTAGCAGGGGCCTTATATTAAGTCCTCACCTATGAAATGTGAGCACAAGTGATGTTTGCAACTTCTGCCTTACTTGCTTAAAAGGTGTTTGCCCTGGACTTGTTCTTTCCCCTTTTCCTTTCTATAACTGGAAATGGCTACAATGGAGGCATCCTCAGAAACCATGGGTTTCAAATGGCATGGCTGCCCTGCTAACCTGAAATCCTATGAAATCCTAGAGCAGATCCTGCCTTCTGCATCCTGGACTCAGGTTAAGTTAGAGAGAAATAAAGTTCTCTCTTGTATGAGCCATTGCACTGGAGGGGGCAGTTGTGGTGGTGGATCTTTTTATAACAGCTGCTCAACCATCACCCTGAGATCAGTGGCACAAAAGCACCTAAAGTACAAAACCTCAGTATACCTCAACATCTTACTGACCAAGTAGGAAACATTAGTCTGGAGAGAGGGGAGTTTTGAGCATAGGGGGAAGTTCTTATCATTAATTAATAATTATAAAGTCAGATTTAACTAACATTGCTTGAATGGCACCCAAACCACTAAATTTGGAACCAGAAGTACTAGAGTCAAATCTTAGCTCCACCTACTGCTATCTATTATATATAAACATTGGAAATTTTACTTAAGTTCTCTGAGTCCCCGTTTCCTAGCATCCACCCTCATGAGTAAATGTCATAACACATCTACAGTACAATATAATAAATGATGTCTCAAATAATGATACCACAACATAAAGAAATGTTAAATTATGTTCTATTATACCAGAGAATCTGGGGAATATATCATATATTCTGTAGACATTTCTGTTAAAATATTAAGTTCTAATCCTTCAATCCTTGTGAACTGAATAGGAAGGAGGGCCTTGAGAAATCAGACCTAAAAGCAAAGCAGCTAACAACACAGGCTCTAGGGTCAGATAAACTTCATTCAAGCTTCACCTCCACATTTACTAGCTTGGTGACCTTGGGCAAGTTACATAACCTAAATTTCAGTTTCCTCATGGAAAAGTGAGGATCAGGCTGGTACCTGCCTCACAAATATCTTGTAAGGACTGAATGAGACTGCTATCTATCTCCAGTCCTCCTGTATATGAGAACGACTCCAGCTGCCATACCAAGAACATCTATTTGAATATATTTCCCACTTAAGACAGTATTTGGGAGGCTGGACTTACTTAGAAGTTGGAATATTATCTCTGTATTTTAAAAAATGTAAGAGAAATAATCTCTGCTAAGGATTTAGAATTTAAATGAAATAGTGTTTCCCATTTAGTGTCATCTAATAGAAAATTAAATCTGGGAAGTGAGGTTACCCAAGTGTTACTATACTTGGAAACAACAGATGAAATTTTAAACTTGAAAATTACATGAGGGGGTCTTCTCAGGTTTTGTTGCCTAAAACCTTATGAAAATACCAACAAAAATGGAAGCAGAGATGTTAGCGATAATTTTGTCAATTAAAAAATATAAATTCTCTTCTGGTGTCCCCTCTCCTCTAAAGATAATAACTAAAGCTGGTTTTATTACTTGGCTGAGTTTAAGAACTTTCCAGTTAGGGAACTCGATGTCAGGTCCTTCAACAATAATTATTTTCTCTTAACTACTAAGAAATATGATAAGAAAAGTTCACAGTGTGAGACAAAACAATCACTTCTTTTCCTTATGAGTTTGTTTCTTTAGAAACATGATATCAAAACCAAATACTTACTGGAAGAACAAAGGTCAAAACAGTCTCTACCTATGTCCAGACATGGCAACAAAAATTAGCAAGACTCAGACTTCCCTCGGGGCGCAGTGGTTAAGAATCCGCCTGCCAATGCAGGGAACACAGGTTCGAGCCCTGGTCCGGGAAGATCCCACATGCCGCGGAGCAACTATGCTCGTGTGCCACAACTACTGAGCCTGCACTCTAGAGCCCGCGAGCCACAATTACTGAGCCCTCGTGCCACAGCTACTGAAGCCCGCACGCCTAGAGCCCATGCTCCTCAACAAGAGAAGCCACCTCAATGAAAAGCCCGTGCCCCACAACGAAGAGGAGCCCCCGATCACCGCAACTAGAGAAAGCCTCCGCATGCAGCAACGAAGACCCAATGCAGCCAAAATTAAATAAATAAATTAATTTAAAAAAAATTAGCAAGACTCCAAAGACTATTCATAGGCATAACCTTGAAAAGAAAAAAGGCAGGGCCATTCTTCCTGAAGACCTAACCTATTGTCTTCTACCTGTATATTCACTATCCTCTACCATGCCAATCCTTGAAGACAAGGCAAAAGATTGATGACACATATAAGACTTTATAAGTTAATCATGTGTTTAAATATCAGGTTTGGTGGCCTAGAGACTATCAAGAAAGACAATCAATTTTAGGTCTCATTAAATAGTATTAAGTATTTAATACTATTTAATACTTAATACTTAAAGTATTAAGATACGTGACATATATTAATTAATTCATCCTCTCAACCTCCTATGAGGTAGCTTTTATCAGCTCCATGTGTTGGGGAAATTTGATGAAGGAGAATAATAATACTATTGTCTATTTACAAAATACCTTTCTTATAAAGAGCTCCACATGTTTTATCTTCTCAGTCTTCTAACATTCCTGTGAAGTAGGTGGTAATATTACCTTTTCCTTTCTTATAGGTAAAATGCTAGGGCTCAAGAGGCTTAATGACTTACTCACATGGTAGCTTGTATTTTATCCACTAACTAGAACATACTGCTTGGGATTAACACTAGACCATGGACTCAAGTCTAAACTGCACATAATTCAAAGGTGTCAAGCTTCTAGTTTTCTCTACAGCCGTCTTTCAACACATCACATTCCAAAAAAGAGTGGGGTCATGCTTGCTGTTTAAGCTCATGTGCTCACTGTTTATAAAGCTTATTATCATTTCTCTAAATTGCACTATTTGAGTTTTGTCTAAATGCCTGAAAACTAAATTATTTTTTGTTTACTCTCTGTGCACTAGCATTATAAATGATGTCATCAGGAATATACAAAACTGTTAGACAAAGCTGCAGGGCCAATAAAAGCCACTCACTTGGGCAAGAGTGTGCTTCTTCTTCTCCCCCCAGCCCCCACCCTCCTCCTTTTTTGAAGTAGGCATCACACAAAAAGATGACTCATTAAGCCCAAAAGAGTTGACTATGCCATGTAAGGGCTTCTTATGCAGCCCTCCACAAAGAGACCTGAGTGGCAGCATAAGGCCTCCTCTTCTGTGCATTTTCCTCCAGGCAGAATGTGCATTTGTGTGGCTACATACACAATTATAATCTCCCCTGAAAAGCAATTCCTTCCATATGACAGGCTGAACAGTGGCCTGAGTGCTAGCCTCATGTTGCCTGTGCAGTTAACATGCTGAAATAGCAGACACATTTAATCTCTCCTTTCTGAAAAACTAAGATAGGACAGAAGAAGCAAAGCTGGAAAGAAATCCACACAGAGAGAAAGGAAGCCAGCCCAAGCGCCCAAACTCACTTTCTCATGGGCTGAGCTTCTTTGTGTGTTGTCTACTTACGTGTCAATTTGCAGGACTTTAGGGCATGAGAACCATGGAGCCGAGTGGTTCTGGCAGCCTCTCCATTTGACAAGCAAAGCCAGAGACATGCGGCCTTTTGGTACATTTCACATTCAAAAGTGTTATTGTCTCAAGCATGCTTATTTTAAAATATATAATTTTCCCATTTAGTGCACATGTTGTATGTAAGTTGGCCACAGGAGGAGTTCTGCCACATGATCTTTAAAGAAAAAAAATGGCAATGGCTCTAACGTAGCCCCATCCCTGCCAGATACCTTTGTTTACTGTGGGGGGGCAGTGGGCTATCCCAGGTGAGAGAAGTCTGAATTTAACAAACACCTGATAGGAAGGCCAGTGCACAAACAGATTTCTGTCTTAGATTACAGAAACTGAAGCCTGTGTTTTACCACAATTACCTGTAATCTCAGGGCCAGATAATAGTATTAACAAGACCTTGAGCTACACAATAGGACAGCTGGAAAAAGGCTCTTACTCTCTCCAAAGAACGGTGCTTTTAAAAAGCTAATTCAATGAAGAAAAAGAAAGGGCTCTGAAAGTGCCTTCTCAAACAATATTTACTTTTACTGCGTTCCTGCTAATCAAACAAAACTTAGTCACAAGCTTTTATGAAAAAATCCATTGGATGATTTCAGCAGTAATTACTTTGTTTAAAGAAAGGTGCTTAAGAGAAAACATAGCTAATGGGATCTGTAATTTGGTAAGTTCAGATGTGTTTGGGAAAATCCCTCCTCTCTTTGATAAATCATTAAAATTCTGCTCAGATAAATGTGTTTTGACTTGAAATTCCAATCATAGAATGAGCAATTTCCTAAGGCCCGTAGGGAAGTAGCTCAAGGGCATCCCAACACAGTGGACCCAGGGATTAGTTGACAAGGGTAATTCCAGTCTTAGAGCATATTACTCTGCCCAACTGAAGATGGAATCTCAAGGAGATGCCCCCAAATTGTATAAAATCTCCTTCCTTCATAAAATATCATTTTAAAAAATGAATTAAACCTTACTGTTGTGTAACCGAAACAAAGAAAATGTGTCAACCATGAAATTAAATTTACTCATTTAGCAAACATGGTATTTATGCAAATAATAGTGATCCCCAACTTTGGGACAGCATTCAGAGGAAAGATTTTAATCAGTCATCCTTTTTTTTTGTCAATGAAAGAAGGAGGAAAAAGCTTAGTGTCTCTCACACAGTAGGAATTCAATAACTATTTGTTGAACTGGAGTCCTTTCTCTCATTTGAAAAAAAAATTATTTTGCTACTTAAAGCAGATTATTCATTTAACAATTGCGCACTTAACTTGGGCCAAGCACTGTGTTAGATTTTGGAGATACTGAGAGAACAAGCCTGCCCTTACGGCTTACATTCTAGTAAGAAACAGACAGTAACAAAATATACAAATAGATAAATAAGATAATTGTGATAAGTGCTAAGAAGGCTATAAACAGGATAATGAACTAGAGATAAGCTAATGGCTCATTTTGTCTCTTCTGATCTACTATTATTAGTTTTTAAAACTTTAATTACCTACTCAGCTTCCTAAATTTACTCATTTAGCAAATGTGGTATTTATAACAAATAAAAGATATCCCCAACTTTTGGACAGCATTTGGAGGAAAGATTTTAAGATTAATTGAATATATAAATGATAAGCAAAGTAAATAATTTACAGAACCCTAGAATTTAAACCCTAGAATAACACTGACATCACCTGCAATCAGTTACCTTGGAGAAATGGGGATGGGTAAGGGTCAACAAACAACATGCCTTAGAACTCACTTGCTCTTTTTTCTCCCCAGCAAAAACATTATTAGGGCCTCCCTGGTGGCACAGTGGTTAAGAATCCACCTGCCAGTGCAGGGGAGGGTTCGAGCCCCGGTCCGGGAGGATCCCACATGCCGTGGAGAAACTAAGCCCATGCACTACAACTACTGAGCCTGCGCTCTGGAGCTGTGAGCCACAACTTCTGAGCCCACGTGCCACAGCTACTGAAGCCCGTGCACCTAGAGCCTGTGCTCCGCAACAAGAGAAGCCACTGCAATGAGAAGCCTGCGCACCGCAACAAAGGGTAGCTCCCGCTCACCACAACTAGAGAAAGCCCACGTGCAGCAATGAAGCCCCAACACAGCCAAAAATAAATAAATAAAAATTTAAGGAACACATTGATTACATTTACTAAGTAGTTTACAGAATTCTTAGAAAGGTGAAAGAAACAGAGTCTAGGCTGAATTTCCAGGAACAAATCCCAGAACTGGGCCACCTAGGGAACTGCTGCCCCTGTCATGACAATTTGTTTTTTTGCTTTTGGATGAATCCTGATAAGCAAACTTATTCTTGTTTGAATATAATTAGTGAATCTTCCAAACCCAACCCTATGCTAGGAAACATTGCTATTTACAGTAAGTCAACAGAAATACTGTTAGGACTTTAGAATGCTTGGGTTGTTGCAGAAAGAAAAAGAAATATTACAGATGTTACGCTGACTTCCTAAATCTTTGGAAACTAGGTTTATAATATATAAAGCTGGTCACTTAAAAACAGTAATGAACGTGTTCACAAAACCATCTCTTTCCTTTCTTCTTCCCCCCTTCCCCTTCCTTTCTTTTCTTCCTAATTGTTCCTTTCTTTCTTTCTTCCTGAATACCTTCTCTAGACAAAGCAAAGCATGAATAAAAAGTGTTCCTCCCTACAGGAAACTTATGCCAGAGATGGGAAATAACTGTCGTTATAGAGCAAGTGAACTGTATGTATGCAGGTGTCTTGGCGATTTCCCAGTTTGGTTGGCACTTATTAACACTGTCACTTTGTGTTACAGTCATTTATGAATATGTCCCATCTCCCATCTTTGGCATAAGTTTCCTGTAGGGAGGAACACTTTTTATTCATGCTTTGCTTTGTCTAGAGAAGGTATTCAGGAAGAAAGAAAGAAAGGAACAATTAGGAAGAAAAGAAAGGAAGGGGAAGGGGGGAAGAAGAAAGGAAAGAGATGGTTTTGTGAACACGTTCATTACTGTTTTTAAGTGACCAGCTTTATATATTATAAGCCTAGTTTCCAAAGATTTAGGAAGTCAGCGTAACATCTGTAATATTTCTTTTTCTTTCTGCAACAACCCAAGCATTCTAAAGTCCTAACAGTATTTCTGTTGACTTACTGTAAATAGCAATGTTTCCTAGCATAGGGTTGGGTTTGGAAGATTCACTAATTATATTCAAACAAAAATAAGTTTGCTTACCAGAATTCATCCAAAAGCAAAAAAAACAAATTGTGGGGCCTCCCTGGTGGCGCAGTGGTTGAGAGTCCGCCTGCTGATGCAGGGGATACGGGTTCGTGCCCCGCTCTGGGAGGATCCCATATGCCGCGGAGCGGCTGGGCCCATGAGCCATGGCCGCTGAGCCTGCGCATCCAGAGCCTGTGCTCCGCAACGGGAGAGGCCACAACAGTGAGAGGCCCGCGTACCGCAAAAAAAAAAAAAAAAAAAAAAAAAAAACAAATTGTGTCTGGCAGTAAAACAAGTAAATATCATGTGCTATGATATCAGCAAATGCAAAATAATAAGATTAGTTACACTTAATAATCTTCAACATAGAAAGAATCATATGTCAGAACCTTTGTCAAGGCTTGAAAAAACTGTATCAACCTCATGACTGGAAGGGACTATATCAGTTACTGTTGGATGTTGTCTTAGTCCAGGTACTCTGAGAAGCAGACAAGAAGACAGGATCAGACATGCAAGAGATATACTGAAAAGCCCATGAGGGAAAATGGGGAGGGAGCTGGAAGAAGCTGGGAGAGCTGACAGACCACAATGCAGGGTTGACCCTTGTAAAGAAGAGCGAGGGAGTGAGAGTATTTGACTGCAGTGCAGTGGGAGTCCTCAAGCCAAAGTCACCATCAGAGGAGTCACACTTCTCATAAAAGTGGGTCTTCCCCACCCAGTCATCCACTGGGAGCAGATTGTGGGAAGTGTGACCTCAATGTGAACAAGGTGTTGGATTGAGAGCTGGGGTTCAGAGTTAATTACCCTCCCCTCCACATAATAGGGGATATGAGAGGCACAATTTCATGGCTGCCACAGATGTATTACATTTTTGTTAAAATGTAGGAGTAATAATAGCAGCTAATATTTATTGAGCACCTACCCAGGTGCTCTAGAAGGAAAGGTATCTTACTCATCTTTGTGTATCCTCTTTTTACAATGTAGCAGCCAGGCATTGCTCTAAAAGCTTACATGTATGGGGTAAGTACATTTTGCATATCAGGAAACTAAGGCACAGAGAGGTTGAGTAACTTCTTCAAGGTCACACAGCTACACAAAGTACATAGATTATTGTCATTAAAACTCTCCTAAATGGTTTATTTTTAGAAGTTATCTTCCTTATTGCCTGCCTTTGAGAGATGAGTCCAGTGGCAAGAGGGAACTGGAATTTTACTATTCCCTGATCCATCCTGGTTCCTAGGATGCCCCCTCCTGGCAGAAATGTTAAATTAAGCCCTTGGAGTCACCTGAACTTACTCCAGAATCCATGCAACCATTATAAGCAGGTCTATGCAATAGTTGGAGCCTCACTGTTGGAGTTGCTCAAGGTAGTCATAGCATGGAGTTTAACAATGTGGACTCTGGAGTCAGATTGCTAGATTAGAATTCTGCCTCTAGGACTCACTAACTAGTTATTTAATACCTCTGTGCTGTAGTTTCCTCATATGTGAAATGGAGATAAAAATTGAAACTATCTTCATGTGCATTACTGTTTATAAAGCACATAAAATGTTACCTGGAACAGAGTAAGTACTTAATAACTCTTAGTTATTGCTCACATATTGCTCACATTTGGGGGACCCTAAGGTCAGATTATTCATGTTCAATTTAACACATATGTACGTATAAAGTGTCTATATTGTGAAAGGTAGGTATACAATGATGAGAAAGATACAATTCCTGTCTTCAGGAAACTGATTTGCAACTAATGAACTGTTTAAGAACTCCATTCTTAAAAGGGAAGCAAGTGGGCTTCCCTGGTGGCGCAGTGGTTGAGAGTCTGCCTGCCGATTCAGGGGACACAGGTTCGTGCCCCGGTCCGGGAAGATCCCACATGCCGCCGAGTGGCTGGGCCCGTGAGCCATGGCCGCTGAGCCTGCGCATCCGGAGCCTGTGCTCCGCAACGAGAGAGGCCACAGCAGTGAGAGGCCCCCCCCCAAAAAAAAAGGGAAGCAAGGATCACTGCCCTTTACAGGCACTAGATATTTTGGTTTGTTTATTTTTATCTTATTGGTAGAGAGGAAAAAACAGGCATGGAATCCAACAAACCTGGATTTGAATCCCTGCTTTTATGTATCATCACCTATGTGACTTTGTACAAATCAATTAGCCTTTCTAAGCCTCAGCTTCCTTATTTGTAAAATGAGGAGACGATATTAATAACTACTAAATAGGACTAATAATAATACCTACCTGTATGGTGGTTGTGAAGATTAAATGAGTTAAGGCACAGTGCTAAGCATAAATGAAGTGCTCAAAAACTATAGCTTAAAAATAACTATCCAGTTTATTGTGATTCCTCTAAAACTATAGCCTCCAAAGGACAAAGACCATCTCTGATTTCCTGGAGTTATCTATTATGCCAATCCACTACCAGTCTTAGTGAGAATAGGCAGTAGCCATAGAAACAGAAGAGGCAAATTGAAGCATAAGTGAAAGCAAGCACCTCACCAATTTAGGTGGGGTAAAATAATAAACCTCACACCCTCATGCTTACACTCAGGGCAGCACGTAGGTAGTGTGTTTTGCAAACTGGGACCAGAACAGGCTGCCCTTCAGCTCTAGAGAACTCTCCACACCCAACCAGATACACAGACACACCTCAGCCTCTGGCAGAAGCTTCCAATAAGTAGCTTTCATAAAGTGGAAACCTTTCAAAGGCTGTATATTTATTTCATCTCCTTACCAGACTCTCCTCTCTCTATTCACACCTGGGCATTAACATAGTTCCTATCACTCCATTCTGATGACTGCAGGCACGAACATCATGGAGTCAATTCTGTAATGATGATCTTAAGATCCTAAGCCATTCCAGGCCATGATTACAGGTTCCTAATCCACAAAGTCAGCAGGGAATGGATCAGTTTACCCAACAAGATGAAAGACTGTTTTCTTCACTAGTAGTCAAAAAGGTAAATATAAGCCCTGGCTAGCAGGTAGAAAGGAAAATCTATGGATATTCACTGAATAGGTATCCCTGTCATTTATACCGTAATACTAAAAAGAGGTCTCCAGACACACTTACCAAGGGATATTGAGCTTTCACTTTTCTGATGCACTGAATACCTAGAGCTTTCCTATCTATGCAATTTTCTTTTTTTCTATGTGTATTTTCTTCTCTAGGCCTACACATGTGACTTTATAATTTGTTTAAAAGAAAAAGAAGAAGAAGAAGGAGAAGGAGAAGGAGGGGGAGGAGGAGAGGAGGAGGAAGAAGAAAAGCCAAGCCAAAAATAACCTCCGGGGCTTCCCTGGTGGCGCAGTGGTTGAGAGTCCGCCTGCCGATGCAGGGGACACGGGTTCGTGCCCTGGTCCGGGAAGATCCCATATGCCGCAGAGCAGCTGGGCCCGTGAGCCATGGCCGCTGAGCCTGCGCGTCTGGAGCCTGTGCCCCGCAACGGGAGTGGCCGCAATAGTGAGAGGCCCCCGTACCGCAAATAATAATAATAATAATAAAAAATAATAAAAAATAACCTCTGTAGGTATTTAAATTTTCAAATCAGAAAATATTTTATTAAATTAATCTGTAAGGGGTGATTTTCAGTGGTCATTATATTGAGGGTGAATGCTTCAAAACAGCAACAGCATGCTCTAAAAGAGACCAAACTGTAATGGGCAGGGTTGTTCTCAACTAAAGACAAATGCATTTCAGCAGAGGTGTATGGTCTGAGGAACCATGAGGAAGCCAATGAGTAGTATGACCCTGCTTAGGGCAGTATGAACGTCCAGACGGTGAATGGGACAGGGAGTTAAGGCACTTAAATATGCAACAGAACCTGAAGGAGGTTCAATAATCCAGGGTTCAATAATTAGACAAGTGGTTGGACATTGAAGCTTTTACAACCAACCTGAAATTTTGATTCTGTTTATAGATTAATTATCAACATTGCCACTGAATTAGTGGCTGAAAAAAGTCACTTATGGAGGGACCACCAACTTCTACTCACCAAAGCACCAGTATATTAAATATGTCAAGACTTTGAGACATATAATTTAAATATGTTAAGACTTTGACGCAAACATCCAAGGAACTGAACAATAGACTAGGCTTTTCAAATATTTCGTAGATTCATTAGTACTGAGTAAATAAGATAAAATACATAAAATCCTTAGCAAAAGTCTAGGCATTGTTAGACATTGATATTATTATTCATTGGATGCAAAATTATCTGCGATATAACAATGCTCTTTATATATGTATATATATAATATATATATATATACACACACACACACCTTTCAAAAACCACGCAACCCTTAAACCTGGTAAAAAGATGCTCAACTTCAGAAAAGAAATGTACATTAAATCTACCCTGGGACTACTTGTCACTTAACAGGTTGAAAAACTCTGACGGTTTGAGTTTGATATACTTTGTTGGAAAGACTATGGGGAAACAGGCATACTCTTACATTGCTAGTGCAGTGTAAAACGGTACAACCCCTGTGAAAGACGATTTGGCAATATCTATCAATATTTTAAATGCATATGTCCCTGACCCACCAATTTCACTTTGTGGAATTTATCCTTGCAGATATACTAGCAACGGCACAAAATTACAGGCTATTCAGTGGGGTATTTTCAGTAATAGCAAAAGGCTAAAAACAACATGTGTACCAACAGAGAATTGGTCAAATAAATTATTTAAAATACTATGTAGCTAAACATTTTTTTAGAAGAATGAGAAAGCTCTCACTGACACAGAAATCACTCCGAGATATATTGAATGAAAAAAGTGTATTCTCCCTTATATACATAATAAACTAAACTCTGGAAGGATACACAGGAAACCAGAAATAGTGGTTACTAGTGGGGGGCTGAGGATGGATGGAAACTGGCAGATGGGGGAAAAGGGGTTGGAAGAGACTTTTCATTATAAACTTCTTTATGTTTTTAAATCTAGTTTCCATACTACTAATTCAAAAATTTAAACTTAGAATTGTTTTTCATTTAAAAATGTGTATAGTACATCCATACAATTGAATATTATTCAGTGATAAAAAGAAATGAACTATCAAGCCAAGAAAAGACATGGAGGGACCTTAAACGCATATTGCTCAGTGAAAAAAGCCAGTCTGAAAAGGTTACTTACTCTATGACTCCAACTACATGACATTCTGGAAATGTAAAACTTTAGAGACAGTAAAAAGATCAATGGTTGCCAGTGGTTGGGGGACAGAGGAAAGGATGAATAGACAGAGCACAGAGGATTTTCAGGGCAGTGACACTATTCTGCATAATACTATAATGGTTGGTATATGACATCATGCATTTGTCAAAACCCATAAAACTGTACAAAACAAAGAGTGAACCCTAATGTAAATGTGTGGATTTTAGTTAATAATAATGTATCAATATTGGTTCATCAATTGTAATGAATATACTATATTAATGTCACATGTTAATAATGGGAAGCTCTGAGTGAGAGAGAGAGGGAGTATATGGGAACACTCTATAATATCTGCTCAATTTTCTGTAAACTTAAAATTGCTCTAAAAAATAAAGTATATTAATTTTTTTTTTTTTTCTTTTTTTGCGGTACGCGGGCCTCTCACTGTTGTGGCCTCTCCCGTTGCGGAGCACAGGCTCCGGACGCGCAGGCTCAGCGGCCATGGCTCACGGGCCCAGCCGCTCCGCGGCATGTGGGATCCTCCCGGACCGGGGCACAAACCCGTATCCCCTGCATTGGCAGGCGGACTCTCAACCACTGCGCCACCAGGGAAGCCCTAAAGTATATTAATTTTTTAAAACGTGTGCATACGTGTATGTATATACATACATACACACAACATACATATATCCTTCTTTCATCCAGTAAATGCCTTACACACTGAAGGTGTTACAGTGTGTGTAAAGTATTACAGCCATAGCCTTAATGGTCAAGAGCTCAAGCTCAGGAGTGGGCAAATTAGGTTCTGATCCTAGCCCTACCATTTTATAGCTGTGTGGCCTTATTTGTGCAAGTCACCTCTTCAGCCTCAGTTTCTCCGTCTGCAAAATGGAAGAAAAACACAGTCTCCTCCTGGGGCTGTTATGAAGATTCAATAAAGAATGCACATAAAATGCTTAGCATAGTGCCTAATGTAAAAGAAATGCTCAAAAATGTTAGTTGCCGCTATAACGGTTAAATGATTGTTCACAGAATGACTGATTTGGCACTTCAAGGTTCCAAGGTTACTCCACTGGCAGCATATCAGTAATACCCCCAAAGGCTCCTCAATTCTCAACTCCAACCTAGCCCACTTAGGGCACAATCCACACTGTCTGAGCTCCAGCGGGTACACTTCAGCATTCTTTACTCCCAGATGCTGTTTTCCTCCTCGCTGGGCCTTACAAGTTCAGGCCCTGGCCCGCCCCCACCCCGCCCCTCCCTAGCCCACCCTACCCGTTCCCACTCAGACCTCGCCCCGGCCTCCTCCCCAAACCCTGGCCTAATTCGTCTGCACTTCTTTCTTTCCCCGAAGCTGAAGGAAGTGCCTACCCAGATACTCGTAGTCCGGTAGGGCTAGGCGTTCCGGACTCAGCATCCTTTGACCAGGGTAGCTTCAGAGCTCCAGCTCTCCCGCTTCCGGAAGCCAGGTCAAGGGCTCTCTCTGTTGCCATGGCACCCACGCGGCGGGAGGAGAGGCTAGGGGCGGAGGGGGTGTCACGCAAACAGTCTCCGTATCGCAACGCCAAGTTGGCCACACTAGTTCCGGGAGCTGTCTCTTCGCGGCGGTCATAGTTTCTTTGGAGTCCCTTTCTTGAGGCGTTGGTTTTAGAGGAATTTGAGGTGGAGAGTTCCTTTGAAACCATCATATTTCCCGGTGTCGAAAAATTATTGCCAGCCCTCCATAGACCCGCAATTTCTGAATTTCATAACTACTCCTGCTTTATACAACTGTTATCCTAAATCACAATAATAACTCCCACCCCTAAATTCCCATAAACATTTACTATCCCATTACCTATTTTTATCTTATTATCATCTTAAATTACTACAAAGTGCTTTCACATGCGTATATCTTGGCTGCTTTTTGAGGTCAGGGATGTGTCTTTTCTGCCTGTGACAAGGCTGGGCGTCCAGAAAGTGCTCATTAAATTCTCTATGACTTCATTGACATTTCCTCTCAAATTCCCCTTTATCTTTATAGCCCCTCCTTCTACTTCTATCCTTTACTATTTGGTACCCTTCCCAAGTGTCTTCTCTTTTCCTTTTTTTTCTTACGAAGACACTTCACTTCTTGGGGGGATGGGATGCACAAACAAAGACACCTATTGGATTTTTTCCCTTATATCCCTAATTGCTCACTTTTCCTTTAAGAGGGGAGAGCGTTCATTGGTTTTCAGGTTCCCAGATATCTGGATATTTCTCTTTTTGCACCTCTCCACGCCCAACAACGGGTTAGTGGTGTGTACCACTTGTCACAGTTCAAACATAGTAGAAAAGGTCACTGTCCTCACTTTTTAAGTTAGCTCTCCCCCACATGAGGTGAGGTTTTGTGGAAAGAAAGAAAACAAAAATCATTCTATCAAAGGAATGATTGGGAAACCAGTGGACCACCTACACTGGGAGAAAAAGGAAAGAGGAGGTTCTTCTCTTTGTGTTCTGAGCGGTCTATTCTTAGCCTTCTCCAGCAGAAGCTTCAAACCTCCTAATTCTCCGTTTCCCTTAAAATTGTATATGTGTCTCATTTCTAGGCTCCGGTGAGTCACTCTGAGTTTGGATGTGGTAAGGATAAAGGGACAGAGCCGAACTCAGAGCAGCATTTATTATCTTGAGGTAATAAGTTAACTAGTTTGGTATTTGATGTGAAGTCCTGCACATAATAAAAAAATATTTGCCTTCTACCTCCACCCTTGCCTCCCAACCCCTCCCCTACCCCATGCACCTTGAGAGTTATGCGAGTTTCATAACTTTCACAGCTGTGGCTTTTTACTATATTATTAATAAAGTAATAAGGGGCTTCCCTGGTGGCGCAGTGGTTGAGAGTCCGCTTGCCGATGCAGGGGACGCGGGTTCGTGCCCTGGTCCGGGAAGATCCCACATGCCGCGGAGCGGCTGGGCCCGTGAGCCCTGGTCGCTGAGCCTGCGCGTCCGCAGCCTGTGCTCCGCAACGGGAGAGGCCACAACAGTGAGAAGCCCGCGTACCGCAAAAAAATAAAATAAAATAAAAATAAAATAAAGTAATAGGATGGTAATAATGAAAGATTACAATTTCATTTTATTTCCAAGCAACCTGAAGCTATTCTCAGATCATTTCATTTGTCCTCATAAAACTTGCTAATGCACTTCTCCCTTTTCTAAGTAGGGAAACCGAGGAACATGTCGGGAAAATGACTTGTCTAGCATCATCCAGCCAGTCAGTGGGAGAGCTGGAACTGGATCTCAGCGATCTCAACCTCCAGGCTAGTGGTCTGACCGCTAAACCACACAGCCTCTTTTTTTAGGGTTTGTTGGCTTGGGTTTTATTTATTTATTTTTCTTTTTGCTCTGCCCTGCCAGCAACTGGAAGCTCCCAGACAAAAGAAGAGAATTTTGAGTCCAGGCTGAACATTTGACATCCCCTTATTTGTGGGGCATTATCCTGGGACTCGGACGGTGCTGCTGTTGGGGTCTGTGTGGTGGAGCTGGGAACCAGCCCCAAGAATATAGCTTTGTTTGGGCATTAACCCATTTGTGGTTATAATAATGATAAGTTTCAGCACCAGTGGCGCCCGACTGTTAATGACTCAAAGAAAGCTAAATAAGAACAAGATGTCATCTCTGGAGCAATTTGTAGGTTTTTCCTACAGCTCCATCCCTTCCATAAAAATCCTAAGGGCCCTTATATTTAAAGTCAGTCTTCCACTCAATGTCCTAAACAGTCTATTGAGGAGGAAGACTTAGAAAAGGGCAGGTGGTCGCTAAGCTAAGGCTTCAAGAAAATTTGGGGTTGCACAGAAATAGCAGGTAGCCTTTTTAATGGTGGTGGAATTACTGCTTACATTTTTCTTCTTTATACTTTTCCATATTGTTAATTTTTTTTCTATAATAGGCATGCATTATAACCTGAAGACAAACAAACAATAAATGAGTGGCTTAAAAAAATTTTTTAGCAGAAATGATGACATTCCATATAGTGTTTGTTTTTCCCAAGAGGGAGCCATTACTTTTAGATTTCTCTTCTGCCATACATTACACAAATAGGTTTTGGCAACCTGTCAGTAGTGAAGGAAGTTTTTCAGTGAAACATACACAACATCAGGTCTTAAGAAAAGGGGAAATACACAAGAATTGTTAAACTCAAGTGTATTTCTGTGACCCTGTTGAATGTAAGAAAAGAAAAACATGTCAGCCTTCAATTTCGATGTGTTTTCAGGTTCTTAAATTATCATTACATACGTCTGAAATTGTTACCTAAACAAATAATCATCCAGATAGACCAGTAAATCAGAAATCAACTCCACAATCCTGAAAATAAGCAAGTATTATGAAATTGGTCAAAACATAGAGAGTGCTTGAGATGCGACAGTACTACTGCATAAGGAATGGAAACATCAAACTCAAAACAATAGGAAAAATACCCACAAAAGAGGATATGCTGAGACACCAATTTATCAGATTGTAATTTCTAATTATAAAGAGAAAATTAATAGACGTCTCTGGCTCTGCAGAGGACCTATGAAGAGATTGATAGGGAAGAAAATCCTCCCTGGAATTGAAAACCACAGAAGAGCAAATATAAATGTACCAAATAGTTTTAAACTTCAAGGAAACAATAGAAAGAAAAAATGCAGTCTGACTTATTCTTACAAAGCAGGTTCAAGAAACTAGGACAAGCTTTTATCAACTCACCAAGCAGAAAGATGCTAAAGGCGAAGTAGCTACTAAGAAATGCAGGTCATGAAATTCATGCTGAGCTACTAGGCTCTTCTTCAAAGACTTATCTTCCATAAAAGCAAAGCAGAAACTACGTGTGATGCCACTGTATGATATTTACATGTTTAGTTTAAAATGCTATTTACAGACAAATCATTTTGGACTGCCACAGTGGGTCAACAGACCAGAGCTTTGGGAGAATTTGCAAGGAAAAATAAATGTTCCCATTTCTTGGGCAGTTAAAGAAAACTAATGCATTTCGAGAAAGTGGTTAAGAGGACATGGCTTAAATTGAACTGGAGCTCAGAGACAATTACAGACTTGTACCTTCTTGTTATTTTATATTTTCAGTGCTGCAAAAAGAGTTGGGAATTACACTTTCATGTAGTGTAAAACAGAGGAGGATTTTCTGATCCTTCTTGGTAGCCCACAAAAATTAGCTGTGCCTTCCTCTGTCCTGGAGTATGCACAGCGATAACTATTTGTGTCATTTTCACTAAGGGAATAGTAGGACAACACTACTCATTTAACATATTAGGTAAAATGGAAAAATTCCTTGAAACCCAAACTAACAAGTTTCACTCAAGAATAAACAGATGGGGGGCTTCCCTGGTGGCGCAGTGGTTAAGAATCTGGCTGCCAATGCAGGGGACACAGGTTCAAGCCCTGGCCCGGGAAGATGCCACTTGCCGCGGAGCAACTAAGCCCGTGCGCCACAACTACTGAGCCTCTGCTTTAGAGCTCTGAAACAAGAGAAGCCACCACAATGAGAAGCCCACGCACCGCAACAAAGAGTAGCTCCCACTCGCCGCAACTAGAGAAAGCCTGCACTTAGCAACAAAGATCGACCTGAAAAGCTGTATATTTATAAAGAAATGGAATTTTTAGTTAAAAATTTTCCCACAAAAAGAACTCCAATCTTCAAAAATGTGATTTTGTACTTTTATAAACATTTAAAATTATAAACTAAAATAGAAAACTTTATCTAATTTTCCTTTGGAATTCTTCATTGACCCATGGGTTATATAGAAGTGTATTATTCAAAATTTCCATATATTGGGGGATTTTCCAAAGGTGTTTCTGGTTTTTTTGTTTGTTTGTTTGTTTTGGGTTTTTTTGTGCAGCTTGTGGGATCTTAGTTCCCTGACCAGGGATTGAACCAGGGTCCTTGGCAGTGAAAATGTGGAGTCATAACCACTGGACCACCAGGGAAGTCCCTGATTTCTAGTTTAATTCCACTGTGGTCAGATATACCTGGAGAAACCTTATATGACTTGAATCTTTTTTGCCTTTATTGAGAATTGTTTTATGATCTGGAATATGGGCTACCTTAGTAAATGTTCTGGGTGCTCTTTGAAAAGAATGTATACCCTATTGTTGGGTGGAGTGTTCTATAAATGTTAATGTACACAGGTTATGCATGTGGATAAGGACTGGAAATGAAATTGAACCCATATTTTTAAAAGTAAACTTAAAAAATATTTATGTCATTAAAAAAAAACAATTTGAATTATCCTACTAGATTCTGAGTTCCTGGAGGTCAGAGACAGTCTTCATTCATCTTTAAGTTTCTAGAATCATGCACAGTGCCTGACAGAATAAATGCCTGTTAAATAGACTTTTTTCCCCACTTTAGACTAAAAGTTTAGAAAATGAAAGCCATCCAATCCCCAGGACTTATGGTTGCCTCACAGGAACCAGTTCATGAAACAAATTTATTAAATAAAAAGGCCAGCAAATGGCAAGGCATCATTGAGAAGGAGATTAAAAATCAATCAGAAAGCATTGGCATCTCCTCCTTACACCTAAATACTATGTGTGACAGATCACCATATCTTAAGAAATACCCAGAAAAAAAGCAACTAACTCAACAAAAGGCATAGAGACGATGCTGCAAGTAGACAAGCTAAGATAACTAGTTCAGGAAGATGAGAGGGAATCTACTAGGAATCATTAAATAAACTTAGGATATGAACTGGATGAACTGGAAGTTCCCAAGCTTTGGAATATTAGGACAAAAAGCTGCAGTCTAGGGCTTCCCTGGTGGCACAGTTGTTGAGAGTCCACCTGCCGATGCAGGGGACATGGGTTCGTGCCCCGGTCTGGGAAGATCCCACATGCCGCGGAGCAGCTGGGCTCGTGAGCAGCTGGGCTCGTGAGCCATGGCCACTGAGCCTGCGCGTCCGGAGCTTGTGCTCTGCAACGGGAGAGTCCACAACAGTGAGAGGCCCACGTAGAGCAAAAAAAAAAAAAAAAAAAAAAAAGCTGCAGTCTATGTGCCTATTTTTTCTCCCGCAAGCCATCCTCTACATTGTTACAAGAGTTTATTGTTCTAAATGTTAAATTTGACCATGTTACTTCCTTACTTTAAAAACATTGCTAACTCACCATTACTAGGATGAATCAAAAGTCCTTAACATGCAGACATATATATTCCTTCACAGTTGGGTCCCAACCTACTTTTCCAGCCACTGTGCCATTTACTCTTCCCTACACACTTAATTCTCTAGCTATACCTTTCTACTCACTATTCCCAAACATACTGAGCTCTTTCACACCCTCTTGCTTTGGGATAAGCTCTTCTCTCTGCCTAGAATGTACCTCTCCCACATTTTCTGCCTAGTAAACTCTTACACGTCCTCTAAGACTTTGGCAAAATGGCACCACCTCCAGGAACCCTTATCCAATCTCCTATATAAAACAGGGTAAAGGCTGAGTGAGAACAACGCAAATGCAAGATGGTAAGCTCTGAGGCTATGACATTGAGCTGGGAGCGGCCATGGAAGGGTCTGGGGAAACAGCATTCTAAACAGAGGAGACAGCTTGTGCAAAAGTTGTAAGAAATGATAGCATGTTACAGAGCTGAAAGAAAACCAGTGTGGCTAGAGTAGAATGAGTAAGGGGAAAAGTAGTCAAAGAATTAGGCAAAGGCCAGCTCATGAAGGACCTCAAAGGACATGTAAGAAGTACAGCTATTATTCTAAGTGCAGTAGGAAGCCATTGGAAGGTTTTAAACCTGGTAATAACATGATCTGATTTGTTTTTTAGGAAGTCACTGTGGCTGCTATGTAGAAAATGAATTATAAAGGGGCATGTGTGAAACAGACCATTTACATAGATGCTTGAGTCATGTTTGTTACTAAATGAGTATTTATTCATTGATCCATTTGTTTATCCACCATTCTAAACTCATCTTTGCTACTGAAATAAGCAAGACATACTGAGACGTTTGCTGCAAAAGCTCTACTTATACGTGCCGGGTGTGTGACTATCAAGCTTCCAGGAGATTAAAAAAAAAAAAATCTAGGAAATCCCACTTTTCAGGGTGTGCCCCAAGTTATGCCAGGGAACTGAATCAGCCATGGTACCCAGATCCTGGCTCAAATACTACTGCTGAGCTGGAATGTGAAAAGTGTTGGTACTTGAAGTGGTGGTATGGAGGGTTTGCAATTAAAGAAAGCACAAAAATGCAAATCAGACTATTCCCTTATACTTTCTTTTTTCTTCTTTTTTCCTGGTCTCCAGTAGTAGCCCCCTGAACCTAGATAAAAGCATACCATTGCTAAAAGTTAATTATATTTTTCTATAAATCTTTCCTGGCTCAGGGCCTTTGTACATACTGTTCCTTCTGCCTAGAAGACCCACCCCATCCACACTTAGCCTGATGAATCGTACTCAGCATGCTAGTGTTAGTGCCTCTGACAGGCCTTCCTTGAACCCCCAAATCTAAATCAAGTCTGTCCTTTCATAGAACCCTGTACTTTTCCTAGAATGCCCCTATCATTTGTAGCTTTAAATTCATTTGTGAGATCATTCTTTTAATGCCTCAGTATACTTGTAGCCTCCCCAACCATCAGACTGTAAGTTCCAGGGACCCAATATATCTGTTTACTACTGCTTCTACAGTGTCTGGCACATAATATACCCATAATAAATATTACTCCCACTAAGTGAGTTAATACTGGAAATAGGCATCCCTAGGCAGATAGGTATAGGACTCTTTTAGCTCCTTTAGCTATGCTTTCTCTTGTTTCTCTTGTTTTCCATTCTGTAGCTTTAAGAACTCCTTCCTCCATTCACACAAGAAAGTGATCCTAGATGGAGCAATTCTTTTTTTAAGACTCATGTTTTTAATTTTTTAATCAGGGTCTCTCAACCTCAGCACTATTAACATTTTGGGCTGAATAATTATTTGTTGTGGGGAGGGATGTCCTGCTTATTGTAGGATGTTTAGCAGCATCCATGGCCTCTACTCATTATTTGCTAGTAATACCTACTCCCAAAAATGTCTCTAGGCATTGCCCCATGTCAGCAAAAGTCACTCCTGATTAAGAACCACTGTTTTAAAGTGTGGAAATGTCAAACCTTTTACTCTTTTAGAAGAATTATGTTTAGAATTCAGGTTGTTGAATGATGCCTGGGTTGTAAGAGGATTCTACCAACCCAACTGGATCAAAATAGTGCCCATTTCTATCTTGTTTCTGTAGCACCCCCAGGGTATCCTTTGAAAAGGCCATTAGTGATGGTCTAATTCAGGGCAATATTCTGATCTTAAAAATTCAGTCCCCTGGTCTGTCCTAGAAGGATGAAGGAAAGGGGTGGTGTTTCTGAGGAAATGAATGTCTCTGAGACCCTTCTGGAATTGGCAATCCCCTACAATTTTCCTAGGGGCATGTCCCAGGGGACAATAAAAGGGAGACAAACAGCCCATTCTGGCATGCTTTTCAGGATCTCTTACTCCAAACAAGACAGTCTGAGAGGCCTGGTAAAAATAAATATGGCTTAGCACTCCTGGCACAAGAGCAGTTTCTGACAGCCAAGACTTAACTCACCCTAGGGGGTGACCCAGCCAGAGACTATGCATGAAGTTCATTTCTACCCATTGATATTCCCAGTGACTCACAGCAGCCAGGGATGGCTCTGTGCACCAGAACTGTGTTGAACCATGGAGGAGGAGGACTCGGGATGCACACAGAAAATTCAGTCTCTTGAGCCTGAGTCAGACAGGGACAGCCAGCTTCCCTGTTCCTCCTCAATCCCAGAAAAACAACACAAATCATGCCTTCTGGAAAGGAACCTGTCTTTTGAATACAGAGCAGAAACTGTTTATAAATTCTTAATCCCCTGACATTGAAAGTATGGTGACTGCCTGTTCTGAATTTTTGGGGGCAAATGTATTAATTATACCACATGTCCTTAGTTTTCATTGTGGGAAAAAAAAATGGTCTCCAGAATCCTAAGGTCTTCCTCAACAGGTCAAAAAGCAAGTCTTCGTAAGCAACATATATTGAAACCTTGAGACTGACGAAGGCTGCATCAATAACGTTGTGGGGAGGAGGGATTGAGAATCAGCCTCTACTTTTTCACCCTTTTCTCCTTGGATTTTAGGCTAAGATGACATAGGCCTTAAAGGTTGACTTTTTCCTAGCAGTAAGATCAAGTAAGCCTGACCTGACTCGACTGCCGCCTTCAGTCAGCGAAAAGAACTACATACACAGAAAATGCCTCATGGTATTTGTTACCATGGTGACATTAGTTCAACATTTCATCTGCATAAAAATTTTAGGCAAAACAGAATAGAGAAATACTGGCTAAGAAGCAGTTAACAACGCATTTTTCCCTTGTTATTGCAAAGTTAATGTTAGCTTTGGTCAAAGATGGTAATTTGAAGTGAAAGCCTTTGAAAAATTGCAGACAAGCAAGGATGAAATGGCAACCAATCCATTGGAGAAATCTCCCAATATCCTCTTTGCACTGTAACAAATTACTCTCCCCTCAGCTAACATGGCACATTTGGGGCTTCCTCACTCTATTTACTAGTGAGAAGAAAGTGGTTTAACAAAATTGCAGATGATCCAAAGCCAGAAACTGTTGGCATACCAGCTTGGAGGGAAAAGCGATATACAGGACCCTAAGGAAGTTGGGGACTTGGACAAAAGTAGCAGGACAAGATTCAACCTAGAAAATGGCAGGTGGTAACAAAATTAATCCATATTATTAATATGCACTGGGGAGAGGCGTAGGCCACAAAGCTAAGACAAGAGAGGAATTTATAACTTTATGTACTAACCCAAAAGTTAAATATTGCTAGAAGGCCCTAGAGACTGAAGCTGGGAGGAGGCTGAGGTCTCTGAGAGAATATAACTGCAAGCGAGGGCTTACTTCCTTACCCACTTGCTTTCTTGCCAGGATCTTAAAGTCAAAGAAGGTGAAGAGGCTAACTACGCTGATTTACGAAGACAGCCAGGAGGCACTACGTCTGGGCCAATTCTGGACGTCCGAGCGGGGGCGACAGGACCCAGACAACCACCTCAGGAAATGAGTAAACGAAAAGGGGAGGTCGCAGAATTATTTAGCTCTAGAACAACGCTGCCTAGGCGGGGGTCGGGGGTCGGGGTGGAGAAAATCTCAGGAAAGGAATTTTGACAGTGAGAACGTTAGTTAAGACACAGCACTCCAGGCCCCCTGATGCCCCTTGTTTGATGTCCATAAAGACCGAGAGGATTATGCATTAGCAAGCCTTGTGTATTCTGAGACATCAATAAAGTCTGGACTTGGGGCCGGTAGGGGGGCCGGGGTCACGTCCAGGCGACTTCGGTCAGCCTGGGTGCACCTCTCTGGCACAGAACTAGAGTGAGCGGGATCCGAGAGTTGCTGCTAGGATTAAACCTTTCCTAAGTTAAGGACTTTAAAGCAGTAGTACTGGGGACAGTGAAGGGGGGCTCTCTTGAGGGCTAGGAGCGTGGGGGCGGCTTGAAGAGGAGCTGGGCCAGCGCTGCAGGCGCCGGCGGCTGGGGTCCGGGGACCGGGGGGCGGGGGCCGAGGGCGGAAAGGGGCCGGGCCGGCGCTGGGGGCGGGACCAGGCGTGGTGGCCGTGGCGGGGGCTGCGGCGCTGGGGGCGGGGCGGGGAGGCCCGGCCCGGGACACCCCCTCCGGATCCACTGGTGAGGCGGCTTCGGCTTCGGCAGCACTGGAGGCGGCAGCGGCCGGAGGGCGACTTGCGGGGCGCGCCCGCCACCGTGGACCGGGACGCTTCACCTAGGGGACCCTCCGTCGACACCCTCCGCCGCGCCGTCCCGCAGGAGCCGGCGGGACCCCCGGCCGGCAGGGAGCGCCGGCGGCGGCACCATGAGGCGGCCGTGGGGCGCGCTGCTGCTTGGCGCCCTGCTCTGCGCGCACGGTAAGCGGCGCCGCCGCGCCTACGCCGACCGGCCCAGCGGGAAAGTTTTTCCCTGGGTCCGGCCGCTGCAGGACTCACCTCCCGAGGGCGGGACGGCGCAGGCTGGGGCCTGGGACCCCTCGCCCTCACTCCAAGCAGCAGCCCAGAGATTGTGTTCCGGGGAGGGTACCGGGAGCTCCCCCAACTCCTCCAGTCCGAGACGGGGCAGCGGTGGAGGAGCTCCCCGGGCTCGGGTCTGGGCCAGGCTGGGGGGAAGGTCCGAGGCGCTCGCTCGCCTTCCCTCGCTGCTCTTTGGAGAGCTGGGGTGCTTCCCTTTTCAGGTTCAGACAGGGTCTCTGTGTCCTTGGTGCGAATGAATGTGGGCGAAGAAAGGGAGGCGGGGAAGGATGGTCGCTAAACCATAAATTGTAAATAGCCCTGTTTTCAGGGGCTGGGGGTCTCGGGCGGATTGCGGAGAGGCTCCAGAGGAATCTGAATACTTGAGCTCTGGGGATTCCTCCACTCGAGGAACAGTTCATCGGGCTCTGGACCATGCTCCCGCCGAGGGTCCTTGGGCACTGCCTGCTCGCAGCATCTTCACTTAGTGGCGTTTTGGGTTCCCTCTCCTGGTTGTGACCAATCAGCTTCCTGCCCTGGATCCTTCCCGGAGGGGGGGAGGGGGAAACAGGGTTGGAAAAGGGGCAGAGGAGGGACATAGGGAAGAAACTGCTGGAAGGCTCCCGCAGATCCGCCCTGGCCGGGATAGCTGGGCGGGTATCGCCGAACCTCAGAAGGCAGCCTCCCGGCCCTCGCGGTGGCCCTCGGGGAAGCTGGAGGGATGGCAGCAGGACGGCTGCTTCATCTGCTCCTTATTAATTACTTGTTTGGTGCCGGTACGCAACTGGTGTGTGTGATTAGGGCTCCAGTGGAATCTGTTTCTCCGCAGCCGGCTAGGACCGTGGGTGCACCCCGTGATTTAGCAGCTGCCTCTAGTTTGTGCCCAAAGATCAAAGAACTTTGATCTTTGAATCCCAACCCTATTCACCCACCGCTGTTCAGCCGGGGGAGATCCGAATCTTCCCATTTTCCCCGCTGCCGGGATGAGGCGGTGGGGTTCCGAATAATGGGGTCTGTAGACCACGGCCTTGCGCCAGTTCTTTAACGTAAAGGGAGCTCGTGTGGAAATAATGCAGATTTCGGAACTTGCCTGGCAGGGCGTGGAGATGCCTGAGCACTTGTTTTAAAGGTGTTTACCTCCCAAATACAAAACAGAGATCTCTTGTCTGGTATTTAAACTACCCGTGGGTTTTAAATGACTTTTTCCATGCCCACTCTAACCCGACCGAGCTCTTAACTCTTCCTCTCGGAGGAGTAGCCTGGCCGACCCACGTTCCTCTTTGCACTGTGCTCTCCCCCTCCCGAGCTCTCTCCTAGAAGGTTATTTGCAGCCTCTCTGGCGTGTCGGGACAGCGGCCCTACTGGGGTAGGAATGTAGCTGCTCTTCCCACCGCATGGGCCCCTTAAAGGGACAGCTATGCTTTTTGGGGGCTTTTCCCCTTCGGGCTGCAAGGGAGGAGGATGGAACTTTCCTCTCGGCCCCCTGGAGGAAGTTTTGAAAAAGATCAAGGGAAATGGCACGGCACTGAAAAAAAAAAAAAAAAAAAAAAAGGGCTAAAACGGATACCAACAAAGCCAGAAAGGAGATTGTCGCCTTCTGCCCTAGGGAAAGGGGAGCTGGAAGGTTCCGGGCTGAGACTGGCCAAGACGATTTTATCGCTCCAGAGCTGTCAAAATTGCCTACACTACATCTGCATTGAGAACGGGGGTAGAAAATTGTGTATATTTTATACTTCACAGAAGAAGGATGGGAGGGTTCTGGGTAACTATTTGGGTTCTTTTTAAGGACAAAATATTTAATGGAAACTTCTAAGCATGGGAGGCTTTCTGTGCATATGAATAAGGACACTCCGTGGCACCAAGATCTAAACTTTGCCTGGCCTGATACTGAGCCATCCTCAGAGGCTTGGAGGGGACAGATTCATGGTTCATCAACCAGTGAGACTGAGCAGTCGCTCAACCAAAAATATCACCACAAGGATCCCGCACTATGTTCCAGGGGCTCAGGGAGAAGACAGTGTGTCATAGTAGATCAGGTAGGCAGATCTGACCTCCACTAGGAGTGAATTCAAGACAGTAAGATATAAGGTGCTTATTTGGTTGCTGCTAGTACTTGGGGCTTTTCCTAGAGCCTGTGGGATTGGCTGGAGCCTATATAATACTCCAACCTTAAAGATTTTGGAAGGGAACTTGATTGCTGGTAATAGCCCTGGGTATCTTCCTATTGAGGGTTGACGTGAGGCCTCAGACAATCCACCACCATTTGAAGAGTGGAAACTCTGTTTGTCTTGGAGATCTCTTCCAGGTAAGCTTTGGTAGATAGAGGGTTATTTCTGAGGATGAGTGCAAATGAGTGGAGCTGAGACAGGTTTCTTTTCCATCTGGTGTTGTCATGGTGCTTGGTTGACCTTGTCCCTGATCTTACTGGACTTGTGAAAGATGCTTGGCTTGTCACTGACTTTGGATTTCCTCTTCTGTCCCCTGCTGCATATCAGATTACATCTTTGGGACTGGCACATGGTATTAAGAATGACAGGTGCAAGGGAACTGAGTATGACCATGTCTGATACAGAGCACGTTGGGCATGTCCATTTTCTGGGCCAGCAGAGAACACAGGAAATCACAGAGGACAGGATATTTGACAGGTCTTTCTCATTCTTTCTACGGATTGACTGCTAATCCTGATCCCTAAGAAGAAGGAAAATGGGAGAGACTGGCTATGTTGCTTCTCCTTTGAAGAGAAGATTCATCCTAGGGGCCTCCAAAATAGGAACAGAATTTTGGAGACTACTTTAAAAAGTAGTCTTGTCTTTTTTTGTGATTGGACACATCTCATAATTTCGAGACAGTTCCATGCCCATGGCCGACTAGGTCTGTTAGCCTGTTCCAGCCACAGTCTCTACACTCTTGACGCAGTTTAGCCATGAGTTTTGTCACAGTTGCCTGGACATGGGGCATCTGGCCCCAGACTGTGTCTGGATTACCATCTCAACTTCAGCATTGGAAGACCTTTTCCCCTTCTCAGCCTGGTGGGATTCAATATCCCAGGAAAGCCTTCATGCCGACTGATTGGCTGGCAGAGCCAGGCTTTGGCCCTATAAATAGCTCTGATGAATGCCTGTACTTGCCTCTCTCCTTCCAGCTTCGAGCTGACAGTGTCATTCCTTCTCCCCAGCACACTCAGGAGCATTCCCTAAACTGGGCTCTGCACCCATTCATTTGTTCATTCATTCCCCAGACACATATTTGTCAAGTGCTAATCTAATCACTGCATACATAGCTCTGTGATCAAGAAGCAGAGGCAGGCCTGGGTTTGAATCTTGGCTTCGCCACATCTTCGTGACCCTGTACAAAACACTTTATCACCCTGAACTTTGGGGTTCATATCTGTAAGTGGGGGGCGGGGGTGGAGAAGTAATAAATTATCATGTGAGGATATTGTAAAAATTAAATGAAATAATAGTATGTTCAAACCATTCAGCACAGAATCTGACAACTACTCTGTTACCATAGGTCTGGGTAAATGTTAGTTGTTTGTTAGCATGCTTGCAGAAGTGGATTAGAGACGGTTCTTGCCTTTGGACTATGGGAACCAGACAACTGTAGTTATACTATACTACAGTGTCATGTGCTAAAATGGAGGCTCAGCCCTTCATTCACTTCAGCTGGTTTTTTGCTTTCTTTTTTTTAAAGATCTTGCCCTATCTTTTCCCCCTTGAAAACCTAATGAAACCTAAGCATATTTCCCTCCTGTCCACACTTCAAAAAAGAGATCTATTAAGCGATACCATGAGTCTAGGGGGCCCACTCTGCCTTAGTTCTCCTGGGAGAGGGCCTGGGATGTGGGGCTTTCCTCTGAGAGCTTCCCTGTTAAAAGCCCTGTGGTCAGGGATGCAGCCAGGCATCTCACCCTAAGGTTGCTGTGACCCGGGGTGAGAGGTGCTGGCTGAGGTCTCTTGTAGCTGGAACAGTTTAGAATTCCAAGCTCTCCCTCCCGCTGGCCTGGGAAAGGAGTCAGGCCCCAGAGCTCATAAGATAGTAATTGCCCCAATTTGGGGGCCGGGCGTTGTGGAGCTGCCTTCCTTCATGACTACTGTCTTCAATCAGGAATCCTGTCAGCGTGCAAGGATAATTGATTCAGGTCTCAAGCCCACGACTCGCTCCTCCCTCCCCCCTGCCCAGCCCCCAGCTCCTCCACCCCCAAGTTTGACCCCTGTTGTCTCTTTGTTTCTTCCATTTAAGTTGGTGCCAGAGATGTGATGGTTTTGGGGGCTGCAGAAAGTTGACCATAACCAAGAGCAGCCGTTCAAAAGAGCTGATTCTCTAGCTTTCCTGGCTGTCGTTTGACTCCATTTTCTGTTCTGCATTTTTTATTTAGCAAGAAGCAAATATCCTTGGTGCCCTTGGGCACCTCTTACGCCCTTCTGAGCAAACTTTATTCTTTCATGGCACGTAGGCATTCCCATCCTTGCTCACAGCTGAGTGGATTGCCTGCAAGCTTCCCTAATGCTCTGCTCTCCTGCCCATTCAGGTTAGAGTGAGAAGGGGAAGGGCGCTGCCTGAGCCCCAGCTGGGAGAAGCCTTGCCGGGGACTCGGGACTCGCTGCAAGCCCGGACATGGCCTACAGGAGCTCCCCCCTCACCTCTGTGCTGAGCCAGGGAGGATTGGAGTTTCGAGCAAAGCCGGAAACAAAAGACTGGGAGCAAACCTCCCATCTGGCTGAGAGGCAGCACAAAGGTGCTGCTGCATAATTTATCACCGGAGGTTTTCTGGGGCCGGGAAGCTCCTGGCTCCAGGCAGCACCTTTTTGGAGGAGAGGGTCCCTTCCCCTGTCCCATCTGGGTGTAGGGCCAGGCAGGTACAGATGAGGGTATTGGGAGAAACACCTGATTAGCACGTGAAATAAAGAAGCTTTGAGGTCGGAAGCACCTCCAGTGATCTCTCCCCGCTCAGCAGCTCCACTTCCTGCCTGGCCTGCAGGGCAGGGGTGGGGGGTGGGGGAATGCTCCAAATGTTCCCTTCGTTGGCTCCAGCCTTGGGAACCTGACTGTCACCGTGGCATGGATGAGGACAAGAGATAGTTTCTCTGTTGGGGACTACAGCCTTCTGGAAACCAAATACAGATGCCAGGTTCTAATATCCATAAGCCTAGCAAATAAGAAAGGGGAGTTGCCTCCTTTTTCCACTCCCCTGCCACACTCACTGGCAGTTTAAATGAGAAATTTCAACCACAGGTTCAGAGAAGCAGTAAAAGTGAATGACTTTAAAATATACCTCCCCCAAATGAGAATTTTTGCTCCTCTGGGAGTGATCTCTGGTGACCATTTTTGCCCAAGAAGCTGGGGACATGTGGTCTAAAAATTACAAATGTATTTCTGGGGCATTTAACATTTGTGAATCTTTTGCCTTATTGCTGGCACTCAAAGTGTTAGCGTGTTTTATCACATTTACTCCTCACCATATCCTTATAAGGTAGATTCTGTTAGATTCCTGTCTTACAGATGGGAAACTAAGACTTAGGCCATTTGCTGTCACACAGTTAATGAGTAACTGACCTAGGATTTGAACCCAGAGCCTAAGCTGTTAACTCTCTAATCCATACTACCTCTTAGAATAGAATCTTTTGTATCTAAGCTATACCGGAATGTCTTGGTTAGGACTGTCTGTATTTCATCTTAGATTGCCCTCTCCTCTGTGTTTTCAGTCGTCATCTTCTCAGGGAATCCCAATGCATAAAGGATTACCTTTCAGGTGCTTCTTGATGGAGTGAGGCTTTAAAAAGCTCCCAGAGGGGGAGATATGGTTTGCTGCTCCCTGAAGCCACATGTTACTGTGCGGACCTTGGGTTTTGAGATGTAAGGGGAGAGGAAAGCAGTACTTTGAGCAGCCCCTCAGAGAGCACAGCCACATTCAATCCCTGTTGGGTTTGTGAAATCTGTTGACTAAGCTTCTAGTCAGGGTAAGAAGCCTGTATGGCGATGTAGCTCCATTACTGGGTTGAGAGAGAGGACACAGATGAAGATTATGGGGTTAAGAGGAACAACAACAACAACAAAAATAATAGCTGCTTATGTATAATAGCTACTTTATATGTATTATTTCATTTAAACCTCCCAGCAACCTTATGAAATAGGTACTATTATTACCCTCGATTCACAAAAAAGGAAACTAATCCGTTTCTAAATTGCTCTGTAATTTAGGTTCTAAATGCTCTTTTCTATGTTTGCCTCCTAGGAATTGGTTGATGATAAATTAGGTAAGGATAAAGGATACCATGTACTTCAAGCTCCCCCAGAGAAGGGCAGTAAAGCAGGACTCTTGCCACAAGACTCTCTCCCACCTCTTCCTGTGGTCACTCATGCCACCAACTTAACCCATGGGAACAGCACTGCAGCTTGGCGCACAGTTGGATTTTTAGACATCTCAAGCCCTGAAGTATTAGGGCTTAATCATGGGGTGGATGGATAAGACAGTCTGGGTGAGTCAAATTCTATAATAGCAATAGTAGGTGCTACCATTTATCAAGAGCTTAGTATATGCCAGGCATTATGCTAAGGGCTTTTTATGAATTAAGTAATTCAATTCTCATAACATCCATGGGAGGTAGGGGCTCTTATTATCCCAATTTTCCAGATGAAAAACTAAGGTGTAAAGAGATTATACCTGGTCCAATGGCCAGGAATTAGCTTAGTTTTGTTTCCATGTTCTTAACACTATGCTCTTCTGCCTCATAACTTTGGAAGCTGACCATTAAGGACTTCTTTTCTGTGTTTAAAAGTGGCAAGAGAAGGCTGACCTTGTTGGGACCGATAATCATGTGTCTTATGGTATCACTTTTGAGAGGGCCCACTAGGAGAAGACTTTATCAGATAGATTTTCAAACCAGGTAAGGCTGGGCTCTAGAGATCTAGGGACAGAAATAAGGAGAGTCACGGCATGTCAGTATCACAGCTTGATAATACAGCCAGTGAAAGGAACTCTTGTTGGAGAAAGGAGTGAACTTAAGCTGGATAGAACTAGGAAGCCACCTTAAAAAGAAGATTCCTGGGACTTCCCTGGTGGCGCAGTGGTTGAGAGTCCACCTGCCGATGCAGGGGACACGGGTTCGTGCCCCGGTCCGGGAAGATCCCACATGCCGCGGAGCAGCTGGGCCCGTGAGCCATGGCCGCTGAGCCTGCGCGTCCGGAGCCTGTGCTCCGCAACGGGAGAGGCCACAGCAGTGAGAGGCCCGCGTACCGCAAAAAAAAAAAAAAAAAAAGAAGAAGATTCCTGTTTTCTTGAGTATAGGGTAGGTAGGAAATAACCACTTTTATTTCTCATATTCTGGGCTTCTCTTTTTTTTTTTTTTTTTTTTTTTTTTTGCTGTACGCGGGCCTCTCACTGTTGTGGCCTCTCCCGTTGTGGAGCACAGGCTCCGGACGCGCAGGCCCAGCAGCCATGGCTCACGGGCCCAGCCAGTCCGCTGCATGTGGAATCTTCCCGGACCAGGGCACGAACCCGTGACCCCTGCATCGGCAGGCGGACTCCCAACCACTGCGCCACCAGGGAAGCCCTAGGCTTCTCTTTTCCTATGACTCCCAACTGTCACAAGATTCTAATGGAATGTGTCATTCATTCATTTTACAAACTTATATTGATCATCACTACATACCAGTCACTGAACTGTGCACTGAATACAAATACAAAGCTCTATATCATACAATTCCAACCATCAGGAGGCTTCTGGTCTAGTAAGTGAACAATGGTCCCACAGTGAGCTAAATGCTACCGCAAGAGGAGACACCAAGGGCCTCTGGGGGGCATACAGCAGGGGCTTTCAATTCAGCTGGGGCTTTGTGGGTCCAGATGGGGCAGCATCAGGAAGGGGTTCATGTCCTGGCCTCCTTCTCCTGCCAGCCATTTACCTTGTTTGGTATTGGTTCCAATGTTTTCTGTGCAAGCTCTGTCCTCTCAAACAGTGGCTGTATAGCTACCCGACTGCAGGTGTCTCTTGGGTGAGACTAGATCCATTTCCATGTGGCTTTTAGCTGCAACCCCTTTCAGTTATGTCAGTCTTGTCTCGCTGCATGGGCTTCCCTTTCAGTGAGAGACGCTTACTGAGTAAGCTGCCCAAGGAGCTGAAATCAGTGGATTGGTCCCTTGATTGGCCTGGATGTAGTTCAAAGTCATTCCAAATAACTTATCCTCATTAAATAAGGTTTATATATTCACCGTTGCTGCCAGTTGTTAGGAGAAGAGAAGAGAGCTTTGGTGTGTTATGAAAAAAAAACATCCTTCACTTATATGAGTGATGATTCCTCCCTTTCCCATTGTAATCCCTTCCACATTGGGGTAGCTGTCATATCCCAACACTCACAGAACAACCCTTAAGCCTTCTCATTTCTGGTTCAACTTGAAAAAGCTGCTCTGTAGCTGTGTATAGTCACTGTACACCTTGGGCCTCCAAGTGACAGGTGTGGTCCACTTTGAGCTGAGCTTTCTGTGGGGGTGGTGATTGGGAGCAGTGCCTCTTTTTTTTTTTTTTTTTTGCCTGTGCCTCGTGACTTGCGGGATTTTGGTTCCCCGACCAGGGATCAAATCCGGGCCCTCGGCAGTGAGAGCACAGAGTCCTAACCATTGGACAGCCAGGGAATTCCCAGCAGTGCCTCTCGAACTTGAGTGTGCATCAGTGGGAAGCTTTATTGAAAGTCCAGATTCTGAGATCATATTGAGAGAAGAATATTGGTCTAAGGGTCTGAATGGGGCTGCCATCCTGGCTCTCCTACTCACCCCATGACCTGGGCCAAAGTAGGTGATCTTACCAATTAAATGGGTAGTACTGCAACGATTAAATGAGAACACAAGTGTGTATGCAGAAGTAGCTTGCAAACTGTCAAGGAAAACTGCAAAACATAATCATTTGTTGTCTAAAGCCCTGCCCTTTTCTGGACCAACACAGTACCGAGGCACTCTTTCAAAGGGCTAGGGTTCCATACTCTCCTTGCTTCACTACTTTACCTTAGGGCAAGGGAAATTGGTCTTTAGCCTCAGCAGTAGCCAGAAGGAGAGGCCACTGCTTGAGATCCATAAACCCACTGCACATTTGCCAATCCAGAATGCAGAAAGAAGGACCCCAAAATCCCAGTGTTATAAATCCCCTTTTTTGATCTCAGGGTATTGGAAATTCTCATAATAGCAATGCCACTTATTAGGAGGCAGTATTCATGAAGAGGTTAAGAGCAGAGGATCTGGAATTGACCTGCCTGTGTGTGAATGCTGGCTCCAACCCTTAGTATCTGTGTGACCTGTCAACAGACTTCCCCTCCCTGTGTCTCAGTGTCCTCAACTGTAAGGTGGTGGTAATAATAACAGTGCCACTTCCCAGGGTTGTTGAGAGCATTCAATGATGTGGCATAAGAAAAGCACTTAGAAAAGTATTTGGAGGGCACATGGTAAGTACTCAGTAAATGATGGCTGTGTTTTTATGAAGCTTTTGCTGTGTGCCAGCCCTGCGCTAAGCAGTCTACATGGATTATTTAATTTAATCTTTACAAAACCCTTTGCGGTAGAACTGTTGTTATTCCCATTTTATGGATGAGGAAACTGAGGCTCAGAGGCATTAACTAACTTGCTCAAAGTTGTAGAGTTAGTGTAGAACCAGGACTTGAACTCCAGCCTCTCTGACTCAAGAATCTGTGTTCTCTCACATATTACACTGTGTCTGGTAGTGTAAGCAGATGGGCGTTTCCCTGCTTTCCTTCCGAAGAAAGCAGTGAGAAAGTGGTCAGATGGCTGAGATTTTGGTTAACCTCCCAGGAAGGCCCTGTGAGCACATTACCATGTATCCTAAAAGCTGGATAACTTGATGATCAGGGATAGTGAATACTTTGGGAGGAGGTCTTTTCCATGTTGAATTGCATTAGGTTGAAGGTTCCATGCCCTTTGAGGCCACGGATGCTTGCAGTGTGGCTGGCAAATAGCTTTCAAGGCCAGAAGCACAGCTGAGTGTTCTAACTGAACACTTCTTAAAATGAAGACCGCGTTTTGCCACCCGCAGTCATTTGTATCCTTTCTTCACTCACCATTCTTTTAGTTAAAAAGGGTTAAAAGCTGTCCTTTATGATCACAGCCAGGACTTGAGTGAAAAGGCAGAATTCCACCTCCCAGGATCCCAGAGGGGCAGCAGTTGTCCAGAAGAGCTGGAGTTTGGAGTATAATGTGTCTGTTTACTGTATGAACACCCAAGCCAAGAGTTTGCCTGTCGCCGGCTGCCTGACCTTCAGATGTTGCTCTGACATGCAGGAAGTCATGACTCTTCAGCAACTAACTTGATGCCCACTGGATGGAATGCTTTGTTCCTGAAATCTGCAGGGGAAGCTCAGGACTTCTGCTATCACTCAGCCAAAAGGGGGCCAGGGGGAGGCTAAAAAAAACCCTGAAGGCTCTTCTTTTACCTTCTGGATTCCTGTTGACTTGCATGCAGCCTAAAATGCTGCTGTCCTTGATCTCCTGATCCTGGTACTCAGGTTCTTAAAGTCAAGGCCTTTCAGAAAAAGCTAGCCCCCAAACCCTCATGCCCGCACACCCCCAGCATGCATTTATGGAGCATCCTTGGTGTTCCCAGGCAGGAGGTTAGCCTCTTTCACATTTATCTTCATGTCCAACCCTTGTGGCTTTTTTTACACACAAGGAAACAGGCTAAGGGGCTACGGGATTCGTACAAGGGGGCACAGCTGGTCAGTGGGACCCAGCTCGGTCCGCTCCAGGTCCAGTGCTTCCTCCTCCTCTCCCCGCAGTGCCCCCTCTTCCTCTCCATTCTTGTCACCCCCTTACCCTGATCTCCTCCTTGGTGAGGCCCCGCTCCCTGCTGTGCGTGGCTAGCAGCATTTCTCAACCTCCACTGACAATTTAGGCTGGATAACTTCTTTGTTGTGGGCTCCTGTCCTGTGCATTGTAGGATATTTAGCAGCATCTGTGGCTTTTATCCTCTAGATGCTGCCAGGACCACTAATCACAACCAAAAATGTCATCATCCATTGCCAAATGCCCCCCAATCTTCAACTGAGGCCAGTCTTCAATGAAGGAGAAAAATCATCCCTCATTAGGATGACTTTTAGCTTTATTCTTAGCCTTATTCTTCCTCTTCACCATTCTTCCCCGAGAAAGGGGTCAGCGTGTTGGTGGTGAGCCCCATGGCATGGAGTCCTCTGGAATACTTAGTCATTGCTCTTTTATCCCAGCCAGAGTTCCCTAAAGCAGTGCCCATATCTGTGATGAGCTGGTCAAACTTACAAAACTTCCTCAGGCTCTGGTGCCCAGGGTCTGAGTGAAAAAAGCCCTCATCCCTTCTCAGTGCTCTCAGAACAGGCCCAAGAGGATGGGGCTGGGTCTTCAGTGCTTCCCTGGGAAGAATCCCCTGTCCTGTACTTGCAGAGAGATCTGGAGAGACAGGAGTGCTGGGCTTGGAGTAGGGCCTTCCTATGAGGTATAGAGACGCTGCTCCTTTCAGATGGATTCCCGTGGCTTCTGCAGGAAATCCTGCATCTTTTCTAGGGCAGCTGATTCCCTTAGCATGTGGAGGGGGAGGGCAAGGCCTCAGCTGAAGATGGGGTGAAAGCTGTGGTCCTTCACTCCAGAAATGTACACTTCGCCTGTAGTTTCAGGGGTTCACAGATCCCAAAGGTTGGCCATCCCTCCCATCCATTTGCAGGTTAGGGACCCTTGCTTTATGCTTACACTTATCCTTGGGGTTGAAGTGGAGAGGGAGGGGTCTAGGGCTCCCCCTTTGCTTTTGGTGGGAATAACAGTCCACCCTTTCATTCTGGGCCCTAAACCCTAAGCTGGCTCGAGTAATATAATGCAAGGTGAGGATGTAGTCAAGGAGATGAGCCGAGAGAGAAGCTGGGCCCTGTAAATAAGAAAGGAAGTGGGGTGGCAATTCGGGAGCTGCCTCCTTCCCTGTTCCAGCCCAGCCTGAAGGCAGGGCCCAGCTGAGGGGAGGAAAGGGAGAAGAAAGCAAGCGGAGGAGATGAGCAAGGGAGAGGTGACCCCCTTCTTTCTCAGCTGCAGCAGCCCAGCGGGTTAGATGAATGCTGGGAGGGGGGAGAGTGACCCTGGCAGAGCCCTTTGTTCCAGCTGAGGCTGGAGCGGGGGCACCGAGCCATTCACACGCCATCCCAGGGCATCCTGCTGGGCACGCTGGGGAGGGGGCACAGCAGCCGGTCATGGGACTTGGCCAGGCAGATAGCTGGATGCTCAATACGGAAGCCCAGCTGCGTGCTGCGGAGGCTGTGGGAGGGGCTGCTCCTGCCATCCTTCCTCCAGGCTGTGGCCAGTCCCGCAGACCGGAAGGCCCTGACTGGTCCCAGTCGCTCTGCCCTGAGGCAGCCTGGTTTCCCGGTCCCGCTTCTCCTGGTCACCCCCCTTAAAGCGAGTTCTGACTTGGGGACTCACAGCAGTGCCTGTTGCTCCCTGCTCCCTCGTGTGATTTCTTATCCCTAAAGGGGCTCCAGCATTTTAATTCCACTCTTATTTCTTGTTCTCCCCGGCCAACGTCCTGGTCCTGGATAGAGGCAAAAGCATCCATAACTCCACCTAGTTTTGGAGGGAAGGATATGGAAACCTTTCTGCATCGCCCATGCTGCCCCCGGCTCCCCTTCCTCAAGACCACCAGCCCTCTAGGGGGCATCATTTGTCCCTGGGCCTTTGGGGGTGTGTGCAAAAAAACCCTGTCATAGAAGGGACACTGGACTGTTTGTGAGCCCAGAGTCAGAGGGTATCTTCTTGACCATTTGTGCCTTGGAGGAGGGGGAAGGCATGATTACATGGTCCACACCTCCCTGCAGCATCACTGTGGCCTCCTGGGTGACGGTGCTCCTAGACTTGGCTCCTCTACCTTGCCCCCCTGGAATGGGCTTTGGTTGGGTGGGAGTTGAGCCTTCACTGGTTCCTCTTCCCTCTGCCCAGGCCTAGCCAGCAGCCCCGAGTGTGTTTGTGGTCGGAGCCACTTCACGTGTGCAGTGAGTGCCCTCGGCGAGTGTACCTGCATCCCCGCCCAGTGGCAATGTGATGGAGACAACGACTGCGGGGACCACAGCGATGAGGACGGATGTAGTAAGAGCCTCCCCACGGGATGCTGGGCGGTGGTAGAAGGTGTGAGGGAGCAAGGACAGGTGTGATGGTGTGTTCTGTGCATCAGCTGTGCCAGACTCAGAGCTGGACTCTCTCGAGGGTGACAGATATTAACAGATGGGTGGTTTCTTCACAATATATATGGCTTCAGCCCTCCCGTATTTCCCATATCGCCATGCACGTATGGCCAATAAAACAAACTTTGAAACAAGTACAGGAGAAAACATTTGAAATTACAGGTGGTCTCTTTAATTAAATAGATCTCTCTGTATTTATGTGAATATGTGTATCTGTATTGCATATTTGTGCATTTTAAAATGTGCATACTATACGTGGATGCCGAGTATTTCTGTGTTTCTTATGTTGGTATTCTGTGTAATCACACCTTTTCAAATAACATAAACTTTGTAAGAAATCACATATTCTCATTAAATCTCACCTTTCCCCTAGTGTAGTAACATGCACAACAGGCTAGGGTATCCTTTCTTGGATATGTAGCAGTATTACTCCGGAGCCAGTTACTTGTCTGGATTCAGGGGTGCAGTCTCCACCCTGCAGCACCTATATCTGAGGGAGGCTAATTAGTCTCATAAGATTGAAGCTACAGCCTGGACCTCATTAACCCTAACCAGTTTAGCTAATTGTGATGATGGTAAATGGCTCACTTTCATGTAGCACTTTGGAGGTCTCAAAAGACCTCACTGAGTCAATTATAATTGTCCCCATTGTACAGTCAAAGAACCTGTAGCTCAGAGAGGGTAACTGGCTTGTGTGATAAGTGATGAGTTCTCGAACTTGAAATTGAGCCCAGGTGTGTCAATCCTCATTTAATAAGAGGAAATGGGGAAAAATACTTTTGTTGTCTTTTCATGTTTTCCTTAACTGCTTTCCTAGTGGTTTTGAGCTCCTTGGGCTCTTCTGCCTTCTGAATCCCTGACCACCACTCCCTGAGAAAACTCTGGCTTCTTAACTGCTGTTTCTGCTTGGTTCTCCATCAGCTAGGGGCAGGCGTAGGAGTCTGTGAGGAAGGACTGTAATTCCGACAGGGAGTTAGCAAAGGATTTCTGGCCGGGTTGAGCCTGCCTGAGTAAGTGCACCAGACTGACCCTCGTTTCCCTTCTTTTGCCGGGACTCAGTGCTACCCACCTGCTCCCCTCTTGACTTTCACTGTGACAATGGCAAGTGCATCCGCCGCTCCTGGGTGTGTGACGGGGACAACGACTGTGAGGACGACTCGGACGAGCAGGACTGTCGTGAGTGCTGGCGGGGCTGGGCAGGTTCCATCCAGCTCTGCTGGGAAACAATTTTCAATCAGAGAATGATGCCACAGGGGCTTCCCTGGCAGTCCAGAGGTAGATACTTGGCCTTCCAATGCAGGGGGTACAGGTTCAATCCCTGGTCGGGGAGCTAAGATCCCACATGCCTCGCGGCCAAAAAAACCAAAACATAAAACAGAAGCAGTATTGCAACAAATTCAATAAAGACTTAAAAAAAAGAAAAGAAAGAAAAAGAAAATGATGCCTCAGCCCGTGGTCTTTGGCTCTTGTCCTTCCACCTCTTCTCTTGGTCAGATAAGCCCCCGGAGACAGCCTCCTCCTAGGCTCCCTTGGGAAGCATCAGAGCTGCTTGGCTGCTCTGCTCTGCAAGGCTTTCTGCTGGGCTCCCGGGCGCTGGCCCCACTGCCTGTAGCAGCCTGACTGCTCTGTGCCCACAGCCCCACGGGAGTGTGAGGAAGATGAGTTCCCCTGCCAGAACGGCTACTGCATCCGGAGCCTGTGGCACTGCGATGGTGACAACGACTGTGGTGACAACAGCGATGAGCAGTGTGGTGAGCGGTGCTCTGGGGAGGCAGGCGGGGTGGCCGGTGGATGGCATGGCCATGGGGGGAAAGAGCAGCAGGGGCTCTAGCACTGCCCGAACCTTGAACTGCCCAGGTGCCCGGAGCAGCTGGAGGAGAGCAGGAGGGGCAGAGCAGCCAGACGCCCCAGGAACCACAGAACAGGAGCCTGAGGCCCAATCTCTCCAGGGCTTCGGCTTTCCCCTCGGGAGTCTGCACCGAACCTGTGGTGTCTTGCAGGGCCTGGGTCAGACTCCCAGGGGCAGTGAGGATGGGCGTCAGGGAGGATTGCAGGAGGGTTGCCGGTGGGGCTCCTGCAGGATTTTGTCGTCCCATTGCGTCCCCCCAGACATGCGCAAGTGCTCCGACAAGGAATTCCGCTGCAGTGATGGAAGCTGTATCGCTGAGCACTGGTACTGCGATGGCGACACTGACTGCAAAGATGGCTCTGATGAGGAGAACTGTCGTGAGTGGCCCCAGAACTCAGGCTCTTGGGCTGGCATGGGGCAGAGAGCTCCAACCCCGTGGGCTGAGGGCCAGGCTGAGGAGTGCATGGACAGTGGGCAAGGAGGGTGGGTTCTTAAGAAGCGGCTCCTCCTAGGTTGAGCCAGGGAGGGAACAGGTTCCCCAGGTGGGAAGGGAGGTCTCCCTTTGGTCCACCAGAATATGGGAGTCTGTAAGAGCCATCCCAAATGAAACCTGGTTTCTTTGTCTCAGCATCTTGCTGCTTTGAGGAGTCAGGGCCCCTCTCCTCTGTCCAGGACTGAGCGTATTCCCCTCCCCGCCCCTGCCCTCCTTCCAGCCTCGGCAGTGCCAGTGCCCCCCTGCAACCTGGAGGAGTTCCAGTGTGCCTACGGCCGCTGCATCCTCGATATCTACCACTGCGATGGCGATGATGACTGCGGAGACTGGTCGGACGAGTCTGACTGCTGTGAGTGCTCTGGCCAGCTGGGTGGGGGAGGGGAGGCCAGGCTGGGAGGAACTCCTGGGGTGGCGAGGCACAGGTGCCACCTGGGTCAGGAGCTCAGGGGACAAGCTTTTGGATTCCCTGGTCCCTACTGAGCAAAGATAGAAGGGCCTGGGTGCTGGGGCTGTGGCTTTCTGGTCTGCCATGGGACACTGGGTGCAGGGACTAGCTAGAGACAGAAGCCTATCGTGTTTCCGCAGCCTCCCACCAGCCCTGCCGCTCTGGGGAGTTCATGTGTGACAGTGGCCTGTGCATAAACGCAGGCTGGCGCTGTGATGGCGACGCGGACTGTGATGACCAATCTGATGAACGCAACTGCAGTGAGTGGGGGGCGGTGCCAAAGGCCTGGGCTGGAAGTAGAGAGAGGCCACCACCGGTAAAGCTTGAAGACAGTTAGTACAGGACCACCATGTACAGTCGTGTAGGTTGGGCATGGCCCAGAGGTGCTAGGTGCAAAGGATGCCAGTCCCACAGTAGACATATCTTCCATAATTCTATAGATTTATATAGTCATCATGGTGTTTTTCCAGCAGATGGCAGCAAAGTGTCTTGAGGAAAAGGCACCTTTTTCCAATTCCCACAGAGATGCCTTATAGACCAGCTGTGACACTGGTGTCAAGAAGAGTGGCGTGGGTGCTGGCATAAAGCGCATTTTGGGGTGTCAGGGTGGTGCTTTGGGCTGAAGTGGGGCCCGGCTTTCATTAGACATTTGCTTTGCCCAGCCACCTCGATATGTACGGCGGAACAGTTCCGCTGTCGGTCAGGCCGCTGCGTCCGTCTGTCCTGGCGTTGTGATGGGGAGGACGACTGTGCGGACAACAGCGATGAAGAGAACTGTGAGAACACAGGTAGAGTCTCCCAGGGGTACCCCAGGCCCGTTAACCCATAGGTGGGTTGGAGGATAGGGGTGGGAAGAGCATGTTATTGCTGCCTTTCCAGTTGGGCCAAGGTGATGCTTCAGTCAGATCTTGCCCATGGCCTGGAGTTTTCCTCCTCTTCTCAGTTACCAGTGTCAAATCCAGGTGCATCTGTTGACCTGCAGCCTCATGGCCTGGAACACAGTATCAGGGCTGGGAGTTTCAATGGCCTCTCACATCCTAACTCACACATGGCCGGTGCCTGGTGCCCTGGCCTCGTGAGCAAGGACTGCTCTCTGGCTGACAGCCCCCACGCCCCCTCCCCTAGCCACACCGGTGCCGGACACATGGATGTGCTCTCTCATTCTGTCCCACACCCCTCACCATCCCACTGCGGTGTCCTGGGGAGAAAACACATGCAGACATTCAGCCAGCCCTGTCTGAGCTGTTTCCTGCCTTGGACCCCGACCCTCCCACCTTGAGTCTCATCTGTCTCCAGCTCACCCTAGAAAATGACAGGCTCCCATCCTTTTGCTGACCCAAGCCCTGCCCTGATGTGACCTGGGTCTCCCTCCCTCCCTCCCCATTTTCCTCCTTCCCTCTCCAGGAAGCCCCCACTGTGCCTCGGACCAGTTCCTGTGTTGGAATGGGCGCTGCATCGGGCAGAGGAAGCTGTGCAATGGGGTCAATGACTGTGGGGACAGCAGCGACGAAAGCCCACAGCAGAGCTGCCGTGAGTGTCCCCCCTGGGCACGCCCACCTGTGGTTTGTGGCTGAGCCCCGCCCATACGCTTCAAAGAGAAGCCTCCCCAGAGACTCTTGCAGCCTCAGGTGCTGTTCTTCGTGGTCCAGGTGGAATGCCAAGTTGGCTGTCTGGGGGAGGATTCTGGGCTCAACTCCCATCTCTGGCTTGGCTGGCACAGGGCCCCGGACGGGTGAGGAGAACTGCAGTGTGAACAATGGTGGCTGCACCCAGAAGTGCCAGATGGTGCGGGGGGCAGTGCAGTGTACCTGCCACACAGGCTACCGGCTCATCGAGGACGGACGCACGTGCCAGGGTGAGCTGGGGCCTGGGTGGGAGCAGGGCCAGGCAGCTGTGTTTCCGATGGGTCAGGCATTTGATGGGTGTAACCTTATATCATGACCACAATAGCCCTGGGAGGTAGGGATTGTTATCCCTCCCATTTCAAAGGTGGGGGAACGGAAGCTCGGAGAGGTAAGTTAGCAGAGTTGGGATTCCAGCCCAGCTTGGAGTGAACTCGAAGCCCTTGACCACTTGTTATATGGTCTTCCCACTAGGCCTGGAAAGTAGATGGGTCTGTAGGCAGGGAAGCAGCTCATCAGCTGGGCAGTTGGGGTGGGAGGATGGCAGAACAGAGATCTCCTGACCACGTCCCGTCCTCACAGATGTGAATGAATGTGCCGAGGAGGGGTACTGTAGCCAGGGCTGCACCAACAGCGAGGGGGCTTTCCAGTGCTGGTGCGAAGCAGGCTACGAGCTCCGGCCTGACCGGCGCAGCTGCAAGGCTCTGGGTAAGGGGTGTTGGCATTTGGCTGGGTGGGCAGAGGACTGAACCTGGCAGCCAGGTGCTCCGGTGCTTGGAGATTTGCCGAGAGTTAGCTGTTTCCATCGCAGTAAAATGGAGCTATGAATTGCATCCTGAGCCCCAAGCAAAACCCCGCTGGGGTGGGATGTGTACTTTGCAGGCTCCCACCCTTCTAGCACTGATGCTAACAGCTTGGGACGTGCCCTAGCGGGCTAGGGGCCCCCTGGAGCTGGGGGTGCACGCTGATGTTGCCAGGGGCAGCTCTGGAGCCTGGCGGGGGCCCCATTTCTATGCCACGTCCCAGGGCCGGAGCCTGTGCTACTGTTCGCCAACCGCATCGACATCCGGCAGGTGCTGCCGCACCGCTCTGAGTACACACTGCTGCTCAACAACCTGGAAAACGCCATCGCCCTCGACTTCCACCACCGGCGTGAGCTTGTCTTCTGGTCCGATGTCACCCTGGACCGGATCCTCCGCGCCAACCTCAATGGCAGCAATGTGGAAGAGGTTGTGTCTACAGGGCTAGAGAGCCCAGGTAGGGAACGAGGCCCCATGGGGAGGGGCAGGGCCACACCACGTGCAGAGCCATCGAGGGAGAAACAGGCGAGTGGCTACAAACCTTAGGCAGCGGAACATCTTCTCGCAGTGAAATCTTGGATGGAACTCTAATATGGAAAACATTCATTAGTCTACATTCATTTTATAGGTTCAGGTTTATAACATTTGCTGGTCGTAAAGCAAACATGAGCTCAATCAGCAAGAGTAATGAGACCGTTCTGATGAATGGAACCATCTGAAATCAGATTTGTGGATGACCCTAACAATTCTCTATCAGCCTTGCATCCAGTTAAATTCTGACTTTTGTTTTCATTGCTTAGTATTAGGAATATTCTGATCAACCCAGATAAATATATCCAAATGTTTGCAGGTTAGAAAAACAATAGCTCACTTTGCAATCTCAGGCCATTCTACAAGCAAGGGAAGTGGGTTAGAGTTTGGTATTGAGCACATTTGACTCAAATGCTTATGGAACTTCTGATGTTCCTCTGCGAACCCCTGGGCCAGTGCAGTCGGGGACCCTGGGTGTGGGTCAGGGAGCCAGGATTCGTGAAGTGGAATGTGATCGGCTGCGAGGAGGAAATGCATGACCTTGAACAGTTACTTGACTTCTCTGTGCCTCAGTATCCTCACCTTCATGGGGATTATTATAGTACCTAGCTCACACAGCTGTTGTGATGATTAAATGAGTTAGTGTGTATAACATGGTTAGAAGAGTACCCGGCCCAAGAAACGGCTTCGTGTAAGAGCTGCCCTTGTTTCTATGGCACAGAGGAGCCTGGGCTGAACCCCTGACATTTTTCCATGGCCTCTTTCCACCAGGGGGCCTGGCTGTGGATTGGGTCCATGACAAACTCTACTGGACCGACTCGGGGACATCAAGGATTGAGGTGGCTAACCTGGACGGGGCCCACCGGAAGGTGCTGCTATGGCAGAACCTTGAGAAGCCCAGGGCCATTGCCTTGCACCCCATGGAGGGGTGAGTGAGCTGTGGCTCAAGCTCCCAGGTTCCTCATGCAACCTCCAGGGACAGTTCCCCCCCACCCCGCCGCCACCTGGGCCAGACTTTATTGGTAGGGGGTGGGGTGGGGGGCGGGCATCCTCACAGGGTGATGTTAATAGCCTTGGTTCTGCCCTCAGACACACCTGGATTTACAGCTGTTCAGTAATTGGCTGTGTGGCCTTGGGCTAATTAATCTCTCTATGCCTCCATTTTACTCATTTCTAAACTGGTGATCAGAAATATACCTACCTTAAAGCTGTGTGAAGATAAAAGATTGAATGAGATGATGCATTTTAAATGGCATAACACACATTATATAAGGGGCAGATGTTTGGTATTTTTGTTATTAGTTCATAGGGTTGAGCTAATTAATAAAAATTAATAGGGGGCTTCCCTGGTGGCACAGTGGTTGAGAATCTGCCTGCCAATGCAGGGGACACAGGTTCCATCCCTGGTCAGGGAACTAGATCCCACATGCATGCCGCAACTAAGAGTTTGCCTGCCACAACTAAGGAGCCCACCGGCTGCAAATAAAAAAAAAGCACGCATGCTGCAACTAAAGGAGCTGGCGAGCCGCAACTAAGACCTGGCACAACCAAAAAATAAATAAATAAATAAATAAATCAGAATAAAATAAAAAGAAAAACCTGGCAAAGTTGAAAGGCAAGAAGCTGGCATTACTTTAAAAATAAAATAAAAATTAATAATTTTATTATTAGAAGAAAGGTCTCCTGAAGTGGAAGTTCTTAGCCTCTGGCTTTTAAAAATTAAATGCAGGGACTTCCCTGGTGGTCCAGAGGTAAAGAATCCTCCTTCCAATGCAGGGGACGCAGGTTCGATCCCTGGTCAGGGAACTAAGATCCCACGTGCTGCGGGGCAGCCAAGCCCACACGCCACAGCTACTGAGCTTGCATGTCTCAACTAGAGAGCCCACGTGCCACAAACTACAGAGCCCACGAGCTCTGGAGCCCATGTGCCCTGGAGCCTGTGCGCCACCACTAGAGAAGAGAAAACCTGCACACCACAAGTAGGGAGAAGCCCGTGCGCCCAAACGAGCGCCACAACGAAGGCTCCCATGCGCTGCAATGAAGACCCCATGCAGCCAAATGAATAAATATTAAAAAGAAAAATTTAAGTGCAGTCAATCAAGGGGGGTGTCCTCTAAGATCCTACAGTTGCAGGTCAGCTGTTTTAGAAACACAGAGTGTGTGTGTGCGTGCACGTGCGCGTGTGTGAAATTACAAAAGGCAGTGGTAGACATTGTGACAGAAGAAAGTGCTTGTCCTAAGTCGTATCACACTAGTATATTGTCAGTTCTACAAGGTCAGGGTTTTTGTCTGTTTTGTTCACTGCTGCACTCCTAATACCCAAAATAGATATGCCCTGGTCATAGCAAGTACTCCAAAAATTTTTTTGTTAAATGAATACATGCCCTGTCTAGAGACATTTAAATTCAAATATTGAAAAAATGCTCTGCAGACCAAACAATGTATCTCCTAACAGTTGGAGTCACCTGGTTTAAATCAATAACAGCCCCCTCCCTGATTACTATCCTGGGTACTTACCCACCCTCTACTGCCTTCCTCACAATGTCCTTTTTTCTATTCCCAGTACCATTTACTGGACAGACTGGGGCAACACCCCCCGCATCGAGGCCTCCAGCATGGATGGCTCTGGACGCCGCGTCATCGCCGATACCCATCTCTTCTGGCCCAACGGCCTCACCATTGATTATGCCGGGCGTCGTATGTACTGGGTGGATGCTAAGCACCACGTCATCGAGAGGGCCAATCTGGACGGGAGTCACCGCAAGGCTGTCATTAGCCAGGGTGAGGCCCTCCCTTCACTCTCCTTTATCTCTTGTCCTACCTCCACCGTCCCAGCCCCCAGGAGCTTTGGCAGAGGGTGAGATTTGTACAGTTGCTGGGCCTGGGCCCAGGGTCCAGGCAGGCCATGTCTAGACTGAGGTCATCCTGGACTTTCCCCCAGGCCTCCCGCATCCCTTTGCAATCACCGTGTTTGAAGATAGCCTGTACTGGACAGACTGGCACACCAAGAGCATCAATAGTGCTAACAAATTTACCGGCAAGAACCAGGAGATCATTCGCAACAAACTGCACTTCCCCATGGACATCCACACCTTGCACCCCCAGCGCCAGCCTGCAGGTAAAAAACCACCCACCTGGTGGGCCTCCAATGCTTCTGAGAACCTTCCTTGCACCTGTCACAGTTGCCGTTGTTTCCCCGCGGGGAAATTTGAAATTAGCACTGATGTGGGCGAATCCCTCCCTCTGCTGGACATTTAGGGTAGTACAACGTTGAGACTCATGAAAGACTTTCCAATTTCACTGTCCCCATCTAATTCATGCAGATATTTCCTGTGTGTTAGATATTCACTCTGCTCACAGGTGGGGCAGATATAAAAAATAATAAGGCACAGTTCCTCCCTTGAGAGAACTCATACCCTTGCTAAACTTTCCACTACTCACTAGCCTTGGGACCGCTTCTCCCAACCTTTGGTCTTACCCGACCTTCTTGCTCTGGGCTTTTTGAGCAGGGAAAAACCGCTGTGGGGACAACAACGGAGGCTGCACCCACCTGTGTCTGCCCAGTGGACAGAACTACACCTGTGCCTGCCCCACTGGCTTCCGCAAGATCAGCAGCCACGCCTGCGCCCAGAGTAAGTGGGTCTAGGGCACCTGCCTCAGTGGACATGCCTTGTGAGGGTGGGTGGAAGGAACAAGGGACAGGAGTTCAGGGATTGCCAGTTGTGGGGAGGAGCCGGGCTCCTCAGGTAGCCCCTGGAGAGGAAGGATGTAAGAGGCTGAGGGCTCCAATGTCAAAGCTGAGGGCTGAGGGCCCAGCAGTAGTCCCTGAAGGCTCAGCGACACCACCCAGTCAAGTATGAACTCCTGCAGCCAGGCTTGTGTATCATTTCACCCAGGATGCTTTGTCTGTAGGCAGCAAGAGGGTTCCAGGCCCTTCTACAAAGCAGGGGAATGGTTTCCTAGCTCTTTACCTTTAGCCTCACCCTGTTACAGACTTTCTCTCAGCCCCTAAACCATAGAGTAAGATCAGGACTTCTGACGGTGCTCTGCATACATAAGCCCTGGATAAATAAGTGCCTAGTGAGTGAAAGATAATGGGATTCCCAGGGGGCTCCCTGAACTCCTACTCTGGCTTCCTTTGAGCTCCTGAAGGTGTATTGCCTTGAGAGGGTGGCCTTGTCTAGGTCAGTGGTGCAGGTGCTTTTTCCTAAGAATAGTCCAGAGAAGAGTGATCCGGATGTATAGCACAACCAGCAAGGGGCTGGGGTAATTCCTCACACATCATAGCTCTTCTCATTAACTGCTGTATGCCCACTGATCCTTTTATCTCTGGTTAAAATCAATTTTCTCTGGGGATCTAGGTCTTTTCCAGAGAGTGAAATTAGGAAAACTATTCAGAGGAACAGGGGCAGTGGTCATTCAACACACTTTGATTGAGAACCTCATTTCCTTGCCTTCTTTTGTGCCCAGCTTTTCCCATGTTGTCTTAATGAGATGCAAGGAACTTCCCCTTAAAGGTTTCCCAGAACTTAAAAGAAGACAGCTGATAAATTTAGGCAGGAAGTGCCTTTCCAAGCAGAATTGTATACGGGGAAATATTCAGACAGACCAGAATAGGGGCAGGGGATGGAAAAGAGCCAGCTGGGAAGAAGCTCTATAGAGGTGTGGCCAGAGCTCCATCTCTGGAGTCAGACCTGAGTTCAAGTCCCTGCTTCGGTGCTTTGTAGCTGTGGGATCCTGGACCAGTTACTTGGCCCCTGTTAGCCTCAGGATTGCTTATCCAGAGAATGAGAATAAAAATGGCATGAACCACAAAGGATTGTTATGAGGGTAAAGCAGACAAGGCAAGAAAAGCACCAAGCTCGGTGCCTGGCAAGGAGTATGTGCTCTGCAAATAGTCATTATTGGCTGAAGTCGTGAAGAGCAAGAAGAAGGGATCTAGATGACGGAGTGGAGCAGAAGTACTGAAGCGGACACGGAGGCAGAGAGGCAGGGTGGGGTTGACAGTGACCTAGCCAGTACACCAGAGGAGACTGAGCAAAGTAACAGGAGAGGCAAGCTGAGATGAAGCTGACAGACGCTTAAACAGGATGCACCTCTGGGCCCTGGTCGAGTCTACTTCCATTGAATCTTAAAGTCTGATTGTGCCAGCACGGGCTGCCCGATGCTCAAAGGGGGCCTGAGGTGTGAAGAGTAGGGGACAAAGGGCACCAGACCCCAGGAAGTGTGATTGAACCAGATGTCACACAGGTGAGCGTCTGTGTCTGTCACTGTTATTGGATTTAGAGCATTAAAAGAAGACCCCTTTCGGCCTTTGATCAGGTCTTGACAAGTTCCTGCTTTTTGCCCGAAGGATGGACATCCGTCGGATCAGCTTCGACACAGAGGACCTGTCCGACGATGTCATCCCACTGGCTGACGTGCGCAGTGCTGTGGCCCTTGACTGGGACTCCCGGGATGACCACGTGTACTGGACGGATGTCAGCACTGACACCATCAGCAGGGCCAAGTGGGATGGAACAGGACAGGAGGTAGGGCCCAGCATGGGCCCAGGCCCTCGGGGAGGGCAGAGATTGAGGGATGGAATTCACCCTCTCCTGGGTAAGGGCTTCCCCTACCTTTGCCAGCCTGCGAATTGGTGGAGTTTGGGCCCCGGAGCTGGGGTGTAAGTCCAGTTGGTGACACAGCTTTGCTTCCTCCCTAGGTGGTAGTGGATACCAGTTTGGAGAGCCCGGCAGGCCTGGCCATTGATTGGGTCACCAACAAGCTGTACTGGACAGATGCAGGTATGTAGAGGGCAACTATGGCCTGGCTCTCTGGGATCCTCTTATTTAAAACCCTGGCCTCGGGTACAAAGGGCCCAGTGCCCCTCCTAGACCATTTCTGTCTTGATCTGAAGTCCTTGGTAGGTCAGGAGTGGTTGGGCTGCTGCCGAGCTGAAGTTAGCAGCTCACATCTGAGAGTCTGGCATTTGCTATTCAAGTGGTGGCTACTTCTGCTGTGCAGCTGATGCTTGAGAATGCTTTGCATCATTTCAGATAAGGAACCTACGCCCTGTGGTTTTTCTTCCATAGCTGTCTTGGTAAAAGAGGCATTTTCTATTAGGCAGTTAAATGTGGAAGGTAAGGGGAATGCCTTCAACCAGAGCTATCAAAGTGTGGTTCCCAGCAGAATCAGCATCAGCATTACCTGGGAACTTGGTAGAAATGCAGATTCTTGGGCCCCACGTCAGACCTGCTGAATTGGAATCTTTGGGGGTTAGGTTCAGGAATCTGTACTTTCACAAGCTCTTCTGGTTTTTGTGCACACTAAAGTTTGAGAAGCATTGCCTTAAATTATAGGACAGAGTGGGTTGCTTGGGTTGAGGAAGCCTTACTCTTCCACGAAATGGAACTGATCACTTCCTTGAATTTCTTCTTGAAATTCAATTCACTGAATATCCATTGCGCATTTATCACAAAGTATTTCTTGAGCATCTACGGCATGCCATGCTTTGTGCTGGGCATGGGAGGTAAGAGGGTGAGTGACCAAGACTAGTTAATATCTTTGCCCCTTACTTCTTGGTAGGGACAGACCGGATTGAAGTGGCCAACACGGATGGCAGCATGAGAACAGTACTCATCTGGGAAAACCTTGATCGTCCCCGGGACATCGTGGTGGAACCCATGGGCGGGTGAGCACCAGCCCCTTTGGAACAAGTTCCCCCCATCCCCAGATCTGAGTACTAGAGGGGAGTCTGGAGGTTAGAGAGAGTGGCTAGATCTCACAGGCGCACCAAGGAAGCAAGAGCAGCTGTAGAAACCACAGAGCATCGTGACAACTCTGTCTCCTTCATGGACAAGGAAACCTTATACATTTAAATGTTTTTTTCTTTTTCTGTTTTTTTGTTTGGTTGGTTGGCTTTTTGGTCTGCTTACCAAAGTAATCCATTGTTTAAAAAAAAAAAAAAAGTTTGTAGAAAGTGAAGATTCCCTATAATCTCACTCTCCAAAAATAACTGTGGTTAACAGTTTAGGGTATTTTTTCCAGATTTTCTTCTATGTGTATGTGTACATGTAGCGGTGGAGGTGATGGATTTGGTTTGACAACAATGGCATACTCTTCTGTAACTTGGGTTTTCACTTGGCTATATATCTTAGCTATCTTTCCATTTGATTATATAGATCTATTTTTTTCTTCTTGATGGTTATATAGAATTCTGTTAAGTTGATATACCATAATTATTTAACCCATCCAGTCAAGGAAACATTTAAGATCCTTGGGTACTTTTTGATAGGGATATGAGATACAAGACCAGAACCCAGGAGGGGGCTGGGAACTGAGGCAAGAGGCCGGGGTAGCTATAGCAAGCAGAAACCCTCAAACCCTAGGAACCCTGAATCCCCACTGGGTATTAACTGGAAGGCTTGTAAGACCTCCCTTGCCTGTGCCCAGGTACATGTATTGGACGGACTGGGGTGCAAGCCCCAAGATTGAACGAGCTGGCATGGATGCCTCAGGTCGTCAGGTCATCATCTCTTCTAATCTGACGTGGCCTAATGGATTAGCCATTGACTATGGGTCCCAGCGGCTATACTGGGCTGATGCCGGCATGAAGACGATTGAATTTGCCGGACTGGATGGCAGCAAAAGGAAGGTAAGGGTGGCGCTAAGGCATCCTCCCACAGCCCTGACAGCCTCCAGGGCGGCGCTTCCTGGCTGGCAGCTAACAGGACCCAGGGAAGCCTAGGGGTGATCCAGCATGGTGCATTTGCTATTTCTCTGAAACTGCGGCTGTGCTCCAGAGCCCAGGGTCCCTGCTCCTTGATGAAGAAAGGAAACTAGGGACCATGTGGCTTGTGGGCTGGGGGTATAAGTGCTTTCCTAATAACCATCACCACTGATGCTAATTAATCACCAGTTGCATACTGGGCCCATGACCTCTCTCTCTCTCTGTTTTTATTGTTTATTTTGATATAATTTCAAACCTACAGACAAGTTGTAAGAATAGTCAAAAGAACCAATAACTAATATTTTGCCACATTGGTTTTTTTTGATAGCAACTTTGAAGATAGTTTTTTATTAATTTTTATTGGAGTATACTTGCTTTACAATGTTGTGTTAGTTTCAGCTGTACAGCAAAGTGAACCTACTGTATAGCACAGGGAACTCTACTCAGTGCTTTGCCACATTGTTATATCATTCTCATTCTCTCTCTGTCCACACACACACACACACACACACACACACACACACACCCCACACACACAATTCTTCTGAACCATCTGAGATTAAATTGGAGACATCCTGCCGTTGAACCCAAAATAGTCCAGTGCATAGTTCCTAAGAACAAGAACATTGTCTTGTATAATCACAGTATAATGATCAATATCAGGAAATTTATCATTGATACAATATTACTATCCAATCCACAGTCTATATTCAATTTCACCACCAATTGCCCCGATAATGTCCTTATAGCTTTTTTTTTTTTTCATTTTTCTTTTTTAGTCCAGGATCCAATCCCAGATCACAGTTGTTTTTAGTAATCATGTCTCTTTAATCTGGAACATTTCCTCAGCCTGTCTTTGTCTTTCCTGATCTTGGTATCTTTAAAGCGTAAATGCCAGTTATTTTGTAGAATGTCCCTCAGTTTGTCTGATGTTTCCTTGTGATTAAGTTCAGATTATGCATTTGGGGCAGAAATACTACAGTAAGTAAAGTCGTGTCCTGAGTTTTCAATGTGTCTTATCAGTAGCCACTGATGTCAGCTTGTCCCATCATTGTGATACCAACTTTGGTTGTGCAGTTAAGGTGGTGTCCACTGTAAAGTTGCTCTTTCTCCTTTTGTAATTAATAAGTAATTTCTGCAGAGACACTTTGAGATTATGTAAATAATCCATGATCTTTTACAATCATCACGCAACCCTTGGAGCCAGGCACTGTCATGATCATATCACAGATTGGCTGACCAAGCCTCAGATTTTATAACCAGCTCTAGCTCAAGGTCACACAGCAGGTGGTACTGGCGGAGCTGCATCCTGCCTCCTCACCTGAGCCCTTGACCACTGCTCTGTACTGTCAGGACTTGCTGGGGCATGACACAAGTGCTGGGTCCCTGGCAGGTACTGATTGGAAGCCAGCTGCCCCACCCATTTGGGCTGACCCTCTATGGAGAGCGCATCTATTGGACTGACTGGCAGACCAAGAGTATTCAGAGTGCCGACCGGCTGACGGGACTGGACCGGGAGACCCTGCAGGAGAACTTGGAAAACCTCATGGACATCCACGTCTTCCACCGCCGGCGACCCCCAGGTAAGCAGCCCTTGGCCCACACTTGCTTCTCCTCTGCTTCCCTCTGCAACGGTCCTTCCCATTGACCCACTCCTCTCCACACAGTGTCCACACCATGCGCTACGGAGAATGGCGGCTGCAGCCACCTGTGTCTTCGGTCCCCAAATCCAAGTGCCTTTAGCTGTACCTGCCCCACGGGCATCAACCTGATGCCTGATGGCAAGACCTGTTCACCAGGTAGGTCTAAGCATCACAGACCTAGATAGAGCCTCTCTGGGAGGAGCAGTGGCTCTCTTTCTTCCCTGAAAGTGGACTCTGGTGTGGTCTGAGAAACCTAAGCTTCTAGAGGCTTAGGGGCGAGACAAAGCTTTTAGAAAAAAGAAGAGGTCCAGAGGAGCAGGTAGACAGGATTAGAAGCAGGATCCAACTAGGTCTCATGGTGTCTTCATGCATATTAGAAAAAGATGCTCCTTCCTCAGACACTTTACTTTTATCTGTTGGGAAATTGTCATAATATACTGGTTCTGTTAGAACAAGTCAGTTTTGTTCCTTCTGCCCAAAATTGGTATAGTAAATACTAGAACATATGATATCTACAATTTGATGGTACCTCCTTTGGAAATGGCACTTTTGTGAGTACACACAACCAGCACAACCTTCGTATAACCTTAACTGAAAGGTCTCAGAAGCAGGACCTGGCTGCCCAGATGTTGGATGTTGAGGTTTCTCCCTAGGGGCTGCTGCATGGTAGGCTGCATTTGAACCCTAACTTCCTGGGGAATTAGAGCAAGAAAGGAGCTCTGAATTGTGCTTCTCAGGTTGTGGGTAAAGCCCTCCTTCACCTAACATGAAGTTTCTTAAACTTCATGGTAAAAGGTCTTTCAAAGAGATTCATTTTCATGATATTAATAAAGAGTTATGACTATGTATCAGACCCAATGCTAAGGGTTTTCTGTACGTGATCTCTTTTATTTCTACAGCCACCCTGTTATTGTCCCCATTTTACAGATGATGAAAGTGAACCTTAAACAATTTAAGTAATGTGCCCAGGATCACAAAACTAAAAACTAATGGAGACAGGGCATGAACTTCAGTTTGCCTTACTCCAAATCTTCTTAATGGCTGTGCTAGGATGACTGTCCTCTTTCCTTCTCTCTCCACCTGGGCAGGCATGAACAGTTTCCTCATCTTCGCCAGGAGGATAGACATACGCATGGTCTCCTTGGACATCCCTTATTTTGCCGATGTGGTGGTACCAATCAACATTACCATGAAGAACACCATTGCCATTGGAGTGGATCCCCAGGAAGGTCTGTGTGGCCCTCCCTTCTCTCCTGGCCCACTGTCCCTGCCTTATAGCAACTGCTGCCCTTGCTTTCCCACCACCTTTGCCTCCTGGTAAGAGCCTGGGGGCTCCCCGTTCCCTCTGGCATGACCCCTGCCCCATCTCTATAGCACTTTCTCTTTGGTTATGAGGGCATGGGGTTTGGGGGCCTTCCTCTTCATCTCTGCCAAGAGCTATCCTGCTATGATATTTCTATATTTCCCTTGATATCCTCTGCTCAGGGGTGTAGGGCTCTCTGACATGCCCTGGTATCTCAGGGCATGTTAGCTGTGTGTGTTCCTTTGGGGGGCGGGGTGAAAGTCCAGGCTGAGCCAAGGCTTCCCTTTCCAGGAAAAGTGTACTGGTCAGACAGCACGCTGCACAGGATCAGCCGTGCCAATCTGGATGGCTCACAGCATGAGGACATCATCACCACAGGTGAGCCTTGCTCCCAGCCCGGGGACCACCTGTCTGGCTACAGAGCTGGGGGAGATATCCCATCTGTTTTAAGGCAGGAGCCAGTGTGCTGTCTTGACTTCCTGCAGGGCTGCAGACCACAGATGGGCTCGCAGTGGATGCCATTGGCCGGAAAGTGTACTGGACAGACACGGGAACCAACCGGATTGAAGTGGGCAACCTGGACGGGTCCATGCGGAAGGTGTTGGTGTGGCAGAACCTTGACAGCCCCCGTGCCATTGTACTGTACCACGAGATGGGGTGAGAGCACTTCTGTGTCTCCAGGCTGCGGGATGGGCTGGCTCAGCTGGGGCGAAGGATGGGGTGAAGGGGGGCAGTGGAGAGCAAGCATGCTTCAAAGGAGCACTGAGACTGACCTCTCTGGGGCGCTTCCACTTCCTTGTGACTTCTTGCAGGGTGGCAGTATAGTGTAGAGGTTAAAAGCATGAACCTCGGAATCAGAAATCCAGGATTCAAATTTCTTCACCATTTATTAGCTGCGTCTGTCACTTTGGGTCCAATATTTAACCTCCCTGGTCCTCAGCTTCCTTGCCTTTAAAACGGAGCCGATAATGAAAATGCATGCCTGTGGACCTTGTGAGGATTAAGTGGGATAATGCGTGGAAAGTACTTTTTTTAAATTGTAAAAAACATAACATTAAATTTACCATCTTAACCATTTTTAAGTGTACAGTTCAGTAGTGTTAAGTACATTCACATTATTGTGAAACAGATCTCCAGAACTTTTTCATCTTGCAAATCTGAAATTCTGTGTTCATTAAGCAGCAACTCCCTTTTGTGCATTTAAATACTTTTCACAGTGTTTGGCATATTGTTAAGTACTCACAGTATACAGGAACTGTGGAAATAACCAGCTAGTATTGTTTCTTGCCCAGGTTCATGTACTGGACAGACTGGGGGGAGAATGCCAAGTTAGAGCGGTCTGGAATGGATGGCTCAGACCGTACCGTGCTCATCAGCAACAACCTAGGGTGGCCCAATGGACTGACTGTGGACAAGGCCAGCTCCCAACTGCTCTGGGCTGATGCCCACACGGAGGTGAGGGTCCTGCTCCTGCCGCTTGGCAGAAGCCTGGGGATATGGGAGGGGCCTATCTGGGATCTCCGCTGAGGGCTCCCAGTCTTCTGATAGCCACCCCTCACCCTCTCCTTCCTCTACAGAGAATTGAGGCTGCTGATCTGAATGGTGCCAGTCGGCACACACTGGTGTCACCTGTGCAGCACCCATATGGCCTCACCCTGCTCGACTCCTATATCTACTGGACTGACTGGCAGACCCGTAGCATCCACCGTGCCGACAAGGGTACTGGCAGCAATGTCATCCTGGTGAGGTCCAACCTGCCAGGCCTCATGGACATCCAGGCTGTGGACAGGGCACAGCCACTGGGTGAGAAGACCCCTAGGGCTGTAAGCCAGAGCCTCTGACTTTCTGGGGGTATCTCAACATCAGAGATATATCCAGAGCACAGAGATGCCTTTACAACCAGAGAGACAGGGACCTGCCTAAGCCCGCTTGCAGGATCAGGCTGTGTTCCCTCTGGGTATGGCTGGTACTGCAGCAGCACGGTGCTGTCACCTTCAAAGGACTCCTGGAGACACCCCTGCTCCTTCTGCCTCTTCCCTGCCAGGCACCGAATCCTGTTATGTAGAACAGCAGACAATCAGACACAAAAAACTAGGGCCTTTTTAAGATTCAGACCATATTTCAGACTGGGTGTCAAAACTCGTGCTTCTCTTTCTCAGGTTTTAACAAGTGCAACTCGAGAAATGGTGGCTGCTCTCACCTCTGCCTGCCTCGGCCCTCTGGCTTTTCCTGTGCCTGCCCCACTGGCATCCAGCTGAAGGGAGATGGGAAGACCTGTGACCCCTCTCCTGAGACCTACCTGCTCTTCTCCAGCCGCGGCTCCATCCGGCGTATCTCACTGGACACCAGCGACCACACAGATGTGCACGTGCCCGTTCCCGAGCTCAACAATGTCATCTCCCTGGATTATGACAGTGTGGATGGAAAGGTCTATTACACAGATGTGTTCCTGGATGTTATCAGGTATGAGTGTCCCCGAAACCTCTAGAGGACACAGACCTGCTTCTGACCTCTGATGGGTGAGGTTATGGTCTATGTTGACCTCTAAATGGACTAAGTGATTCCACAACTTGGATAGTGAGTTCTGACCCTGAACTGTATGCTTTATAGTGTTATCACTTACAGCAGTTTCAAACTTTTGTTTTCTTTTGTTTATTTAAAGATTACGAAGTGTTTCAAGATTTTTTTTTTTTTCTGGTCACGCCACTCGGCTTGTGGGATTTCCTAACCAGGGATTGTGTCCCCTGTGGTGGAAGTGCGGAGTTCTACCCACTGGACCGCCAGGGAATTTATCTATTTAAAGATTAATAGAGACTTCCCCGGTGGTCCAGTGGCTAAGACTCCATACTCCCAGTGCAGGGGGCCCAGGTTTGATCTCTGGTCAGAGAACTAGATCCCACACACATGCTGCAACTAAGAGTTCGCATGTCGCAACTAAAAAATATCCTGCATGCCACAACTAAGACCCAGCACAGCCAAATAAATAAATAAATATTAAACAAAAAAAGATTAATAGAAGCCCAGTATGTAAAACAAACAGATAAAGTCAGGCTGGGGACCTGGAGCTTTCTACCTCTACCATTGGGCTCTGCAGGCGCTCCAGTGATCCTCTAAGACTCATTGATCAGTTGGCCATGTAGCCAAACCAAGTATCTGTATTATAATGCAGGAACGCTGGCCAAATGCCAAGGCTTATGGTTATTTACAAGGTGGTGTTGGGTTTTGTTTTTTAATATTTTTTGTTTTATTTGTTATTATTCCAATTTTTTACCCCGACACAGCTGAGGAATGTGGTACCCTGTCACCAGTTAGAGGGTTTTATCATGGCACAGATTCTCACGTGGAAGAACAGGAGCATTCCCTTTTGTTCTCCTTGACGGGTGTATTAGAATCTGGGAGCTGGTGGGCATATGTAGTTAAGAAAAGTCCCCCGTGTATTTGTGACATGCCCCCCATCCTGAGGTTGAATTCCCTGGTGTAGGACTGCTATAAAAATGCCCGGTAGATGTTGGAAAAATCTGCCCTTTCTCATAATCACTATCTAGCAATCCTCGTCTCCTCCTTTAAGGTGTATGGGGTTTATTAACCTGTCTTTTGGCAAGACATGGGCCCAAATGCCCCCTACTTACAGCAGGAAACACTCTGTCCTCCCAATAATTTATTCAATTTGGCAGATATTTTGAATACCTACTGTGCTAGACGCTGAGGAATGTACTTATAAATACTTGGTCCCTGCCCCTATGGAGCTTACAGTGTAGTGGGAATCCAATTATGGGAACATGGATGAAAGGGGTATCAGCCTATTGCTGATCTGGTCAGTCATCCAACCCTGGGCTGTTTCCCAAGGCGAGCAGATCTGAATGGCAGCAACATGGAGACGGTGATCGGGCGTGGGCTGAAGACCACCGATGGGCTGGCAGTGGACTGGGTGGCCAGGAATCTGTACTGGACAGATACAGGCCGAAATACCATTGAAGCGTCGAGGCTAGATGGTTCCTGCCGCAAAGTGCTGATTAACAACAGCCTGGATGAACCTCGGGCCATTGCCGTTTTCCCCAGGAAGGGGTAAGTTTTTGGCCAGCAGAAAAGAGACCCAGGGAAGAAGGGCCTGGTGAAGAGGCTCTTGAAAGATGCCTATATATTAATGCTATCTGGGTGTCCCTGTATTCTCTCGACCTCTGGGTGCCATCTTCCCATGTCTTGCTGATGGCACTGTTGTGTCCCAGGTACCTCTTCTGGACAGACTGGGGCCACATTGCCAAGATTGAACGGGCGAACCTGGATGGCTCTGAGCGGAAGGTCCTCATCAACACAGACCTGGGTTGGCCCAATGGCCTTACCCTGGACTATGATACCCGCAGGTGGGAATCCTGTCCCAGACAGCCTCCTGGAAAACAGGTGGGCAGAGGAGGGGATGGTTGAGATTGAAGTAGTGAAAACAAACAAGTAGAAAGCTCCTTGGTAGGTAGGGAAAAGCAAGCAGTGAGAAGTATGAGGGAACAAATTCTTGGAGCAGGTGTTGCTGAATCCAGCACTCAACCCTCAGGCGGGGATTATCTGGTTTACATGTTTTTCATTTGAATGCTTTAGCAGAGCATATCCTCTGGCTGGACCCCCCCATCCAGTTAACGGCTGATTCTTTGCATTTGTTGCTCTCCTGATCCCATCAGGTATTGGAATTTGCAACTCCTGATCTAGATTAAAAATACTGGAGGGGGACTTCTCTGGTGGCACAGTGGTTAGGAGTCCGCCTGCCAACGCAGGGGACACGGGTTCGAGCCCTGGTCCGGGAAGATCCCGCATGCCGCGGAGCAGCTGGGCCCGTGCGCCACAACTGCTGAGCCTGTGCTCTAGAGCCCACGAGCCATATCTACTGAGGCTTGTGCGCCTAGAGCTCATGCACTGCAACAAAGAGTAGCCCCTGCTCGCCGCAACTGGGGAGAGTCCGTACACAGCAACAAAGAACCAATGCAGCCAAAAAAAAAAAAATACTGGAGGGCGGGAGAAGACGGAGGAAGGGGCTCCAAAGCAGTCAGTTCTCCTTTCTGCTCTCAGAAGAAGGGAGGGGAATCAAAGTCACCTGGAGAGTTGGACTGGAGGAGAGGAATGCCCTCTTCCGTTAACTTCACTGAGCTCTTTGTAGACTGAGTCTCTTCTTGAAGGGTGTTCATAAGAATTTGGGCTTAGATTCTTGGGTAGGAGTCAAAGGGTGATCAAGTCGTTGAAGATGAGACTGGGGGCTGGCTCCTCCGAGGTCACTAGATTTCTACCCTCCCCAGAACAGCCCTGGCCTCCCCACTTAAGAGTCACCAACCAAGTTCTGCTCTTCAGCTTGGGGATTCCCAGTGACCTCGTATCAAGTCAACTTGACTGCTCACAGCACCTGCCAGTTCAGCTCAGGAGGGGACAGCTAGCTCCCTGAGGGCAGGGCTGGGCTCCCTGGCAAGTGTTTTCAGCAGCCGCCTTTTCTCCTTTCCTTTACAGGATCTACTGGGTGGATGCCCATCTGGACCGGATTGAGAGCGCCGACCTCAGTGGGAAGCTCCGGCAGGTCTTGGTCAGCCACGTGTCGCACCCCTTTGCTCTCACTCAGGTACTGGCTCAGGAGAGAGGTAACTAAACCTCCTTGACAGGGGTGTTTCCTCGGGGTTCTGCATCAGCAGCCTCAGCCCCAGGTGCTACTGAACAGGTTGGCTATGGAAGCTCATTTTAGGGGTGATTCTTGTACACTGAAGCCTTGCCACTATGTGCCCTGCTGCTCCTGCTGTCCCATGTTCTAACATTCGAAGGAGTGGCTCTCAAACAGCTGTACGGAGTCAACTGTGGAACTTGTTAAAATGCATATTCCCGGGCACTGGATATAAAGAATCTGCCTCCTGAGGGTTGGGCAAGGAATATTCATCTTAACAAGTTCCCCAGTTGATCCCAGTGCTGTGGTCCCAGCATGCAAGCTCAGGCAGCTTACTTTAGTGGGCAGAGGTGTGGAGTGGCTGAGAGCCAGAGTGCTGAGGCAGGTAGCTGGTTGGGTAAGTGTTTGTTGAGTGAGTACCTCCCATGAGCCAGCTCTGGGGGTTCACGTTCTGCCTCTGTCATGAAGTAACTATGCAACTTGGACAAGATAGTGAACTTCTCTAAGCTTCACTTACTTATAAAATAAATGAGTTTAATAATAGTATCCTCCTGAAATATACACAAAGCATCAGCAGAGTATCTGGCACTCAGTGCGTGTTATTTCTAATCATTTTATTTAGTATTAGCTGTCATTATTTTAGAGTTCTAACCCTGTATAATAATTCAAGAAAGGAAAAAAGGTATATCAAGCTTGGGGCCAAAACAGGGATTCTCAATCATTTAAAAATCTTTGTCCCTCGGGAGGAACACTCCCAAACTCATTCTACAAGCCCACCATCACCCTGATACCAAAACCAGACAAAGATGTCACAAAAAAAGAAAACTACAGACCAGTATCTCTGATGAACATAGATGCAAAAATCCTCAACAAAATACTAGCAAACAGAATCCAACAGCACATGAAAAGGATCATACACCATGATCTAGTGGGGTTTATCCCAGGAATGCAAGGATTCTTCAATATACACAAATCAATCAATGTGATACAGCTATTAACAAACTGAAGGATAAAAAACATATGATAATCTCAATGGATGCAGAAAAAGCTTTTGACAAAATTCAACACCCATTTATGATAAAACTCTCCAGAAAGTAGGCATAGAGGGAACCTACCTCAACACAATAAAGGCCATATATGACAAACCCACAGCCAACATCATTCTCAATGGTGAAAAGCTGAAACCATTTCCTCTAAGATCAGGAATAAGACAAGGTTACCCACTCTCACCACTATTATTCAACATAGTTTTGGAAGTTTTAGCCACAGCAGTCAGAGAAGAAAAAGAAATAAAAGGAATCCAAATTGGAAAAGAAGAAGTAAAACTGTCACTGTTTGCAGATGACATGATACTATACTTAGAGAATCCTAAAGATGCTACCAGAAAACTACTAGAGCTAATCAATGAACTTGGTAGAGTAGCAGGATACAAAATTAATGCACAGAAATCTCTTGCATTCCTATACACTAATGATGAAAAATCTGAAAGAGAAATTAAGGAAACACTCCCATTTACCACTGCAACAACAACAACAAAAAATACCAAGGAATAAACCTACCTAAGGAGACAAAAGACCTGTATGCAGAAAACTGTAAGACACTGATGAAAGAACTTAAAGATGATACAAACAGATGTAGATATACCATGTTCTTGGATTGGAAGAATCAACATTGTGAAAATGACTATACTACCCAAAGCAATCTACAGATTCAGTGCAATCCCTATCAAACTACCAATGGCATTTTTCACAGAACTAGAACAAAAAATTTCACAACTGGTATGGAAACATAAAAGACCCTGAATAGCCAAAACAATCTTGAGAAAGAAAAATGGAGCTGGAGGAATCAGGCTCCTGGACTTCAGACTATACTACAAAGCTACAGTAATCAAGACAGTATGGTACTGGCACAAAAACAGAAATATAGATCAATGGAACAGGATAGAAAGCCCAGGGATAAACCCACGCACATATGGTCACCTCATGTTTCATAAAGGAGGCAAGAGTATACAATGGAGAAAAGACAGCCTCTTCAATAAGTGGTGCTGGGAAAACTGGACAGCTACATGTAAAATAATGAAATTAGAACATTTCCTGGACTTCCCTGGTGGCGCAGTGGTTAAGAATCCACCTGCCAACGCAGGGGACATGGGTTCGATCCCTGGTCCGGGAAAATCCCACATGCCGCAGAGCAGCTAAGCCAGTCTGCCACAACTACTGAGCCTGTGCTCCACAGCCTGCGAGCCACAACTACTGAGCCCATGTGCCACAACTACTGAAGCCCGCGCACCTAGAGCCTGTGCTCTGCAACAAGAGAAGCCACCGCAATGTGAAGCCCGTTCACCGCAACGAAGAGTAGCCCCCGCTCAACACAACTAGAGAAAGCCCATGCACAGCAACAAAGACCCAGTGCAGCCAAAAATCAATCAATAAATTAATAAATTAATTAATTAATAAAAAAAGAACACTTCAGAACACCATACACAAAAATAAGTTCAAAATGGATTAAAGACCTAAATGTAAGGCCAGACACTATAAAACTCTTAGAGGAAAACATAGGCAGAACACTATGACTTAAATCACAGCAAGATCCTTTTTGACCCACCTCCTAGAGTAAAAACAAAAATAAACAAATGGGACCTAATGTAACTTAAAAGCTTTTGCACAGCAAAGGAAACCATAAACAAGACGAAAAGACAACACTCAGAATGGGAGAAAATATTTGCAAACAAAACAACTTACAAAGGATTAATCTCCAAAATATACAAGCAGCTCGTGCAGCTCAATATCAAAAAAACAAACAACCCAATCCAAAAATGGGCAGAAGACCTAAATAGACATTTCTCCAAAGAAGATATACAGATTGCCAACAAACACATGAAAAGATGCTCAACATCACTAATCATTAGAGAAATGCAATTCAAAACTACAATGAGGTATCACCTCACACCGGTCAGAATGGCCATCATCAAAAAATCTACAAACAATAAATGCTGGAGAGGGTGTGGAGACAAGGGAACCCTCTTGCACTGTTGGTGGGAATGTAAATTGATACAGCAACCATGGAGAACAGTATGGAAGTTCCTTAAAAAACTACAAATAGAACTACCATATGACCCAGCAATCCCACTACTGGGCATATACCCTGAGAAAACCATAATTCAAAAAGAGTCATGTATCACAATGTTCATTGCAGCACTATTTACAATAGCCAGGACATGGAAGCAACCTAAGTGTCCATCGACAGATGAATGGATAAAGAAGATGTGGTAAATACATGTGATGGAATATTACTCAGCCATAACAAGAAACGAAATTGAGTTATCTGTAGTGAGGTGGATGGACCTAGAGTCTGTCATACAGAGTGAATTAAGTCAGAAAGAGAAAAACAAATACCGTATGCTAACATATATATGGAATCTAAAAAAAAAAAGGTTTTGATGAACCTAGGGGCAGGACAGGAATAAAGACGCAGACATAGAGAATGGACTTGAGGACACGGGGAGGGGGAAGGGTAAGCTGGGAGGAAGAGAGTAGCACTGACATATATACACTACCACATGTAAAATAGATAGCTAGCGGGAAGCAGCTGCATGGCACAGGGAGATCAGCTCAGTGCTTTGCAACCACCTAGAGGGGTGGGATAAGGAGGATGGGAGGGAAATGCAAGAGGGAGGGGATATGTATGGGGATATACATATGCATATAGCTGATTCACTTTGTTATACAGCAGAAACTAACAACACTGTAAAGCAATTATACTCCAGTAAAGATGTTAAAAAAAAAAAAATCTTTGTCCCTCGGGCTTCCCTGGTGGCGCAGTGGTTAAGAATCTGCCTGCCAATGCAGGGGACACAGGTTCGAGCCCTGCTCCAGGAAGATCCCACACGCCGCGGAGCACCTAAGCCAGTGCACCACGACTGAGGCTGCGCTCTAGAGCCCACAAGCCACAACAACTGAGCCCACGTGCCACAACTACTGAAGCCCACGTGCCTAGAGCCCATGCTCCACAACAAGAGAATCCACCGCAGTGAGAAGCCCACATACCGCAATGAAGAGTAGCCCCCGCTCACCTCAGCTTGAGAAAGCCCACATGCAGCAACGAAGACCCAATGCAGCCAAAAAAAAGAGGAATAAACAAAATAAATAAATTTAAAAAAAAACAACTAAAAAACGAATCTTTGTCCCTTTTTGAGAAACATCCACTCTATCTATATTCTACATTATATCCTACCGGCCAATAACATTTTGTCTGGCTTTACTTAATGATAGGCTTTCCCCCCCTGTACTCCAAATGTAAAACTACAGGATTATATTGAATTTAGTTTTTCAGTCTACAAGTTTCCCCTGAGGTTTCTGATGTATACTGCAGGGATGGGAGGGGAACCACCTACATTGCCCTTCCCCACCCCTGGTAGAGAATCTCAGGATCACTACATTAGAGGGCAGCTGCCTGCAGAAGTAACCAGAGGACTTGGGCCAGGGCTCTGAGTGATGGGCCCAGAAGAACAGGGACCTAGAAGGACTGCCCCCCCACTGCCCCCCCCCGCAACTTACTCCTGTTTGCTAGGTACAGGAATTTATTTATTCACTGAGCCACTGGGTCATCTGACTGAGGACTAAGTATTAGCGCTGGAAATTGAGAGATGAATGAACCACATTCTTGTTCTTGAAGAACTTAATCTGGCAGGACAGATAGACATGTAAACAAATGACCATAGAGTGTCGAAACTCACCTGTGGAAGTGAGGACAAGCTCAGAGCAGCATGGAGAAAATGGTGAATTCTCTATGGGTTGGGTGAAATTTCCTGGATAATGTCTATCTGGGGATGCACAGGAGTTGACATGGATAAGGGAAAAAGAGGGCATTTGGACAGAGGGAACACACGGGCTGAGGCACGGAAGCTGTACCAGGGTCTGCCTATTAATAGTTACTCTTTTTGGGGTTTCCCTATTG